>NC_132838.1:110726701-112005630 GCF_048164855.1 Canis lupus baileyi | reverse complement strand
ATCACATGTGGCTACTGAGCACTTAAAACATGGTTTGGGTGACTGAGAAAATGGTGTTTATTCATTTTTACTTAAAAACTGATATGCACCTCAGTTATTGGGAAACTGTTCAATATAACCGGGACAACTTGGGTGTATGAATCTCTTTCTCTATTAATGAACTTTAGGAAAGCTAAACAGGAGTACTTCTGATGAGAATTTATCATCTGAATGAGACATGTGCTAAGTGCAAAATACACACCCGATTTCAAAGACAGCATGAAGGAATGGAAAATATCTCATTCTTTTCTATATTGATTACATGTTGAAATAATGTTTTGGGTGTACTGGGTTGAGTAAAACATAACTAGTTTTCACTGTTTTCTTTTACATTTTTACTGTGGCTGCTAGGACATTTCAAATTACAGATGTGGCTCACAACCCGTTTCTGTTGGACAGCACGGCTGTGTACCTCTCCCACTTTCCCATGGCTGGCATTCCAGATTGAGAGGTAGACAGTGTTGTACTGGATATTACAGAGATGGGCAAATACCTTTCCCCGAAGCCTCAAAGGCCTTTGAAGACCATGTCTGAAGCCATTCAGTATAAAGCCAAATGCTTTTTTCCACCCTCAGCCATCTCAACTATGATGGGATAAATTGTGCCAATGGTAGGGGTTCGAGATGGACATGGGAATACCATCTGGCAAAGGACCTGTCTCTCAGATCGGTCACCCTTGTCTCCTGCTGTCAAAGAAAATAGGATCTTGCAAGTATATACGGTTCTCGTCCGGCCCTTTCATTTCTCAGATGGAACATAAGGCACTGGTCCAAGTCACCGAGAGTGACAGTGGCAAAGCCGTGCTTGCTTCCCAGATCCCCTGACCTCAGACAGGAGCTTTCTCTCCCATCAGATGCTTGTTTCTCCCCACCTTGCTCATTTTCCCTGTCTTGTGGCAAGAGGCCGACAATCTAAATTCCAGTCTGCCACTGACTAATGAATGAAAAGAAATAATTACTAAGCACCTACTGTGGGTCAAGCACTCTTCTAGGTGTTAGGGGTAGAGCAGAGAACAAAACAGGTAAAAGGACAATAGCTATTAAATAGGTAAATAAATAAATAAGGTAATTGCCTACAGTAAAAATTGCTGCAAGGGAAATAACTGGCTGAGAAGAGTAATGGGGGCGTGTGAGCTGATTCAGTTACACTGGACAGGGATGGCTTCTCTGAGGGGACGTTTGAGTGGAGATCTGCTTGATAAGAAGGAACCAGTTATGGGAAGATCCGGGGGTAGAGCATTCTAGGCAGAAAGAACAACAAATGCAAAGATCCTGGGGTAGGATCCAAGGTGGCCCACCCAGGCATCGGAAGATCAGGCTGGTTAGGGGATGAGGTTGGGGCCAGACCACATAGGACCCTGCTGTGTGTTGTTGGGCCTAGAGCCTGCCCTCCCTGGGCTTTGCCCTCCCCATCTCTCATAAAAGAGATGCTACTTAATGGCCTTTTGGGTCCCCCTTTCCTGCTTTTTGATACAAGAACTCTGTAACCTGTGGCATCTTTTCTACCTATAGTTGGCAGCCTAGAACATTCCAGGCACTGTGGTTTCTGCCTTTGCTTCACTTACGGCACACTCCCACCGTCTGGAACACTACCTCGCTGTTCTGTGGGTCTCTTGCTCTCCGCAGCCCTGTGTGTACACCAGAGGGCAGAGCCTCTTGGGGACACCTGAGGTAGCCAACACAGAAATATCTGTCAGTGCAGCATTATAGCTGCTTTTCCAAAAAAGGCAGGAGTATAAAATATCAAGGCCAGAAAGGGTTCGGCTTAATGATAGAAGAAATCAAGACCAAAAAGAGATAGAAACCACTCAGGGAAAGGGGGACAAAGGAACAGACACACCAAAGATCCCTTGAATCACTCAGCACTTATAAAAGGGGGGCGGGTAGTCATGTCCCTTTCCAAACTCGCACTGAGAGAGGTGATTGCCAGGGTCCAAATCCATAAGGAATTTGTGGGAGATACCTCTGAGGTATGGGTTCCTGTCCTTCACACCAGAAGGCCTCATTCCTGGTCTCTGGCTACCCCCAGGGCCCACCATGCCCAGACCTCTTGCCTACTTCCCTCGTTTTTCTGGGACCATCCTCCCCACAACAGCTGGGAAAAGAATCTGGCTCACCAGGCCCTCCCCCCCCCACCCCCCAGCAGCAAATAACAGACATCTCTCTATTCCTGATCAAAGGTTCTGCAGCTCTTTTGCACAGTCCCCTGTTCCCTCCTGTAGATGGAGACTTCCCACCACCCAGCAACTGGAATCTTAAAGTCCACCCCAATGAATTCAAAGCCCTCATTCCCTTCAAGCACCCAGCATTCTGAGTGGTGGCCCCCAGCTCCGCTACCTCAGAGGCCCAGACATCCCATGCATCTGGACCCCCCCAATCCCTATCCCTCTAACCAGGACGTGGAGTCCTCAGCCCCTGGGGGAGCCAAGCAGGAGGGACACTGGGCACCCCGGCAGCCCCCCAGACCCGCGTCCCACCCCTCACTGCGCGGGCACATGGGGTGCCAGCACCGCCTCGGCATCGGCCTGCATCTCGCTGAGGGCCTGCAGCAGGACGCCGTGCGCCGCGCGGTAACCCAGGCCGCCGGTGGCCGCCGCGCCGCCCGCGGGCCAGAGGAAGGAAAGGGCCCCCAGCGCCGCGCCCCCCGCAGTGCCCTCGCCCGCCCACGCGCCCAGCCTGGCCTCCACCTCGGCGCGCGTCACCGGGCCCGGGAAGTGCGTCCGCTCCGCCAGCTCCCCCGGGGTCAGGCCGAGCGCGCGCTCGCGTCGAGCCAGCGCGGCGGGTTCGAGCCCCAGCGCCCGCCGCCACTCGGCCAGCTGACCCCGCAGAAGCGCCACGTCGCACGCCCAGCCTAGGCCGGGTACGGGCGCCGCCGCCGCCGCCAGGCTGGCCAGCAGAGCCGGCCGCCACGCCCCGGCCCGCAGCGCCGCCGCCTTCATGCGCGCCCCGTGGGGAGACGCGGGGGGCAGCGCCAGCAGCAGCGCCCCCGCCTGGGCCGGGGGCAGCGCGCGCCGCAGCCACTCGCAGAGCCCCGGGAGGCCGCCAGGCCGCAGCGGGAACACGGGTGGCGGCGCCTCCTCCAGCACCTCCCACGTCTCATCCTCGGGGCTCAGCGCGGCCGCACGCTCCGCGTCCCCACTGCCTGATTTCTTCCCGCCACCGCCAACAGGCGGCACACTCTCGCTGCCCGCTTTCTCCGAGCCTTCCCCGCTGCCTGCTTTCTCGGAATCTTCCTCGCTACCTTTCTGCAATCCCGGGCCACGTTTCTCCCTTCCCTCACTGCGTGCATTCTTCACCCCCTCTCCGCCTGTGTTCTCTAAGCTCTCGCAGCTGGGCTTCTCTTTCTCCGCCTCGTCCTCTTCCTCCAGGTACTCTGGATCTTCGCCCTCACCATCTGTTCGCACGCCGACCAGCGGCGCATCTGGCAGCACGAAGGGCCGAACCTGAGCCCAGTCCTTCTCAGTGGGGGCCCCCGGGGTGACTAGGATGAGGGCGTCGTAGTGGGTCGGATGGGGGGTGGCGGCAGCAGTGCCCGCGGAGCCCAGAGGTACGTGCCAGAGCACCACATTGGGACGCTCTGGGGCCGGGTGGGGCGTGGGCCCCGCGGGCATGAAAACAGGCTCGGCATCTGGGTCACCGGGATCCAGCCCAAGCAGCACGTTCAGCACAAGGCTCACATCGGCGTTGCCGGCCACGGCCAGGTCCAGCCGCGCGCTGCCCAGTCGCTCCAGGCCAGCGCGAACCCACGACAGCGCCGCCTCCAGGCCACCGGTCTCAAAAGCCTCCCGCACGGCCTCCAGCTCTGCCGCACCCAGTACCTCGAAGCCATCCTGTGCCGGGGGCAGGAGCCTAAGGGGACAGGGAAAGGGAGGGTCAAGAGCAGAAGAGGGTTTAAACGCGGGAGAGCTGCATTATGGGGATGGGACCAGACTAGGATGATATGGGTGGAGTTTTTGAATAACCTCTGAAAGAAGACAGAGGAGCCAGACTCATCATAAAATATATAGGAATTAGGGCTTAAAGCAGGGGGAAGGGGACGCCTGGGTGGCTCAGTGGTTGAGCGTCTGCCTTCAGCTCAGGGCGTGATCCCAGGATGGAGTCCAACATCGGGCTCCCTGCATGGAGCCTGCTTCTCCCTCGGCTTGTGTCTCTGCCTCTCTGTGTATCTCTCATGAATAAATAAATAAAATCTTTTTAAAAAACAAAAAAATAAAATGGGGGCAGGGGGGCAGGTTGGTTGAGGTCAGGTTTCTGACAAAACCTAAAAAGGGAAACCTGCTAAATCTTCTCTGAGATTCAGTCTTTGGGGGAGGGGGCACTTTCCCAAGGGCCTTGCAGGGTTAAGAAAGGCCAAGCAAAACTCCTGGAAGATGGGGCTCCCGCAAAGACTGACTTGCAACTGTATTGTGGGCTAAAGGAAAGGCAAGCACCTTTGGACCGGAGCAAGGTCACCCAGGGCGCTCTTTGCAGAGACTAGGTTTACTGAGGCGAAGAAGGGCCAGTGAGGGGAAAAGCCTCGCTTATTAGTGCTTACCAAGGAGTGGCTAAGGAAAAAAGATGTGCACTGACCCAGTGGGCCTCATTTGGACTTCTATAAAACAGGTGGCCAGGGATGGGGGGGGGAGGATTTAGGAGGTAGCCAGCGAGTGGGCATAGAAATGAGATGGGATTGGGATTAAAGAAAGGCAGAGGGGGAGGAAATCCAGAAAGGGCAAGGCTCACTGAGGGTGTGGCTTTACAAGGACTAGTGTAGCTTGAGAACAAAGCTGAAGGTGGAGCAAAGCTGAAGGTGGAGAGGACGAGGAGGGCTCGAAAGTGTGAATCCCTGGGTAACATCTTGGCGGGGATCGCAGGCTTGTGTGCTGAGTAAGCCTTCCTCCAAACTTTTGCCATGGGGGAAGTATTTGGGCATTAGGTCCTCGCCTCTCCTAAAATGCTCAGTGAAGCAGGGCTTGGGACCTGAGAATGCTTGCGGGGGGCAGAACCTGGGAGGACGGGTCAGAACCTCGAGCTGACCTTTTGGTGGGGCGGAGCCTAGAAGACAAGAAAGGCTCCAGCATTGAGTGCTGGCTTGGAGTGGAGCCTCGCTGACCTCAAAACCTGCGCTGAGGGGCAGGACCAGGGCCAGAGAGCAGGGCCCCCAGCAGCTATCCTGTTAAGGCCTGCCCCAAACTCACTGGGGGTGGGGTCTCGCGATCTCAAAGAACATTTTCTGGGTGTGAAATGTAAAGCACTAGGCCTCAAGTCCTCGCTCACCTCTGCAGCACCTCCGCCTGGCTCCGCAGCGCCACTCGCAGGCGCTCCAATTCCTTGCAGCCGTCTCGGCGGCCGCAGTCCGCGGGCAGCACGAAGAGAGCAGCGGCCCCCAACCCCGCGCCGTTCAGCAGGGCCGCGGTCTGATCCCGGGCCTGGGCTTCATCTTGTGACTCCCCAGGGCGGAGATTCCGCACAGCCAGCAGCGGGGTCCCTCGGGCCAGGGCGGCCCGCGCTGCCTCTCCCAGCGCTGGGGCCAGGGGCTCCCCGTTCCCCTCGGGGCCGGGCAGCACCAATACCAGCACGTTGGCCTCCGCCGCCCAGGGCCCTGGCGCTGCGGGCGGACAGCTCAGCTCGCCCAGGAAGAGGCCAGGGCCCAATGCTCGCAGGCTGGGGATCCCGGAGTCCGGTCGGCCCTCGGGAATCTCTATGGTCTCCACATTCCCGTCGCACAGCGCTGCGATCAGCGCGGACTTGCCACAGCCCGGAGGCCCCAGGAACAAGGCGGTCACGTCACCCCGTGGCGGTGGCATACCTGGAAGGCAAGGGGGTGGTGCAGACCCGGGTCAGGGAGCACTCGACCTTTTTCTTTCCTGGTCTGCTCACTCTGTCCCCCCTCCATTCTTGCGTGTCACTCCCAGGGAAACATCCGGCACCCACGCCCTGTCTATTCCCCAAGGACCCGGGTGGCTTGTCCGCCCTCTTTCTGGATACATTTAAAAATATATATTTTATTGATTTGAGAGAGAGAGAGAGAGCACAGCCGGGGGGGAGGGGCGGAGGGAGAAGCCCACTCCTCGCTGAGCGGGAGCCTGATGCGGGGCTCCACCCCAGGACCCCGGGGATCATCACCTGAGAGAAGACAGACGCTCAACCGGCTGAGCCGCCCAGGCGCCCCACTCTCTCGGTTTCAAAATCTTAGACATCCGGACCTCCAGGCCCCTCCTCCCTCAGGGACATGGATGTTTTTATTCCCGCACTCCTCCCTTCCAAACCACTAACCGAGCAAAGCGCTGGCAGTCACCGGAGAGCGCGATCCGCGGCGGCGGGTCAGCCGCTGAGAAGCCCCGCCCTTGGGGTCGGGCGGACGGAGGCCGAAGAGGTTAGGGCACCCCGATTTGGGGCGGAGGGGCGGAGGGGGGGCCGTCCAGACCCGTTCCGAGGGCTCTAACCTGACGTCACTCTTTTAAGGAGGGGGTGTGTCTTGGAAGCGTGACCTCGGGGCTACAGCCCTTGGCGGCGGCTGCGCAGAGCAATCGAAGCGCGCCGGCTCCCCCCTGCTGCTGCCGCGGGGCCCCGAACAATGAGGGAGTCAGAGCGCCTGCGCGCCAGCAGCGCCCGGCCACATTTGCGCAAGAAGCGGAGGTCGGTCCGGCACGGGCGGCCGCGACGTCATCATAACGCATCCCGCTGCGGGGAAGGACCCCTCCCGTTTCTCTGAGGACCCGGCTGGCGCGACTGCATCACTGCCGGATAGTAGCCGGGCTTTCGGCGTCGAGAGGCTCCTCCGGCGAAAGGGCGTGGGAGCCCCTGGGACCTTGAGCCTCGGGGGCCCTACCCCGCTTCCCTCCGGGTGGCGGCGCTGTGACGAGCGGCCGACTGGCGCCACGAGAGCTGCCCGCTGCTGTCCGGAGAAAAGCCGAGGCCTGGGGCTACCCGGCCTCGGGAGGAGGGAACCGAGGCTGAAGGCGCGCGTGGGAGGCGGGGGCCCGGGGTGGAACGAGGGTCACAGGATGTCAGAGAAAGATGCCTCCCGGGAGGAGGCGGGTTAGACCCGGGGCGCCACTACCTGCCTCAAGACACGTGGGAGAGCTGGTGTCAAGAGATCAAGGGTTCCATGCCCGCACTTCAGGGAGTTAGATGTGGGAGGCCAGAGGTCTCACGCAGGTCAGACGGCTCCACGGGGTATCACAGGCCTGGGGAGTCGGATCTTTTGAGAGGGTCGAAGCTTCCCTGAGGAGAGCTCCACCAGGTTAGAGTTCAAGAGGATGGCCTCTTACGGGGTGGGGTGGGGTGGGGTGGGGGTGGGCGGGAAGCAAGGGGAGCCTGCCGGAGGTCATAGGATTGCGGGCCCCTTCATGCAATGGATACATGAGCGACTTCACTTGATTTACTGTCCTGTCATGCGCGCTGCTCTCTTGACCAGAGGGATCCCAGGCGTTATGGAGGACCCGCATCTCGAAGGGGCCACGGAGCAGCAGGATCCGTCCCAGGAGAGGAGTCCCCGCAGCCCAGGAGGCGACATCTGTGAGTGCTGCTGGCCAGACGGGTGGGGTGCTGGAGCCGATGCTAGCTAGCTAAAAGGATTTCAGTGTCCCAGGCATGTAACAAGCACTCGCCTGCTGCAAAGGGGCTGTAATAAATGGTTTATAAGCTGCCCTACCAGGAACTGCCATTCTCTACCCTTACCTTTATTGTGCTCAGATGTACCCATCCCGCTCTGGCCACGTAAGTTCGAATGGGCTGCAGTTTGGACGGACAGAGTGGCACCCAGAGAGGCTTGGGTGGGAGAAAATGTTGGACACTGAGAGAGGAGACCCGAGGTTCCAGTGCCAACTCTGCCCCAGACTTTGGGTGTGTGACTTGGGCTCGGGTTTCCCTGTCAAAAGAGGTTGCCACTACTCAGGTGACACGGCTGTAAAGGGGATTAGTGGCAGAGATGGGGAAGGTTTGATATCGGGGAGTCTGCTGTTAGCAGAGGTAGCCAGTTTGACATAGGATAGCAACAGCTTCTACTGAATGCTTACTAGGTGTTGGGCGCTTTCTAAGAGTTTAACCTTCATTATCTCAGTCCTCCTGACAGACCCAATGGAATTGGCATTGCTTTCAGATAAGGGAACTGAGGCAAAGAGGTTATCTGGGACAATGAGCTCCAGTGTCAAGGTCCTCCGGCCAAAGACCACCAGGAACACACCTGCATTTGAACAAGTTGGGTTTATCACTCATTGCACTGAGGAAGCACACACACCCTGAAGCACTGTGGGGCATCTCAGTGTTAGAAAGGACTTATCTTAGGTGATTTGGGAGAAGGTTCAAGGAAGGGTTTTGTTCCAATTAAATGCTGCCAGTAAGTAGGGGCAAAAGATAGGTTGGCTGTGTAAATAAATCTTATCCAGGAGGGGGGGTACAAAGGCTCAAGCTGTGATTGATAAAGCAGCAGCAGCCCCTCCTGTGAGCCAGGATAGGGGGATGTTTGGTCATTTTTGTGGCTTGGACAATGTTCATGTTTTGTCTGTGTTCAGACGTTACTCTGGCATGGTCTTGATGTGATTCATCTCAGTCACAGCATGGCTTTGTCTGACAAGGTTCTGTGAAACTGCTTCTGTTCAACAGGAGAACACCAAGGCCTAGCTGTGAGTGCCAGGCCAGCCCCTGTCAAGCTGCTTTTCTCTTTCTCAATACGAGTAACCGCAAACCACTGTGTAGCACTGTTCTAAGCACTTTATATGAAGTAATAACCCATTTACTCCCTCCAACAACCCCATGAGGTAGTTGTAACTGTACTGATCAGTCAACCATACTGATATGGTTATGACCCCATTTTCCAGATGAGGAAACCGTTGTACTTGCCTAGGAAGTGGCAGATCTGGGATTCAGTGCCAAGTAGTCTGGCTCCAGAGGCTGTGCTCTAATCACATGGCTCTGCTGGGAGAGCACACTCCCTGGGTTCCATTCCTGACTCCACCATTTCATTTCCTAGCAAGTTGCCTAACCTTTCAGAGCCTCAGTCTGCTCATCCATAAAACGTCCTGTAATAGTTTGCCTGTGCCACTGTCCAGCCCTGACGTACAGCTGGCATATAGTAAGCACTGAATGTAAATTGTTGGCAAGACCCTGGGGCTTGGGAGAGGTCCTGGTGACTCTTGCTGGCTTCCCCCGACCTCTCCCCACGTCCCTCAGGCCACCTGGGGGCCCCGCAGTGCACCCGCTGCCTCATCACCTTCGCCGATTCCAAGTTCCAGGAGCGTCACATGAAGCGGGAGCACCCAGCTGATTTCGTGGCCCAGAAGCTGCAGGGGGCCCTCTTCATCTGCTTCACCTGCGCCCGCTCCTTCCCCTCCTCCAAGGCCCTGCTCGCCCATCAGCGCAGCCACGGTCCAGCAGCCAGGCCCTCCACGCCAGTTGCACCCACCGCTGCCCACCCTACATTCCCCTGCCCTGACTGTGGCAAGACCTTTGGGCAGGCTGCTTCTCTGAGGCGGCACCGCCAGGCGCATGAGACCCGTGTCCCTCCAGGCCCCTTTGCCTGCACTGAGTGTGGTCAGGACTTTGCCCAGGAAGCTGGGCTGCATCAACACTACATCCGGCATGCCCGGGGGGAACTCTGAGTGAGGGTTACACCCTCCCTAGGGCAATGGGTGTGTGTGGGGGGGGGATGGGTTCTGTGGCTGCTAGAACCCACCTCTGATAAGGGATGGGCGCCTTGGAAGGATGTGCTTCCCTCCCTGGACAGGCAAAGGACTCCTGATAAATAGGACCCAGAAGATGCTCATCTCCAGATTCAGTCTTTGGAGGACACAAAGGCCTTCAGGGATATAGCGAAATTAGTGAAATCTTTTAAGAGAAATGAACAAGCAAAAGGGAAAATTGTTATTTGTATCTCCCTTGTTTCCAATTAAATAGTTTGAAATCACAACTAGCTGCAGATTGTGTAATCACCTTTAATTCTTCCCAGATGGATGCCATGAGCTGTAGGAGCAAATTCCCCCTGGTTTTGTGCCTGAAGGGGGACAGGGAGGGTGAGGTGTGGCGGGGCTGTAATGTCCCTGGAAGGGTCTCAGATGTGGGGAAACTTGGGCCTTTGGGGTGCGGTAGCAAAGTTGGGGGCTGTCTGAGTCATGTGGGGGTTGCAATTCAAGTCCCTGTCTTCTCCCATTCCCTGTCACAGTCTTTCCCACTCACTGAGGGGCCTTGGTATTTGGATTTGGGCTCCTTCCCCAGTAATCTATTGCCCGCTTAATTTCATGTACCATTCTAGTCATGGAATATTTTCTAGATGTTTAGGTGAGATGACATGAATAAAATAGCAAATAGTATCTAAAAACAGAAAAGATCTGTATTAAAATGTCTAAACCAGAAACTCTGGCTTTTGAGCAGGAATTGCCAGAAAATATAAGAAGGGCATAGTGAGGGGGCTCAGTTGGTTAAATGTGGGACTCTTGATTCTGGTTCAGGTCATGACCTCAGGGTCATGAGATCCAGCCTGGTTTCGGGCTCTGCTGAGCAGGGAGCCTGCTTGATTCTCAATACCCACACCCCCGCCCCCTTTCATCCTCCACATGCATGTGCACACGCACGCTTTCGCAAAATAAATAAAAAGAAGGGCACTGGGAGGGGGGAGCTCAGGTCAGAGCTGGCCTGGCCCTGTGGGGAATCTGGTTTGAAATCAAACAGGGATACCTTCTGTTTCCTGTTGTATTTGGCCAACACTGGGAGAGTTCCCATTAAGATCCTATTTTCAGCTCTTGAAACCCCTAACCCTGGGCTGGGTCCCACCAGGCCAGTACTGAGTGTGGTCAGGACTCTGGATTACCTGCCCTGCCCCCCTTAGAGACCCCGGTTGATGCCCTGCATACAATAATTACAGACACTATCTGAACTGAGGGATGTTTTTAAAGCCCATAGCTGAGGTAAATTTGGTAGAGGATAGCTGTTTCCCAATTTTTACCTAGGTACATGGTAGCTACTAGCACTCCATTTCCCAGGGTTCCTTGCAGCTAGGTGTGGCACGGTGACGGAGTTCTGGCTAAATCCTGGGTAGAGTTCTCAAGCTTCAGAAAGGGACACGCCTTTTCCTCCACCTTCCTGCCTGGAGTGTGGACATGGTATCCAGCCATCTTGGACCATGAGAGCAATATATGGGATGCCAGAGCCGCAAGACAGCAGAAGCCTGGGTCCCTTGTTGACTACATGGAGCAGAGTCGTCATACCAGCCCTAGAATATCCACTTCCATACGATCATATAAGAGAGAAATAAACCTCAATCTTGTTTAAATCACCATTATTTTGGGTCTCTGTCACATGCAGCATAATTTACAGCCTGTCGGTAGCACAGAACGGCAGATTTGAGTAGTTAGTTGCAATGGAGACCGTATGGCCCATAAAGCCTAAAATAGTAAAGGGCCATCTGGTCCTCTATAGTAAGTTTGCTGACCTCTTGCCTGATGGACATACAACCTACTCTGAGCCCGGAAGCCGGGATTCCCACCCTGGGAAATACTACCTCTAGTAGGGGGCTGTGTGTGTGTCCTGTAGGATCTGGACAGGGCCAGCCAGCCTGGAGCTCTGCTGGGGTGACTTTTGGGGAAATTGGTGGTTTGGAGTCAGTCGGCCATTACTCTATCCTAAAATACCGACTTCACCAAAGCCAAACATTTCCTCTGCACCTGGTGATAGCTCAGAAGTCTCCAACCCAGATGTTTCACACCACCCCCACAGCGGTTCCCTCAAACCCAAACCTGAGGCACTAATCACACATGCTCCCCTGAGACAGATAGCAGCCTGCCTGTGTTCTTCCTCTTCTCTCCACTCTCCAGATGTCATAGATTCCCAAGACTTTAAATAGCATCCTGGTGACTTCCAAATCTTTATGTTCAGCTCAAACCCCAGACTTCTCCCCAGGAGAAGAAAGTCACTTGGATGATGAATAAAAGTCCCCAAAACATAAAAAGGGTCAGTGTGACTCCTACAGCCCCCACCTACACCACTACCATCAGATCGGTCAACTGTGTACTCAACTTCTAAATTCTGGAGTCTGACAGGCCCTCCCCACAGGGATCTCCTAAGTGTTCCCCCCACCCCCACCCCAGACCTGCGACCACAGCTGCCCTCTCCGGTCCACTACAGACCACATCCAGTGTACGTTAAGTCAGCACACACAACTCCTCATTTAAAATCCTCCAATGGCATCCTGTAAAAAACATCCAAAGACCTTACCCAGGCCCAGAAAACCCAACAATGATGGAGCCCCACCCCACTAAGCAATCTCAACTACCTCCCTACTTTATCTTCACTATACTCTAGTCACACATGCCAGGCTGGCTTCTACCTCAGGGCCTTTGCACTTGCTCTTCCCCCTGCCTCGAGTGCTCTTACCCAGAACTTGCTACTTAGTAATCAATACATGCTACATCCTCGGAGAGGTTCTCCTTGACCTGCTTGGCTAAAGTAGCACCACCAACCCTTACCCTGACTTTGTTTCTTCCTAGCACTCTTCAATACTTGAGATTATCCCGCTTTTGTCATTATCTCTGTCCTTGCTCTGGAATCCAAACTCTTGGGGGCAAGTGTTTTGTCTTCCTCACTTCCTCAGTACCTAAGATAGTGTTGATCTCAGAGGCTCAAAAAATGCTTGACTATGCCTACTGTCTACCTAGAGGCTCTCGACCTGCAGCCCTCCCTGTGATGCTGTGATGCTGGGCTTTCTGCAATTAGGTTTCCCAGACTCCCTCCAGAACTGGCTTCCTCAAGTTCTGCCTACGAGATGTATGAGCATAAAGAAGATAGGAAGAAGGGGAAGGCAGTCACCTTGCTTTGGGATCCTGCTGGAAGCCCTCCAGCAGCAGCTCAGACTCCAGTGCCTTTCCATATCAGCACCAGTACTGTGCTAAACCTCTTGAGGTTTAAACATCTGCACATGGCCTGTCCTCCAAAATCCTGCTGGACCTGTACCCTAGTCCTAGAGGTGGGAGCTTTCTGTAGGCACAAATTGCTCAGTTGCCTCATTTTTCCACATTTGTGCTCTCAGACTTCTAACAGCTGCATAATGACTGCCCTGTGTTAAATCCTCTCTTGGAATTCCTAGCTTGGTGTTCATATCCTGTCTGGGCCCTGAGCAACTGAATGACCCCAGGCAGCAGATTAGGTCTCTTGATTCCCAGTCTGACATATCCTTAGGAATTTTTGCTGATAACTGGATGACTCTCTACATCCATGCTTAGAAAGCCCTGTCTTAGGGCAGAAAAGTGCTTAAGTGTGCTGCTCCAGGAAATAAAATCCATCCGTGGTATTTTAATGAGCTGTGATTTTCTGCTTTGACGATTCTGAGATTCATTGATGTTAAGCTATAGTGGTTATGAAAGTCTCAACTTGAAGAGTGGATAAATGTCAGGTTCTCAGATTCTGAGCTTCTAGGATGAAAAGTGTGGGTTTTGACAGATGCTTTGGTATAAGATTCTGTAACAGGCATCAAAACGAAAGTGTTCTTTATGGCCACGCAGGTACCATCATCAGTGAAGCAAGCAGGATATGAGGGTCCAGATGCCAGATAGAGAGGAATGAGCACAGGGGAGGAATGCCCCATTAGCGGGAGGTAACCCTTAGCCAGCTCTAGCAAGCTCCTGCCCCATGAGATTGTGGGTTCAGCACTCTAGACCTCATAGTCTTCAAGAGAAACCCTGAACCTTCATTTTGATGTGAAAGCTGCCTGTTTTTAAATGTTGATAACCAACATGATTTAAAAAACCTCAGTAACTCCGAGGAGACCAACACACTCCACACAGTAACTCTGTGTGGAGACCACCACACTCCTGCCAGTCAGACGGTGGCTATGGACAGCCAGGCTGCCATTTCTGGTATGTGGCTTAATGGTTAAGAATGTATGCCCTGCATCCACCCGTCTGTAGTCAAACCCAGGCTCCGCTTCTTAAAAGCTGTAGCTATTAAGTCAACCTCCCTATGCCCTGGCTGAATAGCCGTAAAATGGTTGTGATAATAGCCCCTATACCTCTGAGGGTTATGACAATGACTCAGACGTGGAGACACAACCCAAATTGGTAGAACAGCCTACCAGGCCTGGTCCTCTGCCCCTCCTTGACTTTACCTTCCTACCAGTCTTCCCCTGCCTTCCTTAGCAACAGCTTCATGCTCTAAGTGTTCTTCCATAAATACCTCAGGTTGGGCTTCACCTCAGGGCCTTTGCACTCATGGTTCCTGCAGACAGTGCAGGTGCCCTACTCCTCCCTACTCCTGGTCTTGGCTCTGAAGTCACCTTCTCTTTTTTTTTTTTTTTTTTGAAGTCACCTTCTCACTGAAGCCTCCATGACCACCCTACTTGAAACCGCCTCACATACAGGTACAAGCCTCCCCACCCTGTTTTCCTCCACAGCCACTTACTACCTTCTAAAGTCTGTATGTTTTATACATTTCACTTAAAAAGTATCTGTCTTGGGATGCCTGGGTGGCTCAGCGGTTGAGCGTCTGCCTTCAGCTCAAGTCCTGATCCCCAGTCTGGGGATCAAGTCCCACACTGGGCTCCCTGCGAGGAACCCGCTTCTCCCTCTGCCTATGTCTTAGCTTCTCTCTGTGTCTCTCATGAATAAATAAAATCTTAAAAAAAGAAAAAAAGTATCGGTCTTCCCCATTATAATAGGGGTTTCCACAAAGGCAGGGGTTCTTATTCTTGTTCTTCATGCTCTCTGCTCTACTCCCAGCTCCCAGGATACTGCCAGTATCTCGCAGGTGCTCAACACATCACTGTTGAATGAATGAATAAATAAATAACAGCCCCTACCTCATAAGGATCCGATGCGATTGTCCATATAAAGCACTTTAGCCCAGGGCCTGGTCCACCGTGAGCGCTGATTTAATGATGGCCATTACGGTAATTCAGGTTCTATTCTTGAAGATTCTTAGTTGCCAAGCTTCTATGAGTTAACACACGTAAAGTGCCTTAGAACAGGGCTTGGCACACAGTAAATGCTCAGTAAATGGTAGCTATCATTATAATTAGGCTTCTATTTTCAAAGGAGCTCTGGTGCCAAACTTCTATGAATTAGTACTTCCCAACTCAGAGCAAGAGCCAAGTTTCAACAAAGCTATAATGAGCCGGCCCTCTGCTCCTTTCTGCCCTCATCCCTCCAGCTCTGCCCTCTCTGACACTGGGCGGGCTCCTGCCTCCTCCTGCCTGGACTGCATTTCCCGCCCAAGCACACAGTTCCTGCTCCCTGGGGGAGGGCTACACTGTTTAAAATGGCAACCCCCTTCCAGAACTGTTCTCCCTCCTTGGCTTTATTCTTCTCCACAGCACCTACCACCATCCAGCATACACTACATCTTGTTTACCATCTGTCCCTGTCAGTGGGCCTACCCACCCCCGAGTAAGCTCCATGAGGACAAGGGCTTTATTCACTGGTATATTCACAGTGTGCAGTATTCGTCAGGGATTCAGAAGATATTCCCTAAATGAATTAATGGATCACAGTCCCTACCTCACAGAGTTATTCTAAGGATCTGATGATCTCATGCAAATAAAATGCAGCACTCTGTAAGTGCTGGGGAAATGGCAGCTGTAATTATAATTAAGGTTCTATTTTTGTAAGTTCCTAGATACACAACTTCTATGAGTCAATATATATAAAGCTCTTGGACCGGCACTTGGCACCCAGGAAGCACAGCTCTGATGATAATTAAAGTCCTCTCTGCAAAGGTTCTCAGGCAGCAGAGAGAACATTAGCTGTCCCCTACCACTCCACGAATCATTCTCTGCTTTCTGGACATTGGCTACACCACCTTTCCCAGATTCCCTTGCCCTGAGCTGTGGCCATGTGATTAATTTCTCAGCAAAGGGAAGTAAATGGGAGCAGTATGTGCCACTTTGGGGCTGGAGATCACATGTACCTCTCCACGCTCACCGTCCTCTTCCACCATGGCAGGACCCAGGCCATGGCCACTCAGCCAGGACCATGTGGATGACAGTAGGCTAAGGGATGGCCTGCGTCCTCAAATCACTGTGTGGAGAAGGGTTGCCTACCAACCTGAAACATTATTACGTGAGTGTGAAACTTCGTTGAGTTGAGTTGAGCCCGCACGTCATGGGGTCTCTGAGTAAATATATGGAAACCACACAAGCATTCAGTAAATGTTAAAAGTCTTGGTGACAGTGCTCTTACAGTTCCCCCAGGGAGGAGACCCAGGGGATGGGGGAAATAAGTCCCCAGGCCCATGCCTCACACACTCAAGTGTATACACACATGCACACATGCATACACACACACCAAACACGCTGGACCGACACACACAGAATTTGGCTTTTATTCTGGGCTTCACACATCTACTGCTAAGACGACACACATCGGCGGTACCCCCATCCCCCATGACCATTATGACTACCCCAGTTTCCTCAGCCCCCTCCTCCCACCCCACCCCTTCTGCCAAGCTCCCTGGGTGGGATCTCTGCCTAAACCTCACCCCGGGCATGCAGCATGAAGTGCCCATGCAGCTCCCCGAGGTTGTCGAAGGAATCCTCACACTCTGTACAGTGGTAAGTGCCCTCCTCCTCTTCCTCCTCCTCCTCCTCCTCCCTCCCAGCTGGTCGGCCCTCCCCAACCCGAGGTGGCTCCTCCTCTTCCTCCCCGAGGACCCTGCCTTCAGGGGCTGGAGCTTCCTGGGGGGCTGTAGCAGGGCAGCAGAGCCGGCAAGGTGGGGTGCCTGGTGGGGCCTCCCCAAGGGGTGAGCGGCCACAGAGCTGGCAGGGCTGGGCTGGGGGGCCTGGGGGTTGGGCTGCACGGGGGGCCCGACGAGATGGGCCCCCCCGGCCCCCCCCCAGGCGCTGCTTCACCTTGTAGCCAGGGTCATATTCAGGATCATCAGTAGCCTCCTCCTCCTCCTCCTCCTCATCTTCTTCCTCTTCGGAGTCTGGCTCTGAGAGAGTGTACTCAGAGTCAGAGGAATGCTCAGGGCCTGCAGAGGGATGAAGGGGAAAAGACAGAGGCATCTGAGGACAGAGAGCTCTGCCCTTCGCTAAGCCTTATTCAGACTTGCCACAGCATGGAGGGGGCAGCCTGGACACAACCCTGCTCTTCCCCCACAGTGAACCCCAGTCGCATGGAGAACACCGCCTGGCACACAGTAGGTACTCAGTGTCTAAGCAAATGAATGTCTTGCAAGAACTGCCTCTCTCAGAGGTTTAATAAGGACAAAGTAGCAGTAACGAACACAGTAACAGTGTTTCTTGCTATTTTAAGAACTCTGTTCTTGAGGCTCCTGGCTGGCTCAGGAGGTTAAGTGTTGGGCTCCTGATTTTGGCTCAGGTCATGATCTCTGGGTGGTAGGATGGAACCCCAAGTTGGGGGGTGCTGTGCTCAATGGGGAGTCTGCTTGAGATTCTCTCTCCTTCCCCCTCTACCTCTGCTCCCTACCCCCATGCCTACATACATGTGCTCTAAAATTAAATTAAATTAAATTAAAAAAAAGAAAGAAACTTGTTCTTATATAGTAATCTATCTAAGCCTTATAACAACCCTTGGAAGGAAGTACTGTTATTAACGCTAAGTGACAAATGGGAAACCGAGGTACAGAGCAGTTAGGTGACTCACTTGCCTCTAGTCACACAGCTCTAACAGGGAAAGCTAAACAGGGACGATGGACTACACTGGTTCATTTTAGGGAGACAAACCCGTCTTCAAGCAACTTAAAACACATACATATATGTACTTTGATATGTGTGGTATACACATTTATACATAGTTAAGTGAATTAAAATGTTCATTCGTAAAGATTTATTTCCTTTTAGAGAGAGAGAGAGAAAGCGTGTGATCTGACACCCTGAGATCCTGACCCGAGCAGAAACCAAAAGTTGGACGCTCAAGTGACAGCACTACACAGGCACCCCTAAAATATTTGTTAGTCCAGATATATTACCGTGATTTTGTAGGCATGTAGGACATGTCTAGGACAAGTTCAGATTTAAAAAAAGGGAAAACAATTTGTAGTCAATGTACAGGAAAGGGTGCCATCAGCAGTCATAATAGGGGGTGCACATGAGAGTGCTGGTCAGGGAGGAGGGGGGCCGCACTGCAGTGGCAGCAGTGTGGGAAATACATCAGGCGCCTGTCAAAAGCATCCCCGAGCCTGTGTCCATCCTGCAATTTCCTCCTTCAATTTCCTCCAGCAGCCCAGAGGGGTCCTCTTACAATTGAGTGAATCACACTGGGCTCCTCCTGCCACCTCAACCCCTCCCTCCAGCATGTGCTGCCCCAGAGCCTTTGCTACCCTTTTTACAGATGGACTAGGTGTTGCTCCTTCCACCGCCAGGTCTCTGCTCCAGTGTCACCTTCTCAGTGATGCCCTCACCACTCTATCTGATTGGCAATCCTTGCCCAGCACTCCCTATGCCCCTAACTCTCCTCAACTTACTATATGCAACATTGACTTGGATGCTTACCGTCTGTCCCCCAGAGCAGGGACTTTGTCTGGTTCATGGGTGCATCTCTAACATCTAGAACGCCTTCTTTGTGCCGGCATTCAATTTAGCAAACCTCTTCTGAGGCTTTCACACATACTGTTCCCTCTGCTGGGAATGTCTCACCCTGGTTTTCCCCATCATTCTTTAGGACCCAGTAGGAAGCTTCCCTCCTCCCTGAGGCTGTCCCAGATCTCATTCTAGCAGCCACTCACTGTCTTTTGCCCTCTGGCTGTCCTCACCCCAGCCCTGAGGGCTGAGCCGGTACACAGCCTCTCCCACCAGACAGGGTGGGGTGGGGGTGGGCAGGCGTGCTCTGACTCACTGCCGGGTCCCTGGCATCACCCAGCTCAGAATAGGTGGTAAATGTTGGCAGAATGTCCCTCCCCGCAGCTTTCTCTCTTTCCTTGCCCCTGCCTCCATCCTGCTGTCTCTCTGCCATTTAACACAGTTTCCGGAGTCCTTGGCATGGGCTGGTCCCTCTGCCTGAAAGGCTGTCTCCCACGCTGTCCACCTGGCGACCTCCTGCTCATCCTTCAGGACCCAGCACAGGCTCTGTCCTCTCTGGCGGTGGCTCCCTCCACCCCGGTTCCCACTGGTCCAGTGTCTCCCCTTGTGACTGTCCTAGATGGGGTCCCCAACGCTGCCCAGCCCAGGACATGTGGGTTCGGTGAACATGGGTACCCTGAGGACTTTCCCTCTGCTCTTCTCTCACCTGGTGACCTTTTCTTCTTCTTCTTCTTCTTCTTTTTAAGATATTATTTATTTACTCATGAGACACACACAGAGAGGCAGAGACACAGGCAGAGGGAGAAGCAGGCCTCCATGCAGGGAGCCTGACGTGGGACTCGATCCCGAGTCTCCAGGATCACACCCTGGGCCGAAGGTGGTGCTAAACTGCTCCAGCAGTTCTCCTTTTCTTCTCCATTTGTAAACTCCTGTTCCTCTTTTCAATCCCAGATCACACATCACCTTCTCTGTGAGGTCCTCCCTGACTCCTCAGGTGGTGTCTCTCTCTTATCTGGGAACCTCTGCCCCTGCCCCACCCCCCAGCCTGAACCCCAACACATCCTGACCACCTGGGAAGTGCCCTGGAGATGGGAGATTCCTAGAAGGCAGGGCCTGAGTCTGACCCATCTCCATGTCCTCAGCAATGCAGAGTCCCCAGTTGGCCTCAGAAACACTTGCTGAATGGCTGCCAAACACAGAGGAAACCCCTCTAGTCTTGGGCTGAGGCCCTACCCCTCTTTCTCCTCCCACCTGACTTCACACCACCTGCCCTCCAGGGCCTTCAATGCCCACTATGACTTCATGCGGTTGGCTTGGGAAAGGCAATCAGGTCGTTGTCCATGGCTACCAGGCCTTTCGTGTCCACTGTGATTTGAAGGGCCTGTGGTCCACAGGCCCTTTTGCACCTACCATGCCTTCTCCACCTACGAGATCCTCAAAGCCCGGCATGTCTCCAGAATCCACTGGACCCTCGATGTCCACAGGGCCTCCCAAGCCTCCTGCCTCCTTGAAGACCACCAAGTTGGCAGTGCCCAACAGCTCCTCGGTGCCTACCAAGCCGCCCACAGCCCCCAACTCGGTCACAAGCCCAAGCAGTTCCAAGTCTACCAAGTGGGCAAGTACAAGGACAGCCCCTTCTAAGCAGCCCAGCAGCAAGTCCCGAGTCCACAGCAGGGTAAGAACACCCAGCAAGGCCAGCACTGACACCAGGGCCAGCAAAGTCAGCAAGGCCAGTGGTGTACGACGCCACCAGTGGAGGGGCACACACAGCCGGGGCAGGACTCCTGGCAGAAGGGGCAGCCGCAGCTCCAAGAGGTCACCCAGCAGGGCCAGTGCCATGACCAGGGTGAGAGCTCATGGTACACCCGGTGGGCCCAACCGGGCAAGAACTCCTACCTCCCAGAAAAAGCAGAATAGGGGCAAGAGTTACAGCAGGCCTAGAAACAACAACCGGGAAAGAAGTAAGAGCCAGCCCAGAAATACGAACAGAGAGAAGAGTGATAGCTTACCAGGGGCCTCAGGCTTGGGGAAGAGTTCCGGGCTGGCTATAACCCTAAGCAGGGCAAAGAGCTACAGCCCCAGTAGAACTTTCTTTGAGGAGAAAAGTCACAGCCAGTCTCTGTCATCATCGAGGAGGGTGAGAAGTTATAGTCAGATGGTCACCCCTACCATGGAATGGAGTAACAGCCCAATAGAAGTATCTAGCAAGGTCAAGAGTTACAACCAGGATAGTGTACCCAGCAGGACCCAGAGTCATAGCCAGTCTAGCACCCCCAGCAGGACCCGAAGTCACAGCCGGTCTAGAACGCCCAGAAGAGCAAGAAGTCGCAGTCTGAAGAGAACCCACAGCAGGGAGAGAAGTCACAGCTGGAAGAGGAATCATAGTAGGGCAAGAAGTCGTACCCGGAAAGAAACTCCTAGTCAGATGAGAAGACACAGCCGATCTAGAACCCACAGCAAGGGAAAAAATGATAACCAATCTAGAACCCCCAGACAGGAAAGAAGTCACAGCAAGGAGAGAGATCACAGACGATCTAGTACACCCAGCAAGGAGAGGGGTCATAGACCATCTAGAACCCCCAGCAAGGAGAGAGGTCACAGCCGATCTAGAACCCCTAGCAAGGAGAGAAGTTATAGCCTTTCTGAAACCTCCAGCGAAGAAAGAGATTACAGCCGATCTAGAACTTCCAGCAAGGAAAGCTATCACAGCCAATCTGGAACCCACAGAAAAGAGAGAGATCATAGTCCCTTCAGAAAAAAGAGAGCTCACAACCAATCCAGAACCTTCAGAAAAGAAACAGATCACAGCCGATCCAGAACCCCCCAAGAGGAGAGAGACCACAGGCGATCTCGAACCCCCAGCAAGGACAGAGACCACAGCCAATCTCGAACCCCCAGCAAGGACAGAGACCACAGCCAATCCCGAAACCCCAGCAAGGAGAAAGGCCACAGCCGATCTAGAACATACAGCAAGGAGAGACGCCACAGCCGATCTCGATCCCCTGATAAGGAGAACAATCCTAGCCAATCTACAATGCCCAGAAGTCTCAGCCAGAAGGATTCCACTAGCAGAGAACACAGTCCCAGTCAGAATGGAACACCTAGGGAGACAAGGGACCACTCCCCATCTAGATTGCTCAGTGGAGCCCCAATTCCAAGCCAGGATGATAATCAAGGTAATGCCACCATCTCTAAGGCTGCCTCACCTGGAGAGAGGTCCTCATCATCTTCTTCCAAGCTGGCATAGCCCCCAGTCTCAGTGGGCTCACGGGTCTCTGTCATGGCCAGGGGAGGGGACAGGAGACAGGAGCAGAGGAGCAGCTAGGCAGAGTCCCTCCCCGGCCAGCTCTTCACAGCCACACCTTGGTCACAAGTTCTCCAGTGCAGGACGTCGGCAAGTAGAGCGGGATGCTGAGCAGGGTAAGGAAAGGCCTGTGGTGACTCAATAAATTTTTACATTAGCATCTGCCTCCCCAGGCCCAGCTGTGTGCTCAGTGCTGGGGGAAAGGAAAAGACAGCCCCTGCTTCTATAGATCTTAATTCCCCCATCTGGGCAACAAAGCTGTCAGTGGAGCGGGGAAGGTAATATTCCAAAAATTTAGCAGCAGGTACCAGTGTGGGTACCAGTCAGAACCGAAGGGAACATGGTCCTATGCCAGGAATTAAAACACTTTAGTTGCCGGTTTGTGAGAAAGTCTAGAGCTGGGGGAGGGTCCAAAGTGGCAGATGGAAGGTAGGGAATTACTTGAGGTAGTGGTGACACACCAATCCGTCTAAAATTACTTCAATATTTAAACAAGTGTATGACAGCACTGGTTGGTGTCAGCCCTAGTTCTACACCTTGGCAAGATAGAGTCTAGGTCTGAACCCTAATCTGCCAGTCTAGCTGTGTAGCTTCAAGCAAAGGACTTAACTTCTCTAGCCTGTATCCTTCTCAGTACAAAAAGGCTTCCAGAGCTTAACTCAAGTAGTCCTTATAACTATGTTGAGAGATTATCATCTCCTTTGTACACGAGGAAATTGAGACACAGAGGTGATTAGCAAGTAGTTCAAGTCATACCAACTAGGATTTGATGTTATCCTACCTCTCATAAAACGATCCCCTGACTGAAAAAACTTTTTGAAGATTCATTAGGCTCATTCAGTATAAACTGCTGGTATGTGGCAGGTACTCCAGTAACAGTGGCTGCTAATACTTCCACCTGTAACCATTCCTATAAACCCCCAGCCATTACAGACTTCTCATCTCTCCCTGGGGACACCAGGACTTTTCATATCTGTGGGTCTTAGCAAATCCTGCTATTGCTGTCTAGAATGTCCTTCTTTCCCCTAGTCTGCCTGGTGAACTCCTATGCACTCTCCAAAGCCCACCTCAAAGCCCAAATACCATCTCTACCCCTTCCCAGAAGGGGTTCCTTTCTCTCCTATCCTTCTTCACCAATACATCCATGTGCTGCGCACACACACACACGCACACATACACACATACACACACACACACACACAGTTCTTTTGTCTCCCATTGCACTCACTGGCAGTAGAAAGCCAGGAAGAGTAAGTTAGTGAAAGGGCTGGCAGCCTCAGCTACACTTTTTTTTTTTTAATTTTAGCTACACCTTTTTATACCAAGACCTGTGCTGGGTACTGGGTATACAATGGTGGAAAATACACAATCTCTTCAAAGCCTGGAAGTCAAGTTTAATGCTGGGGGCTAAAGATAGAGAAAAAGAGAAAAAAAAAAAGTGAAGCCTGGAGGAGACTGGGGCATGGGAGGGCTGGTAGCAAGCAGGGGAGTTTTCTAAGGACACCTGGATCTGGGCTTTAAGGATGGGAGATTCATAATCTGCAGAGGAGAATTGTCATGATATCATACTACTTGTTGGGTCCCATCTAATTTGGGAATTCTACTTTATGCCAGGATAAATTTGCCAAATTCAGTAAATAAAAACAGACCATGCCTGGTTAAATTCGAATTTCAGATAAGCAGGAAATTACTTAATATACATAGGTCCCATGTAATATTTGGGATACACGTTTCTAAAAAGTTATTTATCTGAAATTCACATTTAACTGGACGTTCTATGTTACCTGGCAACCACACGCTACAATCAGGGTTTCCCAAGAGATTACCAGGAGACATTGCTTACCAGTCCAGCCTACCTTCCCCCCAAACCCACATTACACAAGGGCCTTCCAGAGTTTTCCAGATGTCAAGTGGAGACATTCTTTGGTGCGCTGGTCCCATTCCTACAACTACGGTGGCCATACTGGCTTCCAGAATTCTAAAGGGGCACAAATGAGGCTCCCTCACCATCACAAGGAAAAAAACCCGCCAAGGCCCTACTACATCCTGAACCTACAGCACCGAACTCCCAAGATGCCCTGCGTGAACATACTAGGCACGCGCTCCCACAAGGCTGGGGCAAGGGGGCAGAGCAAACCCTCACACAGGACGATAAGGACCAGTCCCCACAATGCCCTGCGGCAACTCTTCCCAGGATGCCTCGGGCCTATAGCGACCACCTTCCGAGGCGTTCGGCGTCGAAGCACGCCAGGCTTCCGCGACGCTCAGCGGAAGGTGTGTGACAAAAGGGACTCGTTCCCCACAAGGAGCTATAATCCTTCCCAGAATGCACTAGGCCCATAACGACCAGCAGACCGGCTCCCACAATGCCTTAGGGCGGAGCGTCCCGTTCCCCCAGGATGCCCCAGGACGGCACGGAGCCGCGCTGGGGGGAGAAAAGGGAGCCCGGGTCTCGCCCTCCGGCCGTCGCGGGCCAAGACGGCTGCCTGCTCGCCCCGGTGACGGGAGCCGTCATTCCCATCATGCAGCGGTGCCGTAGTGCCCGCTTCCCAGCATGCCCCGCGCACCCCTATCCCGGACACTCACCGGCGCTAGCGGCCCCCGCTCTGGCTCGGCGGCGGCGGCTGCACGCCTGGGCTCTGCGCCTGCGCTGCAAGTCGGGGAGGAGGGAGTGCAAAGCGGCGAGAGGAGCCTAGGGCGCTTGCGCGGCGAGATGGACCATTCCCATCGCAAGGTGGGAAGAGGGGCTCCGTGAGTCGGGCCATCGACGAGGCCCGCGCAGGGGGTTCCGGGCTTTGCCCCTCGCTGTCCGGGTTTACTTGGTACAGTCCGCAGCTAGACGGAACCAGAAACTGCAAGGCTTGCGCGTGCGTGAGCGAGCGGCAACGCGCCTTCTAGAAAACGGAATGAGCTGGGGGCTGGGGGCCGCCAGCTAGGCCGGGATCCTGGACCTGAGGCTTGCTTATTTGCATAATCTTAGTGAGGGACAATAGGAGCCCTACGGCGGTGAAGGGGCAATTTGCATATTCCCCGGAGAGGCCGTACTCCAGAACGCTGTGATTAGCATATGGGGTGGGGGGGCGGCTGGGGGCGCTCCTGAACAAAGCGCATGCGCTCACGGATTGCGGACTAGCGCGGAGTGGGTGGCCTTGTTTTAGTTGGCATCAGTTTGCATCCGGAGAGGGGGCACAAGGGCCAAGACACTTACCAAACCCTCACAAGCCCTCCTCTACCCCCAGCATAAATATTTACTGCTCTCTCCTGTGCCAAGCCCTGTGCAGGTGAGCACTGTGGTTTCCGCAGTATGGAGACAAACCTGGCCCCTCATGGCACCCCAAAGGAAGGGGAGCCATACAAAGTCAGAACCACAACCCAGTGTTCAGACTTGGGATGAGTGGAGTATAGGAAACTGTGGGAGCCAGAGGAGGTGCGTACCCCAGCTTGGAAAGGCTTCCAAGAGGTGGTAATCTTTAAGCCAAGGATGAATAGAAGCCAACCAGGATAGGAGTTTTTCTGGCAGAGGGAACAGCAAGGGTAGAAGCCTCCAGGCAAAAAGTAGTGCATGGTTTGATTGAGAAAGCGATAGTATGTCTGAAACAGAATTGAGAGGGTTCCCCGGGGTGCCTGTGTTGAGTCCCACATTGGGCCCCCTGCATGGAGCCTGCTTCTCCCTCTATGTCTCTGCCTCTTTCTCTGTGTCTCATGAATAAATTTTAAAAAATATTTAAAAAGAGAGGGGAAGGGGCTCCTATAGGTGAGGAGCCAGACTACGCTGATGCTGACGATATAGAAAACTTTTGCAGGGTTCTGGGCTTCCCGGAAATTGACTCAGATTCCAGCACAGAACTCTCCAATGAGCTCTCATTACACTTAGAAAAAAACTCAAACTCTATCATGGCTGTGAAGCTATACACATGATCTCCCCCTTCTTGTCTCTGATTTCACTCATCTCTCTTTATCCACTCTAGTCTAGCTCCACTTCCCCTCAAACTCTGCAATCTCTTTACCACGTCAGGCCTTTGCCCTTGCTGTTCCCTTTGCCTGAAAATGCTTTTCCCGCTGATCTTTGAATAGCTGATCTTATGCTCATCATTCATATCTTGGCACAGGTGTCAATCAGCCAGGTTCTCCTTGATCTTTCAAAGATGGTACCTCCAGATTTGCTGTAGAGAAGTGAGTGTGGTTGTGGATAAAGCAGGACTGGCCACAAATTGATGGTTGTGGAAGCTGGGGTGAAGGGTGCATGGGACTTCATTGTCCTGTTCTGTTTACTTCTGTGTTCAAAGTTTTCCATGATAAGTTAATAATACTCCATATCCCCTTACTCTGCATTTTATCTTAAGGGCACCTATGGCAATCTGAAATTTTTTTTTTTTTTTTTTCTTCCTTGCTGCAGTCGTTTTCCTCATGGAAGCTCTGCGTGAGGGTAAGAATGGAGTCACCCTCCTTTTTCTTTGGGTCCTCAGTGCCTAGAACAGGATCAAGTTTCAGGTTAGTGCTAAGGCATCTAGAACACCTAATATTTGCCTGTTTTATTCACTATGGCATCTCCAGATCTTGGAGCAGCACCTGGCACAAAGAGGTCAATATATGTTTTAGTCTAAAATTAGAATCACTCACCTAAAATTTAGTTGACTGAATGAGGAGCAGGAAATGCCAGGCTAAGGTGGTTTGACTTGACCTAGAGGTGATGGGGAGCTAGGGAAAGGTTTTGAGCAGAGCAGGGGCAGGTGTTATAAGGGTGCGATGTGAGTTAATTGCAAGATCCTTTGGAGATTGATGTCAGGGATAGGGGTAAACCAGGGGAAGGATTCGGGCCATTGGCTGGGGACGGGGTAGCTCAGTGGGTACTGAAGAGACAAGACTCAGTGACTTTTGGCACCTGAAGTGGCCAGGAAAAAAAGCATATTTCTTAGAAGGGTGGAGGTGCCCTTGAAAAGGGAAGGGCCCTCTCCTGGCTTGTACCATCCACAAGCAGCCATCTTACTCCTCTCCCTCCTCCCTCCTTTGGTTCAGTTCCCCTCCCAACATGGTGCAGCTCTGGGCAGAGGGACAGACACACAGCCACCCCAGACACTTGTTCTCTCCTCAGTTTAATGGTGGTTAGTGGGATTGCCAAACCCCCTCCCCGTTCCCCTCCCTGTACAAAATGTGTTTGTTTTGTTTTGTTTTTTTTTACAAGAAAAAGGGGGCAAAAGCCAGGAAAGAGGGGAGGGGGGTGCAATCTGATATTTTCATACAGATTTTTAATTTTTTTTTAATATATTATATATAAAAACCATAGAGACCAACGCACCCCCCCAAACTCCTTTCCCTCTCCCTGGAGGGCCTGGAGGAGAGATGGGGAAGGCCCCCCAGGAGTGGGTGGACAGGGAGACAAATATGGATAGGACAGATATGAGGGGGGGAGAGGTGGAGGGATGG
Organism: Canis lupus baileyi; assembly: GCF_048164855.1. NCBI lineage: Eukaryota > Metazoa > Chordata > Mammalia > Carnivora > Canidae > Canis > Canis lupus. The sequence goes on along the minus strand of NC_132838.1, from coordinate 111,978,422 downwards.
GGAGCCCAGGAACCTGGGGATTGGAGAAAATAGTTGGGGCTGTCTCCCTCACCACCCCCATCAAAGTTATGACACAAAGACACAGAATCCCTGTTTCCATGCCCTCCCCCCACCCTTACCCCCACCGTGCAAACATGGCTTTGCAAAGAGGTGCCCAGAGCTCTGTGGAACTCCTACAATGGCTGGCATGGGGTCTAGGACCCCCAAAGAAATCTGTGTTCCCCTTCCCTGCCCACCCCACCCTTCCCAGAATCTGACCCCCTCCCCACAAGACCTGGTTCTGCAGCCTAGGGGCCCTGGCCTTCCCCCAGTTATCTTCCCCCAACCCAATCCCTACCGCCCTCCCTGGACTTGGGGGGTTTGGACCTTCAGCCCCTGCCCCCTGGGGGGCCCAGACCTCTGGGCCCTTGCTTCTGGCCCTTGCAGAGACCCGGGATCCGACACCCCCATCCCTGCCCAAATGTCTGAGGTGTTAGTGGTGGGGGGAGAAGCCCACCATCCCAGACTCTGGTAAATGTCTTTGCAGCTGGCAGTGGGGTAGACCCCAGCCCAGGACCAGGCCCAGGCCTGGGTGGAGGTGGGGTCAGATGAAGAATTCTTCTTTCCTCTTGTGTCCGTCGCTGCCATTAAGAAAGGCTTCTCTTGCTTCTCCCTGCTCATCCAGGCCACTGGCCTCGTGGGTCAGATAGGAGCCTGAGGGGTTACAGACCCCCAGGCAGAGGCGACATGTATGTGGATGCAGGAGTTGGACAGAGATATACGGGAAGAGGGAGACAGACAAGACATACCAGGGGAAGGAAGATGGAGAAACAGAACATACAGGGAGAGGGAATCAAGGCCAGGGCATAGCGAAACAGGGGCAGAGAAAGAGGTAAAAGCAGAATTAGGAAGACTCCACAAGTTCATTGAAAGACCACCCTTATCCGTTCTCTCAGTGGTGTCCCCTTGCTCTGCTCCCAACAAATCCAACAATTAGGAAGATAAATTGTTTTATTCAAACCTAGGGTGAATTAATTCACCTTCAACGATTCATCCCTTTTAGAGTCGCGGCCAAGGTCCGCCCGTTTGGAATATTGGCATCTGGTCCCCCCAAGTCTCGAATCCCGGATGTTAGTCTCCCTACCCCCAACCCCTAATCTCCTGGCTGCACGCCTGCCGTATTTCCAACCCAGGCTCTGGGCCCCGCCCCCGTCCGAACCCCCAAACCACACCCCTCGCTGGATTCAGACCCCACCCCCACTCACCCTTCTGCCGTACTGAGCACCAGACCATGCCCACCAGCACACATATGATCAGAAACACCAGTAGCGCCAGGATGCCGCCCACAATGGCGTAGGGCACCGACGTCTGAGCCTCTACCACCGCACCCGGGTCTGCAGAGGGACAGGGCGCGGGACCAGGTCATCAGAGGACGGTCCCAGCCCGGCCCCACCGCTGCTGATCTCATAAACCAATGCACACAACCAGCCGCGCCTGTACGCGTTACGGCCCTCAAATCACTGCCACTTCTGGCCCCTTGTCCTGGCTCCAGACTTTCCTGATGCTCCACTCCCACGAAGAATGCGTGCATGTTGGTTGGTACGCTGCCCGACCCAGGCCCTGAGTCATTTCGCCGATACTATCCCGCTTCTGCCCACCCACCCCCATCCCCAAAGAACAGATACAGCACATCCGTTTTCCCTCCACTCCTTTGACCCACAGAACCTCAGGTCCAAGTCCCTTCCCATCTTGTCTAAAATGCTCCGGGCATCTAAAATGCAGAGCACGCCTGAGTGGCTCAGCGGTTGAGCGTCTTTCCTTTGGCTCAGGTCGTGATCCGGGGGTCCTGATCTAGTCCCGCTTGGGGCTCCTCGCAGGGAGCCTGCCTCTCCCTCTGCGAGGGCCCAACAACTTCTAAAATTCCTGCCCTGCTGTCACAAAGGCTAAACACGTAACACTTATTTTGTGCTAGGGGCCATTCCCACCGCTCTGTATATTTAGCTCGAATGATCTTCACAGCCCTATGAGGTAGGTGCTATTTATTTCCACTTAACCGGCGAGGAAACTAACATGCAAAGTTACCCATATGGGACGCTGCAGAGCCCAGCCTGAACCCAGATGGTCAATCTGGCCGCAGAACTCCAGGAATTCTGTTGGCTGTTGACCCCAAGGAATCACCCTTTGCCCAGGCCCCTCAAACACCCCCGGCGGGCCTGGAACCGTCCAATCCAGCTCGCCCACTCCCAAGGCCCCGCCCCGCCCAGGACTCCCGGAGACCTCGACGAGGCCCCGCCCCCACCTTGAGCCCCGCCCCCAGGCCTGCCGCGGCCCGCCCTCACCGTAGACCACGAGTACATAGAGCGCCCTCGCGTGGCCGTGCTTGTTCGACGCCTCGCAAGTGTAGGTGCCGTTATCCGCTGATACCAAGCCTGGCAGCGTAAGCGTCTCCCCGACCGCCTCGGCCCGCTCTGGCAAAGACTCGTTCCCGCGGTTCCAGCGGATCTGGTTTGGCCTGGGCGTGAGTAAAGCATAGTGAAAGTTGGGGACACGAGTGCCAACATCCAGTTCTGACTTCCTCGGTAATCATCTTCCTAAGTAGCATCTTACTGGCCCCATCCTTCCAATAAAACCTACAGCCCCGGACCCAGCCTCCACCGCACACCAGTCTCAAGAATCCTAGCCTCCCGCCCCGCACAATCCCGGAGTCCAGACTCCTTCCTCTAGATCCACAAGTCCAAGCCCCCAGACTCCTCCTCCCTCGGGACGCACAAGTCAGGGGCCCAGGCCCCTCTGTTCACAGTGTCCCTCTTTCCCGAGACACAGGTGTCCGAGTCCCCAGTCGTCTTCTTGTCGGGACCAGGAGCTCACCTGGGGTTCCCCGTTACAGCACACGTTAGCACCAGCGTGTCTCCCTCCCTCACCACAGCTTGGGAGGCATGGATCCGGGCCGTGGGAGAGTCTGTGGGCGGCAGTGAGATGGGAGAGTGGTGGTGCGGCCCACACGCGGGGCTGGCCACCCTCCCGGGGGGCAAGCAGCTGGCCTTGGGACCCTCGGGCCCCCGGGGTCCCGGCCCGCCGGGCACTTACACTGCACGTCCAGCACGTACTGCGTCTGCTTGCTGTGTCCGGAGGGCAGCGCCTGGTTCTGCGCCTCGCAGATGACGATACCGCCGTCGTCCTTGCGGTCCACGCGAAACCGCACGGTGCTCGCCACGCTCCACACCTTACCATTCTCCTGGCCGCTGCTCACCCCTGCCAGGCCCGGCGGGGACGCCGTCACGCCAGGGTTCCAGCGGCTCCGCGCACCGAGGGGAGCGAGCGCACCCACCCCGCTCCCCGGGCCCAAACCAACGCAGGCCCCTCCCCCGGCTCCGCCCCTTGTCCGCCGGCCTCGCCGCGGGGCCTCCGAGCCGCGCTCCCGGCCGCAGGTGCCTCCTCCCAAAGCGCCTCCCTTCCTTTCTTTTTTTTTTTTTTTTTAAAGATTTTATTTATTTATTCATGAGAGACACAGAGAAAGAGGCAGAGACACAGGCAGAGGGAGAAGCAGGCTCCCTGCCTGGCTCCCTCCCAGGACCCCGGGACCACGACCTGAGCCAAAGGCAGACGCTCAACCACTGCGCCACCCGGCGCCCCAGCTCCTCCCTTTTCCACTCCCACGCCCTCTCCTCTAGCAATTCATTCCAAATTGAGGGGCCAGTGTCCGCCTGCGCCCTCTTCCCCAGGCCGCGCCTCCTGTCATCCCACCCCTCCCTCCGCCCCCTCCTCCCCCCAGGTAGTACCTTTGAGCTCCTTGCGGTCGCGGTACCAGCGCAGGACCGCGGCAGGGCGGGACCGCGGAACTAGGCAGCTGAGCTCCACCTCGCCTCCCTCCACCGCCTGCTCCCGGACCTCCACCACGGGGTTCTCTGGGGCCACTGCGTAGGGGGAGAGAGGTGGGGGGGCGCTCAGCGGAGACACTGAGGTGGACCCAACGTAACAGGGGGCACGAGGGTCCGGGGGTGGGCGCAGAGATCAAACACGGGCTGGGCGGTCTGGAAGGCCGGGCGTGTCTACTGGGGCCGGGTGTCCAGGGGGATAAAAACAACCAGGCTAAAACCAAACCTCAGGTCTCAGGAGAAGGGCTAGGCAGAGCAGAAAGGAGGAGGGGATGAGTGTGAGGAGAGGGAGGCGTTACCCAATACAGTGAGCGTGGCAATCTGGTGGTGGGTATCCTCCGTGTAGAGCTGGCAAAAGTAGCCTCCCTCGTCCTCCAGGCGGGCATCTGAGAGCCGGATCCGCACGCGGCGGGGGGAGAACTCCTCAAGCTGGAAACGCTCGTCCTTCAAGGCTAGACAGGACGTGCAGGAAGGGATGAAGCCGGGGAAATCCTGGCCCCAGGGGTCCGGGCCTTCCGCCTGGAGCTTAGAGACCTGCGCTCTGCATCTGTTCTCCAGCCAGCGGTACCTGTGCATCCAAGGGGCCCACCTAGGAACTCCCTTGGGGACCCAGAATGATTCAGGCCCTCCTGCCCACATACAGGGCCAGGGGTCCGGACCCCTAGCTCCCATGCTCGGTCAGGACGGGAGAGTCCACACTCTCCATCCGTCCTCCTTCAGGACCCACCCCTCCTCCTCCCCCAAGACGTGGGATTCCCTACCCCAGCACTCACCGCGGGTCCCGTTGAAGAAGAGGGTCTGCCGGGCGGGGTTCTGAATGACAACTATGGAACCATCATACTGGTGCAGACGGCAGGTTATCTCAGCCACCCCTCCCTCGGCCACGGTCACGTTCTCTGTCTGTACTTCCTGTCCAGCCCCTGGACCAGTAAACAGAAAGACTCGTTCGGGGCTGCAATTCAGTCTTTTCTCTCTCCATTCCTCTCCCATCCAAATTTCCAATCTCTCTTTCCCCTCTCATTCATTTCGTTGCATCCAACATTTCCTGAGGGCTGGACTCTGGGAGATGGAGAAAACCTGCTCCAGAGGAGCTGCAGTCAGGACCTAGTGGTATGTGCTCTAGTAGGGGCAGCACAGGGCACGCTGGGAGCCCAGAGGAAGGGGAGAGACTAAGGCCGCCTAGGGAGATAGTTGGGTGATCAGAGAAGGCTATGGAAGAAAGCTCCCTTGGATCCAGATCTTGAGTGAGCAGTTCACCAGGCGTGGGAAACTGCTATGTGTTCACCAAATCCCATCGTTCACACCTGGGCACACCTTGTTTACCTGCCAAGACGGCCACAATATTCTTCCCATCCTTGTACGTTCCCTTTGTAAGTTGACTCTGGTCCTCCTCTCCTTAAGGAGGCACTCCGACCCTGTGAATCTGGGCAGACCCTGTGACATGCCTTGGCCAACAGAATTTCCTAAAAGTGATATTGTATGAGTTCTGGAGCCCAGCCCTTGAGTTTCCATTCACACCCTCTTGCTGCCCTGAGACTATCAGGTGAAGATACCTAGACTAGCTTCCTTGAAGGTAAGGGACCATATGGAGAGAGAAGCCCAGCCAGTAGCCAGCACCAACTGCCAGTCACGTGAGTGAGTCCATCCTGGCCCATCTAGCCTCAGGCGACTGCAGCCACATGAGTGACTCCAGCTGAGACCAAGAGAAGACCTGCCCAACCAATCCAGTCCAAATCTCTGACTTCCAGAGTCATAAGCAGATAATGCAACTGTCGTTTAAAGCTAACACATTTTGGGGACACCTGGGTGGCTCAGCAGTTGAGTGTCTGCCTTCGGCTCAGGTCGTGATCTTGGGGTCCTGGGATAAAGTCCTGCATTGGGCTCTCCGCAGGGAGCCTGCTTCTCCTTCTGCCTGTGTCTCTGCCTCTCTCTGTGTCTCTCATGAATAAAAAATTAAAATCTTGAAAAAAAACCTACCACATTTTGGAAGGTCTGTCACACCACTAAAGTTAACTGGTACAACACAGGATTGGGCTACATTTCCTAGGATCCCTCGTACTTTAGTTGGGGCCATGTGACTAATCTCTGCCCCATGGGATGTAGGTGGAACAGAGACCCACCCCTTCCAGCCTGGCTCACATCACTCACAATCCTTCTTGCTGGACGAACGGAGAGGACCCCTGAGGAGTCTAAAGGACAGGATCACAAGCTAGAAGGAGCCCGGGGCCCTGACTGACTGCCCCCTGCCGCCTGTGACCTACCTGCCCAGGACTGTAACATGAATGAGAAATTCACCTTTTTGTTAAGCCGTTGCGATTTTCAGGGCTCATGTTATTGCAGTTAACCTACCCTGATTAATCCATCAGAGGAGCAAGGTAGGGGATTAGTAAGGGTGTACTTTTAGCAGAGGCAGTAGCCTAGAGTAAAGCTCAAAGCTGGGGTTAATCAGCATCAGGATCACCAGCATCATTTATCACGGTCATCTTCAAAATAAAGTAACCACATAGTGGTAGCTCTAGCTAGTGTTTATTAGGGACTCGCTGTGCCAAGCTCTGTGCTGAGGGTATCAGCCATACAATTCCCACTTCATCACCGCAATACCTGAATTAAGTTAGGCACTGTTATGAATCCCTGGGTTTTTTTTTTTAATTCCCATTTTAGAGATAAGAACATTGGTCCAGAGAGAGAAAATGACTCGCTCAAGGCAGTCGTCAGAGAGGCAGTGATAGGGCCAGGATCTGCATCCAGAGCTCCCTAGTTCCGCATTTTGCACCCATATTTTCCACCCTGGCTGTCTGGGTGGGGTTGTGGGATGTGCTTGGGATTTGTGACAGGCCACAAATGCCAAGCTAGGAGATGAGCTTTTATCCTGAAGGCTGGTGGAGGGAGGTTATAAAGCAGGAAAAGTGCCATGATCAGATCTGGTTATTTACCTTTCAATGTGAGATAACTAGAGCTTCGTGTCTCTTACATTCTGTCCCATTGATTTGAGTGTTTCCTGAGCAGTAGGTAGGTGTTTAGGGGCTGGGTGCCCAGAGATGAGTCAGATGAGGTCCCTGCCCTGGAAGGCCTTCCAGATTTATGGGGAGGTACACACAAATCACTGTAATAGCCCATCAGAAGCGTTATGTTCCCTGTAAGAGGACTAGGTAACCTGATTTGGACGCTGAGGGGTAGAAAAGATTAATTCTGGAGGATGGAGGCAGAGACAGCCAGCTTTCTACCCAGCATTCATAATTCCCTTTTTTCCCTTCCATAAAAGAACCTTGATTGTATTCATGGCTGCCCTATGTCCAGCAGAAAAAGATATTTCCCAGACTCCCTTGCAGCTAAGGGAGGTCACGTGACAAAGTTTTGTCCAGTTTGATATAAGGATAAGTACTTTCTCTGGTAATTCATGTGGTAATTTTGGGAGGACTTCCCGAAGAAAGTGGACAAATCCTTTTTCTTCCAGGTCACCTTTATGTTGCCTGGAACTAAGATGTGATGCCTGGAGTTCTGGCAACCATTTTGGCAAGAGGACAAAGGCAGTAGGGATGGTAGAACTAAGAGCTGGAAGATGCCTGAGTCTTATCAGGTGATGATGTGAAGCTGCCTCAAAACCCCTGGATGCCTACTTCTGGACTTCTCTTAGGTTTCAATATAATGCTTTGTAGGGGGGTTATATTTAATATTTAAGACACTATTAGGGGTTAATTTAGCACCTCCTGGAATATGAAGCTTAGCATGTCTAGTCCTGGCACCAAAGATTTTCCTTCCTGTGTTTTTTTTCAATCTCAGTAAATATCACAACCATCCACCCAGTTGCTCAGGCCAAAAACCTTTCCCTCACTCTGACACCCATCCCATCAGCAAGGTCTACCCATTCACCTCTAAAGCAAATCCCAGATCATTTCATTTTTGTTTACCTCCTCTGCCACCACCCTAGTCCGATGACACCGTCTCTTACCTTAACCTTCTAGAGCTACTCATGGGGGCTCCCTGCTTCCATGCCTGCCTCCCCTCAGGCCATTCTGCACACAGCAGCCAGATGGGTTTTTCAAGAAGGTGAATCAGATCAAGTTGCTAAAAATGCTCTGAAGGCTGCCCATGATGCTTCAAATAAAATCTCAACTCCTTCCCTGGGTGCTATGTGGCCTGGCCCTGCCCTGACCGCAGTTCCAGCCACCACCACCCACCTTCCCACCCCACCCCCCTACTCTCTGCGCTCTAGGCTCACTGGCCTTGACATTCCTCAGACTCCCTGAGCCTGATCCCACCTCAGGGCCCTTGCACTACCCTCTGCCTTGCATGTTCTTCGCCCTTGATCTTCCCACGACTGCCTCCTGCTCTCTCCTTCCGGTCTCTGCTGACATCCACACCTCCTTGATGAGACCTCTACTCATACCCCATCTCTCCTCCTCCAGAACACCTTCTATGTCATCACCATGGGTTTTATTTTATTTTATTTTATTTTAATTCTTTTTTTAAAATTTTTTTTTAATTTATTTATGATAGTCATACAGAGAGAGGCAGAGACATAGGCAGAGGGAGAAGCAGGCTCCATGCACCGGAAGCCTGACGTGGGATTCAATCCCAGGTCTCCAGGATCGCGCCCTGGGCCAAAGGCAGGCACCAAACCGCTGCGCCACCCAGGGATCCCGGTTTTATTTTCTTCTACAGGAATGTCACTGAAGTTATTTTGTTAATTTGCTTATTTATTGTGCTTTCCCCCCATCAGTAAAATCTACACCCCACGAAGGCAGGGATGGCGCCCCTTGATTTGACCACAGTCGCCTTGGTGCCTAGAGGTGGCCTGAGACTTGGTCAGTGTCTGGGAGATGGACGAATGAAGGGTGTGTGTCAGGCAGCATTTCATTTCTGCCTCACAACAACTTTACAACATCGTTATTCTCCCTGTGAATACCTGGGTTGATCTCAGCTGGCCCACAGGCCATCTCTGTGACCTTGGGCAAGTGGCAAGACTTTTCTGAGCCTCAGATGCTCTGGTGTAAAATGGGGATGCCAGTGCCTGTCTTATAGGGATTAGACCAGTGCCTGGAGCTCAGGGAGCCTTTCCTGCAAAGCTGCTGTTATTATAACTCCAGAAACATGCCCATACACATGAAAACTGGCCTGCCTGCACACTCTGATGCTTAAAAAAAAATCCATGGATCTTGGACCCCAGGGCTAACCCACTGCAAGCCCCCCATTTTACAGATGTGGAGAATGAGGCTCAGGGGTCCCAGGCAGGCCACTGGCAGAAACTCAACACCTCCCAGGAGCCATCAGGACCTCAGCATCTGCCCCCCCACCCCCCGCAATTATTCCTCTGCTCTCTGCTTGAGGGTGCACATGGGGTGAGGGTGGGGGGCTTTTGTCTTGTTCCCTCCCCCTCTCGAGGAGTCAGTAACCAACAGTGTCTGTGCCTAGAATATTAATGTTCCAGGAGCTTTTGTTTCGGGGTTGGGGGGTTGGGGGGTGGTGAAGGCGGGACTTTCTGGTCTAGAGAGGGCTAAGCTTTGGGGACTGGGGCACTGGCCCTTTAAACTGTGTTGACAGCCTAGAGTCGTCATGGGGATGGTGCCTGGAAAAACGGACTGGGGAGAGCTTAGGAAAAAGTGGCTGAGCAGGTGATGTGTAGAGACCCAGAATCCAGCCCTCTCCTCCCTTAGACCCAGGAATCCAGCTCCCAACTGCCTCTTCTCCCCGGGATCCAGGGGCCCAGGCTCCCAGCCCCCTCCTCCAATCAGGATCCAGAAGTCTGGGTTCTTAGCCTCCTCCTCCTTCAACCCCAGAAGTCCTGAGCCCCAGCCTTCTCCCCTTCAAACCCAGGAGTCTGGGCTTCCAGCCCCCTCCTCCGTCAGGACCCAGGAGCCAGGGGTCCAGAGTATACAGCTGGTGGATGTTTCCACGGAGACTAAAGGGGGTGGGGGGAGCACTTCCTGGGTCCTGAGTCAGCGAATACCCAAGGGAGTCTCAAGGTCATGGTTCCGGGAAGGTCACAGCCACCCCCTCTGTATCCGCTCCCCAGGGGGGCTCATGGTTTCATGCCTCCTTCCCCCACTTCCTCCCCTAGGGAGGTGGTACATCCCTGCGTCCTGAATGAACCCCCCCTCAGCCCCCCATCAATGGAGGAGTCCGAACATCCTAGCACAAAGCATCAATTCTTCCCCAGCTCAGCCTTGTGAAGGCGCCTGTATTCGCAGGACCTAGGCATCAGGGTCCCAGCCCCTCCTCCATCGGAAACCTGAAGTGGGACCCCCAGCCCCTTCCTCTCTCAGGACTCAGTAGTCTGTACCTCCATTCCTAGGAGTACAGGCCCTCAGCCCTCTTCTCCCCTCAGACCCAGGAGTCCAAGCCCCCAGCCCCCTCCTCCCCCTGACACATGTGTCTGCCTGGGACCCTTGGCTGTCTCCCTCAGACCCAGGAGTCTAAAACCCCAGCCCCCTCCTCCCTCAGACCCAGGGGTCCAGGCCCCCAGCTCCTCTTCCCTCAGACCCAGGGGTCCAGGCCCCCAGTTCCCTCCTCCCTCAGGCCCAGGAATCCAGGCCCCCAGGCTCTCCTCCCTCAGACCCCGGGGTCCAGTCCCCAGCTCCCTACTCCCTCAGGCCCAGGAATCCAGGCCCCCAGGCTCTCCTCCCTCAGACCCCGGGGTCCAGTCCCCAGCTCCCTACTCCCTCAGGCCCAGGAATCCAGGCCCCCAGGGTCTCCTCCCTCAGACCTAGGGGTCCAGGCCCCCAGCCCCTTCCTCCCTCAGACCCAGGAGTCCTGGCCCCCAGCCCCTCCCCTCCTGGAAACTTGACTCGGGTCCACAGACTCAACCCTTAGAACCACAGTCCTGTCTTTCCGCAGCCCCTGAACCCCCTCCTATCTAGGGACCAAGCATCAGGTGGGGGCGTAGGGGTGAGTCAGCAACCTCACGCACAAAGTACCCCCTGTGGCCCCCACGTTCCTGGGATGTTCGGAACTCCCTAGATTCCAGGCCTCAGGCCCAGCCGGGGGGTGGGAGGTTCCCCCTGGGTGTGGGGTCACAGGGGAATTCCTGCTCCCGGAAGGGTGCGAGCCTGCACTGAGCCCTCACTGTCCTATCCTCCACCCCCAGTGCCCTCTATTCACCCCCTCCCAGGAGCACCCAGGCTCTGTCACTGCCCTCTTGCCTCACTGAGTGCCTGCAGAGGAGCCTTGGTGCCTGGTTCCCAGAGGACCTATGGGCCTGGTATGGGCCTGGGGTCTGCACTGGCAGAAACCAGTGGGTGCTTGGGTCTTGATGCCATAGGCCATTGGGTGCTGGCAAGTCTGACTGTCTCCAAGCACCCCCCTCAACTCCCCCACCCAGAGAGAGAAAGCTGCCTTTGTGTTCCCCAAGTCGGGGACAGGCCAGGCTCGCACGACATTAACCCACCCCAGGCCCAAGCCTTGCTGTGTCTAAGGTCTTGGAATTCATTGCAGAACCTGACCTCTGAACGAGTCCTCTGGGGACTCGATGGGTGGGTGGGGGTCAGTGACAGAAACCTCCCAAGACCTGTACCCCGGGGTGACTCATATTGGGGGAAGGTCTCCCTGCCCTCAGAGTGGCCTATTGGAACTTTAGCAGAGAAAAGTGAATCACTTGGGAGGAAAACATTTGGCACTAACAAGCCCCCTCCTTCTACAAAGCCCCCTAACTCTTCACAGTCTCTCTGTCTTGTCTTTGTATCTGGATATCTGTTTCCTCAGCCCCTTTCTGCTCGATCCAATCCCTGGTCTGTGGATCTCTGGTTCTGCCTGCATGCATCTGGGCAAGCAGGGTGTATTTCCCTCTTTCTCACTTCCTCTCGCCTGCCTACCCTGGGCCCTTCTTTCCTTTGGCATAAATCTCATCATCCTTCTCCAGTATTCTTGGCAGATGTGTAAGCCAGGAAAGAGAGAATTCGTTTTTGAAAGGGCACAAATGGACCCCATCTTCCATCTCCATTCCTGCTGGCTGGCCAAGGAGAGAGAGGAAGAGGGTGGACTTAAGAGGAAGATGATGTGGGGACCACAGGCAACCCCTAAAAGCTGGTGGCCAAGGTCATTCAGATATATCCAATGGGAAGGAAAGCAGACAGGGCCCTCTGACACCATGTACTCCAGCTCCCTAGCCCATGCTGTACAGAAGGGGAAAATGAAGATCAGGGAGTGACAAGAGCTGACACAAAATTACCCCAGAGTAGCCGGTGCCTCAGCTCCCAGTCCAGAGTGCTCCCCATGACACCCAGCTCTCTCCCAACTTATAAAGCTCTACACTGTTTAATTTAGAGAAAGTTTACAAAAGGGATTAGGGTGCTAGGAAGCAGTGACTTTACAACGAAAGGAGAAACCAGCCTATCAAGCCACCTCCCAGGAATGCTGGAGAAAAGAGTCTCCAGTCATCTCAGGCCACCTTTTCTGATTCTGAGAATCCATCCAATGATTCTAAGCTGTCAAGATTCTGGATGTCAGAGGTGTCGGGATTCAGGATCTTAAAGATGTCAAGAGGTTAGAATCCTAACGCTATCAAGGTTCTACAATTTTAAAGGTGTCAAGATTCTAAAGACTTTGGGATTCTAGAATCCTGAAGATGTCAGTATTTAAAGATACCCTCAGGTTCTTTATTTACTGGACTCGCAGGTTCTAGGATTCTATGAACCTGGTTTTGGGGCCTACAAAAGAAAGAAAAATAAAATTGGATAGCAATGTAGCTAAGGTACCAAAGCACTCATCTGGGAAATTGTGGCATATCTGCTACAAAGAATGGAAGAAATGATGAAAGTTCTGAGCAATGTCAGAAGACTGTAGGAAAAAGCAAGGTGCAGCGTGAGAGGTCAGCTTTGCCCCTAGCCTTGTCCTGATGAGAGGGAGACTCTGCCTCAAACCCTGCAGGGATGGGGTGGGGGGGTGAATTGTAACCGCACTCAACTTGCCAGAAACCCCTTGGGATATCTGAGCTAGAGTTACCTTTCAGGTCACTGAGTTCAACATCCTCACTTTACAGAAAGGGGAACTGAGGCCCAGAGAGAGGAGGGTGCTTGACATTCGCTGCTGGGGCAAATGGCAGGAGGTGGGATTTAAACCCAGGCTCCCAGCCCTGTGCCATCTGGCTACACGCCTCTCCCAAATCGTTCCATGGCTTCCTGCCCTTCCACTGCTGCCCTGCCACTTCCCAGTCATCCGCTCCTCCTAAGAGTGGCCTTCCTCACCGGGGAGGGGGTGACCGCTGGTAGGTTTGAGGCACATGCAGTGTGAGAGTGTGAGTGTGTGGGTGACGTTTCCTGACCTTGTCCCCAGCCTCAGGGTCACCCTATCTTGGAGGTCTCCGGCTTTTCATAGTGTGGGATGAGAACATGTGGATGGCTCCTTGGATGTCCTGGATGGGGGGCTTCTCTGCAAGTTACGGCCTGGCTGTGTGAATGAGTGGGGAGGGGCAGCATTTGCGAGGCATTTGCTGAATCCACGTGTGTGCCCACATGCCAAGGTTCCTCACACACTTCCCCGCACACATACACACACACACATACATACACACACATTTCCCTCCAAGGCCCTTCAGGGTGCCCTGTCTGACTCAATTCCTCTCCAGGGGCACAGAGGGATAAAGGGATGGAGGAATGAAGGATGGAGATGGAAGAGGTTGTAAGGGTAGAGAGGGGAGGCAGGGAGGCCGTGGACAGGGACACCCTGGGACAGAGAGAGGGGGGATGGAATGGGGGGCATGAGGGAGAGAGGTGACAGAGGGGGCTAGAGAAATAGGCAAGAAAAACAGGGGATAGAGACGAGGGGATGGGACAGATGGGGGACAGAGAAACAAGGGTGACAATGAGACAGGGACAGAGAGGGAGGGCAGAAATATAGAGGGACAGAGAAGGGGGAATAGAGAGGATGATGGGGGGACAGAGTGACCCAGTAAAAAGGGACCGAGACCAAGGGACCGAGGTGGGGGACAAAGGAAGGATGGAGAGGTGGGGGACAGGGAGGCAAGGGGGACAGGACTTCCAGACTGAGGGACAGAGGACAAGGGTAGGGAGACAAGGAGAGAGACTGAGAGACCCGGAGACAGGCGGACAGAGGGACGTAGGGACCGGACAGAAGGACAGCGGGACCGGCCCGGAGCAGGCGGGCTTGTGTGTGGGGGGGTGGTCTCGGTCCCTTTGTCCCCGCCAGGATCCGGGCCTGCGGGGTGGGGGGGCTGCGGCACAGCGGCCGGGGCCCGCGCCCCCTCCCCCGCTCGCGGCTCCCGGCTCCCGGCCCGCGCTGCGCTTTGTCCCGGGGAGGGGGCCCGGCCCGGCCCCGCGCGCATTGTTCGGCCTCTGCGGCCCCGCGGCAGCCGGGCTGTCACCGCAGCGCGCCCCCCGCCCCGGCCCGGCCGGCCGACCCCGGCCCCCGACCCTACCTGGCCCCGCCGCGGCCGCCCACAGCAGCAGCAGCGGCCACTGGAAGCGCCGGGCCCGGCCCATGGTGCCGCCGCCGCCACCGCCGCCGCCGCCGCCGCCGCCGCTCGCTCCCGGCCCGGCACCTGCACCGCCCGCGCCGCCCGCCCCGCCCCCGAGCCCCGCCCCCTGCCCGCCCGGGGGCGGGGCGCCGGGGCCGGGGCGGGGCCGGGGCGGGGCCCGGGCCGGGACAGCAGAGGCGGGAGACCCGGGGGCCACGAGACCGGGGGCGGGGGCGGGGGAGGGGGGCGTCCTGGTGGAGGGGCGACCCCCAAGAGCTGGGGGGATGCGGGGGGGGGCGCGTGCAGGGGGCGCGGGAGAGCGGGAGGGTGCTGGGTGAGGGCAGAGGTTGCGGGTGTTGGGCGAAGAAGTGAGTGTGAGGGTGTTGGTGGAAGGGTGTGCGAAGGTGCAGGTGTCGTGGGGGGGGTAGGGGTGGGCGGAAGGTAACTGTGAGGGTGTGTGTGTGCGCAGGGTAGTGTTGTGTGAGGGTGTGAGCATTGAGGGAGGAGGAGTGTTTTGTGGGCAAGGTGAGTGTGAGAGGTGTTCCGTGGACAGGTGAGTGGAGGTGCAGGTGTCACATGACAGGCTGTGAACTGAACCCTCTCGAGCTCCGGGAAGGCTGCAGCGGAGGGGTGTCTGGGCAGGTCCAGGATCTCCCAGGGAGGGGCGGGGCTGGGCGGGGCTGGGGTCCCACCCTTCCACACCCGGGAACCAGTGTTTCCACATTATGCATCAGTCTCCCGAAAGGGGCCCCTGCAAGTGAACCAACTGGAAGGAAGCCTGAGTCCGGAGACCTAGAGAGGGAGAGGCTCCTGCGGACGCCTCCCAGGCCCGAGCGACCAGCTTCCCCGCTCAGCTTCCCTGCTCTTCCAGCCCCAATCTCTTGGTGTCCGCCACTCTCGGTGTGCCCTTCCCACTTCTCTCCCATCATTGTTGCTGACTCACCCCTCCAGACGTGGTTCCTTCTCCCTCCCGGGGAGTGGGTCTCCCTGAGCCCACTTCCGTGGGGCCTTGTAGATAGACCTGGTCCAAGTTTATCACTCTTAGGACCCCGGAAGAGTGAGAAACCACAGAAGGAAGAAAATCTCAACCTCTCCCATGCCCTTTTGACAATCAGGTAAACTGAGATATGCCAACTATGAAAATTCTTGCTCTTTATCTCTGTCACTACCAAAATATTTGACACCCAGGCCCACCAGGGGACTTCAGCTCTAGATACCCTTTCTGTCCTCAGTGTCCAGCTCCTAGTGTCCTATCTGTCTTTGAGACCCAAACTCCTAACAACCCCAAGTCCTCAGGACCTCTAGGATCCTCACCATCCTGGGGACCAAATCTCCCATCAACCTCTGTGTCCCCAGGACCACAGATCCAAGCAACTGCTTTCCTTTTCCATTCTTAGTTTACTTTTCTGTAAACTAGGGAAAGAGGCCTCACATTCTCTGTCTTGGGATAGGTGGAAGAGAGGGATCTGGGTTAGGGGGTAGGTAGCTAATAGTTGTCTTTCCCCCAAGAACCTGTAGGTCCCCTTGCCCATAGCTTTAACCAATGTCTCCTACTCCAGCTGAAGAGCACCCCAGGAGATACTGGTTGGACTCTCATCTGTATTCTTTGGGACCCACCATTTCTCCCTTCTGCGGACACCAGGAGAGTGGTGGTCCTGTCCCCATCCTATGCCAGGGTACTTTATCCACTAGAGTTTTCATGCAAGTGACAGCAAATCCAAGCGACATGGCTTAAGAGAAAGGGAATTTGGTCACATATTTAAAAAGTGTCAGCATGGACTGTCTCTCTGTCCTAAGGGTAAATGGCTGCCCTCCAAAATGGCTGGCGAGTATGCCTATGGACACACCTTTTCCTTCTCATCTGGAGAGGGGTAGAGAGAGAAAAAGGCAAGACACGTGGCTAGAGCCAGAATGAAAGAGACAGAGGGCAGAAGAGAAAAAGGGGAGGAGAAGATTTAAGAAACTCCTTCAGCAGGATGGGGAAATATCTTCCCCCAGAAGCTCCTAGAAAATCTTTCATTGGATTTCACTGGCCCAGATGATGCCACCTGCCATCACTGAACCAATATCAATGGCCAGGTGATGAGATTATGCTAATGAAATTAGACATGAACTACAGTCTCCCCCCCACCCTCAGTTCAGAGGTGAAATCAGCTTTTTTAAACAGAAATTACATTGGGGAACCCACTGCTATGCCTGCTGGGGCGGGGGGCTGGGATGGGCACACCATGAGTCGACCCTTCTTGAAGTTTTGAAGTATTGTGATAGTGCAGACATTGTTAGTTGTTCACTCAATGTCATCCTGTGAGATAATAGAAATATATATTTGGTCTATGCCCTGGTTCCTGACACGGAGCTCCTGAAATCCTTATAATTTCTTGGGTAATCAGAATGTCTTGTTTTAATTTAGTGACTCTGGGTGGGCTTCCAGATGGCTCCTGGATGAGAGCTGGTCACTGGAAAGAACAAGCCATGAGTAGAAGCTTGGAATTTTCAGCCCTGCCCCCCATTCTCTTGAATGAAGGGAGAAGGATGGAAATGGAGTTAGAGAATGATCATGCCTATGGGATGAAGCCTCTGTAAAGTGGCAAATGTATGAGTTTTGGGGGGCTTCTAGGTTGGTGAGCACATGAAGTTGCTGGGGAAGTGGTGCACCTGGGGAAGCTCTGCACCCCTTCCTGTACACCCTGCCTTCTGCCTCACTTCCGTCTGGATGTTCACCTGTGTCCTTTGACATTTCTTTTATAATGAACTGGTAACTAAATAAACTACTTCCCTGAGTTCTGTGAGCCACTCTGGCAACTTAATCCAATCCAAAGAGGGGGTCCTGGGAACCTCTAATTTTTTAACTGGTAGATCAGAAGCACAGGTGAAAATCTGTGCTTGTGGGGCTGAGCCCTTAACATATGGGATCTGACACCATCTCCAGGTAGATCGTGTGAGAGATGAGTTAAATTGTAGGGCACCCAGCCCATGTCACAGAAAATTGCTTGGTGGCCAGAACTGTTGGGAGTGTGGCATGAGGGTAAAGGAGATGCATAGGAGACAGACACAGTAGGAAGGACTGGGTTTTTCCATCTATAGAAGGACGACTGGGTGGATTTTTTCCCCCTAATACACATTCCCTCTCTCATTTTTTTTTTTTTTAGATTTGTTTATTTTAGAGAGAGCGCAACCAGGAGGGGCAGAGGGACAGGGAGAGAATCTGAAGCAGACTCCACACTGAGTGCTAGCCCAATGCAGGGCTCGATCTCACAACCCTGAGCCAAAACGAAGTCAGACGTTGGGACGCCTGGGTGGCTCAGTGGTTGAACATCTGCCTTCGACTCACGACACCATCTGGAGTTTCGGGATTGAGTCCACATCGGACTCCTGCATGGAGCCTGCTTCTCCTCCCTCTGCCTGTGTCTCTGCCTCTCTCTGTGTCTCTCATGAATAAATAAATAAGATCTTAAAAAAAAAGTAAGACGTTTACCCAACTGCACCACCAAGGCACCTCCCCCCACCACCCCACCTTTTTCCTTTTTAAGAGAATCTTGATTTTGTTCAGGTATCTACCTTTCTTTAGTAGCCAGATGATGTGAGGGAAGCCTCAGGAGTGGGGCCTGAATATATGTGCTCAATATTATGGTTCTATGCCCCCTTCCAGTGATTGTTGTAGGCATAGGTGTATGAAACACGTCAGGCAAATAAAATGTGAGAGCAAGTCAGCTTGGAATTGTTGGCTTAATCTTTCTTTGTTTTAAGAAAAGAGGCCCAAGAAGAGATGGCCTTTTGTTATTGCCTCTGAATGTGGGTGTGATGTCTGGAATTGCAGCGGCCATCTTGGGGCCATGAGGTGGACAAGCCTGAATGGATCTTTTAGTACTTAGCGGAAGACATTGAATTAGTCAACTCAGGAACTGCCCTGACTCATGATCTCTTATCATGTAGGATAATCAATTTCTCCTTTGTTTCAACCATTTTGAGTCGGGTGTCCTGTTACATACATCCTTGGCCTCTGTATTGCCTCTGATTCATATAGAATATGTGGAGGCAGCCCTGCTTGCAGATTAAAGCATCCAAGTGATGTTAACTTTTTTAGTTGGTCCCCCATCCTGTGGTAAGATCTCTCGCACAGAGGCTGCTTTCCCAGCTCCGGCTGAGTGGGCTGTATACCATGAAAACTGCAAGAGCAGTGGATGCTTGCTCACAACCTGAACAACTGTACCAGCTTCCTGACTTAGATGTGAACCTCCCTGGCTGTAGCAGAGAGGGTCAGAGGCAGAGGACTGACCCAAACTAGACCCCATCAGAGTCTGTCTGCTAGCTAAAATTTTAGAGCTGGGACACTAGGGGTTCTTGGTACTTGACATTTCAAGGGCATATTTGGCTACTCTGGGTGAAGCAGAAGGGGGTCTGTGGAGAGACAGAAAAAATAAAGTAGAAGCCCACAAGGGAAGCTACACATTAGAGAGACAGAGACAGAGAGAGATTCTGAAAAAGGGAGACAACCTTGATTTCACACAGCTTTTCAATTCTGTTTCTTGTCCCTGGTGAGGCCCAGAGAACTAGCTCTTACTTGGATTCTAAACTTCCAATAACGTTGTCGTTTTGCTTAAGTCAGCTTAAACGGATTTTATTTCTTGCAACCGAAATCCCTGAACAAAATCTTGGGAACCGTTAATGATGAGGTCCTGATCACAAGCTCTGGAGTAGAACATTGTGAGAAAAGTATCCTGAGCCTCGATATCTGCTGTGAGACATCGAGGAGCATGTATTTCAAACCTCTGATCCTTACCGGAGGGCATGCTGGGAGGTGTAATCCCAGTGCCCAATCTCTGCCACAGGGTCTCATGGGAGATGCAGTCCATTCTTGGTGGAAGGCATCATGGGAAATGTATTCCTAGCCTCCAGTCTCTGCTGGAGGGCATTGTGGTGGATGTATGTAATCCTAGCCTCCAACCCCTGTGGGAGGGAATCATAGAAAAGGTGAAACTACCCTCAATTTTAATTGTAGAGCTGCTCAGAAAATGTTATCTTGGCCTCATCTCTGCTGTAGGGCATCATGAGAAATACAGCCCTTGCCTGGTTTTTGTTGTAAGATACCATAGAAGATGTGCTCCTTCCTTCCCTCCCTCCCTCCCTCCCTCCCTCCCTCCCTCCCTCCCTTCCTTCTTTCTTTCTTAATTACCTGCCATGTTCCAGGCATTATTCATTTAGGTACTGCGAATACAGTAGTAGTAAGCAAATAAAGGTCTTGCCCTTTATGGAGATTATAGTGGGGAGAGTTAGCTAAATACCAAACGAATGGCTACTCCCGTTAACCATTGCTGCATAACAAAATGTCCCCAAACTCAGTGGTGTGAAACCGTAACCTTTTTTAGGACTCTGTGGGTCAGGGATTTGAGCAAGGCACAGCAGGATCAGTGCATATCTGCTCTACAATGAACTGGGGCCCAAATGGGCTGGCTGGAACAGCTGGAGGTGAGTGGGATGGTTTACTTGGGGCCATGTATCTGAAACCTTAGTTCTGGCTGCTGGCCTGTGTTGTGGATTGAACTGTGTCCCCTCACCTTGCCCAATACATTGAAATTCTAACCCTTAGGACCTATGAATGTGACCTTATTGGAAATTAAGTCTTTGCAGGTGGGATTAAGATGAGGTCACATTGGATGGGGGCGGGGGCTTTCAATCCAACGATTGGTATCCTTATTAGGAGAGAGAGAGATTTGGAGCCACACAGCCACATTCACTGAGAAGAAGGCCATGTGATGAGAGAAGCAGAGATTGGAGTAGCATGACTGCAAGCCCAGGAACACCAAGAATTGTCAGCAGCCCCCAGAAGCTAGGACGAGGCCAGGAAAGATTCTTCCCTAGTGAATTTAGAAAGAGCATGGCACTGCCAACACCTTGATTTCAGACTTCTAGCATCCAGAACTCTGAGAGAATACATTTCTGTTGCCAGAAGCCACCTAGTTTGAAATTTTGTAGTTATTGCAGCAGTCCCAGGAAACAAAGACAGCTGGGCTTCCTGATTCTCCTGCACATTACACCTGCTGAGGTTGGGATGTCTGGGGTCTCTCCTTGGCCCACTGGTCTGGTGTCTCGGCTGAGATGGCTGGAACATCTGGGGCTCTCTCCACATATGGCATCCATGCATCAGTAGCGTGGGTGTCCCCAGAGCATGGCAGTCTCAGTGCAGGAGGAGTTTTACATGGCAGCTGGTTTCCCCAGAGCCGGTTTCCCAAAGCCTGGACCTAGAACATGGCACAGCATGATTTCCACCACATTCTATTGGTCAAAGCAGTCACAGAGCCACTCATGTTCAAGAGGTGGAGATACTGGGCTCACCTCTTTAAGCCACCCCAATGACCATGGATGATATGTGATTTGAGGAGGTCCTAAAAAGAAACCCCTGTCCCTTACCTGCCCCGATATACCACGGAAGATGCCTTATCCTTTTCATCATTAGCCATAGGGTCCTGGGAAATGTAATATTGTCTCTATGGGCTTGTCTCAGCGAATCAGAGGAAACATGAAGTCCTCAATACTGTGCCCCAAGAGTGCCATTGAAATGATAGTTCCGGTTTTTTCTTAGTCTGATGGCATCCTAGGAAAAATAGCCTAGCCTTTATCTCTTGCCACCAGGGCACAAGGGAAAATGTAGTCCTGTCCTTCCTTCTTCCTTACTGCAGGGCTTCCAGGGAATTCTGGCCATCAGATTATCCCTCTCATTTATCTCCTGTCTCAGAGACCCCCCAGGAAATGCAGATGCCTCTCCTTAGAACAACAAAGTAGTCTTGACCTTTGGAGCTGGGGAGAAGAGACTGGAAAGTTAGTGCTTGAGTAAGTGAACTGGAGCCCAGAAATAGGAGGGCAATGTGGAGGTGGCTTAGGTGGAGGCACACCTAGAACTGCTCCCAAGGCTGGGGGCCAAGTGCTTGGGTTCTACATGTGACCCCTAATTCCAGGAACTGGATGAAAGGTGCCTCCCCATTCATCATTGCAAAGATTGATGCTAGGGAGGAGGGAAGATCGGGCCTTGTTCATTGGTATAAAAATCTTTATTTAAGTATAAAATATTAAATAAAACAAATATTAATTAATAATAACAACAACGGTGCAACACTGCTAACATAATAAACCTCTCTTGCTGGCCTGCGGTCTTTCTTCAGCTTTTCTCTCCTGGTTCTGCAACTCTGTGAGACAGGTGTCCTAATGGCTGGGAAAACAGACCCAGAGAGGGTGGCACACTGGCCTGAGGTCACACAGCAAGTCTGCAGGGCTGGGAGCTGAGGGCAGCTGACATCCCTGGATCCAGCCAGGGTAGGGGGAGTGGGGGATCAGGTCCAGAGGAGAGTGCCTCCCCATAGTCTGGCAGTTAGTAGCAAGGTGACGGTGAGGCTGAGGTGGGCAGGACCAGGCCGGGGGGCACTGCCTATGCGAGGCTGGTGATCCAGGATTGGGTGGTTACAGCTGTTCCCAGTACAGCATGAGACATTGAGATGGGTCATGCTGAAGGCTTCAGCCACGTGGAGACTCTGGC
Source organism: Canis lupus baileyi (assembly GCF_048164855.1). Taxonomy (NCBI): domain Eukaryota; kingdom Metazoa; phylum Chordata; class Mammalia; order Carnivora; family Canidae; genus Canis; species Canis lupus. The sequence continues at coordinate 111,956,632 of NC_132838.1, read as the reverse complement.
ACCATGAGGGGGTCGCACAGCCTCGAACTGTGTAGCTCGGGTTGCCCAGCCCTGAGGAGAGAGAAGACTGCATGAGACTCCCAGCTCCTGGGGCTGGGCCTGCAGTGCTCACTGGGTGACATGCCACCTTGTGGTGGATGCCACCCGAAGAAAGCGGCAGTTTCAAGTGTGGTCCCTCAGACCCTTTCGGGGGAACCAAGAAGTCAAAACTACTCTCATAATAATGCTAAAGCATCATTTGACTTTTCCACTCTTGTAAGTGCACAGTGGGTTTTCCAGAAACCCTGGGACATGTGACTGAATGCAGAGCCCGATATGAGGATTCAGCTGTCTTCTATTGAGCCGGACATTAAAGAGATTTGCAAAATAGTAGAACAATGCTGGTCTTCTTGTTAAATGTTTCCATTTTGGAGACTTTTTTTTTTTTCTAGTAAAAAATATGTTCACATGGAATGAGGTTTTATTTTATATTTATATTTTATTATATTTATGTTTTCTATAACCCACTGGAAAACCCACATGGAGTGGGGTTTTATTTTATATTTTATATTTAAAATAAATTAATAGGGATGCCTGGGTGGGTCAGTAGGTTAAGCGTCCAACTCTTGGTTTTAGCTCAGGTCATGAGATCAAGCTCCGTGTCCGGCTCCACACTGGGTATGAAGCCTGCTTAAAATTCTCTCTTCCTCTCCTTCTGCCCTCTCTCCCTCCTCTACTCACAGGCTCTCTCTCTCTCTCTCTAAAAATAAAAAATAATAAATTAATAATTAATAAATACATCTCTTAAGATACCTCAGTTTTAACTCCTGATGCAGTAAATATCTATAGATATAACTGACATAAGTAATAATTTTTTAAAGCACAAAAGAGTTTTGAGATGAAAAGGTGTGACAATCACTGGAGTGGGGAGACATGCCTGGGATGGCCCAGGATGGAAGCCCGGATGTCCATGAAGTCCCATTGCTTGTGGAAAGTCCCATGCCCAGAGAAGTCCACATTTCTGTTGCTGAAACACCTGCTTCTTCTTCTTTTTTTTTTTTTTTTTTAAATTTTGTTTACTCGTGAGAGAGGCAGACACATAGGCAGAGGGAGAAGCAGGCTCCCTGTGGGGAGCCCGATGTGGGACTCATCCCAGGACTCTGGGATCACGACCTGAGCCAAAGGCAGATGCTCAACCACTGAGCCACCCAGATGCCCCAAACACCCACTTCTTAATGAAGTCCTAATTCCTGATGACACTTTGCACCCCCGCGAAGGAAGGCCTCTCTTTCCCACAGGAAGACCCACCTCAGCAAAGTCAACCTCTAGCCGACAACCCCTGCCCTCAAGTGTCCTCTCCCAGCCTCCTAGAAGGGCTCACCATTAGTGCCCGTGGCGTCCAGACATTGGTTCATGGGGCCTCGGCAGGCAATCAAGGAAGTCTCTTCGGAGGAACAACCATGGGTGCTGTTCCCCTCACAGCCGAAACACTGGAGGCCGTTCAGAGGCAGGTTTTGAAGCTCCAGGACTTGGAAGAAGACAAGCGACACAGAAACCAAGGAAATTAGTCTGGGGGTGTGGGCAGGGGAGGGGTGGAGGGGGGTCCTTCCTTGTATTACCCTCCCCTAGAACTGTCAACTCGCAGCTTGAGATGTCATGGAGCCACCTTGTGGTCAGGCCTTGGAATGGCACTGTCTTCTGGGGGGTTCTTTCTAGAACCTGTGAGAGAAATCCCACCTGCCGGCTCCTCCTCAGGCCCTATCTGACCAGGCGAGCAGCTGTGGAAGATGAAACAGTCCCTGCCCTACAGCACTGACCACTTAGAGCGACATTGTCCAATATGGTGGCCACTGGCCATGTGCGCTTGTTTACATTTACCATGAAATGAATTCATATTAACTAAAACTCAAAATTCAGTTCCCATTGCAAGTGCTCAATAGCCATACGAGTTGGTGGCTACCATATTGGACAGTACAGATGTAGAACATTTCTATCACCGTGGAAAGTTCTGTTGGACGGTACTGGTTTATAGAGGCAGAATATCACGAAGGAGCGAGATTATAGTGGAGGGGAGGGACAGGGAGTGTTTCCCTGAGGACGAAATTTAAATCCAAGACCTAACAAATGAGAAGAAGCCAGCCAGGTAAACTCATGGGGGAGTCGTGTTCCTGGTGGAGGGTACCTCATGGGCAAAGGCCACGAGGCAGGATGGAGTTTGGCAGTTGCAGAAACTCAATGTAGATCGTCAGGCAGACGGGTGCCGGATTACACAGAGCACAGGAGGGTCTTTGGATTTTATTTTGAGAGCAAGAAGTGGCTGCAGTGCTCGAGGATGGAGAGTGACATGCTCTGGCTGACGTTTTTTTAAAAGATTTTTATTTATTTACTTATGAGAGACAGACAGAGAGAGAGAGAGAGAGAGAGAGAATGGCAGAGACACAGGCAGAGGGAGAAGCAGGCTCCATGCAGGGAGCCCCACGTGGGACTCGATCCCCGGTCTCCAGGATCAGGCCCTGAGCTGAAGGTGGCGCTAAACTGCTCAGCCACCTGGGCTGCCCTCTGGTTGACATTTTTAAGAAATCACTCTTGCAGGGCACGCCTGGGTGGCTCAGCGGTTGAGTGTCTGCCTTTGGCTCAGGTCGAGATCCCGGGGTCCTGGGATTGAGACCTGCAACAGGCTCCTCGTCAGGAGCCTGCTTCTCCCTCTGCCTGTGTCTCTGCCTTTCTCTCTGCGTCTGAATAAATATATAAAATATTTTTTAAAAATCACTCTTGCTGCTCTGTTGAGCATTGGCTTGTAGGAGGCAAGAGTGGAAGCAGAGGGACCAGCGAGAAGGTTATTGCAACAATCTAGGCAAGAGCTCCTGGTGGCATGGACCAGAGCACTGAGCAGTGGAAAAATTCAAGGAAGTATAAAGTTCTTGGCAAAAGTTTGGTGGCCTCATTGAATTCCCACACAAGCCTTCTTTGAGGAGGGGCTTTCAGAAGAGAGAGAGACCTAGAGAGGAAGGGGTGGCCTGTGAGTGAGTGAGAGAGTGGCAGTAGCTCAGGTACACCTCTGTCCCAACCCCAGACCTCACTCCATGTGGTCCCCCGTCCCTCACCTGGGCCCGCATTGCATTTGGTGGTGTTGCAGCACTGCAGGAAGTGGAAGGTGTGGTTGTTGTGGAAGCCGGTGGGGCCTGGGCAGCCCGGGAGGTTGCCACAGCCGCGGGTGTGGTGCTCATCCCTTGGACTGTCTGTCGGGGGCAGAGGAGAGAGGTCAGATTGTTCAGGGGCTGAGACTGGCTTTGTCCACCACTGCACCAGTCATCTGTCCATTTCCTGCCTCACTGTTCACTATAGGAGCCTCGTTTTATTTGGGGCAGCCATATATCGAGCCAAAGAACACATTTTCCAGCCTCCACAGGTATAATCATGTAGCTAAGTCCTGGCCAATATGATATAAATAGAAGACTTCATGAGACTTCCAGAAAGGAGAACCCTCACAAAAGGAGGGGTGCCTACTTCTTGTCCCTCTTCCTCTTTCCCCTTCCTGGAACTTGGACATGAGGCCTGGAGCTCTGGTGCATCTTGGACAATGAGGCAATCTTGAGAATGGAAGCCAATATACAAGCAACATGAAGGTATCTGGGTTCCTGGTGACAGTAGAACTGTCCTGTGGCTCAGGACTTTCTATCATGGGACTTTTTTGTGTGTGAGAGAACTGACTTTCTACCTTGCTTAAATACTTGTTATTCTGGGGTCATTGTTAAGGGTGGCTTTGGGGTGGAACAAAGCAGGGAGGAGGAGCTGCTGGCAGGAAGAGCTCACCTTCCAGGCCCCTGTGGGTCACCACTTCCACACACTGTTCTGTAGGGCTGCGGCATTGCAGGCTCTGGTCCAAGCCCCTCTCACAGCTCAGATCTGAGGAGCCGCAGGAAACACATTCGAGGTAACGGCTTCGGGTTCGGGGAAAGGTGGAAACCCGACCTGTTTGGGGAGAGGCGGGATGGTGAGACTCCATGAGAGAGTTCAGGAAATCTAGCTCCCTTGAAGCTCACCTTAGCATCAATTCCTCCTAATCTCACTTTTCAGTCAATCATCAAAGCCTTGCCCATCCCACCTCCTGTATCTTTCTAGCATTCATCCCCTCCATCCCCAAGACCAGGTCAGAACGCCTTCAATACCAGCTTCCTCCCTGGCCTCCTGCTTTCCATCCTTGCCCCCGACCCCACCCACTGCATCCCCACATGGCCCTAGAAGGATGTTTCTAATACTCAAATCTGATCCTGCCTCTGCTCTGTTCAAAACCCCTCCATGGCTCCCCAGTGCCCTCGAATAAAATCCAAGCTACTCAGTGTGGCATTCAAGGCCAATCGATATCTGGGTCCGGGCTACCTCTCCTGCCCATCTCCCTCCACTAACCCTTCAGACTACTCCTCATGACTTCCCACATTCTCTGAATGTACATGCTGACTGGCATCCAGCCTTTGCCAGGAACACGCTTCCTTGGCCCCTTACTTTCCCTGTCTCCTCCTACTCATTCTTCAGGCATCATCTCAAATTTCACCTCCTCTGAGAAGCGCTCCCTGACCTCTGAGGCTGGATCAGATGCCCCTCTGGGCTCTCCAATCCCAGCCATGCCCACTTTGGGTCATCCCTGTCTGACTGGACTCTGAGCCCTGGGGGTAGGACCAGGGCTGTCCTGATCATTACTGTGTCCCAACACTACCCAGCACAGGGCCAGGCCAGTGCCAGGGCCAGAAAAGACATTCAGTAAATATTTGTTAAATGAATGAATGAATAATTGCTTAAAACCCTGCTATTGTTCCCTGTGGTCGTCAATCTCCAAGAAGGCGACCACTGGTAGGCATGCTTCCTGGTAGGCATGCGCAAAGAATAGGGCTGACCTGTGTCATTAATGGGATATTGCGGAAATGACCACGTATGACTCCTGTGCTAGATCATAAAAGGCGTCAAACTTCTTCCTGGCTCTCTCTTGGATTACTTGGTCTGGAGGGAATCCAGCTGTCATGTGGTTAGGACACTTAAACACCCCATGGTGAAGTCTACGTGGCAAGGAACTGAGGCCTTTGTCCAAGCCACAGAGCAGACCATCCATGTGAGTAAAGCTCCCTCGGGAGCCTTCCAATGACTGTAGCTCAGCTGTCCTCTTGACTGCAGCCTCATGAAAGATCTAGAACCACCTACTTAAGCCAATTCCAGATTCTTGAGCTTTCAGAAACTTTGTGAAATAATACATGCTCATTTTTGTTTTAAGTTTTGGGACAATCTATAATGTGGTGATAGATAATTAATACACTATCTGATTATGTCAGGGATCCAAGCCTCACTTGATTGGTTTGTGATAACTCTACCTCTCACACCTGCTGGTCCAGGCCAAGTGGATGAATTATTTTTCCCTGGAAACACTATAGTCATTCCTCTGGCCAGGCCTTGGCTCACACCATTCCAAAGCCTGGCATGCCCTCCTTCCTGACCCCATATATCCAGCTGAGTTGGGGCCAAGTCTTACATAAGGGAGAGGGCAGTCTCAGCTACTGTCTCAACTGGCAGGCCAGCTGCTGGAATTAGGTGAATCATTCAACATCCAAAGCCAAATCTTCCCCAACCCTAAAGAAAATAAGTAAAATGCCAAAACCCATGTCTTCTCACATGAGTTTCCGTGAAAATGAAAACACAAATTGCCATCACTACCATCATACCACCCTTGGGTTGCTTTGTGAACTCTTCTTCTTATGTCACTCTTCTAAATGTGGCTGATCCTCATTATTTTGTCTTAGGCCCTTTTCATTTCTCGTGATGCACACTTTCTCCCATGGGGATGTTATCCATTGACCTGGCTTCATTTCCACATGTCTGCTGGGAACTCACTACAGGCAGGACTTCTCTCTGAGCTCCACACCTGTACACTCATTTGCCTCTTGGTGGCCCTCTGGCCATCTCTCAAACACCTGGAGTCTCTACATGCCCCCAAGGAAGCTTTCCATTTTCTCCATCTTCTCCAAACTTGTCCTTGTCTCCTGAATTCCATATCTCTGAAGTGGTCCCATTCAGTCTCCCAAAGCAGAAACCTGGCAGGTTCCTTGATCCTCCACATCTAGGCATCAATCTGAAGACTTCTACTGACCTGTCTTCTAGTTCTTTAATCCTTTTGCCTCATTGCTTCTGGTCTTCATTAAGTACATCTATTGAGTTCTTAATATCAGTCCGTATTCTGTGTTTCCTGTTTGACTCTTTTAAAAAATGGGACCCACATTTCTGCTAAAACTTGTCCTTTCCTCTATTTTTTTGGACTATATTGATCATGGCTATTTTAAATTTTCCTGTTTAATAACTCCACTATCTGAATCATTATGAGTCTGTTTCTACTATTGGATTTTTCTCTAGGTTTCCAGTTTATTGGTCCTTTTAATTTTCTTTGGGATGCTTTGTAAATTTTTATTAGATTCCAGGCATCCAAATGAAAACTTGTAAAGGCTCTAAATAATGTTATTTTCTTCCCAAGAAGGTCAGGTTTTCTTCTCGCTGAAGATCAGGTGTAGGCGTTTTTAGGGCTGGTCTCTTTTAGTTTTGCCCTTATGCCTAGGGTATGGTCTCAGAGGAAAGCTTGGGATGGTTACCAAGGCCTCTCTCTCCAACTTGGCAACTTTGGTTTCCCCAGCATCATATGCCTGCTGGAATCCTCGTTCAATTCTGTCGCTTCCCAGATACTATTTTCTGCTGAGTTTCTTGGAGTCTCACCCTCTGCATATATGGCTTGCCAGGAAATCTGCAGATTTGGGGACTCCCTTTTCTGTGGTTCCATTCGTTCCAGGATTCTACCTTTCATTTTCCAGACACTCTGGCAACCCTAGACTCTAACCCCTGTCTTCTCAGTCTAGCAATGATCTCTTTTATTTGGGTTTTATTTCCCCTTCACAGTAGTGAATTGGGAAGTGCACTCAAGGATTAAGCCAGCTTTCCACAGAACTCAGTTTCTGTGCTTCTTTTATTTCAAAGATTGTAGCACTGCAAGTTCCTCTCTTCATCAGCTGCTCTCCACTGACCTCAAGTAATTGTTTATCATGTGTCTAGCTTTTCTTTCATTGACAGATTAGTTTGATACATGTGACTCCATCATGACCAGAATTGCAAACCCACCCCCATGTCTAATCCACCAAGTCCTGCTCATCTACCTGCTAAATAGCTCTTGAAATCCACTCACTTCTCTCCATGTGCAGGGTTGACATTCTAATGCATTCACGCTCTTCTTCATCTGGACAGCCTTACCCACCTCCAAGTTGGACTGCCCTCATCTACTTTTCCTCCATCATTGCTTTCCTCTGAGGTCAGAATAATTTGTTCAAGAATACAAATCTGATCATGATACTCTCTGCTTAAAACTCTTTTATGGCCGAGGCACCTGGATGACTCAGTCGGTTGAGTGTTAGACTCTTGGTTTCCACTAAAGTCATGATCTCATTATTGTGGGATCAAGCCCCTTCACCCCTGCCCTGCACTCAATGGGGAGTCTGCTTGAGATTCTCTTTTTCCTTCTTCCTCTGCCCCTCCCCCTGATCATGCTCTCTCTCGCTCTCTCTCTCAAATAAATAAAAGAATCTTAAAATTAAAAAAAACCCCACAAAACCCTTGGGGCACCTGGGTGGTTCAATTGGTTAAGCGTCCAACCTCATGATTTCAGCTTAGGTCATGATATCATGGGTCATGATATTGAGCTCTGAGTTGGCCTCTTCATTTAGCCATCTGGATGTCTGCTTGAGATTCTCGCCTTCTGCCCCTCCCCGCCACTCTCATACTTACGGGCTCTCTTGCTCTCTCTTTCTAAAATAAATAAATAAATCTAAAAAGCAAACAACCAAAAAATCCTTTTATGACCTCCTACTGTTGCCTGTATGGTCTATATTCCTCACCACAGCCTAGAAGGCCCTGTGTAATATGACCCTGCCAATTTCACCAGCTCCTCTTGCCTTGTTTTATCCCTTTCTCCAGCCACATCACTTTCATCTACCTCTGGGCTCTTGTGTCTGTTGCTTTTCCTAAAAAACTCTTTCCATTGTCTTTTTAACAGTCTTACTCCTACTCATCCCTCAAGATGCAGCGTAGTCATTGCTTCCTGTAGGAAAACTTCCTTGACCCAAGTACAGTTTCTCCCCTAGGGTCCCACAGCCCCTACTCTTCATCTATCTCAGCCCTGATCACTCTGGCCTCTGTCTCCCTTATCTCAGCCATGAAAATTCTGGACTGTACTTCCCAACTACAGCTCTGACCCCTCTAAGACCAGAGAGCTCATGGTTCTGATCCCTCTGCCTGTGCTTCCCATCCTGGTTCTGACTAATCTGAGAAGTCAATGTCTGGTGATGGGTCTGTCACTCCTATTCCCACCCTACTGGACTGTAAGCCCATGGTAAGGCCCAAAGCTAACTTGGTCACTTCTGTATCCCAGTTTCACATAAATACAGGATGCTGTTTAACCAACTATTCTGGTCACCACAAACAGGGCAAAATGGCCTTAGAAATGGTGGGGGGTAGCTGTGGGGCACCTGGATCGCTCAGTGGTGGAGTGTCTGCCTTTGGCTCAGGTCATGATCCCAGGGTCCTGGGATCAAGTTCTGCATCAGGCTCCCCGTGGGAAGTCTGCTTCTCCCTCTGCCTATGTCTCTACCTCTCTCTGTGTGTCTCTCATGAATAAATAAATAAAATCTTTAAAAAGAGAAAAGAAATGGGGGGCTGATATTGTTTTACCACTTACTACATTACCAAACTGACAGTTGCTTTCTCAAGCTTGCTGTTGGACCCCTGACCACTCCCAACTCTCTCTTTAGAACCCCATGCCTCCAAGATCCATCAGCTACAGCGAGGGCTGTGGGATTCTTCTGATTGGTCAATATCTTCTGCATTGACTGATATTGTTAAATATTTTTAATATTATCTATGATTAGGAGAATCACTTAGACTTGATTATCAGTACTTCCCCTACTCACATCTAACAAAAAGATGAAGCTGTGCCCTCTCTCTTGTCATTTCCTTGATAATAAACATCTGATTCAGTCTCTGCCAGAGAAAGTTTGAGGTCAGGATGGATGAACAAGAAATAGTGCAAACGTAGGTGCTCTGCTTACTGACGTCATTGTGACTGGTCTGGTCTTAACCAATTTCCTTCCTTACCAGGCTCAGAAAGAGGAATCCAAATGCACGACCAAGCAACATGCATCCATGCTTCCCACCCTCTCCTGTGGAAACTGGAGAATTTGAGCTTTTCTAAGTCTTTTTGTTAAACTGACATTTGAGAGTTGGGGCTGGTGGGGAGACAGTCAGGAGGATGATGAGTACGGGGTTGGGGATGGTGAGGGCTGCCCAACTCACCAGAGGTGGGTTTGTTGCACAAGTTGGTCCCACATACGGCTTCCGTAAGAGTGATGATCTTCATGCCTGTCCGATAGCTCATGGTCCTGTTGCTCTTCTCTGGGTGGGTACAGCCTCTCTCCACCACCTCCAGCTCATCACCATCTGTGAGGAATGTGTCTTTGTTATCCCAAAGGCTCCCCCAGGCCCAACCAGCCTCGGACACTCCTGACCATAAGGTCACCCACTTCTGGGGCTGATCCTTGCCAGGTCTCTGCTCTTGGGTCCAACTGTCTCCCCTCCTCATCCTCCCATCACAGGGGGCCTACCATCTCTTAGTGGCCACACTATCACTGAGGCCGACTGGATCCATCTACTCCTCTCTCCCAGCTTAAATTTGAAAGATACAGTTAAAGTCTTCTGTTCATCTCCCTAAATCCCATTCCCCTTATGCCCTGTCCAGAAGCAAGCACTGGTGTAGGTAATTCCCACACTAGATATGCATAACAATGTATACTATTATTTATAATATACTATTAATTATTTATTGTATATTGTTATATACTATTTATATGAAAAGGTACCATACCCTGCAACATGTTTTTTTTTTTTTTTCTCTCTCAACCTGATGTTTTTGAGATGTATCCACTTTAATATCTACAGCTCAAGTTCCTTCATTTAAACTGCTGTGGAGCATTCCACTGTGTGATTATACCATAATGTTTCTCCTCTGCTGATGACTAATCCATACCACAAACATGATTGCTAAGAACATTTTTATACATGTGTCCCTGGGCATGTATGTCTGAGGTTCTTCGAGGTTTCTATACTCCTAGGAAATTAAACTGCTGTCTCTAGGGTATGCTAATCTTCATCTGCACTAGATATTGCCAAATTGCTCTGTGCAGTGGATGCACCAATTTGTCCCCATTAGCAGGGTCTGCAGCTCCACAACCTCATCCATCCCAGCACTGTCAGATTTTTAAATGCTTGTCAAACTGGTAGGTATGAAATTGGATCTCCTTGTCTTTTTTGTCTGCATTTCTCTGATTACTGGTGAAATAAGGTTTCTTGGTCACTTGAGTTCCCTGTTGCTCTGTAGAGGGGGAGCCCACCTTCCCATATGCGCATGATCGTGGTCCTGCAGAGGTCCTGGCCAGGGGTACACTCTTCCACCTGGCACTTCCCAGTAGTCCCACACAGCATGCACTGCAGGCTCCAGGAGACTGGGTGGGGAAGAGGAAAGAGAGGAGAGATTGTTACAGCTCTGTGCCGCGATCTCCCCCTGCCCCCTTCATGCCCCAACACTAGGACCAAGTCTCCAGGCCTTGGGTGCTCAGGTTCGCCCTCCACATTCTTCCTGCCCCCCAGTTCCAACCCTGGGTTCAGGTCAGCAGTACTTCCGGTCTATCTCTAGTCCAAAGTTTATCTACACCCCCTACCATAAAGCTCTATCCCCTCTCATAATCCTTCCCTAAAGTTCTGTCCTGGCTTATTTTCCCTTGAATTCTGTATCAGCGCGCGGCCTACCCTGAATCCAGTCCCACCCTCTTTGTGGATTGGGACGTTATAGCCCAGCTCCAGTTTAGATCCTTTCCCCCACCCCACTGGCCTACGGTCTATTCTGCTTCGCAAAGTCTCCTAAGGGTGTTCTGCTCTCACTCAACTGCAACTGATCTTTACAGGCTATTCCAGTTCCCAGTGCCTCTCACTGACTGTCACCCCATTAATGCCCCCTTTCCACAGCCTCTCCCCATCGTTCTCTCCCCGCTCATCAGTCCAGGCCAAAGTTCTAACTCCGCCCATCAGCCCTGGGGAGGATCTTTTTTTTTGTTTGTTTGCTTTTTAAGGATTTTATTTATTTATTCATGAGAGACACAGAGAGCCAGAGACATAGGCAGAGGGAGAAGCAGGTTTCCTGGAGGGAGCCCCATACAGTACTCCATCCCAGGATCCCGAGGATCACGACCTGAGCCAAAAGCCGGCGCTCAACCACTGACCACCCAGGTGCTGCACTAGAGAGGTTCTAGCCCCAACTGTAGCCTCCTCAAAGTTCTCTACCCCCCAGTTCCTCCCCCAGATTCTCCCCCGACCCACTAGCACTTCCTGAGGTTGTCTCCCCGCCTCCACAGCTCCTCCCCCGAGGGCCTCTCCCGGCTCCCAGCCCCTCCCCAGGTCCTCTCCGCGCCCACTAGCTCTTCCCGAGGTTCTCTCCCCGCCCCCAGCCCCGCCCCCGAGGCCCTCTGCCCGCCCCCAGCCCCGCCCCAGGTCCTCTCCCCGCCCACTAGCTCTTCCCGAGGTTCCAGCCCCGCCCCCAGCCCCTCCCCCGAGGTCCTCTGCCCGCCCCCCAGCCCCTCCCCCGAGGTCCTCGCCCCGCCCCCGGCCCCGCCCCCGAGCTCCTCTCCCCGCCCCGCCCCCGCCCCCGAGGTCCTCTGCCCGCCCCCAGCCCCTCCCCCGAGGTCCTCGCCCCGCCCCCGGCCCCTCCCCAGGTCCTCTCCGCGCCCACTAGCTCTTCCCGAGGTTCTCTCCCCGCCCCAGCCCCGCCCCCGAGGTCCTCGCCCCGCCCCCAGCCCCTTCCCAGGTCCTCTCCCCGCCCACTAGCTCTTCCCGAGGTTCCAGCCCTGCCCCCAGCCCCGCCCCCGAGGTCCTCTGCCCGCCCCCTGCCCCGCCCCAGGTCCTCTCCCCGCCCACTAGCTCTTCCCGAGGTTCCAGCCCCGCCCAGCAGCACCCCCCGTAGTTATTTCTTGGCCCCCTAGCGCCGCCCCGGCGCCTTTGCCCGCACGCCAGGCCTCCCCTGCTGCGATCCGTTTCCCACTCCACACTCGCAGTCTTCCAGAGTCATTACTCATTCTTGGCCGCGAAAGGTCCGGGGAGCTTTCCGGGTTATTCACTGTTGAGCCGCTCCGCAACCCCCGGCTCTCTCTCGCCCGGCCCTGACTCAGTTCCTTCTCAGTTTCTTCTCGCTTTTCAACCCTGTCCCGTACATTTTCCGAGAAAGCAGTTGGGAGGGTAGCTAGGGGAGAGCGAAAGGGAAGGGTCCTCCGGGGACGAGCCCTGGATCCCCGGCCCCCGTCTCTGCGACTTCCGGCTCGGTCCTCGGGGTCTCTCAGGGGGCTGGGTCGGTGCGGGGACCGGGTGGTGGGGGGAGGGCTCCGGCAGAGCGGGGAGAGCCGTGGACGCCCCTGCGGGGCCAGGCTCGCACTCACTCAGGCTGGAGGTAGGTTACCCCTCTACAGGGTTGAAATAGCTTGGGCCGTCCAGTTTGAAAATGCACGGAAGGAGCATGAAATAAAGAGCGCGCTCACTCCACCGTGGCTGCTATTAACCGCCCTTGCTCCGCTCCTATTTTCTGAGCACCTACTGTTTGCCAGGTATACTGCTGTGTGCGGCTGCAGATGGCAGGAGGATTATTATGCGAGTGGGACGGCTGGGGACTGAGCCCTCTTCCAACTCATCAAACTCTGGGCACCCCCCCTCCCGCTCGTCCCCCCTCTACTGCGTCCCAGTTCCCAGCGCAGGCGTTTGGGCACCCAGGCCCTACCTGGAACGCAGGTCTGAAGCAACAGCCCCAGCAGCGGCAGCAGCAGCGGATGGCCCATGTCTGGAAGCAGCTCCTGTCTGTGGCTCCCTGCACCGCTCCGTCTGGCCCAGGGAAGGAGACAGTTTTGTGGCCCCGGGGCTCCTCCCAGAGATTTTACGAAAGAGCGAGTCAGCCCCAGATGCGTGGGTGCTTCCCCCTCCTCCCCCACTCACCCCTCCTCTTCAAACACTTCCTTTTGCCAGGGCGCGGCCGGCCAGGAGTAGGGGGCTGGCTCTGCTGTGACTCATGTGGCCATGGTCACAGCTGTCTCCCGGCTGCCAAGGTGCAAATTCCGCTTCTCCTTCCTCCTGCTACGGGACCTCAGCACGGGATTGAAATTTGTCCTGGTGGAATCAGAGAGCGACACAAACCATAAGAGACTCAACTCTAGGAAACAAACAGGGTCGTTGGAGGGGAGGTGGGTGCAGGAATATTAGAGTACTGGGTGTTATATACAACTGATGGATCACTGAACTCTACCTCTGAAGCTAATAATACACTATATGTTCATTGAATCTAAATAAAATAAAATAAAATAAAATAAAAAACTTGTCCTGATGAGACATTTGTGGCTGATCATTAGTTATTGTTAGGATTTTTGTTAGTTTTGTCAGAAAGGATAATGGTGTTGTGGTTACATGGGGGAAATGTCTTTATCATTAGAGATGCACACTGTAATATTTGGGGGTGAAATAATGTCTCTAATTTGACTTAAAACACTTCAGTCAAGAAGTAGATATTGCTGGTATGAAAATGGTTTTGTGGGAAATTGTTTTCAGTCTTTACAGACATTCACTGAAATATCTGGAGGTGAATGTCACTGATGTCTGCAGTTACTTTAAAATGCTTCAGAAAAAAAGGAAGGCAAAATACATGTATCAGTTCTATCAGGGTAACTTACATGCCATTGTCTTTTCTTCTGTGTGTTTGTAGAGGTCCTCATTACGTTTTTTAAAAAGTGAAATAAAGGATGCCTGGGTGGCTCAGTCAGTGGTTGAGCATCTGCCTTCAGCTCAGGTCATGATCCCAGGGTCCCGGGATCAAGTCCCACATCAGGCTCCCTGCAGGGAGCCTGCTTCTCCCTCTGCCTGTGTCTCTGCCTCTCTCTCTGTGTCTCTCATGAATAAATAAATATATATATTTTAAAGTGAAATAAAACATAGGGTCGCCTGGGTGGCTCAGTTGGTTAAGCAGCTGCCTTGATTTCCCCTCAGGTCATGGTCTCAGGGTGGTGAGATGGAGCTCTGCATCCTGTTCTGCATGAAGCATGGAGCCTGCTTAAGATTCTCTCTCCCTCTGCCTCCTCACCCCTGGCTCCTACTCACATGCATTCTCTCTCATCTTCCTAAAAAAAAAAAAAAAAAAAGTAAAATAAAATGTAAAAGATAATATCCTCCAGTCTCTTCATCTCTTCATGCTTCTGACCAATTAGAGCAAATTAATGCAGGTGAAAATGCCTGAAACAGTTGCTGGCCTACTAGGAGGGCTCAACAAATTCCTTCAGCCTTTACCAAGGACCTACTTTGTACCAGGCACTGGTTCAAGGAGGAGCTGGGGACACAGCAGGAAACAAAGCAAAGTCCCTGCCCTTGACGATGAAGAGTAAACATGTGTTATTTAATCTCTGGCTCAGGCAGTGATAAGTAACTTCACAGAGAATGACAAACCAGGATGTCGGAAGTAGAAAGGTATAAGTGAGTGAAGGTTGGTTTTCGGTGAGGTGATGCTACAGGGCTTCCCTGATCAGGTGGCATTTGAGCAGAGGCTAAGTGTGGTGAGGGCAGAAGTTGGGCAGATGGTCCAAGTAGAGCTGCAGGGAGAGGCAACAGCCAGTGCAAAGGTCCTGAGGTGGCAGCGTACTGATGAGATCTAGGAACAGCAGAGCTGCCAGTGTGGCTGGAACAAAATAGGGAAGGGAGAGGGTAGTAGGCAATGAGTGAGTATAGCTACCTCTACACTCTAATAAGGAGTGTAGTATTGTTATTCTTATTAATTAATTGAAGCTTTAAGGTAATAATTTTTTTAAAGATGTTATTTATTTATTCATGAGAGAGAGAGAGAGGCAGAGACACAGGCAGAGGGAGAAGCAGGCTCCATGCAGGGAGCCCGACGTGGGACTTGATCCCGTGTCTCTAGGATTAGGCCCTGGGCTGAGGCAGTGCTAAACCGCTGAGCTACCCGGGCTGCCCTAAGATAATAGTTTTAAGGTAAAGCAAGAACAATCCCAAAGAAATCCTCTCTTCTAACAGGCAGTAGAGCCTAGTGTTTGAGATGTGGAGGCTGCCACCAGACTGGGAGGGTTCAAATTCCAGCAGCTCACTACTGTGTGGGCTTGGGCAGGTTACTTAACCTCCCTGTGCATTCAGCCCCTTAACAAGTGCGTGTCTCCCAGGGCTGGTGTGCTAGGGACATAAAACAATGCACCCAGGGTGCTTGCCATCCTGCCTGGCATGTGGTACGTGCTCAGTAAAAAAACTCTAACTGCCATTGATTATGGTTGGGCCTGGCTCTCCAGAGCTTCTGGGGACAGGGGTAAGGGGTGGAGAGGTGGCAGTGGGGCGGGAGGTGGGGAGGTGTTACGAGTTTGAGGCAGGGGTTGTCATGCTGCCAGCTAAGGGACTGGACTGCTCCCTAGCTTGGTCACCCTGGGCCAACAGATGCCTTTCCTTGCCAGCCTCGATTGTTCCCTCATGTGGAAAGTGGGGCCCCTTTTGGGTTGACGCAAACACTGAGGGGGGAATAGAAAGTTGGGGTGTTGGGCCAGGCGGGCTTATGATCCAGCTTCCTGGCACGATGACCTCACTGCCCCCCCACTCTAGCTTTAAGAAGATTTTATTTACTTATTGGAGAGAGAAGGAGGAGGGGGAAGGGCCGAGGGAGAGAGAAGCAGACTCCCCAATGGGCAGGTAGCTTGATGTGGGGCTCGATGTGGAGCTCTATCCCAGGACCCCGGGATTATGACCTGAGCAGAAGCTTGATGGATAGCCACCCAGGCACCTCTCTCACTGCCCCTTCTATTCGCTCTTTTATGTACAGAATTCAGCCACCCATCTCCATCTCAGACTGTGCTAGTCTCTCAAAATCTGTCTGTTGTTCCCCTCCTGTGTCTCTCCATCTCTGTCTTTTTCTGCTTTGTTCTTTGTCTTGGTCTCTGTCTCTGTTTATCTCTCTCGATCCTTGTCTCTCTCTCTCTCTCTCTGACTTTCTCGCTCTATGTCTTCCTGCCTGTGTCTCTGTGTCTTTTTTCTGTCTCTGTCTCTATCTCTGCTTCTCTCTTTTCTGGGTCTCTGTTTTTAGAGTCTCTCCAGGGCTGTCTCTCTGTTTCTGTCTCTGTCTCTGTGTGACTCGTTCCCTCTGTCTCTCCCTTAAGTGACACACACCTGTGAGGTCCAGTGACGTGTCACGGGAGGGAGCAGGCGGGAGGCTAGGCCTGTGCACAATCCCAGAAAAGCGGCAGGAATGTCAACTCTTTCCTCCTCGTGACTCACCTGGGCCTCGCCCAGCTCCTACCTGCCTGCTGGGTCCTGAGGGAGGCCCACAGGTTTCGGGGGCTTCCCCGGGGCTGAGGAGGGGAGAATCTCCCGCAGAGTCAGAGACAGAGAGAGATCTAGAGAGACAAAGGGCAAGAGACGTGAGATAGAGGGAGATGGTGAGAGAGGAGGATGGAGACCCCAGGGCAGTGAATGAGGGAGAGAGATCTCTCTCTCCACCTGAAAGAAGGACAGAGATGGTGAGACAGGGAGAGTTGGAGAGAATGACATCTGATTATTCTCAAAGAGAACAAGTAGAGACACAGAGAAACTGCGTCCATCTGGGACCCTCTTCAGCCTCTTTTTTCTTTTTTTAAGATTTTATTTATTTATTCATGAGAGACACAGAGAAAGGCAGAGACATAGGCAGAGGGAGAAGCGGGCTCCCTTCAGGGACCCTGATGTGGGACTCGATCCCAAGACCCCGGCATCATGACCTGAGCCGAAAGCAGATGCTCAACCACTGAGCCACCCAGGCACCTGAACTGAAGGCGTGAACACCGAACCCCAAAGAGCCCCAGATCACAAGCCCTGGACCCTGTTAAGTGGTACTGTCTGTAGAAAAATGAGTCTTTGCAGATGTGATTATGTCAAGGATCTCAAGATGGGGACATTATCCTGATGATCCACGTGGGCTCTCCATATAATCATAAGTGTCCTTACCGAGGGAGGCGGGTGGACATTTGACTATAGACCAAGGGAAGAGACCAGAGTCAGAGAGGAAAGACGCTTTGAAGGTGGAGGAAGGGACCAGGAACAGAGGGAGGCCAGAGCACCCCTCTAGCTCCTGGAAAAGGGCAAGGTGACCCTGCCCCCTAGAGTCTTCAGAAGAAGCACTACCCTGCTCACACCTTGATTTTGGTCCCTTAAAACCCATTTTTTGATTTCTGGCCTCCAGTGCTGTCAGAGAAAACGTGTCTATTATTTTAAGCTACTAAACTGATGCTAATTTGTTAGGGCGACCACAGGAATCAGATGCCAGAGGCTAAGTCACTTGCCTATGATGGCCTGCAGGCAGAGTCGGGATTTGGACCCAAACAGGCTGGCTCTCGGCCAACAAGCACATAACTATATCACCCTGAGTGTTCCCGCTCTGGGGAGAGAAGAACCGGGAGCTAGAAGCCCCCAGGCTCTTTCCATCCTGTCCTCCAACTGGTCCCCTTGGCCATGGCTCCCTCTGGCTTCATGGGGTTGAGCTGACCTGCAGAGAGGAGGGGATCTGGAGGAGAAAAAATTTGTGCAAAGAAGAAAGGTTTCCTCATCTCTAGCCACCAAAGTTGTACAACCAAGTTGCAGTAGCAGAAATAACTCATTACAATTCAAGAGATAATGATGCTAATAGGCAAAAAGCTCTGGTTAAGGGTGGAAGGTACCTTCCTCCACCTCCCCCATCTCCTCCCCACCTCGACAAAAAAGAAAGAAGAAAGAGACATGTTGAAATCCTAAGTCTTAGTACTGAGAATGTGACCTTACTTGGAAATAGGGCTGTTGCTGATGGTGTTAGGATGATGTCACAGTGGGGTAGGGCGGGCCCTATGAACATGTCTGGCATCTTCATAAGAAGATGGCCATGCTCCCAGCTCAGCGGGCAGTCTGCTTCTTCCTGTCCCTTAGTCTCTCCCTCTGCTTGTGCTCTGTCCCCATCTCTCTCTCTCTCTCCCTCTCTCAAATGAATAAATAAAATCTTAAAAAAAAAAAAAAAGAAGAAGAAGATGGCCATATGCAGACAGGGAGACAGGGAGAGGGCCATGGGATGGTGAGAGCAGAGACTGGAGTCAGGGAGCAACAAGCCAAGGAATGCCGGAGGTCACCAGCAAGCCACTAGAAGCCGGCAAGAGGCAGGAGGGACTCCCCCACGGGTTTCCGAGATGGCAGTTCTGCCCGAATCTTGGGTTTGGATTTCCAGCTCCAGATGTGAGACGACACGTTTCTGTTGTTCTAAGCCTCCGGGGTCTGTGGCACTCTGTTGCGGCAGCCACGGGAAACTAACACGGCTCCTATGAATCAACAGAAACGTTAGCACAGGAAAGAAGAGGAAGCATGAATGACTCTTATAAAAGTGGCACTACAGTGGTATTTACATCACTTAGCTTTGGCTGGGTTACAGCACCCCAAAATGGAGCGGCTTAAAACAACACACGTTACGAGGGGTCGCAGGGCCCAGCTGGTGGAGGCTGGCTTGGCTGGGCCCGGCTGGTCTCGGATGGCCTCGCTTGGGGGTCCTCACTGGGCTGGCCGGGAGGGCCCGGCTGGTCTCGGATGGCCTTGCTTGGGGGTCCTCACTGGGCTGGTCGGAAGGCCCGGAGCCCCCCTCCGAGGGGCCGTCCCCACCCTGCAGGAGGCAAGCTCATTCACACAGGGGCCGAGGGCTCCCAGCAGCGAAGCAGAGACTTGAAATCTTGCAAACCCTCCTGACCCAAGACCCCAAACTCATGCAACATCGCTTCTGCCTCCTTCTATAGTCAAAGCGAGTTCCAAGACTGGTGCAGAGTTGAGGTGAGGGAAACGGACTCTGTCACCCGATGGCAGGAGCTACTACATAGAGGTAGGTCATGGCTGTTTGCATCGTCCCACGCCCCTTTCACCTACAGACTGGCAAAAATAAAACAGCTGGATGATACACAGAGCTGGTGAATCTGTACGGAAGCAGACACTCCCTTACACAGCTGGTGTGAGTGTAAGTTGGTACAGTCCCAGGAAGGGTGATTCTGCAATTGCTCTCAAAATGACAAATGTAGAAAAGCCTT
The DNA here is from genome assembly GCF_048164855.1 of Canis lupus baileyi. NCBI lineage: Eukaryota > Metazoa > Chordata > Mammalia > Carnivora > Canidae > Canis > Canis lupus. The sequence goes on along the minus strand of NC_132838.1, from coordinate 111,937,448 downwards.
TTGACATAGTAAAACCACTTACCACTCAGGGGAACTTGGCACATGTGTGAAATGATACTGGCACGAAGCTCTTTGTTGCAACATAGTTTGTAATACGCAACAAATGGGAAAATACAGAAATGCACAAAGGTACATATTTATGCATTCGGGGGAAAAATGAAACTGTGTAACTCGAGTTACTTTATTTTCAAGTGGAGAATTTTAGGGGCAGAACGATGCTTTACGCTGCGGTTTGTGCCTCGAAGCGGGGCGCGGAGGCCTCTATGCCTGTGTGTGTGTCCCATAAGTCCTCCCATGTCCCCTCACTTCCGAGTTTCAAATTAAGGGCAAGAACATGTCCTTTGCCTGCCTCTCTACCCTTCATACACTTTATCTCATGTTTGTGCGGCTCCCAGCCTGACTTATCGGCTGACCTTTGAGGAGATAGGCTTCGAGTCACAAAGCGCCAAGAGCTGCTGCTCCCTCCTCTCTGATTCCGCACTCCAGACTCCAGGACTGATCCCTCTTCTTCCCACTTCTCCTAGACCAAAGGGCTCCCGGTCCCCGCAGGGAAGGCGGTGGGCCTCCTCCCTAAACTTCTCCCTGCCGCAGCATCCCGGCAGGAAAAGCTACCCCAGGCCCCCACCTCCCATAGGTGCAAGCTCCTTGATGTACCTGCCGATTGAGGGCCACCCCGCCTACCCCCCGCCCCTAGAGTCTGGGAAGCCCAACAGCCCTGCGATTGACCTTGAACAGGTCCTTTCTCTTGTTTGGGATCTTTCCGCTGAGCCAAGGGGAGAAGCCAGCCCCAGCCTTGTGGGGCGCGCTGCTGAATGATGGTGACAATACCTACAGCAGCACCTACACCCTTGGGCGCTCTACATACACTGACTCGTGGAGTCCTCATGGCGGGCCTTTGGCACAGGCCCTCCTATTTTCTTTGTTTGACAAATGAGGACACTGAGGCTTTGGTGGGTGACATGACTTGCCCAAGGCCACCGAGCTTGAAGGGGAAGAACTGGAACTTGAACCCCAGCCATCTGGCTCCGAAGTGCTCATCCTCTTCTGGATGGGTGTGTGGTCTCCTTAGAGCCTGAGCATCACTGGCACAGATCCTCCCAACACTCGCGTAGCCACCACGTGCCCAGCATTAGCGGTAGACCCTGGAATATGCCAGCATAGTGGACAGACGCACTGAGGACCAAGACATGGAAGGGATATCCCCAGAGTTATACCTCAAGGGAGAGGCAGGTGGGGAGTCAAAGCAGTGAAGAGGCGACTCTGACGGAGACTAAGCATTGGGGCTGGGAGCCCCTCGGGGGTGCTTGAGATCGACCTCACTCCCATTGAACAGATGTGCGAATCAAAGCTGCCCAGTCAGCGGCAGGGGCAGGAGAGAAATGCAGGCCTCCTCTGGCGAGGGCAGGTCATATTCTAGGTAAGGGTAGGGGACTGCTTTCCCTCTTTCTTTTAGGTGAAGCCCAGCAGTCAAGTCTGAGAGGTCTGGGTTCAAATCCTGATTTTGCCGATGTCCTTACTTCACAGCTCTGGACTAGGGCCTTCGTGACTCTGAGACTTAGTTTCCTTCTCTATAAAATGGGGGACTAAATGTGGGTGGGGACTCCTGGGTGGCTCAGAGGTCAACATCTGCCTTTGGCTCAGAGCATGATCCTCAGTCTGGGGGTCGAGTCCTGCATCAAGCTCCCCACGGGGAGCCTGCTTCTCCCTCTGTCTATGTCTCTGCCTCTGTGTGTGTGTGTGTGTGTGTGTGTGTGTGTCTTTCATGAATAAATAAATAAAATCTTTTTTAAAAATGGGGGAAATAAGGACTCATTTCAACTGTACCAGCTGTTAAAATATTGAAATACTTCCAGGTCTGGTCAGTAAAAAATCTGCTATCCCAAGACCCCAAGTGCCCCCCGTGACATATCTGGGTCCTCCTGGGCACCCTAGTGTTCCAGCAACTAAATGTTTAATGCTGGGTCGATGGAGGCCACTGGGTCACTGCTCCAGCAGTTGTGCAGGGTTGTCCCTGCCACATATAGTGGCCTGTACTGATGAACAGAGAATATTTGGAACGCCGTATCCCTCCTGGGAAGAAGGGTAATGCCTTGTAAGACTATTGTAAGGATCCAGTGGGCTAACATCTCCCTGGAATGACCAGGAGCTTGTTAATAATAGCAATAATAATGCCAGCACACCTATCTGCCTTTCTTTGGCTTCATGAGTAACTCAGGCTTCTCCCATGTGCCTCTCAGGACTCAGTTTCCCCATCTCCGTGCTCCCTAAGCCCCTGTCCCCTGCCAAGTGTTCCAGTGACCAGGATGGCAGGTGGGGCCACCCTCTCCCTAGTCTGTTTGCTCTCCTTCTTCCAGGGCTGCTAGCCAAGGCCCTTGAATAAAAGGCCAGGTCACCTGTGTCCTGCTTCCTCCCCTCCGGCCTGGATCATGCTCCAGCTCCTCACTGCTCTGGCGCTCTTGGGAGCGCTGGCCACCCCAGCAGGTAGGCGCATCATGTGCGGTCCCCAAGAGCAAAAACCAAAAAGGAGGGTGAGAACGAGAGTGAGTGAGCGAGCGAGTGAGACAGTCCATGTTCACAGATGTGACTCCAGCTTCAGAGTCTGAGGCCCAGCCCCTTCTACCTCGACTTTTTGTCTAGCAGAGGCAGCCAAACTGCTGGAGAGCATAGTTCTGAGGCCAGGCCACCAGGGTTCAAATCTTGCCTCCACCACCTCTTTGCTGTGTGATCTTAAGCAAGCCACTGACCCTCTCTGTGCCTCAAAAGGGGAAAAAAAGCTGGTGGGGGCATTCATGGAATGAATATGTTCAAAGAGCTTTTTTTTTTTTTAATTTTTATTTATTTATGATAGTCATAGAGAGAGAGAGGCAGAGACATAGGCAGAGGGAGAAGCAGGCTCCATGCACCCGGAGCCCGACGTGGGATTCGATCCCGGATCTCCAGGATCACACCCTGCGCCAAAGGCAGGCGCCAAACCGCTGCGCCACCCAGGGATCCCTCAAAGAGCTTTTTAAGAGCTTAGAACAGTCTCAGGCCATAAGTAGCCCTGTCCGAAGGGATCCACACTGAGAGCCAAGAGCAGTTACGATTCCTTACTTTGCCTGTCTCCCCTTTGCTTCTAATTCTGCCCTCATTGGCTCAGGTTGGGGATCGAGTGGCCTGGCCCTTAGCCAGGGTCTCACTGCATGATCTGGAGTGGGACTCTAAGCCCCATCTGCTTTCACTTGCCTCGTGTATTCATCCACGAGTAGCAGGTGTGAGACGAGGTTCGCTGTTTTCCGACCGTGCTCCCTCCAGCCTCACGGTTTCTCGGGAGAGCCCCAGGTGCCTCTCTGCAGGTCGACAAGAAGGCTTCCCAGACGGACGCGGGTCTCCCCAGCCTAGCCCAGGAAGGGGCATTTCACTTTCAGATGTTCAACTCTGGGCTTGCAAGGGAGATGTTTGGAGAAGGAGTTTCCTGGCGAGAACCAGGTCGATTAGCTGGAGATGGCCAGCAGCTCTAGCTTGGTGATGCTGCTCCCTGCCTCTGAACCTTTGCCGTTTTGCCCACCCAGAGCGCCGGCCACACAGCTCCGGGAAAACATCCCATGATCTCCCAACAGCCCTCCCACCCCAGCCTGTACTCCTATTCTGGAATCCTGTGTGTGTGCGCACCCGTGTTTTTCTCCTCAATTGCAGGGTCTGATCATTCCTCTCTCCCCACAGGGACCTCCAAGACGTGTCCAGCCTGCTCTTTGCTGGGAGATTGTACCGAGAGAACCTGTCCTCCCACCAAGGAAGCCTGCTTGTTTAGCCAGATGCAGCTGGGTGGGGGGACCAGAGGGGGCCTGGGTGGAGGACCCATAAACTGGGTGGGGAAGGGTTTTGTGTGTCGGGGGTGAAGGCATGAAAAAACCACCCCAGGACTGGACTCATAACTCAGCATAGGGCCGCTGGGGTGGTGGGGGGTTAGGGGACAGGCTTCAATGCCAGCTGGGGGATTGCTACAGACAGGGCCACGGTTGGGGCCGGGGTGTGGGGGAGTCTCTGATCTCTCCTCCACAACCTCTGTCCCCAGAAAATGGGAATCTCATCAAGAACGGGTCATGTGTCGCCCCTGGGGAATGCCGAGAAGGTGTCTACTCCCTGACCTATGGCCCCGACTTGAGTCTCTGGGTCAGCATGGCCTGTTGTGAGGACAACTGCAGCAAGGCCACCCGACAAGGTTTGTTGGCAGGACTTGGGGGTCACAGCCCCAGGTAGGGTGTTGGGGGAACTTGACCTCAATTTCCAGCTCTGCCTGGCTGACCAGAGAAAGGAGAACCTCAGTATTCTCATCTGGAAAATGGGTGTGAACTAAGTTTTGCAGGGGGTGCCTTCGAGCACAAGGCTGGCATGTAGCAGGCACTGCAGAAATAGTTGCACTCACTGAGTTATTGAGGGGCTGGAGAGGAGCCTCAAACTTTTATTTCTCCTTAGGAGAAGAGCTCCCTTGAGGGCTACTTGAGCAGAGCAGTGTGGGGCGCTTGGGTGGCTCAGTTGGTTAAGCATCTGCTTTCGGTTCAGGTCATGATCCTGGGGTCCTGGATGAAGCCCCACTTCGTGGTCTCTGCTCAGCAGGGAGCCTGCTTCTCCCTCTGCCTCTGCCTGCCACTCTCCCTGCTTGTGTTCTCTCTGTCAAATAAATAAATAAAATCTTAGAGAAAGAAAAAGAAACATAGGCATGGCGATAGGCCCAGTTTAGAGTGAGGCCAGCAAGTACCCCAGGGTGCAAAATTTAAGGAGGCATTCACTTTCAGGCGCTGACTCTGCGCTTGCATGACCTTGAGAGGGAGTGCCTCCTTGCTGGCTTTACTCCATCCAGACCTGGCTCGGAGCTGCGATAAAGATCACTTTTTGTTGCTTGTTTATTTTTCCAAAGAAGGAATTCGTATTTGGCAGGTACAGCAATGGGGGGAGACCTGGGACAGCTCCACACTCAGGGATACTAGCCATCTTTTCCTTTTTTTTTTTTTTTTAGATTTTTTATTTATTCATGAGAGACACAGGCAGAGGGAGAAGCAGGCTCCACGCAGGGAGCCTGACGTGGGACTCGATCCCGGGACTTCAGGATCATGCCCTGGGCTGAAGGCAGGCACTAAACCACTGAGGCACCCAGGGATCCCCCAGCCATCCTTTTCAAACAACCAGGATTACCTTCCTTCTAAAAATTGTGCTGCTCCCCAAATAAAACAGCCAGTTCCAAGCTAAACGGTCCGCATGCCATTCAGTAGATAAAATGCCAGTTATGATTCTAACTGCGTTAGACAAAATTCCTATGTGTAGAGAAAGATCAAAAAGACTATCTTGGAATACTCTTGAGTAAGGTCTTTTGGTGGACAATCTATAGCAGTGCTGCCCAGGAGAAATGCAATGTGAGCCATTGACGTAATGAGAGCTTTTCTAGTAGCCACGTTAAAAAGTGCAAAGAAACAGGTGCAATTAATTTTAGTAATGTATTTTATTTGAGATAACATATCTAAAATATTCTTCTGACATATATGTAATCAATATAAAATTATTAATGAGATATTTTATTGTTTCAAACTAAGCCTCTGAAACCTAGGATGTGTTTTATACTCACAGCACCCCCAAGGCGATCTACCACATTTTTTTTTTTATTTTCGTCATTGATTTTTAAAGTTGATGTAGAGTCGACACACAATGTTACGCTAGTTTCAGGCGTCCGACAAAGTGATCGGACAACTGTATGTGTCACATATGCTATGTTCACCGCAAGTGTAGCTGTACAAAGCCATTACAACTTCATTGACTATATCCCTTATGCTGTACCTTTCATTCTTGTGACTTATTCATTCTATAACTAGAATCCTATACCTCCCACTCCCCTTCACTGATAGTTTTTTAAAGATTTTATTTATTTGAAAGAGAGAGAGAGAGAGAGAGTAAGTGAGGGAGACAGAGCAGGAGCGGGGAGGAGAGGGATAAGCAGGCTCCTTGGGGCTCCATTCCAGGATCCTGGGATCACAACCCAAGCCGAAGGCAGATGCTTAACCAACTGAGCCACCCAGGTACCCCCTCCCCTTCACAAATGTTGTCCCCCCAATCCACCTCCTCTTTGTTAACCATATGTACACGCCTCATCTTCTTTATCCATTCATCTATGGGTGGATGCTTGGGTTGTCTGCATATTTTGACTGTTGTAAATAATGCTACGATAAACATAGTGCATGTATCTTTTTGACCTAGTGTTTTTGCTTTCTTTGAGTAAATACCCAGTAGTGGAATTACTGGATCCATATGGTATTTCTATTTTTAATTTTTTTGAGGAACTTACATACTTACAACAGTGCAGGAGGGAAATCTGCCACATTTCAAGAGCTCAACAGCCACAGGTGCACAGTGGCCACGTATTAGCACAGTTCTGTGGTCATGTTTTCTTTAGTGGACTTTTTTTTAAAAAAGATTTTATTTATTTAAGAGGAGAGAGAGAGAGAGGGAGGGAGGGAGACAGAGATGAGAGAGAGGACCTGGGAGGCGTGCAAGCAGGGACAGGGGCAGAGGGAGAGTGCTGAGTGCAGAGCCTGATGCAGGGCTTGATCCTGCCACCCTGAGGTCATGGCCTGAGGTGAAATCAAGAGTGGGACACTTTGAGCCACCCCAGTGACCCTCTTCAGTCAACTTTTCTGTTTGCCAATATTGCAATTTAAACCCACATTAAAATGATTGGTGGTTTAGTTTTGACTCAGGAAAAATATGCTTAAGCAGTTTTCTCTTAAATGTTTCAGATCTCTAAGCAAGTTCTGGGATTGATCAGGTCGTGGAAAGCCCAAAAGCCACAGCCCTGCTCTTTGGCAGAACACCACAGTATCTTAAAACCTAAAATAACAGGGGGCACCTGGGTGGCTCAGTGGTTGAGCATCTGCCTTCAGCTCAGGTCATGATCCTGGAGTCCTGGGATCAAGCCTCACATCCAGATCCCTGCTCAGTTGGGAGTTTGCTTCTCTCTCTCCCTCTGCCTGCTGCTCCCCCTGCTTGTGCTCTCTCTCTCTCTGTCAAATAAATAAAAATGAAATCTTAAAAAAGAAAAAAAGAACCCCTGAAATAACAGGATCACTTTTTAATCACTTTTGGAATTCAGTGTGTTCAAGAGAGGGCTTGGGTTTGGATGGTCAGTGGTGTCTCCAGAACAGGGCCTGGTACACAGTGGGTGCTCAAGAAATGTTTGTGGGATAAATAAAAGAATCCACAGGACCCAGCCTGAAGGTCTGTTTAGGACAAGTGTGGGGCAGCCTCACCTTCGGCTCTGGTTGCTGCTCCTCAGAATGTGTCTTCAGGGGTTGGAAGGAGGTGGCTGAGACCAGGCTGATCCCACTTCACAGGAAAATGCTCTGGGTTGTGGTGGGGGTTGGTCGGGGAAGGAGGGCTGCAGGGAGGGGTGGGTGTTTCTTAGCCTTCATCCCACCCTGACCACATCCACTCCCACCAGAGGCACCACCCAAAGCCCAGCTCAACGGAGTGAAATGTCACCACTGTTTTGGGGATAAGTCAGCCTTGTGTGACTCCCGTTCGGTCATGAACTGCACTGGTGATCAGACCGTGTGTCTCACCCTCAACGGGACATGGAATGGAGGTAAGAGTTTCTGGCCCTCAGGAGCAATTTGGGTGATGGGCCTCCCTCTCACCTGCGCAAACGAGTGCCGAGGTTCATTAGTAGGTGGTGCTCTGGTGCTCTTGCTATTTAGTGAATCACTCACAAAGGCAGTGGCTTAAAATAATGGCCATCATTTTATTAACTCTTTCTCTAGGTTGGGAATTGTGAAAGAGCTCAACTGGATGGTTCTGAGTCTCATGGGATTCCCAGGCAGAGGGTGGCCGGAGCTGGAAATGCAGGTCCCAGAGCAACTCATATGTGTAGACTCTGGGCCTCTCCGATGTGATTTTTCCCCATTGGTTAGACTGGGCTTCTTCACAGCATGGCTGCCTCAGGGCCCTTTATATGCTGGCTGAAGATCTCAGTAGTGAATAGTACAGCAAACAAGGCATCAATGGAGGCCACTTAGGTATCTCTCTCTCTCTTTGCAAGTAATCCTAGGGCTTTTTTAAAAAAGATTTTATTTATTTATGAGAGACCCAGAGAGAGACAGAGAGAGGCAGAGACACAGGCAGAGGGAGAAGCAGGCTCCATGCAGGGAGCCCGACATGAGACCCGATCCTGGGTCTCCAGGATCATGCTCTGGGCCGAAGGTGGCACTAAACCACTGAGCCACCTGCGCTGCTCTCCTAGGGCTTTTCTATGTGATTTCTCCACACTGGGTAGATTGGACTTCCCCCACATCATGGCTGTCACCATCCTTACATGGTGACTGAAGACTTTCAGAGAGAGTATTCCAGGAAACAAAGCGGCAGCTGCATGGTCTTTGATGATCTAGCCTTGGAAGTCACATGTCATTTTACCATATTTTATTGGTTGAAACAGTCACAAAAGTCTATCTGGTTTCAAGAAGACAAAGCATAGACTTTTGATGTTTCAAAGAATTTGTAGATGTATTTTAAAATCACCATGACGTGTTTGCAAATGGTTGAGCCTTTTAGAGTGAAAGTCTTAGAATAGAACTACACTGACCTGAGGATAGACTATTAGGCCAACAAAGTGACAGGAAGAAGTGATCTGGCCTGCTCCTGGCAGACTGGATCCTCTGAAGGGTCTTTTTGCTATAAGCAGTAGCATACAGGGGGGGTGTGAGGTCAGGGGGTGGGGGGCACAGGAGGTGGGAGTAGTCTGCTCTGGGAGGGAGGACTATTTTATCACAGCCATTGTGTAGAAATGCTGGAATATGGTGATAAAAAGAAGCAGATTGATGTTTAGTCATTATTATTAATTTTTTAAATTTATTTTTAAGGTTTTATTTATTCATTTGTGAAAGACACAGAGAGAGGCAGAGACATAGGCAGAGGGAGAAGTAGGTTTCCTGCTGGGAGCCTGATGCGGGGACTCAATTCCAGGACCCCAGGATCATGACCTGAGCTAAAGGCAAATATTCAACCACTGAGCCACTCAGGTGTCCCTATTGTTATTTTTTTAAAGTGAGCTCTACACCCAACGTGGGGCTTGAACTGAGGATCCCAAGATCAAGAGTCCTATGCTCTATGAACTGAGCTAGCCAGGCACCCCTAGTCCATCTTATTATTGTTTTTAAATGCTCTACAGAGAGCACACTCCCTTATAGACTGCTCCCATTACCATCCCCATTGGTATGCCACTGTTTACAGATGAACTGGATATTGTACAAAATATTTTCCATGCTTTTGGGCGCTTATAGGAAGTTAGGGAAATTTCCAGGGGCCCCCAAACAAAGTAAAAATGTGAGCAACATGGTTGAGGAGCTGACTCTGAGGGTCCCACATAAGCCAGGGACCTTAGAAGGGGACTGAAATGATCCCTGGTTGGTACTACCTCTTAGACCTCAGTATAAACAAAGGCAAATCCTCTCTAATGGGAAGCTCCCAAGAGGGCCCCAGATTAACATCAACCAGATATGAGCCCACAGTCAGAGCTCGTGAAATGCACAAGGGAACAAGTCACCATGAGTGAGAGCAGAAGCAAGAAATAAGAGATGTAGATTCAGGAGGAGTTCAGCTATTGTAATTATCAGCTGTAGAACATAGCTGTCTGTGACACATTTGAAGGGATAAAATTAGAATCGCAAAAATGAGCAGGCATCAAGAGGTTGTAAGGAAAGGCCGGGCAGATTTGAAAATGAATCATATAGAACTATCAAGAGAGATGGGAACTTTGAGACAGAGAAAGTCATCAAGGTGGGAAGGTTCTGACTTTGAGTTTCCTCCTGCAACTTCCTCTTGTTTCTGCAGGAGGTCCCCAAATCTTGAAGGGCTGTGCTACCCCAAATGTCTGCCACCTGCAAGTGAACACCATCCTGGGACCAGAAGCATCTGGATTTCATCTCATCAGCAAGCCTGAATGCGACTACATGGTTACTACCCCCCAGCCAAGTGCGTTGAACTCTGACTTCCTGGGATTCTATCTTTTTCTGCCCTTCCCAGATCCCACATGCCCTTCCCAATCCTATGTGTTTCCAGGGTATCCCCTCCCCCTACCATATGCTCTCAGGGAGTGCAATTACCCACAGAAGAGCACACACATACACACACACACACCATGTAACACACTTAGAAGCAGAAAATCCTGCTGGCACACACCCCACATCCACAAACATCTACATCTATATCCCAGCACCCAAAACTTGCCGACAGAGGAGCACACATTTCTAAACACGAGCATCCTGTCATGTAAGTGAGACTAGAGATACAAACTCTGTTTAAACAAGAAATCTAATGGTCTTTTTTTCTTTCTTTCCTTCACTTCCTTGCTTGTGAAAGAAGACAGATTTGCCAACAGCCTTCTTTTGGCTTAACAAAGAACACAGACAGTAAGTTTTATCTTCCAGAAAAGAGAGTTGCTAATTGAGATAGTATTTACTGGGGCAGCAGCTTTTTAAGTGAGACAACTGAACAGAATCACAGATGTTTCAGAGGTGAGAAAGGCAATTTCCTTTTTTTTAAGATTTTATTTATTTATTTATTTATTTATTTATTTATGAGAGAGAGAGAGAGAGGCAGAGAGAGAGAGAGAGAGAGAGAGGCAGAGACACAGGCAGAGAGAGAAGCAGGCTCCATGCAGGGAGCCTGATGCGGGACTCGATCCCGGGTCTCCAGGATCACACCCTGGGCTGCAGGCGGTGCTAAACTGCTGAGCCACTCGGGCTGCCGGAGAGGCAATTTCCAAAGCCTCTTTTGTTAGAAACCACCCAGCAAAGACAGTTCTGAGATGCAAAGGACAATCTGTTTGCTCAATCTGCAGGCAAAGAAGGAGCATTCTCACCTTTGGCTTCCTCAGATTACCAGCCATTGGAGTTTTACTTTTAAAAACTAAACAGTGGATTAAATTTTTTAAAAAGATTTTATTTATTCATGAGAGACACAGAGAGAGACAGAGACATAGGCAGATGGAGAGAGGCAGGCTCCCTGCAGGGAGCCTGATGTGGGACTCGATACCAGGTCCCTGGGATCACGACCTGAGCCAAAGGCAGACGCTTGACCACTGAGCTACCCAGGTGCCCCAAACAGTGGATTAAATTAATGACCACAATGAAGAAAACAAAAAAGGGTGCACAAAGGACCTCAAAATTTACAATATGAAAGGAGAAAGGGCAAAACAGGGTAACTAACAACTGGAAGACAAGACGTGGAATTTTTGCATATATGGTCCCTATGGGCACGTAACACAACCGTGCAGGGACTTATCAGTTATCAGGTGCATGCGCATGGACGGATATAAGCACACAAACATACGAAAGTAAGAAATACAGATGTGCTGAAACACTTTACTAACATCCACAGACATTCATGTCTGTTCTCCAACATATATATGCAAGCACCCTCAACTTTGCTGGGAACACAGACAGACCCAGACCCAGAAACACGCTCAGACCCACAGAACCAGCCTTATATGTATCCACATAGACAGGTGCTCTGCTCACACAGAGATGCACCTAGACAGCTTCTCACAGGGGGGCCCATGGAGCCACACGCAAACATCCCCACCCTTCTGCAGACAGTTCCAGAGGACGCAGAGTTCAACATAGGCACTCACAACCACGTGTGCACACAGGGAAACAGGACTGCGTGCTTGTGTATGCAAACTGCATCATTGCAGAAGTGCGCATATGCAGCATATTTACACTGATGTACTCAGAAACGTGTACACACACACACACACACACACACACACACAGACGCTGTTCCCCAGCCAATTTACCTTCCTTTCTCTCTCCAGGTTCCTCTGCAACCACAACTCTGACCAAGGATAAACTCACCACCTGTTTCACCTGCTCAGGCCTCAATGATTGTGACACGGTCCTCTGCGCAGCGGATAGGAACTACTGCCTTCAGACACTGGGCATCTTGGGTGAGTGTCCCTGGAGACTGGATTGGGTGGTGGAGGTGAAAAGGGGCCTGAAGCACACCACCCCTTGCCCTGCCGCCCCCCCATGTTTGCTGCCCTGCCCCCCATGTTTGCTGCCCAGCCCCTTTGTTTGCTGCCTGGCCTCCAGCACCAGCGGAGGCAGGCTTTTCCTGGTGTTGGAGGGCAGAGGCTGGTGGCAGTGGAGCGTGTACATTTAAAATCTGATGCCACCTTGCTACAGTTATTTATTACTGAATAAGTCAGCTCAAGACATAGTGGCTTAACCAGTCACAAGAGAGCAAATACTGCATGACTTCTTTTATGTGAGATACCTAGAGTAGTCACCTTGGTGGTAGTTTTAGTTTTGCAAAATGAGAAGGTTCTAGAGATCTGTTGCATGACAATGTAAATATAGTTAACACCACAGAAGATATACTTAAAAATGCCTAAGAGGGTACATTTTATATTATATAGGGTGGTTTTGTTTTGGGGTTTTTTGGCCACCATTTAAAAATAAAACTGTGTGGCTTAAAACAATGATTTACTATTTCTCACTATTCTGTGGGTTGATGAAGCTCAGCTTAGGCAGATCTTCTCCTCTAAGAGGTGATGTTCCTCCATGTGGCTGCATTTATCTGAGAACCTGGCTGGGGCTGGAATGTTCGATACAGCCTCTTGCCTTCTGAGATCTCTGTCCATGTGGTCTGTCACCAGTCAGTAGCCTCGCTGAGCTTCCTTACAGTATGGTGCTGGCTTCCGAGAAGGAAGAGGTGGAGACCATGGGCTTCTTAAGAGAGAGAAGCCCAGCCCCAGCCCAGTGTCACTCTTGCCACAGTCTATTGATTAGAGCAAGTCACAAGGCCAGCTCAGATTTAAGGGATGAGGACATGGATTCTATCTCTTGATATGGGAGTGCTGAGGTAAGATACAGAAAAGCCTGGGGGGTGGGAGATAGAGTCACAGCCATCTTGATCTAGGACAACATTCTGGGCAAGGAGGCCTCTGTGGGTCTGCCCCATAAAGGGAAAAACTAGACTTTTCTGTACATGGGAAAAGGAAGTGAGCTGGAAACCAGCTCTTCTCTGCCTTCCAGCAACGTAAGTAAAGATGCCAACAATGACACCCAGAAGGGGCTTCTAGTCAGGGGGTGGTTCACGATCGCCTTTCCTCACAAACCTACCCTCTGCATCTCTCCAGCCTTAGAGGAAGGTAACTCTGTTGTCTGGAGACGTGGTTCCTGTGTGGCCTCCAAGGACTGTGGATTTGGCACCTCCATCTCTGCCTTCACCTACAGCAGTGACTTTAGTTTCTGGATCAATTCCACCTGTTGCCAAGGCAACTGCCAAGAACTCACTCCTCTCGGTATGCTGCCACCAGAAAGCAGTCGCGGGTGGCCAAGGAAGCGGTGGGGTGACTGTGGAGGAGACTTTGTCCGGATTTGAGGAAGGCAGGCAGGTAGAAACATCACTCAGGAGCATCCCTATTCCCCAGCCAGGCTGCCCAAAGGCAGCCTGACCCCAGCTAAGTGGGAAATTCCAGTAAGGTCATCTCACTGTTGGGGAGCTCGTGAGCACAGAGAGCCCTGGAGGTCCTGAGAGCCCTCCTGGCTGACTGTAACCCTTCCCTTTACAGCAATTCTGCCAACTTCACACACCCTGAACGAGTTCCTGTGTCCTGTATGTCCCAGCAGCCAGCCAGGGTCCTGCAATTCCTCCTTCTATATGCAGTGTCGCAGTGGGGAAACTGAGTGTGTCCAGCTGGACCTGGTGCTTGTAGAAGGTAATCTATGTGTCCGTGTGTGTGTGTGTGTGTGTGTGCACATGTGCACCCAAGAGTGAGCCTGAGCACGTTGGTTTTTGAATCAGGCATGCCTGAGTTGGGAGTCTCAAAGTCCGTAAGACTTCTGGATGAGTACTGTCCAAAAGGAATATAATGCAAGCCACACATAGAATTTCAAGTGTCTGAGTAGCCACATTAAAAAGTAACAGATGAAATTAATTTAGTGTTTTATTTGACCCAATATATCCAACGGTTGTAATTTCAATGCATAATCAATATAAGAAATCACGAGATACCTTACATTCATTTTTTTTCCTACTAAGCCTTTGGAATGTGGTATGGATGCTTTTTAAGATTTTATTTATTTATTCATGAGAGACACAGAGAGAGAGGCAGAGACATAAGCAGAGGGAGAAGCAGGCTCCATGCAGGGAGCCTAATGTGGGACTCGATCCCAGGATCCTGGGATCACACCTTGACGAAGTCAGACACTCAACCACTGAGCTACCCAGGCGTCCCTCTGATGTGGATTTTATACTCACAGCACATTTCACTTCAGACCAGCCGCATCTCTAGTGCTCAATAGCCATGTGTGGCCAGTGGCTACTGTACTGAAAATTCTAGAACATATTAAATGCTGTGTATGGCATTTCAGTGAATCTGAGACCATCATGGCTCTATGAGGAAATGAACCAAGAAAATACAGACTGTGCTGTGAGGTTTCCTTTTTTTTTTTTTTTTTTTTTTTAATGGAGAAGTTCAAAGATAAATAAAAGAGTGAATAGTTTAATAAATCTCACGTGCCCTTCACCCAACCCCAATAATTATCCACTCATGGCCAACTGTGTTTCATCTCTACCCTCGCCCCACATTATTTTGAATGCAACCTCAGATATCACATCCTTTGAACTGTAAATATTTCCATACACTTATTTAAAAGATGAGAACTTGGGATGCCTGTGTGGCTCGGCAGTTGAGCATCTACCTTTGGCTCAGGGTGTGATCCTGGGGTCCAGGATCGGGTCCCGCATCAGGCTCCCCTCGAGGACCCTGTTTCTGTCTCTGCCTGTGTCTCTGCCTCTCTCTCTGTATCTTTCAAGAATAAATAAATAAAATCTTTTTAAAAATTAAAAGATGAGGACTTAAAAACAAGCTGCAATCGTGGTGGGGTGTTCTTTGTTGGTAAAATAAGACTAGATCACTTTCATATCCCCCGCCAAATTCTCAATAAACTGATTTCGTTTGTATACTTATATTCATATAAAATGCATCACACTGTACCATAGTCCTTCTGAAATGGCTCTGAGGAAGCCTAGGTAGGAAGAAGGTAAGGAACCTGTGCACTAAATCTGTTGGAAGGGTGTGGGAAATAGAACGGCCTCCGGGCATCACAGTTATTAATGTATTCAGTACTATTAATAATTGAATACAAGTAAAAAGAAAGCCTGCAACATACATGTAAGGTATAAAGAGTAGCAATGAAAGGCACAGCGGTGACCAGGCCCCAGCTGGAGGATCCCAGCTTTTCTGGTGAGTTTTCCCAAAGGACCTGGGTCAGAGGACCTCCCGGGTGGCACACAGTGACAGGTGTGCACGATGGCACCAGGGACACCTGCTGGCATGGCCTCACGTGCGTCCTCCCTCACGTCTCCACAGGTGGCCAGAACATGAGTGTGCGCGGCTGCGGCTCCCCGGACCTGTGCAGTGCCCAGGCTGCCACCGAGGGGCTTCTGGCGCTGCCTGGCCACCGGCTGGCCCGCAGGCCCCAGTGCAGCACCAGCCAGCGCGCCGTCATGAGCTCCAAGTGCCACTCGGGTGCGCCACCTGGCCTCCACCTTGCCCTGTCCATGCTGCTGGTGGCCCTGAGCACTGCGGCCCTCTGCTGAGCAGGCTGGCCTCCACTGCCCTCACCCTGCAGCCACTCAACCCCGCTTGTGGCCCACGTTGCGAGATGGCACTTTGACTCCCCCTTTTCTTCTGGCATTTCTAAGCCTAGAAGCTTCTGGTGAGAGAAGTCAGAAACCAGGGGTGAGCCTCCTCCCTCTGACTAAGAGCTTCCCCAGGGCTAGTCCCCTTTCTTAACACCAGGGTATGAAGCCTATGCCTCCTCCCTCAGACTAAGCTGTACTTCCTCAGGCCTCAGATTAGAGCTGCTTCTGTGGTCACACATTCTTACCAGGGGCCCCAAAGATGAAGCCTCCTTCCTCAGGCGAGGCTGTTCGCAACACCAGGCGCCTCCCTCAAACTAGGGCTGTGTCTGTTCCTGAACACTGGGAAGCAGCTCCTCCCCTCTTTAGGGTCTAGCAAAGTCTTGGGCAGCCAAGATGGGTTTGAGGACCAAATACACTCTTTTCCTAGGCTTTTAGAGCACCCCTTCCACCACTAGCACCACCACCACCAGCACACTGGCTCTCTTCTATCTGGGTTCAGTCTCCCCATTGTAACCAAACCCGAATGAATCTCATCCCACAACGCCAAGTGGTTTGGGTTTCCTTCTTCTCACATCGCAACCTCCAATAGGGCCCTGATGTGGTCTGCTCTCTTCTCCCGGGGATTCTGGGACCAGAGGGGACCTGCAGATGACAGCATCTGGGAGCCAGGGCAGGCAGAGAAACGAACGCTCAGTCTGGAGTGAGTGTCATTTTAGAGCAAGCATCGGACCCAAAGGATTGAGCAGAGAAGTAAAGATGGGGAGCTGGACAGGAGGCAGGATGCCAGGAACCATCTGCTTTCAGCTAAAAGTAATACAAAGTCCAACAAAAAGAGCAGAAAGTATTCACTGGGTACTGATTGGACAAAGATTTATTGGTTACATGCTAGGCATGGAGCACAGTTCTAGACACTGAGGACACACAGTAAAGAAAATTTTCTGCTTTGTTTCAGTGGGGGCCACAGATAATAAACACAGAGCAGAGAAGAGGAATGGGGAGGCCTGTAGGAGGGGTGCACTTTTATATGTGAGGCGTCAGGAAGCTGACATCTGAGTGAAGACCAGGAGGGGAGTGAGGCAGAGGGCCATGCAGCTGTGTGGGGTGCAGACGGCAGCATTCCAGGCAGAGGGAGCTGTAAAGGCAGAGGCCCTGAGGGAGGAGCAGTAGGAATAGCTAATACACATCTGAACAGGAAGAAAGGAGGGAGGGGTCCCCAGGGGTCCTTAATTCAGCAGTTCAACGGAGTCACTGAGAACCTACCTTGTTCTCTTGCCACCCTGCCATCCTCAGCATGTTGGTATTTGCATGATGGTGGCTGGAGCTCCAGCGTCATGCCCTCCTGCAACCACACCCAAAGCTGGCGGAGGTGGCCCCCCATCTTTGTCTTCCCAGAAACCCTATCCCCTGGCAGACTTTCCTCACGTCCCCTCCAGTTGGCCAAAATGGAGCCAGCCAATCCCTGTCAAGGTGATGGTAATCCTGATTGACTTCAGCTGATCAAGCTTTAGTCCCTGGGGTTGAGAGAGGCCCCAGCCTCTCATAAGGTACATGGCTGCCCCACATTCTGCACCCCCCCCCAAAAAATATATATATATTTAAGATCTGAGGCTGGGAGTTTGAAAACTACATTTCCCTGGACTCCTTTCCCACCTGACTTCTGCAAAGAGGAAGCACTCCAGATCAGAGGGTAAAATGTGCCTCCTCCACCTCTGCTTCTGGCAGCATCCATGGGACCGGCTGTGGTGCTTCCAGTTTGGCCCCAGCCCCAGCCGCACCACCTGGGTGGCTCAGTCAGGCAAGAGGCCAACTCTTGATTTCAGCTCAGGTCATGATCTTGGGGTGGTGAGATTTTAATGTATATGGAATATATATTTAATATATATGGAACTTTAAATATATATGTTTAAGATCTATTTATTTATTTTAGAGGGAGAGAAAGCCCACAAGCAGGGGGAAGGGCAGAGGAGAGGCAGAGAATCCCCAGCAGACTCCCCGTTGAGTGTGGAGCCAGAACTCGGGGCTCGATCTCACCACCCCAAGACCACGACCTGAGCTGAAATCAAGAGTTGGCCTCTTGACTGACTGAGCCACCCAGGTGGTGCGGCTGGGGCTGGGGCCAAACAGGAAGCACCACAGCCGGTCCCATGGATGCTGCCAGAAGCAGAGGTGGAGGAGGCACATTTTACCCTCTGACCTGGAGTGCTTCCTCTTTGCAGAAGTCAGGTGGGAAAGGAGTCCAGGGAAATGTAGTTTTCAAACTCCCAGCCTCAGCATTTCAGGGCAGAGAGGGGTGGATACGGAACTGAGGGACGACAGGCAATGACATTGGGCAGGACCCCTCCTCTCTCTCATGCCGGGTTTTCTCATCTGCAAACTGGGAGCTGTAATTGTTCCTGAAAAAGTGAACGTAGACATACAGTGCTTAGCAGGTGATAAGCATTCAGAGAGTGGCAATTGTTAGGATGCTTCTGGTCTTAGCTCGGGCTGCCATAGCACACACCACGGACTCGGTGACTTACACCACAGACATTTTCTCATAATTCTGGAGGTTGGAAGTGCAGTGCGGTTGGGTTCTGGTGAGGACCCTCCTCCTGGTTTCCAGATGGATGGATTCTTTCTTTCTTTCTTTCTTTCTTTCTTTCTTTCTTTCTTTCTTTCTTCTTTCTTTCTCTTTCTTTCTTTCTTTCTTTCTTTCTTTCTTTCTTTCTTTCTTTCTTTCTTTCTTTCTTTCTTTCTTCTTTTTTAAGATTTTATTTATTTATTCATGAGACACACAGAGAGAGGCAGAGACAGAGGCAGAGGGAGGAGCAGACTCCCTGTGGGGAGACCGATGTGGTACTCGATCCCGGGACCCCAGGATCAGATGCTCAACCACTGAGCCACCCAGGTGACCCCTGGATGGATGCTTTCTTGCTGTGTCCTCATGTGGCAGAAACGGGGAGCTCCTTCTGGTTCCTCCTCCTTTGGTCTAAGGATGCTAATCCCATCATGAGGCTCCACTTCCAAATGCCATCACATCGAGGGGCCACGGCTTCAACATATGAATTTTGGGGAGACACAAACATTAGTTCATAACCCTGCTGAGAGGAAAAAGGGAAGGAAGTGGTACTTACTACTAGTGGTAAGCACCATGTTGGGGTTTCAGATTATTCATCTTACTTCATGCCCTGTGACGTAGGCCTTGTAGACTGTCATTTTGCAGATAAGGGACCTCTGAGTCCCCACCTCGGAGTCACCCATCAAGTAGCGGGACTCATCTGTGGCTCATGATTTCTGTAGACCGAAGAGTCACCGGGCCCAGTCCTTTTAGGGACTGTCCACAGACTCTATCAGCCTCACCCACAGGGGACATGCGTGTGAGTGGTTGTTGTAAGCCACCAATACGTTGCGCTATTTGTTCCCGTGGCATCACCTGGCCCATGCTGCCTAGCACAGAGATCACAGAGGAAAGGGAAGGCAGATGTGCGGGGCGGGGTGTGGGGGTAGAGCCACATATCTCAAACCGCTGCTCTAGACAGAGTCTGGTTCAGATCTCTGGACTCAGACCTGGGTTTGTAGTGTGGCTTCACAAGTGATCTGTTGTGTGGCCTTGGAAAAGCCTCGTAACATCTGTGAGAGCCCTGCATTCCCACTTGGAAGATGGAGGCAGTAAGAGTTTGACCTCCCATTACTGTAAGGTGTGTCAAGCATAAGGCTTGGCACGTCCTCAACTTTCAGCAGACGGAAGCAGTCACCTCCTAGGGTGTTACTCATCACGGCAGCTGTACTATTATTTGTCCATGTGTGTGAAAGAGACAACTGAGGCTCATGGGAGAAAGTGCTAGTAAGTAGCAGCCGTGGGATTAGCCTGATTCTAGAAGATAAACTTTTCCTCCTGTTAAACACGGAGGAAAAGCTGCAACACACACAAGAGCAGAGCAAACAGTATAATGATCCTTTAGCTCTCTATGCCCCTTCTACCGCTCCTGCCCCCACATCATAAATTCCCCATATTCTGCAACTTATATCCTTTCCCTTCCTCTTCCCCCGTCCTCCCTCCTCTCCTCCATATCTTCCTTCCTCTTTTCTTCCCCCTGTCTGTTTTCTCTTCCTTCTCCCCTCCACCCTCCCTCCCTTCCTTTCCCACTCCTACCCCCTCCTCCCTTCCTTCCGCTTTGGGCTGAGAAGTTTTAAAACAAATCCCAGACATCACATTTTACCCAGAAATACCTCACTGTGCATCAGAGCCTGCACACATGACCCTGCATTACGTGTCCTTCCTGGGAGGGAGGACAGTCTAAAATAAAGCAGCTGAGAGCTTCCCTGACCTGCCCCCATCCCTGTCCATTAGCAGAAGGCCCTGGAATGTCCTGGCCTTCAGGGGAGAGCTCCCCTCACCCCCAGGGCTGTGGTGTTCTTCTCAAGTCTTCATAGAAAAATCTTATCAGGGGCCCCTGGCTGGCTCAGTGGCTGAGCGTCTGCTTTTGGCTCAGGTCGTGATCCCAGGGTCCTGTGATCAAGTCCCACATTGGCCTCCCTGCTCAGTGGGGAGTCTGCTTCTCCCTCTACCGCTCCGCCCCTGCTTGCAAGCTCTCTCTCTCATGCTCTCTCTCAAATAAATAAATAAAATCTTTAAAAAAGAAAACTGCTTACTTTGATATGCAGATGGGAGTCACATCAGAGAGGGATGGTGGTTAAGAGTGTGGACTCTGGGGGTGCCTGGGTGGCTCAGTCGGTTAAGCATACGACTTGATTTCTGCTCACATCATGATCTCCAAGTCATGAGATTGAGCCCCCAATGCTCAGCGTGGAGCCTGCTTGAGATTCCCTCTCCCTCTCCCTCTGCCCCTCCCCCTTGCTCGTATGCTCCCCTCCCTCCCTCTCTCTCTAAAATAAAAGAAGAGTGTGGTCTCTGGTACCAGTCTCTGTGGGATCAAATGCCAGCTTTGCCAGTTACTAGTTTTGTGACCTTGGGTGAGGACCATAAGTGCACAGAAATCAGAGTTCAATACAAGTAAAAATAGCCTTTATCTACTATCATTGGGGAAGGGGAGCGCCCTTGGGGCTACACAGCCCAGATGGGTGTGTGACTTCAGAAGCCCCTCTCTGCTCCCCAGGAAGCCCTCCTGTCTGGAGGATGTCTGCTGTAAGGTGGGGTGCAGAGGAGCCTGGGGTGGTGAGGAAGGAAGGAGATGTTTCTGTGAGATTGGAGGCCCAGGGGATGGGGTCAGGACGTGATCTACCTCAGCTGAGCTGGGAGCCCACAGAGGTGCTCAGGAAATGCTTGCAGGCAGCATCAGCCATCTGATGACTGTGACCCTGGAGTCTAGAGAGGGTGGGTCGGGGTGAGTGGGAGGAGGTTAGCCCTGGCAGAGTTCAATTTTGTTTTTTGAGAGTTCAATTTTATTGTACATTCCTGCTTTTCTGTAAGGGCACCAATGTGAGTACATTACTCAAGTTTTTAAAATTTATTACAAATTACTTAGGACATACAAAAACAAAGAGTAAGCAGTGTCTCTCACCGCTCAGCTGACAGGAAACATCAAAACAGCTGTAATCCCCAGTGGCCCCTTCACTGACCAAATGCCTTTCCTCTCCTGAGATAAGTGCTACCCTGAACAACACCCTACTTGTACTTTTGCTACAAATGTACCTGCTTTGAATTTTCCCCCCTTTGCTTTTCCCTCCTCTCCCTCTTTTCTCCCTGTAGACTCTGCCCAGAGGCACCCCCCACCCCCCGCCCCAGGATTTCATACTAACAGCCTCCCGTAGGTCTTCCTGTTATTCCCTGAAGTCATATAATTCCATCTAGACGTTTGATGCATAAATACATATAGGGACACACTTATGCGTGCATTGATATCAGTATCTG
Organism: Canis lupus baileyi; assembly: GCF_048164855.1. Lineage (NCBI taxonomy): Eukaryota > Metazoa > Chordata > Mammalia > Carnivora > Canidae > Canis > Canis lupus. Next base: position 111,915,925 of record NC_132838.1, on the reverse strand, counting down.
TGTAGACACGTACACATATACACATGCATGTTGGTATAAGGGTTTTTTAGTCTTTAATAGGACATTAGCCACAGCTCTCTGCATCTTGCTTTTCGACCTCAACAGCACCTCATGGAAATTCTCTAAGTCTTTTGATCCAGGGGAAGAGAGGCAAAAATAAAACAAGATGGAATCAGAGAGGGAGACAAAGCAGAAGAGACTCTCAACTCTAGGAAACAAACTGAGGGTCGCTGGAGGGGAGAGAATGCGAGGAGGGGGTAACGTGATGTGATGAGCACTGGGTGTTCTATAAGACTGACTAACCACCGACCTCTACCTCTGAAACTAATAATACAGTCTGTTAATTAATTGAATTTAAATAAAAAAAGACTGGGATCCCTGGGTGGCTCAGCAGTTTAACACCGCCTTCAGCCCAGGGCCTGATCCTGGAGTCCCCAGGATCGAGTCCCACGACGGGCTCCCTGCATGGAGCCTGCTTCTCCCTCTGCCTGTGTCTCCGCCACTCTCTGTCTCTCATGAATAAATAAATAAAATCTTTAAAAATAACTAAATAAATAAGATTAAGAAATAGGAAGAAGAGGAGAGGGATCCCTGGGTGGCGCAGCGGTTTAGCGCCTGCCTTTGGCCCAGGGCGCGATCCTGGAGACCCGGGATCGAATCCCACATCGGGCTCCCGGTGCATGGAGCCTGTTTCTCCCTCTGCCTGTGTCTCTGCCTCTCTCGCTCTCTCTGTGTGACTATCATAAATAAATAAAAATTTAAAAAAAAAAAAAAAAAAGGAAGAAGAGGAGGTAGAGTGCTTGGAGCTTCGTGAGGGAAGCAGGGCCTGGCACACAGTAGGTGCCCCCAGGAAGTGTGTTTGGTGAATGAACTTTCTCCAAAGAGCCTTCGCTGACTCCACCCGAACCCCCGCTGGGTCAGGCACCCACTTGGCTCTCACACTTGTCTGGAGACTCCATCCCTACTTTACCCCTGTGGGTCGTCACGGTCAGAGGAGGATTCTGTGTCCCTCACCGGACTCTGAGACCTATGGGGTCAGGGCTGGAGCTGCCTGAGGTCACGGCTGGGCTCCAAACATCAACCAACGGGTCCTTGGCACACAGCACGCACATGCCGCAGGAAGGGCCCCCACCCCACTGTCTCTATTGCTGTTCCCAGCCTGGCAGACACACAGTGGACGCTCAGGAATCACCTTCACCGATTCTAAGGTGCACTCCCTCCGCCCGCCCCCACATTTTAGCAATTCTGAAATCGGGAAAGTCACAGCTGATGGCACCTTACAATCACTGTCAGCCAGGCAGCCATTGTGACGTAGCTGTCACTGCCTTGATGTGATAATGGAGCTGCTTTTAACAGCTTCATCAGTGCTCCTGGTGGCGCAGAGGACGAGGACGTGGAGTGTCGGAAAGCATCCTGTGCTCAGAGGAGGAAGTGATTCCACACAGTCAGACTCCGTGGTTAGGAACATCCTCGCCAATTTATTTCCCTTGTATTTTCCCAGTTAGATACACATGCAAGTGATAAATGATATAAAAAAAAATCTGTATTTTCTAAGTTTACAAAGAGTAAGTGTAAAATAAAAATTTTAGGTGATAAGGGAATGTTGTATCATACATGTACTGGCAGCAATTTTTGCCCTTGTTAGTGGGACAGAAAATGATGCATTTGACATCCAGTGGCACCATAGATCTGATTATACAGGGAATCTGTGGAAAGAATGAATGAATAAATGTGTTTATCTCATTTGTCTCTGTCTGCCTCCCTATTCCAGTCTCAGCTCCTGGGGTTTGTGTCTGTCTGGGGATGACAGGTGGGGAGAACAGAATTCTAGTCCCAGTTAAATGAGCTACTTCATCTGATGGAATTCACACCGTGCCTGGTACATTGTAAACATCCAGTAAGTGAACACTCTGCCCTGTGTGTGGTTGTGTCAGCAGCCCCCAGCAGCCTTTGAGGTCTAGAAGGGCAGGGATGAGTGTGATTCACACCTCTGGACCATTACAGGGACTGGCCTAGGGTCAGGTCTAAGCAAATGTTTGGGGAATGACCAAATAACTGTATAAATTACTGGGTGAGTGAGAGCTCTCCATCAACTCAGTCTTTGCACAGGGTGGTCCCATGGCCTGGGATACAACTCCCCAACACGCCACCAGGCTCACAGATCGCAGCTCAGGTGCCCTCTCTTCCAGGAAGCCCTCCCTGACCCCCCAGGCTGGGTCAGTTGCCCCTTGTGTTCCCACAGCCCTCTGGGGTCCCCTATTCCAGTCCTGGGTCATCACTGTCTGTGGATGGATGTGACTCCCACACAGGACTGGGAGCCCAGGAGGGACAGAGCTCAGGGCTGTCTTGGTCATTGCTGTGTTTCCAGCACCCAGCCCAGGATGGAGCCTGGAGAGGTGCGGAATGTGTGATGAATGACCAGGAAAGAGGAGGCCTGGCAGACAGGCCAGGGAGCAGCCTCTCCTGGGCTGGTAGCTCTCAGGAGCTGGCAGTGTGCCCTCCTGCGTCGGATGCATCTCTGCAGGTGCCCAGCGGCTGTCTCCTGTCTCGGCCCTCAGTCACCCCGGGGGGGCTGTGACCATGTCCCCTCCCTCTAACCTAGAGACCCTGAGGGCAGAGCCTGGGGCTGCCGCACTTCTGGAGCATCGGCTCATAGCTGGCTGGGCACTGGGGATCAGGAGAGGGGGGCTGAATGCATGAGGGCTGGGACTGGTGAGGGGGCCCCAGGGGCCATGACCCGCGTATGTTGCCTGCGTGTGATGGAGTCTCTCGTGGCTGGTCTGCGGGTCTGTGTGTGTCTGGCTGTGTGTGGGCTGCATATCTGCCTGACTTGGGCTTTTCTGTAAATAACCGGAGGGTCTGTGCCTCTACCTTCCCTCTTGGGCCAGGTGTGCACGTCTGTGACTTTAGGGGAGGAGTCCGGGTCTACGTGTTCAGTGTCTGGGAAGGTCTGCAAATGTTTTTAAATCTGTTGACCTTCAGTTCCACGCCTTGGTCCCACATCTCTCAGGCTCTGTACATTTTCATCCTCTCTGTGACCTGTGTCTCTGACCGGTCCCTTCCTGCTTCTGTCAGAGGTGGTTTCTTTTTCTTTTTTAAAGATTTTATTTATTTTTGAGAGACACAGAGATAGGCAGAGACACAGGCAGAGGGAGAAGCAGACTTCCTGTGGGGACTTGATCTCAGGACCCCAGGATCATGAGCCAAAGGCAGATGCTCAACCACTGAGCCACCCAGGCGTCCTTCTGAGGTGGTTTCTTGTCCACCCTGTCTTCCGGCGGGACTCTTCCTCTGCTGTCTTCTTGGAGTATTTCTTTCCCCACCCCACCTCAGGCTCTCTTCTCATTCAGATTGCCTCCCAATTTGTCCCAGTGCTGGCACCTGCAGTGGTCGTAAGGCGGCAGAGGCGGGAGAGGGACAGAGGGGACCAAGCTGTCACCCTAGAGTGGGCAGGAGAGGACGTGAAAGCTCTGGGGAGGGAGAGGCCAGAACCTGGGAGCCTAGATACCAGATACTGAATTGGGGTGTGGTGCTGGCACTGGGCTGTGCTGCATGGGTGCCAGTCCTGGCCAAGGCATGGTGGCAGTGACTGTGGGGGTGGTTTCACACCTGGCCTCTCCCCAGCTGGTAGCGCTGGTGAAGCCAAACTGACACCCTCAGAGCACGCATGGGATACCTCGGGGTGGTAGGTGAGTAGATGGTGCCCTAAAGGGAACATGAATGAGTTGTTTGGGAAATAGTCCCCTAGAAGGAGGAGAATTAGAGGGTGGGTGGTGAGCAGCGTCAGGCCCTTGGATGCCAGCTGAGGAGCTGGGACTTTGTCCTGCAGGTGATGGAGACCACAGATAGGTTGTGAACTTCTTGGTGTTACAAAGATCTCTCTGAGTCCCTTGTGGGGGACGGAGGGACCAGTGTGACCAAGCAAGGGCGGGGGGGGGGCAGCAGCAGCTGGGGGATGGGGTCCCTGCCCTGCCATGGGACCCCGCCCCCTGACATCACTGTCACATTATTGCATTAGGGTTGGCTGACCAATAAGCTGCTGCTTGCTATTATAATGGGTCCTAGCAACGGGTCTGACCTTGGGCTAAGGGAGGAGACCCCACCAGCGGGGAAAGTGTGAGGGGAGAGGGAGAGCCTGCAGGGCAGGTAAGTCCCCTGAGGGCAGAGCTGTCTGGATGGGCTTGTGGGTGAAGGGAGGTAGGGACTTCCAGGGCCAATCCTAGCTCCCTCAGCCCTAATCCCACCCCAGGGCCCACTGACCTGTCTGGCCCTGGCTGCTGGGACCTGCTCTATCTAGCACCTGTTCTCCGATCCTTGGGCCATATCCTTACATGGCTTAGGGGGACAGGGTGTAGGGAGAGTGGGCATAGCATGGGAGAAATGCCTCCACCTAGGTTGGGGGAACAGACCTGGTGGGAATAATGTAATGAGGACACATTTCTGTGGGGGGTGAACGAGGACAGCCCAGACAAGGAGGGAGAAGACAAGCAGGGAGGCAAATATATGTAGCTAAAGAGAGGGCAGCTCTTCAGAGGGATGAGGGAGCCCGGGGACCTGAGTTTGAGTCCTGGCTGGGCCTCTGTGCAGGGACATCACTTGTGTAGTCTGAGTCTCAGTCCCTCCTGTCTGATGGGGACAGTGATCCCTAGCATGAGCTGAGTTTAGCAACTAGGGCAGATCTGGGTGTTTTATGAGGACTCCCAGTGTCTGGGCATCCCCTCATGCCAGGCTTCTTCCACCAGCTGAGCCCCAGAATACTGGCCTAGGGTATAGATAGGTGGGCTCACAATCATCACAGGTCTTGCTTGCCTGTGGCGCACTCAGAGACTGCAGGGGATTGCTTGAAGTCACACAGCTAGGAATATTAACAGGGATAAGATAACACAGACCACCTGCCGTGGGCCAGGCACTATTCCAAATGCTTTATCTGTATCAACTCACTTAGTTCTCAACAACTGGAGGTGGTTTGCTATTATCATAGCTACTGGCCTCATCTTACAGATGAGAGGAACAAGGCAGAGAATTTCAAGTCACTTGCCCCAGGTCACTCAGTGTGTATGTAGGGGAGCCGGATTTAACTCTAGGATTGGCTCCAGGGTGTGGGTCCTTTTCATCACCCCTTCCCGCTGCTCCCAACAGCAGCAGCAGGATACAGCGTACTCTGCCTGGGTCCTGGTGCGGGGCTTAAGCCCTTTGCTTTGCAGGGCTGGGTACAAAATTTGTGGAACCTGGTACAAAATGAAAACACAGGGCCCCTGGTTCAAATATCATTAAGAATTTCAGTCAGTGTCAGGAGAGCATTAAGCCAAGAGCTGAGCCTTTTGAGCCTGGGGCCCTGTCACAAGCTGCCATCAAACTGTTACCCTGAGGACTCCTGAGCACCTCAGGAGGCAGGCCAGTCACCATGCCCTTTACGCAGAGGAACAGGCTCAGAGAGGTACTTCATTCTGCCCCCAGGTCACACAGCAAGTCAGTGGCAAGGATGGGATGGGAGCCTGGGCGTGTGGGACTCTAGAGCCCCCTTCCTTGTGTCAAGATGTACCCAGGTTGTTTTAAGAAGGACTGGGCTGTGAGGTGCCGGACAGACTTCCCTTATATCCTTGGTGTCTCTCTCTCTTCCTACCCTGTGCCAAGGCCCAGAAGAAGTGAACGGCTCCCTTGTGCCCCCGCAGACGCTGAGGACCACGCGTCCTGTGACTCTCCCCCAAACCCTGCGCCCTCTGAACCGTTGGTCACCATGGCTACTTCGAAGTTGCGAGCAGTGCCCGGGGAGGAGGAGACCACCATCCTCATGGCCAAGGAAGAGCTGGAGGCCCTGCGCAGCGCCTTTGAGTCGGGCGACATCCCCCAGGCGGCCTCCCGCCTCCGGGAGCTGCTGGCCTCCTCCCAGAGCGTCCGCCTGGAGGTGGGCGTCACAGGCGAGTCGGGCGCTGGCAAGTCCTCCCTCATCAACGCCCTCCGGGGTGTGGGGGCCGAGGACCCCGGCGCGGCCCTCACCGGCGTCGTGGAGACCACAATGCAGCCCTCGCCCTACCCGCACCCACAGTTTCCAGACGTGACCCTGTGGGACCTGCCGGGGGCTGGCTCTCCGGGCTGCCCAGCTGACAAGTACCTGAAGCAGGTGGACTTCGGCCGCTATGACTTCTTCCTGCTGGTCTCTCCCCGCCGCTGCGGGGCTGTGGAGACCCGCCTGGCCTCGGAGATCCTGCGCCAGGGCAAGAAGTTCTACTTTGTGCGCACCAAGGTGGACGAGGACCTGGCGGCCACCCGTACCCAGCGGCCCTCGGGCTTCAGTGAGGCGGCCGTCCTGCAGGAGATCCGTGACCACTGCGCCGAGCGGCTGCGGGTGGCCGGCATGACCGACCCGCGCATCTTCCTCGTGTCCAACCTCTCGCCGGCCCGCTACGACTTTCCGCTGCTCATGTCCACCTGGGAGCACGACCTGCCTGCCCACCGGCGCCACGCTGGCCTGCTTTCGCTGCCCGATATCTCGCTGGAGGCCCTGCAGAAGAAGAAGGACATGCTCCAGGAGCAAGTGCTCAAGACAGCCCTGGTGTCAGGCGTCATCCAGGCCCTGCCCGTGCCAGGGCTGGCGGCCGCCTACGACGACGCTCTGCTCATCCGCTCGCTGCGTGGCTACCACCGCAGCTTCGGCCTGGATGACGACTCGCTGGCCAAGCTGGCTGAGCAGGTGGGCAAGCAGGCAGGTGACCTGCGCTCCGTCATCCGATCCCCGCTGGCCAACGAGGTCTCGCCGGAAACCGTCCTGCGGCTCTACTCACAGTCATCTGACGGTGCCATGCGGGTGGCCCGTGCCTTTGAGAAGGGGATCCCTGTGTTTGGCACGCTGGTGGCCGGGGGCATCAGCTTTGGCACCGTCTATACCATGCTCCAGGGCTGCCTCAATGAAATGGCCGAAGACGCCCAGCGGGTCCGCATCAAGGCCCTGGAGGAGGACGAGCCCCAGTCTGAGGTCAGCCTGGAGGCAGCCGGTGACAATGGTGTGGAAAAGCGGGGATCTGGGGAGGGAGGCTGTGAGGAAGCACCGCTCTCGGCTCGCCGGAAGCTTGGCCTCCTCCTCAAGTATATTCTCGACAGCTGGAAGAAGCGTGACTTGTCAGAAGAGAAGTGACCGTGCAGCCCCACCCCCTGCCTCACCCACAAACCGAGCCTTAGCAAAACCAACTAAACCAAGCCAGTGTATTGAAAATGTGTGCTGCATGCTGAGGGCACCAGAGCTTGCTGTCTTGGTGGGGTTTTGGGGGGGCGTGTGGTGGGGAGGTGTGGAGGGGCTGAAGACGGGACACACTGAACCCCGATGGGACTTGATCTGGGCGGGGAGAGCTTCGAGGTATGGATGGTGCACCAAGGGCCCCTTGGTGGGAATCTCTCTCCCTGGTCCCCTGGTAGTCAAGGGAGATTTGGGGGGCATTAGGATAGCCAGGCCCGGATCCAAGATAGGATCCCACTGTCAACCCGTGCGGGTAACTTGGTGCAGTTCAGGGCTGGCTATGCCGCCATCTGTCTGTTTCTGAGAAGCCCAGGGTCTCAAAGACTTCCTCTAGAAAGGGAGGGGCAGCCAATCAGTGCCCAGGACTGGCACAATGGTGCCTAGCAACCTGGTTAAACAGGGTGGGGGGCCAGCCCCCCTGCCACAGTGAGTGTTGGTCATCCCGGACCAGCCCCGCTGCTGCAGGGAGTGATGGTCAGTGTGGGTGGCAGGGGGGGGAGGCCCCATGGCCTTGGGCTGGTCTCTGTATGGAGAATGGGGTGGCAAGAGGGCTGGTGGGCTCTTTCTCTCTGCATCAAAGGAGAGAGGGTCAGGGGGTGAATCCTGCCACCTCGAACAAGTTGTTTTGGAGAGCTTGCAGGTGTGTGTGTGGGAAGGTGTGTGGTAATGAGATTTCTGGTGTGCCTGTGATTGGGAGGAGTGTTGGTAAGTGTCCTGGATTTTGATGCTGTGGGTCAGAGGTTGTAAGCAGTCTGCTGACTGGGGTTACCTGCTGTCTCTGCATGGCCTGTGGGTGCAGGAATGGTGGGGTTGTGCTAAAGGCATGGGGCTGAGAGATGGTGATGGCAGGGGGATTCCTGAAAGTTCCATGTGGCTGTAGGTATTGATGGGCGTGAACAACACGGGGTGAGGGGATCTGCATCTGCCCAGGCGTCCCTGCAAAACTGAATCCCGGGGTACTCCCTATTGCTCTGTCCTTGGCTCTTCGGTGGGAATGCACAAGTGAACCTGACATCCTCATACCCACCAAAGCCTGACCTCACATGCCAAGTCAAGGGTCACATATGTCTAAAAGTTGAAAAAAGTACCTGAGTAGGGGCTTTGGACAGGACAGGCTGCCCCTAGGGCTTCTGTGGGCTTGGATAAGGTCAGGGAAGGGTCAGATTTAGGTGCGGAGAAAGGTGAGTTCACAGGAAGGCTCTGGAGGCTGTGTACAAGGCTGGTGGTAAAGCAGGGACTCCAGTGCAGGGGAGGTGGCCTCACCCCTAGTTGCTCACACATACTGCCTACAGAGATTCCCAGATCTGGTGATGGTTCTAGCCTCATTTGAAGGCCTCAAATTACCTTGAACCTGTGAACCAGTTCCAGACTAAGAAGGGCTGCTTTCACCTGGCCATTTACAGGGGCTGCCAGTTCTCTTTGCTGAAGAGCTCTGTGCTTTGCAAAGGGATTCTTCTCTTCCTGGAAGGCCTTCCCATTGGATCTGCCGGGACTGCTTTTGGATCTTTTTGCACCAAAGAGCTGGTGGGGAATAAGGGTAGGGAAATCCCAGACCCCCAGATATGAGGACAGATGGTCCACTCCAAATCTTTTCTCAAAAAACAGCTCACATCCCTACCCCTGTGAACCCTCAGACATTGTCTTAAACACAGGACTCGTGGGCCCCGAGGGGCTGGGATGGGAAGGTCAGGCATGAATAGCAATACTCTCCCTACACTGCGCCTAAGGTTAAGATCCACTGATTGCCCTGTCCTGTCCTTTCTGCCTCCATCTGTCCCTTCCTCATCCCCCATCTTCACCCACTCGGCCCCTCTTCTAGGGCAGGCCTCACCCTCTCCAGCAGCTCCTGCCCCTGCTCCTTGCCTCATCTCCCAGGCTCTGGTGTTATTCCCCAAAGTCCACTGAGGGCTCAATGCCCACTGTGCACCTCTCCCTTCCCTGTTGAAAACCCTTCCATGGCAACCCACACAGAAAGATCAAGCTCAGTCTGATGCTCCAAGACCACTTCAAGCTGGCCTTTGAACCTTGTCAACAATAAGACCCTGAGTCTTCTGAAAACAGAGCTGGAGTAACTTGGGGAGTCATCTCTCCATTTCACAGGTGAGGAAGCAGAAGGGGGAACTAAAGGCTGCAGAGGGGACATGACCCACGCAATGTCACCCATGTCCCTGGTATGGCTGGGACTAGTTGGAGTCGTGCTGGTACCCTAGTCCATCACACCAAGGAGGACTCGGAGGCTCAGAGCAGGGCGGGGCTCATGGAAGTGTGCACTGTGGGTCCTGAGCAGATGTGGGTCCCTGAAACCAGCAGTCGTGGGGGTCAGTGTCTTCACAGATGCACCAGGCCTATTCCATCGAGTCTCTTGCTGGTGTTGGAACTGTAGCACCCAGAGAGGTCCTGGCACACAGCGGGTGATCAATGGTACAAAGATGGTATGGGGAGGTTGTCTGGCAAAAGGATCAGAGGGAGCTGGCCCATGTCCTGGCTCTGGTGCAGACTAGAAGACATTTAGTGAGGCTTACTCCCTGAGCCTTGGTTTCCTATTCTGTACAATGGGGACTTAATGAAATTATGCATGAGGTTAGAACAGTGGCTGGCCCTGAGTAAACAAGTATAAACTGCCTTCAGCGATGATGATGGTTCTAGCTCTTAATTACTGCCCTACATTGTTGATCACAGTGCCTGGTGCATGGGAAATGCCACAAAAAGTTATTTAGGAATTTTAATTCTAGGGGCCCCTGGCTGGCTTGGTTCATGGAGCCTGCGACTCTTGATCTCAGAGTTGTGAGTTCCAGCCCTATGTTGGATGTAGAGAGTACTTAAAAAAACTAAAAATTTTTTAAAAATCTTAAAAAAATTTGAACTCTAGGATCACAAGACCCAATTTCTATTCCCAATATTCCAGGCACTAGCTGGAGGCCTTCGGCAAATGATTTTTCCTCCTAGCGCCAAACGCAGATAGTAAGGGAATCTCCTCTTCCGGCTGTTATGAGGATTTTATGAGCTACTCCAGGAGGAGAACCTGGCAGTGATGAATAAATGTGAACTGAACTAAAGTATTTAGCACCAGGCCTGGCATATGGTTGCACTCTCAGTACGATTGCTGGTGATGCCTCAAATACCTGAGACATGATGAGGGATGTAGAGAGAGGGAAAATACTCTTACCCGTCCTGTTGAAGGTCATCCATCCTGAAGACAGAAGCCTGTACCTCAGGTAGCCCATGGCGAGCAGAGTTTTCCAGTCAAACTTCACCTGGTCCAAGATACTGGAGCTATGGAGGGACACCAGTGCTCTGAAGGGAGCCTTTGAGGTGGGGGACCTGCCAACAGTAGCCACCAAGCTGCAGGCCACACTTCACTTGCCGGAGAACGCCAGGCTGGACACTGGCATTACTGGGGGCACAGGCTCAGGCAAGTCGACCTTTGTCAATGCCATCAGGGGGCTGGGAGACGAGGACCCCAGATCAGCCTACACGGGCGTGGTGGAAATGTCGGTGGACCCCACACCATATGCACACCCTAAGTACCCCAACGTTGTCATCTGGGACCTGCTGGGCATTGACACGCCCACCTTCCAAGCCAAAAAATACCTCCAGCAGGTGCTGCTGGACCGTTATGACTTCCTCCTCCTCATCACCTTGGAGAGCTTCACTGCCCACCATACCCAGCTAGCCTGTGAGATCCTGCAGCAGGGCAAGCGCTTCTACTTCATCCGCTTCAAGGTGGACGTGGACATGCGGCCTCATGCAGCCGGCGCCCCAGCACCTTTTCAGAGGAAAGAGCACTCAGCCAGACCCGGGAGGACTGTTGGCAACGGCTGGAAGGTGAGCTTAGGCTCTGGCCGGTGGAAGCGGGTGGGAGCATTGGGGGTGGTGGATTCTGGAGGGATGGCCCGCCCCTTCCCCTTCCTCTTCCAGCTGAGGCCCACAGTGGGGAAGGGGTCGTCCAAGGTCACACTGCGTGACTGAACTCAGCCCCGCAGTGAAATAATGCTCACAGCTGCCATTCATTTCCTGAGACTTGGCACTGCTCGGTCACAGGTGACAGAGACCCATTACCTGCATAAGGAAATGGGACATGTGCTGGCTTGTGTATTTGCCAAGTTAGAGCAGTGCAAATGCCACATGCCTACGGGATGCTGGCAGCTGTGGCTGAGGGCAGCTAACATTTATTAAGGGATTACCAGAGGCACCATTTTCACACACTCGCTTCACTACCACAGTATCCCTAGGAGGTAGGTACAATGATCCCCTTATTTGATTTGGTAACTTGCCCAAGTCCACACAGGTGGTAGGTAGCAAGGCTGGGATCTGAACTCAGGCGCCCAGTTCCAGGGCCAACACTCTAGAGCAATGTCGTGCTGTGCCGTCCTGGCAAATGCTCATGCCTCAGCAGCTGTCAGAACACGGTGGCCTGCTTCGGTGCCAAAACCCAGTGGTGCTCTTGTCTCCTGCAGTGGGGGGCGTGAAGGCCCCGTCTTCCGGCTTTCCATGTTTGAGCTGGGCAAGTACGATTTCGACCTGCTGGAGGAGTTGATGGTGAAGGAACTCCATAAACAGCCATAAGCGGCATGCGTTTCTGCTGGCCATGCCCAACATCTCGAAGCCCATCCTAGAGCAGAAGGCAGCCTCGCTACAGCAGCACCTCTGGCTGGTGACCACTGTGGCCTGCGGTGTCAACCCAAGCCCTGTGCCGGTTGTGCAGGATGTGGTGTGTGACCTGTGCATGCTCATCAACTCCCTGGAAGGCTACTGCCACAGCTTCGGCTTAGACAAGGACTCCCTCATAATGCTGGCGGAGCAGACAGGCCAGCCCTGGCACAAGATCCTGGAGGCAGTACAGGGCCTGAAGACCAAAGTCACTGAGGCGCTAGTGGTCGAACTACTGGGCCAGGCCTCCAGGGATGCCTCTGCATTCACACAGGAGCTCCTCAACGTGCCTGTCCTAGGCACCTTGGTCACCTGTGGCATCTCCTTTGCTACCATCTACCAGATGCTCCGCACGTCTCTGGATAAGGTGATCAAGGATGCCCAGAAAGTGCTGACTTAGGCCTTCCTCGACAAGCCCAACCACAAGATCCCAGATAAGTCCAATCAACAATCCCAGCCCTGACCCTAGGCCAGCTGGAAGTGGTAGTGAAGGGCTGGGAGGCTATAGGTTCTATCTGTCCCCAGGCTGTGTGGTGTTGGGGGATGGAAAGAAATGCAAGCTCTAACTCTCCTGGACTGAGCCCCGTGTGCTGTCTCTGTGCTTTTGGGTCCTGGATCTATGCCCTTGCTGGCCACTGCCCCACCTTTCCTGCTCTGAACCCTCACATCAACCATCAACCAGCAGTTCCCCAGGGATGGGGAGGGATGGGATGGGGCATGGGGCAGGTGAATTTCAACAAGGTAAGGAGAGGAACTCAGTTGTCTAGCTAGAGAAGGCACTCTATTTTTTAAAAGATTTATTTACTCATGAGAGAGAGGCAGAGACACAGGCAGAAGGAGAAGCAGGCTCCCTGAGGGGAGCCTAATATGGGACCTGATCCCAGGACTCTAGGATCACGACCCGAGCTGAAGGCAGACACTCAACCACTGAGCCACCCAGGTGCCCCTAGAAAGGGCACTTTAGAAGGTGTGCAGGGGGCAAAAGGTGCAGAAGCATTTCCCTAAGAAGGCACTGAATGTCACAGCTCTGAAGGGCCTTGAGGATCATTAGGGGAGGTTCTTGCCTGAGGTCTTCTCAGCCAGCAAATGGTAGGGCCAGAGCCTGCCCTGGGTCTCCTGCCTCCCAAACCTCACCCCTTTGCTTTTTTAGAGATCCGTGCAGATCCAACTCCTGGGCTGAGTGTTTTCTTCATCACACCCAGGATTCCCATGACAAGGATGCGAGAGGGCTGTAGCATATGCCCCAGGGCAGGAGGAAGGCAGGGAGACCAAGGGGGAACGGGGTGGTAGGCGGACAGACTCGGCTGGTGACAGGAACCAACTGTGTTAGCAAAGGGTGGAGTGGCAGGATTGGAAAGTCAGGACTAGCTGGGGATGATGGGTGGGGTGGCCAGATTCATTTGGAGACACACTTTGGGAAACATTAAGCTAAGATGTAGCGTATTTAAACTGAGATGAAGGTAGGTCCCATACTGAAGTGTATGGTGTATTTGAGAGTAGGTTCTGGATTTAAGGGTAGAGACTACTTTTAAGCAAGAACTGATGAGGTCTATGGGGGGAAGGAAGCCAACATATTTAACCAACAGTAGGCACTGTACGTAAGGGTAACATATGAATACCTGCATAAGGGCAGAAGCTGTTTCAATCAGGGGAAGGACTATATTGAACTAGGGTACGCTCTTTTTAACCATGTACTGAATTAGGCGTTGTATTTAGCTAGGCATTTCACCGAAGGCAGAAACTGTCTTCAGCTGAAAGCAGAGGACATGAGGGTAGTAACTGCATTTAGCCAAAGGAAGGGACTGTGTTTTCCTATCAGTAGCACAGAGATGGGAGGCTTAATGTCACCCCAGAAACAGAATACTCCCTTCTAGGGGCTTCCTCCTTAGCAGAGACTGTCTTCATCTGCTCCTGACAGCTCTATGACCTACAGTGGCTGTGTCCCAAATGTGCCCTGCTCCCTAGGATAACATGCTGGGGAGAGCAGAAGAAAAGCACCAGAACAGGCTTGCATGACTGTTTTTATTCAAACCACCAGATCTGCCCCAACAAAGAGCTCCCCAGACCCTGCCGCACCTTACAGGATCAGGCTTAGAGTCAGGGAGGAGGGACCTGTTGCTCCTGTCCCTGCAGAGGGAGGTCGAGATGGAACCTGGGATTCCTGGTGACCATCCAGACGACTCCCACTGCCTGTCCCTGTGGGGAACTGAGGATGGGCCACCCTACCCCAGGGTGGGGGTGGGATTTCAAAGTTGCCCCCGGAACAATACTCCATTGAGGGTGAGGGGCCTGGCCCTGGACACCTCATGTCTCTGGGCGAGAACGTCGCGGTCCCTCATCCATCAGGCCTGCTGCCACGCTCCACCCCAGCACGGGAGTAGGACACGTGATGCTCCCTAACCATTCATGGGGACCCAGAAGGGGGTTCTCTGCATGACGTTCCTTCCCTCGGCCTCAGGCCAGCAGGCGGCTGTACTCTGCCAGGGCAGAGGACTTTTTCACGCCATCCCAGATCCGGGCAGCATAGTGGAACCTGTGGGAGGAGGTCCACAGTCAGTTGCCTGGCTGTGGCCCACCAGCCTCATGCTGACCCTGGCCAGGAGGGAAAACAGGTCCTGTGTACGAGCCATATGACCTGAGACAAGAGCTTCCTCGGTCAAGAAGCAGGGAAGATGGCCATGCTGACGGGAGAGGCCTAGGTTCTCAGACCTCACCCAGGGTGAGCAAAGCTGAGGGTGCCTGGTCTGGGACAAAGGCCTCAAAGCCCCAACTCTGAGACCAAACTTCTTTCCATACTCGGTGTTGGCCTTTGTGGATTGGGGTTCTCCCTCTCTCTCCCTGCAGGGTCTTGTAATGACCCTTGCCTGCCTTGGCCTCTGCTGTAGACAGTGAAAGGAAGAGAGCTCCCAGCCCTTTCTGCCACAGCTGACTGCAGGCCCAGGGGAGCCACGCTAAAGGCTGCACCAGGTGAAGCTATTTCCCTCTCAAATTTGTGTCTTCTAGAAATTAGATGGTACAGACCTGGATCTGGCAGATGTGTTGTGGGCTCCGGACACAGAGAGTCATGTGATGTTGGGGCTGGGGAGGTTCAGGGCTCTGTGACAGCAGGGCGGAGAAAGCCAGTGGCCAGCGAAGGAGGGAAGGTGGAGGGGGACAGTGAAGCTGTGCCATCCAGAGAGAGCTGGAGAATGCAGCTGCTGTGGGGGCATTCCAGGGCCTCAAGGCTTACACTCAGGGCCTCAGAATAAACCCTCCTCGAGCTTGACTGGGCTCACTGGTCCTACTACTCACCATCAAATGACACCTAGCCACAGGTGTGTGATGGTGCTACATGACATTTCCTTTCTCTTAGTCTAGATTTCCCCACTAGTAAAACTGGTAACAGGACTTAAACCCCACTGGCTACTGGGGAGGACTCAAGATCACATGAAACAGCACAATGCCTGGCATGGAAGCAATTACCACCGTTTCAGAAAAGGAAATAGAGTTATGGCGAGACCACTGAGAACTTCCTCTTGTCTGCACCAGGGTGGGGCCCTCACACTGACCCCTCTGCCAAGAGCTCTTACCAGTTCTTCTCCGTGAGGATCGTGTGTGACAGCTGTGGCCGGGCCATTGACATCACTTGACTCCGGAGCTTGCTCACCAAGGACTGGAAACTGGGGTGGCCGCGGTACCCAGGGAGCAGGGAGAAGAGAGGGCTGGAACCGGGTCCTGGACAGTTAAGGTTGGGGGATAAGGAGGTCAGCCTGGCAGGGAGGGCCTTTCCCTTCTCCTAACCATCTAGAATCCTGGGCTGAAATACCAGGAGTACCTCTACATTCAGACCCAGCCCAGCTCTTCCCGTACTTCCACAACTTGAAAACATGCTCCTAAGAAAGGGTCCAAGCACCTTAGGGACCAGTGTGGGTCTCTATCGTCCCAGACCAGACTCCCCTGAGGAAGAACCATACCTGCTCTTGGTGGGTTTTCACTCTCTGCCTCGCTGTCCATGAAGGGCACAAGGAACAAGTTGACCTCAGAGTCCAGGAAGTCCGGTGGGAGCCCGGGGAAGACATTACACTGTAACATGGACAGAGTACCTGGAGGAGAGAACCCATCAGCCTGCGGGTCCTATGCTGAGGGGCAGGGGAGGCACAGGTCTGATGATTGTCTAACTTGGGTCAGGAGGCCAGTGTAGACATCAGGGCCAGGGGACCAGATCAGGAATCGAGAGACTGTTGGCCAGTTTGGGGGGTGGTTCAGGGACCCTCACCCTTGTAACGCAAGTGGGAGTGAGCCATGAGCTGGTCAATCATCAGGTGCATCTGTCGCAGCTTTCGAGGACAGAAGTCCTCTCGGCGAGCTTTGTTCTGCAGGAAGACTGAGGGGTGGAGAGATGTGGTCCCGTGAGGCCGCTGGGATTTGGCTATGTGGACTTCCCTTCTCATGCCAAAGATCGGCCATCACCCCTGGGTTCAGAGCACTTGTAAATATTTACATGACATGTCACTTTGCTTTAGCACCAGGCCCTGCACGGGGTGATGCTGGGGACCTAGATAGGAGTCACAACTGGCTTCCACCCCCCCAGAGTCCCCAGTCTGGATGGAAAAGACAGAAGGGGATGATAGCCACAGGATCAGGAGTATGACAGGAAGGCCCCCAAGGGCCTGGGAGACAGGAAATAGAAGAGACCCCACCTAGGGTAGCATTAAGTGAACTAGACAGATCTTTGTTGAAAACAGGACATAGGTAGAGCATAGCTGAGCAAGGACAGAACTGGCAAAGGATTGGCATGTGTGCAGCTGAAAGAGGGAAAGAGCAGGGCACCTGGGGCCACTTGGGTTAAATCCACACTCACTCTGGAAATCTGTGGAGACACCAGGGCTAGAAAATTGGGCACATGTGGGTCCTGTCTGCAAAAAGTGCTCATTCTGATCAAGGAGCCAGACCCAGACCCTTGTACATGCCCTTGGTGGCCATGTGGGAACCTTTGAGGAAGGAGCAGCTATTTGCTCTTTCTTCCTTCCAGCTCTCCACCTCCCCTGTGCCCCTGGTTTTCACCCCTCATTCTTCCCCTGCCCACCCCTCCAGCCCCCAGAAAGTCTCTCACCCAGGTGGGGGTAGTACTCCGTGCCTTCATCGGAGCCTGAGGAGCTGCTGGACTCATGGCTGGGGGACGGGGTGGAGGGCTTCACCATCTCTGCTGTCTGGAGGAACCTGGGGTTTGGGGCCAAGGGTTGGTGCTCTGGCACTGGCTCCCCCTACCTCACAGCCTAGGGTCAGGGCTCCTTTTGTGGGTCTGATGAAAGCGACAACCACACTCAGATAAATGCTGCATCTATATCTATTTCTCACATAATTTTAGGGAATTCAGAGACAACTCTCTCAGACACCAATCTGTGGACCCATGCCAACTGTACGTGCCTTTTAATGAGTTTATGCTATTAAAAAAAACACTTCATTGTTTAAAAGCATTTGTAAGATCACACTAAAACTGAGTGGAAAGTACAGGGATTTCCAGATGCCCTGCCCACCCCCCCACACATGGCGTCCCCTACCATCAACATTCCAACCAACCTATGACACATCGTTATCACCTAAAGTCTGTGGTTTACTTAAGGTTCCCTCTTGATGTTGTGTATTCTATGAGTTTTGGCAAAAGCATCATGTATCCACCACGGGGTTTTACAATGAATAGTTTCACTACCCTAAAAATCCTCTGTGCTCTATCCACTCACTCCTCTCTCCCCTCCTAATCCCTAATCTTTTTACTGTCTCCACAGTTTTGCCTTTTCCAGAATGTCATATAGTCGGAATGGTACAGTAGCCCTTTCAGACTGGCTTCTTTTAGTTAGTAATATGCACTTAAGAATATGTACTTCCTCCATGCCTTTTCATGGTTTGATATAATATTCCAGTGTCTAAATGTACCAGTTTATGTATTTACCTACTAAAAGATATCTTGATTGCTTCCTAGTTTTGTAAATTATGAATAATGCTGTTTTATTTGTTAGAGAGAAAGAAGACAGAGACAGAATGTGTATGTGAGCTTGCAGAAGGGGGTGGGGGCCCACACTCAGCACAGAGCCTGATGCAGGGCTCGATCTTACAACCCAGAGATCACAACCTGAGCCGAAATCAAGAGTCAGAAGATGCTTTATAAACATCCATGTGCAGGTTTCTGTGTGGACCTAAATTTCAATTTATGCTATTTTATGCTATTCAATTTATGCTATTTTAAAATAAGTTTTCCAAATATGTAAATAGAATAAATCTGCTATCTGAAGTAGGGGATAATGGGACCCAATTAAGCATTATAGATATTCTCCTCATACAGACACAAACTGTATGTCATCCACAGTTTCAAGGAGTTCACCTGCTATGAAGCCCATGGCTAGGCTGTGCCATGTGCTGGCCCGCGTCCATGCCCCAATCAGAATGTAAACTCCACAGGGCAGTCTGTTTTTTTCACACTTGTGTTCCAGTACCCAAAACACTAAATGGCATTTGTAAATGTTCAATATATTTGTCATGTGAATGAATTCAAATACACAATAGTGGAGGTGGTGGTGCGGTGGCTGTCTCAGAAATAAGACCCTTAGATCTGGTCATGACAGCTGGCTCTCCCAGAAGCTCATTTTTACTGTTGGCCAGACCCACAGTTCACCACCACCCCCAGGATTCCTAAAATAAACATTAAGCTTCCATTTATCAATTGCTTACTAGGTATCAGGTACTGTGCTGAATGCTTTGAATTCTTTAACTCATTTAATCTGCATAAAATGATCTATGAGGAGCTAAGGAAAAAGAAGACACTCACCTAATAAGAGCTAGGGTTCAAACCCAGGGCTGCCTCACTTTGGAGATACCTGCTTCCCTTGGCTCAGCTCTCCCCTCCCCATGAGCTCCTGTCCCTTCCTTTTGTCTGAGTTCTGTGCCCAAGGCGGCTGGCCTCCACACTGACCCCCTGAGGGCAAGAGGAACCCTTGTGCCTCATGTTCTGAGCCAGTTCTTTCCAGGGCGCATTTCTAGAACCTCCAGCTGCTTCGGGCAGGACTCCTTCCCTTTGCCTACCTGCCAGGGTACCAACAGAATGGTACACATGCCTGGAGGAGATGGATAAGATGGACAAGCCAGTTTCCGATTATGCTACTCACTCAACAAATGTGTATTATCTACCTTGTGCCAGGCACTCTGTGAGGCACTCAGGACTCTGTCCTCCTGGGGCTTACATTCTACTGGGGGAGACAGACGGTAGAGATCTGTGATGTCTTGTCAGGGAGTGATAAATGCAATGAAGGAAAACACAGCAGATAAGAGGCAGGGAAGAAAGGGGGGCGGTACATTGTAAGATAAGGAACAGCCTGAGGTGGTCCAAAAGACATGAGGGAGGGTGTTTGAGGTCTGCAGGAAGACCTCTCTTTCCAGCTGAGGGAGGGACAGAGTACAGAGATCATAAGCTGCATGAGAAATAGCCATGAGGTCACCAGGCCTTTAATGGAAGGAGTGAGGGAAAGTGGTAGAAGAGAAGGTCAGTGAGGTGACTGGGACTGTCCCGTGTAGGGGATCTTGTATGTAGGAAGACTGAATTTTATTCTGAGTGATGCATAAAGTCAGTGGAGAGCTAGAAGTGTGTGTATACTGGGTGGTAGTGATCCCTCCAACTCACATTTTAAAGAGGTCCCTGTGGCTGCTATGTGGAACGTAGAGACGTGGGCAAGTGGCTGGGTCTCTGGTCCCCATCTCTTGCCTGGCTCCCCCTCCCCACTTGCTCCTCACCTGTATAAACTGAGGTCTGTGAACCAGTCCTGGACAACGATCACCACATGGCAGACCGTGAAGAGGAAAGCAGCAATCTGGAGTGACTGCAAATGGGCAGGAAGGGACAAGAGAGTTGAAGGTCCCTTTTGCCCAGACTGGGGTCCCTGTTCCCAGGACTTAGCTGAGGGGGCAGCAGGACAAGGGCCTCAGAGCCTCTAAGCACCTTCTGTGTGCCCAGACTATCCTAGCACTTCCTTTATGGCCATCCCTGAGTTAGGCAAAGTAGGAATGATTACCCCCACCTTACACAGGCAGATAATGAGGCTGGAGGGGGAGGGGGGAGAAAATGCCTTTTCCAAGGAACACAGCCAGACAGGACTCTCAATACTGTTCTTTCCTACAGTTCTTGGGGCACCCAAGGCTCTTCATGAAGCAGAAACTAGGTCAACCCACCAGCTCTCTGTCACAAATCTTGAGGGGAAGGGTAAGACCTCTCCCCAAGGACTGGTTTGGCCCCCTCACCTGCATCTCAACATAGGTGTGGGGCAGGTTGTACTCTGGAGGCAGCTTGCGGTCATTATTGATAAGGTGGTCCAAGATGGAGGGGCTCAGGATGGGCTGCAAGGAAGAGAAGGTGTCAGGAAAGGGACTGGTGGCCAGGACCCTAAAGGTCACAACCACCTAAGTTGCACACATTGAAGGCAAATACCTCACCTCTCTCGGGACTAAATAAGGTCAGAAACATGGGTGGTTTCTCATAAGTGAGTGCTAGTCAGTGAGAGGAAGTGAGAGAACAATGTTTCAAAGCAGGTACACTTCTGCCAGTTCTTTTACAAAATCACCACTCTCAAGTGCCTCATGCTCAAAGGGAACTCTTCTAGTGCTAATAAATGTAATATTGACTTGAAGGAGTCATGTCCCTTCAAGAGCCTTTTCTTCTCTTAGTTGTTTCAAATGCTTTCAAAACTTTGCTATGATAATTACTTTGGTCAAAAAACAATGAATAGTGTGAAAACTGGTGAAGATTTAAAAATTGCATCAGTGGGTGTAAAAAAAAAAAAATCAGTGGTGAGTTCATCACCTTTTCTCAAAGGAACATTCCATTTAAAGACCATAAGAGTTAAATCGGCTTGGCAGTCTTATTGACTTCTTGGTGCAGTGAGTGGAATTCTTTAAGTAAGAGGCTTTTCCAACTGCTGGCCTTCTAAAACTCCCAGCACTCCATGCTCTATTCTGTCCTGTTTTAGCTCCCATTCTGCTCCATGTGGGTCTTGGAACCAGATCACAGCAATTTAGTTTGTTTTTAGGTCCCGGTGGCCCCTGCATAGGCCTGGCTCACAGATCTCACACCACATTTGTAGGTTTTCCACTCTCTGTGCTATCAATGCCTACGGTGACTAGAACTTTGTTCCATCAACATTCAGTGGGTACCAACTATGGGCCAGGCCCTGATCAACAGTGTTCCTCCTGGAAGAGCTCCAGGTAGATCAGGTGTGGGAGCAGTACACAAAAAGCAGACTGTGATAAATCAGTGCTGTGATGGAAGGTGCACATGGCACTGGTGGGTACTCTGAGGGGAAGACTTCTGGGAGAAGGCAATACCCCAGCGGAGTCTTCTGGGCATTAGCCAGGCAACAAGGCAAGGGGACAGTGTTCTTGTGGTCACGGTACTGCCAGCTAAGAGTACGAAGTATGTACTTCTTGTCAGGTACTGTCATTAGGACTTTACTTGTGAAGCCCTGAATGGAGCCTCACAAAACCCTGCAGGTAGGCAATAATATTTTTCCCACTAAAGAAAAATGAGAAATAGGCGGTTTCAGATAAAGGGAACAGGATGAGGACAGCCCAGAGGGAAGAGAGATCATGGTGAGGCCTTATGGTGTGTGTGGTGGAGCTAGAGCTACATCAGAAAGGGGAGACTAGAGTCTGAAGGAGGCAAGCCCTATAAGCCTTGAATGACACACTAAGGAATAGGGACTCTGCCTGAGGGCAAGGGAGAACACGAGGAAAACTGCCAAATATATGACGGGTCAGTTCTAATGATAGTGATGGGCCCAAACATTAAATACGTGCCAGGTCTTATGCTAAGCACTTGGTCTGGACTGTTGTACTGAATCCTTGCAATGATCCTGTGAAACTGAGTACAATTACTGTCCCCAATTATAGACAAACTGAGGTCTGGGAGGGTAAAAAAAATTTGCTTCAAGTCACCCAACTGTTAAGAATTAAAGGCAGAATCTGGACATACACAGACCGACTCCAGGGCCCACACATTTGACCACTCTGCTAGAAGATTCTTTAGGCTACTATGTACAGAATGGATGGGAGGGGAGGGTGGCAAAATTTGATAAGAGACTAAAGGCCAAGAAAAGACACAACTTGGCTAAAACCACATGGAATCCAAGCAG
Organism: Canis lupus baileyi; assembly: GCF_048164855.1. NCBI lineage: Eukaryota > Metazoa > Chordata > Mammalia > Carnivora > Canidae > Canis > Canis lupus. Next base: position 111,893,893 of record NC_132838.1, on the reverse strand, counting down.
GATTCTGGCTTATAAATACCCAGGGGTGGAGCTGAGTGTGGCATGCAGTAGGGTGAGGCACGTGGAGGTTGGCACCTGTGTGTCCAGGAAAACAATCCGCTCTTGGGTAATAAAGAAGTCAATGCCACTGGTCTGGTTGCCCCCTCGTTCCTTCATTTCAGCACTCTGGGCTCGGAAAACATATGCCCTGTGGAGAGGAACAGGTGGAGTACGTTAAGAGGTCTGGCTCTCAGCCTCCGACACCTCCGGAGTATGACCCTGTGAAAGGAGCATGTGGGACATGGTTCCTTCCTGCCCACAAAGCCTTCCATCTGTGGCCCCTGCTGTCTGGGGTCTTACATTTTATTCCATATAACTTTACCCCCACTCATAAGTAGGTTTGTTAACTCACTTAATGAAGTCAGCAACCTGAGGTATTTAAGAGTAGGGGTTTTGCTAGACTGCTGGGATTCAAATATCAGCTCTGCCTCTTCCTGGCTATGTGGATTTGGGCAAGTCCTTAATCTTTCTCTTCTGTTGCCTTATCTGTAAATGGGGATAACAACAGTCTCAAAACTTTTAGGGTTACTATGAGGCTACTATATGTAATGCCCTTAGGAACTTGCCTGATATGCAGTGATGTGTAACTGTCAGCTATTAATTACCAAGTGCACTTGTCACAGGCCAGGCGTTGGAGATACAGCACTGAGCTCTCCCCGCCCCCAGAGTGAGAGGCTGTTTGGTTGTAGAACTCAGTTCCTAGTTCTTTTCCTATGAGAAGAGTCTCCCTCAATTCTATCTGTGCTGGATGGGGAGACGAGAGCAAAGCAGGCAGAGCTGAGCCTTGCCTTAACCACTGAGCTCAACTTGGTCACATTCTGTGGCTTGGACAAAGAGATTATTTCCTCTTTCTAACTGCAAAATCAGGGTAAGAGTACCTACTTCTCAAAAGGTAACCCCCACCTCCCTGAAATGCTTAGCATGCTGTCTGACACAGAGCAAATATCCTCCTGCTTAACACTGTACAGAAGACCTCCTATGTACCAGATACCAGGATGTGGCAGTAAGGACAGTCTTGCTTCCATGGAGAGAAGGTCTACCTTCTGGTCTACCTTACAAATTAACAGCTATCAGTTAACTTCAAGTGGCAGGAAGAGGAGATGTGTAGCACTCTGAGTGGGGATAATTCAGATAGTAGAGCCAGGAAGGCATGCCATAAAAGAGGCAAATGACCACACTGAGGGAGAGAGAAGAGAGTTAATTAAGCAAATTTAATTAAGTTACAGAGGGAAGTGCAGGGGGGATGCAGGATGGGAGACTATCCCAGGCAGAAGGCAGGTGGTGTGTATGAGGCAACAAAGACCAGTGTGGTAAAAGCAGAGAACAAGGGACCCTGGGACCAAGAAGTAGGTACATAGGCCTTTGTGGGGCATGGCAAAGAGCTGGGGCTTTGGCCCATGAGCCTGGAGAAGCCCTGAAGACAATTAAGTAGAGAAGTGACAGGACTGGATGTGGGCTTTGAAAAGCTCCCCCTTGTACTATGCTGTGAGGGCTGTAGGGTGGAAAGAGTGGATGACGACTTATAGGCCCAAGACCCCGGGCCTCCCTTATCCTCTCTGACCTGATCACCTAGGACTTCCCGTCTTGCTCCCTCTGCTCCAGCTCAACAGCCTGCACGTCATTTTGCACATACACCAGGCAAGCTCTTGCTGCAGAGGCCAGCTTTTGCCATTCCCTGATTAGAACGCTCTCCCTCCGCCAAGTCTGCTTTTTCTCAGTGTCCCCCTTAGAGAGGCCTTCCCTGACTATTCGATTTAGAACTGTCATCTAGCGCCCATACTGCTTCCCTATAATCCCTTCCCGTGTGGTTATTATCTTCTAACATGTCGAGTAACTTATTTTGTTTGCTACTGCTCCTATTAAAATTAAGCCTCATGACGACAAACGTTCTTGCTAGTTTTGTTTGGCTGTATATCCCCAGCGCCCAGAACAGTGCCTGACACATCGTAAGCACTCAATAAATACTAGTTGAACTAAAGCAGGGAAACCAATAAGCAGGTTCTTGGCATCCTCCAGGGAAGATGTCAGAGGCTTAGACCAGGAGATAGGAATGAAGGGGAGAAGCAGATGAATTCTTAACCTAATCAAGAGACTTGATGGCTAGATTTGGCATCAAAGTCCACCATGCCACAGGATGACGCAGCTCAAAAAGACTAGGTAGGCCAGCAGGAGTCTCTCTAGCTCAGGAATCTGAACTTGGAGCTGAGGGGAAACTTTGCTATTTGGGGGATGCTGAGATGGAGAGTGCCATCTGAGAGAGCTGTTAACTGTTCCCAAGCACAGCCAAGGTGAACTTATGACTGAATAGAGAAAAGAAGAGATGGAGGTGACCTGGGAGGAAGGGAAACCCCCACAGCTCTGGCTCTAGTGGATGTATATTGTCACAATGGTGGTTCTTAACCTGTTCTGGGTCTCCATCAAGCCCCTCTAAGATCTGGTAGAAGCTATACATCCTTTCTCTAGAAGAAAAGCGTGACTGCAGGTATGTGTAAAATTCTGCATATACTGTTAGGAGGTTTGTGGATATGCCCCGGTGCCCATCCACAGAATGCAAGGTTGTAGCATGGTAGTATTTATTATTTTATAAAAAAGATAAACCCCTATATATTTTAAACAATCCCAAGTGGCTACTACCCTTTCTCATTCCTCACTCTGAATCTTCCTTAATCAGACTGTACATGTTCCATCCTCCCTAGCCCCTTTCTTTTTTCTCCTACTCTCAGTTCTGGTTCCTAGTTCTTAAGCTCCTTCTTCCTCCAAATCCTCTCCTGTGATTTCATACTTTACTCTTCACAATCCTCCCCATCCTTCCTCAAGAATGCAGGACAGAACAGCTTCTGTTCTGCTCTAGAACCCATGGCCTACATCCAGGTCTCTTTCCCTGTTCTAGTTACCAGGCCTTATCAACCAATATCCTGCAAGCATTTGCTCTGTGTCAGGTTCTTGTTAACTATTGCCTTCCTGATATTATCCTTCAAAAACCCACTTCACAGATGACAAAGTGAGATATTGACAAGTAAAATGACCTGCCCAAAGTCAACTAGCTAGTGAGTGGCAGGGCTCAGAGTGAAGTCAGCTTAAATCAAAGCTGGGCTCTGTACCATTCCTGGGGCAATGCAGGGAGTGAGGAAAAGGACTGGTTACCTTGGAGCTACACAAAGATTTAGTTCAGTCCCTAATCATCCTCATCTGACAAAGACACTGAGGCTAAGGGAGGTGAAAGTCCTTTGGTAACACCATTTATAATCGCCAGGCCCACCCTCCTCCTGGCCTTCCACACCCCTTACCTCTGGTCCTCCTCAGGAGTGTTGGCCGACAACAATGACATGACCATGGACTTGCCTGTCCCCTGGAGGCCAAGGACACCGACCACCAACACATCAGTCTGATCCAACAGGTACTGGGGGAAGATGAAGGCGTGTGACTCTCGTAAATCTGTCAGTGGCTGGAGCAGGAGTGGGAGTGAGGTAGGGGAGGGGGCAGGGGTGGATACTTCTGTGGCTGGCCTGCCTGCCTTGTCAGATATGAAGAAAAACTTGGATGGCTTCAATACCCCAAGTTGAGCAAAGGGCCTGTGTATGAATGTGGTGGCACAAAGAATGATGTTGTGAGAATTCCAAGGTAGAGAAGAGCCTGGCAAGATCAAGAAGCTACTAGGAAATCAGTGCAGCTGGAACACGGTAGGAAAAAGGGAAACCTGACTTTGGTGAGGGGAAGGGCAAAGGCACAGAAATGAAGGGCAGGTGGAGGAAGACAGGACCATTGGAACAGACTCTTGGAGGGCTTTTGGCTTGGGGCAGGTTTGGAAAACAAATGAAAGCGTGAAAAAGGGAAAAGAGTGCAGGAAGGGGAGGTCAGTTCATCCTGGCTCTTGTCTGTGGTATTTAAGAGTCTTGGAAAATCCGGAGACCTTCACCTCTGGCCCACCAGTTCTGATGCCTTCCACCACCAGGGGGTGTGAGAGACACTCCTCAAGAAAAACAAAGAAGTCCTCAACTGGCTCCTTAGAGCCACCTGGAGCTTTTATTAAAAGGAAAAAAAAGCAGCAGCAGCAGCAGCTATTCTTGGGCCTAACCCTAGACACATTAGAGCAGAATACCTAGGGCTAGCCCTGTCCTATAAGAGCAGACACTGACCACATGCGGCCATTTAAGCTTAATTAAACAAAGCTAAAAATTCAGTTCCTTAATTATACTAGTGGATAAGTGCCCAACAGCCATGTAGAAGGAGTGTGTCTATCATACTAGATAGTGCAAATATATTCTCAACACTGCAGAATTCTATTTCAAGTGAAGGGTAGGCCTGCTAAACACCAGCTTTTGTTTTGTTTTAAAGCTCCCCAGTCGGTATCAGTGAGACAGTAGACGTACAAAGGCAGCAGGCCAGGTAATAAAAGATGGGCTTAGCATGTTGTCTTAGTCCAAGCTGCTGGGAGAAGGAAAAGAGACACACGTAGGAGAATCTGGGCAGGGATGTGGTGTGACGGGGCTGGGCGGAGACTGGAGCTAGGTAGGACGGTCCAGGAACGTGAGGCCTGAGCGAGAGAGCAGGGGCCACCAGGGGAGTGCCATTTAAACCAGTTATCACTGGTACAGCATGGCTTCCAACCAATTAGGAAAGGAACAGGAGCAGGGTCCAGGAGGCTGCCCTGCTGTGGGACGGTACCGAGATCCCAGGGCATCTGGGAGGTAGTGGGGAGTCCTTTCTTGCCAACCAGTATCAAACTATCTCAGTATTTTAACTACCAGCACAGCTGATCTAGTGGAAGCCACTGCAATTCAGTCCTGGGCAGGTGAGAACTTTGATTCCTTCTCTATCATCGCCTCAAAGCTGTCTAGTCTGGTACTATCTGGCAAGAGGCAAGAGTGGAGGTCGGGAGGTGGGGTGGAGGTGGCGAGATGTGGGACATGGAGACACAACCTCTCATCTCAGTACCTCAATGGCGCTGTCACACCAGTTCATCTGGTCATCTACCAATTTGATGCTGTGCTTCATGCGTTCTGGGGGCAGTAGTTTGGCCTGGCCCACGACAGCTGGAGACAGGAGAAAGAAGGATACAGGATGTGGTAAGGGTCTGTGTGAAGGCATTCCAGCTCCCAACCAGATCCTGCCCGGCCCCAACTCACGGTCCATGGCTGCTGGTGCAGCAGTGCCCATGCCTCGGTTCTGGATCTGATACACAGGCTGTGTGGGTCTCTGCCCCTCCTTTTCTCCCTTGGGTGGTGCTGGGGCTGCAGGGGGTGCAGGGGCAGTGCCCTCGGGGGTTGAGGCATTTGTCACAGTTGCAGGCCCTTTCCCCTCTTCCCGTGGTTTCATGAGGACGATAGGCTTCTCAAGAGGGGCTGGAGCAGGCGGGGCGGCAGGGGCTGTTGGAGGTGGTGGCTGCTTTGACTATGGGACAGAGAAGCTTCCAGTCAATGGGAGAGATCACTGACCTAAATGCTCCCGGCCTCCCCCCTTCAGAAGATTCTTCCCTGCTCACCCGCTCTGCTGGAGGTTTTGAGAGGATGATGGGGGTTTTCTGCATGACCGAAGAGCTCGTCTCTTCACTGCCATCCTGTGGTGAGGGAGAGCAGTGACTCAGGAACAGCTCCTCTGGCTCTCCTGGACACTCCCGAAGGCCTTCATGTGCCAGGTACAATTCTAAATACCTTCATGTATTAACTTCTTCAGTTCCACCACCAACCCCGAGATATACATACTGTTATCTCCATTTTACAAATGAAGAGGCTGAGGTCCAGAGAGGTTGAAATGGCTTGCCCAAGGTTATGCAGTCAATAAGCAACAGAGCCAGGATTTGAGCCTTGGCAGCCTAGTTCCAGGACACATTTGGCTGCCTCTGCCAGATAACAAGACCAGGCAGGAGGAGCCAGGGCTCTGGAGCTAGATCTGGGTTCAAACTTGGCCCTGCCTTTTGTTGGCTGTGTGAACTTGAATAAGGAACCACCCTCACTTCGGCTAATTTCCTCACTTGGCCAACAAGGATAGAAGTGCTTCATGGGACTGCCGCAAGGCTGAAAGCAGATGAACTTGTAAACGGTCCACGGTCCATGAGGCAGAGGGGAGACAGGGGCTTGCTATCTCACAGATTCTACCCCGATTTTCCCTCAGCTCCACTCTTGTGCTTGCCAAGCCAGTGGTCTAATTCCCACACCTCACCCTCCTCAGGCTTCTTTTGACTCACCCCCAGGGTCAGCTTAATAAGGGGAGAGATTTGAGTTTGAGCCTTGTTCTTTCCTGGTTCCCTGAGGAACCTCATGAGAGCCATGAACCTTCACTGGGACTGTTTCTTCCCCATATACTGGAGAGACTGGCCTATGGTGAAGAACAAACAAGAGGGCATGAGAAGTACTCTGCAGGCAACAGTTGAGACAGAACTACAGGAGAGACTGTGGGCTTTCCAAAGGCCAGGGAGGAGGGAGGACAGCCGGGGCCGAGGCTGGGAGGGTAGACAGAAGATGGTGGACAGGAGATGGTATTCAGGAGGCACAATGTATAGCACTGGTGCCTGACAGGCGTGGGGTGGGGGTGTCCAGGATGATACCCGATGGGCTGTCATGGGTATTGGGAGGAAGTTGCTGAGGGCAGCAGGGGACATGGAGGGTGTGAGGAGGCCACTGACCAGTCAGGAGGCTGCCAGGGCTCAATGGCAAAATCAGAGACAGAGACAAGAGACACTGGAGTTGCTCAACCAGGGACTTAAGCTGACAGTATAGGAAGATGGGAATGTTCCTCAGGCCTGAGTGTGGAAGGAAGAGAGACCCTCTGTTCTCACCTGTGCTACAACCCAAGGGAAGGAACAAGCAAGAGCTGAGCTCACTGTGAACAAATTATTCTTCATGTTTGCACTTTTATGGTTCAGAAACTGGTCCCAATTATTACCGGTCTTCCACCCCAACAAACCTCTCAGAGGTGGGCAGGGCCCTGGATGAAGAACCTGGGGGGGGGCAGGGACAGGTTCTGGCAGAAGTCCCCTAGGCACAGGACAGGAACAAGACAGGATCTGTGCCCTCGTCAAGACTCCGGACTCACCACCCAGGACACTACAGCACACAGAACAGGCTGGACTTGGGCTTAGCTGGATCTGGGTTTGAGTTCTGGCCCCAAAGCTTTCTGACTGTGACTTTGGGGCAGTCCCTTCTCTGAGATTCATTTTCTTTCATTAGTGGAAATCCTATCTATCCTAGGTTCTACCTCATGGGGTAGCTCAAAGGGTTCAGGAAGACCCAAATGATGTTAAAGCACTTTGCACAGTGCCAGCATACCACATGCTGCTCAACAGACAGTAACAGCTGCTGTCGTTATGGGGCCCGAGTGGCTCAGTTGGTTGAGCATGTGACTCTAGATCTCGGCTCAGGTCATGATCTCGGGGTCAGGGGTTCTAGCCCTGTGTCAGGCTCTGAGCTCAGTGCAGAATCTGCTTGTTTCTCTCCCTCCCCTGGCTTGCATGCTGTGCATGCACGTGTTCCCTATCAAATCAATCTTAAAGAAAAAGAAACAGCTGCTATCATATGACTCTTTAAAACATGAGCTTATGGCACCTTTCAGCTCAAACTCTCCAATGCCAATTTCATTCAGTGAAATCCCAAGTCCCTTCCCAGGCCTCTCAGGTCCAACGTGATCTGGCCTGAGTTACCTCTCTGACATTATCTTCTATCACCTTCCCTTCTTGTTCAGCCTCTGCAGCCACTCTGGCTTCCTGGCTACTCCCTGAATATACCAGACATAGAGCTCAGTGCCTTCACATCTGCTTCATATCTGTCCAAGAACGCTCTTCACTCAGATTTTGTCGTGGTGTATTTCCTCACCTCTTCAGGGAGGCCTTCTCTGTCCACTTCATCTAAGACAGCTCCCTTTGTCACTCTCTGCCCTTATTCCATGAGGCCAGTTTTGTTCACAGACAGATGCCCAGCATTTAGATTAGTGCCTGGCACATGGCAGGTGCTTAAAAAACATTTGTGGAACAAGTGGATACAGGGATGCTGCCCTTGCCCACTCACTCACCCGTCTCTCTCTCTCCCATGGGGCAATGTAGTCCCTCTCCCGACCACCAGGGCCAGAAAGGTTCTGGGGGCCGCCAGGGCCAGGCTCCTTCCACCGCCGACGCCTCTCTATCCCATAGAGCCCAGGCTGACTATGGCCAGACTCAGACATGATTGCCTACAGAGAGAAAGAGGTTGATTTCAGGGTGAAGAGATGCTCTTAAATCTATCTGGCTTACCCTGGAGTAAGAAGGCACTTATTTTCCAGAGAGTTCTGTGGCTGTGGTAGTGATTCCCAGCTGGCTCAAGATCTATTCTACCTTCACTTCTTCCAAAAAAAATTAAAACCCTCAGTTCTAAGCAGGGCACGTGGCTGCCCAGAACACACTTCTCAGCATAATTTGCAGGTAGATGGCCATGTGATTAAGTTCTTTCTGGCCAATGGTAGGACACCAGAAGTGTGTTTTGGCAGCTTTCAGAAACTTCCCTTCAGACACTAGAACATGCCTTTTGCCCTCCTCCTGGCTGGAAGGAATGTGGTGTGCAGGCTGGAGCTCAAGCAGCCACCCTGGACTGGAAGGAAGGAAAGAAGGCGTGGGAGAAAATGATTCAGGGGTCCCCTATTAACTTTATGTTGTCTACTTTTGGATGTATTGAGAAACAAATACATTTTTATCTTACTTGTAGCTAAAACTATTCCCAACTATTAATTACTTTGCCCCCAAAATAAGTATAACTCAGAGGGAGGGGGAGGGTCACATAAAAATGGGACATCTTCTTTCCCAAACTGCAGCAAACCATTTCCTTACAAATCAGTAACATGGTCCTCATTCCAACAACTATTGTTTTGATAACCGAACACTGGCATATGCGGGGCATTTAAGGGCCTATTTTCATCTGGTGTCTCACCCAGTGTCAGTCTGTTTACCTTCCATTTCTGATGGTCTGCCATCCCTCACACTCCAACGTCTCACCAGTGGTTAACCTAAGATGTTATAAAATGTACTGCTACCTATATAATCCACTCCCTATCATTTAACTATCTTTATTGGTCCCTCTAGGGAGTTTCCCCAGCTGTTTACACTTCTAGGGAAGTGTCAGAGTACTTAACAGTCTGTTTGCTATGAGGCCATTTACTATATAGCTCACAGGTCAAGTTAAACTGTAGTCTATGGACCAAATCAGGGCTGCCTTCTGTTTTTGTAAATAAAGTTTTATTGGAACACAGCCACATCCATCAATTTACACATTGTCTACAGCTGCCTTCTTGATACAATGGCGGAGTAGTTGAGACAGGCAGTGTGGCCTGCAGAATCTCAAACGATTTGCCTCTTTTTACAGAAAGTCTGCTGACCCTTGGTTAGCTCTTAAGTGCCTGTGAAATTATCCTATGAATCCCCCCCTACCCCATCCAAACAAACAGTGACTAATAGGTCCCTGTGCGAGACCCTTTCTCCAGACTGCAGTTAGGTGTTTACAGGATGTGGGAGTAATTTTGCTAGCCAGGCAGGGGCCTGTCTAGCTCCTCACTGCTCCAAGTGACCTCTCCTCCAGCCACAAACCGAGCTGAAGACTGCCTTCAGAGACAGGAGGGTAAGGCCTGTTTACACATGCTTCTGGAAAATGATCCACTCAGCACTTCAATGACTGTTTATAGTCTCTGAGGGAGATTCCCCCAGAAATTGGGACTCCTCCATTTGCACTTAAGTGTGGGTTTATACATTATTCTGGAGATGGCCCCACCCCCTATTCCAATCCTCGTGTCTCTTTTCTCTCCTCCACCAGGACTCCATCCAGCCTAGGGCTCAAATGTCTGTTTACACACCAAGAGGACCCCCTTCCCACACAGAAAATGTCCCTCTGCAGGTTATTCTGGGCACTTCCACAGTATTTGCCTCTACTTGATAGCTCCATGGGGGAGGGGGAGCTCCTCAGAATCTGAGTCCACCTACATGCAATCTGGGGACCTCCAATGTTTCCAGGCTCCTTTGCCGATTCTCTCAAGACGTTCTGAAGCCAGTCTGTGTTTATTTACAGGACTCTGGTCGGCGACCTCCTCGACGTCAGGAATCTACCTAGGCATTCTGTGGGGGAAGTTTCCTCAGCCCTTGGCGCATCTCTTCCCGTGACCCTTGCAGGCGACGCTCCCAGAACCCAAGTGTCTATTTGCACACTAATTCCTAACTCCGTATTTATGCCCACCCCCCACCCCCAGAACCTAACGGTCGATTCACACGATTTTTCTAAGGACTGACACTTAAACACGTGTATTTACAAGTTTTGTCCATGGGGCGCCCCCCCTACAACTTAGGAGTCTATGGACTGTATTCAGAGGGCATCGCCCAAATTAGGCACCTGCTTAAGAGGCTTCCTGTGGGGAACCCTACAACTTAAGTTTCCTTTTTACACACTATATGGAAAACCTTCCGCGTGTATAGCGTCTGTTTGTAGACCCTCTGCGAGCGTGTTCCCCAAACTTAAAGTTTCCCTTTAAACGCTATCGCTGGGATCTTTGCAATACTTCACGGCCAGTTTACAGGCCCTATTGGGCCCTCCCAGAACCGAAGTCCCTATTTACACATTATTCACCGGCCCCAACCCCCCACGCCCGCCAACCCGGTAATTTAAGGTTCGCTCTTGGCTCCCTACTCAGTAACACACCCGCCGGGGGTCAGAGCCACCGTTTAACGGTCGAAAGGGGGGCGGGGCCCCCAACGCGCCCCCGCGCCCCGCCCCCTGCCGGCGCACGAGCCTCGCGCGGGCTCGCGGGCCCCTTACCTAAGGCGGCTGCTGATTGGCTCTTGGGGCGCAGCGCTACGCGCGCTTTCCGTGACGGGGATGGTCGGGGGAGGTTCCACCACGAGCCACGGGCCTGTAAATGGCGTCTGGGGGACAAAGGGCGTGGGAAGAATACCGAAAAAGCAGGAATTGGCCACTCTGGAACCGGCCTAGGCACCCCGGAAGCTGCACCCAAGAAACGCAGGGCTGAAAGAGGAAGAGGAGGTAGCGCGGGACTGAGCTGAGAGCTGGACCGCCGGGTGCTGGCCTTGCGCATGCGCCGAGGGCTGGGCGCGCGAGAACTGAGCGTCCGCGCCGGGCTGAGCATGCGTGGATGGCGGTGGTTGGCCTCAGCACGCTGGCGGACGACGGAGGGGAGGAGGGAGAACGCTGCGGCTCCGACTTAGTGCGCGTGCGCATCTGGGGCGGGGGCTGTGTGGCAGTCTAACGCAGAGGGAGAGAGGGCAGTTCCGGAGATGGCAGGTTCGAGTCCCGCCCCGTCAGTGGAGTTGGCTGGCTTCGGTGGGGCGGGGGCGGCTGGGAGGGATTTCAGGGTCCTGGGCGGAGTAAGTGCCGAGAACACAGGAATGAAACAGACCCGGCGTGGACGCTGAAAGACATCCCGTTCTGTGGAGGGAGACAGATCAAATCACTTAGGGAAAGGGTCCGGGTCCAGTTGGACCTTGAAGGGCGGCCAAGGGCACTCCAACAGGGAAAGGTCTAGATTGGCTTGGATCCAGTTTCCCAGGGTTGGGAGGTGAGGGCGCACAGAAGGGCAGTTCAGATCCTGAAGGGCTTCCAAGGGGGCAAATTCTATCCCGAAGGCATGGGAGACACGGACTGGGAGGAATAGGACACGTAGTAAGTCCCTCGGCGGCTGCAGGGGCAGAGAAACCTAGAACGAAGGGTCGAAAAGTCAAGCCCTGTGCGCGCCAGAGGGGAATAGCGAGCGGATAGCGCGGCCCGCGGAGGGCGCATGCGCAGCGCCTGAGCCGAGGCCGGCGGTTACACCTTAGTTGCAGGAGAGTGATTCGTTCATATCTGCGAATGGGGGAATTGACCATTTGAAGTCTTATTTAGTGTTTTAAAATTTCTGTTTGAACAGGGAATACATGTACATTCTGACAAAATTCAAGCAGCCAGTGGGGTACACAATAAAAGTAAGTCTCCTACTCTGGTTCCTATATTGTTTCTTTTTTAAGATTTTATTTTTTATTTTTTTTTAAAGATTTTATTCATTCATTCATTAGTGGCAGAGAGAGAGAGAGAGAGGCAGAGACACAGGCAGAGGGAGAAGCAGGCTCCATGCAGGGAGCCCGACGTGGGACTCGATCCCATGCCCTGGGCTGAAGGCAGGCGCTAAACCGCAGAGCCACCCAGGGATCCCAGCCATATTGTTTCTAAAGCACTGGCTCCCAGTTTCCTTCTGGAACTCCTGTTAAGCAAAGCATTGGCGGTTAAGAGCTTGATCCTGGGTTCACATAAATGGCAGCCGACCTTAGCCAAGTGCCCTCACCCCCCCCCCCCCCGCCCCTGTTTTTAAAATGGAGATGGCAGCACCTTGTGATGTTACTGGCAGGGTTAAATGGGTGAAAGTGTCCAGAACAGTGTCTGGTGCATAGTAACACTATGTGTTGTCGTGTTTTGTGGCTTACGATGGTAGTGATAGCAATTGATTCTGAGCTCCCCTCTCCCCTCTAAGCCTCATCCCTGTTGCCATTTTCTCAGTACCTGTGCCAGGTGGAAGTGTTTCTCCAGGCTACCACAGGCTGGGCGAAATCACTAGTCACACAGACCTAAGTTGAGAGTCCATTTTACAGATGACCAAAGAATGGGTATTTCCCAGAGACATACATGACAGTCAGGCCGTCTGTATTATGTCAGTGTTCCTCTTTAGCATCTTCATCTCAGGTCATATCAGATTTTTTTTTTTAAGATTTTTAAATTTATTCATTTGAGATGGATATGAGAGACACACAAGCAGCGGGGGAGACAGAAGCAGGCTCCCTGCTGAGCAGGAAGTGGCCATGAGGCTGGACATGGGGCCAATTCCAGGACCCTGGAATCATGACCTAAGCCAAAGGCAGATGCTTAACTGACTGAGCCACCCAGGTGTCCTGATATCAGTTTTTCTTAATTAGATTAAATTTCCCAATCCCGGATTACCCTCCATGCCAGTTTCACAAATCTGAGCAACCCTCAGGTGGAAATGACTTAAAAGGGAAAAGAAAGGGCCTAACATTGACATTGGGCTCATTGTGTACCAGGCTGTGTTTTATATACAGCAATAAACCTTTCCCCTCCCCATTTAACAGATGCAGAAAGTGAGCCTGAAGAAGTCCTTACTGAAGTCCCGTAGCCGGGAAGCAGCAGGGCCTGGATTCAAATGCAAGCCTGTCTCACCACAGAGCAAGCCCACATATTTTCCCCTGGCAGTGGGCAGCCTGCCTCGTGGTGAGTCAGTGGTGCAGACAAGCACCCAGAGACCTGCCTTTTCTTATATTGGTGAAATAGTTGTGTGGATGTACCATGCTTTAACCATGTCCTTATTGATAAACTTTTAGTCTGTTTCTGAACTTTAGCTCTCACAAACATTTGCTGCAGTTAATAGCCTTGTATATCTGATTGCATGTATATGGCAGTATTATCAGTGATATCTTGTTTGAAGTAGAATTGGTGGGTCCAGGGTACAAGCCAGGGAGTGTTGAGAGCCATTGCTAAATCCATTTCTTCATTCACGTCTCTATTAATTTTATTCATTCATATATTGAATGAATTATGGAAGTTTAGTCAGCTGCCAAGCATGGCCTGTAAGCTAGAGATCCTACAGTGAATAGGAAAGAGCACCTGCCCTCCACCAGCAGATATTCTAGTAGAGAAGTTGATGTCAGGTAAAAGATGCTTGGAAGGAAAAGTCAGGATAAGGAAATTTCGAGTAACAGAGGTCAGAGTGACAGGTGGTCAGACATTTGAACAGAGGCCTGAAAAAAGGTAAGGGAATGAGCCACATGAAGATGCTGAAAAACAGTCCGTGGAAAGACCTCTGGAAGAAGTGGGAGAGGGGATGGGTATTCAGAGATTGATTGTCAAGGTGACCAGAGTGACTAGAGCAGAGCAAAGGGAAGAGAAGAAGGATTGTTTAGGAATGGAGCTACGGAGAGGGGCCAGGTTCCATAGGGTCTTATAGGCCATGGTAAGGGCTTTGGAAGTCACTTCCCAAGTGTAGCAGAAAGCCATTGAAGGGCCATGAGCAAGGACCAGCATGTTGGAATGTATTTTTTATCAAAATATCTCTAGTGAACACCCCAAATTAATGACCGTGGTTGCTTGTGGGGATGAAGGTCATAGACCTATGGATCAGAGTTGGGAGGATGACTGTTTAAGACTTCTGCAGTTTTGAGCCATCTGACTGTTTATGCACAAAAAAGTTAAAGCGGTGCTAGTTGTTGCAAGGAGAAAGACCTGCAGCTGGGCAGGCGTGGACACAGGCGATGAGGAAGTCCATGTCCCTGCCTGGACAGGAGATGATGGTGACTCAGGAAGAGGGTTGTGTGAGAGGAAGCATGAATCAGGGATGACTTAAAAGTTATCCAAAAGGTTTGAGGTTTGACCAACTGAATAAAGAGTAATGCTTTTTGGCGAAAATGCATGAGAGTCCTCTTGATGGGAAATTGACAAGCTTTGAACTAACTCTGAGATACTCAACTGGACATCAAGTAAGGAGTGGCAGTTAGAGGAGAAGCCAGGGTTTGTAGATAATACAATTTTTATTGACTTTTCTTTATGAAATTTCATGAATTTTTTTTTCATTATGAAATGTTAAAAGCATAAACAAAGGTATTATGCTATAAAGAATTCTCACAGGGCAGCCTGGGTGGCTCAGTGGTTTAGCGCCGCTTTCAGCCCAGGGTGTGGTCCTGGAGACCTGGGATCGAGTCCCACGTCGGGCTCCCTGCATGGAATGGAGCCTGCTTCTCCCTCTGCCTGTGTCTGTGCCTCTCTCTCTCTCTCTCTCTCTTTTTCTGTCTCTCATGAATAAATAAATCTTCCAAAAAAAATTCACATACCCATCACTCAGTATTGATAGTCATCTATATTTTAATTCTCTTGTTCTATTCTCCTAACACATAACCACACTTTTTACTTGGAGTTTCTTTACTTTTTTAATATATATATTTTTTAATTTTTATTTATTTATGATAGTCACACACACACAGAGAGAGAGGCAGAGACACAGGCAGAGGGAGAAGCAGGCTCCAGGCACCGGGAGCCTGACGTGGGACTCGATCCCAGGTCCCCAGGATCGCGCCCTGGGCCAAAGGCAGGCGCCAAACTGCTGTGCCACCCGGGGATCCTTCTTTACTTTTTTAAATGCAAATCTCAGATGTCCTGTCATCTTATTAGCAACTGTACAAGTATGCTCCATTTGGAGCTGTTAGTGTATAGATGATAGGAACATGAGCAGAGGGGGTGACCTGGAGCCAAGAGAACAAAAGGTTCCAAAGAGACAGTGATGAGCTGGGGACCAGAGGTCCAGGGCACTTGTTAGAGGTGGGTGTGGGGTCTACATGGCTGCTTTATCCCCCAGTCTGTTAGGGAAATGGCTGACTATCGTATCCGTAAGGAAAAGTATAAGTATTTGTCTTCAACTCTTTTGGCGAGTTGGAACTTAAACATGGTAAAGCACATAAAGGACACAGACATGAAGGGTACGGGTCGGTGAATTTTTAAAATAAATCTATATGCTGCTGTAACCATTAACCAGATCAGGATTGAGGTCATTTCCAGAACGCCGGAAATTTGTTTGGTGCAGTTCTCCTGTCCGTTCCCCCACCCCACATTGATCTGATTCTGCTCATAGATGGGTTGTGGGCTGCTCTTGAACTTCAGATAAATGAAATCTCACAGCAGGTCTCCTGTGTGTCTGGTTTCTTTTGCTCTGTGAAAATCTTCCATGTTGTATGAAAGGGGATTGTTTCTGTAAGAACTGTTAAGGCTTTACAATAGTTAAAATCAGAATTTGAATTCCAGATATTTTGCAATTTGGTTAGTACATGGTGAACTTTAAACGTAATGCAGGATCTAAGGTGCTTAAAGGCCTAGTGGGGTGTGTTTAAGGTGGGAGAAGTTACATCATGTTCATATGCTGATGGGAGTGGTAGAGTCTCCATGGACATAGAGACTTTGGAACCGGGTCCTCAGAGTGGTAAGGGGGTTTGTGGTGCTGACAGATGACAGGTGGAGAGAGGAATTGGACTTGAATCCAAGAGGGGCCCACTCATCCCAGTAAGAGAAAGGAAAGCTGTACCATCTGACCTTCCCTCCAAATTGTGAAAACCACTCTTTTCTGTGTTTCTTGGGTGTCGGCAGCTATTCCACACAGTGTAAAAGTTCCAAATAGGTCTTTGGACTACAGACTGGTGTTGATGTAAAATGGTAGGGCCACCTTTATGAACCATAATGAAAAACTGGGTAAATGCGATATTTGCTCTAAGTGGATGGGACAGTGGTGGGCAGGTACAACAAGCAATGTTGGGTAAGAGGAGTCCCCCGCAGGAGCAGCTGTGATACTATGATTTATAATAATATATTTGAATATATTTGGTATTTGTCCCATTGCTGGCTCATAGCACCTAAAACCTTTGGAATTTTCTGTGGTGAGATCCCTAATCCCTAGCCGTGTCTTTTGTTATGTTAATGGGGCGGCTTTTGGAAAGTACCTAGGTAACCTAGAGCTGAGGGCTTATTGCCAGAGACCCAACCTTGTGATTAGAGGTTAGAATATCCGGTCTGACCCTTGGCCTTTGGGGAAGGGAAAGGGAGGTTGGAGGTTGAATCAATTGACAGTGGCCAGTGATTTAATTAACGATAACCAAGTAATGAAGCCTCGGTCAAAACCCAAAAGGATGAAAAAAACCCGAAAGGACAGGGTTTTGAGAACTTCCAGGTTGGTGGGCACGTGGAAATGTGGGGGAGAGTGTTGCCCCTGGAGAGGGCATGGTAGCTTCTACCCTTCCCCATTCCTTGCCTGTATGTTTCTTCCATCTGGTTGTTCCGGAGTTTTATCCTAGTTTATAATAATTACTGATTTATAGTATACCAGAAATCTAGTAAGTAAAATGTTTCTCTGAGTTCTCTGAGCTACTTTAGCAAATTAATCCAGTTTAAGGGGGCATTTGTTGGAACCTGCAATCTGTAGCTGGTTGGTCAGAAGCACAGGTGTCAACCTTGACCTTGCAACTGGCGTCTGAAGGTTAGGGAGCGGGCGGGGGAGGAGTGCTATCTTGTAGGATTGAGCTCTTAACCTGTGGAATCTGACTCTGTCTCCAGATAGTGCAGAATTGTAGGACACCCAGCTGGTGTCTGAGAATTGCTTGGTGTGGGGGGAAAAACCCTCATACTGGAATTGGGTGCAGAATCATTAGCAGCTGGGATAGGGTCAAGGGAGTCTGGAAGAGGAGTGGGGCCAGAGCCTGAAGAGGCCTCCCCGCTGCCAAGGTGAGAGCTGTGGGTGTATTAATACAATGGAATACTATTCTGCAGTGAAAAAGAGTGAGTGGCCTAGGTGGATCTTGTGGCTACTGTGCAGAGCCCAAGAAGCCAGTACACACTAGCATGTAAAGCAGGGTTCAGAGTTGGGCAGAAGAAGTCAGGATGGTAGATAATGGGGATGGAAGAGGGTAGGGAGGGACAGGAGAGCTTTTAAGGGGGCTGGAAACTTCTAGCTTGATCTGAGTGGTGGCTGCTCAGGTGAATAAATTCGTAAAAGTTCATTGAGACCGCATTTAAAATGTTTGTGCTTTATGTAAAATGGATCTTAATAAAAGAAAAAAAAATGACTGAGCTAAGGAGCTAGACTTTGATGGAAGGGCAGGTTGGAGCCACAGAAGGGTTTTGAGCCAGGGGTAGACCCAGTCCTATCTGAGTGTTGGGAGAGTCCTCAGGGTCTGGGGAGGCAAGTGCATGGAAGAAGAATCCGCCTCAGCCTCAGCTCCTGACTGGCTCTTTAACCCTGGTAAGCCCCCACCCACCCCTCTCTGGGCCCTCTTTTCCCTATCCAGTCCTCTCATGAAAGTGGAGGCAAAACTAGTAGGGGAGGGAAGAAGCCCAGAGCACCCTGAGACTGAGCCCTCTGATTCATGCCTACAGCCCTAGCCCCTGGTGCAAGGCCTCTAGGAAGTGCTGACTTTGTGAGGAGAAGTGCGAAACTGCTGAAAGGGGGGCCTCAGGACCCATGCCCCACTTTGGGGAGTGGGTGCAGGTAGATGGGGACAGATCTGAGATACTTCAGAGCAGATCTCTCATGTGTTCTCTTAGTTTTTTAGTGAGGAGCCGCTTCTCACCATTTCCTACCTTGTGTCAGCAGAAACCACTGTGGTAGAAGGTGAGAAGTTTGGGCCACACCAGGTATTCATTGTTTTCATTCAGTCACCTTCACTGAGATCCTGCATATGCTAGCCCTTGACATTGAAGACACAGTAGAGAACAAAAATGAAAATACGGTGCAAACATCTCAGCTTCTGAATGGGCCTGTGGGCTAAGTGCTGGGGCTCTGGAGCTAGGCTGCCTGGGGTCAGATCCCAGCTGCCCATCTCTACTGTGGCTATGGGCAGGTTTCTAAATCTCTCTCTGCCTTGGTTACCTCGTATGTAAAATGGGACCACAATGCCCACTTTACCTCCCTTTTAGAGATTTTGTGAGGTCATTTATATAAAGGATTTAGCATGGTGCTGGGCTCAAAAACGATTGTGATAGAGAGAGATTCCCCGGGGGCTGTGAGAATTTCAGAAAGGGCTTCCTAGGGAAGGGGACATCCAGGCTGCAGTGGGGTGTGACTAGGAGGAAGGAGTATGGTAGGGGGTCTGGCAGCATTGCACGAGGGCTTCCTGCAGTGGGAGAGTGCTGGAAATGTCTTCAGAGACCCCCTCCAGTTCCCATTTCCTTTCTTGCCAGAGGGGCTGGCGTCCAGAGGAAGGGCTGTCCATGGCAGTGGGTGGTGCAGCCCCAGTTTAGCTCTCAGGGCGAAGGAATGAGGCTGGCTGTGGATTTGGAGGGAAATCCAAAGATAGCTCAGCAGAAAAGGATGACTCGCAGTCCAGGCTTCCCCGCAAGTCTAAGGAAGCAAGGATGAATCAGCCTCTCAAAGTAGAATGAAGCCATGGTGGGAAGTGAAACTTCTGTCGGAGGTCCAAGGCCACTCTGCCTCTGACTCACCTCAGACAGGGCTTAGCTGCTGGGTATGAACTGGGGCCCTGCAGCCAGATTCTCACCTCTAGACCTGGCTCCTCTTGAAACCTCAGTTTTTGTTTCTTTACAATGGGGTGCAGCAGGGTGGGATGTGGTCATGGTGATTTACAAAAGGAGGCACACAGTAGGATGTCCAGAAGTGCTAGCCCCTTCCATTTTCCCCTCTGAGTCTTAGCAGATGATGGAATGAGTTATGTGGTATGGTTTGGGGTTCCTGTTAGTCTCCTGATGGGTGAGTAGTCATCTAGGTTCTGGTGAGATGAGTGGGAGGAGGGGAGGGCAGCAGAAGGAAGAGCAGCCATCCATTGTGTCTGAACATCAATAGCAATAATAAAAATGATTAACTATCTCTCGTGTACTTGGTTCTTACTAAGTGACCAACTCTCTGTGTCACTCCCTGTTTCCATCTTCACAGCAGTTCTCTGGGAAGGTGGACCCATCTTAGAGGGGAGGTAAAATATTCAGAGGTGAAGTCACTTGCCCAAAGTCACACAGCCGATGGATAGCAGAGCTGGGCTTTGGACCCTGAACCAAATCCTGGATTTGACGCCTTTGCTCTTGGCCACAGATCTGTGGGAGTGTGGGCTGTTGAGGACATCATTGCCTACAGAGCTGGGAGGGCACTTGGAGGTGTCTTTTATAGATTGGGAAATGGATAGGACAAGAGCTTTCTGCTGGATGACCTGCCTATTGGGAGTATACATATGTTTGGAAAGAGACAGCAACTTCTGGCTTAGTTGAACATTTATTACAAAGAGCAGAGACTGGTGAACTGTGCCCCCCCACCCCACCCGCCTTCTCCCCACCAGATTCTCTGCAGCTCTGGAAACTGTGTTCTCCTTGCTCTCCCACCAGGGGGCGCTGCCTCCTGCCACCTCTCAGCTTCAGGCCTGGTTCCTTCCACTCCGCTATCCAGTGGTAACTGAAGAACCCCAGGATCCTGGACTCTGGGCCCCCAGTCCCCACCTTCTCTGGGACCCAGGAGTCTCAGCGCCCCAGGCACCTCCACTTCTAACTGAAAGCCAGAGGTCATCCGTAGCAGCACAATGAGGATGGTTTTGTCCAGGGGATGTGGGGTAGTAGTGACCATTTTCCCATTTGGGGCAGGGATTGGGGCTGTGTGTGTGGCCACAGCCTTTCTCCTTGAGCCAGTGTCTCCTCCAGCCATCAGTGAGTGAGCCCACCCTAAGGTGGGGCCTCTTTGGTCCTTGCACCTGAGGTGCTTATTCATAGGGCTGGGTCAGGAGTAGCAGGGACAATGTCCTTGACCTCAATCCTAGGGAAAGTAGCTTGGTTCTTCCTCCATGGATCCTGAGGAGACAAACAGAGATGGATAGATAAGCAGGCCAGAAGCCAGAGAGAGAGCAAGAGCAGGGACACTGAGGTAGAGATAGACACCAGTGGACAGAGGAGGAAGGAAGAAATGGGTGTACCTGCCACCAAGAGACTGGGCATTTGGACAGAGGGCACGAACACACCCAGGGACAGGCAGACCAACCATATGAAGAAAGAGGGAGAGGGTATTGACAGCAAAGGGGGGAAGGAATGTTTCCTTCCTTTACTGCCAGTCCAGCCCCAAACTTCAAGTCCTTTCCTCCAGACGGGCAGAGCAGAAGAGCAGTCAGTAGCACTGTCTCCAAGGCCATCCCCTACCCCTTTAACCCCATGGGGTGTTATCCACAGGTACCCTTTCACCAGGATCATTGTCTGCCCGAGTCCCAGCCTCCTCACCAGCTACGTGGCCTCCTGGCTTGGTTCTGGAACCTGCCTTGAACCCAGGGCAGTGCTAAGCAGCTCGGTCAGGGTGTCCAGCTTCCCTGCCAGTGCATCCATCCGCTTCTCCAGGGCCTGATGTGAGCTGCTCAGTCCCAGCTGCAAGTCACACAGGATCATGTGCATCTGGGCAGAGAGGGGGTCAGAGATATCAGGCTGAGGTAGATTTCTTCCTTAACCCAGCTCTTGGCTCGGTGTTTTTCACACATGGTTTACATCTTCTTAAAAGCATAGGGAGTGAGGATTCCATTCCCGTTTTTACAGCTTTGGAAACAGGCCTGGAGCAGTTAAATACATGCCCAAGGCAACACCCAGAGTCAGACCCAGTACATAGAAGATAGGTGCTTACTGAGTATTTGTGGAATTGATGAATGACTTCAAAACCCACATAGCCCTTTCATTACCCTCTCAAACTAGGATTCACAGCTTTATCCTTGAGGGTGTGTGACCTTTCTATGAGAATTCTTGAATTCTCAGTTTGGGGCTGGATAATCTTAAGAAATTACGACCTGCCAGTTCTGGCAGATCCAGGCCACCACTCCTTGCTGAGACCTGCCATGAAGTTTAGGGACCTGCATCTGTGACTGTACTTGGCCATGGCATTGGTGCCAAGGGCCACTATTTGAATTGTCTCGGGCTAATGAGAAAAAGCAAAGCCACTTGATAATAAGCAAAAGGCGCTGTGAGCCAAACAAAGGGATGTGATGTCACCATCCCCAAGCACTGGCCGAATCAAGTGGTCCCAGCAGAAGAAGGGCAAGCTGAGTCAGCCTTGGCCAAGCCAGCTTGCCCAGTGCGGAAGCCCCCGTGGCCTGGGGCCCCTCTTTGCAATAGTAACAGAGCCTGGCTTTTACCAAAACCGTGTGCCCCATCTGTGTCAGTGTTGTTAATTTGCATTTTATTGGTTTTACCGTTTGTGTTTGAACTGGTTTGTATATTTGCTTTGGTTTTATTATTGTCTCAGAGTCATAGTTGGAAGGAATTTTATATCCGTCCACATGTAACTCAACAATAAAAATAATGTAAAACCAAACACTGGAGTTCTTTGTGCAATTTCTTTTCTTTTCTTTTTTTTTTTTTAAGTTTAAAAGGGATGGGTCTCCTCCGTGAGTTTAAGAAACTCTTACATCATTCATTCAACCACAAACCTCTATCAAGTGCATGTGTGTGCACCAGACACATGTTCCCTGTGTTGGAGCCAGCTGTCCCCAGCAGCTGTGCCAACCTCCAGACCCTTCCCACAGGCCCCCAGTACCTTGGAAATGTCCACCATGGAGTTCACTTGTTCTCGGAGCTTTCTGTGTTTCAGCCGTACCTGGCGGAACCTGTGGGAAGAAGATGGAGGTCAGAAGTGACCCCAGCTCGGGGGTGGGATAAGGGGAGGAGAGCCTCACACAGACGCAGTACAGTGAGGAAGCGTTGCCAGTGCTGAAGCACCCATGAGCCCATCTCCTAGGTAGAGACCCAGGTATCCTGACCCCCAGACACTGAGACGTGCAAGACAAATCATCATAGACAGTTACTGTGAAGTCTAGGTGGACAGCTGTTCAGTAAGCCACAAACACACAGGTGTCTCGACCTGGGCACACATTCATCTTTGCACACCATGCAGAAAGGAGATGTGCACACAGAGAGAGGTCCTCACCTGTTAATGGCAGCCAGCAGCCTGCGCTGGTGCTTGCGGGCAGCTCCACGGTCCTTCCTGCGTGTGTGTTTGTAGAACATCCAGGCCTCTTGCAGCACTCGGGCAGCTGACTCCTTCATCTGGGGGTGGGCACAGTGTCAGCAGAGGCAGACACCTGGGGCTCTGGGAGGAGGGGACGGTGTCTGAGGGAGGAGAGGGAGGGCTGGAGCAGGAGGGGATGGGGTGGGAACTCCTGGATCTGAGGGAGGCATGTGCTGTGGGTGCTATATACCCATCCTCACCTCTTTGGCATACTGGATGTCCATCATGAAGTTGTGCACATGCTTCTCTGCCTTATTAAACTCCAGCTTCCGGGCCACCACGGCCACCAGCAGGGCTGTGCAGCAGACCCCCTGTGGGCACAGCAGACAGGAGGCCTCTGGGGCTCCCGTGCCACTAGACTCCCTCCTTGAACCCTCACAACAGCCACAGAAGGCAGGCATGACCACCGCTGGTTGACAGACAAGCAGGCCCAGAGAGGAGAAGCAGGGTCCCACAGCCCTGAGGGTTAGAGCTGGGATCAGAGGTCATGTGTCTGAGTCCCACTGTGTTTGTAGTGTTTATACCTCCAGATGCCCTCTTTCGTTAAAGTTATGATTGGAGAAGGGGAGAAGGACTGATTCTGGGTGAGAAGTAGGCCTTGGGCTCCTGCGGGAGCCCTTCCTCCCCACTACTCAGGCCCAGTTGGCCATCAGGTCACCAAAGGTGTCCCTCCCCCTCCTCCAGCCCCCTTGGCTTCTGCCCAGTTTTGTCCCCACCACTTCCCTTCTGGACCATCTTCAGCCTTTCCCTCTCCTGACCTGGACCCCAGGGAGATCTAACAATTATGACCTTGCCCCCTTACCCTAATATAGGCTCCCATTGCCCCCAAACTTCTTACCCTCTCTTTCAGAGCCTTCCAAGGTCTAGGCCTCACCTCCAGACAACTCAGTCTGGCTTCATTCTGCCTCAGCTGCCCAAGCATCTTGGTCTAAACACTCCTCCCTTCTCCCAAAGCCTCTGATCCATCAGCTGCTTGGTGGCACCTGCTGCTCTTCCTTGAGTTACAATTTATTTTCTTCTGAAGCCTTCCCCTTCCCCAAGCTTAGCTCATGAAAACTCTGAACAATTTGCTAGTTACAAACACTGGCTCCAGGATTCCTTGTGTTCCAAGCCCTGCTCTGAGCACGTTCCTTAATTTCTCAGAGTCTCACCTTCTTCCCTGTAAAATGGGCACACCCTCACAGTATTACTCTGTGGATTCCTTATGCTAACACCTGGAAAGTGTTCAGAGCAGAGGCTGGCACAGAGTGTGTACTTGATAAAGTTAGTTATGATTATTCCATTGTGCCGGGGAACCTCTTGGCCAGGAGCTGGGCTGTGAGCTCTAGCACAAATTGCCTGATCTCTCTAAGTCTGTTTCTCTTTGTGTCAAATGAGGGAGGAGGTCCTGGGCAGCCCTGAGGGTCCCTGACCCTTTGGTGTTTCCCTGGCCAAATCTCTGCCCTCTTTCCTGGTCCCAAAGACTCCTGTGGGGGAGGGGATTGAACTTCCCTGTCAACCCATCCAGCACCAGTGGAAATGCAGCATGTCCCAGAAAGGGTTGGGGGTTGGGGACCTGAATCCCTGAGGGTGGGAAGAGCCAGGTCTCATGGGGAAGTGAAGGCCAAGGCCTTGGGTGCTGGGTCCTGGATGGGGATAGGGGCTATGTAGGGGGAACTGGATGTCTAGGTCTATGAAGGGAAGGTGGTAGATGTCTGGATTCAGGAGGAGGCCGACTCTGGGGAGTCTCTGCCTCTTCCTTGAGGACATGAGCTAGGGTGGGGGCAGCTGGATGCTTGGGACCAGTTACAAATAACAGCCTTCCCACCTCCACCCCATGACCCATTTACCGAGCATTTCCTATGTGATGGGCACTACCTGAAACCCTTTATGTGGTTTGATTAATTTCAGGAACCCCATGAGAGTATACTAGTTATCAATATCCCCATTTTATAGATGAGGAAACTGGGAGATTATAGGCTTGATCTCAGCTTGGCAGTGGCAGGAGCAGGATTTGAAGCCAGGCAGCGTGACACCCCAGGCATGCTTTTCTTTCTTTCTTTCTTTTTTTCTTTTTTTTTTTCCAGGCATGCTTTTCATGAATCTGTAGCCTTAATGGAGACTGGAGACTAGGTTCCTGGGTCCTAGAGGAGCCTAGAGCTGAGAAACCAGGGGCCTGTGTCCTAGATGATTGAGAGGGTAGACAGGTGAGGAGCCTTCATAAGGCTCAGGGATGGATTCCTGGATTCTAGAAGGAAATGGAGCTGGGAAGTCATTCCTGAGGACAGTGGGGTCCAGGGTCTTAGGTTCCAAAGAGAGCAAGGACTTAGGGGATGGATTCCTGGATTTTGAAAGTAAATGGGGCTGTGGGCATCCAGACACCCACATCTCTCGGGGGTGTCCTTGAGTGCTTTTGTTGGCTGCATGATTTCCTTGGGTCCAGGGGATGAGCAGTTGGGGACAGGGGTAGGGTCTCTGAGAGGGCTGTACTCACCATTACTCCAGTGCAAAGGCAGACAATCTTGCCCCACATGGTGCCTGGCACCACATCTCCATAGCCAATGGTCAGGAATGTGATGGGGATCAGCCACAGTGTGTCTGAAAGGTGTCCAGTGGCATTAACTGCCTGCCTATGGGGAAGGATGGGTTAGTTCTGATACTCTACCCCAGGGGTTCCCATGATGTTTGATACTCTACAGTCCCCTGAAGCACTCAGAGAAAAAGTTAAGTTCTGGGCTTAAGGAGAGCCTGCCTGACTTCCTCTCTGCTGTGTGAGCTGGGCAAGTTATGCTCAGCCACTCTAGGCTGTGGGTTTTGAACCTAGATCCAGCCAATTGCAAAACCTGTTGGTTTTAGCTAGGCTACCAGGACTGCTGCTTTCAGATTGCATGGTTGAGGGGTTGAGGGGGTCAGAAACCCAGCCCAAGGTCCCCTTGTCACACCCTGGCAGGGATCTGCATCCGCCCAGAGGAAGGGGCACCTTTTTCTTTTCTTAAAGATTTTATTTTTTAAAAAGTAATCTCGGGGATCCCTGGGTGGCTCAGCGGTTTAGCACCTGCCTTCGGCCCAGGGCGTGATCCTGGAGTCCTGGGATCGAGTCCCACATTGGGCTCCCTGCATGGAGCCTGCTTCTCCCTCTGCCTGTGTTTCTGCCTCTCTCTCTCTCTCTCTCTCTCTCTCGTGAATAAAAAAAAAAAAAAAAAAAAAAAAAACGCTAAAAAGTAATCTCTACATCCAACATGGGGCTCAAACTCACAATCCCAAGATCAAACTCACAATCCCGAGATCGAGTCACACGTTCCACTGACTGAGCCAGCCAGGCGCCCCAGGGGCACTTTTCTCTAATGTTCATAAAGATGCTGTAGGGCCTATACAGGAGGCCCCTGTCAAGACTAAAAAGGCAAGATCCTGCCCTCCCTTCCCCTCACTTCATAAAAAGGGATATTTAGTTCCAGCCATGGAAAGGATTGAAAATCCTGATTTGTCTAAACTTGAGCCCATAGATCCCTTGCATCAGGGTCAGCAGGGAAAGCTTCATTCATGAGGCTCCAGACATGTCAGACCCACTACACTAGTGTCTGGAGGTGGGGACTGAATTTGCACTGTTAAGCCCTACTCCCCTCATCCCAAAGTATATTCAAGTTTGAGGACTTCTGCTTTGCGATTTAGAAATTTGACCCACCCCCACCCTCCCATGTTTCAGATGAGAAACATGTGGGAGGAAAACTGAGATCTTGCAAGATGAATGAGTTTTAAATTGTGCAAGATTAGAATTGCCCGGGAGACCTCAAAGTTGGTACAATTTGATACCCATTTTACAATTAGGGTCAGAGAGGATCTAAAGACAGCTCTTATCATTCCCCGCTTCCCCTCTAGAATCCTTTGCCAGATAGATGTACT
Organism: Canis lupus baileyi; assembly: GCF_048164855.1. NCBI lineage: Eukaryota > Metazoa > Chordata > Mammalia > Carnivora > Canidae > Canis > Canis lupus. Next base: position 111,867,469 of record NC_132838.1, on the reverse strand, counting down.
AAACCAGAGGTTCCCAAACTTGAGCAGGGGTCAGAATCACCTGTTAAAACAGATTGCTTGCCCCCACCTGCCAGAGTTTTGGATTTGGTAGGTGTGGGTAGGGCCTAAGAATTTGGATTTGCAGCAAGTTCCCAGGTGATGCCGCTGGTCCTGGAACCACACTTTAAGAACCACCGGCTAGGGGAATCCCTGGGTGGCTCAGCGGTTTAGCTCCTGCCTTCGGCCCAGGGCGTGATCCTGGAGTCCCGGGATTGAGTCCCACGTCAGGCTCCCTGCATGGAGCCTGCTTCCTCCCTCTGCCCGTGTCTCTGCCTCTCTCTTTCTCTCTCTCTCTCCCCCCTCTGTCTTTCATGAATAAATAAATAAAATATTAAAAAAAAAGAACCACCGGCTAAGATACCCCCCTCACTTTATCTGCAAGAGAGAGCGCATGAGGGCCCGAAAGGATACAGGCCCAGCATCTAGTCTGTCCAGCAGGCAGCCTGGAATCCTGTATCAATTCAATTCCTTCAGGAATTCCCTTCCAGAGCAGCCCTAAATCACCACCGTCCCAGGATCATGGGCAGCACCTACAATGCATCTGTGCTGATTCAGAACAGGTGTCTCTGACCTCCAAGGAGGCAGCTGCAATCTTTGGGCAGCCCCCAGTACCTGGGTTTAGAGACTGACTAGGTGCTTGGAGACTTGAGGCAGGACAGGTGACGAAGCGGGAAAGGAAGGGCTTGCTAGGGTGTGTGTGTGTGTCTGGGGAGACTGAGGCTGCCAGGTGGGGGAAGGGCAGGAGCTGGCCCATTGGTTCTTCCCGCGCCCCCGTGGGTGAGTGTGGGCAGACAGCTTCCTCCTCCGCTTTGCCCCAGAGGGGCCCGAGCTGTACCACCGCGCGGGGCAGCCGTGGCCGTTAGCGGCTCCTCCAGATGCTCTGGGTACCCGCACCCCTCACCCCCGGCACCCTCACCTCTCGGCCACCGACAGCACCCAGGCGGTGGTGAGCCAGAGGCCAAGCGTGAGGCAGAGCAGCAGGCGACCCGGGTGCGTGTTCATGTACAGCTTGGCCACGAACCAGTGGCGGAAGCGGACCTGGTTGAGCGCGCCGATGCTGCGGTAGGACGCGTTGAGCAAGACGCCGCTGCGCAGGAGGACGGCGCGGGGCACCAGGTAGAGGCGCAGCAGCATGGCCAGCGACAGCAGCGCCTCCCCCTCATCCAGGAAGCCCGGCCAGGACTGCGTCGCCGTGGGCGGGGACCCCAAACCCTGTGCGCACGGCGGACCCCGCACCGGCGCTGGGTGCAGCCCGCACACCGCCAGCTCCAGCACGATCTGCGCCGCCTGCCGCCCGGTCAGCGCCACGCGCCAGTCCCGGAGCCCGTTGTCGGTCATGAACAACTGCGGGAAGGGGACAGACGGGGAGGGGGTCACATGAAGGTCAGGCGGCCGCCTGCCTGCCGGTGCCAGGAGATAAGGGGGGCGCGCCCCGCGGGGCCAGGGCGGGAGGGCGGGCGGGTGGGGTTGGAGAAGGTGGAGGAGGAGCAGCGGCAGGACCTGGGGAGGACGTCTCTTCACTTTCTTCTTCACCACCACCCACCCCCTCAGCTTCAGCCCACTTCCAGAACTTCCTGTGTACCCCACGTGGCTGTATAGACTGAAAATACAGGGGAACAAAACAGAAATCCCTGCTTCCCTGCAGCTGACATTCCACATGCCCAGAGCCCTCTCCTCCTCCTGTTTCTGGGGACAGGGGTAGCAACTAACTGTAAACCTCATTCCGTTAGCAATGACAACTAACATTTACAGGGCACTTTGAACGTGCCAGGCACTGCTCTATCTCCTTCACATGTATGACTCAGGGAATCGTCACAACACGGTGAAATCGAGAGCATTTTTACCCCCATTTTGCAGATGCAGAGACTGAGGCCCGGGTCCCCTGGGTGTAGCAGCACAGCTGAGCTACAAAACCAGGCCACTGACTTGTTCGAATGACTGTTATTAATGATAACGTGTACTTTTTACTCAGCAGGCCCCACAAGGGGGAATTACTACTCATGACGGGTAAACCCCATTTTATATACAAAGGTTTGGGGGGAGGGGGTAGAGAGGAAAGGGGTGAACGCAACAGGATTTGGGGATGTGAGGGATGGGATGAGGGGAGGAGGGTGGAGAGCTGAGTGTCTGGGTGAGACATGAAATAGAAGGGGGCAATGGGTGGAAAGACCCCACCCCCACCCCAGAGTCTAGGAGGTAATTGGCACAGAGGTGGGGAGCTCAGGAGTCGATAAGGACCCGCAGGTGCATAACCTAGACTTCAGGTTGCTTGGGACTGGAATAGATGGGGCTGCAGGGATGGAGGACAGAAATCTAGGGGGCTGGGCCTGGAGTGAGGCTGCCTGGGGGTGGGAGCTCTCAGCATCACAGGAGTGCAAGGGGAGACGGGGCTGCAGGTGGATCTCCAGGAGGCTCAGTCTGTCTATCTGTGGTTATTCTCAACTTGGTCGGTGAGGGTGTGGACAAATCTCAGGGTGGAGAAACCTCATTACTCAGACCAGGAGGAGGAGAAGGTGGAAAGTGTGAGCTGACAGGGTGTGGTGGGGGCTGGGGGGGGGAGTAGCAGGAAGGGGCCCAGGGGTGAGGTCTGCCCTACCTGGACCTCTTTGGCGTGAAATGCCACGATAAGACAAAGGAGCAAGAAGGTGGAAATGCTGATCATGCATTTAACCAGGAACAGGTAGAGCGCCCACTGTTGGGAGGGATAGAAAAAGGGGTAAGATCCTAGGTCCCCAACCAGTCCCCTCTACCTTCCTCCCATAATGCCATCCCTTCTCAATTCCTAATTTCCTGGCCTCCTCCGCCCATCCCCCAGCCTGTCCCCCTGGCAGACCTGGTTCTACCTGATGTCTCAGTTTTGGGGAACTCTCAAAACCATCATCTTGTCCCCAAGGAGACCATCATCTGCCCTCATCCTTCCCAGCCTTCTTCCCTTGCCCATCCTTCCCTGGCTCAGATGCCAGTGTCTACGTTCCTCTTCGGCCATTCTCCTAGGACCCACGTGTGAGGGGAGACCTTGCAACTCAAAAGTCTCCTAGGTCTCTTTTTAATTCCCCCATCCCCTCAGTTCCTCAGTTAGGGGGTCGGGGAGTGGGGAGGTTTGGAAACAGACATCTGGCCTCTAGAAAGTTCCTCCCTTCCCTTACCACACAGCTGGTCATGCCCTAAAAAGCAACCTGCCCTAGAAGTTCTCCCAAGGAGCCTGGAAATTATCACCCATCCAGTATCCAAGCAGTGAATGACACCCTCCCACCCCCCAAACCCTCCCTACCTAGGGAACTGGGTCCCTGAGACCCCAGCCCCAGCTCTGAGGGAGGCCCGGGAGTCCTGGCCCCTGTGTCTCCTTCCCCCTGCCCTCTCTCCTGGCTCTAAGCCCAGGGCAGATCTGGCCGGAAGCACATGGCCTCCAGAAACCACGGAGAGATTTTTTTTCCCCTTTCTTTGTGTGGCAATACCTTGGAGAGATCTAGAATTCTGGAAGGAGGGATTTAGGGGGGACCGGGACTGCTGGAATCCCGTAGGAGGAGTGGGGAGGGGTCCCTGCCTGAGGAGTGTAGTCAGGGAGAGGGGGCCACCTGAGCTCCCGGGCGGAGCTTAGCACCTGTTTCTCCTCAGATGACTGCCAGCTCCCCTTGCTGGGCCAGGGCCCCACCTCTGTGCAGGGGAAGAGGGCCAGCTTCCTGCCCCAGGGGGCCTGCCCCCCCACCCCTCCCTGAACAATGGTACTGTTGTTCCCAGCCCTCCCCTACCCCTTCAGCCTTCTAAGGCTCCCCAGTTCCCTGACTCTTTTTTTTCCCTTGTCCCCAGTCCCACTCCACTAGACACACCCCCTGCCCACACTGCACCCACTTCTCTGATGGGGCCCTCTACTTTGCTAGTTCCTCTTCCCCCAAATCCCTGACTAAGTCTCTGAAATTTCTCTGCCTCTGGGTATGTTTCTGTTTCGATCTCTATTTTCGTTTGAGGGTCTCTGTTTCTGTCAGACTTTCCATCTCTCTGTGCCTACCTCAACTGGGGGAAGCTCTGTCTTTCTCTGTGGCTGTACTTCTGTCTCCTACTATATTGTTGTCTCTTGTCTCACACCACCATTATCTCTCTGTGTCTCGGTCTCTCCATCCAGCCTCTCTCTGCCCCTCCCCCTCCTGATATCTCCATCGTGTTCCCCTGCACTGGCCCAGTTGGGCACCTGCCTCTCCTCCAGCCCCTCCCCCCCAGCAGGTGTCTGGGTCCCTGAAAAATGAGCTCCTAAGAATAGCAATGGAGGTGGGGAGGAGGCATGGGTGTTGTCAAGGCACAAGTAGAAAGGGGGCTGAGGAGGACCCTTAGGGCCATGTATCTCAACCCTCACCCCCAGTTTACAGTTGGGGAAACTGAGGTTCCGAAAGCTGCAGCAGTTTCCCCAGAGTTCAACTGCTGGAGGCAGCAGCCCGGCAAATGGCAGAGGGAAGGAAGAACGGAGAGGTGAGGAGAGAGGGAGGGAAGGATGGGGTAGGAAAGACCCCCTCGTCCCTTCCCATCTGCCCAGAGCTCATGTCCTCACCTCCCCTGCAGGGCGGGGTGCTGAAGCGTGGGAGCGGCGGGTAGTCCCTGGCCATGCTTCCTGTTGGCATGGGCTTCGGTGGCCCCACCCCCTCTGTGCCCGCTGCCCTGGCCTCGGCTGCCCAGCCAGAGGAAGCTGGCCTGCCCTGAAACCTCCATGTGGCTCCTGGTCACTTCCAACTGCCCTCCTCCTCTGCCCCCAAATCCAAATGTGAGCCTCCCTCCTCCAAGAATGCCCCCAACCCAATCCTCAGGCCAGTAACCCCCAGCTAGCCCAATTCCACATCCTTTACTCCAGACAGTTCTCCAACCCCTCCTTTCCGATTAAGCAATTCCGTTCCGTCCTTAAGCCACTGATTCTGACCCCTGTCCTCTATCTGCCCCATCATGGTCCAGACCAGGGCTGGAATGTGCCAAGAGCCTGCTCAGACCTGTTCTGGCCCCACCTGTCCCTTTCCTCCTTGCTCACACTACCCTGGGTCAGGTGCCCCTTCCCCCAGAGACGCTCTAAGACTCGTTCTTCAGACCCAGGAGCCCGGGCTCCCGGCCCCCTCCTCTGGGACCTAGGAGGCCAGACCATTGTGAACCCACTTCTCCCAGACTAAATAGCATGCAGACCCTGGGGAGGTGGGGAATGAGGAACATGGGAGGGGTGGGGGTTGTTTCCATTTCCATTCCACCCCCACCCCAGCCAGTTTCTTCTGGTCCCTGCTCTTGGCCACCCAGGCCCTGGGTAAACCTGAGTTTAGATAAGGACCAAGGAGCCGCCGCCTACTTGGAAGAAATTAGCCTTTCTCCCCACCCTCCTGTCACTGAACCTGAGGCTCCCTCTCCCCTCATCTGTTCTTGGGAGACTGGATGGTCTGATAAGCCCAACCCCTGGCCTCCAGGGCTCCTGGACCTGCAGCTGCCCAATTGCAAACCTTCAAACCCTGTCCTTTCCTTTTGCATAGAGCCCTGAGCATTTTACCTCCTTTGGGCCCCAGGAGTCCAGACCCTCCACCCTCTCCTCCTTCAGACCAGGGAGTCTAGGCTCTCTGCCTCTTCCTCAGACCCAGGAGCACAGAGCCCTAGCTCTTCCTCCCTCAGATTTAGGTTTGCAGACCCCCAGGTCGTCCTCCCTCAGATTTAGGTTTTCAGACGCCCAGGTCCACCCCCCTTAGACTTAGGAGTCCAGACCCCGCAGCCCCCTCCTCCCTCAGACCCAGGAGTCTCAGCCCCCACCTTCCCATGGCCCAAGATAAGAGCTCCACTCACCGGGCACCCTCCGAACCATAGCATCTCCGCGTGTAGTACCATGAGTCCGATGCCAATTCCCGCCAGTGCTAATGCCCAGCCAGCCAGCCACTTCTCCTGCTCCAGCAGCCGCTTTCGCCGCTGTAGGGCCCCCAGGCCTGGCACCAGCTCCCCGCCCATGGCCCCTGCGGTCTTGGGGCTCAGCCAGCTTCCTGCCCAGGGTCCCCCACCTCGCAGCACACAAAGGGCAGCCACTGTGGCTTGCAGGTCCTCGGCCCGCTCTGCTCCTTGCTCTGGGGCTCTTGCTTTGAGGCACAGAAGAAGTCTGTGCCCTCTGGGGGTGGTGACGGCTGGGCAGGGCGGGGAGGGGCTGGCGTGGCCCTTGGGCAGAGGGGAGGCTCCCTAACCTCCCTTCTCAGTCTAAGGAGGGACCGGGGTGTGTCTTGGGGCAGAGCAAGGAAGAGGCGTGCATCCACGTGGATAAAGACACATACTGGCACACAATAGACTGTGTCACACACAACGGTGCACCGTGTAATACACTCCTAAACTCAGCCACACTCAGACACCGCAAGACACCGGTTGATACACCCTCACACACGGCACGGCCGGAGACGGAGCCTAACACACATGGGCACACAACACAACCTACAGTGAGTGACTCACAACTCCCGATGAGCTCGGAAACCCACAGCCACACCCAGACACCACACATATGGTGTGACACACGCCGGCACTCAGCAAGGAAGGCAGTGCTCCTGTGGTGCACATGACCACCCAAACATTGTCCACACACTGGCAAAAACACCGCAGTCAAAACTGGCACAGTGTTCTCTTACACAAACAGCCACTGCCAGACTCCACATTTGAGGCACATCTATAGCTACATTAGCACAACACATACTAATCATTAGACAGACACACAATATGTTAGTGATACCCGAATGCCACACTTCATATACCTGTGTAAACCATGCACTAATAGTGTCCTAAATATTATACACCCATGGAGTGACACCTGACATGTGCAGACCAAAGCTTTGTGTCCACACCATAACAGACCTCAAGCGCCCAGCACACAGAGAAATGCACACTGATACACATCGTGGCACATGGCAACTCAAATATATATGCTCATAGAATGATTCACAGCACATACAGACCCGCCACGACACACAATATACCCCAGCGCACAATGCCATTCAAATGTACAGTTAGGACAGTGGGAATGGATGCATGAAGAGACCCACACAGAAACCCAAACAGCGCATACCCAAAGTAAGATATTCTGATATATTTTGGCGCATCACAGAGGACACAACCCAGAATGGTACCCAGGGGAAGGAGGAGCAGGGCACAGACCACATGGATCCCGAATCCCAAATGCAACAGGCACCAAGTAAAACATGCAACGTCTCCTCTGACAAGCCACATCTGAATTATGCCCACATGCGGCCTGTCGCGCGATATAGTCAACATGCATGGCCACACAAACACAACATAGGCAGAGCCATACACAAATACAGAATGACACAACCTTTTTTGGACACCACGTATCACATAAAACACAGAGGGACCCACTGGCACAGCCAACACCTACCCCTGCAATGACACCACACATAACACCAGGGCATACCCTCCGGTGCAGTATAAGACACAGCCACACAAACACAACACGCTCTGAGGATGGCCACCCAGGTTGTGTTCTTAGCAGGGAAAGGAGAGGCCCGTGAAATGGACATATCCCTGGACATGACACACAAGGTCACATCTCTGAATGATAGCTCGCCTTTACACAGATAACACACATAAAGAGACACAACACACAGTGACATACAGAAGAACAAATGCAATGCAGAGTGATGCACTGTGACTCCTAGAGTGACACAGTGTGGAATGTCCCTGCGTGCAGCAGCATGGAAGTACTACATGAGATCTGTGTGCTGCCCATCAGGACACAGATCCAAACCCTCCTCAGGCAACACATCGGGAGACGCTGGCCTGGGAACACAGAACACCTTGCACACACCGACCTCTGAGACACTGCTGGTGGCAGCAAGGTCACCACTCTAGCGACAACTCACAGACCTAACCCCACTCTCTTCCACTCCATATGTCATGCAGGAACATGGACCCGCCAGCCGCAGGGAAACGAGACACTCACGCACAGACACGTCTGGCAACACACCAACACAACCCACACAGACACACCCAGAGACACCAAACCGCACACACAGACACGCCCAGTGACAAAAACACAACCCCTGCCGGTGCCCCGCCCGCTCCATGGCACAAATGTGATTCCCACTGTGGGTGAGACACGGCGGGAGAGTGATGGAGACACACCCGGGCACACCCAGATACCACACGTGTGCCCGCTGGGAGAAAACGCTGCCCCGGGCAGTCTTGAGGCTACAGCCGGAGCACCCCTGCTACCTGCCACCCCTGTGGCCTGGCACGGGTCTCTGCACTTCTCCTCCCCCCTCTCCGGTTCTCGGGCCTTACCTCGGACTCCTCCCTTGTCTCTCCTGCTCTGGAAGCTTCTGGGTCTGTGTTAACTTTAGCTCTGGCTCTGCCTTTCCCTGTCTCTCCTGTTTCTCTACCTCTATCTCTTCCAGCTCTGTCTCTCAGGATCTCTGACTCTCTCCATCCTTGTGTCTGTTTCCATTCCTGTCTCTGGCTCTGTGTCTCTCAGACTCTTTGTGTCTCTGTGTCTCTCTTAGCATCATCTCTGTATCTCCATCTTTGTGTCCCCCTGTTCCTTTAGTTCATTCTCTCCCTGTCACTGTCTCTGTCTCTGTCTCTATGCTCGCTCTCTCTCTCTCTCTCTCTCTCTCTCTCTCTCTCGGCGGAATGCTCTGTGTCCCTGCCTTTTGCTGACCTTAGGTTTCTGTCTTTGTCTGCGACTCAGTTCCTCTGCCTCCGGACTTCCTTTAGGCCTCTCTCTGTCTGGCTGTCTCTGGTTCTGCCTCTCTCTCTGGACCCCTCCATGCTTGTCTCTGCCTCAGTTGCTCTCTCCTGGGGGCAGCCTTGTCCTTTCTAGTTCTCCCACCAGCCTCACTCAGGGGCAAGAGGCCAGACAACAGAGGCTGCAGCGGCCTGAGTCAGAGGCCACGGAACGGAGACCTCCAGCCCTTGCACAGCCCTGCCTCAGTGCGGGGCCCTGGTGAAAACTGATGGGGTGGGGGTGGGAGGACAACCAGAGAGCCCCCGAGTGGTGCAGCTGGAGGGGGAGAGAGGCAGAGACAGGGAGAGAATGTGAGAAAAACAAAGAGGTGGAGAGAAGAGACGTGGAGGTGAAGGGAAAGCAGAAGCTGGGATCGAGACATGAAAGTCAGAGCAGACAGGAGTTTTGTCTCCAAAGAGACCACAATAACTAAGAGAGAAAAACGGAGCAAAGGCTGGCCACGGGAGAGGCCAGGGTGGGCAGCAATGGGGTCACAGTGGGAAAGGCACTTGCCTCCAAACGGAAGTTCTGGGATGTGGGGGTCAGTCGGTAGGACACACCGCTCCAGAGCCAGCTCCCTCCAGCCCAGGGAGGGGCTGAGCCAGGGGGTGGGGGTGACTCAGGGCCCCAGAGCTTCCTGTGACTCAGCCCTTGGTCCCAACCCTGAAGCGGGAGTGGAGAGGGAGAGGGGTCTCTGTGAAAGAGAGGGAGGAGGAACACCAGGGGACCTCTCTGCATAGGTTGCTCCTCTCAGAGGAGGGGGTGGGTTGCCGCATGAGACTTTGAGGGGAGGAGGGGGGATGTGGACTGCTAGGTCTGAGGGTGGAGGGGGCTGGGAGCCTGGACCCCTGGGTCTGAGGGAGGAGGGGCTGGAAACCTGGACCCCTGGGTCTGAAGGAGGAGGGGTTGGGGGCCTGGACTCCTGGGTCTGAGGGAGGAGGAGCCTGGGGGGCTGGATCCCTGGGTTTGAGGGAGGAGGGGCCTGGAGGTCTGAGGGAGGGGGTACTGGGGGTGTGAGGGAGGATTGGCTGGAGGCCTGGACTCCTGGGTCTGAGGGAGGAGGGGCTGGGGGCCTGGAACCCCCGGGTCTGAGGGAGGGGCCTGGAGGTCTGAGGGAGGGGGTACTGGGGGTGTGAGGGAGGATTGGCTGGAGGCCTGGACTCCTGGGTCTGAGGGAGGAGGAGCCTGGGGGCCTGGACTCCTGGGTCTGAGGGAGGAGGGGCTGGGGGCCTGGAACCCCCGGGTCTGAGGGAGGAGGGGCCTGGAGGTCTGAGGGAAGGGGTACTGGGGGTGTGAGGGAGGATTGGCTGGAGGCCTGGACTCCTGGGTCTGAGGGAGGAGGGGCTGGGGGCAGGACTCCTGGGTCTGAGGGAGGAGGGACTGGGGGCCTGGACTCCTGGGTCTGAGGGAGGAGGGGCTGGGGGTCGAGGGAGGAGGGGGCTGGATCTCATGCTCCTGGTCCAGGAAGGCTAGAAGAACGGATTCCAAAGTCCCTGGGACTTTTCCTTGGCCTCATCCCAGCTGCCCCACCTTCATCCCAGCCCCATCTCCGGGCCTGGAAAGGTCCCAGGTGCCTTGGGGCCCAGCCGGAAGGGGCTAAGGACAAAGGGTTGTTTAACTGGGCAGGGTGGTGGAGGAGAGTGAAGAGGGTGTCTCAGGCGGAAAGGTCACTCGTCGCCCCGGGCTTGTGCAGGGAAAGGCGGGGCGAGCCAGGAGGAAGACATCCTTCACGAAAGTCAGAGGCTTGTGGAGGCAAATCCACCACGGCTGGGCTTTTTGATTTAGGCATTTGGAGGCTTCAGGGCACGGGATACTGCCACCTCGTGGTGGCCTTGGGAGCCGCAGGCACCTGCTGGTCTAGTGTCCTGTGAGCATATATTGAGCACCTACTGAGTGCCACGTTCTGCTTCTTGTTGAGAGTGTAGTAAAAACTAAACAAAATCCCTGCCCTCAGAAAGCTTTCAGGCTAAAGGAAGTTTGGTGGTTCCCTCGATCTGCCTCTCATTCTAAGTCTTTGATTCTTTCTGTATCTTATCGGCTTTGTTTCTCCGTTTCTATCTCCAGGTGTTTTTTTTTTTTAAGATTTTATTTATTAATGAGAGAGAGAGAGAGAGAGAGAGAGGCAGAGACACAGGCAAAGGGAGAAGCAGGTTCCATGCTGGGAGCCTGACGTGGGACTCGATCCCGGGACTCCAGGATCAGGCCCTGGGCCGAAGGCAGCGCTAAACCACTGAGCCACCCGGGCCGCCAATATCTCCAGGTTTTTGTCTCCAAGTGCATACCTTTTTCTTTCTCTCTGTTTTTTTTTTTTACTTCGTCCATTATATATCTTTGTTCTCCACCAATTAAAAATGATGTACATTATGTTACATCATATATACATTAAATTATGTTTATAATTTAATATATATACTATTTAGTATAAAACTGAATTATATCTCACAGTCTGGGAGTCGTGGCCACTGACTATTTTTGTGTAGACTACAGCCTGAGTCAGGGATGGACCTGTGTTCACGTGTAGCTCTGTGATCCTTAGCTGTGTGTCCTGTAAAAAGGGGATGATACCTATGTCACAGGAATGCTTGAGAATTAGATGAATATCCACAGTCCTCAACACAAGACCAGATATGTGTTTGGTTGTTGTTTTGTTTTTAGAGGGTAGAGTGGCAGAGGGGGAGAGAGAGAATCATATGCAGGCTCCATGCCCAGTGCAGAGGGGACTTGACCTCACAACCCTGAGATCATGACCTCAGCTGGGTCATGATCAAGAGTTGAGTGCTTAACTGACTGAGCCACCCAGGCACCTGGGTGTACGTTAAGCACTTGGGGTAGATTGTCTCTAAAGCTTGCTGCCAATATTTCCTCCTGTCTGTGCTGGCATGTGACTTCAATCTGGCTGGCTTGTGACTTGCTTGTTGCAGAAATGATACTTGGCCTGCTTGAGGTCCAGTTGTTCAGAGAACTAGAAGCCTCTTCTTTGGTTCTCTTAGAACTCTAAGACTACCACGCTGTGACGAAGCCCATGGAGAGGCCATGCAGAGGAGAATCAAGCCACCCTGGCCAAAAGCCCAGTCTAGCCCCAACTGAATAAAGCAGCATGAGTAACCTCTAGAGAGGCAAGCAGAAGTGCCCAGTCAACCCTCAGGATCACTAGAAATAATATACTTTTTATTTTGTTTTGGGTGCCTGAGTGGCTCAGGTGGTTAAGCATCTGCCTTTGTCTCCGGTCATGATCTCAGAGTCCTGGGATCAAGCGCCGCCTCCACCTCCTGCTCATCAAGGAGTCTACTTCTCCCTCTGCCCCTCCTCCACTCGTGCTCTCAGCTCTCTCTCAAATAAATAACATCTTTTTTAAAAGACACTAGATTTTGTAGTGATTTGTTACACAATAATAATAAATATCATACTATTTTGTTCTCTTTCATGTTTGAAGTTTTCCATAATAAAAAGATATATGTATACATATGAATATGTATATAGTTGACCCTTGAGGAATGGGGGCATTAGAGGTACGGTCCCCACACAAAGTTGAAAAATCCACACATAACTTTTGACTTCTCCCAAACTTAACTACTAATAGCCTACTGTTGACTGGAAGCCTTACTGACAGCATAAACAGTTGATCAACACATATTTTGTATGTTATACATATTATATACTGTATTCTTAGCTAGAGAAAAGAAAATGTTAAGAAAACCATCAGGAAGAGAAAATACATTTATAGTACTGTATTTATCAAAAAAATCTGTGTATGGGATCCCTGGGTGGCGCAGCGGTTTGGCGCCTGCCTTTGGCCCAGGGCGCGATCCTGGAGACCCGGGATCGAATCCCGCGTCAGGCTCCCGGTGCATGGAGCCTGCTTCTCCCTCTGCCTGTGTCTCTGCCTCTCTCTCTCTCTCTCTGTGACTATCATAAATAAATAAATAAATTAAAAAAAAATCTGTGTATAAGTGAATCTGTACTGGTCAAACCCACATTGTTCAAAGATCAATATATATATATATTATATCACATATATCAATATATATATTCCGCATATATAATGGAATAGATAATAGAAATTGTACTTTATAAATTGCAGATGGTATCATTTTGCTTCTCTTTTCACCTCTGGGTTTTTCTGGACGCTTCCAATCTCTGTGTTTCATACCTTTCCTCTCTCTTTCTCTCTGCATGTCTAGTCCTATCTTACCAAAACTATTCCTGCCACTTTCCCCCTCCATCTGCTTTGTTCTATCACATTGGCCTTCCTGTTGATCCACAAACCTGCCAAGCTCTTTCCTGCCTCAGAGTCTTGGCGCTGGCTTGTCCCTCTGCCCGAGTGCTTTGCTCTCCGATCTCCTCATGAATCATCCTCTTACGTCATCCAGTCCTTTGCTCAGATATAGTCCTCTTTCTTGACCATCTCTTTAAAAATGATCCCCTCCTCTATAAAGAATAATGTATCCTATTTAATTGTTTTGTCTTCATGGCACTTGGGATTATCTAAATAATCCTATTTTCTTATTTGTTTAATTGCTTAGGACAGGGATTTTGTCATCCCCAGTGTTCAGAACAGTGCCTGGCAATAGGAGATCCCCAATGGATATTTGTGAAAGGAATGTTCTTATTCAATGGTACTGATTGGCTGTCCTTTGACTCTACCCTCTTCCTGTTCCACACTGTCCTGGAGGTGGGAAGGATGCCATTTCTTCATTTCCCTGTCCTGTGTCCCTCCACCCCAATTTGTTAAGTTGCGGTCTGTGGCTCTGAGACCCAAAGCTACAGATCTGTCCTTGGTGCTGAATAGGGCTCCCACTTCCATTGAGCTGGAGAGGTCAGATGAATCTTGGGAAAGGAGTGATGCGTATATGATCCGTCCAGGCATTGGGACATCTGGATCACTGAGAAAAGGCATACATCTGAGCTCCTAAGGGAAGGAATGCCCAGGTCACTGTGCATTCAGTAGGTATTTGTCTTAACTATTTACATGCTTATCTATTCACATATACATACATTCATACATATAAACTTTTATTTTGGAAAACTTCAAACATACAGAAGTGAAAAGAAGAGTATAATAAACCACCATGTACCCACTTAACAACTACCAACTCATGGCTAATTGCATTTAACCTCCACCCACTTCCTCACTTCCTCTATTATTTTAATGCAAATCCCAGACATGATATCATTTAATTATATGTCGTATTTTGAATTTTGTTTCTTTTCATTAAGTTACAGCTTCACACTGTAAGGTTTGAAAATCTTAAGCGCGCAGATTGATGCAGCTCTCTCTGTGTATGGGCATGTGTGACCAGCACCTGATCAAGCCATAGGGCATCTCTCTTGTCACAACAGGGTTTCTTGTTCTTGCTCCCAACTGACACACCAGGGATGGTCACTATTCTGACTTCTATCACCAAAGATTAAAAGGCCACCATATGGGAGTCCAAAGACCTGGGCTCTGGCCTTAACTTTGCTGTTGGCATTATTTTTTTTGTATGAAATGTACATATGTGCAGAAAGTAGATAACATTCAGAGGTATATTTTGGACAAATAGTCATATTGTGAACCCCCGTGAAATCACCCTGGGCACCCAGAGAGAATATTGTTATATTGTTCCTCCCTAGAACCTTTCTTGGTGTTCCTTTGTGACAACAGTCCTTTCCCAATTTCCAGAGGAAACCACTACCTCCACTTATGGGAAGTTTACTCCTCCTAACCCACAGCCCTCACACACTCAGTTTTCTTTTTCCCTCCTTCTCTCTCCAACCCTTCAACACTCAGTGGACTCTGGCCCTGAATGAGAGACCAGTCTCCTCTCTCTTTTCCCTGCCTCCAGTCTTACTCCCCCTAGTCCCCTGCATGGTCACAGGGAGAGCTTCCCATCACTGGGCTTCCACCATGCTGTTCCCCTGCTCTAAGTCCTTCCATAGATCCCCATTGGCTGTAGGGACAAGTTCAGGGAACTTTGTCTTCACCTGACACTTTAAGCCCTTGGGGACCCTGCCACTCTCTTCATCCTCATCATCCTTCCTCACACTGTATATACAAACCAAGCCTTTGTGAGAACTGTCCTTCCTACCTGGAATGCCTTTCCTCTGGCTGCTTTGCCAATTCCTATTAGTTATTTAGATATCTTTTCAGAGATTAATTCCTGTCAATAGCCTTCCCTGGTCTTCCCCCTTTGGAGCTCCCTTAGCGCCCTCATACCTCATACTTTATGACTTGTGAGACTCAGGGTTTTTCACTGTCTCCTTCCAGACCAGGACAGCAAGGTTGGATCTGACTCATTACTGGGTCCCTGGCATCATCGAGGTCAGAATAGATGATAAATGTTTTCTGACTGTCCCTCCCTGCAGCTCTCTCTGTATCTTACTTGCGCCTGCCTTTGTTCTGCTGTCTTCTTGCAATTTAGCAAACATTTCCTGAGGCCTTGGCATGGGCTTGTCCCTCTGCCTAAATGTTGTTCCACACTCTGTCCACACGATAACCTTCTACTCATCCTTCAGGACCCAACACAGGTTTTGTCCTTTATGTAGCCATCCTGATGCTCCATTGCCTCAACCCTCAATCAGAGGTATCTTCTTTACCTATTAGCTTCTAATCCAACCACTCCCTATTTACCCACCCACCCCCAATCTATTGGAGGTCTATGGCCATCTGGATGCTAGCCTGTGTCCACCATAAGACCAAGAAGTCCTCCAGGGTAGGATTCACCAGGATCTCCCAGCACAGAAGAATGAATTATAAATATTTGTGGACTCTCTCCTGAGATTACTTCTATTTTTGTGTTCTCTCTCTTTGAATTGGCTAGTCCCTCTGCCTGGAATGCTATTCCCTTCGCTGTCCATATGGCATGCTTTAAGACCTGTCCCCAGGTTCTCCTCCCTCTGGCAGCAGCTTCAACATATTTCTCTCCAACTCTGTGTCCTTTTATACATGCATATCCCTCCACCATAGGCTTGTGGCTGTCTGAGTGTGGATCTGCCTCCCTCACATCAGACTAGGAGCTCCTCCAGGCCTGGGAGTCACCTCCAGGGCCCCAGTGCCTAGTGCATGGCTGGGAACAGAGGATCACATTGAATGATGGATACCTATGTGTATAAATCTAGGTTTGGTAAATTAATTCTGTTCTCTTACCACCTTTCAGCTTCATCTCCAAGATCCACATCTGAAGCGGTAGATGGACAACTAGAGGATTAAGGGCTCTCCTTTCTTCTCCTACTTACATAAATTCCCTCCCCAGGACTGCACAATGTTTTCTTCTCCACTGGGTCTTCCACACAGTGTTGCTTCTGACCAGGGATCTCTTTATACAATGAATGAAGTGTGGCAATGGACTCATGCCCATGCATTTCACTGGTCCTGTCTAATATATCTTCACCTAAAAGAATCTCACCTGATAAAACAATGGGATGGCTAAGTTATTGTTGCCTGATGGGAGTCAATACCTTGAAAGGATGGGGCTGTGTCTTATAGGGTACAGCATAAGCTTTGGGGTGATGACCATTTTACAGCCTGAGAACATGAGCCTGGGTATCCAGGGGTGGCAGGGGGTCCTCTCACTGTTACTCCTACCACTCACTTGCAGAATTTTTGCTTCCTGTTCCCCATAACCTTGAGCTTTGCTTGTTTGGAGTCTTATTTCCCAAGGAAAGAATGCTTCCATTAGAGGACACACCAGTGGTTCCACTGAACTGAAGGTGGACTACCCACTCTTGCCACAGGGATCTTTTTTAAAGATTTTATTTTATTTATTTAGGAGAGAGAGAGAGAATGAGCAGAGAGAGGGGCAGAAGGAGAAGGAGAAGCAGGCTCCCCTCTGAGCAGGGAGCCAGATGTGGGGCTTGATCCCAGGACCCTGAGAGCATGACCTGAGCCAAAAACAGATGCTTAACTGACTGAGCCACCCAGGCACCCCAGTCATAAGGATCTTTTTAAAATGTAAAGCATGTACACAAGGGGACATGCTATATGACTCCATTTATGTGATGTTCAATATTAGGCAAAATTGATGTATGATAGGAGCCAGAGTAGTGGCTACCTCCAGGGTAGGAAGTGCCTGTAAAGGGCTATGTGGCAGGCTTTGTGGACAGGACCAGAAATATTCTGTATCTTGATCTAGTGGAGGTTCCTCAGGTGTATACATATGGAAAAATGGCACATTGTGCATTTTACTATATGTTATATATTATATGTAATTATATACACATATCATTATATGGATATATTACAATATATAACATTATGTACATACTACATAAGAAATAATAATATACTATACATATAAAATATGACATATTTCATATGAAACATGGTAGCTCCCTGCTATAAATTCTCCAATGAATTCTGTACCGGTGTGGGATCAACCAGAAAAACAGAACTAGCTGGAGATATATATTAAGCTAAGAGATTTATGGCAAGGCTTATGTGATTGTGTGGCCTGGCCAGGTGAGTTCAAAATCCATAGGGCAGGCTGTCAGAAGAGGCAGGCTGGAACTCTTGGGCATGGGCTGAAGATGCTGTCCATAGGCAGATTTCTTTTTCAGGCAGGCCTCAGCTCTGCTTTTAAGGCACTTTCAGCTGGCTGACCCAGGCCCACCTAGATGATTTTGGATAATCTCCCTGATTCACAGTCAACTGACCATGAACTACAATCACATCTACAAAATACCTTTGCATTTATGCTGAGATTAGTGTTTGAGTGACTAACTGAGACTGTATGTAGCCTAGCAAGTGGACCCATCAGATTGGCCATCTCAGCTTCAAACCATATTTGCAATAAAAATCCAAAGTCTGCTTCCACACTAGAAAGATCAGTTCTTTGAAGGTAGGGACTTTTGCCTGTTTCCGTTCACTGATGAATGCCTGGAAACTAGGACGGTGTCTGGCATATGTAGGTGCTCAGTAAATGTGATGAATGAATGGATATTGACTTTCAGCTTCTACTTCTATGTCAGAATGTGTAGACATCTAGAAAACTTCTCCCCTTGACCTCACAGGAGGGTAGGAGCATCTCTGAGATTACTTGTCTTCATAAGGCTTCCCATTAAGGAAGTCAGAAGATGCAGGGATCAATCGTTGCTCTGCCACTTACTCTGAAAATCACTGCCTCTCACTGTGTCTTGGGCAACTTGTTTGCCTAATGGCAATGCAACTCCCTTTCTTGTATGCCTTTCTGACTCATTGGGAGGATTAAGTGGGGAACAGGATGTGAAAGGACATTGTAGAGCATGTGCATAAGAGGACATGCTGTGGGATTCCATGTGTGTGAAGTCCATGATTTTATGTACGTATCCGCCTGCCCTGTGTTCCTTCCTACCTCCAGACTTGTGTCCAGGCTGTCTCTTCCACCTAGAAAGTCCTTCCTCCTGTTGCTCTTTGCCAAGACCTCTTTATCCTAGGGGCACCTGAGTGGCTCAGTGGTTGAGTGTCTGCCTTTGAGTCTCACATAGGGTTCCCTCCCTCTGCCTATGTCTCTGCCTATCTCTCTGTGTCTCTCATGAATAAATAAAATCTAAAAAAAAGGAGCTCTTTATCCTTTAGGAGTTTGCTTATGATTCACTTCTTCCAGGATATCTTCCCCAGTCTCCACAGGTTGGAGCCTCGCCTCCGGGTTCAGCCTTGCCTCGAGTGCTTTTCTGTCAAATTAATCAAGACTTGTGTGTTTGGAAGGTAGAATTGCCCAATAAATGATGGGGTTGAGAGGCACACTCCTGGCTCTTAATTCACCAGATACATGAGCTTGAGCAAGTGGCTTCACCTCTCATTTGCTCATGGGCATCATAATAGTCCACTCACGCTGGACAGGCTATTGTGTCCCAACCAGTCCCTGTTCATCTCATTAAATTCTGACCATAACCACCTCGAAGTAGGGCTTGTCATTATTGTAGGTTTTATTTTCACCTCTGCCTTATAGGCGAAGAAGCATGTGTAGAGAGATTGAGTTACTAGCCACAGGCTAGATGGTAGAGCTGGGATTCGAACCCATGCAGGCTGGCTCCAGAGTTTTGGTTCCTAGGTTCTAGGATATGCTGCCTCTTGAACTTCTCATGTTGATATGAATAAAGACATTATCAGAGTTCCCCGCTGGCTCCAGAAGCACAGCACAGGAAACCGGGTTGTGGGGTGCCAGGGCCTCACTGGTGCTCAGTAATAGCTATTGTTAGAATTGCTCTTCATGTGGGCAAAGATGTGGCTGTTTCTCCCCACCCTGGGATGATGGGGACCTTTCCCAATTTGTCCCAGGTCTGCTGATCAGGTATGGACAGGATGGGGGTGGGGAAGTGGGGGGTGGGTAGCAGAGAGAGACAGGAGTGCAACTCCTGTTTGACAACATTTCCCAGTGAGCCACATTACAGAGGCTGAAGTTGCGAGAAGCAGGGGCATGCCTGCCCCCAGCATCCTGCTCATAAAGAGGCTGGAGGGGCTGTTTAAGGGAGAGGCACAAGGGGTCCTCCCAGAGTGCCAACCAGCAGGGGGACCATGAGGAGCAGGGCCATGATGTGGGGCGCCTGGGAAGGGGTGGTGGCTGAGGCAGAGGTGAAGGGCTGGGTCACCGAGTCCTTGTTGCAGAGGTGCCCCTCACAGCAGGAGCCCTGGAGGTCGATGTTTGTCCAGGGGCTGGAGGTGCCCTTGATGGTACAAGAGGGCCGGTGGCAGGTTCTGATGTACACAGGGACTGAGAAATTGCCTGGAGAGGAGAGGGCAGCGAGGAGAGGGTTAGAATGGAGAGGGGCAGCTGCACTTGAACCTCCACCTCAGAGCCACGCCTCCCCCTTCAGACCAGTGGCCATGTCTCCTTGTCAGGCCAGTCTAGTGAGGCTACCCTCAGCCCTGCCCTGCCTTCACATCCTTTGCCCAGGCTCTGCCCTGCTCCCAGCCCCTCACCGACGGTCATTTGGCCATTGCCCTGAAAGCAGACGCTTTGGTCCTGGTGACAGCGGACTTGTCGGGACTTCTCTGGGGTGCAGTCCTCCGGGTGGATCCCCAAGCAGGCGTAGCATTCCGTGCCGCTGAGATTTGGAGGGTTGGGCGCTGGCATGAGAGCGTAGACGCACACTCAGGTAATGATTGCGAGGTACGGTCGTGTGGGTTGCGCACTGCATCGGGGCGCCCGCCTCGCCTCACAGACTGGAAAGCCTGAATCCCAGCCCGCGGGAGGAGGCGCCCAGTGGAGGCCACGCCCCTTCCCCCGCCGGGGTCGGGGCCCCTCCCAGCCCACCCCGTGCCCACCCCCGCCCTCCGGCTCACCCGGGCTCAGATTGGGGATGGAGTCGTGGGTCATGAGCTTGGCGTTGCACAAGTCAGTCGTGCAGCCGCGCACCACCGAGTAGTCGGGCGGCAGCGCGCGGTCGTCGAACAGCGTCTGGCCCGTAGGGGGGCCGGTCCAGCAGCCCTTCTGCACCAGGGTCACTGAGGCGCGGTACCCTGGGGGCGGAAGGGGACGGGGGCCTGGGGCGCTGCTTGGTCCCAGCCTTCCTCCTCCGGGTCTCTAACCTCCTCGTCCTCTATCTCACTCTTCTCTCGGGCACTCACCTCGCCTCTCCCTGCTGCCCTTCCCTCTCCTCCCTCTCTCCCTGCAAACTCCCTTCCCCTACGCCCCCTTCCCCTCCCCTGCCCCCCTCCTCCGGGCTCCCACAGTCTCCTTCTGCCCCACCGCGCCCCCTCTCTCACCCCAGTCTTTCTCTCTCCCCTCTTTCCTCCTCCCTCCGTCCACCTCCGCCCCTTGCCACTTCCTGTCCCTCACCAGTGTCCAGGGACAGGACAGCCTCAGAGCATCCGTGCCGACAGGAGACATTGTGGAATTTCATGCTGCTGAGGTCAAAGGGCCCGAAGTAGATGTGTTGAAAGCTGTAGCATTGCTGGGCCTGGGACGCTGAGGAGAGAAGCGGGGTGGATGGGGTGAGAGGAGCTTGCGGGGAGGAGTACGGACGTGAGCCTGGTCCAGGAACTCCCCCACCCCCATCCTCAGCCCCCTAGCAAACGACAGCCTCGGAGCCAGGGGCTCTGCTCTGAGGGGAGCCAGGCCTTGGTGCCTAGAGAGAACTAGGGTCTGCTGCGGTGCTTGGTCACCACGGCCTCTACCTTCTGGCAGAAAATGACCTCTGTGCATCTGCCAGTCCGGTTTCCCCCCCCAAGCTGTTCTGGATCTCCACCCTCTTCCAGGAAGCCCTCTAAGATTTAAATAAAGGAGGAAGTGATTCACTCCTGCTCTGCCAGCCTCTCTGCCAAATTCAACTCAGGATGTCCAGTAGCACTAAAAGGCTGTGGGTAGAAAACAGACTCCAGCATAGGCAATGGGCTGTGCAATCTTATACTGCAAATATATGCATATAGGCAGCCCCAGTGAGACAGACACACACAAAACACTTAAAACAGTGACATAAACACAAAGTAACTAAGTTGACATGGGCTTATGCAAATCTCACAAACACATAGAGTATCCTGAGCTTCAACAGCAGAGTTCTACAATCACACATAAAAGCAGTGCCACCCAGGCCCTCCAGTGGAAACTCTCCCAACCTAGACATATGCAAGATCATACTAGCAGACAGAAAAATGTGTGGAACAAAACAGAAACAAAAACAACATGCAGAGAGACCCAGGGACATAGGAAGTCATACCCAGAGAGAGACAAATATAGTCTTAAGAATCATAGACATGCAAATAATATGAGAGACCACAACTATGCAAAGTTAGAGATACAGAAAAGAGATCTACAAAAACATAAAAAAGATTTTATTTATTTATTTGAGAGAGAGAGAGAGAACGTGAGCACAGGAGCAGGAGGAGAA
The DNA here is from genome assembly GCF_048164855.1 of Canis lupus baileyi. Classification (NCBI taxonomy): domain Eukaryota; kingdom Metazoa; phylum Chordata; class Mammalia; order Carnivora; family Canidae; genus Canis; species Canis lupus. The sequence goes on along the minus strand of NC_132838.1, from coordinate 111,845,925 downwards.
ACAGAGGGAGAGGGAGATGCAGGCTCCCCATGGAGAACAGAGCCCAGTGCTTGATCCCAGGACCCGGGGATCATGACCTGAACCAAAGGGAGATGCTTAGCCAACTGAGCCACCTAGGCGCCCCCCAGAACATACGATTTTAAACCATAGACAGATAAAGACACAGAGAGACATGGGGCACAGACACACAGAGAGACAGACACACATCAAAATACCCGAACACATGAACACAGAGATAAATACAGGCCTGCCATTCACAGGGATGTACAAACACAAAGAGACATGGATATACAGAATTATACACACATCTCTTTTACAAAGAAAGTGAAACTCAGAGAAAAACAGACCCATAAAGCATTTGTTCAAACTCTTGTTCACATATGAAATCTGGTACGGAGAAACAGGCACATGCACACAGACCCAGCAGGCACACCCATGAAGACACGCACGTAACTCAAAGTGTCTTCCGTGGAAAAGCAGACAGATACACAATGGGCGGGGTGCAGGCTTAGCCTCCTCTCCGGCTCTGCTCCCAACTATGTCCTTGTCCTTATCCAAACTAGGGGAAGGGGTTGCCTGAGGATGAGGCCAAAGTTCTCAGCTAGTTCTGGAAAGAGCCCCCAGGGTTCCCCAGAAGTACCTCTGAAGGGGGAGTGGGCAAGGAGGATGAGAGGCCGCAGGGACGGGGAGAGAGATGGCAGAGAAGATAGATGACTGATGGGAGAACAGAGAAGACGCATGAGAAGGACACAGTCTCCAGGCTGCTCCTCCACCAAGACCCAGGATCCAGCCCCCAGCGCCTCCTCCCTCAGACCCAGGAGTCCAGGCCCCCAGCCCCCTCCTCCCTCAGACCCAGGAGTCCAGGCCCCCAGCCCCCTCCTCCCTCAGACCCAGGAGTCCAGGCCCCCAGCCCCCTCCTCCCTCAGACCCAGGAGTCCAGGCCCCCAGCCCCCTCCTCCCTCAGACCCAGGAGTCCAGGCCCCCAGCCCCCTCCTCCCTCAGACCCAGGAGTCCAGGCCCCCAGCCCCCTCCTCCCTCAGATCCAGGAGTCCAGGCCCCCAGCCCCCTCCTTCCTCAGACCCAGGAGTCCAGGCCCCCACCGTTCTTAACACCTATCTCAAAAGTCTGGGTACCTGTTAGGTGGAACACAGCCCCAAAGAGACAGAGCAGGATGGTTCTGGGGGCTCCCATTGTCAGCTGTGGAGCTGAGCTGAGACACCCAGGACAGTTCCTCCTGCTCTGATTTCTGTCTGGCTGGTTCTCCCTGCTGAGCCCCAGGCATCCCGGCTCTCCAGCCTGCCCGGGATTCCTCCACCCCCGCCCTTCCTGGTCTCCTCCTAGGTAATCATGATGGGGCCATGATGAGTCCTTGGTGCTGAGGAGGGAGAGGGATTGGGGTCTGGATTTCCCAGTCTGAGGGAAGAGGGAGCTAGAGTCCTATAACCTGTAATTTGGGGAATTTGTTATTTGCAGTATCTCTTTCAACCCTGTTCCCCACATTGTGTTCCAGTCTGAGGTTGGTACATATGGTCTCTTGATTTCTCTTCTCTTTCTATCCTGGAACACACATTATGCATAAACTCACACACACACACCCTCCAATGCTGGGCCCATATCTCCAGACCCAGACCAACACCATCACCTCCTCCTAGAAGCCTCTTATGACCCAGGTCTCCTCCACTCATCCACCCACTCTCAGCCTCAGGCATCTCCCATGTCTCCCAGCCATGGTCACCCTATCTGTCTCCCCTGTCAGGCTGAGAACTCCTCAGAGGCCTCGGGGATGTTTGCAATGTTGTATGAGTGAATGAACCAATGAATATACAAACAGAGAAGCAGAGAGAGACAGACAGATAGGGAGGCAGTGACACACAGGATGCAGAGACAGTCATACCCAGTGTGAACAGATGTAACTGTAGACACCCAGACAAACCCAGACCTGAAGAGAGACACCCTGATGAACAGGACATAATAAATATTTATTTATACATGTTTATTAGATTACTAAATGAATGAATAGAAAAATATTGGAGGAGATAGAGACACAGGCAGAAAACCAGAGGGACACACTGTTCCCCGAGGACACGGACAGACCCGTGGGCGGGGGGACATACAGACGGATGCCCCCGCAGGCAGCTGGAGCTGGGGTTGAGACCCCCAGTCAGCACCTCCTGACCTGTCTCACTTCTGCCTCTTGGTGGAGCTGCCTGCTGGGACCACACCCTTCACTGTGCCATACAGGGTGGGCACCAAGCATGTGCAGAGACCTAGATTCATAGACCCACAGACGATGGGACAGGGCTGACATAATGGCAGTGACCATTAATGGTCCTGGAGCTTCACTAAATTTTCCTTCCTGGCTACAGGTCCTTGACCTCCCTCTCCTTAGGGCATTTATTTTAGAAAACTTGGTGTTGTGAATTCTTTCTCTGTCTCTTTGAAATGTGGGTAAAGCTTCTTCCAGTCTCTTAGCAGCTTTACAACCTGGAAGGCCATTCTCAGGGACCTGGGAGCCCTCCCTTTGAAAAATCATCCTCGAGGGAGATAGCACCCTGTCTCCCAGGCTCTGTGGGAGGGTAGGAGCTGAAATTGAGTAGAAGATAGTTTGCAAACACAGATGAGTAGCCACTGTTGAGTAGCACTGTTCCACTAGCCCATCCAGGGCTTAAAATCCTTACCATGTTTTGTTTTGGTGGAGTCAAGCTCAGTCTCTCTCCTCTATTGGGTATAGTTTGTTTGTTTTTTAAGTAGGCTCCACACCCAGCATAGAGCCCAACATGAGACTTGAACTCATGACCTGAGCCAAGATCAAGAGTCAGACACTTAACCAACTGAGCCACCCAGGTGCCTCTGCCATCCTCTTGATCCTCTTGAACGAAGTCTCCTGTGCCTGTTTAACTTTGTTTGGTGCAATTTTTCTGTGACATCAGACACCCAGGCATGGTAGACATTCACCAGATTCTGGACTCTCATAGGCATGGTCATCTTCTTGCCAAATCACGGCCCCTCCCATCAAGCATCACTTCCTCAAACCTGTTCTGCATCCAAATTAATCTTCCCACAGCTCCTGTTCCTGCCCTAGGCTCTCTGCTGGGTGCTAGCCACACAGGGGCAGGGTGGAGCTAAAGGCCCCTGGAGAGCAGAGACTGGCCAAGGAAGGAGGCTGGCTTTTCTGAAGCCCCTGTGGATGGTAGAGGCTTTGGAGGTGTTCACAGTAGTTCACAGTTTCAGAGATTGAGGCTTGAAGAATCATCAGACCAGCTAGTTTATTGTGTGAATGTGTGTGTGTGTGTATGTGTGTGTGTATGACAGCGTGTAAGTGACTGTGTGAGTGTGTGGCTGTGTGTATGTGATTTTGATTCTGGGTCTCTGTTAGGTACTTTTGGAGGCTGTGAGATATTAGGTGGGAAGCTCTCCATTGCAGAAGGTAATCAAGCCGAGACCTGGTCTAGGGATTTGGACAAGGCTCTTATACCCACATGGGGCTGGACAACATGAACTCTGAGCTCCCTGTGAACCCAGGGATTTTTTTTTTTCAGTAATAAACTTTAGTAACCAAATAATTATTTAAAAGATTGGGTGGAAACTGAGGATGTTTGCTGGTAGACATTAAGGTGCTGTTTTTTAAAAAACTTTTTACCATTAGAGATTTTCAAACCTACACGAACCTGCAAAGAACAGCATGCTCACCACTAAGACTCAAAAATTGTTAACATATCACTTGTGTTATATTTTCTTTCTTTGGTGCTTATAGGGCATTGAATTGGATTCCTGCAGTATTTTACCTTAAATATTAATTTCACTTAAAACACCATTTAAGAGTAAATGATTTTCAAAGTGTGCCTTTGGCTTATGTTCTAAGTTACAAATCTTTATGAATGTCATGAGCAGTTTCTAAAAGGGGGTCATTTGCTACCTCAAATTGAATTCCTGATGCTATGATGCCACCAAATCAGTTTTCTCTTTGCATACTGAACAGTTTCAAATTTATTTTCAATAAATGTATTTTCATAACTACCGTACGATCTACCCACGGACTACCCTACGATCCAGCAACTGCACTACTAGGTATTTACTCAAAGAATACAAAAATACAGATTTGAAGGGGTACATGCATCCTGATATTTATAGCAGCATTATCAACAATAGCCAAATCATAGGAAGAGCCCAAGTGTCCAACGACAGATCAATGGGTAAAGAAGAAGTGGTTTATATACACAATGGAATATTATTCAGCCATCAAAAAGAATGAAATCTTGCTGTTTGCAATGACATAGATGGAGCTAGGATATGTTATGCTGAATGAAGTAAGTCAGTCAGAGAAAGACAAATACCATATGATCCTACTCATGTGGAATTTAAGAAAGAAAACAGATGAACATAGGGAGAGGGGGGAAAGAAAAAGGAGAGAGGCAAGCAAACCATAAGAGATTCTCAACAATAGAGAACAAACTGAGGGTTGGTGGAGGGGAGGTGAGTGGGGATGGGCTAGATGGGTGATGGGTATTAAAGAGGACACTTGTGATGAGCAATGGTGTTGTACATAAGTGATGAATCACTGAATTCAGAAACCAATATTGCACTGTATGTTAATGAACAAAATTTAAATAAAAATGTATTTTCAGGGGACACTTTGGTGGCTCAGTGGCTGAGCGACTGCCTTTGGCTCAGGGTGTGATCCTGGGGTCCTGAAATCGAGTCCCACATTAGGCTCCCCAGGAGGAGCCTGCTTCTCCCTCTGCCTATCTCTCTGTCTCTCATGAATAAATAAAATCTTTAAAAAAATGTATTTTCGGTATATTTGACATTTACTAGAAGTTGAAAGGTAATTGTAGAGTGCTTGAATGATATTTAAAAATTCAGCAGTATACGGGTGTCTGCCTGGCTCAGTTGACAGAGCATGCAACTCTTGATCTCAGGGTTGTAAGCTCAAGCCCTATGTTGGGTGTAGAGATTACTTTAAAAATATAATCTTTAAAAAAATTAGTAGTATAGCAGAAATTTTTGCTGCATTATTCATTGACCAGTTGGATTTGTTCCTCCAAGGAGAGAGAAGGGAAGACGAATCAGGAGGTGGTAACTTAGAGTCTCTGCTCCAGCCCCAGCTGCCTACTAGATCATCTGTCTGGATGTCCTCAACTACCTGATGTTTGAGTGTCTGCAGGTTCTGTTTGAATGCCTTAAAGATGTTTTCAAGATCTCCTATTGTATTCCATAAGCTTCCACGAACCTTTCAATTTTCGTGCACATACAAATACTTGACCTCTCAAATGATTTTCCCTTCAGATTTGGTTTGTGCAGCAGTTTAGTAAATGTATCATTGTCTGTCTCCCCAAAGTGAACAAAATTCTCTAACGTGTTTACACATAGGAATAGGTACTGTCCTGAAATCTGCCTATCTAGCAATAATTTTTAACTGATTCGTTAACTACAAGCAGGCTTTGTAGCCAAAATAATGGAGAAATACCCTAGTGTTCTTACTTCATTCAAAATGATTCCATGAATGAAACATGCTATGATTGTAAGATTATTTAAATGCCATCCCCTAGATAATATGTAACACTACATGCGGCCAATCTTTTTTTTAAAAAGATGTATTTATTTATTTATTTATTTATTTGAGAATCAAAGAGAGAGAGAGATAGGACGTGTGCATGTGAGCAGGGCTGGGGGTGGGGGTGCAGTGGGAAAGAATCTCAAGCAGACTTTCCGCTGAGCACAGAACCCAACACGGGGCTGAAAGTGGGGCTCAATCTCATGACTCTGAGATCATGACCTGAGCTGAAATCAAGAGTCAGAAGCCCAACTGACTGAGCCACCCAGGCACCCTTAAGGCCAGTCTTTATTTCTGCATAAATATTTTCTCATAAGTTATCAGAATTGTGGAGTTTTGCTCTGGAGCCCTAGTCATTGCCTTGTCAAAAACGGAATTATGTACATTGTGTGCCAATATTTTCTTTTGTTATTTCACACAGATGCTGCCTGCAGCATTGATATGTATATATTTTTTGTACCCGATCTTATTTTTTATAGTTCAGCAGTGTCAAGTATAATATTCACACAGTTGTGCAACCCAGCTCGTGGACTTTTTCATTGTGCAGTCTGAAACTCTAGGCTCTGTTTTTGGGACTACCTTCATCCTGATATGAGTATGTCCCTATTCTTACCTAAATTGGGGGAAGGGGTTGCCTAAGGATTGCCAAATTAAATGTTGGATACAGTATTGTTAACTGTAAGTATCCACCACCCTCTCTACACATTATCTTTTTTTTAGCTTTTTTAAAAAAGAGGGATCCCTGGGTGGCGCAGCGGTTTTGCGCGGGCCTTTGGCCCAGGGCGCGATCCTGGAGACCCGGGATCGAATCCCACGTCGGGCTCCCGGTGCATGGAGCCTGCTTCTCCCTCTGCCTGTGTCTCTGCCTCTCTCTCTCTGTGTGACTATCATAAGTAAATTAAAAAAATAATAAATTAAAAAAAATTAAAAAGATTTATTTATTTATTTATGAGAGAGAGAGAGAGAGGCAGAGACACAGGCAGAGGGAGAAGCAGGCTCCACCCAGGGAGCCCGACATGGGACTCGATCCCAGGACTCCAGGATCACACCCTGGGCTGAAGGCGGCGCTAAACCGCTGAGCCACCCGGGCTGCCCATGCACAGTCTTTCTTATTTCTTTTGGTGGTTACTCTGTTTCTCTCTCTCTCTCTCTCTTTTTAATTTTTATTTATTTATGATAGTCACAGAGAGAGAGAGAGGCAGAGACATAGGCAGAGGGAGAAGCAGGCTCCATGCACCGGGAGCCCGACGTGGGATTCGATCCCGGGACTCCAGGATCGCGTCCTGCGCCAAAGGCAGGCGCCAAACCGCTGCGCCACCCAGGGATCCCCCCCTCCTTTTTTTTAACAATAGGCTCCATGCCTAGTGTGGAGCCCAATGGGTGGGTTTCAGCTTACAAAAGATCAATACCTCAGCCAAAATCAACAGTTTTTTTTTTGAGTGCAAATGATTTTTGCACATTTTACTCTGTCAATATGCTGACAGTATACAAATCAAAAGTAATAAACAATTTGAAATTATCTCTTACATTTACTTAGCATATAGCAGGTATTGGATGAGATGCTGCAAGCATGTTATATTACTTCTTTTTTTAATTTATTTTTTATTGGTGTTCAATTTGCCAACATATAGAATAACACTCAGTGCTCATCCCATCAAGTGCCCCCTCAGTGCCTGTCACCCAATCACACACCCCCCCCCCCCCCCCCCGCCTCCCCTTACACCACCCCTAGTTCGTTTCCCAGAGTTAGGAGTCTCTCATGTTCTGTCTCCCTTTATGGTATTTCCCACTCATTTTCTCCCCTTTCCCCTTTATTCCCTTTCACTATTTTTTATATTCCCCAAATGAATGAGACCATATACTGTTTGTCCTTTTTTAAAGATTTTATTTATTTATTCATGAGACATGCACACACAGAGAGAGGCAACGACATAGGCAGAGGGAGAAACAGGCTCCATGCAGGGACTCGATATGGGACTCGATCCCGAGTCCCCAGGATCACACCCTGAGTCAAAGGCAGATGCTCAACCGCTGAGCCTTCCAGGCGTCCCAGAAATCAAGAGTTGGTGCTCAACTGACTGAGCCACCTAGGTGCCCTTACACATTCTCTTTTTCAAGTGTATTTTTTTCCATCTCCAGAGAAACAAAGATTAATTATAGGATACTTTGAGATGAAATAAAGTTACCCAAATCTGATAATTTATTCCCTAGTTGGAAGAATTTGTGTGAAATGATGTTTCTGTCTACCACAACGTCTTTCAAAAGTTAACATTTCTTGGGCAGCCCTGGTGGCTCAGCGGTTTAGCGCTGCCTTCAGTCCAGGGAGTGATCCTGGAGAATTGAGATGGAGTCCCAAGTCAGGCTCCTTTGCATGGAGCCTGCTTCTCCCTCTGCCTGTGTCTCTGCCTCTCACTCTCTCTGTGTCTCTCATGAATAAATAAATGAAATCTAAAAAAAAAAAAAAAAGTTAAAATTTCTTGGGGTGCCTGAGTGGCTCAGTCGGTTAAGCGTTAGGTCTTGATCTCAGGTTCCTGAGTTTGAGCCCATTGTTGGAGTCTATGTGGAATGTGGAGCCTGCTTTAAAAAAGAAGTTAAAATTTCATATTTAAAGTGAATAATTCTTGGGCAACCCTCTTGGGCCGCCTCTCTTTTGGGGGGCTTTGTACTATGACTCAATAAACTACTATCACTCAATAGACTTTGCTGCCCACTAGAAAAAAGTGAACAATTTTTAAGATTTTAAGTGTTTAATATTCAAATGCTGACATTTTGAGAACCTAAATTTAGGAGTCTGATATACGAATTAGATCATTGGATTGGCAAAAAGTGTATTAATGAAAGGATTCTTCACTTACCCTTTTCCACTCATTTCTTAAAATTTTTCCTTCACAGTTTACATAGAGTAGAGAGTAAATTCATGTCAATCATTAATGGTTTTGGATTCAGCTATATTCTGCTGAAATAACCACTGTGGAAATTTTTTTCTCCTGCTACCTTATTTTTTGAAAAAAATTATTCAATTATTTAATTAGTTCTATTAGCTATTAAAGCTAAGAGATTTCTATTTTATTTTCTCTCTCTTTCTTTAAAGATTTTATTTATTCATGAGAAATACAGAGAGAGGCAGAGACATAGGCAGAGGGAGAAGCAGTCTCCACGCAGGAAGCCCGATGTGAGACTTGATCCCGGGACTGCAGGATCACGCTCTGAGCCAAAGGTAGACGTTCAACCATTGAACCACCCAGGCATCCCGAGCTTTCTATGTTCTAATCCTGAATATGTTTCCTTCTTGATAGATGTCAAAGAAGGTTAACATTTTACTCTAGAATCTTAACATCTTAAAATAATATGTAGATGACAAGTCATTAAAATTTAATAATAGTTAATTTCTATGCTGATGAAATTGTTAAAGCAATAATAAACAACTGCTATAATAATATAATCAACAGACTGTTGAGTAATACTCTTCAATTTCCACCCACGTACATTCTTTGTGGATTACTAAGGGTAATTGAGCATTAATTATTATATAGTGATTCATGCCAAGTGAAAGGATTTGTGGACTTAAATTTGGAACTCAAAAATTCTATTCTGGTACAGTCAATAATTAGAAAATATGAACTGTAATATGAAATATTAAATGCATCCAAAGCACAGACACCAAGAAGGTTTTTTTTTTTTCTCATTAAACTTTTGTTTTAATGAGTCTCAAAATTTTGTGGCAGATTTTTGATCCAGTTGTCTACATTGAAAAGTACTCTTAGGGATCCTTGGGTGGCTCAGTCAGTTGATTGACAGATTCTCGGTTTCAGCTCAGGTGGTGATCTCAGGGTCATGAGATTGAGTTCTGGGTTGGGCTCCGTTCTCAGCGGGGAAATTCTCCTTCTCCCTCTGCCCCTCCCACTCATGGTCTCTCTAAAATAAATAAATAAAATCTTTTTTAAAAAATAAAAATTCCTTTATAAACAATACTGATTTTTAAAAACTAATAACCTAAGAGGCACCTGGATGGCTTAAGTTGGTTAAACCTCTGACTCTTGATTTCCACTCAGATGGTGATCTCAGGTTTGTGGGATCCAGCCCTTCAACGGGCCCCACACTCAGCGAGTGTCTACTTCTTTCTTTCTTTCTCCCTCTCCCTCCACTCCTCTCCACTTTTTAAAATAAATAAAGAAATAAATCTTAAAAAAACTAATAACTTAAAACTGTCATACGCACACACAAAAACCAAATGGCCCACAAAAAATTCTCCTTTCCTTCTGAAGGTCTCAAGATGCAATGTTATCATTAACTAGTCTTTTACCATTAAACTTAAATGGTCACTTGACACAAATAGTTCTGAGATCATTCTTCCACCGCTGATTAGGACGGGGGTGGCAAGAATTGGGGATAATATTCATTTAGACTTCTGAGCTTTCTGGGCAGACTTGATGACCTTACCAGCTCCAGCTGTCTTCCTGTCCACTGCTTTGATGACACCCACAGCAACCTTCTGTCTCATGTCATAAACAGCAAATCAGCCCAGAGGAGGATCATCATAGAAGCTCTTAACATGCATAGGCTTGTGAGGAACCATATGAACTATGACAGCATCACTAGATTTCAAGAACTTGGGACAATTTTCTAGCCTTTTTTTCCCCCAGAATAACGATCAATCTTCTTCAACTCAGCAAACTTGCAAGCAATGTGACTGTGTGACAATCCAGCACAAGTGCATATCCAGCACAGTTCAGGATAATCACCTGCTGCTTCCATTGGTGGGTCATTTTTTTTTTTTTTTGGTGGGTCATTTTTGCTGTCACCAGCCACATTGCCACAACCAACATTTTTGACAGATATGTTGCTGGCATTTTAGCCCATGTTGTTCCCAGGAAGAGCCTCACTCAAAGCTTCATGGTGCATTTTAACACATTTGACCTCATTTATAACATTGACTGGAGCAAAGGTGACCACCATGCTGGATTTAAGAACACCAGTCTCCACTCAGCCCATAGGGAACAGTACCAAAACACCAATTTTGTAGACATCCTGGAGGGGTAGACACAAGGACTTGTCAGTTGGACGAGTTGATGGCAGAATGCAATCCAGAGCTTCAAGCAGTGTGATTCCCCTAGCATTCCCATCTTTACAGGTGACTTTCCATCCTTCAAACCAAGGCGTGTTTGCACTTGGCTCTAGCATGTTGTCACCATTCCAACCAGAAATTGGCACATACGCTACTGTGTTGGGATTGCATCCAATTTTCTTAATATAGGTACTGACTTCCTTAACAATTTCCTCAGATCTATTCTGGCTGTTGGGTGGCTCAGTGGAATCCATTTTGTTAACACCAACAATTAGTTGTGTCACACCCAGCATGTAAGCCAGAAGGGCATGCTCATCGGTCTGTCTGTTGTTGGAGATACCTGCTTCAAATTCATCAACAGTAGCAACAATCAGGACAGCACCATCAGCCTGAGATGTATCTATAATCATGTGGTTTTTTTTAAGAGATTTATTTATTTATTCATGAGAGATACAGAGAGAGAGGCAGAGACACAGGCAGAGGGAGAAGCAGGCTCCACACAGGGAGCCCGATGCAGGACTCAATCCTGGGACTCCAGGACCACGCCCTGGGCCAAAGGCAGGCGCCAAACAGCTGGCCACCGAGGGATCCCCTGTAATCATGGTTTTGATAAAGTCTCTGTGCCCTGAGGAATCAATGATGACCACATATTACTTTGCTGGTCTCGAATTTCCACAGGGAGATATCAATGGTTCGAGTTCATGTTCAGCTTTCAGTTTATCCAAGATCCAGGTATACTTGAAGGAGCCCTTTCTCATCCCAGCATCTTCCTTTTCAAAATTTTCAATAGTTTTTTTTTTTTATCAATCCTACCACAATTGTAGATAAGATGACCAATAGTGATAGACTTTCCCAAATCTAAGTGTCCAGTGACAACGATGTTGACATAAGTCATTTCCTTTTCCATTTTGGTTTAGGTTTAGTGGTGTTTTTCATGACACCTGTGTTCTGGGGGCAAACCTACTGTGGAAGAAAGGTGATATTTTTTAAAAGATGTTCTGCACATCAGGTGAAAAGCAAATCCTAGTGCAAAAGCACAGGCTATTTTAGACAATATGAGATCAATGAGGTCTTCCCATTTTCTTTCTTTCTCTTTTGTATTTTTTAAAATATGTTTTTATTAATTTTTAAATTATTTTTATTGAGGTTTAATTGATATGTATAATATTAATTGCAGTTGTAAAATGTAATGACTCGGTATTTGTGTATATTGCTGATGATCACCACAATGATCACCATGATAAGTCCAGTTTACCTGTGTCCCTATAAAAGGTCCTTACATTTTCAAACTGATTTGGAAGAGGAATAGTAGCAATCAACCTTGTTGGATCAAGACACTTTGCTGCCATCTGCTGGTTTATAAATGCTGGTAAATTATTTATAATTTACTTTGCAGTCAGCAAAAGAGTAAGATAATACACAAATATTTAAAATTTTTTTCAAAGTAATAAAGATGTTTGTGATATGAGTGGCACCTCCTTAGGTATAGTGCTCTTGTGCATTGTCCAACATGAACAACTGTACATGGTGACTGTGGAAAGCCACACACAGATGGGGCAGTTGTGGGAGGAGGATTGGTTCATAACAAAGTGGAAGACAGAAAGCTTCTAGGAAGTGATCCACAGCCAGGAGGAGCAGGACTTGGGAATTAAATAAAAGAAAATTTTATGGCCATCTAAAGGGATGTTTGAGGTCAGGGGTAGGCAATCAAAGTGGAAGGAGTTGTTGGAAGGTGATCAGGTGTGAGAAAGGGACTAGAGCCTAGTCCCTAGTCCCTACCCTGCATTTACTGTGTGTTCTCAAGAGAAACCTTCTTCTTCCCTGAGTTCTTTTGCTCCCTTCAGATGTGAGGAAGGGCAGGAATTTCTGTACTCTGGGAGCCCTGCCCTCTTTGACCTTCCAGGTTCCTGAGAACTAACGAGACTGAGGTTTCCAGGAATGGGTCAGAATGAGGGGTGGGATCATAGTCTCTAATTGTAGGAGGTGATATGGTTGAACTTCAGGGAGGACTTGGCTATATTTTGGCCACACCAGTGTATACACCCACCCGCAACCTGCACTGGTGTGGGGAGGGACCAGAGGATCTCAGGTGAGTGCTAGGAAGAACACTCAGAAGAGTCTCCCTGGACCCCTGAGTTCCTCCATTTCTATCCACAACTATCTATCTATCTATCTATCTATCTATCTATCTATCTATCTATCATCTATCATCTATCTATCATCTATTTATGAGAGAGAGGAAGAGAGAGAGAGAGAGTACACAGTGGGGGAGTGAGAGGGAGAAGCAGACTCCCCGCTGAGCAGAGAGCCAATCGAAGGGCTCTCTATTCCAATACCCTAAGATCATGACCTGAGCCGAAGGCAGATGCCCAACCGACTGAGCCCCCCAGACGCCCCTATCCACAATCTTCTGAATGTGCCAATATCCCTCTGTATTCCAAACTTCTCTACCTTTTCCAAGGATCTCCTTCTCTGCCCTTCCACCTCTCACCCATCATAGATTACCTCACTCCCCCTCCTCCTCCTCCTCAGGCACAACCTTCTTCCTCCTACTTCTCTTTCACTTCTAGAACTATTTCCCCAGCTTTGCTTTTCACTCCCACCCACCTCCTTTCATCTCTTTCTCTTTGCTTCCTTCCAGCTTCCAACTCTCTCCAAGCTGACCTTCCCTTGCCTCTCATTTCCTGGCCTTTCTTTCCTGAGTCCATTCTACTGCCCGTTGCCTGAGGTTGCCAGATAAAATATAGGATGTGAATTTAAATGTGTATTTCTGGTAAGCAGTGGATAATTTTTAGTAGAAGTAGGTCCCAAATATTTTATGGTGCATACTTACCTAATTATCTAAAATTCAAATTTTATTAGGTGTCCTTTTTTTTTAAGATTTTATTTTTTTAAAGTAATCCCTACACCCAACGTGGGGCTCAAACTTACAACCCCAAGATTATAAATCACATGCTCTACTGACTGAGCCAGCCAAGTGGCCCAGTGTCCTGTACTTTTATGTGCTCTATCTGGCAAATCTACTCTTGTCTTCCCCTGATTTCTCTGGCCATGTTCACTGCATCCACGCTGGTCTCCCTGGAGACCTTGTAGCTCTCAGGCAGGCAGTCCATTGCTCCCCCACCGCCTCCAACTCCAACCAGCTTAGCTCCTCACCAGCCACTCTGGGCCTCCTCAAAACTTGTCAACAAAACCGAGACAGTGCAGGGGACCTACAGGACATTGCATAACTCTGTAGCCATTATTGGTTCTGTTTGGTTGCTACCAGGGCATATTCATTGTTATATGGTTTATTCCATCAATGTATTTGTTTATCCTTAGGTCTTTACAATGGTAACTAAATTAGTGTAGCTCTAGAATAAATCTTGAAATAAAGTGGTATAAGTCTTCCTCCTTTTTCTTAAAGATCGTCAGGGCTACTCTAAGCCTTTCTATATAAATTTTAGAATTATCTTGTCAATTTATATTTTAAAAAGCTGGCTGGCATTTTTATTAGAATTGTGTTGAATCTATAGATTCATTTGGGGGAGCACTGACAGGCCAAAAATACAGAGTCTTCCTATCCATGAATATGATATATCTGTCCATTTATTTATGTCTTCAATTTTTCAAAGCCAGTATTTTATAGTATTTACTGTAGGCCTTGCCTATCTTCCATTAGTTTTAATGTTTTTAAAATTCAATTATAATTGACATACACTATGATACTAGTTTCAGGTGTGCAAGATAGTGTTCAATGTTTTTATGCATTATGAAATGATCACCGCAATTGGTCTGTTACCCTCTGTCACCAAAGTTATTACAATATTATTGACTATATTTTCTGTGCTGTACATTACATTCCTCTGACTTATTTTATAACTGTAAGTTTGTACCTCTTAATCTCTTTCATCTATTTCAATCCCCTCTTTTCCCTGCCCCGTCCTTTGCCAACTACTAGCTTGTTCTCTGTATTTGAGTCTTTCTGTTTTGTTTGTTTGTTTTATTTTTAGATTCCACATTTAAGTGAAATAAGATAATATTTGTCTTTCTCTGTCTGACTTATTTGACATAGCATACTACCGTGTAGGTCCATTATGTAGTCACAAAGGCAAGATTTCATTTTTAAGGGTTGAGTAATATTCCATTGTATATATATATATATATATATATATATATATATATATATATAGAAGTTATATATATAAATTCTTTATCCACTTATCCATCCTAGTCACAAAGGCAAGATTTCATTTTTTTTCGTTTTTAAGGGTTGAGTAATATTCCATAATATTAGAAGTTATATATATATAACTTCTTTATCCATTTATCCATCAATGGACACTTAGATGCTTCCATATCTTGGCTATTGTAAATAATGCAGCAATTAACTTAGGGGTACATGTATCTTTCCAACTTAGTGTTTTGTTTTCTTTGGATAAGTACCCAGAAGTGGAATTGCTAGATTGTGTGGTAATTCTTTTTTTTTTTTTTTTTTATGATTGCATGGTAATTAGATTTAAAAGAATTTTTTTTGAGGAAACTTCATACTGTTTTTCATAGTGGCTGCACAAATTTACATTAATTTACCATTATGACCCATTGTGCATGAAGGTTCCCTTTTTTCCACATCCTTGCCAACACTTGCTATTTCTTGTCTTTTTGATACTGGCCATTCTGACAGATGTGAGGTCGTATCTTACCACGGTTTTCATTTGCATTCCCCTGATCATGAGTGAGATTGAGCATCTTTTGATATGTCCAGATACTTTCTCTGGAACGATGTCTATTCAGGCCCTCTGCCCAGGTCGTTTGTTTTAGACATTGAGTTGTATGAGTTCTTTATATATTTTGAGTATCAACTTCTTGGATATATCATTTGCAAGTATCTTTCCCATTTAATAGGTTGCTTTTTCTTTTCTTTTTTTTCTAAAGATTTATTTATTTATTCATGAGAGACACAGAGAGAGGCAGAGACACAGACAGAGGGAGAAGCAGGCTCTTCTTGGGGAGCCTGGTGCAGGACTGGACCCCAGAAACCGGGGATCACGCCCTGAGCAAAAGGCAGACACTCAACCACTGAGCCACCCAGGCGTCCCTCTTTTCTTTTTTCTTATCCATTACCTTCCAACCTTCCACCTCCACCTCCACCTCCTCCTGTTCCTTCATCTCAGTCTCCTGTCTTTTCCTCCTATAATACGGGCTTTGTCTGTTGTTGCCTTTCAGCTCTCTGAAAGAAGTGAAGGAGCAGGCAGTGGGTTGGGCATCGGTTCTGGTGCTTGTGCTTGGGGAGGAGTGGATTTCGGATTTCTGGCATCCACCTGGCCTTCTCTCCCCCTCTTCATGATTTTGACTATTGGGAAGTGGGGGGTCTGGTCAGGTGTGTAAAATTTTTGTCTATCCTCATCTCTCTGGACCAGTAGGTTGCTTTTTCATTTTGTTGATGGTTTCCTTCACTGTGCAAAAGCTTTTTAGTTTGCTGTAGTCCCATTTGTTTATTTTTGCTTTTGTTTCCCTTATATGGGGAAACACCAAAAAAAAATATTGCTTAGTGGCACCTGTGTGGCTCAGTGGTTGAGCATCTGCCTTTGGCTCAGGTCATGATCTTGGGGTCCTGGGATCAAGTCCTGCATTGGGCTCCCCACAGGGAGTCTGCTTCTCCTTCTGCCTATGTCTCTGCCTCTCTCTGTGTCTCTCATGAATAAATAAATTCAATATTTTAAAAAATATTGCTTAGACTGATGTCAAAAACTTACTGGGTGTGTTTTTTTCTAGAAGTTTTATGGTTTCAGATCTTACATTTAAGTCTTTAATCAGTTTTGAGTTTATTTTGGTATATGGTGTAAGAAGGTGGTTTAGTTTCATTCTTTTGGATGTAGCAGTCCAGTTTTCCCAACGCCATTTGTTGAAGAGACCATTCCCCTACACCCCCTGCATTGTATGTCCTTGCCTCATTTGTCATAAATTAATTGATCATATAAGTGTGGACTTATTTCTGGGCTCTATTCTGATCCATTGATCTCTGTTCCTGTTTTTGTGCCAGTACCAGAATGCTTTAATTACTATAACTTTGTAGTATAGTTTGAAATCAGGGAGTGGGATATCTCCATCTTTGTTTTTTCTCAAGATTTCTTTGGCTATTGAGGGTCTTTTGTGGTTCCATAAAAATTTTAGGATTATTTGTTCTAGTTCTGTGAAAAATGCCATTGGTATTTTGATAGGAATTGCATTGAATCTATGGTTGCTTTGAATAGTATGGACATTTTAACAACACTAATTCTTCTAATCAATGAACATGGTATATCTTTTCATTTATTTATGTTGTTTTCAATTTCTTTCATCAATGTCTTATAGTTTTGAGAGTACAGGTCTTCTAACTCCTCGGTTAAATTTATTCCTAGGCATTTATTTTTTTTTGATACAACTGTAAATGGGATTGTTTTCTTAATTTCTCTTTTTGATAGTTCATTATTAGTATATAGAAATGCAGCATTTTTCTATATACTAATTTTGTATCTCACAACTTCACTAAATTCATTTATTAGTTCTAATAGGGTTTTCTTTTATAGCATCTTTTGGGTTTTATATATATAGTATCATGTCATCTGCAAATAGTGGCAGTTTTACTTCTTTCTTCTAATTTGGATGACTTTTATGTCTTTTTCTTGCCAAATTGCTGTGGCTAGGACAATTCCAATACTATGTTGAATAAAAGCGGTGAGAGTGGGCATCCTTGTCTTGTTTCTGATCTTAGAGGAAAAGCTTTCAGCTCTTCACTATTGAGTATAATGTTAGTTGTGAGTTTGTCGTATATGGCCTTTATTTTGTTGAGGTACATTCATTCTATATCCACTTTTTTAAATAGAATTTCTGTTATAATGGATGTTGAATTTTGTCACATGCTTTTTCTGTATCTATTGAAATGTTCATATGATTTTTATCTTTCATGTTGTTAACGTTGTGTATCAGATCAATTGATTTGTGGATGTTAAACTATTCTTGCGTTCCTGGAATCAAACCTGCTTGGCCATGGTATATGATCCTTTTAATGTATTATTGAATTCAGGTTGCTGATATTTTGTTGAAAATTTTTGCACCTATGTTCATCAGAGATATTGGTCTTTTGGTTTTTTGTAGTGTCTTTGTTTTTGGTATCAGGGTAACATTCACTTAGCAAAATGAGTTTGGATGTGTTTCATCTTCTTCAATTTTGGGGAATAATTTGAGAAGGATAGGTATTTTTTTTTAAAGATTTCATTTATGTATTCATGAGAGACAGATACAGAGAGAGAGAGACATGAATAAATGTCTCTCGTTTGTTTATTCATGAGAGACAGAGAGAGAGGGAAAAGTAGGCTCCATGCAGGGAGCCCCATGTGGTACTCAATATCGGGACTCCACGATCACACCCTAGGCTGAAGGCAGGCACTAAACCGCTGAACCACCCAGGTTTCTCCAAGATATGAGTATTTTAACAAGAAAAAATATTTTTTTAAAATTACAGCAGACATATAGAAGGCTATTAGACCCCAACAGCATGGCCAAACCCTTCTTTGGCAGCATTTATGTAGTTCTGATACAGGTCTAAAATATGTTAATAAAGAATTACTAAATATTATCCTTTTTGCTTAACAAAGTTCTAAAAGAAAGTCAAGAAGTGAATATTTTGAATTAACATAATATAAGCAATGCTTCATAGGTTAGATTTGAAACAAAGGATTATATGGAATGGTAGAGAATCATGATATCATGAAAATAAAGGCTATTTTCCCAAGTTTTATTGTGAAAAAATTTAAAGGTGCAAAGCTTTTGAAATATTAGTTCAATGATTGTCTATATATCTACCATCTAGATAGAAATTATTAGCATTTGTCGTATTTGTTTATCTATGTTTCTACATCATTTAGCTTTTGATGCATAACAAACTGCAAATAAAACTTAGTGGCTTAAAACAACAAGCATTTTATGTTTTTTTTATTTTAATTTTTTTCCCTAGGCAAAGAACTTTATTAACCTTGTTTCAAACTTTATTCCCAGGCTTCTTCAGCTTAATTAGCTGCAAAGAATGAATTGTGTATAAGCAAAAACTGAAAAGAGCTGCAGTGTCCAAGGGGCTTGGGCTTAAAAATATTAGAGATCTAGATTTTAACAGATCCATGAACAAAATTTTAAAAAGCAGTCATAATATAAAATAGCAGCTCCCAGTAACTTCTTCAAGTTTTATCTTCTTCAGAAGTTGACTCAATTCAGTTTGCTTCATTCTTGGAAGCTTCATCAAAATTCTCCACAAGATATGGAAGTGGAAGGTATTACGCTGAGTAAAATAAGTCAATCAGAGAAGGACAAACATTATATGGTCTCATTCATTTGGGGAATATAACAAATAGTGAAAGGGAATAAAGGGGAAAGGAGAGAAAATGAGTGAAAATATCAGGTTGGATGACAGAACATGAGAGATTCCTAACTCCGGGAAGCGAACAAGGGGTAGTGGAAAGGGAGGTGGGCGGGGGGTTGGGGTGACTGGGTGATGGGCACTGAGGGGGGCACTTGACAGGATGAGCACTGGGTGATATGATATATGTTGGCAAATTGAACTCCAATTAAAAATTTAAAAAAAAGGAAAAAAATTCTCCACAAGATCTGGAACTTCATCATCATCCTCCTCTCCGGTAGCAAGTGGTGCTTCTCCATCCACAGATTGTTTGGGCAGAGCTTCAGCCAATCTTCTTAAACTAGTCAGACTGTCTGCACCAAGCTGGTTTAAGATACTGAATAGCATTTCTGTCAGCTGCTTTGTCTCAGCATGGCCTGTAATGGTGAAAGTGTTCACTGCCAGCGATGCCTGAACTTTAGGGTTGTTAAAGTGGATCACTGTTCCTTGGCTTGTGAACACATTCACTTCTTCAATACCAGAGATATTGTTTACCCCTAACTTCTTTAAGGAGAACTGAAGTTTTTATCATCTGCTGTAGCTGTTCTATGAACCACCTTCTTTTGGTGAGCAGTTCCTTTTCCACCAATGCGCACTTGTGCTTGCAGTTTGGCGAGTTTCTCCTGGTTCGTGATAGCTTCTTTCATCTTGTTGGAGTGGAAATGGGACCATGCTGGGGAATAGGGTTGGTGCTCAGGGGATCTCTGGCGGACCAGCTGAAATTAGGTGCACACACGCGGGGATGCAAGATGGCAGCTCCATTTTATGTTTTAGTATGCGTTGACTTGATCCATCTCTCCTACGATCTATCATGTGTCTATGGTCAGCTGGTGGATCCAATGGTGGCTGGATGATCTAAGATGACCTCAGTTACAAGACTAGTACTTGGCTGGCTGTCATCCAGGCCTAGTTCTCCTCTAAATGGTCTTTCAACCTTCAGCAGGCTAGACAGGACTTCTTTCATATGGGAGTGGCAAGGTTCCAAAGGGTAGCAAGAAAGGGCAACTTCCAATAAACAAGTGCTTTTCATGCCTCTGCTCAAGTTATGTTTGCTAACTTGTCCCATTGGCCAGAACGAGTCACAAGGCTAGCAGACAGTCTTTGTGGAAGGGCAGTAACAAAAGTGAATAATTTGTGGTTGTTTTTGCTATCTATCATCTATCTATCTATCTATCTATCTATCTATCTATCTATCTATCATCTCTAATGAACCATTAAAAGCAAATGGTAGATATCATTTGCTTCACTCCTAAATAAAAATCCTGGAGTTGGTAAGGGGTCTTTTCTCAATGTGACTCTCCTCTTCCCTCTCTGTGGGCCATTTTTGAAAAGCTAAATGATTTCAATGCACACACATACCACTCTGCCCATCATAGGACATCCTTGGCCTGTCATGTGCAGTCATGCAAATGCAACATCACCTTTCACACAGTGAGACACACTCTTGAGTCTATCACACACAATGTTCACACACAACCTCTACTACCATATTTGTGCCTCACCATAACAGAGACACACTTCAGTCTTGTCTCACACCTGTTGCTCCATCACGTGTGACTAGGGAGACACTCTGACCCTATTTTGCCCTTGTCACCCTCAAGTCTGCCACACCATCACCTTCTTCAGCTGCTCATGTTCACCTCCAGCACCTCCTTCCTCCTACTCCCACTGTGGGCCAAGGCCAGCATTCCTACAGCCCTCTGTGCCTGAGTCAATGTCTTCTCAATCTGAGTTGATTTCTGCTCACATGCGAACCCAAGAACCATGAGAATGCTCTAGGGGACTTCAGAGACCCAAGGCGCGGTGGCCTATGGGAAATGTAGCTCAGTGCCAGAAAAGCAGGATACTAGAAAACGTAAGGGTCATTGAATGGCCTGGCTTGGGGAGTTCCTGGTAGTTGTAGTTGGTGTCCCAATGCACAGGTGTTGGCTTGTGCCAGCCTTGCACTGTGGAGTATTTCAGCGTCAGGTCACTGAGTACACATCCAGGACGAGTGTCAGTAAGGCAGTGGTGGCCGCTGAGGTGCCCCAGCCCTTGGAGTAGCACTGGGAACACCAGAGGCAGTGTGTGGGGGGGTGGGTTGGGGGGGTGCCTAGGCGCTTGGGTGCCTGATATAATGGAGTGGTGGTAGATGGATGCACGGGTGTGCAGAAGCCAGTTCCTACTGGCAGATTCTCAGAGAATTTGAGACTTGTGTTAAACACAACCATTATTTTTTAATTATGTAAATGTAAATAAATATATTAAAAACTAAGGTAACAGAGTCAAACGAATCACTTTCTTATTAATTATCTGTGCTCTTGAGATTGTGTCTATAGTGTCTGTATGACAGAAATACCATATGATTGTGTACTACTGCACATCCCTTTCTAGCTCCACTTTTAGTGATACTACTTTGGTAGCTAGAAATTGGCCATGATTGGACTGTTCACACTGTGGGAATTGACAATCATTACAAATTATTGTTTTTGTATGCTTGATTTATTGTTTTTGTTGATTGTTGGGGATGGGGGTAGTTCTCAAAGTCGGTCCTCTTGCTTCTAAATGTCCCACTCGCGCCCTCTTCTGGTAAAGTGTACTATTATGCTCACTTTGAAGGAGAAATACTGTAATCTTTTCATTTCGTTTTGTTTTAACATCTTCTTTCTTTTTTAAAATTCAAATTCAATTAGCCAACATATATTACATCATTAGTATCAGATGTAGTGTTCAATAGTTTATCAGTTGCATATAACACCCAGTGCTCATCACATCATGTTCCCTCCTTAAGGCCCTCCACCCAATTACCCATCCACCCTGCTCCCCTCCAGCAATCCTGTTTGTTTCTATAGTTAAG
This sequence comes from Canis lupus baileyi, assembly GCF_048164855.1. Classification (NCBI taxonomy): domain Eukaryota; kingdom Metazoa; phylum Chordata; class Mammalia; order Carnivora; family Canidae; genus Canis; species Canis lupus. The sequence goes on along the minus strand of NC_132838.1, from coordinate 111,824,060 downwards.
AGTCTCTCATGGTTTTTCTCCCTCCCTGATGACTTCCCATTCAGGTTTCCCTCCCTTCTCCTATGATCCTTTGCACTGTTTCTTATATTGCATATAAGAGGGAAACCATATTATCTTTCTCTGATTGACTTTATTGCTCAGCATAATCCCTCCACTTCCATTCACATTGATGTCAACGGTAAGTGTTCATTCTTTCTGATGGCTGAGTAGTATTCCATTATATCTATCTCTATCTCTATCTATCTATCTGGATATTTATCTCACATCTTCTTTATCAATTCTTCTGTTGATAGACATCTTGGCTCTTTCCACAGTTGGGCTATTGTGGACATTGCCTCTGTGAACATTGGGGTGTAGGTGCCTACTTGGATCACTACATTTGTATCTTTGGGGTAAATATTTAATAGTGCAATTTCTGGGTCATAGGGGTAGCTCTATTTTTAACTTCTTGAGGAACCTCAATACTGTTTTCCAGAGTGGCTGTACCAGCTTGTACTCCCAACAACAGTGTACGAGGGTTCCTCTTTCTCTGCATCCTCACCAACATTGTTGTTTCCTGACTTTTAATTTTAGCCATTCTGATCGGTGTGAGATGGTATCTCTTGGGGTTTTGATTTGTATTTACCTGATGCCAAGTGATGTGGAACATTTTTTTAAAGATTTTATTTATTTATTTATTCATGAGAGACACACACACACACAGAGGCAGAGACACAGGCAGAGGGAGAAGCAGGTTCCACGCAGGGAGCCTGACGCGGGACTCAATCCAGGTCTCCAGGATCAGGCCCTGGGCCGAAGGCGGCGCTAAACCGCTGAGCCACCCGGGGTTGCCCGATGTGGAACATTTTTAAATGTGTCTGTTGGCCATTTGTATGTCTTCTTTGGAGGAATATCTATCCATGTCTTCTGCCCATTTCTTGACTGGATTCTTTGTTTTTTTTGTTGAGTTTGATAAGTTCTTTGTAGATTTTATTTGTTTATTTATTATTTATTTATTTATTTATTTATTTATTTATTTATTTACTTTTACTTATTTATTCATGAGAGACACACAGAGAGAGAGAGGCAGAGACACAGTCAGAGGGAGAAGCAAGCTCCATGCAGGGAGCCCAATGTGGGACTCGATCCCGGGTCTCTAGGATCAGGCCCTGGGCTGAAGGCAGCGCTAAAACACTGAGCCACGTGGGCTGCCCAGTTCTTTGTAGATTTTGGATACTAGCCCTTTATCTGATATGTCATTTGCAAATATCTTCTCCCTGTAGGTTGCCTTTTAGTTTTGTTGTCTGTTTTTGCTGTGCAGAAGCCTTTTATCTTGATGAAGTCCCAATAGTTCATTTTTGCTTTTACTTCACTTTCCTTTGGAGACATGACGGGCAAGAAGTTGCTGTGGCTGAGGTCGAAGAGGTTGTTGCCTGTGTTCTCCCCTAGGATTTTGATAGATTCTTGTCTCACATTTAGTCTTTCATTCATTTTGAATTTATTTTTGTGTATGGTGTAAGAAAATGTCCAGTTTCATTCTTTTAAATGTGGATGTCCAATTTTCCCAGCACTATTTATTGAATAGACTGTCATTTTTCCATTGGATATTCTTTCCTGCTTGGTCAAAGATTAGTTGACCATAGAGTTGAGGTTCCCTTCTGGATTCTGTTCCTTTGATCTACATGTCTGTTTTTGTGCCAGTACCATACTGTCTTGATGATTACAGCTTTGTTAACAGAGCTTGACGTCTGGCATTGTGATGCCACCAGCTTTGGTTTTCTTCTTGGCTATTTAGAGTCTTTGCTAGTTCCATACAAATTTTAGGATTATTTGTTTCAGCTCTGTGAAAAATGTTGATGGCATTTTGATAGGGATTCCATTGAATGTGTAGATTGCTCTGGGTAGCATAGGTATTTTCACAATATTTATTCTTCCAATCCATGAGCTTGGAATGTTTTTCCATTTGTTTGTGTCTTCCTCAATTTCTTTCATAAGTGTTCTGTGGTTTTTAGAGTAGAGATCCTTTACCTCTTTGATTAGATTTATTCCTAGGTATCGTATGGTTTTTGGTGCAATTGTAAATGAGGTTGATTCCTTAATTTCTGTTTCTTCTGTCTCATTGTTAATCTATAGATATGCAACTGATTTCTGTGCATTGATTTTATATCCTGCCATGTTGGTGAATCCCTGAATGAGTTCTAGCAATTTTGGGGTGGAGTCTTTTGAGTTTTCCACATATAGTATCATGTCATCGGCAAAGAGGGAGAGTTTGACTTCTTTGTCAATTTGAATGTCTTTTATTTCTTTTTGTTGTCTGATTGCTGAGGCTAGGATTTCTAGTACTGTTGTGAACAACAGTGGTGAGAGTGGGCATCCCTGTGGTGTTCCTGACCTTAGGGGAAAAGCTCTCAGTTTTTCTCCATTGAGAATGATATTCACTGTGGGCTTCTAATACATGGCTTTTATGATATTGAGGTATGTTCCCTCCATCCCTACACTGTGGAGAATTTTAATCAAGAAAGTCTTTGTATTTTGTCAAATGCTTTTTCTGCATCAGTTAAGAGCATCATATGGTTCTTGTCCTTTCTTTTATTAATGTAACATATAATATTGATTGATTTGCAAATGTTGGACCATTCTTGCAGCTCAGGAATAAATCCCACTTGGTTATGGTGAATAATCCCTTTAATGTACTGTTGGATTCTATTGGCTAGTATCTTGGTGAGAATTTTGGCATCCATGTTCATCAGGGTTATCAGTCTGTAATTCTCTTGTTTAATGAGGGCTTTGTCTGATTTGGGGATCAAGGTAATGCTGGTCTCACAGAACGAGTTTGGAAGTTTTCCTTCCATTTCTGTATTTTGAAACAGCTTCAGAAGATATGCTCAGTTTGGCAGCACATATACTGAAACAGAAGGATAGATATTAGTTCTTTAAGTGTTTGGTAGAACTCCCCTGGAAAACCATCTGGCCCTAGACTCTTGTTTGTTGGGAGATTTTTGATAACCGTTTCAATTTCCTTGCTGGTTTTTGGTCTGTTCAAGTTTTCTGTTTCTTCCTGTTTCAGTTTTGGTAGTTTATAAGTTTACAGGAATGCGTCCAATTCTTCCAGATTGCTTAATTTGTTGGCATTTAGTTGCTCATAATGTGTTCTTAAAATTGTTTGTATTTCCTTGGTGTTGGTCGTGATCTCTCCTCTTTCATTCATGATTTTTTAAATTTGGTCCTTTTTCTTTTCTTTTTTTTTTTAAGATCTATTTATTTATTCATTAGAGACACAGAAGAAAGAGAGGCAGAGACACAGGCAGAGGGAGAAGCAGGCTCCTCACAGGAAGCCTGATGTGGGATTCAATCCTGGATCCCGTGATCATGACCCAAGCCAAAGGCAGGCACCCAACCGCTGAGCCACCCAGGCGTCCCTCTCCTTTCTTTTTGATAAGTCTGGCTAGGGGTTTATCTATCTTATTAATTCTTTCAAAGATCCAGCTTCTAGTTACATTGATCTGTTCTACTGCTTTTCTGGTTTCTATTTCATGGATTTCTGCTCTAATGTTCATTACTTCTCTTCTCCTGCTTGGTTTAGGCTTCATTTGTTGTTCTTTCTCCAGCTCCTTTAGGTGTAATGTCACCTTGTGTATTTGAGATTTTCCTAATTTTTTTGAGAGAGATTTGTATTGTTATGTACTTCCCTCTTAGGACCACCTTTGCTGTGTCCCAAAGGTTTTGAACCATTGTGTTTTCATTTTTATTTGTTTCCATGAATTTTTTAAATTCTTTAATTTCATGGTTGACCCATTCATTATTTACTCTAAATTTACTCATTATTTACTCTAAAGGATGCTCTTTAGCCTCCAAGTGTTTGAGTTCCTTCCAAATTTTCTCTTGTGATTCAGTTCAAGTTTCAAAGCATGTGGTCTGAAAATATACAGGTATTAATCCCAATCTTTTGGTATTGGTTGAGACCTGATTTGTGACCCAGTATGTAATCTATTCTGGAGAATGTCCCATGTGCCACAGACAGGTTTTTTGTTTTTGTTTTTGGCTTGAACGTTACATAATTCATGTGAATCACATGTCAATGGATCTGGCATGTGGTAAGCACTCATGTAATTTTCTTAGACCAGTAATGTCACCACACACCCTCACCAGACCCCTGGAGTTGCTGGATCAAAACTACAATACTGCTTGTCATAACTTATCATCAAGGAAATGCAAATCAAAACCACAATGAGCTATATCACCTCATACCTATCAAAATGGCTTAAATTAGCAACACAGGAAACTGGTGTTGGTGAGGATGTGGAGAAAGGGGAACCCTCTTGCACTGCTGGTGGGAATGCAAACTGGTGCAGCCACTGTGGAACACAGTATGGAGGTTCCTCAAAAAGTTAAAAATAGATCTACTTTATGATCAAGCAATCACACTACTGAGTTTTAACCCAAAGAATTCAATACCATTAATTCAAAGGGATACATGCACGCCAATGTTTATAGCAGCATTATTTACAATATCCAAGTATGGAAGCAGCCCAAGTGTCCCATCAGTTGCTGAATGAGATGTGGTATATATATATATATATATATATATATATATATATATATATATAATGGGATATTATTCAGCCATAAAAAATAATGAAATCTTGCCATTTGCAATGACATGGATCAGGCTAGAGAGTATAAGACTAAGTGAAATAAGTCAGAGAAAGACAAATACCAAATGATTTCAGTCATGTGGAATTTAAGAAACAAAACAAGCCAAGGGAAAAACATAAGAGGGAGACAAACCAAGAAATAGTCTCTTAACTATAGAGTACAAACTGTTGGTTACCCGAGGGGAAGTGGGGATGGGTTAAATAAGTGATGGTGTTAACAAGTGCACTTGTGATGAGCACGGGGTGTTGTATGGAAGCGTTGAATTGCTATATTGTGCACCTGAAACTAATATAACACTGTATGTTCACTGGGATTAAATAAAAAAACTTTAAAAATATACGGTGATTCTTTCATCAAAGAAGGAGATGGCTGTTGGGTGGGACACCACCAGTGACAGCCACACTAGGAAAATCTCCATCATATACAGGGAACAGAGAAAGACATCACAGACATGGAGGAACTTAGCAATTATGCCAACCACCTAAACTATCTGAGGGAACTCTTAGGAGAGGGGATCCAGCCAAATGATATTTAAATCATAATTAAGCTTTCAGGGGAGGGGAGAGGAGGTGAACAATGGCCAGTGATACTCCTGCACTTCTGACCTTTCAATGCCTTTCAAAACCTCTAAGCACTCTCTGCTCTCGAGGCCTTTGCAATGCCATTCCTGTCCATCCAGACTTTCCAGGAATCCTTTTCTCCCTGTCTTTGTCTGGGGCACTCATTCTCATCTTTTAAACTGTAGCTTAATTACTAATTTCTCTTACTGGCCTTCTTTACATCCATATATAAGTCGTGATCACCCACCAGTGGTTCTCAAAAAACACTCTTCTTTTTGTTCTTGTCATTCCTTATAACATGGATAACTTTACCTTTTTATATTCTAATTATTCTATGTATCCTCTGGTCAAATAAAATGTTCATTAGAATAAGAATTTTGACTCTTTGATTATCCATCTATAGCAGGCATCAAAAAACTATGGTCCCAGGCCAAATCTGGCCCATCACCTGTTTTGTACAGCTAATGAGCTTTAGAATAGTGGTTATTACATTTTTAAATTATTGAAAAAAGAAAGATGAACAATATTTATGGACAGTTGAAAGTGATAAGATTCAAATTTTATGTCCATAAATAAAGTTTTATTGGAATACTGCTACACCGGATTGTTGACATCTTGTCTATGGCTGCTGTCCCACTGCAATGGCAGAGTTGAATAGTTGTGACAGAGACCCTGCCTAAAATTCTTACTGTCTGGCCTTTTACTGGAGAAGTGTGCCAACCCCTGCTCTATACTAAGTAGTGAGAAAAATGCATGGCAGATAGTGGAATCTATTGGTCCAAATTCAGTGTATCACTTAGACATCAGGCATTTAACTCAAGAGCTGGACTTTTACAAGCCATCATTTTTTTTCAGCAGTGCGAAAATAAGAAGTCCCCATAGGGCTAATGGGCAAAAGGAATCCCTGGCTGATGAAAAGTCAAGTTTTCCTCTGATGGTGAGGCAATGAACCTAGACTAGCACAACTGGAGAGATGTGGTGCGTGAATTGTGGAGTCAGATGAGGAGACACTGGTAGATGAAAATATCAGCATGGGGGGATGCTCAGCAGTTAAGCATCTGCCTTTGGCTCAGGGTATGATCCTGGGGTCCTAGGATAGAGTCCTGCATTAGGCTCCCTGTGGGGAGCCTGCTTCTCCCTCTGCCTGTATCTCTGCCTCTCCCTCTGTGTCTCTCATGAATAAATAAAATCTTTTATAAAAAAAAGAAAATGTCAGCTTGGAGACATGGGAGTTTGTCATTAATCCTGTACCTCACAGGCTCTGCATTCAAGCAATGCAAGTCCTCTCTACCCCATCCTCAAGATACGTTTGTTTCCTTATATCACATGAAAGTTTCTCTACAAGGTACATTGGTCCCTCTGGATTTTTCTCACCCAAGTATTGCTCATGTTATTTATTTATCTTTTTACCTGTGCCAACAGTTCTTCAGGGATATTATTGGTTCCCCTTGCAGACACTGTCATTGCTACCAGTGACATTATAATTGCTGCACTGATGGGAAATGAGATCATGGTGTCCCTAACCTATAACTCGAGGTCAGGTGCTTTCTCACACTCTCAGGCACATACCTTGGCAGTGACAGGCTCACCATCCAGGTATCGGATATCTGCTTGGTGAGGTTTTTTTTCTTTTTTTCCCCTTTTAGAAAATGTCAGAAAAAGTGACTTTCAGTGTTAGAGCTTTACCTTGGACTCCTAATATGCTTCCTACCTGGGAAGGCTGGAGTGCTATATTAAATCTGAATACTATAGAGGAACGTATAGATGTTCAGGAGGGTACTAAAATGTCTTATGTTTGTACTGTATTTAGAGTTATCATCTTTCCCTTCCCTTCCTTTTTGTTCTTGGCTTCCTGAGACTTCCTGTCCATCCTTTCTTCCTATCAGACTTGCCAGAATGATTCTCCTTTCCCTTCCAATCTTTTAAATGCTTTCTTTAAAAATGGGGACCACAGAACCTTCATTGTAGGAGTGTTATGAGGAATAAATAAAATAACATACATGCCTGGCTTTAAGCACAGACATAGAAACTGTGGTCAGGGCAGCCCGGGTGGCTCAGCGGTTTAGCGCCGCCTTCAGCCCAGGGTCTGATCCTGGAGACCCGGATCGAGTCCCACGTCGGGCTCCCTGCATGGAGCTTGCTTCTCCCTCTGCCTGTGTCTCTGCCATTCTCAATCTCTCTGTTTTCTCATGAATTTTATTTAAAATCGTAAAAAAGAATCTTTAAAAGAAACTGTGGTCAATTCTTCAGAATATTCACAGAGAGCCATCGCTTTGGGTGGTATGAGGAAAATTCATAGGCCATATTCTTCTCAGATTCTTCTTAGACCCCAGGAAAGGAATGTTAGTTGTTATGTCTAAGTCTTTTAAGGAGAGAGATATTTGTAAATATATTTTCCAGAATCAATAATGGACATACAGCCACCCATTGACTACATTGTCAGTGCTGAGACAGAGTCATAAATAGGCCATGACATTAAGACAGGATATCCTGAGTTTGGGCTCTAATTCAGGATAATTCCCTCCCACATGCTCAGGTCTGACCTTACCCTGTCCTTGGTGTGACAGAGGAAATGAAACAAGAAAACATGCCATACAAGGGGCAGGGCACTGCAAAGGGCCCAGCAAAAAGCCCACTGAATAAAGAGCTATTTTCAACATTAGTTGTTGGTATCTGCAGGAACCATGTGAAGGTTGCCACCTTGCTTCTCCCCACCTGGCTAAAGGCCAATGCCTAAAGAAGGGAGAAATCCTTCCTTACCTTGGGGCTTCCTTTTCTGCCTATCTGACCTCCTGCTATTTCCTCTCTAATGACCAACTCACTTCTCCTTTCTTGCCCTTATATATGGTGCTTTTTTTTTTTTTTTTTGACAAAGGAAGCCTGGACCCTAAATACTTGGATGTCCATGTTCCTATTCCATATTAGTTCTCATTATCTCATGCCTAGTCTTCTTTATCCACACTAGGTTTGTTTCCAATAACTTTGCTCATTCATCATAACACACTGGAATCTGGGGACATATCATAGAGTCTGCTTTGGTGTTCATGACTCTGCACCCCTCAAAGGCAGATTGAAGCAGGGGAACCCCTTGAACATGGCTGGTGTACCCATACCCTAGGTTCTGTGAGTGTTGGCTGCTAAAGCCTCATATCTGCATCCCTCTCAGAATTACCCTTAGATGTAATGCAACTCCCCTACAATGTTACCTGAATGTCCAGTGGCCAATGATGACTGAACTAGAGTCTGTAAGCCCAGCTGTTGCCTCAATGAGACACTAACTGTGCTGCAGAGTATACACCAGGGTCCCCTGTGTGACTGGGACAAGACCACACCCTTGCTTAGCCTCCTTCCCTCCTCTTTCCTGAGAGTTCTCTCTCACTAGAATACTTTGGAAGCTTCTCCATCTCAGGCTCTGCTCCAAGGAACTGGGCCTAAAACACCAATAGTTTTATTTTATAGTGGACATGAGGCTCAGCAGAAAAGGCGTAAGACCTCAAATCTGAGCTGTTAAGATCTGATGTTCCTGTCATCAAAGATACCTCTGAGATAGAGTGTGGGGTCCCTTCAACACCATGTACTCGGAGCTGGAAACGGGAGGTGGAGGCTTTCCCAGTGTGCCATTATTCCTGAACATTGGAAATTCATTTATTACTACTGAGAATAATACCAGATTTGCCTGCCTGCCTGCCTCCTTCTCTCACCCTCCCTTCCTTCCCTATTGGTTTTTTCTTTTTCTTTTTTCTCTTCTTTTCCTTTCCCTTCTCTTCCCTTCCCTTCCCTTCCTTATGCTTCTCCTGTTATGAGAATGGATTTTTAAGGTGATGTTGCTAATCTGTGATTCCCCTCTCCCTTAAAATAAATACTTCAGCTCCCTCCTCAGAATCATGTAGTGTACACACCCACAAAGAAAGGTGAGTGTCTCCTGACTTCTGAGATTCTGGGGTGAGAATTTGTAGACAAGATACTGCTTACTTCCTCCTCTTCTGAGAAGACTTCATGGTTAGATATAACATAGGAGCTGAGAGTAGGAGATTTGGAAATACCATGCTTGGATTCCAAGGCTCCTATATTACTGTGGAGTGATTTTAGATGATTTTTATTCAATTTTTCTTATTTGAAAATGGGCAAGGATAGTAACATCTCTATTTTTTAAAAAGAAGGTAATAACTTAAAGTATGTAAAGTGATATACTTAGAACAGTGCTTTTCTCCCTGGATTCTATATATATGGCACAAATGGAAGAGCCAGTGATGGCTCTCCCAGCCCTCGACTCCCAGAGTTTATGCTTAGCATGAAAAAAATAATCTATTGTCCAAGCCAGGACCATTTAGCATAAAAGAGGATTTAATCAAATTCTGCAGGGCACATTTTTGCCTTTCTCATTCAATATTTCCGTGTTTTGTTCAGTGAGAACGCTGTCTCCCAACATCAACACATTTATTCCTTTGTTTGGTGCAGTGAAACATTTATTTTTTATTTTGTTTATTTAATTAATTTTTTAGTGCAGTAAAACCTTTTTTATGTATATTTTTCTATTGGAGTTCGATGTGCCAACATATGGTATAACACCCAGTGCTCATCCTGTCAAGCGCCCCTCTCAGTGCCTGTCACTCATTCAAACAATTTTTTTAAAGATTTTATTTATTTATTTGAGAGAGAGTGCGTGTGGGGGGGGGGGGGAGGGGGGGAGCAGCGGGAGAGGGACAAGCAGAAACACTATGGATCACCCTATTTGCTAACACTCTGTGACTGAACTCCAAGTTGGGCTGCCCAGTGGCTTGAGAGCCCAATATTCAACAGACAGTTTTGAATGGAAAGTAATTTGAGCTAATTTGAGCTTTATTCAGGAATCCAGCCACCTGGGGAGAAGGTGGGCACTTGTCCCAAAGCCAACTCCAGTGTTTCTGCTGGCCCAGTGGTTTTTAAAGGAGTTTAGGGCAATTAATTAGTAAAGGGAGTGCAGTGGTCTGGAACTCTTTCTTTCTTTCTTTCTTTCTTTCTTTCTTTCTTTCTTTCTTTCTTTCTTTCTTTTCTTTCTTTCTTTTCTTTCTTTCTTTCTTTCTTCTTTCTTTTTCTTTCTTTCTTCTTTCTCTTTCTTTCTTTCTTTCTTTCTTTCTTTCTTTCTTTCTTTCTTTCTTTCTATTTTTTTAAGATTTTATTTTTGAGTAATCTCTACACCCAATGTGGGGTTCAAACTCACAACCCTGAGATTGAGAGTCACACGCTCTGCCAACTGAGCCAGCCAGGCACCCATGTGACATTTCTTGATTATGTGCAGACTCTGTAGTGCCAGCTACAAATATTACCTCAGTGCTCAGGGGTTGTATGAAGAAGTCCAGTTCCTGTTTTGTGATGTGCAGGTGTACTCTGTTCTTTCTGCAAAGGAGGGCAAGATCCACAGATATACAAAGGGAGGTCAGTAAAATCATTTGTGTGACCTAAACAAAGAAAAAATTTTTACTAAAAATAAACTGCTAGGCTAATCAGAAAGCTGCGGTGGCTTCAAAAAGACTTGACGGCCTCTGTGGCCCTGGAAGGTTTTGGTCCTTCTCTCCTCAAAGTCAGTGATATGTCTGCTATGGTCAGCAAATAAAGAGTGTGTTAACTTGAAGCTAGTTAACCCTTAAGACCAGCTGGAGTGCTGTTACTTCTTAGAAAACTTCCCTCGCCAAGGACTCTACTTTAAACTCTAAAGAAGGAGCAGAACTTGGTGAGGGAGATTTCTTCCATAAACTGCCATCCTGAGGTTTGATGGAAAAAGAGAGAAGGTGTAAGCATCTGGGGAGAGCTGGTAATCCTATATATGTTGTCATAATTATCCCAATTCAGCAAGGCTTTTAATCTTCCTGGACAACCTGGTCCAATGTCATGCCACCTGGGATATAGTTGTCTAGTGCTATGGCTATGGACCAATACATATCCTTTAACTACAATGTAGAGGAGCAGTAAGTACAGAATATCAAAGCCCTCCAAAATTATTTTCTTTCTTCTTCTTCAAACATTCCTCAAAGTTGTGCACATAATATCTTTTTAGGATATTTAAATCCAACCTATATCTACTGTAATATTCTTTTACAATTATAAAATTGCTAGTTTTTCCCCTTTTGTCTTGACAATATTTACCAATGTTAGACTCATTTATATATCTATTATATTTTTTGTCAATTATAGAGCTATTTTTATTTCTATTTCATTAATTTGCTATATTGTCTTCAATGATATCTTCCTTCTCCTGTCTTCAATAAAATTTTGCTAAATTCATAGGTTAATTTAAAATTTTTTTCAGTTTAAAATTATTCCATAAAATCTGTTAAGTCAGGCAGACTGTGGTGTTATTTTAATCCTCTATATTTTATTAATTTTTGTGAACTGAGTGGCATTCTCAGATAGAAATCTGTTAAACTCCATCTTATGTCCTTATATTTCCTAAAGCTTTTTATGCATAAAGAGGCAGCTATCCATTCAAAATCCTACAGGGTCGAGCCATTAACATGAATAGAGATAGCTGGTTTCATGAAGGCTATTACAAATTATAGGGTGCCTGCCCCAGTCAATGGAGTTGACATTACCTAGCTTCAACAACCATTCAACATGGAAGAACACTGGACAGGAACATAGCATTTTCTTATTTTGAAAGACAAACAAAAGCTTCCAGATTGTTTAAAATTGACATGTAACCTAAAATATTTAAATTACAGAGTGGGAAAAGGAAGTGAAATATCGGGGCTATTTTCTGGCATTGTGTAGCCTATGTTTAGAAAAATTCATTCATAAATATGCATCCTAAATAAGTATATCCTAAATAAAATGCTAGAAAATCATATATAGGAGGAAGAGATCTAATTTACTCTTTCAGAGTAGTTTGAATCAATATTTGGATATCCAATAACATAAAATAGGATTTTGCAAATATGAATAAAGGTGAAATTTTTTAATATTGAATTTGCTGCACCTTAGTGATATACATATTCTTTCTCTCTAGATCATCTGGCTTTGAATAAAACAAACTCATTCTGAGCATTGACACTATGGCTTCTTGTGAGTTGGTAATGGGGATTCTCTTCCTTTTCCAGACTGCAGTTGGGCTCCTAGGGAATTTCTTACTCCTTTATTTTTATATATTGACTTTGTTCACTAAACATACTCAGAGACCTACAGGTCTAATTCTTAACCAGTTGGCCTTAGCCAACTTTCTAGTTCTTTCTTCTAGGGGAATCTTTGAGGCACTGGCAGCTTTTTGTTTGGACTATTTCCTGGGAGAAGCTCTGTGTAAGATTACCTTTTATACTCATAGGGTAGCCGGAGGGGTTTCTCTCTGCACCACCCACCTTTTGAGCGGCATCCAGGCTATCACTATAAGTCCTAATAATTCCAAATGGGCAGAACTCAAACTGAAAGCTTCTATATTTGTTCAAACCTCCTGTTGTTTCTGTTGGATTCTTCATCTCCTGGTAAATATTGTTGTGCCAGTGAAAGTGACTCACCCAGAGAATACTATAAACATCACACACAGAAAATTTGGACTGTGTTCTGTAGAAGGGTCTGATTCATCCATAGCCTCACTCTATGCATTCATCTCTACCTTCCTTGATATTTTGTGTTTGGGATCAATGGGTTGGGCCAGTGGCTCCATAGTGCTCTTCCTGCAAAGACATAAGCAGAGAGTCCAATACCTTCACCACACCAGTCTCCCTTCCAGAGCTTCCCAGAGACCACTGCCACTCACACTGTCCTGCCTCTGGTGAGCTTATTTGTCTCCTTTTATTTTCTATCCTCCGTCATATTACTGTATATGATTTACGTTGTCAAACCAAGCCAGCAACTGGCGAACATCAGTACATTCTTGGCTGCTTGTTTTCCAGCTTTCAGCCCCTATCTCCTCATCAGTCGTGACATTCAAATCTTAAGAACCTACTTTGTCAGCTGTAAAATAAAAATCTCCAGGAATGCTCATTGGTTGAGCATCTGCCTTCAGTTCAGGGCATGATCCCAGGGTCCTGGGATCGAGTCTCACATCAGCCTCCCCACAGGGAGCCTATTTCTCCCTCTGCCTGTGTCTCTGCCTCTTTCTATGTGTCTATCAAGAATAAATAAACAAAATGTTAAAAAAAAAAAACACTCCAAATAGTCCCTTTACAAACAGCCACCACTCATTCAATAATTGTTTGAGTGCAAAATAGTCGACATCTGTAGGTCTAACTGTAGACTCACTTAAAAATTCATCCTGGTTATTTTTCAATGTGAGATTTCAGTCCTGTGATTTAATTTTCTAAATGCATTAACATTCTCATTGAATATTGCCTTCCAGTGCAACAAAATACATTTTATTTTCTGCAGAAACTGCATAGTCCAAGAAAAAGGGGCTCACTTATGTTAACACTCGGTGTTACCATAATGAGATGCCAGAGCCTATATAATAATTCTAATGAAAGGCCCACTTGATACTCTTCATGCCCTACCAGGCATGATTTGAATGCACTTTTAAAGGTCTCATCCTTTGGGTTGCCTGTGTGGCTCAGTCAATTAAGCGTCTGACTCTTGACTTCAGCTTAGGTCATGATCTCAGGGTTGTGAGACTGATCCCTGTGTTAAGCCTGGCACTGGGCTCTGTGCCTGAGTGTGGAGCTTGCTTGGGATTTTCTTTTCATTGTTTAAATCTTATTTATTTATTTATTTATTTATTTATTTATTTATTTATTTGACAGAGAGCTAAAGAGAGAGCACACACAAGCAGAGGGAGTGGGAGAGGGAGAAGCAGGCTCCCTGCTGAGTAGGGAGCCTGTTGCAGGGCTCGATCCCATGACCCTGGGATCATGACCTGAACTGAAAGCAGCCCCTTAACCAACTGAGCCACCTAGGCGCCCCTGCTTAGAATTTTCTCTCTTCCTCTCTCTCTGTCCCTCACCCCGCTCTCTCTCTAAAAAGGCCTCATCCTTTAATATGGATCAGCCAAAGACCAGCAGGCACTTGAACAAACATTCTATCTGGAAAGAAAAACACAAAGACAAACAGGTGGCGGGGGAGGGGTAGTAACATGGGGGACAAAAGCATATTAAGGAAATAGAACAGTTCTACAATTTGTGTAATATTGTTGATGAGATATAAAACTATTGCATGCATAAGGCAAGGGTAGAATGCTATTAAAATGAATGATAGAAGATTAAAAAGACCTTTTGGGAATTAGGACCATGACGGAAGAGATAAAGTACTCAGCAGAGTGGTTGGAAGGTAATATGTCGCCACCTCTAGGAAATTGGAAGAAGGGAAAAGAACTTAGAAACAAAAAAATAGCGAAACATTCCTGGAGGTGAATATCTGAATAATAGATAACCCTAGGAGAAAGAAATATAAACACAGAGAGGAGAATAAAATATCAAAGAAATTATACAAGATGGTTTGTTACATCTATTTACAGACTAAAAGGCCCATTTGTTTAATGGGAAACGAATTTAAATATGCCAATATCCAAATTTTAAAATATCAGAGAGAATAATACTCTTTAGCTCCATCCATGTCATTGCAAACGGCAACTTCTCTTTGTTTTATGGCTGAGGAATATTCCTTTATATATATTTCACTCATATGTGGAATATAAGAAACAAAACAAATGAACATGGTAGGGGGAAAGAAAGAAAGACAAAGCAAGAAACAGACTCTTAACTATAGAGAACTGATGGTTTGTTTGGAGGAGAGATGGGCAGGGAGATGGGTTAAATAGATGATGGGTATTAAGGAAGGCACTTGTGATGGCCGCTGGGTGTTATATGTAAGTGATAAATCACTGAATTCTACACCTGAAACTAATATTATAATGTATGTCAACTAACTGGAATTTATTTATTTTTTAAAAGACTATTTATTCGTAGACACACACACACACACACACACACACACAGAGGGAGAGACAGAGGCAGAGGGAGAAGCAGACTCCATGCAGGGAGCCCGATATGGGACTTGATCCCGGGTCTCCAGGATCATGCCTTGGGCCAAAGGCAGGTGCCGAACCACTGAGCCATCCCGGCTGCCCACTAACTGAAATTTAAATAAAAACTTGGAAAGACAAAAAAATATTGGAGAGAAATAACAGATTCCTAAGGATTCTGCAAAGCAAGCAGCAGGTCATATCCAAAGGGAGAAAAATCAAAATGGCTCAGATTTCTAAAGAGCAACATTGAAAACTGGAAGGCAACGAGCAATGCTACCAAACTTCTGAAATAATGATTTCTAAACTAAAATTGGGTGTCTGTCACACTAAACTCTATTTAGAATAGAAAGATTTTCAGGAAGCCAAGTTCTCAAAAGGTTCTATTAATGGTTTTCCAGGAATTACTGAAGGCCAAAATATCTAAAGTAAGCGAAAAAGAAGACAATATGAACCCCTGGAAACTGGAGATTCAACCCACCAGAAACGCTAATGAGATCTGTTCAATGGTAGAGGAAGAAAACCTAGGTTGACAGTTATACAGCCAGCCTAGAGATTACGCAGTTGAACTGGTGGCAGAGGAATGTATTGGAGAAGAAAATTAGGGATGCCTGGGTGGCTCAGTGGTTGAGCATCTTCCTTTGGCTCAGGTGGTGATCCCAGGGTCCTGGGATTGAGTCCCGCATCAGGCTCCCCACAGGGAGTCTGCTTCTCCCTTTGCCTATGTCTCTGCCTCTCTCTGTATCTCTCATGAATAAATAAATAAAATCTTTTTTTAAAAAGCAGAAAGTTAAATTGATAGAATTCTTGACATGTTCTGTTGAAAATTTGGGAATGAATAAATAATTTGTACATGGAGAAGCCAAGCATATTAAAATACATTAATTCTAATTTGGGAAAATTAAAATTGGTATGAGAATAGCAATGTAACATGAAACCTCATATAACTCAGCAGTTAACAGTCATAATAGATAAACGCTGATCATTTATTTGACCAAAATACATGTATTTAAGCTAGTGTGGAGGGTTTATTTGCTATTCTGTCAAATGCATCTCTAAATGATACACTGGCAAATATAATTGAAATATATAGTCTATCCCTGACCCCCAGGTGCAGTCTTGTGAGCTGGATCTGGGAGTTCCCTGTCTCCACCTCCGCTTCCAGCAGAAAGTCATTATGTGACTAACACATTTTCATCAGATTTCCTCTGATTTACCCTGAAGTATATGTGAAAATGATGTGCTCTTCCAAGAAATGTGGAATTAGGTTCCAGCCTCCAGCTATTACCTTAATCTTTGAAAATGACATGAAGGGGAAGGTCACCAATGCACCCTGCCAGTCTGAAACTTTTCAAAGTTTTCAGATTGCAGCAGAGCTGCTGAACAATTAAGGAATAATCCACAACACAAAATTTACCTAGAACAGGTATCACTGAGACAGCTAGAGAAGTTATTCATTTTTTTTTATAAGGTTATTTGTTGGAGTAAAATTTGGCAAAAACAGCACAACAAATTCAACTGGAAACAATCATTGATCTGAAGGAAGACCTGAACAAACTAGATGACAAAGAACTTGCTGAAAGAAAGAGCATCATGAACGTTTTGAGAAAAATCAGAAGAAGGATGATCCAAATTTTGTTTATGACACTGAAGTTGAGTTCCCACAGGATGAACAACTGCAGTCTTATGGCTGGGACACAGAGTCACCTAAGTTCTTTTTTTTTTTTTTTATAAATTTTTATTTATTTATGATAGTCACACACACACACACACACAGAGAGAGAGAGAGAGAGAGAGAGAGAGAGGCAGAGACACAGGCGGAGGGAGAAGCAGGCTCCATGCACCGGGAGCCCAACGTGGGATTCCATCCCGGGTCTCCAGGATCGCGCCCTGGGCCAAAGGCAGGTGCCAAACCGCTGTGCCACTCAGGGATCCCCGAGTCACCTAAGTTCTGATATAAAAAACTAAAAAAATTAATTGGGCTAGGAGAAAAATCTATGTTTATACAAATAAACATATATAAACATGTATAAAATATATAAACATGGTTCTAGAAAAATGTAACTGTACGTGGTGGGTCATGTTTGGATCAACCATGTTACTTTTCAAAACCAGCATATGTGGAGTATCTACTATGTAGATGCATGAGGAATTCAGGGAAAATAGAATATTGGAATCTGCCTTTAAGGAACTTATAATATAACTGGAAGATAAGTCAAAAACTTGTGAATAGCTAATTAACAGTATTAGGCAGAAAAAAAGATTACAGCCAAATGCTTGATAAAAGTTAAAGAGGGTCAAAGGCTAGATTACCCTAGGGTAGACTAGTCAGGGAAGACTGTCCTTTAGTGGTGAGATGGGACTTTGCCTGGATCTAGAAATGGTAGTGTTTGGGTAGCAGTTTATATAGAATTCCAGATGACGGAACCTGGGATAAAAAAAGGGGGAAGAGAGTAGTGGTAAAGAGATAGGGATTAGAACATTGTGTGTGAGGAACAGTAAGCAATTTATAGCTGGATAAGATTGGAGGGCATATATGGTTACCAGATTACCTTGTATGCATTATGTCTTTTTCCCCCCTTCACAATTTTCTTGGCTATCTTATTCTTTCAGGCAAGGTTCAGAATCAAATCATCAGACACTCCTTTCAAAAAAATCTGGAATTTTGAAAAATATTTACATCTTTTACAAATAAAAAATAAAATAAAATAAAATAAAAAATAAAAAAACCAAATACGTAGGGGATTATTAGCATCTTTTCAATATGGAATTTTCCCATCTAGTAATATTGTTACATATGATATCCATTTATTGAAGGTTTATATTCCAAAATGATCATAACAATGTTAATTAGCATTTGTTATATACTATGGACCTGGCACATAAATCCTTGACATTTATTGTCTCATAATCCTCAAACTTATGACATAGGTAGTATTATCATTTTGGTTATATGAACAAAACAGAAACACTCTTAAGCATTTAATATGCATTACGTCTTTATATGTATTTAGCTCTGTTTGTTATGTATATTATTTTGGTCTGTTTGTTATGTATTTAACCCTGGAGTAGAAGAGTAGCCCTGTAGAATGCCCTGCAGCTGCAGGTGGATATCATTTGATGAACAACAGGGGAATTCTGCCCCTCCAGGATCAGGAAAATATATATACTAAAGACATTCTGAAACCCTGAAGTTCTTCCCATAAATAAATAGGTTTGTTTGCAAAATAGGAAATCTACCCATAATATATAACAACAGGCATTGCCAGGTTAGGCCTATTCATGAGTTTGGATCTACAAAGAGATCTTTTTTTTTTAATAACAAATTTATTTTTTATTGGTGTGCAATTTGCCAACATACAGAATAACACCCAGTGCTCATCCTGTCAAGTGCCCCCCTCAGTGCCCGTCACCCATTCACCCCCACCCCCCACCCCCCTCCCCTTCCACCACCCCTAGTTCATTTCCCAGAGTTAGGAGTCTTTATGTTCTGTCTCCCTTTCTGATATTTTTTTTAATTTATTTTTTATTGGTGTTCAATTTACTAACATACAGAATAACCCCCAGTGCCCGTCACCCATTCACTCCCACCCCCCGCCCTCCTCCCCTTCCACCACCCCTAGTTCGTTTCCCAGAGTTAGCAGTCTTTACCTTCTGTCTCCCTTTCTGATATTTCCCACACATTTCTTCTCCCTTCCCTTCTATTCCCTTTCACTATTATTTATATTCCCCAAATGAATGAGAACATATAATGTTTGTCCTCCTTGGATGGACTTATTTCACTCAGCATAATACCCTCCAGTTCCATCCACATTGAAGCAAATGGTGGGTATTTGTCATTTCTAATGGCTGAGGAATATTCCATTGTATACATAAACCACATCTTCTTTATCCATTCATCTTACAAAGAGATCGTTGTTGAATCAAGTTATATGTGTACAAATACATCTTTCATCTTATTATACTCTTTAATTGGAAGAAATTCTGTTTTCTTCAAGAAAAATTAGTATTAATTAAATAAAGCTATAAACATTAAAAAGGAAATATACTAGGCAATATGAAGAATGGTAAAAGACGGGATCAGAGAAGTGGACAGGGCAGATCACGAAGGAGATTATTGCTATGCAGACCATCTTTAAGAGTTTTTAATTTGGCTCTCATTCTTTTTTTAAAATTGTTATTTATTTATGATAGGCACACAGTGAAAGAGAGAGAGAGAGAGAGAGAGAGGCAGAGACATAGGCAGAGGGAGAAGCAGGCTCCATGCACAGGGAGCCCAACGTGGGATTTGATCCCGGGTCTCCAGGATTGCACCCTGGGCCAAAGGCAGGCACTAAACCGCTGCGCCACCCAGGGATCCCCTGGCTCTCATTCTGTGAAAGCATTTTTTGAATGATTACTTCATTCTGTTAACTGGTATACAGCTGACCTATGGTAACTGAGTTTTTATTTTGTAATGATTATCTGATCCTCACTTCCTTCAAACTCATCCAGCTCTGATTTCCCATCCTAGATGCCTATTCTTGTCATCTACAACACTTTCTGGAAGCAAATGCAAAGTTCACATACTGGAATCTGTATTTACTCTACCAATTTAAAGCATAAAGAAATTTAAGAAAATAGAGGCTTACAAAATCATTGAATGTACTAGAGGAAAGAGTTCTAGACAGAACTTTCAGGAATGACTCCAAGTAAAAGATGACCAAACTGGAGATACTATTTCTGTAATAGATTTCTGTCACAGACAGGAGGATGGGATGTCATGAGGGTACCAGTGGACAGTCATGTTCAAGACCGGACACTATAGCTAAATCTAGGCACTATAATCTTTTGTCACTGACACTCATTTGACTTTTAACATTTAGTAGCTAAAAATTGGAAATATAACCATCTGTAAATCAGATAATTATTTTCACAACTTTGACAGAGCAATCAGCAGGAAAATAACATGTCTACCTTCTATCTTCCAAACATCAGCAAAATTTTAAAAGAACTTTAATTTAGATTTAAAGAGGGATGCCTGGGTGGCTCAGCGGTTAGGCATCTGCCTTCAGCTCCCGGTGCCATCCCACTCTGGGGTGGAGTCTCCAATCGGGCTCCCTCTGGGGAGCCTGCTTCTCCCTCTGTGTCTCTGCCTCTCTCTGCGTGTCTTTTGTGAATGGATGAATAAAATCTTATTAAAAATGTTTTTAAAAATCAGATTTAAAGGAAGTTTTTAAGAGAATTTTAAAAATCTATTTCACTTCTACAAGCTTAGCTAGAAAAGGAACTGGTAAATTTATCTTTTTTAAGCATCCTCCATTTCAGAAAGGAAAAAAAAAGAGAGAGTGGATTGATCCTGAAAGTCAATTTACTGTATCCATTAAAATAATCAAGAAAAGCCTATTCTAGGAACCAAAGTATGAATGTTACAAAGTCTGGTAATATAATTCACCATATAAATCCTGAAAGTAAAAATTCAGGTATATATCTCCATAGAGTATTAAAATTTTTAAAAAATATTTTATTTATTTATTCATGAGAGACAGAGAGAAAGAGAGAGAGGCAGAGACACAGGCAGAAAAAGAAGCAGGCTCCATGCAGGGAGCTCAGTATGGGACTCGATCCCAGGACTCCAGGATCATGCCCTGAGCACAAGGCAGATGCTCAACCGCTGAGCCACTCAGGTGTCCCATCTTTAAAAAAATCTCAGTATAGTTGACATAGTATTCTATTAATTTCATGTGTACAAATCTATTATGGTGATTCAACAATTCTATACAACCCAGGGCTCATCATGGTAAGTGTACTCTTAATCCTTTCACTTAGTTCACCCATCTCCCCACTCATCTCCCCTCTGGTAACCATCAGTTTGTTTTCTGTTTTTTGGTTTGTCTTTTTTTTTTTTGGTTTGTTTTCTTTTGTTTCTTAAATTCCACACATGAGTAAAATCATATGGTATTTGTCTTTCTCTGACTGGCTTATTTTACTTAGGCTTATACCCTTTAGATCCATCTGTCATTGCAAATGGCAAGATTTCATTCTTTTTTATGGCTGAGAAATATTCCATTTTATATATAGATGCAATCTCTTCTTTATTCACTCATCTGTTGATGAATGCTTGGGCTGCTTCTATAATTTGGCTATTGTAAATAATGCTCTAATAAATATAGTGGTGCATATATCTTTTTTTGTTTGTTTTTTGGTTTAGTCCATCAGTTTACCAATGACTTTATTTATTTTTAAAGTTTTATTTATTTATTTATTTATTTATTTATTTATTTATTTATTAATTATTGGAGTTCAATTTGCCAACATATAGCATAACACCCAGTTCTCATCCCGCCAAGTGTCCCCCTCAGTGCCCATCACCCAGTCACCCCAACCCCCAGACCACCTCCCTTTCCACTACCCCTTCTTCGTTTCCCAGAGTTAGGTGTCTGTCATGTTTTGTCACCCTCACTGATATTTTCACTCATTTTCTCTCCTTTCCCCTTTATTCCCTTTCACCAATTTTTATAATCCCTAAATGAATGAGACCATATAATGTTTGTTCTTCTCTGATTGACTTACTTCACTCAACATAATACCCTCCAGTTCCATCCATGTCTAAACAAATGGTGGGTATTTGTGTTTCTAATGGCTGAGTAATATTCCATTGTATACATAGACCACATCTTCTTTATCCATTCATCTTTCAATGGACAACGAGGCTCCTTCCACAGTTTGGCTATTGTGGACATTGCTGCTATAAGCATTGGGGTGCAGGTGTTCTGCACCTCATCTTTGTGTCTTCACTGCATCTATATCTTTGGGGTAAATCCCCAGCAGTGCAATTGCTGGGTTGTAGGGCAGATCTATTTTTAACTCTTTGAGGAACCACACAGTTTTCCAGAGTGGCTGCACCAGTTCACATTCCCACCAACAGTGCAAGAGGGTTCCCCTTTCTCCAAATCCTCTCCAACATTTGTTGTTTCCTGCCTTGTTAATTTTCCCCATTCTCACTGGTGTGAGGTGGTATCTCATTGTGGTTTTGATTAGTATTTCCCTGATAGCATGTGATGCGGAGCATTTTCTCATGTGCCTGTTGGCCATGTCTATGTCTTCCTCCGTGAAATTTCTGTTCATGTCTTTTTCCCATTTCATGATTGAATTGTTTGTTTCTTTTCTGTTGAGGTTAATAAGTTCTTTATAGATCTTGGATACTAGCCCTTTATCTGATAGGTCATTTGCAGATATCTTCTCCCATTCTGTAGGTTGTCTTTTAGTTTTGTTGACTGTTTCTTTTGCTGTGCAGAAGCTTTTTATCTTGATGAAGTCCCAATAATTCATTTTTGCTTTTGTTTCTCTTGCCTTCATGGATGTATCTTGCAAGAAGTTGCTGTGGCCAAGTTCAAAAAGGGTGTTGCCTGTGTTCTCCACTAGGATTTTGATGGAATCTTGTCTCACATTTAGATCTTTCACCCATTTTGAGTTAATCTTTGTGTATGGTGCAAGAGAATGGTCTAGTTTCATTCTTCTGCATGTGGATGTCCAATTTTCCCAGCACCATTTATTGAAGAGACTGTCTTTTTTTCCAATGGATAGTCTTTACTGCTTTGTCGAATATTAGTTGACCATAAAGTTGAGGGTCCACTTCTGGATTCTCTATTCTGTTCCATTGATTTATGTGTCTGTTTTTGTGCCAATACCACACTGTCTTGATGATCACAGCTTTGTAGTACAACCTAAAATCTGTCATTGTGATGCCCCTGGCTCTGGTTTTCCTTTTTAATATTCCCCTGACTATTTGGGGTCTTTTCTGATTCCACACAAATCTTAAGATGATTTGTTCCAACTCTCTGAAGAAAGTCCATGGTTTTTTGATTGCCTTAAATGTGTAAATTGCCCTGGGTAACATTGACATTTTTCACAATATTAATTCTGCCAATCCATGAGCATGGAATATTTTTCCATCTCTTTGTGTCTTCCTCAAATTCTTTCAGAAGTGTTTTGTAGTTTTTAGGGTATAGATCCTTTACCTCTTTGGTTAGGTTTATTTTCCTAGGTATCTTATGCTTTTGGGTGCAATTCTAAATGGGATTGACTCCTTAATTTCTTTCTTTAGTCTCATTGTTAGTGTATAGAAATGCCACTGATTTCTGGGCATTGATTTTGTATCCTGCCACACTGCCAAATGGCTATATGAGTTCTAGCAATCTTGGGGTGGACTCTTTTGGGTTTTCTTTCTTTCTTTCTTTCTTTCTTTCTTTCTTTCTTTCTTTCTTTCTTTCTTTCTTTCTTTCTTTTTTATCTACGATAGTCACACACAAAGAGAGAGAGAGGAAGAGACACAGGCAGAGGGAGAAGCAGGCTCCATGCACCGGGAGCCCGATGTGGGATTTGATCCCGGGTCTCCAGGATCGCGCCCTGGGCCAAAGGCAGGCGCCAAACCGCTGCGCCACTCAGGGATCCCTCTTTTGGGTTTTCTATGTACAGTATCATGTCCTCTGCAAAGAGGGAGAGTTTGACTTCTTCTTTGCCAATTTGAATGCCTTTAATGTCTTTTTGTTGTCTGATTGCTGAGGCTAGGACTTCCAGTACTATGTTGAATAGCAGTGGTGAGTGTGGACATCCCTGTCTTGTTCCTGATCTTAGGGGAAAGGCTCCCAGTGCTTCCCCATTGAGAATGATATTTGCTGTGGGTTTTTAGTAGATGGCTTTTAATATGTTGAGGAATGTTCCCTCTATCCCTACACTCTGAAGAGTTTTGATCAGGAATGGATGCTGTATTTTGTCAAATGCTTTCTCTGCATCTATTAAGAGGCTCATATGGTTCTTGTTTTTTCTCTTGTTGGTATGATTTATCACATTGATTGCTTTACCAGTGTTGAACCAGCCTTGCATCCTGGGGATAAATCCCACTTGGTCATGGTGAATAATCTTCTTAATGTACTGTTGGATCCTATTGGCTAGTATCTTGTTGAGAATTTTTGCATCTGTGTTCATCAGGGATATTGGTCTATAATTCTCTTTTTTGGAGGGGTCTTTGTCTGGTTTTGGAATTAAGGTGATGCTGGCCTCATAAAACGAGTTTGGAAGTACTCCATCCCTTTCTATCTTTCGGAACAGCTTTAGTAGAATAGGTATTGTTTCTTCTTTAAACATTTGATAGAATTCCCCTGGGAAGCCATCTGGGCCTGGACTTTTGTGTCTTGGGAGGTTTTTGATGACTGTTTCCAATTTTTTCCCTGGTTCTTGGCCTGTTCAGGTTTTCTATTTCTTCCAGTTCCAGTTTTGGTAGTTTGTGGTTTTCTAGAAATGCGTCCATTTCTTCTAGATTGTCTAATTTATTGGCATATAGCTGCTCATAATAAGTTTTTAAAATCATTTGTATTTCCTTGGTATTGGTGGTGATCTCTCCTTTTTCATTCATGATTTTATTTTATTTTTTTACTTACAAATTTATTTTTTATTGGTGTTCAATTTGCCAACATATAGAATAACACCCAGTGCTCATCCCGTCAAGTGCCTACCTCGGTGCCCATCACCCCCACCCCCCGCCCACCTCCCCTTCCACCACCCCTAGTTCATTTCCCAGAGTTAGGATTCTTTCATGTTCTGTCTCCCTTTCTGATATTTCCCACTGATTTTTTCTCCTTTCCCCTTTATTCCCTTTCACTATTTTTTATATTCTCATTCATCTATTAATTTGAGTCTTTTCTCTCTTCTTTTTAATAAGGCTGGCTAATGGTTTATCTATCTTATTAATTCTTTCAAAGAACCAACTCCTGGTTTTGTTGATCTGTTCCACAGTTCTTCTGCTCTCTATTTCATCGAGTTCTGCTTGAATTTTTATTAACTCTCTTCTTCTGCTGGGTGAACTTTTTTTTTTTTAATTTTTATTTATTTATGATAGTCACAGAGAGAGAGAGAGAGAGAGAGAGAGAGAGAGAGGCAGAGACACAGGCAGAGGGAGAAGCAGGCTCCATGCACTGGGAGCCCGATATGGGATTCGATCCCGGGTCTCCAGGATCGCGCCCTGGGCCAAAGGCAGGCGCTAAACCGCTGCGCCACCCAGGGTTCCCGCTGTGTGAACGTTTTATTTGCTGTTCCTTCTCTAGTTCCTTTAGGTGTAAGGTTAGCTTTTGTATTTGAGTTCTTTCCAGTTTTTTGATGGATGCTTGTATTGTGATGTATTTCCCCCTCAGGATTGCTTTTGGTGTATCCCAAAGATTTCGAAAGGTTGTACCTTCATTCTCATTAGTTTCCGTGAATCTTTTTAATTCTTTTCTAGTTTCCTGGTTGACCCTTTCATCTTGTAGCAGGATGGTCTTTAACCTCCACGTGTTTGAAATCCTTCCAAATTTCTTCTTGTTATTTAGTTCTAGTTTCAAAGCATTATGGTCTGAAAATATGCAGGGGACGATCCCAATCTTTTGGTATCGGTTAAGACCTCATTTGTGACCCAGTATGTGGTCTATTCTGGAGAAAGTTCCATGTGCACTTGAGAAGAACGTGTATTCAATTGCATTTGGATGTAAAGTTCTGTAAATATCTGTGAAATCCATCTGGTCCAGCGTATCATTTAAAACTCTTGTTTCTTTGGAGATGTTGTGCTTAGAATATCTATCAATTTCAGAAAGCGCTGTGTCGAAGTCTCCCAGTATTACTGTATTATTATCTAACTATGTCTTAACCTTGTTTATTAATTGATTGATATACTTGGCAGCTCCCACATTAGGGGCATAAATATTCATGATTGTTAGATCTTCTTGTTGGATAGATCCTTTAAGTATGATATAGTGTCCCTCTTCATCTCTTACTACAGCCTTTGGGATAAACTTTATCTGATATGAGGATGGGTACACCTGTTTTCTTTTGAGGATCATTTGAATGGTAAATGGTTCATCAACCTTTTATTTTCAGGTCGTAGGTGTCCTTAGGTCTAAAATGAGTCTTTTGTAGACAGCAAATAGATGGGTCTTGCTTTTTTATACAGTCTGAAACCCTGCGCCTTTTGATATGATCATTTAGCCCATTCACGTTCAGAGTTACTATTGAAAGATATGAATTTAGTGTCATCATGATACCTATTCAGTCCCTGTTTTTGTGGATTGTTTCCTTGGACTTCCTCTTTCTTTTACAGAGTCCTCCTTAATGTATCTTGCAGAGCTGGTTTGGTAGTCATATATTCTTTCAGTTTCTGCCTGTCTTGGAAGCTCTTTATCTCTCCTTCTATTCTGAATGAGAGCCTTGCTGGATAAAGTATTCTTGACTGCAGGTTCTTCTCATTTATGTCCTAAATGAGAAGAATATGAATGGGTCATATATGAATATATGATATTCATATATTCATATATGAATATGACCCTGAATATATCCTTTCTGGACTGCCAGGTCTCTGTGGAGAGGTCTGCTGTTAACCTAATACTTCTCCCTATAAAGATTAGGGATTTCTTTTTTTTAATTTTTATTTATTTATGATAGTCACACAGAGAGAGAGAGAGAGAGAGGCAGAGACATAGGCAGAGGGAGAAGCAGGCTCCATGCACTGGGAGCCCAACATGGGACTCGATCCCGGATCCCCAGGATTGCGCCCTGGGCCAAAGGAAGGCGCCAAACTGCTGCACCACCCAGGGATCCCCAGATTAGGGATTTCTTGTCTTTTGCTGCTTTAAGGATCTTCTCTTTATCTTTGGAATTTCCAAGTTTCACTATGAAATATCGGGATGTTGAATGGTTTTTATTGATTTTAGGGGGGATCTATCTCCTGGATCTGAATGCCTGTTTCCCTCCCCAAGTTAGGGAAGTTCTCAGCTATGATTTGTTCAAATACACTCTCTGGTCCTCTGTCCCTTTCAGCGCCCTCTGGAACCTCAATTAAACGTAGATTTTTCCATCTGGCTGTCATTTATTTCCCTTAACCTTTACTCATGATCTTTTTGTTTTTCTCATTTTTCCTCAGCTTCCTTCCTCGCCATCAACTTGTCTTCTATGTAACTCACTCGTTCTTCTACCTCATTAACCCTCATCGTTAGGACCTCCAGTTTGGATTGCATCTCATTTGATTGATTTTTAGTTTCAGCCTGATTAGATCTAAATTCTGCAGTCATGAAGTCTCTTGAATCCTTTATGCTTTTTCCCAGAGCCACCAGTAGCTTTATAATTGTGCTTCTGAATTGGCTTTCTGACATCAAATTGTAATCCAAATTATGTAATTCTGTGGCAGAGTACTGTTTCTGATTCTTTCTTTTGTGGTGAGTTCTTCCTTCTAGTCATTTTGTTCAGTGCAGAGTGGCTAAAAACAAGTTGTACTGGAAAAATGAAGGAAAAAGGGAAGAAATAAAAGAGGAGAACAAACAAAAACAAAAAAACAAGGAGGGGTATCCCCTGATTCTATATACTGTAAGTCCTTCGACTTCCCCTGGAGCTTTCCAGTGCTGCGTGATCAAGAACTTGCTCTTCCCCTGTCCTTCCAGCTGGTCTTCTGGGGGAGGGGCCTGGTGTGCTGATTCTCAGGTGTGTGCACCTGGGGGAGCTGTCCCACCCCCTGCCAGGTGCATGGTTCAGTGGAAGCTGTTTATCCTGTGTGACCTCTGCTCCCTGGAAGCCCCGCTCCATCCCAGGCACAGGGTGACACCAGGAGGAAAAACAACAGTGGCCGCAGCCAGCTCTCCAGCCCTGGAGTCAGCTCCAGCAGTAACTACCGCAGTCTCCCAGTCTGCAGGGGCCTGGATGCTCAGGTGGGCAGGGGATGCTGATCTGCAGAGCTCGGGGCGCCCAGCGGCAGGAGCATCCTCGCTGTCCTATGTCCTCCCGGCCTCTGCCTGTCCCAGGGGAGTGCCGGATCTTGGGCTGTGTCCCCTGGCGCCTTGGGCTCCGGGGCCTGCACTGCTGGAATCGCACTCCCGGGGAGCCCCAGCCCTTTACTGAGCTCTCCTGCAGCATGTGGCATGCTCTCCTCCGGGGTGCACTGCCTCTGTTAGTGACCCCGGGGACCTGGGGGCTCCACTGCCCCTCCTGGGATCCTACCCGAGTTCCCTGCAAGCACCTTTCCATTCAGGAAGATTGGTAAAGTTCCTGCTTCTCCGGGACTGGGGTTTCCTGTCCTGGATGCTCTTGCCACCTGGCCTTAGCCCAGCTCCTCGTGGGGACCCCTCTCCCTTGGATGCTTGTTTGTTTATTTATTTCTGTCTTTCTACCTTGATAGAAGCACGAACTCTTCTCACTGTAGCATTCCAGCTGTTCTCTCTTTAAATCTCAGGCCGAGGGATCCCTGGGTGGTGCAGCGGTTTAGCGCCTGCCTTTGGCCCAGGGCGTGATCCTGGAGACCCGGGATCGAATCCCATGTCAGGCTCCCAGTGCATGGAGCCTGCTTCTCCCTCTGCCTGTGTCTCTGCCTCTCTCTCTCTCTCTGTGACTATCATAAATAAAAATTAAAAAAAAAAAAAGAAAAAAAAATAAATCTCAGGCCGAATTCGTAGGTTCTCAGGATAATTTGAGAGTTATCTAGGTAAGTTGGTGGGGACACATGACTTGGGGACCCTGCTCCTCCATCATTTTGCCCTGCCCTTTGCATATATCTTTTTGAATTAGTGTTTTCATATTCTTTGGGTAAACACCCAGTAGTGGAATTACTGGATCATATGGCAATTCTATTTTTAATTTTTTGAGGAAACTCCTTACTGCTTTCCACAATGGTTGCATTAGTGTGCATTCTCACCAACAGTGTATAAGCGTCCCTTTTCCTCCACATCCTCATCAACATGTGTTGTTTCTTGTATTTTTTATTTTAGCCATCTGACAGGTGTGAAGTGATATCTCATTGTGGTTTTGATTTGCATGGCTCTGATGATGAGTGATGCTGAGCATCTTTTCATGTGTTTGTCGTCCATCTGTATTTCTTCTTTGGAGAAATGTCTGTTCATGTCTTCTGCCCATTTTTAATTGGTTATTTGTTTTTTTGATGTTGAGGTGTATAAATTCCTTATGTACTTTGAATACTAACCCTTTATTGGGTATGTCATTTGCAAACATCTTCTCCCATTCAGTAGATTGTCTCTTAGTTGTTTTTGATGATTTCTTCTGCTGTGCAGAAACTTTTAATTTTGATATAGTCTACTTTTGCTTTTGTGTCCCTTGCTTCAGGAGACATATCTAGAAAAATGTTGCTATGACTGATGTCAGATTATGCTCTCTTCTGGGATTTTAATGGTTTCAGATCTCACAATTATGTATTTAATCCCTTTTGAGGTTTTTTTTTTTTTTTTGTGTGTGTGTGTGTGGTGTAAAAAAGTGGTCTAGTTTCATTGTTTTGCATGTAGCTGTCTGGTTTTCCCAAGGCTGGTTTTTTTAAAAAAGATTTTATTTATTCATGAGAGACAGAGAGAGAAAGAGAGGCAGAGACACAGGGAGAGAGAGAAACAGGCTCCATACAGGGAGCTCAATGTGGAACTGAATCCCGGGATTCCAGGATCATGCCCTGGGCCAAAGGGAAGCCCTCAACCACTGAGCCACCCAGACATCCCCCAAGGCCATTTGTTGAAGAGACTTTTCCCTATTGCATATTCTCGCCTCCTTTGTCAGAGATTAATTGACCATATAATCATGGGTGTATTATGAGGCTCTCTGGTCTCTTCCTTTAATTTATGTGTCTCTTTTTGTGCCAGTACCACAGTGTTTTTTTTATTTTTAAAATTTAAATTTAATTTGCCAATGTATAGTATAACACCCAGTGCTTATAGTGTTTTGATTACTACAGCTTTGTAGTATATCTTGATATCTGGGATTTTGATACTTCTTGTTTTGTTCTTTCTCAAGATTGCTTTGGCTAATCAAGATCTTTTGTGGTCCCATATAAATTTAAGGATTATTTGTTCTAGTTCTATGAAAAATGATGTTGGTATTTTGATGGGGAATGCATTAAATCTGTAGACTGCTTTGGGTAGTACGAACATTTTAACAATATTTATTCTTCCAATCCATAAGCATGGAAAATCTTTCCATTTGCTTGTGTCATCTTCATTTTCTTTCATCAATGTTTTACAGCTTTCAGAGTACAGGTCTTTCACCTCTTTTTTTTTTTAATTTTTATTTATTTATGATAGTCACAGAGAGAGAGAGAGAGAGGCAGAGACACAGGCAGAGGGAGAAGCAGGCTCCATGCACCGGGAGCCCCGACGTGGGATTCGATCCCGGGTCTCCAGGATCGTGCCCTGGGCCAAAGGCAGGCGCTAAACCGCTGCGCCACCCAGGGATCCCTCTTTCACCTCTTTGGTTAAGTTTATTCCTAGGTATTTTATTATTTTTGGTACAATTGAAAATGGGATTGTTTTCTTAATTTCTCTTCCCACTAGCAGTGTATTAGTATTATTTAAATTAGAATATAATAATAATAGATTTATTAGAATTATTATTATTAGGGTATAGAAATGCAACAGATTTCTATATATTGATTTTGTATTCTGTGATCTTACTGAATTCATTTATCAGTTCTAATGGAGTTTTTTTGGGCAGTCCATAGGTTTTCTTTAGATTTTTCTATTTATAGTATCATGACATCTGTAAATAGTGAAAGTTTTACTTCTTCCTTACTGATTTGGATGCCCTTTATTTCCTTCTTGTCTAATTGCTGTGGCTAGAACTTCCAGTACTATGCTGAATGAAAGTAGTGAGAGTGGACATCTTTGTCCTGTTCCTGATATTAAGGGAAAAGCTGGCAGTGTTTCGCCATTGAGTATGATGTTACCTGTGGGCTTTGCATATATGGCCTTTATTATGTTGAGGTATGTTACCTCTAAATCCACTTTGTTGAGGGTTTTATCATGAATGGATGCTGTTCTTTGTCAAATGCTTTTCCTGCACCTATTGAAATGATCACATGGATCCTTTCTCTTATTGATGTGTTGTATCATGTTGATTGATTTGTGAATACTGAACCACCCTTGCATCCCAGGAATAAATTCACATGATCGTGGTGAATGATTTTTTTTTAGTTGCTTGATTTGAGTTGCTAATATTTTGTTGAGGATTTTTGCGTCTATGTTCATTAGAGATATTGATCTGTAGTTTTTTATTTTTATTTATTTTTTTGATCTGTACTTTTTAAAAAAAGATTTTATTTTTAAATAATTTCTATACCGAAAATGGGTCTCAAACTTATATCCTTGACATCAAAGGTCACACGTTCTATTGACTGAGCCAGCCAGATGCCCCTATAGTTCTCTCTTTCTGTGTCTCTCTCTCTCTCTTTGTAGTATTTTTTCAAATCTAGTTTTGGTATCAGGTGAATGCTAGTCTCATAGAATTAATTTAGAAGTCTTCTCTCCTATTTTTTGAAATAGTTTGAGAAGAATAGTTATTAACTCTACCTAAATGTTTGGTAGAATTCAACTGCAAAGTCATCTGGTCCTGGACTTTTGTTTGTTGGAGTTTTTTGATTACTGATTCATTTCCATTGTTGGTAATCAGTCTGTTAAAATTTCCTATTTCTTCCTGATTCAGTTTTGGGAGATAAAATATTTCTAGGAATTTATCCATTTCTTTTAGGCTACACAATTTGTTGGCATATAATTTTTCATAATTTTCTCTTATAATTGTACCTGTGATGTCAGTTATTATTTCTCCTCTTTCGTTTCTAATTTTGTTTATTTGGATCCTTTCTCTCTCCCCTCACCTCTTTGATGAGTCTGGTTGAAGGTTTATCGATTTTGTTGATCTTTCCAAAGAACCACATATGTTCTACTGCTTTTTCAGTTTCTATTTTGGGTCATGACCTGAGCTGATTATAGATGCTCATCTGCTGAGCCACCCAGGTGTCCCAATTTACAAAGTAATTATCGATATATATGTACTTACTGCCATCTTGTTACTTGTTTTATGGTTGTTTTTGTAGTTCCCTGTTCCTTTCTTTGCTTGCTATCTTCCCTCATAGTTTTCTGGATTTCTTTAGTGATATACCTGGATTCCTTTCTATTTATTT
This sequence comes from Canis lupus baileyi, assembly GCF_048164855.1. Taxonomy (NCBI): domain Eukaryota; kingdom Metazoa; phylum Chordata; class Mammalia; order Carnivora; family Canidae; genus Canis; species Canis lupus. The sequence continues at coordinate 111,792,001 of NC_132838.1, read as the reverse complement.
TTTGCCTATTTATCACCAGTTTTTGATTTGTGGTTACCATTAGGTTTATATATAACACCTTATTTTATCTTATTTTTTAAATATTATTTATTTATTTATTCATAGAGACACAGAGAGAGATAGAGAGGCAGAGACACAGGCAGAGGGAGAAACAGGCTCCATGCAGAGAGCCCGATGTGGGACTCGATCCAGGGTCTCCAGGATCACGCCCTAGGCTGCAGGCGGCGCTAAACTGCTGCGCCACCCGGGCTGCCCTATATATAACATCTTATGCATAAAACAGTCTATATTAAGTTGATGGTTGCTTAAGTTTGAACCCACTCCTTACTTCATACCCTCCCCCATTTTAGGTATATGGTGTCGTACCTTATATCCTTTTATTTTGTGAATCCCTTCACTGATATAGATAAACTTAATTTTACTGCTTTTGTGCTTTCTACTTTTCTTACTCCTGCTTATTGTCTTTTCTTTCCACTCAAAAAGTCTCCTTTAGCATTTCTTGTAGGGCTGGTTTAGTTGTCATGAATTCCTTTAACATTTTACTTTTTCTTTCTGAACGATAGCCTTGCTGGATAGAATATTTTTGGTTGAAGGTTTATTTTCTTTCAGTACTTTGAATACGTTACACCACTCTCTTCTAGCCTGCAAAGTTTCTGCTGAAAACCAGCTGACCACCTTCTGGGGTTTCCCTTGTATGTAACTATTTTCTTTTCTCTTGCTGCTTTAAAAATTCTCTATTACTACTTTAAAAAAAAGATTTTATTTATTATCATGAAAGGCACACAGAGAGAGGTAGAGACACAGGCAGAGAGAGAAGCAGGCTCCCTGCAGGGAGCCCAATGTGGGACTTGATCCCAGGACCCTGGGATCACGCCCTGAGCTGAAGGCAGATGCTCAACCACTGAACCACCCAGGCATCCCAGCTTTTTTTTTTTTTTTAAACAAGGTTTTATTTTCTCCTTTGAGATTATAATGAACAAGGTCATACCACAAGTCAGAAGTAGGGCACAGAATGCTCACAAGGCTGGTTTGGTTATCTGAGATCATTAAAGATGAATGACTCCTAACAACATATACAAAAAATAAGAAATATAAATATAAAATACAAATTTCCCTTTAAAAATACTTTTAAGAAAAAAAGCAGGGCCTTGGAAGCTTTGTTTCTTTTCTCCTCCTGTGTTGCAGATTCCTGCTATGGCTTTGGTGGGTGGTGGAGCAAAGGTGTCATCTGTAGCTGGCGCTGCCCATGTGGGGTATGGGCAGATGGAACTCCCCACTTGAAGGAGACTATGTTTAGATTCTGAGATGGGAAGTGCGAGGTAAATAGTTCATGGTAGCCTTTGTTATTGTTAGATTTAAGTTTTCCTTTTTTGCTGTCCAGTCATCCTCATAGGTCTTCTGTTTCTTGGTGTCCACATTGCCATCCTCATCATCTTCAGCTGCCTGTGTGTTCAAAGCTGCCTAAGCCTCCCCATCTTCCTCTCCATTCTCTTCCTCACCATCACCTTCCTCTTCCTCCTCTTTTTCCCCTCCCATTTTACCTCTTCTTCATCTACCTTGTCGGCCTCCTGCTCTCCATTTTTCTCATGAGCTTTCCTATTAGCAGATGTGTCTCATCCATTCTCTGCCTCCTCCACAACTCCCTTCTCCTGTAAGTCCTTGGTGGTGATCTCAGAGCTGGTGTCCATGGGTCTCTAACATGACCTGGCACACCAGTGATCATCAGATGCAGTGGATTAAAAAGAAAGCAAGAGTTGGAGGACTCTGGTGGTAAGTCTATCATAGTCTGTGGTGGTGGAGGAGGTCCACGGTGGAGGTGGTTAGGGCTGAACACAGAAACAATGCCAAGATGGCTTTTCAGAGCAGCCAGTGGGGTTATGAAATAACCTTGAATCCCTTTGCAAACATCTCTTTCCATCTTTCCTCCTCTCTGAATTTACCACATTCCTGAATTTTATTGGCCGTATCCTTGTTTTCCATTATCTTCCACTTAAGCACAAAATATCACTTATTTTCCTTCTTTTTAAATTTTTGTGAAAGGAACACAGTCTATGTAAATTTCTATGGCTCACTGCTCATCATATATTAGGTTCAGTAATTTTCACTCCTGTGTTCTATTCTAATGTTAAGGTACTTCACACCTAATTATCCATCCTACTTTTGATAGATATGTTTCATTTCCAGATTTGTTACTGCAATGATATTAGTGAAACTAATGTAACAGTGTTTGATAACATGGAAAGCATTTCAAGGATTTTTAGCTGTGATGAAACCAGTTAGGAGGAAGCAAAAGAGAGACTTCTGGAGGAGAAACAACAAAAAGGTCAGAAAAAAAAACATTTTTTCCCCCAGGAACATTTAGGAGTTTCCTCTGAAATTGTAATAGAAAAGGAATTTTATCTTCTTCCCTAATACTACATCCATTATCTCTTCATCTGTTTTTATCTACCAATTCAGATCTGGAGAAATAGTGTCAGAAATGTCAGAAGAAATACAAATATTTAAGTTCAAATTGGCCACAGAGGAATCAGGCACTGTTCAGGAAATGGTAGTCTGTTTTTTTTTTTTTTTGTATACTCAGAATATAACAAAATATAAAAAAATTATCACTTTTTGAATAAGACAAGTAGTGCTCTGATGGACTAATTATACAGTCTCAAACAGGTTCTCTGCTTGTATGACCTATGAACTAGGACCTCTAAATCCCTAATTCTGGGCTCTGCTCTAATCTACATGCTTCCACCAGTTAGAAATTATTTCCTTAGATCAGAAAGGGAGACAGAACGTAAAGACTGCTAACTCTGGGAAACGAACTAGGGGTGGTAGAAGGGGAGGAGGGCGGGGGGTGGGAGTGAATGGGTGACGGGCACTGGGTGTTATTCTGTATGTTAGTAAATTGAACACCAATAAAAAAAAATAAAAAAAATAAAAAAATAAAAAAATAAAGAAATTATTTCCTTAGTCTAGGGTTTTCAAAATTCTCTAAGTTAAGTACTCTTGATATTACAGAAGATTGGAAACCTACAGCAGCCACTCCATGACTGGATGTTACTTGGATTTCTTCTTTCTTCTAAAATATTGATTTGCTTTCTTTCCCATAAAACAGCATTGACTCGTTATAAAATCACGAGGCAGATAAATTGCAAAAATTTTTCTGCATCTTAAATTTGATGCTCCAAGAAGATGTAATAACACTACTCTATTTTATAGATAATGAAACTATGTAAATAATGAAACTCCCTATCCGAACACAGTCACAATTATTCAGGCACATATAGTGCTTGGCAGCCAGATAATCAAACTAACACATACTAAGCCAGATAACACTGCACTGTTTTGTTTTTAGTCCAGGTGGCCGGTGATCCAGTTTTATAATCACCATAGTATGCACACAAAAGAAAAGTATATCAAAAAAATTTCACAAATATTAAGCCATCCTTGGTGACTAATATTGACACAGAATGTCACATATCTCATCTTCCAGTCCAAAGAGGCCTTTGCATACGATCACAGTATCAGTTCACGACCACGTATTGTTGCTTTTCAACAGTGGCATATCATCTCTAACACAAACCGCCTTACGCCTAAGGGAACAAAGATTCACAGTAGCACGAACTGTCCCATGGATATAAACAATTTAAGGTCCCAGTCACCGAATGGGACCCACGAACTCACCCGGAGGAAGACGCACCCATCTATTCAACTGGCAGACCCTGCCAGTCTCTCGTAAACTAGGGAAGCTCAGAGTTATTCCCGTGGACCTTACTTGAGATGTTCCCGTGCACCGAAGCCTAAATCCCCGGTCACACTCCTGTCACCTTTCCCATCTTCACCTTCTCTGGAGTCCAGAATGTGTTCCTCAGCCTTCCTCGAGAACCATTCATCAAAGACCACAACCATTTGTCAAAGATATAAAAAAAAGACAACTGAGCCGCGGCGCTCGCTGAGCCGGGACCAGCTCCCTGCAGCAGAGGCTAGAACTCCGGGTTGATTTTGGCAAAAGCGCCTTTGCTACACGTAGCGGAGTCGCACGCCTACTGAGGGTCCAGGATCCCAGCTGCTGGGGGTTTGCCCGCCGTGGACTACATTTCCCAGAAGTCTCCGGGCACAGGTCTTTCTTCCGGGCGGGGCGAGTTTGCCCGCGGAGAGCTCTTTGGAGGGCCAGGTTCCCAGCCTCCGAAGACTTTCCGGCTTTTATTTCCCATAAGTCTGTGGGGCCATTTCCGGCGTCCTGAAGGTGCTTGGGCTCTGCGCGGTGAGTTTCTCGCTTCGGAGGAAGTAATCAGCGCCGGGTTAGAACCCGCAGCGAGCGTAGGGGTGACCCCCCCCCCCCGGAGGCGCCCGAGGTGAGGAGGCCCGGGTCGCGGACAGGGCGTGTCGCGTTCGGAGCCTCCAGCCTGTGTGTGCGCGAGCGGCTGAGAAGGATGGTGCGTGACAGATGGCGTGGCAGGGCCGGCGTGTGCCTCCGTGATGGTGTGTGCGACTGAGAATGTGTGACGGGGTGACGGGGTGCTTTGGCTGTGTGCTGGTACCCTCTAGACTTTCTTCGGGCCTGCCAAAGTTTAATGACCGCAGGAGAAGGAGTCCTACACTAAGCGCTAGAGTGAACGTTTGACACCAGAAGGCATAGGTCCCGTCTTGGGATGAGCAGTGCACATCTGGAAGTGTCCTCGTGACATGCTGCGAGGAAGACGTGATGGGGAGGTCCCAGAGGTAAGATTCCCACAAGGGCGCGTCCAGGAGCTCCTTGGGAGCCAGCTACGTGTTTCATAAGCACTGCAACCAGACCTCTGTCCCCAACAATTGCTGTCAACGCAAAGATAGATTCCAGCCTTCCTTTCAGTTCCATTTGGTTTTGTGTGGTTGAAGGCAGACATGGCTCTAGACGGCGTTGTGGTTTTCTTTTTTTTCTTTTTTTAATTTTTTTTAATTTTTAAATTTTTTAGTTAGGTCTGTGCTCCAAGAAATGCTGGTGTCTCATGATTCTTCTTTCCCCCCTGCCGCTGCCGGGTTTCTAAGAAGGACCCTGAGGAGGAAGGAAGAATTGTTGTATTATTTTGAAATTAAGGTTAAGGTGAGTTTGTGTTTCTTCTTTATTCACACACTTATGTTTGTTTTTAGATCATGAGAATATTTGCTTTCCCTGGCCTGCAGTGTCACTGGTAGTGTCCATCCTGGGTTTTCCTTGTGGTCAGTGACCCCCCACACACACACCCCCAGGCACTGCTGCGTCCCTTTTCTTAGTGACACCTTATTGTCCTTATTCTCAATAGCTACCTGTTCAAAGGGCAAATCATTTAAATCCTTTGGTGCATTCCTCCTTTCTAAGTATGCTGATGGTGTAGAAATAACACCTCCTAGAGATTAGTGTTAGAGTTTTATTTTAGACTATGATTACTTGAGGAGATTGGTATTTAGATAAGGCTTTTAGGGATTGGGCTTTGAGCATAAGGGTTTGCAGTTTGCACCAACAAGGACAGAGAGTTTCAGATAATCTTTAGGTAGAAATCTGAAACGGACGCCTGGGTGGCTCAGTGGTTAAGCATCTACCTTTGGGATCAAGTCCCTCATCAGGCTCCCTGCAGGGAGCCTCCTGCTCCCTCTGCCTATGTCTTTGCCTCTCTCTGTGTGTCTCTCATGAATAAATAAATAAATAAAATCTTAAAAAATATATATAATCTGAAACATTGCTAAACATGAGTTATTTCAGGTCCAATTTTGTGAGTGTTATAGAAGTGGTACTGTGTTATGGTTAAGGGTAAGGCTCTGGATCAGAGCATCTATATTCAAATCATGGCTCTGTTACTAGTGGTGTGAGCTTAGGTGACTCAGGTTCTCTGTGTCACATCTACAAAATTAAGACAAAATAATGCCTACCTAATGGGGGTTATAGAGATTGTAAAATGAGTCAGAGTATTTAAAGCTCCTTAGAATAGAGTCTGCCCCATGATACAGGCTTAGTGAATATTAAGATTTGCTGTTATGTGGTGATTCTTGATTTTCACATCAGCTTTTTATGATTGAAATTTGAAGAGAAATACAAAGATGATTGTGATGGGTGCTTGCAGGTTTAAAAGTGACCAGATGCTCTAGTGGTCTAGTATAGGGAATCTTAACATGAAGTCTTGTTCCATTTATGAGCTGCCAGGTGATTGCAGACTCCTTGAAATTGAGGCATAATTTATGTAAATATTTGTAAATTTATTTATTTGTTTATTTTAGGATTTTATTTATTTATTCATGAGAGACATAAAGAGGGAGAGGCAGAGATACAGGCAGAGGGAGAAGCAGGCTCCATGCAAGGAGCCCGACGTGGGACTCGATCCTTGGTCTCCAGGATCACACCCTGGGCTGAAGGTGGTGCTAAACCACTGAGCCACCCTGGCTGTCCCTGTAAATTTATTTTTTTAAGTGGGCAAAATGTCTATAATTTCATGAGATTGTCAAGTGTACATGACCCAGAAAACATCTAACTCCATTGGTTTGGAATTAAGATTTAATAGCTGGAAAAAAAAAAAAAAAAAGATTTGATAGCTGGGATGGAGCTTTTACAAAATTAGGGTCCAGTGATAGAGAAACAGTTAATTGCAGTATATCCTGTAATGGAATAATGTGTACCTAATAAAAATTGAGTTTATAATGAATCAAAAGAAGGAAAAATGAAAATAGTAAAATATTAAGTAATAGTTGTAGTTATGAACAAAAGTCTTCAAGAATATTATGGGTTATATAAAGAATCCCATTCAGTAGGAGAAGGTTTTGAAAGACATATTTCAAGGATTATATCCAAAAATTTTTTTTAATGGACTATTCAGTGAAGAAGTGGAGAGGTGTAGCTACACTTGTTGAGCATCCTTTCTGTACCAGATATTTTTCTGTTTATGTACATATATTTCCTTTCTCAGACTTTGAAGGTAACTTACATAATTGATGTCCATTACCGAGGAATCTTGATAGTGAAAGTGTCTCAGTGTAGTGTTGAGCCATTAGCTATAGGATGTTCAACAGCTGGTAGCTGTACTTTGTTTCTGACCCACTGATTTTCAGTGTTGGATCTGTTTTTTCAGTTTTCTTCATGATTGAAATATGCTCCTTCCCTATTATTCAATTCTTTACATTTGGAAATATCTTTATATTTCTTATTGAATTAATATTCAATTAATTGTGTGTGGCAGAAAGTTTAACAATCCAGAAAACATATAGAGAAGGAAGTTAAAATTACATTCTCTAGAGTTGGGATCCCTGGGTGGCGCAGCGGTTTGGCAGTGTGGCAGAAAGTTTAACAATCCAGAAAACATATAGAGAAGGAAGTTAAAATTACATTCTCTAGAGTTGGGATCCCTGGGTGGCGCAGCGGTTTGGCACCTGCCTTTGGCCCAGGGCGCGATCCTGGAGACCTGGGATCGAATCCCACGTCGGGCTCCTGGTGCATGGAGCCTGCTTCTCCCTCTGCCTATGTCTCTGCCTCTCTCTCTCTCTCTCTGTGACTATCATAAATAAAAATTAAAAAAAAAATAAATACATTCTCTAGAGTTAATCATTCTTAATATTTTGGTGTGTTTCTGTTTAAATTTTTTTCCCTGTGAGCCTATGTGTCTGGTTTTGTTTCTGCAGAATAAGATAACAGTAATTGGTGATACAGTTGAGTTAAAGACTCTCTAGCTCTTATTTTGAAGGAGAAGTCCAATCCAGATGTGGGGTTTATTTTAATCTTGAATATATAGAAAGAAGAGAGAAGTGTCAGTGATTTCTTTTTTAAAAATCTGAAGTATTCACAACTTTTAAGAATATAGAAACACCATTTTAAGAATTATAAGAGCCACAAAGACATTCAGAATTAGATTATTTTAAAGGTTACTTCCATAGAAAATAGTGATAATTTCCAATGTGTATATTCTGTCTTGTGAAAATCTATTTACAAATACAATTTCCAAGGACAGATACTAATATCAGAAGGTAGAATAAGAAGGTTATAGTTATCAATATTCAGATAAACCACCAATTTGCATAGAACAAGATCAAGCCTCTGGTTAATGTTCTGTTCTTGACACCTAATTGGGTTGTATTTTCTAAGCCATCTTTATGATGCTGAGTCCTATCTGCAGCTACTGGGAGGAGAGGATAACTCCTGTATATCTTTCTGAGAACCTCTTTAAAAAAATTTTTTTAAAGTAATCTCTACATCCAGTGTAGGGCTCAAACACTCACAATCCTGAAATCAAAAGTCACCTGCCTCTCCAACTGAGCCAGCCTGGCACCTCTATTGTATACCAATATTTTATGTGGATTTTCTTACATAATCTTCAGTGCAGCCATCTGTCGTAGTTGATGTTCCTATTCTTCTTTTGTGGGCAGGGACATAGAAGTGTTGAGAAATTGGTCACCATCATGCCTGGATTCACGTCCTGAAAGTCCAACACAAGAGCTTTATCTTAATTTCAGATACACTTCCCACATTGTGTATCCTTTACAAATCTGCCCACCTCACTAAGAAATTGATTATGTGTGTTTTTCTTCATCAATTAATATGGTCTGATACCATCAGACTAATGAGAACATAGCAGGTTACAATCGAGCAAACCATTTACTTACTGTTATGTAGTTGCTAATTCTTTGTTGTCATAAATGATTTTTGGTTGATTATTTTTTAAAGATTTATTTATTTATTTGAGAGAGAGAGAGAGAACACATGAGAAGGAGGGGCAGGGGGAGAGGGAGAGAGAACTCAAGCAGACTCTTGATATACTCTTGCTGAGTATAGAGCCTGAGACAAGGCTCGACCCCAGGACCATGAGATCACAACCTGAGCTGAAAGAAAGAGTCATATAATTTAACCAACTGCACCACTCAGGTGCACCCATGCATAAATATTTGCATGTATATGTTTATACTTCTCTAGCTGTTTTTTTTTTTTTTTTTTTATGATAGTCACAGAGAAAGGGAGAGAGGCAGAGACATAGGCAGAGGGAGAGACAGGCTCCATGCACCGGGAGCCTGATGTGGGATTCGATCCCGGGTCTCCAGGATCGCGCCCTGGGCCAAAGGCAGGCGCCAAACCGCTGCGCCACCCAGGGATCCCTTCTCTAGCTGTTTTAAGGATACATTTCCATCAGGGAATTTTGGGTAAAAATTTGCCCCAAATTTAAGAGCCTGACATAGTACTTGGAAGGTAATAAAATAATTGAGAAACATGGTTGTTACCTTTAAGACAAGGAAGACCAAATAATATACATAGGAGTAACTAAGGCTAACAGCAACAGAGTCCAATAAGCAATCAGGCTGCCTGTCTTAGGAACTTGTTGGAAGGGAATTATGGCAGAACTATTGGGTCATGACCAGCTTTGTGGAGGCATATGGAATTTGTTCTGAGTTTTATACTGTACGATTTTTATCCTACTAATGCTAGTTGCTAGGTGAGACTAACAGGATCAGGTGATTCAGCAGTTATCAGGGGAGTATCCTGTCTAAAAAGACATATCAGATACAAAATAAGCCCATATGTTAGAAGGTGTAAAGAGAAGCAAGGTTGCAATCTCATCCATATATCCATGACATTTCTTGGGGGAATTTCAGCCATTTCTTTTTTCCTAGGCAGGACATAACTATTTAGAAATTATATAGTAGTATAATGAATGGCCATGATTACAAAAACTGTGCAGAGTACTTAAACAAAAAGAGTATTATGACCACAATAAAAAGAAAAACTTTATTGTCTATGGATGTATAACTTTCTAAGCCATTTTTTCCACTATTGATATCTGATTATTGGTCTTTTCTATATTGATAAACACATATAATTTATAAATATAATCATACTGTACATTCTGTAGCTATTTTTTTATTGATGATATATCTTGATTATTTTCCCCAACTTAGCATGGTTTTATAGCATTCCACTGCATGGATGTTCTGAGTGCATTAAGAGATCAGCTTTTTGGGCTTAGGCAATTGTACATCCTGTCCACTCCTATGTCTTGACTATCTTCAGCCCTGAGCCCATGAAGGATGTTCTGGCTTGGATCATGTGGCTGTTTCTTAGTCCTGAGAGATGGGAATGGTGGGAGGAAGATCCAGTCTGGGCAGGCCTTAGTAGTCTAACCTCTGGCCCATATCAGCATTCCCCAGAAGCAGGCACTGCCAGAACCCTTCCTACTGAAGAACATTTGGGTTTTAGGTGAGAGTTTAGATACCACAAATGCTTGTGGGGGTGTGGAGTAGAAGCAGAAATGGAAGAGATGGAAGCTTATATTAGCTTAAGTCAGGATGGGATGGATCATTTAAGCACACCCGGTCTAAAGCTTTTTTTTTTCCCTCCCCAGCTCTGGCTTTTCTGGATTCTCTGCTTCACCAATAGAGGAACCCCATGGATTATTAACTAGTTCTTGCAATTCTAGAACCATGACTGATGTAAGTTGGTATTTCTCTGTCCTTGAAATATTGTGGTTTTTAGGTCATATGAATCTTTAATTGTCCTAAAGCTTTCTACAGAACAGAACCCCAATCCTGACCCTACTTCTCAGTTCCTATTCCAATAAAGGATAATGCCAAATAGCCCAATCGGTGTCATCATATTTATGGTACACATTATCTAACATCTGTGTGCCAGTCTTCTATCAAAAGCAGTGAAGGGATAGAAGTCTTTTGAGGGAAATACTTTAGCTTCCGTCAAAGAATAACTCAAAGAAATACAGTTAACAATGAACACATTTTCACTTGTGTACAAGGAAAACCAATAGCAGATTGATGTCATCTATCAGCACAAACAGAATTTCTGTAAGGGAAGGAGAAAAGAGAGAATGGGAAGACTGTAGACATTTTGAAAACAACAGTTACTCCTTTTTCAGGTTAAGGTGCTGATTGCTAGGCATCTAAGAAGGAAGCCAGTCAGGATACAATGCCCTTAGACAGTCGGGTGGTCACCCAAGAGAACATTTTCAGTTGCTTCTCTGAAAGCAGAGAAAGAGCTCTCTTCTTTCCCTTCTTTGAAAGAGCTTTGGTATTTACCTAGTGATGAGGGTCTCATTTGACCACACAGGCAAACTTGGCACTTCACAGATCTGAGTTTCCCAGAGAGATGATGAAATTTGGGGTTTCTTGGTCTTGGCCTCAGTTTCAGTAAGGCTTTGCAAGGCTCTTTCCAGGGAAAGTGGTTCCCTAATTGATGAACACTGGCATCAGAGTCCATTTGGTTATTGACCAGGATGCGCAGATCTTGCGTGGCATCTGTGTCATATATGATGTGCCCTTTTGGTGTCCTCCAACTTGGGAATGAGGATGGTGTTGGGTGAGTGGTGGTTGATGGTAAGCAAGAAGGTGATCCAGATTTCTAAATACTAGATGATGAGAGATTCCTAGAATTAAGATCTTTAGAAGTTTTGTTCAGCCTAAATGTATAAATATAGTAGAGATATTAATCTCACATCTATATGATGAACTGAACTGCAGCTAATAAAGACATCTTATGTATTCATCAATATAAGAAAAAAGGCTTATGATATAATCTAACAGTGATTTACTTGAGGCTTAACAATTATCCTTAATTTAATGGAAATTTTCTAAAATATTGATTTCATAGTACATTTAGAAAAAAGAGTTTTCTTATTTGTTTTCTGTATTCCTTAAAGGGAAAAACTAAAGAGCAGTTCATGTTAATAAAGAATTTGCGAAGCAGGCACATAGCGGGTTGTGTGTATGTATACATATTCACCTCACCCCTCTTCAACACACGCTATTTTTATTAAATGGAAGAGAAACCGGGATTATTTTATATATTATCAGACAGGTCTAGTTATTTCACAATATCCAAGAAGTTTTTCTGCTGTAACAGGATTTTTCTAGAATATGCAGATACTTTGCTTTGGTCATATTAATTTCTTTTTTTTTTTTTTTTTTGAGAGAGAGAGAGAGAGAGAGAGAGAGAGAGGCAGAGACACAGGCAGAGGGAGAAGCAGGCTCCATGCACTGGGAGCCTGATGTGGGACTCGATCCCGGGTCTCCAGGATCGCGCCCTGGGCCAAAGGCAGGCGCTAAACCGCTGCGCCACCCAGGGATCCCGGTCATATTAATTTCTTTACTTTTCCCTACCTCTATATATCATAGGCTTCCAACCTGCTTGATTGTTATATTTTCCTCTTCTTGCAGTTTATCCTTCACAATCCTTTTTGTCCCCTCTTGGAAATATTTTCTTAAATTCTTAAATCTCTTCAATTTCACAAGTAATATATGGGTTTTTGGTTTTAGGGCTTGGTGACTTTCAGGGATGTGGCCATCGACTTCTCTCAGGAGGAGTGGGAGTGCCTGGACCCTGCTCAGAGGGACTTGTACGTGGATGTGATGTTGGAGAACTATAGTAACTTGGTCTCATTGGGTAAGGTCACCTGCCTGAAATACTGTAGAATCTTTTCTCTGCACCATCGGCTTTTGCTATGGGAATTATAAGGCTGTCTTAAAGAAACCAAGTGAATATCTTCTCCCAAAGGGATGTTTTGATATTTGTTGGGTTAGAAATGGGTTCATTGAGTTCCTTCCTCTTCTCATACCTTCACACTTTCCTTTGGTTTTTCCTGCAGTGGCCTCTCTTCTTTGTTACCAAGGAGCTGGATTTGCATGATGGGGTATTAATTCATAACCATTGTCAAAGAAACCAGGAGTCATACTGTTTTTAACTTTAGCATGTCTTTAGATGATCTGTGTCCTTGCTACTCAAGGTGTGATTATTTTGTTTGAGGAACCATAGGAAGACCAGAGCAGAGTGAGCGAAGGAGAGGATACCAAGGAGTTAGTGAAGGAGATCAAGGCCCAGATGATAGGCAGTTTTGTTGGTTTGAGGAAGGAATGTGGATTGTGTTCTCAGTGATTAGAAGCTTTGGTTTATGTGGGGTTTTAGCTTTTTTTTTTTTTTTTAAGATTTTATTTATTCCTGAGAGACACAGAGAGAGGAGCAAAGACATAGACAGAGGGAGAAAGTAGGCTCCTCACAGGGAGCCTGATGTGGGACTCAATCCCCAGACCCAGGATCATGCCCTGAGCCAAAGGCAGATGCTCAACTGCTGAGCCACTCAGGCGTCCCAGCTTTTTTTATTGGTATGTATTATATACCTAACATCAGCTTCTTCTGGGGCTTGTTAGGTCTTACCTAGACCTGCTGAACAGAATCTGAATTTATACAGGATCCCCAGGTGATTTTTTTTTTTTTTTTGGAGTTCAATTTGCCAACATATAGCATAACACCCAGTGCTCATCCCGCCAAGTGCCCCCATCAGTGCCCATCACCCAGTCATCCAAACCCCCCGACCACCTCCCCCTCCACCACCCCTTGTTCGTTTCCCAGAGTTAGGTGTCTCTCATATTTAGTCACCCTCATTGATATTTTCACTCATTTTCTCTCCTTTCCCTTTATTCCCTTTCATTAATTTCTATGTTCCCCAAATAAATGAGACCATATAATGCTTGTCCTTCTCCGATTGACCTATCTCACTCAGCATAATATCCTCCAGTTCCATCCACATCAAAGCAAATGGTGGGTACAGGTGATTTTATACACATTGAAGAAGCACTGCTCATTGTTATTTTTTTGACCCACATGCAAGGAGTATAGTTAGAAACAGGGTCCTGATGTACTCGGACTTTCAAAAGAGCCTTCTACTTTATAGAGAGGAGGATTGGCTAAGCAGATTTATTTCATAATAAGTGAACACATTCCTTTCAACATAGTTGTGGTTGAAAGTTGCAATCTGTGAACTTTGCATTTTACGGTTAAATTCGACACTGAATTAAATCCTAAAAATATCTCATGAAACTTCTTTTCCTGTTAGCAAAATAACAGTAGTAACTATAATAATAATCATACTTTACACTGTGCTTACTATAAACCAGGCTCTGTTCTAAGCAGAACAAATACTTTAGCATTTTAACTTTCACAACATCCCCATGAGGCAGGTAATGTTTTTATTCCCTTTCTATAGATGAGAATACAGAAACACCTACAGTGTGGGTCACGCAGCTAGTGGGAGGAAGTAGCAGCAATTGAGTCTGTAAGGAAGTCTGGCTCATGAGTCTGTGTTCTGAACCACCTGCTTTCTGTTTGCTCCAGAGAGATGGAGCCTGAATGAATCTGAAACAAGATCATTTTCCTACTGATGTGATCTCATGTTTTTCATTTCTGTCATCCTTCTGTTCTGTGAAGTCTTTATCAATATGATTTTTAGTTTTTACTGCAAATTTAACATGTTTTGATCTCATCATTAAAAAAAGGTCTATACCATTTAGCATTTCTTTTCTTGTAAGCAGACACTCCCATTTCTCATTGGATGTGACATTATGGGAGCAAGGACAAGAGTCCTGGATGGTTGTGAGGGGAGGGCCAAGAAGTTGGAACCCAGGAAGTCAAAGGCAGGAAGGAACTATCATTGCAGGGAACCAACCTCATGGGTCACACAGGAGGAAGAGAATAGCTGGGATAGTGTTTGGAAAGCTCCCTACAAAGGACCAAGGCCTGTGGAGGAAAGAAATTGAGATCCCACTTTGGGCTACCAAACGAACTTCCATTTGATCTCATTTCTTACTCTTTGTTTTTCTTCTCATATTTCCCTCCCATTTCAGCAAGGAAGGCATTCTCTTTTTGTTTCTGGTGCAACCATTCTACTTATATGTTTGATCAGCTGCTTTCTAGCCCTTTTGCATTTCTGCATGTGTATGAATGAATGCATTCACTCGTAAGTTCTGCAAATATTTTGACTGCTTTCTCCTAGCTAGGCATTGAACTGGGCACTACCAATACAGTCATGAATAAGATTGATAACTTGCCCATTCTCAAATAGAGTTTTATGTAGTCAGGGAGAAACCAAATATAAGTAAATAAATAGGTAAATAATGTTATGTAATGAAACATGGTGGTCAGGGAGGTAAAGATCACAAGAGAATAGAAAATGATAGAAATTGACAGGGCTAATTTCGATAAGATAGTCAGGGAAAGCTTTCTTGAAAACATGAAGGAAGACTGGGATCAAATTATATGAATATCTGGGGGAGGAATATATCAGTCACAGTGAACAGTAAATGCAAAGGCTCTGTGTTTGCAAAGAAACTGTCGGAGGAATTTTAAGGCCAGGGCAAAGTTAGTAAAGGAGAGTAAAGAAATTAGGTTGGTGAGATAGGCGAGGGCCTGATAATACAGTTTTGTTGTTTTTGTTTTAGGGGTTTGATTATGTAGCCTTTCATTCTGAAACAGTCCATACATCCTTCCTTAATCTGCATTCCTGCTGGTTTTTGAAGACTATAGGCCAGTTATTTTGTAGAGTGTCCTTCAGTTTGTGTTTGTACTTTTCTTTATGATTAGATTTAGATTTATGCATCTGTGGCAGCAGGATCACAAAATGGATGCTGTGTTCTTACATTCTGTCAGGTAATACAAATGGTTTGTCATTACTGATAATACTTAGAGCACTTGATTAGGTTAGTGTCTGCTGGCTTCCTCCCTGTAAAATTAATAATTTTTCCTTTAATGTGTATTTTGTGAAGAAGACTTGGAGACTTTTAAATATGGTCCTCTTCAAATTTTCAATGTATTCATATATTGGATCTTTAGTTGGTGGGTTGTAATCTGTTCTTTTTGTTATTCATTTTGAAGTTAAAAATATTTGAACTTGTCCCAGATTTGATCTGTGAGAACCCTCTAATGAGGCTTCTATGTCCTTTGGCATGTCTCTATCACTGATGGAGCATCTCCTTATTTTCTGACACAAAAACATGTTGTGGGGGCAGCCCAGGTGACTCAGCGGTTTAGCCCGCCTCCTGCCCAGGGCATGATTCTGGAGACCCAGGATAGAGTCCCACGTTGGGCTCTCTGCATGGAGCCTGCTTCTCCCTCTGCCTGTGTCTCTGCATCTCTCTCTCTCTCTCTCTCTCTCTGTGTCTCTCACAAATGAATAAAATCTTAAAAAAAAAAAAAAAAACATGTTGTGTCAGGCTCATCTTCTACTTCCCTGCTACAGTCGTAATGTCAACCATTTCTTCAAGGTGCTCTGGTTCCTTCTTGTGGAGAATGGTAGAAGCCAAAATCTGTGTATTAGGGTTACTCATTGCTTCTGGGAGATGGCTGGCCGCTCCCAGGTCTCTGAGTGGTCAGAGATAGGGAATATACTTATATACATACATTTGTACACACACATTTACATCTGTATTTTAAAAACCATGAGATGACACCCACCTCCCCTCCAGCAACCCTTTTATTTCCTTTAAGCATCTCTTATGGGTGCCTCCCTCTGTTTTTATTTTTCCTTCCCTTCCCCTATGTTTATTTTTTTGTATCTTAAATTCCACACATGAGTGAAATCATATGATATTTGTTCTTCTCTATTTCACTTAGCATAATACTCTCTAGTTCCATCCATGTCATTGCAAGCATGGCAAGATTTCATTCATTTTTTTTTTTAAGATTTTATTTATTTATTCATGAGAGACACAGAGAGAGAGAGAGAGGCAGAGACATAGGCTGAGGGAAAAGCAGGCTCCCTGCAAGGAGCCCGATGCATGACTTGATCCCAGATCCCGGGATCACACCTTGGGCCAAAGGCAACCACTCAACTGCTGAGCTACCCAGGCATCCCAAGATTTCATTCTTTTTGATGGCTGAGTAATGTTCCATTTCTTACACATACACACACACACACACACACACACACACACATTCTTTATTCATTCATATGTCAATGGATATCTAGGCTCTTTACATATTTTGGCTGTTGTGGACATTGCTGCTATAAACATTGGGGTCCATGTGCCCCTTCAAATCGCTATGTTTGTTTTCTTTGGATAAATACCTAGTAGTGCAATTGCTGGGTCATACGGTAGTGCTATTTTTAACTTTTTGGGGAACTTCCAAAATCTTTGTTGTTTTGGAAAATATAATTTTCACAAGTTTATTATTTGCATTAACAGGCAATGGTTTATTATTTTCAAGTGAATTAATATCTTTAATTTCTCAGTTTTATTTATTTTTTATTTTTTTAAAATTTATTTATGATAGTCACACAGAGAGAGAGAGAGAGAGAGAGAGGCAGAGACATAGGCAGAGGGAGAAGCAGGCTCCATGCACCGGGAGCCTGACATGGGATTCGATCCCGGGTCTCCAGGATTGTGCCCTGGGCCAAAGGCAGGCGCTAAACTGCTGCACCACCCAGGGATCCCAATTTCTCAGTTTTAATTTCTAATATGGTAAATATCAAAAAGTATAAATCACACAAACAAAAGCTCTTTGAGTCCTCAACAATTTTTTTAACATTTAAAAAGAAGTTAAACCTATATTCATTTACTAACATTGTTAAGCCTTACTTACCAAGTAATTGTAATACAAATTCTTGCATGGCAATTCAGATTGGTTGAACTAAATTCAACATTACTGAACTATTTGTTGATGTTAAACTGTACAAAAGTGCATTTCTTTTAGTTTGTATTTGACCATCTTAGAGTAGTTGTAACATTGGGTTGGTCAGTTTAAATATCTTGGCTTCCTTTTGAGTGCATACATAATCCTTATACCCAAATGTTGATGTATATAAAACAATAAGATACTGTTAAGTTAAACAGCACTTACTGCGGTTTGTCTGGGACCAACTGGTCATGACTAAAATTACTCCCCACAAACACATCCACAGTACTTCCCTACTCTTTAGTAAATCAACTAAAATATTATAAAATCACATTAGACAAGTACACTTATACATGAACAAGCAAAGAATTCACCAATAATTTTTAAGAATATAAGGGATTCTGAGGCAAGTAATTTTGAAAACTACTGTCCCAGATGATGAGTCTTTCAATATATGGTCTTTGTGAGGCCTCAGATGGATGCCTCTTTCCACTTGGGCTGTGTTAGCACTCCAACCGCCTTGTGGAGAGGCACCATATGGATACATAAATTAATATTATGTTACAGATCCGAGGGGGGTAATCCCTGCATAGACTTCTGGGATTGTGTTGAATGCTCCTTTATTATTAAACCTTGAATTGCAAATTCCAGCTGCCTTAGCATCCCTAAACTCAGATCCCAGTGTCTTTTGACCAGTGAGACCATTATACTCTATTTAGAGAGCATTTTACTGTACCTTGTTTTGAAGGATACAGCCAGCCATAAAGGGTCAATATGAAGGTTTTATAATCTTCTCTAAAAGCTTCTCAGCCCTGTGTCTAGTATCCTATTTTATAGCTTTTGGTTGTTTGCAATATGAGAGTTAAGTCTAATACCAGATTTTTTTTTTATAACTGGGACTGGAAATCTCTCCCCTTCATTTTGAAGAATATTTTTTGCTTTATATAAAACTCTAGGTTGAAAGCTTTCTTCTTTCAGCCATTAAAGGTTCCATTCCAGGGGTGCCTGGGTGGCTCAGTTGGTTAAGCATCTGCCTTGGCTTGGGTCATGATCTCAGAGTCCTGGGATCGAACTTCACATCAGGCTCCCTGCTCAGTAGAAGCCTGCTTCTCCCTCTCTTGCTCCTGTTGCCTGTGTGCTCTCTGTGTCAAAAAAATAAATAAATCTTAAAAAAAAAAAAGGATATTGTCTTGTAGCTTCTATTGTTACAGATGTGAAGTCAGTCATAATTCATAGTTGTTACTCTAACTGTAATGCTCCTGCTTGCATCTTTTTACAATTGTACTTTATCTTCAGTTTTCAACTGTTTGCTTCTGTTCTCAGTTGTTGCTTTTCTTTGTATTTATCCTGCTCAAAGTAGGTTGATTTCATTCATACATTTTATACATTTTGAGAACATTTCAACAATCTTTTCAAGTACTTACTTGGTTTTGTCCTCTTTCTGGAATGCTGTTCCCTGATGGATTGTTTGATATTGTTGCACAGATCTGACACTGTTCTCTTTTTGCCCCCTTCTTTTTTCTCTCTGTGCTTCAGTTTTATAGTTTTACAGTTTTAGAGTTTCCATTTCTTTGCTGAAATTTCCCATCTGTTCACTGTCCATCTTTTCTTCCAGAATCTATAAAATTTAATTGAATGGTCTTGCCTGCTGATTCTAATATTTGTGTCATCTATTCCTTGTCTCTTTTCTGTTTTTTTTTTTTTTGGGGGGGGGGATGTTATTATATGTTGTACTTTGCCCTTTCCTCAACTACCTCATAATTTTTTATTGTGTGCTACACATTTTGAAGAATACTAAAGAATGGATGGTTCCCTGCCCCTAGAAGTATATGCTCCTTTCTGAGTTATTTAGGGTGAGGAGCTGATAACTCAGATCCCACAGAGCATGGAGCTGAGCTGGGACTGGTCATAGCTTTCATTAGTTTCACTTTATTTCTGGTTTCAAATTAGATTTAAAAATCTTTCTTTGCCATAAACTTCCCACGTGATCATTGACGCATCTCTCTCTTTGATTGTATCAGGATTTGAGCTAAGCAGAGATTGTGTTACAGTTTTAGTTAGTTTTGTTTCATATGTTTCATTTCCAGTAGAGCCTTGGAACTTAGTAACTGCTTGGTTTGCAGAATTTTGTCTGCTTTCTAGCCCAACACCAATTTCTCAGAAAAATTTCTGTGAAGGAGCATTATGTAGCTTAATGTTTTGTTTTTTAAGTATAGTTGACTTATAATAATAGTTTTAGGTGTGCCTGGTTTTGTTTTTGAGTTTGGGGATATTCTAGATTCTAGTTTATCATGCCAGCCTACACAGTCATTAAAAGTTTAGCTGAACTACACCTGGACACATAAGGGCTTGATTGAAGAAGGGCACATTTGGTTTAGGAGGTCATTCACATGGGAAGATGAGGAACTTGTTAAAATGATCTTTGTGGAATCTCCAGAAAACTATCAGATCAGAATATTAAGATCATAAAAGCTGAAAAGTCAAAGCTGAGATTGTTGTTCAACAGGGTAGAGATGTGATATACTTAGCAGTGAGTTCACTAAGTCTCCCAGCCCACTTATGGGTATTATTTCCCATTTGTTTTGTATTTCTACTATTAAGGGTCCCCCCCCCCCCCCCCCCGCTCCCACCCCGCCACCCAGTAAAGGAAATAAAATATGTGGTTTTCTTGTTTTGTTTTGTTTTGTTTTTCCAGATTTGGAGTCAACATATGAGACCAAAAATACAAATTCAGAAAAAGACATTTTTGAAATAAATTTTTCCCAATGGGAGGTGAAGGAAAGAAGTAAAACTCTTGGCCTTGAGGCATCCATTTTCAAAAATAACTCTAAGTGCAAAAGCAGATTTGAGGGACTACAGGAACATCAAGAGGGATACTTTGGTCAAATGATAATTAGCTATGGAAAAATGCCCACTTACAGAAAAATTAAATCTTTTAGTGCACATCAAAGAATTCATAATAGAGAGAAACGTTATGTTTGTAAGGAATGTGGGAAGGCTTGTAGTCATGGCTCAAAACTTGTTCAACATGAGAGAACTCATACGGCTGAAAAACATTTTGAATGTAAAGAATGTGGGAAAGACTTTTTTAGTGCCTATCAACTCACTGTGCATCAGAGATTTCATACTGGTGAGAAACCCTATGAATGTAAGGAATGTGGGAAGACCTTTAGTTGGGGATCTAGTCTTGTTAAACATGAAAGAATCCATACTGGCGAGAAACCCTATGAATGTAAAGAATGTGGGAAGGCCTTCAGTCGTGGCTATCACCTCACTCAACATCAGAAAATTCATATTGGTGTGAAATCATACAAATGTAAGGAATGTGGGAAGGCCTTTTTTTGGGGTTCAAGCCTTGCTAAACATGAGATAATTCATACAGGTGAGAAGCCTTATAAATGTAAAGAATGTGGGAAGGCCTTCAGTCGTGGCTATCAACTCACTCAGCATCAGAAGATCCATACTGGTAAGAAGCCTTATGAATGTAAAGTATGTGGAAAGGCTTTTTGTTGGGGCTATCAACTTACTCGACATCAGATATTTCATACTGGCAAGAAACCTTATGAATGTAAGGAATGTGGAAAGACCTTTAATTGTGGCTCAAGTCTTGTTCAACATGAGAGAATCCATACTGGTGAGAAACCTTACGAATGTAAAGAATGTGGGAAGGCCTTCAGTCGTGGCTATCACCTCACTCAACATCAGAAAATCCATACTGGTGAGAAACCTTTTGAATGTAAAGAATGTGGGAAGGCCTTTAGTTGGGGTTCAAGCCTTGTTAAACATGAGAGAGTCCATAGTGGTGAGAAATCTTATGAATGTAAAGAATGTGGGAAGGCCTTTGGTAGTGGCTATCAACTTACTCGACATCAGATATTTCATACTGGAGAGAAACCCTATGAATGTAAGGAATGTGGGAAGACCTTTAATTGTGGCTCAAGTCTTGTTCAACATGAGAGAATCCATACTGGTGAGAAACCCTACGAATGTAAAGAATGTGGGAAGGCCTTCAGTCGTGGCTATCACCTCTCTCAACATCAGAAAATCCATACTGGTGAGAAACCTTTTAAATGTAAAGAATGTGGGAAGGCCTTTAGTTGGGGTTCAAGCCTTGTTAAACATGAGAGAATCCATACTGATGGGAAATCTTATGAACGTAAAGAATGTGGGAAGGCCTTTGGTAGTGGCTATCAACTTAGTGTTCATCAGAGATTTCACACTGGTAAAAACCCTTATTGTACGGAATTTGGGAAGACCTTTGTTAATGGCTCAGACCTTGTTCAACACAAGAGAACTCATAGTAATGATAAACCTTATGAATATAAAGGTTGCGAGGAAGCCTTTATATGGACAACTTACTCAAATGAGACAGTTGATACTGGTGATACTTTATGATTGAAGAGATATAAAAGAACATTTTTTTACATGTACGGACAACTTGTCATGAGGTGAATCTTAATCTTGAGAAAGCTATGAATGTAGGGAATGTGCAAAAGCCTTACCTGTGTGTGGACAATTTACTTGATATTAGAAAATTCATACTAGTGAGAAACACTTTGAATATAAGGAATATGAAAAAGCCTTTATAATTTTATATAATCTTATTGAATATTGGTTTATACTGACGTGAAACCATTTAAATATAAGTAATGTGTGAAGATCTTTATTCATGGCGCAGAAGTCTGGTAAACATTGGGGAATTTATACTTGCTAGAAACACTTTAAGGAATATAGGAAGAACCTAAACCCAATTCAGTTTTCGCTGTGCACATTAGAGAACTC
The DNA here is from genome assembly GCF_048164855.1 of Canis lupus baileyi. NCBI lineage: Eukaryota > Metazoa > Chordata > Mammalia > Carnivora > Canidae > Canis > Canis lupus. The sequence goes on along the minus strand of NC_132838.1, from coordinate 111,769,851 downwards.
ATACTGCTGTGAAACTGAATGTAAGGAATGTGGGAAGGCTCACAGATGTGATATCTTAGGGTACATCATAGAATGCATCCAAATGAGTAGCCCTTTAAACTGGGATATAGGGCGCCTGGGTGGCTCACTGTTTGAGTGTCTTCCTTTGGCTCAGGTCGTGATCCCAGGGTCCTGGGATTGAGTCCTGCATCAGGCTCCCTGCAGGGAGCCTGCTTCTTCCTCTGCCTATGTCTCTGCCTCTCTCTGTGCCTCTGATGAATGAATACATAAAATCTTAAAAAAAAAAAACCTGAGATGTAGGAAGGCCTTTATATAAATACTACTAAAACTATTGTTTAGGGACTAGTGCCAGTCCACAAAATTGTTAACAGTCCATCATGAGATGGATGTGAAAAATAAGAGTATATGTTGGAAACTTACAGCAATTTCATATTGTCATAACATTATTACTGTATTTTGTAAAAGTACCAATTCACTCATGAATGATTTGAAGTTAAAAAGTTTACCCTTTCCCAGAAATAATTTGAGAGACAACAATCACGATTTTAAAAACATGGGACAAGTCACAATATAATTTATTTAGAATAAGAAATACTTCATTTGTTACTTTTCTGATTAGAATAGCAGAATATTCACACTATAGGAAGATTTGACTAACATGAGTTACAACTTTGTTATGTCTGTAAAAGCATAATTTATAACAAATGTGTTCATTTTTGGAGGTATAGAAGCCTTCCAACACTATTCAATTTTTGTTAAACTTAAGCAAATTTATTCTAGAGAATAACCTTATCAAGGTATCAAATACAGGGAATCTCTCTTATATGGCACAAACCGTACTTACTATCCTCACCATTTCCACCTCTTTACTACTCATGGGATGTTGGGGAAAATGCTTATCTCCTCTGGGCATCTTCTTTAAAATGTTGGTGATGGTAACTGTTGCAGAGATTGCATGGATTTAGTATGCATCAGATCCTTGGAAGAGTATCTCAAATGTAGCCTATAGTCAATACATGTTTGCTGCTGTTCTTATTATTCTCAGCCTTAGTATTACTACTAGTAAATTCTTATGAAGAGAATGCTCTTTGGTGTAATGAATTGGGAAAAGCTTCCATAACCACTCATCCATTTCTCATTGGTGTAATGAATTTAGGAAAGCTTCTATAACCATTCATCCATTTGAATTTAGGTAGTTCATTATGGGTAAAATATAGAAAACAAAAAAACTTGAGAGGATTTTTTTGAGAGGATTTTAATTCAAAGTTTATACTTTAAGCTGCATAAAAAAAAATGAAGGCTGAAAAGAAATGTGGATTTAGTAAGTGGTAAGATGTTGGGAATACACCTATTGAAAAACTAGGTAAAGGTGTGAAGCAATTTGCCTGTAATGAATTCAAGCAGAGAAGTAGCTAGTGATTAAAATTCTCTGCTCACATTTTGAGATAAATTACAAATTGAAAAGAAACAAAAAGTTGTCCAGTTGGAATTCTTTCCCCAAATTTTATTATGACAAATTTCAGACTCAGAAATTTAAAGAACAGTGTAATAAACATTCATATACTCTATTAACATTTGGTCATACTTGCTTTCTCTCTGAAACTGTATGTATGATGTGTATGTACACCCACATACTTTCATCTTATGATGTAGAAGTGATACTTCATTCTTGAATATATTAGCATGCATCTTTTAAGAATTAGAACAGCCTTAAGTACCATGATCTCACAAGAAAATTATCTGTAATTCTGTAATATTCTTTCACATTCACTTCCTATGTCCCAGTACTCCCAAGGTATCCTATGCTATTTATTTTCTAGCCAGCATTTTTCTATATTCATGCATTGCATTGGTTATCATGTCTCTAGATTTTAATCTTGAAAAGACTTAACTCTTAAGGAAAGCTGTTTTATAGAATGCCATGCATTCTAGATTTGTTTCTTCCCTCAAGGTGAGATTTAATTTGTATGTCTATCCTTTGTATCTATCATAAAGGCAAGTTAGAGTCAGAAGCTTAAACATTTTTGGCCAGAATACACTATAGTTGGTGATACACATTTCATATTGCAACACACCAAGAACACATAATACCCAGTTTTCTTGCTATTGCTAAATTTGGTCATTTGATTAAGACAGTGACTGCTAGAGCTCTCCATTAGCTAGTTAAGGTTGATGAACCTTTCAACTATTTTTGAGAATGTAGTCCTATCATATGTATAAGTTCTGAATTAAAGAGAAAACTGAAATGATTATAGATTGTTCAAAAAAAGAATGATAATTAAATTGTGTATCAGAGGTTGTAGAATGTGCCTGAAGCTCTATTGAGTGGAAAATACCTTTTAATGTGTTTGGAGGAAACCAAGATACATCTGGTCAGATGGAGGACCAGAACTATGCCTTGTTCCCCCAGTATCCTACATGGTCCCTGTCATACCAAAGTAAGAAGCTAGAAAAATGACAAACCCTAAATCAATACACAGAAGCAACTTATACAACTAAAATTGTCCCAGAACTTCTGAAATTATGTCTTGAAAGTTACCAGTACTGAATAGTGCTTGAGAAACAGTGGGATTTTCTGGTTAAAGAAGCTTATGAAGCAGAACCTACAAAATCCCCTCTCAAGGAAAATCAAAAGCACCTTGTCAACTTATCAGAAAAATAAAGAATGTTCTAGCGAATAAAATTGTTTAACTTTGTGGTACCAGTGTATCTCAAACTTTATCATGGAAATACTGATTTCCAAAAAAAAAAAAAAAAAAAAAAAAAAAAGGAAATACTGATTTCCATTACCTATTTCCATCTTAGGGATATGAAACTGCATTGGGAAATGCTGCCATAACTAGGAGACCATAAAGTTGGACATTTCAATCACTAAGTCTGCTTGTTAGTTATGATGGAATGGCACTTAGCATCATGCTCTCAAATGATTACCTTCTAATGTTTTGTTTTATTCATGAGTAAATCTTTGTTGTATCTAAGTTGAAAGGGCTCCTGAGTTATAAAATGTCATTTTATGATCTCTTCCTGCAATTGTATAGTATTTAATTTGTTAATATGATAATTTATGTTGACAGGTTGTTGGATTTTTTCTTCCATTTCTGGATATATACCCAGGTTAATTATTGGTATATGTATGTATTCTGATGCACTGCTAGATTTCATTTGCTACTATTTAGAATTTTTACATCTCATGAATGAAATTATATAAAAATTTTATTTTTGAGGTATTTTTGTGTTTTTGTATTGAACCTTTAAAACTATATGTCTATATTGGCCTGTTTTGAATTGGAGATCTTTCGTCACTTTTCTAGTTGCATCTGTTGATTTTCTTGTCTTTAAAATTCTACTTTGGATACAACTAATTCAGAGTGCCTAGCATAATTATTTTAAGGAGCCTTTGCAGCCCAGCCCTGTAGTACCAGCCAAGATACACATAAAAGGGAATATTCTGACATAGCCCCTCATTGAAAATCCTTCATTATGTGTTCTTGGGAATACTATGTTGGGAAATCAGAGCTCCTTATGAGACTGCTATGACCATACTCGTGCAGGTCTTTCTCCAAATACTGGAAGTGGAGTTGCTTGGATTTGGTCATGGGTGGTATACCTGTGTTCAACTTTAGTAAGTTTAATTTTTCTAATGGGATCCCTGGGTGGCGCAGCGGTTTAGCGCCTGCCTTTGGCCCAGGGCACGATCCTGGAGACCCGGGATCGAATCCCACGTCGGGCTCCCGGTGCATGGAGCCTGCTTCTCCCTCTGCCTGTGTCTCTGCCTCTCTCTCTCTCTCTCTGTGTGACTATCATAAATAAATAAAAATTTTAAAAAAAAGTTTAATTTTTCTAAATAGGTTTCCAAAAATACCTGGCACTCCCACCAACAGTGTATGAATGTTCTGCTTTTCTATATCCTTGACAATATTTAGCATCATCAGCTTTAAAAAAATATTTGCCACTCTGGTAGGTACCTTGTTTTACATTTCCATTTTTCTGATTATTTATTAGCTATTTAGATATTTTTGCAATATCTATTTCTTCCTCCTGATACTGGATGTATTGGGTATCTCTGGTTTCACAAAGCATCTGTAAAACTTGTAAGCATTTAACACCTACACAGTGACTCTGTGTGTGTGTGTGTGTGTGTGTGTTCATCTCCCACCAGACATGAGCTGGTTGATGGCTGTGATGAAATCAGTTTTATCTCTGCATCTGTAGCTCCCAGTAGGAACCATGACCCTTAGTTATTTGATGTAGTTAGGATATACTCAGCAAAAACTGAAATAGCAAACTAGCCAAAGCAATAAGGAAGTATATTGAGTCATATAACGGGAGAAAGGAGGTTCCAGAGATTTTTGATTCATCAGAAAAATTAAATATTTAGAGACTCAAATTCTCTTCTTTTTTTTTTTTTTTTTGCTATGTATTCCTCAGTGTTGGCTGGGGTACGAAGATGGCTGACAGATTTCAAGACATCATATACAGGTGTGACAATATTCAGGGAAAGAGTAGGCGAGATCATTTTCTGCGACTCTTGGGAGCAAGGAACATGTCCCATTAGTTAACAGTATGTCTGCTCTTAACTCTAATTGTTAACTTGGGTCATAGGTAATTTCTGAAATAATAACTGATATACTTTAAATTAATCAGAGACTCCTGAAGGTATTATTTAAATAAATGTAGCGGGTGCATAAATTTTATTTCCTTTTTATGCGTGAATGAAGACAGAACCAGTGATCCTTTAAGAAAACAAAAACTTTTACAACAAAAACTTTTACACATATACATTTCACAAAACAGATGACAATTTAAATTAAATGTATATATTAAGACCATTATGCTTAATTACAGACTAATCAGAGGTTAGTGTTTACTTCAAAAAGAAAAAAATTCTGAAGTATTAAATTCAGTATTATTAGTAAGAACATTTACTAGGAATTTTTTATTATCTTTTTTTTTTTTTTTGTAGCTATGATAGGGAAAATATTAAGAGTTTAGCCTTGTAAAATTTTTTGTTCTCCCAGAATCAGAAAAACCTATTCTTTTAATTCCTGGAATTCTGTTAGCTTCAAGGATGAGAAGGCCAAAATTAACAATGTGGAAATGAAACAAAGGCATGATTAGAACTGGGGGGAATGTATTTACTAAGCTCATTTTTATAGCACACAAGCATAGTGCAAAACTCAAATGAATGTTAATATCTCCCCTTTTCTCAAGCTATTCAATGACTCCTTAGGGACAGCTATGTTTTTCATCATCTTCTGTGTTCTTAGGCAGATAGTCTATGTGAATTAGCAGAATTTATTGTCTCAGAGTTGAGATTCAAAACTTGAAAATATTCCATCAATGCCTCATAATTCAGTGACATCCATATACAATTATTTTTTTTTCCATATACAATTATTATGGGTTTTACCAATAAAAATTTTGATTCAGTTTACTTTTATGCTATTCCAGAGTGTTTACTATGGAGAAGAGGGTCTGCATTATCATTGGCCATAGTATTTTAATATGATCCATCCTAAACTGGTTGCCTTCTATGCCTGGTGCTCAAGAGATGTGGTCTCCTCTATCACCACCTCTATGGGGATTATTTTTTTCCGTTTCTCTCCTATATTGAATTTTTAATTTTCTGTTCATTTAGTTGGTGGAAAACTTCTAATTGTTTTCTTAGAAGGGGTGATTTTGAAATAATTCATGTGGTTGAAAAAATTACCCTTCTGTTTCTAGTGTCTCCTTATCTGGACCATATTGTGTTAAATTTATGCCTAAGTATAAGTGATTGATTTTTTTTTTAATTTTTAAAGATGTTATTTGCTTTAGAGAGACAGCAAGAGCAGGGAGGAGGGGCAGAGGGAGAAGAAGAAGGAGAGAAAGAGTCTTAAGCAGACTCCATGCTCAGTATGGAGCCTGAAGCCCAATGCAGGGCTTCATCTTAAGACCCTGAGATCATGACCTGCACCAAAACCAAGAGTCAGATGCTTAACTGACTGCACCACCCAGGCACCCCAAAGTGATTGCTTTTAAAAGATCAGCCCTTGAGGTAAATGCTTAGGGAGGAAGACGGAGAGAAAAAATCTTAAGCACACCTGAGATCATGACCTGAACCAAAATCAAAGAGTAAGATGCTTAACTGACTGAGCCACCTAGGTGCCCCCATAATTAACCAATTTAAAACTAGCAATAAAACCCTGCATGTGTGGTAATAATGTTGCCATTATAACAATGAGGAAAAATAGAGCTTATGAACATTAAGCAACTTGCCCAAGGCACACCAATTTCCAAGTGGGATGATATGGATTTGAACTGTATTTATTGTTCTTCAGGGCCTTTATGGCTGAATCAGTCTTTATTATAGAAATATTAAAGAAGGAATGATCTTAAGGATGAAGAAACTTGAATTTCATATTTTTATCAACTAGTTAGAATTAGCCAGTGTCTAATATCAATGTGCCTTTAAAGATACTGTGTTAAGGGGCAGCCTGGGTGACTCAGTGGGTTAGCGCTGCCTTTGGGCCAGGGCCTGATTCTGGAGACCTGGGATCGAGTCCCACGTCGGGCTCCCTGCATGGGGCCTGCTTCTCCCTCTGCCTGAATCTCTGCCTCTCTCTCTCTCTCTCTCTCTGTCTCTCATGAATAAATAAAATCTTTTAAAAATAAAAATACTGTATTAAAAATATAAACATTTATCTACACATTTATATTTTATGGCACATCTGTATCTTTACAAAGTTGGGGAGACCTGTTTTTGTATGTAACACATTTCTTGTTTCTTGAGATCTTGTATCAGTCATTATACCTCTACATATATATTATTAACACCTGTCCTGATTTCCAGTTGTTGGAATAGAATATTCTATTTGCATATTCATAGATGTTGATTATTCTCAAACCTTGCTAATATAAATAATCGTATGGAAAGTATAGTTTTTCACTTTAGTTTAACCATTACTATGAAGTACGTTCTTTTAAGTTGGTTGCATTTGGGACACTTGGGTGGCTCAGTAGTTGAGCATCTGCCCTTGGCTCAGGGTGTGATACTGGGGTCTTGGGATCGAGTCCTGCATCAGGTTCCTCACAGGGAGTCTGCTTCTTCCTATGCCTATATCTCTGCCTCTCTCTGTGTGTCTCATGAATAAATAAATAAAATCTTTTAAAAAAATTGCTTACATTCAAGACATGCTTATTTTTAAAAAGAGCATAAAATACCCTTTAAGAAAGCTGTATATGAATTATCTTACACCAAATTATTTTGGAATTAGTAGTGCATAAAATTTTGGTACAATGGATATTATTTTTGTAAAGATTTGCTAGTTTTTAGGCCAATATGGAATATTTAATAACACTATTATATGTCATATAAATTTAGGTATATTTTCATGTACACATTTATTTTTTTAATTAAATCTATTTATATTCTTAGCTCAATCTTTTTCACATCAGTGTGTTCATCTGTGTATTGGTATATAAAAACTGCTTATTAGGGTGCCTGGTTGGCTCAGTCAGTAAAGCACATGACTCTTGGTCTCAGGGTTGTGAGTTTGAGCCCCATGTTGGGTGTAGAGATTACTTAAAAATTAAATCTTTAAAAAACTGCTTATTAATTCAGTCCAAATATATTTTGTTTCTTATATGTGGAAAAAAGATTTTCTCCTTAATTTGCTTTTAACTTTGTTCAAGGGGGTGTTGAAAGAGGAGTGTTATTTTCACAGACACATCTGTTAACTATTTATTTCATGATTTCACTGGGATGTCATGCACTCAACATTAAGAATTATAATAGCCTTAATTTCTATTTAAAAATACCTTGGTAGTCTATGTTTTCTTCATTATGTTTCTTATTGTGATAAAATATGTAACATAATGTTTACCATTTTGACAGTTTTTAAGTGCATAATTCAGTAGCACTAGTACATTTACACTGTGCAAGCACTATCACTCTTCATCTCCAGAACTTTTCACCATCCCAAACCAAAAGTGTGTACTTATTAAATATATAACTCCCCATTGCCACAGCCTCTCCTCCCTCAAACTCCTGGTAACTGCTATTCTACTTTCTGTCTCTATGGATTTGATTATTCTAGGTACCTCATATAAGTGGAATCATGCAATATTGTCATTTTATGTCTGGATTATTTCACTTAGTGTAATGTTTTCAAGGTTCATCCATGTTGTAGCATTTATCAAAATTTTCCTTAAGGCTGAATAATATTCTACTATATGAAGTAGATATATATAGTGTATATCTATATGATAGATAACACATTTTGTTTAACCATCTATTGTGGCTATTTTTTTTCTACCTTTGGCTTTTGTGGTATAATGTGAACACTGGAGTACAAATACCTGTTGAAATCCCTGCTTTCAGTTTTTTGGGTATATACTTAGAATTGTTGGATTAAATGGTAATTCTATATTTTAAATGTTGAGGAATCACTATACTGTTTTCCACAGCAACTGTGCCATTTTACATTTCTACTAGTTGCACAAAGATTGCAGTTTCTCTGCATCTTCAACCAACATTTGTTCTTTCTTTCTTTTTGTAAAATAGCCATCCTACTATGTTTGAAGTGGTATCTATTTGTGGTTTTGATTTGCCTAATTTCCCTAATAATATTGATCATCTTTTCATGTGCTTATTGTCCATTTGCATATATTCAGAGAAATTTTCAACTCATTTGTTCATATTAAAAAAAAAGATTTATTTATTTGAGAGAGAGAGAGAGAGAGAGGGAGAGAGAGCAGGGAGGGGAAGAGGGAGAAGAGAGAGTCTCAAGCAGACTCTGTGCTGAGCACAGAGCCTGACATGGGGTCCAATCTCACAACCCTGAGATCACTACCTGAGCTAAAACCACGAGTCAGATGTTCAACCAACTGTACCATCCAAGTGCTCATATTTGCTCATTTTTTCATTGGGTTGTTTCTTGTTTTGTTGCTGAGTTGTAGGAATTTTTTTTATATATTCTGGATATTAATCTCTTGTCACATAGATAATTTGAAATATTTCCTCCATTTCTCAGGGCCACATTTTCACTTTGTTTATAGTGGCTGCTGATGTACAAAGTTTTTTTAATTTTGGTAAAGTCCAACTCATCTATTCTTTGTTTCCTGTGCTTTAGTGTTATACATGAGAAATCGCTATGAAATTGAGTTTCAGGTTTTCTCCCATATGTTTTCTTCTAAGAGTTCTATAAGCTCTTCCTTTTAGGTCTTTGATCCATTTTGAGTTAATTTTTGTTTATTATCTGATTTAAGGACTTCATTCTTTTGCATGTGGATATTCAGTTTTGTCAGCACCATTTGTTGAAGAAATTATTCTTTCCCCATCAAATGGTCTTGGCCTCCTTGTCAAAATCAATTGACAATATACTGTATGAGTTTAATTATGGTCTCTCAATTTTATTCTATTGATTTGTGTATCTATCCCTTATGTCAGTAACAGTTTTGATTATGATAGTTTTGTAATAAGTTGTGAAATCAGGATATTTGAATTCTCTAACTTGGTCAAGTTTTTAAAATAACCCATATGCACTACAGCATGTATTCAGTGTATGTTAAGTGCATGGCTTTTATAATATGCTCATAATATCAGTGTATTCATCATGCAGTTTTTATCTACTTGAAGTATCATTTACTGAGAGATGTGTTAAAATCTCCTATTATGTGTATTTGAATTTGTCTGTTGCTCCTTGTAGCTTCTTGCATCAATTTCATCTCCCAGTCAGTTCATTTTGTAACATTTTAGGTAGCCTCAGCATTATTGATTTTCAGTTTCTGTTTTCACTTTTGCACCGATGCAGATTTATTTAATATTTGTAGATACTCAGCTATTTAAGTATTTGATAGAATATCATTCAACATTTGAGATAGTTTTCCTCTTTTACTAAGCATTTCTAGTAATTTGTAGGATTTTTCACTATCTGCTCCAAACAGAAGTCTTATTATGTTATGAATTCTTGCCAGATTCTGTTTGTGTTCAGTGTCTACCTACCTCAGTCCCCTTTACTATTATTTCATAGCTCTTACTTGTATTGCATTATAAGTATCCTATTAACTGGTCTACCTTTCTAACTCAACAGGCAGATCTTTGAAGGGACATATATTTCAAATTCATCTCTATGTCCTCAGTAGAAGGGCTATCTGTAGGTTAAAATAAGGTTCTTGGTCTATCATTCTGATGGGAAATAAAATCATAAAGTGTCAGAGGTCATGACTGGAACTTATACAAATTTAGTAAATAGTAGGCTGGTGGAAGAAAGACTTGAAATAATTTGTTTCTGGGCTACAAAAGAGAAAGGTCAATCACATGTCTACAGGGATAATTTGGATCTGAGAATCCATAGGAGTACTTACTTATTCCAGGTCTCAGGGCATGATTTGATTCTTGGGGCGCCTGGGTGGCTCAGTGTTTGAGTGTCTACCTTCAGCTCAGCTCGAGATCCCGTGGTCCTGGGATTGGGTCCTGCATCGGGCTCCCTGCAGGGAACCTGCTTCTCCCTCTGCCTATGTATGTCTCTGCCTCTCTCTCTGTGTTTCATGAATAAATAAAATGTTAAAAAAAAACAACACTTTCATTCTTATAGTGCCAAGGACATAAATTGTGTATTTGGATCTTTCTGTCAGGAATTAAGCTCAGGACAGATTAAGGATAGGTATCCTAGGGATCCCTGGGTGGTGCAGCGGTTTGGTGCCTGCCTTTGGCCCAGGGCGCTGATCCTGGAGACCCGGGATCGAATCCCACGTCAGGCTCCCGGTGCATGGAGCCTGCTTCTCCCTCTGCCTGTGTCTCTGCCTCTCTCTCTCTCTCTGTGTATGACTATCATAAAAAAATAAAAATAAAATAAAAAAAGGATAGGTATCCTGGCCTAGACCTTAATTCCCAGACTCATCTCTGTAGGTCTAGTTTCAATTCTACCCTTTTTTTAAAAAAAGATTTTATTTATTTATTCATGAGAGACACAGAGAGAGGCAGAGTCATAGGCAGAGGGAGAAGCAGGTTCCCTGCAGGGAGCCTGATGTGGGACTCAATCCCTGAATCCCAGTATCATGCCCTGAGCCAAAGGCAGATGCTCAACCACTGAGCCACCCTGAGCCAAGGGCCGACGCTCAACCACTGAGCCACCCAGGTGTCCCTCAATTCTACCCTTTGTGAGCAAAATTGTAATCCCCCCTCTGCAAACTTTGAATGAATCAATATATGGCATTTAATAGGCTGGAGTTCTGTCTCCACTCTTGAGAGAACCTAGGGTTCCCACTGTTTGAGGTAGCACTTTAGATTTATTAAATCCGAGTTTAAGAATGGAATTATTGTAAATTGGCTATTTAGGAAACGCAAAACATGACTGTTCATTCATGGATTGTAGCCCCTCTTTCTCTACCTGACTCAAAGCAGTTTTCTATGTCAATTTCCCAAGGTTAGGCATGGGGGAACCATCAGTTTAAAAGCCAAGTATAGCAGGCTTTGATAATTCCACTATCATAAGCTAATGCTCACTGCTTGTGTTTCCCAAGTTTAGAAGCATTTATTTTACTTAAGCTCCTGTCTTACAATATTCTGTAAATTAACTTGGCTCCTCTTCCCCAAGGGATGGTCTCAAATAATAGCCTCTCATGCCTTTTCTTCCAAAGTTCATGTAGTCTTTCAAAATGTCATTTGGCACTATTTGAATTCTGCTAGAAAAGCAAAAAACATACCCTAGAGGGGAAATATATCTCCACCTTGCACTCTGAATTTTTGATGAGGTGATGAATACTTACATGGGAATGTTCATGTAAAATCTCTGTTTTTGATTGAGATGAGATAGGAACATGTGATAACTGTTCTTAGTTTACAATAATCTGAGTGAATCAGTAAAGTTTATGTTGGCTGTAAGACCCAGAATGACTGGTTCAACCAGGAAAATTTTTTCTGTTGCATGAAATTCTGGAAGTGGCAGTCTAAGCCTGGTGTTGTGGCTCTGCTCCAAAGTCCTCCAGGTCATCTTATTCAAATCCAGGCAGCAGAATGGAGGCATGGAAGAGGGAACAAAGGGTGATAACAAGGTGTGTTTAAGGTAGGTTCCCTCAGGGCAGCCCCGGTGGCAGCAGCGGTTTAGTGTCGCCTGCAGCCTGGGGTGTGATCCTGGAGACCCTGGATCGAGTCCCACGTCAGGCTCTCTGCACGGAGCCTGCTTCTCCCTCTGCCTGTGTCTTTCCCTCTCATTCTCTCTCTGTGTCTCTATGAATAAATAAAATCTTTAAAAAAAAAAAAAGGTAGGTTCCCTCAAACTGCCTCATAATTTCAGTTATCTCCAGTTGGCCATAATAGAAGATCCATGGACAAATAAGGTGGGAGAATCCTCATCCTTAGTGGTATACACAAGCAAATAAAGAAGTGATTATTCTTTTATTATGGGAGAAAAGGAGATCAATGGCGTGGGGGTAATTATCAGACTTGGCCCTAATTCAAATACCAACTATGGAATCGGACTTCCTGGACACTGGTATTGAACAAAAGATGTAGTAGGCTAGAATTAAATAATTGAAATGAGGGTTTACTGGTACACTTGCAGTATTTGAGAATCTTTCTGGAATTTGTGGTCTCTCACATCCCATCAAGTCCTGCTGATTCTACTTAATATATGAAAAATATTTAGCTTTTTTCTACCATAATAGCTGTAGTGAATCTTACTTATGTCCAATCTGCATTATTGTAATACCTAGTAATATTGGACAGATACTTTGTTGTCATTTTTTTATGCTCATCTCATTCCCACACATCTAATATATTTTATATGGCCATCAAATTGAACTTTCTAAGACACAAAGCTAGTGCGACTGAGAAATTGATTTAAATTTCATCTCATTCTAATTAGTTAAATATAAAAACAAAAGCAGTGTAAAATATTTTACCATTACTGGCAACTTTATTGTTTTGGTAAGACTACATTTCACTTCAACCATTGCATTGCATAGATGTAATATAGTGTTCATTTCACGTGTATATGTTGTTTCTAGTGTTACACATAAACACATCACTCATCTCGCTGATGTCAAGCAATTGATGTGTTTATTTGGATATTTTATGAAGACAACATGATTTACAGTGATATGAAGGAAATAATTGGTAATTAGATATAAGTACTTATTTAGTTATAATTAAATTATTATTGTAGGTTAGATAAGTATGTACAGATTTTAAAACTTAAAATGAAAGCTTACTAATGATGCATAGTCAAGTAGAGACCTGTACTATGGCCAGAAGAGTAAAAAATAAGAGACTGGAAGAAGTACTATAAATTTCACAACAAATGCCAATTGCAATTTGCTATGAACAAAGCAAACAAAACCTGTTGGATAATGTAAAAAAAAATTAAGTAAATAAAGTAGAGAATATTGTGAGACATTTGCAGCAAATACATACATTTGATGAAAGTTTTTCTTTTGATAACCAAAAATGAATGGATAAAATTAGTTGCCTGAAATCAGAATTAAATGGAAAACCAAAATTTTAAACAACTTTGAAACATAATCTGAACTTATAACTGTATATCTATAAAATGGCTCTGTGTCTTACATACACAATCAAATTTTATGTGGAAATACAGGAAGACAAATTATTGTAGTTATGGAAGTTTTGTTAGGATATTATGAAAAAGACTAAAAATATACACATTTTTAAAGATTTTATTTATTTATTCATGAGAGACACAAAGAGAGGCAGAGACATAGGCAGAGGGAGTAGCAGGCTTTTGGGACTTGATTCCAGGACCCTGGAAATATTATTATTGAGCCAAAGGCATATGCTCAACCATTGAGCCACCCAAGTGACCCTAAAAATATTTTATAAAAAGTAAAAAGAACTTGAAGCCACCAGTCAGCTACCCATAAAAGATCTAACAATATCAAAAATTCAAAATTAATAAAGCTACATGTATTCTCCTCTAGCTTTAGATGAGTTGTACGATATGAAATATTGCCTAGTTAATACTCTGGGTAAATTTTGCCTCAGAAGACTTCCAAATCAAATAGAAATGTTGTCAATTTGGAGCCTACAAAATCAGATTCATAGCATAGATATTTATTTTTTAAAAAAGATTTTATTTATTCATGAAAGACACACAGAGAGAGGCAGAGACCCAGGCAGAGGGAGGAGCAGGCTCCCTGCAAAGGAGCCCTATGTGGGACTCAATCCCAGATCCTGGGATCATGCCCTGAGCCGAAGGTAGATGCTCAACTGCTGAGCCACCCAGGTGTCCCCATAGCATAGATAATTTAAAAATATTTTATATATGTAAAAAAAGAATTTCCACTAGATATGAAAAAAATAATTTCTCATATAGTTAACCAGTTATATGAGGTTAAAAATGTGAATTCCTTGGAATTTTAAAGAGCTTGATGTCTCCCTAATTGATTGTTCCACAGTATGAGAAGTATGATGATTTAATATATGCATGTAAATATTATGAATCATTGTCACTTTATAGAACTGTTGAAACAGAAAACAATGAATTTGTTTATCTTATGTTCTTTGCCAGTGCTCATTGGTTGAATGGTTGAAGTTTTACAAAGATTTACTTTATTTTGAACTCCAAGGTTTTCCTTAAAAAAATACTTGGTAAATATTTCATAATCGGGATCCCCCAAAATGACAGTGTGATTTTCTCACCGGTATCACACTGCATATGAACACACAAATCTGAAACTCCAAGGAAAGGAAACCTGTTTTTGTGACCTAGCTAAAAAGGTAGGAATATTTCTTGAAATTGATACTTTTCACAAGTGAATATTAATTTTACTTATTTTTTTTTATCGTGAATCAATATATGAATGATTTTCACTGGCCTCAAAAGCATTGCCAAAATATACAATGAAGAAACAGGAAATCTTAGTAAAGAAACAAACTATAAAAAAAGCACCAAATGAAGATAATAGAACTGAAAAGTACAATATCAAACATTTGATAGATAAGCTTAACAGCATAATTGAGCTGACAAGAAAAAAAATAAATTTGAAGATAGAGCAATAGATATTATCCATATAAAAAGAGTAAAAATGTTGAAGATAACAGCCAGTGACCTGTGGGATAATATCAAAAGATTTAACATGAGTACTTGGAATCCCAGAAGAAGCAAGAGCAGAAAATTAATCTGGATGTGGACAAAAGTTTCTGAAATTTGGGGAAAAGCATGTGTGTACATATTTCAGAGACTCAGAGAACTCCAAAAAAAGTAACATAAACCATACTTAGACCAGCATACTCAAATAGATGAAAACCAAAGATAATGAAAAATCTTGAAAGCATGCAGAGAGAAATGATACATACAGGGGAAAAATAAGTCAAATGACTTCTCATCACAACCTACAGAGGACAGAAGTCAGTGATACAATATCTTTTTTTAAAAAACTACACAACAAACTCCATAATTCTATGGCAAGAAAGATAATCCTTCAAGAACAAAGGCATTCAGTAAAGGTAACTGAAAATTCACTACTAGTAGATATGCACTCCAAGAAATGCTAAATTAAGTTCTTCAAGCTGAAGGAAGATGATACCAGATGGAAATTTAGACCATTGGGAATTGGAAGTGGGAAATCATGAAGAGCATGGGAAAGGGTAAATATAAAATGAGAGTTTTGGCAGGGTTTTTAAAAAATTTCTTTAGAATAATAGCCTGTTTAAATTTCTCAGTTGGAGTGCCAATGTGACTTTACAGGAATTACTAATTGCAAAGAAAAAATGTACCAATACAATGGAGAGAACTTGTGGTCAATATATGAGTGAAGAGATCAAACAATGTTTCACTTGTATCACTTGTATTTGATATTTTATATCAAATACACTTATCTATGAAGCAGTCTTGTAAAAAATGTTTAATCTGAAACCTAATCAAACCTCTGGACATAAGCTTCAGTTCACAATAAATACAAGGGATAG
Source organism: Canis lupus baileyi (assembly GCF_048164855.1). NCBI lineage: Eukaryota > Metazoa > Chordata > Mammalia > Carnivora > Canidae > Canis > Canis lupus. The sequence goes on along the minus strand of NC_132838.1, from coordinate 111,753,941 downwards.
AGGAACAAGTTAAGCCCACTTTGAGAAAAAGCAGGACAAATATGGAATTATATAGGTTACTTCTTTTGAGTCTTCAAAAAATGTAAGGAGGTGGAGAGTAAATTATTGATCAATTCTTACTGGACCCAGTAAGCCATAGTCATATAAAGTATATGAGCTTGGTTTGGTTTTTGGCATTTTAAAAAGCCAGCACTTCTAGAATACATTGTTTAACCAATCAGAGAAATTTGTAAATGGGCTGAATATTATAGAACAATATAAGGTTATTATTAGTGCTTTTTAGGTAACAATGGTTTAATCATCATCTAGAATATTATCCTTAATTTTTATTTTATTTTTTTATCCTTAATTTTTAAAAAAGATTTTATTTATTTATTCATGACAGACACAGAGAGAAAGGCAGAGATATAGGCAGGGGGAGAAGCAGGCTCCCTGCAGGGAGCCTGTTGCAGGACCTGATCCCAGGACCCTGGGATCACAACCTGACCCAAAGGCAGATGCGAAACCACTGAGCCACCCAGGTGCCCTATCCTTAATTCTAAGAGTTGTATGTTGACTTTTTAGAGGTGAAGTGATATCTAAAATGTTCACTGAAAAAAAAACAGCAAAATGATATATGTAAATATACTCTATATGTAATAAGAAGGGACACCTGGGTGGCTCATCGGTTGGGTGCCTGCCTTCGGCTAAGGTCATGATCCCGGGATCCAGGATTGAGTCCCGCATCAGACTCCCTGCAAGGTGTCTGGTTCTCCCTCTGCCTGTATCTCTGCCTCTCCCTCTCTGTGTCATGAATAAATAAATAAATCTTTGAAAAAAACAATATGTAATGAGAATGATATATGGTATATGTGCATCTGTATATATACATGTTCATATTTATGCGAGAGAGAGATATACATTGAATTTAGGTGGAGGCAAACAAATTTCACTGTGACACTATTGTACCTTTTATATAAATTTAAAAACTTGAAGAAAAACTTTTCCAAGTCAACCTAGGTCTTTGGCTACCAAATTGTTCTTTTTTTAATTTCTTTCAATTGTAGGGCATGTGGATTGTGTGTTATCTGTATTGTAGAACTTATTGTAAGAAAGTTTCTTCAAACTACTCTCCAATTTTTCAACAGCTGAACTCTCAATATTCAATAAAGGCACAGGGTTTCTTATTATTAGTCTTCAGGATGTTGAGCTTTGAATAAAAATGTCTTAATATATTCTATGGAATTTTGTCCAGAATGAATTATCTGAAGAAAATATGGATGAACCTTGATACATTAAAAAAATGCTTCTAGTGTCTTCTTTCCACATGAATTTATGTATAGTATTAATAGTGATTATCGGGGATCCCTGGGTGGCTCAGCAATTTAGCGCCTGCCGTCGGCCCAGGGCATGATCCTGGAGACCCAGGATCGAGTCCCATGTCGGGCTCCCTGCATGGAGCCTGCTTCTCCCTCTGCCTGTGTCTCTGCCTCTGTGTGTGTCTCATGAATAAATAAATAAATAAATAAATAAATAAATAAATAAATAAATAAATAAAATCTTTTAAAAAATAGTGATTATCATTAAAAACCACAATACTTACTAAGCAAATATTATGTGCAAAATGCATTTAAATTTTATCTTAAATAATTTTATCTTTACCATAACATCATTAGGTGGTAGAACAATGATAATGGTAAAAGATGTGCCAAAGCTAAGTGCTTTTTGATTATTACATCAAGAGTTTCTCACTATTATGAAATCTTTGATGTTGAGTAAGTTGATAGCAACGAGTAAAGGCCTTTCCACATTCCTTACATTTGTGTGGTTTCACACCAGTATGAATTCTCTGATGTTCAGTAAGTCGATCACTGCGATTAAAGGCTTTGCCACATTCTTTACATTCATAGGGTTTTTCATCAGTATGAATTCTCTTATGTTGAGAAAGACCTGAGATAGAACGAAAGGCCTTCTTACATTCTTTACATATATATGGTTTTAAACCTGTATGAATTGTCTGATGATAAACCAGTTGAGAATTAAGTCTAAAGGTTTTCCCACATTCCTTACATTCAAAAGGTTTGTCCCCTGCATGAATTGACTGATGTGTTTTAAGGTCTCCAACACGACTGAAGGCTTTCCCACATTGTTTACATTCATATGGTTTCAGATCAGTATGAATTATCTGATGTTGAATAAGGTATGAATGAAGCTTAAATGTCTTCCCACATTCTTTGCATTCATGTGGCTTCTCACCAGTATGAATTCTTTGATGTTGTGTAAGTTGAGAGCCTCTGCAGAAGGCCTTCCCGCATTCCTTACAATCATAGAGTTTCTCACTACTATGAATTCTCTTATGTTTAAGGAGGCTTGAGCCCCTACTAAAGGCCTTTCCACATTCCTTACATTCATGAGGTTTCTCGCCAGTATGACTTCTCTGATGTTCAATAAGTAGATAGCTGCGAACGAAGGCCTTTCCACATTGTTTACATCTATATGGTTTCTCACCAGAATGAATTTTCTTATGTTGATAAAGACTTGAACGATGACCAAAAGCCTTCCCACATTCCTTGCATATATAGGGTTTCACACCATGATGAATTTTCTGATGTAGGCACATATGTCGATACAATCTAAAAGTTTCCCCACATTCCTTACATTTATAGGGTTTCAAACCAATATGAATTTTCTGATGTTCAGTAAGGTGAGAATAACGTCTAAAAGACTTCCCACATTGCCTACATTCATAGGGTTTTACACCAGTATGAATGATCTGATGTTGAATAAGCTGTGAATAAAACCTAAAGGCCTTCTCACATCCATTACATTCATAGGGTTTCAAATCAGTGTGAATTTTTTTATGTCTAATAAAATGCTGGAGAACTATAAAGGCCTTTCCACATTCCTTACATTCATAGGGTCTCACACCATTATGGTCTCTCACATGTTCAGTAAGGCATGAATATTTTCTAAAGCCCTTCCTACATTCCTTACATTCATAGGATTTCTCACTAGTGTGAACTCTCTGATGTAGAGGAAGAGATATATGTTTTATAAGTGTCATTTGACTATAACATCCTATGTTAGGCCCCTGTTCTCTCCCAAATTCAATTCTGCACTGTGGGTCATTTCTGAAAATAAACCTCATGAGGTTGAAGGTTTTACTCCTTTTCATTGTCTCCCGATGGTATGAATTTACTTCATAACTGCTTTTTCCTGAAGATAACTTGTTGGTTTCAGTTGTAAAATCAATGTCTGAAAGAAAACAAGAAAATAAACAAATGCTATTTTCCTGTACAGGGGATGAGTGGGGGGCCTTCTAGAGTAAAAATAGTGATAAATTGAAAAGTATGTGCACAACAAGTAAAAAGGTCATACAATCCTGAAAAGCTGTCATGAAAAATTTAAAAGGCAAGAAGACCTCAGAAAATTATGAAAGTTCATATTGAGAACTATAAAGTGTGAGTAGGCAAAGAGAAAAAGTCAGTAGTTCTCACATTAGTTGGATCAAAATTATAGAGGGAGCTTCTTATATACACTACCTTTTAGATATCCACTTGAGACTGAGTGAATCAGAATTTAGAAGAGTAGGTTCTAGTCATCTACATTTCTAACATTATCAGATGGCTCTATGTAATTTTTTCAATGTTTTTTTTTAAATCTTAGAATAAAACCCTAAGTACATAACCATGAATAAAAAGGATCTATGTTATTTACACAAATTTATCTCAAGCCCTTGGCATCTTTTGTTCCCTATATATTATCCCAGAGCATTTCTTCAGCTACTAAAACATGCCATAACCTTTCCCATTTCCTGGGGCTTCATACAGGTGCTCCACCTTTCAGAAATCCTCTTATCTAGATCCTTTAAATTACTATCTTCAGGTGTTGTAGATTAGAAATCACTTATTCAGAAAGGCTGCCTCTGCTAACTCTAAGTATATTAATATCCTTTATTCTGTGTTCCAACAGCTAATTTTTGCCTTCAAAATCCTTTTCTCTATTACATATTTATTTTCTCATTTGTTTTACCACTTACTTTCTTATTCTAAAACTCAAAACTTCTTCCAACTTCTACTACAAAACAAGTTCTTACCACAAGGTAAATACTAATTGTAGGATAAAATACCGAATTTTAGAAATTAATTTGGATGAAAGTAAAGGTAAATAAGAATGAAAATTAAGTTTAAATCATTAAGCTGAGTAAAATATACATTTAGAAAAAAAAAATAAAATAAAATAAAACATACATTTAGTTTCTGAAAATTATGCAACAGTTATCAACCATGTCTCCTTGACTAATCTTTCATACCTATTACAGTAAAATATGCTTTCCTCTATCATTTACCTTACAGGTGAGAAATATGCTCACCCAAACTAGCTCAGTCAAAAATATAAATGGGAACATTTGATATGTGATCATTCTCCAATTGCTTACCATCTTAAATTGATAACACATCTTTATCACTATTGTTCCATCTTTCCTGTGCCTAGTCATGATTGTTTTTCTGCTTTATCTCAAGATAACCAGATGGTGTATTACCTTCATTAGTAGAATTTTAATATTATTCATTCATCCTACAGATGCCTACTGTTTTGTTTCTCTAATGACTTTCCCAAATTCTCCCTTCCGTTTCTTTATAGCCAAAGCCAATCCCTCTTGAATTTTACAGAAATGTATTTCAGGAGGGAGAGAGAACATGAGAGACTCCTAACTCTGGGAAACGAACAAGGGGTGGTGGAAAGGGAGGTGGGCGGGAGATGAGGGTGACTGGGTGACGGGCACTGAGGGGGGCACTTGATGGGATGAGCACTGGGTGTTATGCTATATGTTAGCAAATTGAACTCCAATAAAAAATAATTAACTAACTAACTAACTAAATAAATAAATAAAATAAATGTATTTCAGGGATTGCAATAGTTAATGTTATTTTAAAAGGCTTATGAAAGTCTAAGAAATTAAACTTGAGGATGTTGAGTAAAAATAAAGTAACTAAATGCAATGGGAATAGACTTTGGGAAACCAAATGCCTGGGACTCTGCATTTATGTTGAATGTTGGCTAAAAATTGGCCTGTAGAGCAGCCTGAAGAACTCTATAATGTGCTAAATGGGTCAACTATGAGTTGAAGGCAAGTGGGATTCTTCTATGAAGTACAATATGTTCAAAAATTTGAAGTAAAGCAATATCTCTGAACCAATGAGAAACGAGTAGCAATCTCAAAAAGCCAAAACACTTTCTATTGATAAATAAAAATCAACAACTACTGTTTGAGAATTATAAATACAAACTGAAGCCACAGTACTTCTTGAAAACAATAATAAAATTATGATAGATCAGAATCTATGGCCTTTAACTGTAGTGCTACAAACTCATAGACTAAAAAAGGCTTACATCTAATGAAAAATTAAATAATTAAAATAAATGAATTAAATATTAAATCCAAATTAAGAAGAGAAAAAAATTAGAAAAAGAATGATAAAGTCTACTGAAAGAAAACAGAAAAGGGAAATCAATATAATAAAAACAAATTTTAAATAAAATTGAACAATTAACACCTAGACTACCTATTCAAGAAACAAAAGATAGGAAAATCTAAACACAATGCCAGTAGGGAAACAGTCATCAATTAGGAAATAGAGAATGTTTAAGAAACCTGTACAAGGCAACAATGCAAATAAATTTAAGATGTACATGAAATGATTTTTTTTGAAAACATAATTTATAAAAACTGACCTCAATTAAATTTACTGACTAGCTTCTAACAAAATATGAAAAGGAAAAAAATAACAACTTTTCAGTGAAGAAAAGTGACAGAAACCACTTTATACAAGTTTTTAAGGTTAGCACCCCACTGATAAATCATGTTGATCTCACATGCCCCTAACATGTAATAAGAAGGGTACTTCTCTGGTATTCTTCCCCCAAATACATAGTCTCAGTTTAATAATAAGAAAACACCAAACACACCAAAATTTGGAGGCACTCTACTAAATACCTGACCAAACAGTATCTTCAAAAGTATCAAGGTCAAGAAAGAGAAGGAAAAACTGAGAAACTGTCACATTTAGAAGAAAGTGAGGACACAGGATGACTAAAAATAATGTAATTTCCTGGACTGGATCCTAAAACAGAAAAAAGACATTAGTGCATAAACTGGTGAAATCTAAATAAAATATTTAAGGTATTGTAAAATGTTACTTTGATAGTTTTCACAAATGTACCATGGTTATGTAAGATGTTATCATTATGGGAATGATATATTGGAACTCTTTGTACCACATTTGTAACTCTTCTGTGAATCTAAAATTATTTCAAAATAAAAGTAAGACAATCACAGAAACAGATTCCAGAAGAGATGAAAAATCTAAACAAATCAATTTCCACAGAATAATTTAAAAATTGTATATTTATCCCAACAAAGAGATGATTACAATTAGTTTCTCTGTTGTCCAAGTTTCAGTCTCTGTAAACTATTTCCAACTGATGTTAATGAGGGTGCCTTGGAGAAACACCTAATTCCTAGTCCAGGGCAGGGAAGATACAAGGTGAATCTAAGATTTATTGTACTAAAGTGCAAAGAAGCTTTCAAAGATAGAATTAATAACTTGTGCTTTTAGTTATACATCATTAAAAGGGATCAAATTTGCCCTCCTACCTTAAAAACTAGAAAACCAAACAAAATGTATGAAACAGCATCTTTCAAATATTGGAAAATAGATAGTACAGGGTTGAAATCTCCTGAGGGAAGGGAAAACAAATGAAGTGTGCCCCACAAGTACCATTGCTGACCATCTAAAGAGAATTTCTAGAACAGAGCACAGGGAGGGGAAACTAAAATAGTGCAACTGTATCCCTGAGTTGAAAATACAGAGTAGGGAATTAAGGGAAAGAATGAGATGCAGACTGCTGGGGATTTACCCCAAAGATACAGATGCAATGAAACGCCAGGACACCTGCACCCCGATGTTTATAGCAGCAATGTCCACAATGGCCCAACTATGGAAGGAGCCTCGGTGTCCATTGAAAGATGAATGGATAAAGAAGATGTGGTTTATGTATACAATGGAATATTACTCAGCCATTAGAATGACAAATACCCACCATTTGCTTCAATGTGGATGGAACTGGAGGGTATTATGCTGAGTGAAATAAGTCAATCAGAGAAGGACAAACATTATATGGTCTCATTCATTTGGGGAATATAAAAAATAGTGAAAGGGAATAAAGGGAGAAAAATGAGTGGGAAATATCAGAAAGGGAGACAGAACATGAAATACTCCTCTAACTCTGGGAAATGAACTAGGGGTGGTGGAAGGGGAGGTGGGCGGGGGGTGGGGGTGATTGGGTGACGGGCAATGAGGTGGGCACTTGACGGGATGAGCACTGGGTGTTATTCTATATGTTAGCAAATTGAACACCAATAAAAAATAAATTTATAAAAAAAAGAATGAGATGCAGAATTTGCAAAGTAGGGTACTGGAGGGGAGGGAGCTGCACAGAGAGATCTCTAGAGAAGTGTGGCTGTATGTGAATCTGGACATCTGTGTGAAGAATGAGAACAAAGAATGTGCTACTGGGTATGAGTAGACAAAACAACCCCTGGAAGTCACAAAGGGCAGGGGATAAATTCTTGTTTCCACCAACCAGAGTGGAAAGACTCCATAATACATGAAGCATCAGAGTCCCCAGAAGGATATTGCCCCAGTAGTGTGGCCAAATTAGCCCTAGATTAAAACCTGTTCTGTTCTAACAAAGCTAAGCCAACCATGAAAGGATCAACAGATTTCAAATTATATAACTACATCCCAAAATGAAGCCTCAAAATATGTAAAAGAATATTAGAATATTAGAAATCCAGCATCCCAACACAGTAAACTTCACAATGTCTGGCATCCAATAAAAAATTAGCAGGCATGTAAAATAGCAGGAAAATATGACTCTTACGAGGAGAAAATTAATCAAAATAAGCACACCAAGGAATGATACAGATAATATAATCAGTAGATAAGGATACTGAAAGAGCTATTATATATTATAAATGTACTTCATATCTTTAAAATGATAGTTACTTTTCTATTCATCTCTTAATTTTCTATATTCTTTGTTAGACTCTATACAAAAAGAGGTCATGGGGAAAATTTTCCCAAATTCTTACATGTTCAAACTGTTGCACATAGTTATACTTTTTTTTAAAAAAAATTTTTATTTATTTACAATAGTCACACACACACACACACACACAGAGAGAGAGAGAGAGAGAGGCAGAGACATAGGCAGAGGGAGAAGCAGGCTCCATGCACCGGGAGCCCGACATGGGATTCGATTCCGGGTCTCCAGGATCGCGCCCTGAGCCAAAGGCAGGCGCCAAACCGCTGCGCCACCCAGGGATCCCACATAGTTATACTTTAATTACAAACCATATGGGCCTGAATCTTCTAGTTTATGGGAAGACACCTAATGATGGATTCAGTTCCTTTAGGGCTTATGAGAATTTTCATGATTTTTTTTCTTGAGTGGAATTTTTTGTTGATTAAAAATTTCTAATTTATTTCATTTGATTTCTCAACGTTTTTGGCAAAATGTTTTTCAAAATATATTTACAAGACTTCATGGTTTGTAATTTGATGCCTTTTTTCCTTTCATAGATATTTTTCTTGATTCATGTTGATAGAGTTGCACTATTTTTATTAATTCTTTGAGATAACCAAGTTTATAGTTGTGACTTACGCTTTTATATATTTGGTTTTTATTTCATTAATTTCTGTTTTTTCCTTTATTATTTCCTTTCTTCTACTTTATTTAAGCCTGCTGTGCTCTTCTTTTTCTGGTATATCAAATGGATGATCAGCTTATTAATATTCAATACTTCTTCTAGAATCAAGAGACTCATTGGGAGAGGAAGCTTGAAATCAAAACGGGTAAACAACAAGAGCCATGAATTGGCCCTGAGGATCTAGCACTTTGCCCCTGCCAGAAGCTTACTGATTTTGAGTACAGCTAGCAGCAAAGGCAAAGTAATTAAAAAAAAAAAAAAAAAGGTAGCCGAGAATTACCAAAACTGAAAACCAGCACTGACCCAGCTCAATCCCTGATTGTATTATAGTGACCAGTCTGCCACCCTATTGATTTATAGAGGAAAATGTAAATACTCTGGTGGAAGTATCATCTGGATACCATTCAGTTCTTTTTTAAAATAGATATTTTATTATTTTATTTATTAGAGAGAGAGAAAGCATGCAGGGGGAGGAACAGGGAGAGATGGACAAGGAGACTTTGTTCCAAGCACAGAGCCCAATGCAGGGCTCAATCCCATAACCCTGAAATTACGACCTGAGCAGAAACCAAGAATCAGATGCCCAACCAACTGGGCGACCCAGGTGCCCCCCATTCAATTCTTTTGTACACGTGTCCAGCATACAATAACAATTAGCCATTATCTTGAATAAGAATTACCATATAATGAATAACAAGAGAGAAGAATACACTACATGCATACGCACAGATGAAAAAACATTAATGAAAAGAAAGTAAATAATGAATTTCAACAGATGGTTTGATGTTATAGGACAAATTGAATTTCTAGAACTGAAAAAGATAATATATGATATGAAAAACCCATCTTTAAGAGCAGACTTATTGTAGCAGAATACAGGATAAGTGAGCTGAAATACAGATCAACAGAAAGTAATGGAGATAAAAGGAGATATATACATGATAGAACTGTGAGATACACTCAAAAGATCTAACATTGGTATAACTGGAGTCCCAGAAGAGAGGAAAGAATGGTCAAATATTTTCCAAAAACTGAACAAAGACTTTCATTTCTCAGTAGAATCTATAAAATCACTGCAAGCCAACATTTCCATGCCCTAAGTATAAAAATAACACCAAAAAGATAATGTACTTGATTCATTCTACACTGTAAAACTTACCAAGGTTCTTTTGTAGCAAGGAGAAAACCAGAACACTATGTTACCTATTTTCCATGTAGGTGGATCAGCAGTTAAAACGGAATATTTGTAGATATTCTGACCATACACATAATATGAAATTTGTTTCCTTTGCCATTGGTTATGCAGAAAAAGTCCTGGGATTCAAACCTTTATTTATTTAGAAAAAGAAGGAATTGCAGGATGGGACAGAGGGAGGTAGGAAAGTAAATGAAAGAAAGATTCAGGTGCCGAATAGAAATGCTGTTTCTATCTCACAACGGTTAAAGTAGACCTTTGAGAATATGGAGATTATGAATATGGAGAAACTTATCTGGTTTCTGGACATAGAGCATAAAATATACAGTGGATAAAGCCTCTATTTCAGATAGCAGATTCTACATCACTTCAGGCAGATGTCCTTACCCAGTGAGACCAAGTTAGTATAATTCTCCAACATCACATCTCTGTACAAATCCCTCTGATCGGAATTTAGGCATTCCCACTCCTCCTGAGAAAAGTCTATGGCAACATCACTGAATGTCAATGGCACCTGAAACAACAAACCCATGTATTATTCATAACAGTAAAGAAAAAAATGTTCAAGATGAAATGATTGAATTGCAGTAAGGGGGCAATATAGAAAAACAAATAGACTGAAGTTACGAGATCATGACATGATTAGACAAGAATAAATATATTAACTTCCGAAGTAGCATGCCAACAGTCTAGAATTCTGTTGGAGTGCACACAATTTCTTTAAAAATAAAGGACAACTTAAATACCTAAATTATGAAAATGAATAAACAGACTTTCACAGTTAAATGAAACAGCATATATAAGCACATTACCTACTATGTACCTAAATCACATACTATTAGTAAATGCAAGTTCTTCTATCTTTTCTCTTCAAGGAACAGGTAAGAAGAATTGTTCATTTTCCCTCAAAATGAGTTATAAAATCTCTTCCAGCTAAGATGAGTAACATGGATTAGACTTACCTTCCCATGTGAAATAACCAAAAACATGAACTAATTGTATTAAACAGTGGTTTTCGAGACAAAATATTGGGCAGTGATCCCTGAGAGACAAGTAACACATGAAGTGAGCCTTATGATTGCCATGGCTTACTGCTAGGAGACAGTATTACTACACAATTACTAGAATGGCTAAAATTTAAATAGACTAACCATTTTAAGTGTTGCTGGAGTTGTGAAAAAAAATGGAGCTCACACACTGATGGTGGGAATGTAAAGTGATAAATCACTTTGAAAAATAGTTTATTGATTTTGTAAAAAGTTAAACATATTCCACTCCTAGTGTTTACTCAAAAGAAATGAAAGCATATGTCCACACAAAGATTTGTGCATGAAGGTCCATAGCAGCTTTACTTGTAATAGCCAAAAAGTGAAAAGAACTCAAATATCCATCAACAGAAGAATGGATAGACAAATTTTTATATATGCTGAGAACAGAATACTAATCAGCAATTAAATAGAATGCACTACTAATAAATGCAACAATATGGATGAATCTCAAAATAAATATGCTTAATGAAATAAGATTAAAAAGGGCATATGATGTATGATTCTATTTATATAAAATATTAGAAAATGTAAACCAACTTATAGTGGCAGAAAGCAGAACAGCAGATGCCTGCGCATGAAGGGCAATGTTGGGGGCAGGTAGGAATGGGCAATTATAAAGGGGCATGAGAAAAATTTTGGAATGATGGATATGCTCATTATCTTGGCCATAGTAATAGTTTCACAGGTATATACACAAGTCAAATTTATCAAATTCTATACTTTAAATATGAGTATTTCATTGTCAGTTGTATTTCAATAAACCTGCTTTACAAAGACAAAATATTTAATTTTATGTTAATTATACTTCAAAAAGCTGATAAACTTTCTATCTTAGGAAATAGAGTTTGTGTAAAATTAAGTAATTTTATCAAGATATATGTCAGATTATGCATCATAAGCATTTCCTTTATTCTCACAAATTAATGTTTTCATTTAGTCCCTAAGACATCAGATTTAATCTATTTTAAAGTACTAAAGTAGTATTAATATTATTAAAGTAATATTAAATGTTAAAGTATTATACTATTATGATATTTAGGTTGAACACAAATCTTAACCTCTTCCTCACTGTTCAGTATCATCTACCACTTGTAGTTCTAGATGATCTTCCTTTCTACAATCTGTTACAGAACTCCTGTTCCTAGTTAGAATATAGGATATAGGATTATCAGAACAACTGATTTACTCAAGACCAGCAATTTCTCTTTCAATACAAAATAGACCTTACTACCTTATTAAATTCTCAGTGATTCCCTTAGCCAGAGCTCTGATGTCTGTCTGTCTCTCTCAGCATGCACCAATACCATCTCTACCCAAACCTAAAAGCTTTTTAAAGCTGAGATCTCATCTCACACGTGAGCCTGAGACCATAACCCAATTCTCCTTTGTCTTCCTGGAAAACTAAGGAGAAAGTTTTCCCTCTTGTGGCCAAATAGGTCAATTTCCTTTTCTTTCTTTCTTTCTTTCTTTCTTTCTTTCTTTCTTGCTTTCTTGCTTTCTTGCTTTCTTGTTTTCTTGCTTTCTTTTTTTTTCCTTTTTTTCCTTTTTTTTTTGGTGGGAGGAAGCAAAGGGAGAGAGAGACTCTTAAGCAGACTCCATGTCCAGCATGGAGCCCAACATGGGGCTCAATCTCACAACCCTGAGATCATGACCTAAGCTGAAGTCAAGAGTTGGACACAACCAACTGAGCCACCCAGGTGCTCTAGGACACTTATTTCTATATCATAAACTACAAACCTGACAAGTTTAGCTCAAATATTTCCTTCAAGGTACTTCACTCTTGAACTGCGCCAGCACTGCTTTTTGACAGAAGGCTGAACACATAAAAGATGAATGGATTTTTTTAATGAATAATTTCAAGTAAGTTAGAAAGAAAGGGAGCAAATGAGGATGCCATCCTTTTCTGTAAGGGTAGAAACCATGAATCAGAGATACAGCTTTCATAGTTAGGAGGCATGGGGATAAAGAATGAAAGTTTACATGACTTAAAAATCATAGTATTTAGGAGGGAGACACACAACCACTTACCCAGGTCATGGTTTTCAAACTGCTGATCTTCCTCAGGTTCTCTCTATTAGAGAATCCAATTTCAAAGATGCCAGAGCTGGGAGAGGAAAAAGAGGCCTTGAGGTCTGGTGTATCTCAGAACACCAAAAATTATTTAAGGTAATATAGCTTTTCTTCTTTCTTATTTATTCCTGCTTCCCACTGTCCTTGCTCACTCTCCACCCTCCCAAACACATGAACACGTGTCAGGGGATATAGAAATCCAGACAAACCCAGGCCCTTCCCTGTACCTACAGATATAAGCCATGCAAGAGTGTATAAGAGCACAGGCACTCTTACACCAGAGCTAGATTCAGACACCCACACTGCCTTAATTCTCATAATTATCAAGCCAACTAAAACCCAGCCTGGGTTGTTCAGTAATATTGAACAGATCCTCATCTAGGCCTATCTTTCAGGGTAAAGACCAAGCCACACAACACAAACTACAACAATCTTCATGTGTCTGGGTGGACCTGGACATGAAATCTTTTGCACCAGATAAAAGACAGAAGCAGTAGAAACCAACCTAAAACCTTGACCACTGTATAACTATCTGCCCATGTGAAGCCTTATCCCTAAGCTAGAGCTATGACTTTCAAGATTCTCTGGGCTAACCAACCTGGATTTCCCTATTAGGATCTACTTTTCTGCCATGAGTCTTGCCTGTGCCCCCAGAAACCAACACCCCCAGTACCTACTAGAGAAGAGTGAATTCATGCTTACTGAAGCCATATAGCAATACATAGGTTTTGGCAGCCCTCTATGTTTTGATAGTCTATACACATTAACATTTAATTCTGCAGTGCAGTTATTACCTCAGTTCAACAGATGAAAACATAAAAGTTCAAAGAATCTTGAAGACATTTTAAAAGAATTTTAAAGACATTTCTCCATATCACAAATAATAAGTAGAAGTGATGTGTTTTGAATCACATTTCTATACTTAAAAGGCCAACTTATTTTTCCAACTATTGCCTTTGAATCCAGATTTTTTGTTTCCTTATGTGAAACCTAAGAATAGGCAATTAAGACATCACCTATCAAAAGATTTACTAAAGAGATGTTTTCAAGCAATAAGGTACTATCATTTATAGGTATTCATTTTTTCAGACTTTAAGGGTTGATGATGCACCACATATAATATGGTTGAAGGGAAAAGAGCATTGCTGTGATGTCCTGTAGACTTGTGAGAACCTAGTGCGTTTGAGACAGAACAGAATTCTGCATAAGAATTTAACCATGAAAGGTCATTTCTGAGTCTCTCTCCAAAGGAGATAACTGTAAAATGTGCCAGTTAAATTTTTTTTTAAACTGGAGAGAAATTTAAAGGTACGAAATCTAAAGGTACATAAATGGGTGGCTAATTAAATAACTATAGTGCATTCATACAGTGGAAAATGAAGTAGACTTTGAAAATGATTGTGCATTCCATTGGTTCTCAATGGGGAAACGTTCAGCAATGTCTGAAGACATATTTGGTTGTCAAAATGTGGGAAGGGGTACCATTGTTTCTTTTTTTAAAAGATTTTATTTATTTATTTGATAGAGAATGAGAGAGAGAGGAGGCAGAGGGAGAGGGAGAAGCAGACTCCCCGCTGAGTAGGGAGTCTGATGTAGGGCTCAATCCCAGGACTCCTGGATCATGACCTGAGCTGAAGGCAGATGCTTAATCAACTGAGCCACCCATGTGCCCCCAGTGCCATTGTATGTATTAGATAGAGAACCAGGGATCCTGCTAAGCATCCTATAATGCACAGGAAAGCCCCTCACAACCAAGAATTATCTAGCTAAAATTATCAACAGAACTGAGGCTGAAAAAGCCTGAAGTAAACTCATTAAAGCAAGACAACATAATCCAGAATCTGTATATTATCCACAGTGCCACCATACAATAACAATTATTAAACATGCAAAGAAACAGGAAAAAGTTTACTAATAACCAAGAGAAAAAATCTCTCTCTGTAGAAACAGACCCAGAGATAACCTACATAGTGGAGCTAGTAGACAAGGATTTGAAAACATTATGATTAAGATGCCAAAAAAAAATAGAGGAAAACATGGGTAAAGTTGGATTGAAAATGGGCTCAGGGCAGCCCCCGTGGCACTGCGGTTTGGCGCCGCCTGCAGCCCGGGGTGTGATCCTGGAGACCCGAGATCGAGTCCCACGTCGGGCTCCCTGCATGGAGCCTGCTTCTCCCTCTGCCTGTGTCTCTGCCTCTCTCTGTCTCTCTCTGTGTTGCACATGAAAAAATAAATAAAATCTTAAAAAAAAAAGAAAAAAAAAAAGAAAATGGGCTCAGTTGGTAAAGTATGCAACTACTGATCTCATAGTTGTGACTTAAAGCCCCAGGTTGGGTGTAGAGCTTACTTAAAAAGGGACGCAGGGCCACCTGGTTGGTTCAGTCAGAATGCAAAAGGAAGTATATCAATAGAGATTTAGAATCCTAAAGATTCACATGAACATTTTGTAATTATAAAAATATAGTAGTGAAAATTAAGAATGCATTTGGTAGTCAGTGTAAAGTCGAATGAACAATAATCTTATGCAGAGAGAAAAAAGAACAGAACATTAAAGAAATACAGGAAAGTCAAAACATGAAATTGAACACCTAAAAAAATAGGACAGAAAATTTATTTGAAGAAATAATGTACAAAAACATCACAAATCTCCATGAAATGTTTTGATGCATAAATTAAAAAATTCATCAAAGCAAACCAGATAAAGTAAGGAAATCCATACCTAGGCACAGCATGGTCAAACTGTTGAAAAACAGAGTTTAAAAACATATCCTAATAGCATGTAGTTTTAAAAAAGATAACAGTTAAAAGAAAACAACAAGAAAGAGTTCATTTCTCAACGAAACTATAGTGGCCTGATGAATGGAATTTTATCTTTAAAGTGTTGAAAGAAAAAAAATGACAACTGTGAAGTTTATACCCAGAGAAAATATCTTTCAGAAATGAAGGAAAGATCCTTTTCTAACAAAAGCTTAGAGAATTTCTTATTAACAAGAAATACTAAAGGACAACAGTCAGGCTAAAGGCAAATAATCCCAGGTGGAAGCATGGATGTGCAAAAAGCTATGGCATATTAAATATATGACTAATATAACTAAACAGATGGATTGTTTAAAGCAACAAAAATAATATTGCTTGTGGGGCTTGTAATACAGGAAGAAGAAATGACAATACTACCATAAATGGAGTTAGACTATTAAAATGTTTTTATATTATTTGATATGTAGTAAAAGCCCTAATTTAAGGGAGATTGTCTTAAAGATGCATTCTATAATAGCTCAATTAACTATTAAAAGAATTATACAAAGATGTACAACCAGAAAATCCTAATAGAGATAAAATGAAATAATAAAAATACATGATTAATACAAAAGAACACAGGTAAAGAGGAATAAAGAAATAAAAATGGAACAAGACAAAAAATATATTGCAAGATGACAGACTTAAGCCAAATTGTATCATTAATTCTAGTAAAATGTAAATGTACCAAATATCGCAATTAAAATATAAGATCTTCATATTAGATTAAAGAGAAAAACAGGATCAATTATGCTGCCTATAAGAAATACACTTTAAATGTAAAGACACAAATATATTAGACAATAATTAGAAAAACACTAGTATTGGTATATCAATAACAGATACAATAAATATATGTCATACAATTTAAGAAGAATATGGTAGTCCTACATTTCTTATAACATAGCTTTAAAATATAGAAAGCAAAGGTCAACAGAACTAAAGGATAGACAAAGTTATAATTGAAGTTTGAGAGTTTAATACTCTCTATTGGTAACCAATAACAGGAAGAGAAAAAAAATCCAGAGGGCCATAGAAGTTTGAACAGAATTAATCAAATTGACCTAATTGAACATGCTTCTAAATTAAAGACTACACATTCTTTTCAAATGCTCAGAATATATTTATCAGAATGTTCTGAGCGATAAAACAAGCATCTATAAATTTCAAATGATTAATATCAAAAAAGAATGTATATATTTCTAAGCCTTTGGAATTAGAACTTAAAAACAGGTATTTCTCAGATGTTTCCAAATATAAAAAGTTCATCTTTAAATACGTATAGGTCAAAAACAAAATCATAAACTGGAAACCAGAAAATATTTTGAGCTGAAGGTATAACATAAAAAAACTTGTGAGATGTGCTCCAACCAATGCTTACAAAGACATTTTTTAGCTTTAAATATGTTGTTTTGTTTTTTATAAATGCCACTCATTGTTTAATCTCCATCATAGTTGTTAGGTGTACTACAGATATATTGACACAGCAAGTATATTGGTAGTGAAATGATGGAAATCCTTTGTCAAATTACATCAATGCTAAATAAATCTGGAATTTATTTTCTCCCAGTGGAGAGCATGAGCATTTGTAATAACTGTTCTCTTAGTTTTTTCTTTCTATTCTTTGATCTCCTTCATCCAAACATAAATGTATGTATTATTTAAGTAGAAAGGTTAAAAATAAATGATTTACCTTTGGAAGCTGGAAAAAGAAAAGCAAATTTAGCCTATAGAAAGTAGAGCATACTAAAAGAAACCAGTGACAAAACCTCACATATACAACAAAGAAAAATCAATAAAGCCAAAAACTACCTCACTGAAGAGATAAAGTTGATAAGCCTCTTACAAGTCAAGAAAATAAGTGTCAATATCAGGAATATGGAAGGAGATATCACTACATATATTACAGACATTAAACTGGTAACAATTTCATGAACAACTCTATTGTTGAAAATATATATGAAATTTTAAAATGCCTTGAAAATATAATTTAACTGAACTAATATAAGAAATGAAAAATCTGAATATTGTTATACTTATTAAAGAAATAAAATCTTTACTAAGGACCTTCTCATAAAAATGTCAGCCTGAGAGGCTTCAGTGGCAAATTCTCCCAAACATATAAGGAATTTAAAATACCAGTCAAACACAGTATCTTCTAGAAAACAGGAAAAAATGGACCATATCATGAGGCATAACTATGGTATCAAAACCTGACAGGGACATTAATTACAAGAAAGGAAAATTACAGTACATCTCTCATGAACATTGATGTAAGCATATCAAACCAAATATTAGCAAGGATATTAAACCAAATAAGGAATCACAGGGTGGCTCAGTGGTTTAGTGCCTGCCTTTGGCCTAGGGCATGATCCTGGGGTCCCGGGATCAGATCCTGCATTGGGCTCCTTGCATGGAGCCTGCTTCTCTCTCTCTGTGTGTCTCTCATGAATGATTAAATAAAATCTGTTAAAAAAAAACAAATATTACCAGTGATATAGAGGGCAAGAGAGATTCAGTCTAGGAATATAAAAGTAATTTAATTTAAAAAATCAATCAACATAACCTTCCAACTTTAAATAATAAAGGAGAAAGCCATGTACATGTCATTATGTGCAGAAACTTTGATAATATTCAACCACTGCTCATAATAAAAATTCTTGGCAAACTAGGAAAAGAAGGGTACTTCTTTTATTTGATAAAGGGGATCTATAGAATTAAACTACAACTATCATGATATGAGAGGTGGAATATGGATCACTGTCCTGAGTTCAGGAACAAGGCAAACTGGTCCATTATTACTAGTTGTACTAAATTTTGTACTGTAAGACCTATCCAATACCATATGGAGGGGAAAAAGTAAAATGAAAGGTATGAAGATTGGAAAAAAAAGTAAAATCATTTTTATTTGCAGATAATATGATTTTATACATAAAAATTTCAGTTCTACAAACTATTAGATTAAATGAATTTATTAGCAAGATTGTTGAATAAAAGGCCAAAGTATAAAACAATTAATTGTATTAAAACAGTTATTGGAAAAGTAAAATTTTAAATCCCAACAGTTGGGATCCCTGGGTGGTGCAGCAGTTTGGCGCCTGCCTTTGGCCCAGGGCGCGATCCTGGAGACCCGGGATCGAATCCCACATCAGGCTCCTGGTGCATGGAGCCTGCTTCTCCCTCTGCCTATGTCTCTGCCTCTCTCTCTCTCTCTCTCTCTCTCTCTCTCTGACTATCATAAATAAATAAAAATAAAAAAAATAAAATCCCAACAGTTTATAAAAAACCTATAAAGTACAATACTTTGGAATAAATCTAACAAAAGAAGTAACAAGACTTTTAAACTGAAAACAACAAAACATTAAGGGACTGAAGAAGAATTAAATAAATGTAAACATAATCTGTGTTCATGAATTAGAAGACTCAATTTTAAATATCAATTCTAAGTATCTATTGATTTGATGCATCTC
The DNA here is from genome assembly GCF_048164855.1 of Canis lupus baileyi. NCBI lineage: Eukaryota > Metazoa > Chordata > Mammalia > Carnivora > Canidae > Canis > Canis lupus. The sequence continues at coordinate 111,734,606 of NC_132838.1, read as the reverse complement.
CAACAATGTCAGGAGGGTTTGTTTTTAGAAAATTATAAAATTGTTCTACAATTATGAAAATGCAAAGAACCTAGAACAGTCAGGGCAATTCTGAAGAACAGAGTTGTCAAAATCACATTAGATATCAAGACATGATATAAAGCTACTGTAATTAAAACAGTGATACTGACACAGGATTGAAAAATAGACCAATAGAATAGAGAGTGCAGAAAGAGACTTGCACGTATACAGTCACACTTTTCACAAATAAAGTCTGACTGCAATTTAGAGCAAAAAGGATAGTCTTTTTCAACAAAAGGTGCCCGAGCAATTGGGGGTCTGTGTGCAAAACGTAATTTTGACATTGATCCCACTAAATACAGATATAAATCCAAGATGGATCATATGCCTGAATTTGAAAACTGACACAATAAATTTTCTGGAAGAAGAAACTAGAAAACATCACGATAATGGATATGAAAAAATTTCCTTTTTTGGTTTAATTTTTATTTTCACTTATTTTAGACTTAGAGAAAAGTTGCAAGATGAGTACAGAGTTCTTTTTACCCCTCACCCAATGTTAACATCTTACATAGGACAATTATCAAAACCAGGAAATTAACATTAGTACAATACTACGGATGGCATATCTTTTTTTTTTTTGATGGCATATCTTATTCAAATATCACCAGTTTATCACACTAACGTCCTTTTCTTTTCCAGGATCCTATAAATGATCATACATTGCATTTAGCTGTTATTTCTCCTTAGTCTCTTCCAATCTCCACAGTCTTCTTATGGTAAGTAATAGTTTTCAACTGCTGTTATAAAAAACTACCACAAATTTAACTTAAAAACAACACATATTTATCATCTCACAATTTCTTTGAACCCAGAGTCTGCACACAGTTTAGTTGGATGCTCTCATTAGGCTGATCTCATAAACTGTAAACAAGGTATTGGCTGGGATGTGTTTTCATTTAGAGGTTCAACTGGGGAAGAATCTACTTCAGAGTTCATTCAGATTGTTGGCAGAATTCATTTCCTTGCAGCTATGGGGCTGAGGGCCCCTTTTGCTGGCTGTCCACTGGTGGACAACCTCAGGTCCTAGAGGCCACCTGCAGTTTCTGGCAACAATGGGCTTCCCCAGCATTGCCACTTACTTCATTGAGCCCACGAAGAGAGTCTCTAGCTCTAGTCCACTATAATGGAGTCTTACATGACATAACATAACCACAACAGTGACTTGCCATTTCTTTTCTTTTCTCTTACCATAAAAGTTAACCTTATCACAGGAGTGACATCCCCCTTACCTTTGCTATTTTCTATTGGTTAAAGCAAGTAACAGGTTCTGCTTGTACTCCAGGCATGAGGATTATGCAATGGCACAGACACGGAGTGGGAAGCACTCAGGTGGTCACTCTAAAGTCTGTCCACCACACCTAATCTTCATGACCTTTTCATTTTGGAGGAGTACCAATCATGTTTTTTTGTCAAATATCCTCCCACTTGGTTTTTCTAATATTTTGTAATTGGAATGAGTTTGTGCATTTTTTGGCAGTATCACAGCAGTCTCGTGTCCTTCTCTTCACATAAGAAAGGGTTCATGACACTAATGCCTTATTACTGGTGATGTTAACCTTGATGGCTTTATTCAACTGCTTCTGCTGGGTTTCTCTACTGTAAAGTTATGACCTTTCCCTTTGTTGTTAAAAAGCATCTTGGGTAGTGGGGAATATTTTAGACACTCTGCAAATCCTTTTTCTCCTCAAATTTTCACCCACTAATTTTAGCATCTATCAATTGATTGCGTCTGAAACAATTATTACCATGGTGTTTGCCTAAATGGTCATTTCCTATGTTCCTCTTTCCTTCTACACTTAACCAGAATTCTATCATAAAGAAGAGCTGTCCCTTGTTCCCCAGGAAAAGATGTTTTAAACAGAACATATATGCAATAACCATACAAGAAAAATATTGGTAAATAGCTCTGTTAAAATCAGGGACTTCTGTTCATTTTATCATTAAGAAAGTAAGAAAGCTAATGAAATATTTTTTTCTTTCTCTGTTTCTCTCTTTCCATACACACACACACATACACACACAGAGAGGCATATGCATATGTTTATATATACTCGCAAAGGACTTGTATTCAAAATATACACAAAATTCCTACAAATCAATAGGAAAATGACTAAGAAAGACTAAAAATGGACAAAAGACTTGAAGAGACCTTCATAAGAGTATATCAAAATGGGCAGTATCATACAAAAAGATGCTTATATCATTACTTATCAGACAAATGCAAATTAAAATCACAATGAGATACTACTACACACACATCAGAATGACTAAAATTAAAATTATTAACAATAGCAAGTGATGGCCAGCTTGAGAAGTAACTGTATCCTGCAGTGGAGTGCAAATTAAGTCAACCACTTCCACCCCTAAGTAGATATCCAGGAAAAACAAAAACATATGCCCACAAAAGAACTTGTACAAGAGTGTTCATAGATGGTTTATTCATAATAGCCAAATATGAGAAACAACCCATCATCATGAGAATGAATAAAGTGTGGTGTGGTCACACAAGGGAGTTCTCATAATGTGATCATATTCTGGCAGGGCTGCTAGAGACAGAATGATGTCTCCTCCTATGAACTCCCAAAGCAGGTCACCTGGATTTCGCTAGTGGCATCTCACATCTTCTTTTTTTATTTTTTTAAAGAATTTCTTTATTTATTTATGAGAGACACACAGAGAGAGAGGCAGAGGAAGAAGCAGGCCCCCTGTGGGGAGCCTGATGCAGGACTCAATCTAGGACCCCAGAATCACCACCTGAGCCAAAGGCAGACCCTCAAGCTGAGCCACCCAGGTTCCCCTTACATCTTCTATCTTACTTATTACTATTCTGATTTCATTTCCTTACTGGATAACAAGTCATTTGAGGAGAGCAACTATATCTTTCTGTCATTGTATTAGACTGAGTACAAGTATATTGACATATTGTAAATGTCTGGTATTTTACTTGAATTTCAAAACTAGAAATTTATCCTTAGGGACTGATTGTAAAAGGACATAAATATCCATGCATAATGATGTTCATTATAGACTAATTCTAGTTGGTAGTCAAAAATTAGAAACATAATAGCTAACAGTAGACAACAGGTTAAATGAATTATGGAGAGAAGGACTTGGGGGCCCTGAGAAGGGTGATCCATCTGCATGGCCTCACACAGAATTCACGGATTTGCCACTATTAGGCAGGACATTTCAGCAGAAGGAAAAGAAAGGGGCTCATATCTTTAAAATTCAAGTGTATTTAATGAATAATGAGGAAACACAAACTCACCTGAACTTTAATTTTTAGATGTCTAACAAAAATTCTTTTCTCTCAGTATCCCCCTCCCCCCTATTTTTAGAGACAGGTAGCACTGGGAAAAGACAAGGAAATTATGAAACATCAGGGTTTTCTTGGATAGCACAGCAACTTGGAAAACCCTGCATGACTACACACTCTCACCTAGTCCCAAACACACACAGCCAGAATAGTAGAAACGATACTGGAATAGTGTTGACCTTGCAGTATAAGAGAGGCCAGGATCACTGACGTCTAGGGAGAAATCGGTGTCTAATTCACAGCAGGTTGCTGGGGCCAGAGTTCTGGAAATGCTGTGGTTATGAAACATGCAGCTGACGTTTAGCAGTTTCCAAGGAGGAACCTTCCAGGAGGGGCTCCTACTCTTGGGACCTCACCAGGTCTTCCCAGAAGCCTGCCGTGGGGCCAATTCCAGCTTCAAAATATCTCATCTCAAGATCAAGTCTGTGTCATCTTGCTGTGATTCTCCATTCTTCCATTCTAAGGCTCAGAATCTGGCTTCCCTCTTTTATCTGCGGCCGGCCCCAAGTGGCTGTGCGGAGACAGGGCAGAGGATCCGCGGAGCCTGGAGCCACGAGTTCCAGTGACAACCCACACGGCCACGACCGTCGGTCACCCATCAGCCACGAAGTTAAATAAACACAATCAAGTATCTGTCACTGACACACAAGCGCGGACGCCGTCACTGAGACACACTGTCACAGTGTCACACACACATAAACACACACACACGCAGGCACACACGTCTCTTGTAAGCACACAAATCCCTGCTGCTCACGCAGACACAGGCCTGAGACTCCGGGGCTCCACACGCCCTGTCAGTTCCGACTGTCCTCGCCTGGAGAGCCTCTCACCCCCTCCAAGGGTTCCCAACCGGCTCTGGTCAGAAACTGTGGCTGCCTCCGCTGAATTTTACCTTCGGATAGGTCCTACTCACCACGTAGGGACCACAGCTGCTCCGACACCGGAAGAGGAGCCACCGGTCGAGGGGGATGCGAGCCCGGTGGCTTCTGGGAAATGCAGTCCCGCCGGCCGGGAGCGGGAGGTGCAGGCGCCTGTGCTCGGAGTGCGCAGGCTCAGGCGTTTGCCGGCTGCTGGCGGGTAGGACGAGCCGACCTGTGGAGGATCGATCTTGATCTCCAGTGGTCCTGCGTGGGTGGAGGAGACGAGTGGAACTGGAGTCCAGGCTGTAGAAAACCGAGCAGGGGCAGCGGACTCCAGAAGCCTCGACCCTGCTTGCGGGGAAGTGGAGGTAGCGGGCTACTGGGGATGGTGGTACGGTAGGTGCGAGCTCTGTGAAGAGACCGGGAGTAGGACCTTTCCAAAGGTAAAATTCAGCGGAGGCAGCTGTCGTGATCCCAGGGTCCTCGGATGAAACCAGCCATCCCACCCCCTCTTCAGCGAGGAGACCATTTCTCCTTCTCCCTCGGCCCCTCCTCTCGCTCATACTCGCTCTCTTCTCTCCCTCTCAAATAAATAAATAAAACCTTAAAATAATAATAATGAAACAAACGCATACTTAACCTTGCTGTGCTCCCGGCTCTACTCCGGGCGCTGCTGCTACCCTGGGGTCCTACTTGAGCCGAAGGCAGTTGCTTCACCAAACGAGCCACGCCGTTGCCCCTATACGTTTGTTTGTTTGTATGTATGTTTTTATGTATTTATTTATTATTTATTGAAGTTCAATTTGCCAACATATAGCATAACATCCACAATGATTTGGCAGGTGTTTGGGTTTTCGTTCTCTGTGACACTGTAGAACCCGTTGTGTGTGTGTGTGTGTGTGTGTGTGTGTGTGCGTGGTTGTGTTTCTGGTTGTGGTTTGTTTCAGAATTTGTTCTTTGAATGTGAAAGTGGCTTGTATTTCAGATTTTGAGGTTATATAAAATCTATTAAGCCCTCTTCCTCCTCACACCTACATCCCCATCACTCCTCATGCCCAGTAAGTTGTCTTTCCATTAACACTGAGTCTGAGTGACTTTTATCCAAGACACATCCTAGCAGGGCTGACTCATTCATGAGTCACAGTAGCAAAATGCTTAGGGCCCACAATACTTTTGGAGGCACACAAAAAGTCATGTATGTATGTATGTTTATATGTATTTATTGTTATTTTTTATTTTATTATTTATTTTATTTTATTTTATTTTTTAAGTCTTTTCAAAGTCAGAATTAAAAATGAACTTTCAGGTCGAAGCAAATGTTTGTTAAAGAAACAATATATTAATTTTTATATATTATATTTATATATTATATATATTATATATTATATTTATATATTATTTTATATATATATTTTATATATTATATTTATATATTTTATATATAATAATTATACTACTATTAGTAGTAGTATACCTGAACAGTCATAAAATATATTGTTTTCTCTTTTTTTATGGAGGAAGGACCCATGAAAGTCATAATGCAGCTCAGCATCTTAGCCAAATCAAATCAGATTTCTATCCATCCAAATACCTCTTCCAACTCCACACTGGGACTTGGGAATACAGCACCGTACCCTCCAACTTTAGGTGCAACTGCCTGTGAACTCTGAGCTCTCATGAGAGCCCCTCCATGGGTCCAGTATGGAGTGCAGCATTTCCTTCCCCAGCTGTGAGCACCTTGAAAATGAAAATTTTTTTATTTCATTTTTATCTATTCATAGACACACAGAGAGAGAGCCAGAGACACAGGCAGAGGGAGAAGCAGGCTCCATGCAGGGAGCCCGTTGTGGGGACTCCATCCGGAGTCTCCAGGATCACACCCCAGGCTGCAGGCGGCGCCAAACCGCTGCGCCACCGGGGCTGCCCTGAAGATGAAATGTGAATGTGTGTTTCAGGCTCCTAAGAAAATTTTCCTTCCCAGACTTCAGAATAAACAGCAAGTGTGAGTGCCATGATGTGATAAATATGAGAGGTTATATACAACTGATAAAGTATTGAACACTACATCTGAAACTAACAATGTAATATGTTGGCTAACTGAATTTAAATTTAAATTTAAAAAGTTTTACTGAGGGGGGCACTTGACAGGATGAGCACTGGGTGTTATGTTATATGTTGGCAAATTGAACTCCAATAAAAAATATACTAAATAAATAAATAAATAAAGTGAAAAATTTGAGTGCCTTTGTGACTATACATGGAATTATATAATATGCATTTTTGGAGGTCTTTGTGACTTTAGTTATGAGACTGTGTCTATCTGTAAGACTTAAAATTTATGTGGTATTTTGAAAGATACACTTTTCTTATATGTGCATTCTGTACATACTGTGAATGTGAATCCATCTGTAAACAGGCTTGTGTGAGAAGCTGCGTGACCTTAAGCTGGATATGTGTGATTTCAATTATATAAATATAAAACCCTGTGATATTAAGACTATGTTCATTTGTAAGTGACCATAAACCTACTTAATCTTTTCAACAATGAAATAAAGAAAGGAATATGACATCTTTTTGGAGCAAGAACTTTAAGATTTGAGTAAAAGAGGATTTGTCATTTATATGTCAAATCATTTGGATATTTTATGTTTACATATTTTTTTAAGGGGAAGAATACAAATCAGCATATCTTTCATGAAAGAAGGAATTCATAGTCCCATGTTCTGTATGCAAAAGGTTGCAGCTTTTGTGTCTACCTTCTGTCCCGAAGTAAGCTCCATTCTCCTAAGCTGTGAAGGAATTTTTATAGATAAGTTTGAAAAGCCCCGGACTAAAGACATAATTTACACATAGAGAAGCAATTTGGCTTAGGGCAGATAATTAGGAGTAGGACTAGGGAGTCATGACTGGAATTCTGTGTCAAGCATTGTTATTTCTATTTGCTGAAGAGTAAACTGGTTCAGAGAAGACAACTGTTTAAGATCATTCAGTTGGTCCATCAGAGAACTACTTGCCATATTTCAAATTATAGGTAATCAAAACATTGTTACTAGTAATCTAGTGAAAGCTATATAAATAGAACACATTACATAAGGGGAAAATGTACAAATGATTGCTGACTTGTCATTAAAAAATGGAAAGACTGAAGACAATGGAGCAATATAATTAAAGGGCCAAAAGAAAAGAAATGAGAAAGAATAACCCCAAATTATTCATCCAGTAAAAATATCCATCAGTAATGAAAAGCAAAATGAAGATATTTTTAGATTAAAAAAAAAAAGAGAGAATTTATGATCAGAAGACCTTAACTACAGGGAATGCTAAAGGAATTTCTGCAGGCTGAAGGGAAAGATATCAAAGGAAAACAGATTGTTAGGAAGAAAAGTGTACACAAAATAGTAAATATATGGGGTACCTTATTCTTTCTCAGTGTCTTTAAAACTAACATTTTGTTGTGTGATTTAAGGCATATATAAATGTAACATATAATAAGTTCGATATAAAGCATAAAAGTAAATGGAACATTATAGATACAGCTGAGATGGACTGAGCCCACTACAGCCTATCTCCCCAATGGATTAAAACTAAAAACTCTGTACAAAATACAAAGAGCAACTACCTGAGGACTTTGAAAAGCAAATAATATCAGGCAGATTAAGGAGAGAAATAAAAACTTGAAGATCAATTCATATGGCATGGTGAATTTCCTTTAATTATTCATTTTCCCCCTTCTTTTGTCTCCTGGCTTTGAACTGATGGTTGACCAAACTGGGAAATAGCCTGGGAACAGAGAGGCAAAAATACTGAGAGAAATTTATCTTCTGACCAGAGCATTAGAAAAGAGGGCACTTGTGATTCTGAGAGGATTGGAGGGGAGCCCCCTTTTATTGTTTCCCCTCCCTCCCATTTCTTGGTGCCTTCCCTTGGTGCAGCACCAGAGGTGGAACTGCACTGATGTCAGTGCATATGAAATCCCAAGTTAAAACCCATTTCTCTAAATGCAGGAACTGAGAAAACAGCTTTTGTTATGTAGAGTGTGGGGAGGAATGGTCATTATATATCTAACTTTCTTTCATCAGTGTAACCCAAGGGTGGCCTGGTTAGTACAGAAGTATGTGATAGAGTGGGAGGCTAAAACTATGAGAGAATCTCATCTTTTGGGTCAAAAAAACTTGGAAAGAGGGCCCTTAGGGTCTAAAGTGGGAGAGAAGATTCAGAAGGGGTCATCGCTAAAGAAGGAGATACACTGGTTCTATGAATGAACTGATAGAATTTTCAGGCTTACCCCTAAGCTGCACATTCACAACATACATATCCAAAGAAATATAGAAAAGACATTGTTCAGCATTCAACTAATTTCTGGGGTGCCTGGGTGGTTTAGTCAGTCAATCTGATTTCTACTCCGCTCATGCTCTCAGGGTCCTGGGTTCAACCCAGTGTCAGACTCAGCACTCAGCAGAGAATCTGCTTATCCCGCTTCCCCTCCTTCTGCAGCTCCCTCTGCTCATCTTCTTTCTGTCTCTCTCTCAAATAAATAAATAAAATCTTAAAAACCTCAACTAATTTCTGAATGGCTCAATGAATGATAGACCCAAACAATATATCCAAGGATTTAGAAATAACACATACAGAAAATAAAGTACAATTTGTGATTTGAATCTAACCCAGTAGATTGCCTGCTAAAACAAACAAACAAAAAAATCAACATACTCCAGAGATTGTAATAGGAACCACGGTTTCATACTGTTATATTAAAAATGTCCAGTATACAATCCAGAATTACTTGATACACAGAACCCAGAAATATCTGATCACCTTCAAGAGAAAAGATGCCAACCCCTAAATACTTCAGATATTTGAAATCCAAGGCAAAGATTATTTTGTTACAATAAAGCAGATATTATAACCATTCTCCATGAAGTATAGGTAAACACTCTTGAAATGAATGGAAATATAAAAGGTCTCGAGAGAAGTAGAAACTATAAAAACAACCAAATTTTATTTTATTTTATTTTATTTTTTAAAGATTTTATTTATTTATTCATGAGAGACAGAGAGAGAGAGGCAGAGACAGGCAGAGGGAGAAGCAGGCTCCATGCAGGGAGCCCGACATGGGACTTGATCCCGGAACTCCAGGACTACAACCTGGGCCAAAGGCAGGTACCAAACCGTTGAGCCACCCAGGGATCCCCAAATTGAAATTTTAGAACTTCAAAACTGCAATAACTTAAATTTAAAGATTCAACCAAGGGGCATAAAAGCAGAGTACAGAAGAAAAAGGCAGCTCAATAAACTTTAAAAGTGATCAGTAGGAAGTATCCAGTCTGAAGTAGGGAAAGAAAAATTAGAAAAGACTCCACTAGTACCTGGGTGGCTCATTTGGTTAAGTGTCTGCCTTCAGCTCAGGTCATGATCCCAGGATCCTGGGATTGAGCCCTGGATCAGGCTTCCTGCTCAGCAGGGAGTCTGCTTCTCCCTTTCCCACTGCCCCTCCCTCCAGCTTATACTCTCTCTTTCTTAAATAAACAAAATATTTTAAGAAAATAGAAAAACTCCACTGAGCCTCAGCAATCTTTGGGCCACTATCAAAAAGCCTAGTATTTGTGTCATGTCATTGGAATTCCAGAAGGAGAGAAGAAAGAGGAATAAGAAATTTTGGAGAGGTGGAGTGGGGCAAGATGGTGGAAGAGTAGGGTCTCCAAATCACCTGTCTCCACCAAATTACCTAGAAAACCTTCACATTATCCTGAAAATCTATTAATTCGGCCTGAGATTTAAAGAGAGAACACCTGGAATGCTACAGTGAGAAGAGTTCGCGCTTCTATCAAGGTAGGAAGACGGGGGAAAAATAAATAAACAAAAGGCCTCCAAGGGGGAGGGGCCCCGCGAGGAGCCGGGCTGAGGCCGGGGCGAGTGTCCCCAGGACAGGAGAGCCCCGTCAGGGAGAAGCAGGAGCTGCACCGACCTTCCCGGGCGGAAAGGGGCTCGCAGGGAGTTAGAGCAGGACCCAGGAGGGCGGGGATGCCCGCGGGCTCCCGGGGACACTAACAGACACCTGCGCCCCGGGAGAGTGCGCCGAGCTCCCTAAGGGCTGCAGCGCGCACGGCGGGACCCGGAGCAGCTCGGGGGGCTCGGGGGCGGCTCCGCGGAGGGAACTGCGCGGCCCCAGGAGCAGCCTCGGAGGGGCTCGGGCAGAGGAAGAGGCTCCGTGCGGAGGGGGCTGCGCGGTTCCAGGAGCAGCTCGGGGTGCTCGGGCGGCGGCTCCGCGGAGGGGGCTGCGCGGCCCGGGAGCGCGAATCCAACAGCGCAGACTCCGGAGCACTGGGCGCCGGGACACAGCCCAGGATCCGGCCTCCCCCGGGACAGGCAGAGGCCGGGAGGGCCCAGGACAGCAAGGACGCTCCTGCCCCGAGCTGAGCAGATCAGCGGCCCCGCCCCGGAGCCTCCAGGCCCTGCAGACGGAGACCTCCGGAGTTCCTGTGGGAGCTGAATCCAGGTTTCCAGAGCTGCCCCGCCACTGGGGTTGTTCCTCCTGCGGCCTCACGGGGTAAACAACCCCCACTGAGCCCTGCACCAGGCAGGGGCACAGCAGCTCCCCCAACTGCTAACACCTGAAAATCAGCACAGCAGGCCCCTCCCCCAGAACACCAGCTAGACGGACAAGTTCCAGGAGAAGCCAAGGGACTTAAAGTACACAGAATCAGAAGATACTCCCCCGTGGTTCTTTTGTTTTGTTTTGTTTTGTTTTGCTTTTTGATTTGTTTCCTTCCCCCACCACCTTTTTTTTCTCCTTTCTTTTTCTTTTTCTTTCTCTTTTTCTTCTTTTTATTTTTCGTTTTTTTTCTTCCTTTTTTTTTTCTCTTTCTCTTTTCTTTCCTTCTTTCTCTCCTCTCTTTTTCTCCTTTTCCCAATACAACTTGCTTTTGGCCACTCTGCACTGAGCAAAATGACTAGAAGGAAAACCTCACCTCAAAAGAAAGAATCAGAAACAGTCCTCTCTCCCACAGAGTTACAAAATCTGGATTACAATTCAATGTCAGAAAGCCAATTCAGAAGCACTATTATACAGCTACTGGTTGCTCTAGAAAAAAGCATGAAGGACTCAAGAGACTTCATGACTGTAGAATTTAGATCTAATCAGGCAGAAATTAAAAATCAATTGAATGAGATGCAATCCAAACTAGAAGTCCTAACGACGAGGGTTAACGAGGTGGAAGAACGAGTGAGTGACATAGAAGACAAGTTGATAGCAAAGAGGGAAACTGAGGAAAAAAGAGACAAACAATTAAAAGACCATGAAGAGGGATCCCTGGGTGGCGCAGCGGTTTAGCGTCTGCCTTTGGCCCAGGGCGCGATCCTGGAGACCCAGGATCGAATCCCACGTCAGGTTCCCGGTGCCTGGAGCCTGCTTCTCCCTCTGCCTATGTCTCTGCCTCTCTCTCTCTCTCTCTCTCTCTCTCTCTCTCTCTGTGTGTGTGTGACTATCATAAATAAATAAAACATTAAAAAAAAACTATTCTTCTAAAAAAAAAAAAAGAAAAGAAAAGACCATGAAAATAGATTAAGGGAAATAAACGACAGCCTGAGGAAGAAAAACCTACGTTTAATTGGTGTTCCCGAGGGCGCTGAAAGGGACAGAGGGCCAGAATATGTATTTGAACAAATTCTAGCTGAAAACTTTACTAATCTGGGAAGGGAAACAGGCATTCAGATCCAGGAAATAGAGAGATCCCCCCCTAAAATGAATAAAAACCATTCAACACCTCGACATTTAATAGTGAAGCTTGCAAATTCCAAAGATAAAGAGAAGATCCTTAAAGCAGCAAGAGACAAGAAATCCCTGACTTTTATGGGGAGGAGTATTAGGGTAACAGCAGACCTCTCCACAGAGACCTGGCAGGCCAGAAAGGGCTGGCAGGATATATACAGGGTCCTAAATGAGAAGAACATGCAACCAAGAATACTTTATCCAGCAAGGCTATCATTCAAAATGGAAGGATAGATAAAGAGCTTCCAAGACAGGCAGCAACTAAAAGAATATGTGACCTCCAAACCAGCTCTGCAAGAAATTTTAAGGGGGACTCTTAAAATTCCCCTTTAAGAAGAAGTTCAGTGGAACATTCCACAAAAACAAGGACTGAATAGATATCATGATGACACTAAACTCATATCTCTCAATAGTAACTCTGAACGTGAATGGGCTTAATGACCCCATCAAAAGGTGCAGGGTTTCAGACTGGATAAAAAAGCAGGACCCATCTTTTTGCTGTCTACAAGAGACTCATTTTAGACAGAAGGACACCTACAACCTGAAAATAAAAGGTTGGAGAACCATTTACCATTCGAATGGTCCTCAAAATAAAGCAGGGGTAGCCATCCTTATATCAGATAAACTAAAATTTACCCCAAAGACTGTAGTGAGAGATGAAGAGGGACACTATATCATACTTAAAGGATCTATTCAACAAGAGGACTTAACAATCCTCAATATATATGCCCCGAATGTGGGAGCTGCCAAATATATAAATCAATTATTAACCAAAGTGAAGAAATACTTAGATAATAATACACTTATACTTGATGACTTCAATCTAGCTCTTTCTATACTCGATAGGTCTTCTAAGCACAACATCTCCAAAGAAACGAGAGCTTTAAATGATACACTGAACCAGATGGATTTCACAGATATCTACAGAACTTTCCATCCAAACGCAACTGAATACACATTCTTCTCAAGTGCCCATGGAACTTTCTCCAGAATAGACCACACATTGGGTCACAAATCGGGTCTGAACCGATACCAAAAGATTGGGATCGTCCCCTGCATATTCTCAGACCATAATGCCTTGAAATTAGAACTAAATCACAACAAGAAGTTTGGAAGGACCTCAAACACGTGGAGGTTAAGGACCATCCTGCTAAAAGATGAAAGGGTCAACCAGGAAATTAAGTAAGAATTAAAAAGATTCATGGAAACTAATGAGAATGAAGATACACCGTTCAAAATCTTTGGGATGCAGCAAAAGCAGTCCTAAGGGGGAAATACATCGCAATACAAGCATCCATTCAAAAACTGGAAAGAACTCAAATACAAAAGCTAACCTTACACATAAAGGAGCTAGAGAAAAAACAGCAAATAGATCCTACACCCAAGAGAAGAAGGGAGTTAATAAAGATTCGAGCAGAACTCAACGAAATCGAGACCAGAAGAACTGTGGAACAGATCAACAGAACCAGGAGTTGGTTCTTTGAAAGAATTAATAAGATAGATAAACCATTAGCCAGCCTTATTAAAAAGAAGAGAGAGAAGACTCAAATTAATAAAATCATGAATGAGAAAGGAGAGATCACTACCAACACCAAGGAAATACAAACGATTTTAAAAACATATTATGAACAGCTATACACCAATAAATTAGGCAATCTAGAAGAAATGGACGCATTCCTGGAAAGCCACAAACTACCAAAACTGGAGCAGGAAGAAATAGAAAACCTTAACAGACCAATAACCAGGGAGGAAATTGAAGCAGTCATCAAAAACCTCCCAAGACACAAGAGTCCAGGGCCAGATGGCTTCCCAGGGGAATTTTATCAAACGTTTAAAGAAGAAACCATACCTATTCTCCTAAAGCTGTTTGGAAAGATAGAAAGAGATGGAGTACTTCCAAATTCCTTCTATGAGGCCAGCATCACCTTAATTCCAAAACCAGACAAAGACCCCACCAAAAAGGAGAATTACAGACCAATATCCCTGATGAACATGGATGCAAAAATTCTCAACAAGATACTGGCCAATAGGATCCAACAGTACATTAAGAAAATTATTCACCATGACCAAGTAGGATTTATCCCTGGGACACAAGGCTGGTTCAGCACCCGTAAAACAATCAATGTGATTCATCATATCAGCAAGAGAAAAACCAAGAACCATATGATCCTCTCATTGGATGCAGAGAAAGCATTTGACAAAATACAGCATCCATTTCTGATCAAAACTCTTCAGAGTGTAGGGATAGAGGGAACATTCCTCGACATCTTAAAAGCCATCTATGAAAAGCCCACAGCAAATATCATTCTCAATGGGGAAGCACTGGGAGCCTTTCCCCTAAGATCAGGAACAAGACAGGGATGTCCACACTCACCACTGCTATTCAACATAGTACTGGAAGTCCTAGCCTCAGCAATCAGACAACAAAAAGACATTAAAGGCATTCAAATTGGCAAAGAAGAAGTCAAACTCTCCCTCTTTGCAGAGGACATGATACTCTACATAGAAAACCCAAAAGTCTCCACCCCAAGATTGTTAGAACTCATACAGCAATTCGGTAGCGTGGCAGGATACAAAATCAATGCCCAGAAATCAGTGGCATTTCTATACACTAACAATGAGACTGAAGAAAGAGAAATTAAGGAGTCAATCCCATTTACAATTGCACCCAAAAGCATAAGATACCTAGGAATAAACCTAACCAAAGATGTAAAGGATCTATACCCTAAAAACTATAGAGCACTTCTGAAAGAAATTGAGGAAGACACAAAGAGATGGAAAAATATTCCATGCTCATGGATTGGCAGAATTAATATTGTGAAAATGTCAATGTTACCCAGGGCAATGTACACATTTAATGCAATCCCTATCAAAATACCATGGACTTTCTTCAGAGAGTTAGAACAAATTATTTTAAGATTTGTGTGGAATCAGAAAAGACCCCGAATAGCCAGGGGAATTTTAAAAAAGAAAACCATATCTGGGGACATCACAATGCCAGATTTCAGGTTGTACTACAAAGCTGTGGTCATCAAGACAGTGTGGTACTGGCACAAAAACAGACACATAGATCAGTGGAACAGAATAGAGAACCCAGAAGTGGACCCTGAACTTTATGGTCAACTAATACTCAATAAAGGAGGAAAGACTATCCATTAGAAGAAAGACAGTCTCTTCAATAAATGGTGCTGGGAAAATTGGACAGCCACATGCAGAAGAATGAAACTAGACCACTCTCTTTCACCAAACACAAAGATAAACTCAAAATGGATGAAAGATCTAAATGTGAGACAAGATTCCATCAAAATCCTAGAGAAGAACACAGGCAACACCCTTTTTGAACTCGGCCACAGTAACTTCTTGCAAGATACATCCATGAAGGCAAAAGAAACAAAAGCAAAAATGAACTATTGGGACTTCATCAAGATAAGAAGCTTTTGCACAGCAAAGGATACAGTCAACAAAACTAAAAGACAACCTACAGAATGGGAGAAGATATTTGCAAATGACATATCAGATAAAGGGCTAGTTTCCAAGATCTATAAAGAACTTATTAAACTCAACACCAAAGAAACAAACAATCCAATCATGAAATGGGCAAAAGACGTGAAGAGAAATCTCACAGAGGAAGACATAGACATGGCCAACATGCATATGAGAAAATGCTCTGCATCACTTGCCATCAGGGAAATAC
Organism: Canis lupus baileyi; assembly: GCF_048164855.1. NCBI lineage: Eukaryota > Metazoa > Chordata > Mammalia > Carnivora > Canidae > Canis > Canis lupus. The sequence goes on along the minus strand of NC_132838.1, from coordinate 111,718,902 downwards.
AAATCAAAACCACAATGAGATACCACCTCACACCGGTGAGAATGGGGCAAATTAACAAGGCAGGAAACAACAAATGTTGGAGGGGATGCGGAGAAAAGGGAACCCTCTTACACTGTTGGTGGGAATGTGAACTGGTGCAGCCACTCTGGAAAACTGTGTGGAGGTTCCTCAAAGAGTTAAAAATAGACCTGCCCTACGACCCAGCAATTGCACTGTTGGGGATTTACCCCAAAGATACAGATGCAGTGAAACGCCGGGACACCTGCACCCCGAAGTTTATAGCAGCAATGGCCACGATAGCCAAACTGTGGAAGGAGCCTCGGTGTCCATCGAAAGATGAATGGATAAAGAAGATGTGGTTTATGTATACAATGGAATATTACTCAGCTATTAGAAATGACAAATACCCACCATTTGCTTCAACGTGGATGGAACTGGAGGGTATTATGCTGAGTGAAGTAAGTCAGTCGGAGAAGGACAAACATTATATGTTCTCATTCATTTGGGGAATATAAATAATAGTGAAAGGGAATATAAGGGAAGGGAGAAGAAATGTGTGGGAAATATCAGAAAGGGAGACAGAACGTAAAGACTGCTAACTCTGGGAAACGAACTAGGGGTGATAGAAGGGGAGGAGGGCGGGGGGTGGGAGTGAATGGGTGACGGGCACTGGGGGTTATTCTGTATGTTAGTAAATTGGACACCAATAAAAAATAAATTAAAAAAAAGTGCAAAAAAAAAGAAATTTTGGAGAAATAATAGTTGAAAACTCCAATTTGGTAAAAGACATGCATTTTTCAGATTAAAAAACCTCAATAAAACCCAAACATGTTGGAATGCCTGGGTGGCTCAATGGTTGAGCATCTGCCTTTGTTTGGTTCAGATCATGATCCTGGGGTCCTGGGATTGAGTCCCATATCAGGCTCCCCTTAGGAAGCCTGCTTCTCCCTCTGCCTGGTTCTCTGCCTCTCTCTGTGTGTCTCTCATGAATAAATAAATAAAAACTTTATTATTTTTTATTTTTTTAAAGATTTTATTTATTTATTCATCAGAGACACAGAAAGAGAAACAGAGACACAGGGAGAGAGAGAAGCAGGCTCCATGCAAGAAGCCTGATATGGGACTTCATCCCAGAACTCTGGGATCACGCCCTGAGCCAAAGGCAGATGCTCAACTGCTGAGCCACCCAGGCGTCCCTAAATAAAATCTTAAAAAAAAAAAACAAAAACGTGTTAAAAATCAAAGAAAATTACCAGACTTAACATAGTTAAACTATAAAAGACCAAGTAAAAATTTTAAATGCTTAAAAGTGTGTAGAAAAAAATACGCTTTAAAAAGCTTTGGACAACAATGTTTCACATCACTGCATATTTCTGATTAGAAACCATGTATGTGAGAGGACAATGGAACAACATCTTAAATGTGCAGAAAGAGATGAATTGTCAATCCAGGAAAACAACTAAAAAATGAAGACAAAAATAGACATTTTCAGATGAAAACTAAGAGAATTTATCACAGCAGACTTACTCTAAAAGAAAGGTTGAGAAATGATCACAGATGAAAAATCTCAGGAAGAAAAGCAGAGCAATAGAAATGGTAAATATTTAACTATATATAATACAGTATTTCCCTTTTTATTCCCCTTTTAAGTTCTTTAACAAATGCATGATGGCTGAATAAAAGATCATAATGTTGTCTGGTATGATTTTTCAGTGTATGTAGATATAATACATATGACCATTATAACATAAAGGGGGATGACGAAAGGACCTAGATAGTTGTAAGGCTTCTGTGTTTTTATTGTTTGTTTGTTTTTATTTTTGTCTTAGTGCCAGGAATTTAAGCAGAGACCCAAGGTAAAATCAATTGATCTACACAGTAGTAAATGTAAAGCAATGATCTTGGCTTGAGCTATCTGGTTCAGTGATCTGGCAAAATGTCACACACAAGCTTGGTTGCTGCAAACAATGGTTTTCTCACTGTCACTTGTAGCATTGTAGAATCATACTAGAGGGAATGGAAAAAGTGAGCACCACTTCTTACCATGTTCTCCCTCACCCTCCTGGTCTCCCTTGGCCTCTGTGTTGGATCCTGCAGAGATCACTCACCAATCAGGCCAGGAAAGACCCAGCAGGGAGGGGCCAATCTGTCCTCCAACTATGGCCACACTTGCCTCCACAGCAGTATCTGTGGCTATAGCGTGGGCCCCTGTGCAGGAATCTGGCTCTGGCAATGGCAGCTGGAGAGGGTAATAGGACCTGTGGCTGAATGAAGGCAGTTGAGTGAATGAATGAATGGGTGAGCAGCAGGGGTCACTTGCAAAGAGACCAAGAATGATAAGTTAAACACTCATTCAGGCAGATGCTTTTGACATCTAACTCCCAAACCTGTCTGCTGCATGAGGGAGCCATCTCTCTTGGATGAGAAGTCAGTGGGGTGGGAGGCTATATTCTCACCTAGTCTTTGCAGGAGCCAGGGCTTCTAGGCACAAGGCTCCTGATTCTTCCTTCTCTCAACTACCCCCTCTACTCTCATTCTCACTTCTTGTGCTCCTCCTGCGCCTCCTCCTCTCCTCCCCCTCTTCTTCTCCTCCACCCCCTTCTTTGCTGCCTTGCTGTATTTTGATGTGTGTCTTGCCCTCTTGACTGTGTCATTCTCATAGTCTTAGCTGCCAGAGTCAGATGACTTCCTTTTTCTGTGCTTCTTTTTCTTCTTTTCCTTCTTTCTTTTTCTAGAATCCCTCATGGGGTCAAGCTTCTCAAGCTCTGCTGACTTTGCTTCTTCCTTTCTTCCTCATTAAATATCAGAGAATACCTGGTCCCTCCTGGCTGCATAAAATAATCCTTTGCAAAGTAGCTTTTACAGCCACACTTCTTGCAGGTAGTGTTCAGGAGAGCCTTGAGGGTGATCTGCCCAGTGTAATCCTGGAAGGACTGCCCCCACCTCTCTTGTTTAGTGATAACATTGTTGGGGCTCAGGTTTTTTCTAGTCCCTTGATTGAGGATATCCTCTCATTTTTCATCCCTTGATAAATAAGCTTCACCCACACTTTGTCTCCAACATCTGCTATCTCAGAGGGCTTTTCCGTGTGACAGGATGACATGTGAGCTTGATGGTCCAGAGTTTGCTTCTGACTGTGGGATTTTGATAAAGGCTCCATAGTCTGTCACCATAGCAACCTGTCCTTGGAAAATAGTGTAGAGAGCAGGCAAGTTCTCAATGGTCTTGGGTCTTCCTGAATTTATCCTTAATGTTCTATGGCTTCTATTTCTCTTCTGCTAAAGGTAATTCAACCTTACCTTTAAGGTTCTGGGTCAACTCCGGGTCTCCCAAGACTTCTGTGTTTTTTGTCAATTCATAAAATATTAACTTGAAAAGTTATATACATGCATTTATCTGTACATATATACACATACATACATACGTATATAAAGTTTCCCAGAGCAACACTAAAACAAATAGAAAATAAAAAACCAAACCAAAATAGTAAAGCTAAAAAGACATATAAATAAAAATGAAACACTCAATGGGGATCCCTGGGTGGCTCAGCGGTTTAGCGCCTGCCTTTGGCCCAGGGCGCGACCCTGGAGTCCTGGGATCGAGTCCCACGCCGGGCTCCCGGCTTGGAGCCTGCTTCTCCCTCTCCCTCTGCCTGTGTCTCTGCCTCTCTCTCTCTATGTCTATCATAAATAAATAAAATATTTTTAAAAAATGAAATACTCAAAAATATAGAAACAACCCAAAAGAAGACAGAAAATGTGAAACATAAGAACAGAAAAAGGCAAACAAAATAATAAAATGGTAACCTAAATCAAACCATATCAATAATTAAATGTAAACTCTAAACACACTGAATAAAGACAATGTTTATCATACTGTTTACAAAAACGTGACCCAACTATATACTATCTTCAGGAAAATCACTTTAAATATAATGATATAGAGAGATTGAAAATAAAATGATAAAAAACATGCATATAAAGACATGAATCAGAAGATAGCTGAAGCAAGTGTTGCCATGAATGTGGAAAAGTGGAACTCAGGCAGCCGGGGTGGCTCAGTGGCATAGCGTCGCCTTCGGTCCCGGGTGTGGTCCTGGAGACCCAGGATCAAGTCCCACTCAGGCTCCCTGCATGGAATGGAGCCTGCTTCTCCCTCTGCCTGTGTCTGTGCCTCTCTCTCTCTCTCTCTCTCTCTCTCTCTCTGTGTGTGTCTCATGAATAAATAAATATTTTTTTAAAGTGGAACTCTTAAAAAAATAAAAAAATAAAAATAAAAATAAAAAAGTGGAACTCTTGTGCATGTAGAAATGGAAAATGGTACTGGTTCTGTGGAAAATGGGATGGCAATTCCTCAAAAATTAAACATAAATTTACAATTTGATTAATCAATTCCATTTCTGGGTATATAAACAAAAGAACTGAAAGCAGGGACTCAAACAGATATTTGTACACCAATGTTCATAGCAACATTATTCACAGCAGCCTATAAAGGTGGAAATAACCCCAAATGTCCATCAACGGATGAATGGATAAACAAATTGTGGTAAATACATACAATAGAATATTATTCAGCCTTTAAAAGGAATGAAATTCTGACACATGCTAAAATATGGATGAATTTTGAAGTCCTTATGCTAAATGAAGTAGGCCAGACACAAAAGGACAGATGTTGTACGATTCCACTTATATGAGGTACTTAGAATAGTCCAATCAGTAGAGAATGTATAACAGTGTTTACCATGAGCTAGGGGGAGGGAGGATGGAAAGTTACTGTTGTTGTTGTTATTAATATTTTATTTATTCATGAGAGACGCAGAGAGAGAGGCAGAGACACAAGCAGAGGGAGAAGCAGGCTTCCTGCAGGGAGCCAATGTGGGACTGGATCCCAGGACCCCGGGATCACAACCTGAGCCAAAGGTAGATAGATGCTCAACCACTGAGCCACCTAGGTGCCCCGGAAAATTGTTTAATGAGTATAGGTTTTTTACGAGGTGATAAAAAAAGTTGAAGATCTATAGTAGTGCTGGTTGCACAACAGTGTGAATACACTTAAAACTATTGAATGGATGGATAGTAGGAACACTTGGGTGGCTCAGTTGGTTAAATGTCTGACTCTTAATTTCAGCCACGTTGGGCTCTGCACTGACTGTGGAGCCTGCTTAATATTCTCCTTCTCCCTCTCCCTCTTACCCATCCTGATCTTTTTCAAAAATAAAAAAAAAGTAAATAGTAAATTTTATGCTATATATATTTTACCACAATAAAAATATAAATGATGTGATTACATTAATATCAGACAATCTAGACTATAGAATGAGGAAAATTAGTAGGGATAAAGTTGGATATTATACAATTATAGAGAATCAATCCACTAAGAAGACCTTATAATCCCAAATATGTTTTATTTAACAAAATAGCTACAAGATATATGAAGCAAAACTGATCAAAATTGAAAGGAGAAATAGATAAGTACATAATTAGAAATTGAAAGTAAAAGTAACACTAGCATTTTTAAAAATGAAATATTCCTAAAAGGGAGTCTCTTCAACCAATGGTGATGGGAAAATTGGACGGTCACATGTAGAAGAATGAAACTGGACCATTTTCTTACACTATACACAAAAAGAAACTAAAAATGGATGAAAGACCTAAATGCTATATAGGAATCTATCAAAATCCTAGAGGATTTTGACCTCTATGACCATGGCTGTAGCAACTTCTTGCTAGATATGACCCCAGAGGCAAGGGAAACAAATAAAAAATGAACTATTGAGACTTCATCAGAATAAAAAGCTTTTGCACAGCAAAGGAAACAATCAACAAAACTAAAAGGCAACCTACAGAATAGGAGAAGACATTTGCAAATGGCATATCTAATAAAGGGCTAGTATCCAAAATCTATAAAGAACTTATCAAACTCAACACTCAAAAAACAAATAATCCAGTCAAGAAATGGGCAGAAGACATGAACAGACATTTCTCCAAAGAAGACACACAAATGGCTAACAGACACATGAAAAAATGCTCAACATCACTCATCATCAGGGAAATACAAATCAAAACTACAATGAGAAGCCACCTCACACATGACAGAATTGCTAAAATTAACAACACAGGAAACAACAGCTGTTGAAGAGGATGCAGAGAAAGGGGAACTCTCCTACACTGTTGGTGGGAATGCCAACTGCTGCAGCCACTATATAAAACAGTATGGAGGTTCCTCAGAGTTAAAAACAGAACTACCCTATGACCCAGCAATTACGCTACTAGGTATTTATCCAAAGGATACAAAAATTGTGAATTGAAAGGGTACATGCACCCCAATATTTATAGCAGCAATGTCCACAATAGCCGAAATATAGAAAAACCCCAGATGTCCATTAACAGATGAATGGATAAAGAAGATGTGGTATACATGTATAATGGAATATTAGCCATAAAAAGAATGAAATCTTGCCATTTGCCATAATGTCGATGGATCTAGAAGGTATTGTGCTAAGCAAGATAAATCAGTCAGAGAAAGACTGATTCCACTCATAAGTAGAATTTAAAAAACAAAACAGATGAACAAAAGGGAATGGAAGGAAAAAATAATACAAAAAAAGAGAGGGAGGGGCAGCCCCGGTGGCGCAGCGGTTTAGCGCCGCCTGCAGCCCAGGGCATGATCCTGGAGACCCTGGATCGAGTCCCACGTCAGGCTCTCTGCATGGAGCCTGCTTCTACCTCTGCCTGTGTCTCTGACTCTCATTCTCTCTCTGTGTCTCTATGAATAAATAAATAAATAAATCTTTAAAAAAAAAAGAGAGGGAGACAAACCATAAAAGACTCTTAACATAGGAAACAAATTGAAGATTGTGGGAGGGGAGGTGGATGGTGGGATGGAGTAGGTGGATGATGGGCATTAAGGAGAGTACTTGATGTAATGAGCACTGGGTATTATATGGAACTGAAGAATCATTAAATTCTACCCCTGACACTAATACTCTGTATGTTACCTAAGTTGAATTTAAATAAAATTTTTAAATTAAATATTCATATGTAATTATGTAGCTACTCTGCCGATAAGGGAGGGAGCATAACTCCTCATTTTCTCATTTTGGGGTACACAGTGACTTCCCTTCCAAAGAGTGCAATATGGAATGGGAGAAAGAAGAGAAACTTTATAATGGAGAAACCTGACAAACCCTACCTCATCTGGATGATCAAGGTCAGCATCAATAGTCACAAATCATATTGATGGTGCATCTTTACTATGATGTGATAATGAGGCATTTTCTTCTGTGATAGGCTGAAATTAAAAAAAAAACCTGCCAACCAAGACAAGGATATCCTTCAGAAATGAAAGAGAAATGACTTTCCCTCACAAGTGAAAACTGAAGAACTTTATCACCAGTAGACCTGCCTTACAAAATGCTAAAAAGAGTTCTTCAAGCTGAAATAAAATGATGCTAACTAGTAACGTACGAAAACATATGACAATATACAACATACTGGTAAAGGTAAATGTACAGTCAAATTAAGAATACTCTAATACTTTAGCATGGTGGTGTGTTAACCACTTAACTATTGTATAAAGATTAAAAAACAACATAAAAATAAGTGTAGCTACTATAATTTGTTAATACAAGAAGAGCTAAATTGTGACATTAAAACACAAAAGTAGGGATCCCTGGGTGGCACAGCTGTTTGGTGCCTGCCTTTGGCCCAGGGCGCAATCCTGGAGACCCGGGATCAAATCCCACGTTGGGCTCCCGGTGCATGGAGCCTGCTTCTCCCTCTGCCTATGTCTCTGCCTCTCTCTCTCTCTCTCTCTCTCTCTCTCTCTCTCTGACTATCATAAATAAAATAAAAATAAAAAAAATAAAACAAAAAAGTGTGGGGTGGTGGTTTTGAGTTTTTGGATGTGATCAAAGCTAAGTTGTTATCAGCCTAAAATAGACTGTTCTAAGATGTTTTATGTAAGCCTGCTAATAACCACAAAGCGAAAGTCTATAGTTGGTTCTCAAAAGGTAAATAGAAAGGAATCAGAACATACCACTATAGAAAATCACCACTTCTCTAAAGAATGTAGCAAGAAAGGAATGGCACACTACAAAATAGCCAGAAAAAATAAAATGGCATAGTAAGTCCTTATTCTATCAATAATTATCTGAATTATATAATCAGAAAGCTTAGAGAGGCCAAATGGATTTTTTAAATGACCAAGCAATATGCTGTGTAGGAGACTCACTTTAGCTTTAAGAACACACATAGGATCAAAATGAATGGCTGGAAAAAGATATTCCATTCAAGTGGAAACCAAAAGAGCAGGGATAGCTATACTTATATCAGACAAAATAGACTATAAGCCAAAATGGGAACAAGAGATAAATAATGTCTTTATATAATGAAAAAGGGGCCAATTCATCAAGAAGATATCAGAATTATAAATATATACAGACCAAACATTGGAGCACTATACTATACTAGGCAAATACAGATCTAGAGAGAGAAATAGGTAACAATGCAATAATAGTAGGGGATGTCAATACCCCACTTTCAACAATAGATAGATTATCCTGACAGAATATCAACAAAGAAATGTTGGACTTGAGTCATATTTTAGACCAAAATAACAACATATAGAACATTCAATTTAACCGTAGTAGAATACACATTCTTCTCAGGCACACACAGAACATTCTTTAATAGGTCAAATGATAGATCACAAAATAAGTCTTTGCAAGTTCAGTAAGAGTGAAATCATATCAAGTGTCTCTTCTGACCACAATAGTATGAAACTAGAGATCAGTAACAGGTGGAAATCTGGGAGATCTTTTTTTTTTAATTTTATTTATTTATTCATGAGAGACACAGAGAGAGAGAGGAAGAGAGAGAGAGAGGCAGAGACACAGACAGAGGAGAAGCAGGCTCCATGCAGGAAGCCTGATGTGGGACTCGATCCTGGGACTCCAGGATCACGCCCTGGGCCAAAGGCAGGCGCCAAACTGCTGAGCCACCCAGGGATCCCTGGAAAGCTGGAAGATCTAAAAATATGTAGAAATTAAACAGCATTCTCTTGAACAACCAATGGGTCAGAGAAGAAATAAATCAAAAGGGAAATCAAAATACATATTGAAATAAGTGAAAGTAGAAACACAACATACCAAACCTATGGGATGCTACTAAAAGCAGTTCAAAGAGGGAAACTTATAGAAACAAACCTCTAGATTAGGAAAATATAAAAGATCTCACACAACCTAACTTCACACCTGTAGGAACTAGAAAAAGAACAAACTAAGCCCAAAGTTAGAAAAACAGAGGAGAAAACAGACTAGAGCATAAATAAGTGAAATAGAGACCAAAACAAGAGAAAATATCAAACTAAGGGCTATTTTTTTTAAAGATAAGATTGACAAATCTCTAGGTACATTAAAAAAGTACTGATACAAAGTCTCAAAGGAAAGAGGACATATTATAACTGATACCACAGGAATTCATAGAATCATAAGAGTATGACCAATTATATGCAAACAAATTAGATAACCCAAGAAGAAAAGGAAAAATTTCTAGAAACATACAACCTACCAAGACCAAATAAGAAAGAAATAGAAAATCTGGGCAAACCAATATTGAATAAGGAAAAAACAAAACAAAACAACAACAACACCTCCTCCCCAAATCCAACACAGCTCAGGACTAAATGGTTTCACTAGTAAAGTCTACCAAACTTTTAATGAAAAATTAACACCAATCCTTCTTAAAGCCAGATAGGGACACTACAATCTCAGAAAACTGCAGACAAATGCTATTGTAGACAAATGCTATTAATGATTATGGATGTAAAAATTCTCAACAAAATATCAGCAGACCAAATTCAACAGCACTTTATAAAAATCATACACCATCACTAAGTGGAATTTATCCCTGAGATTCATGGATAGCTCAACACATGCCAATCAATAAATGTGATATACCACATTAGCAGAATCAAAGATAAAAATCACATGATAATCTGAACAGAGGATCAAAAAGCATTAGAAAAAATACAACACCCTTTCATGATAAAAGCTCTCAACAAATCACATCTAGATGAAATGTACTTCGACAGAAAAGAGGCCATATACATCAAATCCTCATACTCAATGGTGAAAGGTTGTAAGCCCTTCTTCTAAGATCAGGAATAAAATAGTGTACCCTCTCTCATCGTTCCTATTTAACACAATGCAGGAAGTCCTAGCAGAACATCAGGCAAGATAAAGAAATAAAAGACACCAACTCAGAGAGGAAGAAGTAAAATGATCTTTGTTTGCAGATGATATGATCTTATATATACAGAAAATCTGAAGACCCCTCCCAATCAGTGAATTCAGTAAAGCAGCATGGTAAAGAATCAACATATAGATATCAATTGGGTTTCTATACACTAATACTTGGGATATCTAAAAAAGAAAGAGAGAAAACTATTCCATTAACAACAGTATCAAAAATAAAAATACTTAGGAATAAATTTAAACAAGGAAGTAAAATACTTGTATACTAAAAATGATAACACTTTGATGAAAGAAATTGAAGACAGAAATAAATGGAAAGAGATCTTAAAAAAATGGAAAGAGATCTTGTATACATGAAGTAGAATTAATATTGTTAAAATGTTCCTACAACCCAGTCAAAATTCTAGTGGCGTATTTCACAGAAATAGAAATAAATTATCCTAAAATTTTTTAAGATTTTTTATTTTATTTATTCATAGAGACACAGAGAGAGAGAGAGAGGCAGAAACACAGGCAGAGGGAGAAGCAAGCTCCAGGCAGGGAGCCCGACGTGGGATTCCATCCAGGGCCTCCAGGATCACACCCTGGGCTGCAGGCGGCACTAAACCGCTGCGCCACCGGGGCTGCCCATAATCCTAAAATTTTAAATTGAAAGCATAAAAGATGCCTAATAGCCAGAGCAATTAGGATAAAGAAGAATAAATCTGGAGGTACCACACTTCCTAATTTCAAACTGTCCTACAAAGCTATAGTAATTAAGACAGCATGGTCCTGACATAAAAGTAGATACAATGGAACAAAATTGAGAGCTCAGAAATAAACCCCTGCATAAATAGTCAACAAATATTTAACAAAGGATCAAAGAGCACTCAATAGAGAGAGGATAGTCAAAAAATGGTGTTGGGAAAACTGGATAACCACATGCAGAAAAATGAAATTGGACCTCTGTTATACACTACTCACAAAAATTAACTCAAAATGGAATAAAACCTTGAACATAAAACCTGATACCATAAAACTCCCAGAGAAAAACATTGGGAAGAAACTCCTTGACATTGGAATAGGCAATGATTTTTTGGATATGACACCAAGAGCACAGGCAACAAAAGCAAAAATCAACAAGTGGGGTTATGTCTATCTAAAAAGCCTCTACACATCAGCAAAAGACAAGTACCATATGATTTCACTAATATGTGGAATTTAAGAAGCAAAACAAATGAACATGATGGGGCAAAAGGCAAGCCAAGAAATAGAATCTTAACTATAGAGAACAAATTGTAGGTTACTGGAGGAGAATGGGCATGGGGGATGGGTTAAATAGGTGATGGGTATTAAGGAGGGCACTTGTGATGAGCACAAAGTGTTGTATGTAAGTGATGAATCACTGAATTCTACACTTGAAACTAACATTATACAGTATGTTACCTGGAAGTTAAATAAAAGCTTGAGAAGAAATTTAAAACTAGAAAGCCTCTGCACAGCAAAAGAAATAATTTTAGAGATTGTTTTTATTTATTTGAGATAGAAAGAGATAGTGAGAGATAACAAGCCAGGAGGAGGGGGAGAAGCAGGCTCCCCACTGAACAGGGAGCCCAACGCAGGGGTTGATCCCAGGATCACGGGATCATGACCTGAGCTGAAGGCAGATGCTTAACCGGGTGAGCCATCCAGGCGCCCCAAGAAATAATTTTTTTAAAGATGAAAAGGAAATTTATGGAATGGGAGAAAATATTTGGAAATCCTACATCAGATAAGGAGTTAATATATATATATATATATATATATATATATATATATATAAAAATATAAAAACTCATACAACTCAATAACAACAAAAACCAAATAATACAATTTTTAAAAATGGGCAGAGGAACGAACATACATTTTTCCAAAGAAGTGATCTAAATGGCCAACGTACATAAAAAGGTTCTCAACATTGCTAATTATCAGGCAAATACAAATCAAAACCACAGTGAGATATCACCTCACACCTGTTAGAATGGCTACCACAAAGAAGACAGGCGATAATGAGTGTTGGTGAAGATCTGGAGGTAAGAGAACCCTTGAACACTGCTGGTGAGAATTTAAACTGGTTCAGCCACTGTGGAAATCAGTATAGAGGTCTCTAAAAAAATAAAAAATAGAATTACCATATGATAAAGCAGTTCTACTATATCTGGAGATAGAATCAAAGGAAATGAAAATGGGAGTTTGAAGAAATACATGCACTTACTCCCATGTTTACTGCAGCATTATTTAAAATAGCCAAAATAGGGAAACAACCTAAATGTCAATGAATGGATAAATGAAGAATTTGTAGTATACATACAGTGGAAATTATTCAACCATAAGAGCGAAGGAAATGCTGCTGTTTGAGACAACATGGATGGCAGCCTTGAAGGCATTATGCTAAGTGAGATAGGTCAAAGAAAGACAAATACTGTATGCTATCTCATGTGGAATCTAAAAAGGGCGAACTTGTAAAAGCAGAGACTAGAATGATGGTTACCACAGCATGGGGAGGAGCAATTGGGGATATGCTGTTTAAGGGTACAAATTTGGAAATAGAATAAATCCTATGGAGCTAATGCATAGCATATTGTAATCAACAATACTGTATTATAAACTTAAAAATTGCTATGAGACTAGATCTTGTTTTCACCACAACAAAGAAATGATTAAGGGAGGTGGTACTAGTGTTACCTGAAGCTAAGGCACTAATCATATTGCAATATGTAAATGTATCAAATCAACATATCAAACTTATGCAATGTATAAGTCAATTATATTTCAATTAAAAAGAGCAAAAATATTATTCCTTAATTTGAACTCAAAGAGATTTTTAAATTTTATTTATTTATTTTTGTGTATATTTTTTATTGGAGTTCTATTTGCCAACATATAAAACCCAGTGCTCATCCCATCAAGTGCCCTTCTCAGTGCCCATCACCCAGTCACCCCATCCACCCCACCTCCCCTTCCACCACCCCTTGTTCGTTTCCCAGAGTTAGGAGTCTCTCATGTTCTGTCACCCTCTCTGATATTTCCCACTCATTTTCTTTCCTTTCCCCTTTAATCCCTTTCACTATTTTTTATATTCCTCGAATGAATGAAGCCATATAATGTTCATTGTCCTTCTCCGATTGACTGACTTCATTCGGCATAATACCCTCCAGTTCTATCCACGAAGAAGCAAATGGTGGGTATTCATCCTTTCTAATGGCTGAGTAATATTCCCAAAGAAGATTTTTTAAAAAGATTTTATTATTTGAGCCAAGGTGGGAGGGCAGGGGGGCTGGACCGAGAAAGAGAGAGAAGCCAACTCCCTTCTGAGCAGGGAGCCTAAGGCAGGGCTTAATCTCAGGACCCTGAGAGACTTGAGCCAAAGGCAAACACTTAACTAAGCCACTTGGGTGCCCCTCAAAGATTTTTTTAAAAATATTGTATAGGGTGGACCCTATTCTATATTTTCTCCAATCCCATGTCAATGCAAGAAAAAAATTCCTACAGCCAAGGAAAAGCAGAGAATTTTGCTCCTTCTGTTTTATATCCTGCTGGATGGTTGCATATCCTTTTTTTTTAAACTATATTGCTTTAATTTTTTTAGAGTAAGTGCATGAGCAAGGGAAGGAGAAGAATTAAAGGAAGAGAGAGGATCTCAAGCTGACTCCATGGTGAGCACACAGCCTGGTCCCAAGACTCCAAGACAATAACCTGAATCCTAACCAAGAATGAGATGCTCGACTGACTGAGCTACCCAGGCGTCCCTTGTTATATCTCCTTTTTAATGGGTTCTTGGTCATAGGTGAAGTCAGGTCCATGTAATAAAGTAGGCTTGTTCAGTGCAGCTCAGTCTGCCCCTTTTATGATCTCTCTCTTTTTTTTTTTTTTTACCTAACACATAGCAGCCTTTGTAATTATTTTCCTTTTTTTTTCTGTTTCCAACTATGTTGCATGTGAAAGGCAGCCGTGAGAAAGAAAAAAAAAAAAAGAAAAGAAAAATACAAGTCCAGTTCCACAGCATCCAAGAGCTTATTTAGACTCCACCTGCTAATTCAAAAGACAAATTGCAGGTAGGCGGGAAGCTCACGCATACAGAGGATTCTGGGATGTGTAGTCCAGTCGCTTTCAGGCATTGGGGCACTTCCGCTACCGGAGAACTCAAATCTATTTGCTGTGCTGAAGAAATAGAATATAATACAGTGCTCTGCGTGTTCGGAGGCATTTCGGCCACCGGACGACAAGAATGCAAACCCCTCTCCTTTCGTGGACTCCAGGAAATTGGATTCAGGCCGTCGCGGGGTGCGGGACAGCGACTCGGGGGCCTCTGGGGAATGCTGGGAAATGTAGTCCAGGAGCCCCGCGTAGTCGGAGGTATTTCCGCTGCGGAAGGTTAAGATCGCGGCCTTCGGGCTCTTTCTGGGAGGTGAGTGATTCCCGGGACCTCACGACCTCTTTTAAGTTTTTGGTCTGGTCGTGGGATCCGGCGCGCCGGGCCCTGGGTGACAGGGAGGGAAAGTCTCGGCCAGTGGCAGCGAGATTAAGGGACGGGGCGGCAGCTTGCCTTCCCCTCGCCCGAGTCCTACGGAGCGGTTCGGGGTCTCGGGCTGGGAGGCGGACCCGGCTCCGCGGAGGTCGAGGGTCTCGGGGCTCTTGCTGCCCAGCTCGCCGTCCCCTCACCTTCCACACGCTCCGTCACTTCTGCAACTTAATCTTTCTGTGCCTCAGTTTCCTTTTCTGGAAACGGGGATATTACCTACCGCATACATTTGCCTTGGGAATTAACGGTATAGGACAAGTGAAATGTTGAGAACAGTTCAGACGTGTGTCATCATCAGAAAAGTTACCTCTTTGCAGCCTCTTCCAAGTACCGCTGGCTATTCTCAGTGCACGAAAGGGGCTGTGCCTGGACTACTTCTGATTCGTTTTTTAGAGAAAGAGAGCATCAGCCATAGATACCTTCTGTGGTTTTTCTAGGGCCACAGACAGGATTGTAGTATCTCAGACTCCTTTCTTCCTCCTGTCCTGATTCCTTTTTTTTTTTTTTTTTAAGATTTTATTTATTTATTCATAAGAGACACACAGAGAGAGGCAGAGACACAGGCAGAGGGAGAAGCAGGCTCCCCATAGGGAGCCCGATGTGGGACTAATCCCAGGACCCTGGGATCAGGACCTGAGCTGAAAGAAGATGCTCAACCACTGAGCCGCCTGGGCGCCCCCTGTCCTGACTTCTGAAAGAGGGCTCCTGGCAGCAGAGCCCCACTGTGACTGTACTTAGGCTTTTGTCTTCCTTTTCTGCGGTGGTAGAGGTATTTCATTCATTAGCAAATGTTAAATAATTGGGGAAATATGTAGAATAGGTACAGGGCATGAGTGATAGTCGTAATGTTTACAACCTTGAGTGCTAAGCATCGTCCTGAGGGTTTTATAACAATGAACATTTCTAGTCTTCACAGAGCCCTGTGAGGTGAATACTGTTACCGCCTCTGTTTTACAGGTGGAGGCAAAGGAGCAAAAATTACATGTTCTATGTTACAGTGCTAGTGGAGGAAGTGGATTTGAGTCCAGGGTGTGTGTTCTTTATGTGTGTGCATATCCTTGGTCCCAAAGTTTAAAGTCCCCAAATTGGAATTAGGAAACATAATAGAAAAATAAACGGTATAAATATTTAACCATAGGAAACTGGCTGCAGAGGAGTGATTTGGGATCAAATTATGGAGGCAGGTTGGAATTTTTATTGTAGAGTAGTTTGTTTTTTAAAGATTTTATTAATTTATTCATGAGAGACACACAGAGAGAGGCAGAGACATATACAGAGGGAGAAGCAGACTCCCCATGGAGAGCTTGATGCGGTGCTCCATCCCAGGACCCTGGGATCACAATCTGAGCCAAAGGCAGATGCTCAACCACTGAACCACCCAGGTGCCCCTATTGTAGAATATTTTGAAAGCAGGATTCATGAGTCTGGAGTTCTTTATACAATTTTGGAAGCATTCTCTTTTTATTTTATTCCAGATAATATAATTTTATTCCCATTATGGAAGATATACACACTCATTGTAGAGAATTCAGAAAATATAGAAATACATTTAAAGAAGCATTCAGAATAACTGCTAATACTAGAATATAGATGGTTTAAATGTGTATTTATTTATTTTATGACATTCTTCTCTCAATATTCATAGTTCCTCCCTAAATTCTTTGCTGTAGAATTTTCCATACATATCCAAAATAAAATGTAATGAACTCCTTTGTAACAATCACCCTGATTTAATCATTGCTAATTTTGTTGCTTCTCTACTCTCCATATATCTATTTCTCCTATTTTAAAAGCTTTTATTTATTTATTATTATTTATTTTAGAGAGAGGGAGTGAGAACCAGCAGGGGGAGGAGTAGAGGGAGAGAGAGATTCTCTAGCAGATGCTGGGCTAGGTGCAGATCTGATATGGGACTCGATCCCAGGACCCTGAGATTGTGACCTGAGCAGAAACCAAGAGTTGAACACTTAAACGGACTGAGCCATCCAGGTGCCCCTATCCTTGAGTATTTTTATTTTATTTTAATTTATTTGAGAGAGCATGTGAGAGCACATGAGAGAGCAGGAATAAGTGGGAGGGAGGAGCAGAGGGAGAGGGAGAAGGAAGGGCAGGCAGCCCATGTGGAGCTCTATCCCAGGATCAAGACTTGAGCTGATGGCAGACACTTAGCTAACTTAGCCATGCAGGTGCCCTTCTCCTTGACTATTTTAAAGCAAACCCAAGATGTTGAGTTGGTGGGACTGAAAAACTATCACAAATTATTTATATGTGAAAACCAGTGGAAAGGAGATTGTGTTAATATGTCAGGACTAGTGTAACAAAATACCCTAGCCCTTGGGTGTCTAGATTTCCTCTCACTAGACATCAATCAGATTGGCTTAGGGCCCACCCTAAAGAACTTATTTTAAGTTAATCACCTCTTTAAATGCCCTATGTCCAAATATAATCACATTCGAGGAACTGGGGTTTAGAACTTCAACATAAAAGTTTTAGGGGGGTCATAATTCAGTCCATCAAAGAGATGTTGGCAGCAACTCTAAGGTTTTCACTCTTGGGAACTAGAAGAATGTTACTCATAGGAGAAAGTTAGAAAGAGTTGCAATTAGGCAAGATGATGGATTGTCTTTCCTTCTTCGGAGTTGCTCTTGCCACTGGCATGTAACTGATTTCTTTTGTCTCTCCTGTTGGCTGCAGGGACCACTGTTTCCTGGACCTCATCATATTCTTTTTAGAGTGCCTAGCAGCAACCGAGGGGTTGGCCAAGAAGAGTTATTCAGTCAGTAAGTGGGATTCATGTAGCTCTCCAAAAGGGAGCCACAGCCTGGGATGAGGGAGCAAAATAGAAAGATAATTCTAATAGAAGATAACATCTACATTCATTGTCTTTTATCTCACGTGTGGTGGGCTGCAGATTATACCAACGTTTTTAGAGTATTCAGACGTTGATGTACAATTATGCATAATATGTCATGATCTAAAACAAATCTCCATAAAAACAAGTTGATGCTGATGTTTCATTTTTTTGCTTATTGCATGGAGGTCATAATGGGAATGATGAGAAGAGCTAACTTGTTGGGCACCTCTAACAACCTGGAGAAGTTCCAATGCTTTACATGTACTCATATATTTATTTTTCATAACAATGCTATTATTGTTCGCCTTTTAAAAAGGAAGAGATAAAAAAAAAAATAATAAATAAATAAATAAATAAAAAGGAAGAGATAGGGGTGCCTGGGTGGCTCTGTGGTTGAGCATCTGCCTTTGGCTTAGGTCTGATCCCAGAGTCCTAGGATCCAATCCCTGCATCAGGCTCCCCACAGGGAGCCTGCTTCTCCCTCTCTGCCTGTGTCTCTGCCTCTCTCTCTGTGTCTCTCATGAATAAATAAATAAAATCTTAAAAAAAAATAAAATAAAATAAAAATAAGGAAGAGACAGGGGCACCTGGGTGGCTCTGTGGTTGAGCATCTGCCTTTGGCTCAGGTCTGATCCCAGGGTCCTAGGATCCAATCCCCGTATCAGGCTCCCTACAGAAGCCTGCTTCTTCTTCTGCCTATGTCTCTGCCTCTCTCTCTTCTTTTCTTTAAAAGAAAAAAAAAAGAAAGACCGGCAGAGACAAATGACTGTTGGCACAGTCAGCAGGGTGCAGAACAGGATCGAACTTGAGCAGCTACATTTGAAACCTGGCTCTAGCACTCTTCCACTGGATGACCTTGGGCAAATTATTTAACTTGTCTGTTCTTCAGTTTTCCTACCTGTCCAGGTAGGGCTCTCAGTACCTACCTCCTAAAATTTTTGTGAAGATTAAAAGATATGCTATGGGGCAGCCCAGGTGGCTCAGCGGTTTAGCGCTGCCTTTGGCCCAGGGAGTGATCCTGGAGACCCAGGATCGAGCCCCACGTCGGGGTCCCTGTGTGGACCCTGCTTCTTCCTCTGCCTGTGTCTCTGCCTTTCTCTCTGCCTCTGTCTCTCATGAATAAATACATTATTTATATATATATATATGCATATATATATATATATATATCATTTTTTTAAGAGATATGCTATGTAAAGTGCTTGAAGTAGGGCTGCCTGGGTGACTCAGTCTGTTAAGCCTTTGCCTTCAGCTCATGTCATAATCCTGGGGTCCTGGGATCGGGCCCTGAGTTGGGCTCCCTACTCAGTGGGGAGCCTGCTTCTCCCTCTGCCCCTCACCCCTCTCATGTTCTCTCTCTCACTCTGTCTCAAATAAATAAATAAAATCTTTTTTAAAAAGAGAGTGCTTGAAATAGTGCCTGGCACGTTGTTAATCATCTGTGTATTATAGACTAAAGTTGTCCTTTTCCTGTTATGGGTAGCTATGAGATAGGAAAAACGTAGCAAGTTATTAAAACAGCAGAAGATTTTAAGGTATTCTTTTTTGTTTCACCTGCCTGCTGTTTTCACTGCTTCAATTCTATCATTCAATTGAAAAATTAATAGTTTCAGTAATAGCCGTTGGTTAAATGTAGAACTAAGGCTGATTTGCTGTCCTTTGAACCCAGAGAGTCTCTGAGGTGTGGTTGTATGGTCTCTATTGCTTTAAAAAGGTTCAAGTCATCACTATCCAATATGGTAGCCATCAGGCACATGTGACAAATGAGTACTTGAAATATGGCTAGTGCTAATTGAGATGTACTGTGAGTGTAAGACACACAATGGATTTCAAAGACTAGTATGACAAAAAGGAATGTAACATCTCTCAGTAATTTTTATGTTGATTGCAGGTTGAATTGGTATTATTTTGGATATATGGGGTTAAATAAGAAATATATATATTTTAAATATTTTATTTATTTATTCATGAATGACACAGAGAGGCAGAGACATAGCCAGAGGAAGAAGCAAGCTCCCCATGGGGAGCCTGATGCAGGGATTTGATCCTAGGACCCCTGAGCCAAAGGCAGACTCTCAACTGCTGAGCCACCCAGGTGCCTGAAAACCTCAAGTTTTTAGTCTGTCTGAAAATATCTGGAGGGTAGGTCAAGTGTCAAGACACTGACACTGGGTGTCTCCTGAGCAGTTTCTGTTACACAACATACTGTTTCAGGTGCTTGAGATATAAAGCTGAGTAGGTATTAATTACAAGATCGATTTACCAGTTATCCCCCAGAGGTGATGAAGAGCTCTCCCTGCAGAATACTCTTACTGAGCAGAAATCATAGGACAAATAAGAGTCAGAACAAAATGAATCATAAATCCCAAAGGGTGTTTTTTCCAAGATTGGGAAGCTTTCCATTGCCCTTTTCAGTATGAGGGTTCTTTTATCTAAAGATGGAGAGATAACTAATAGTAATGAACTAATAAGTAATAAATTAACCAACAATTAACCAACAATAATCCCTTAGCCTGAGTATTATTGTATTGTATTGTTTCTACCCTCCTGAGAATCAGAATCCTAGTATGAGAGCAACAAGGAGAACATGTATTCAGGCCACCAGTGTGGTTGGGCAGGTCGCTCACTGCCCAGGGCTTTCATCTGGAGGGAGTGTGGTCTCTGGAATCTTGCCCACACTCAGCTTGTCAAGCAATATGCAGCTGCAGCCACCCCAAGTAAAGGGTTCCTTGGCTATTCCTTGTAAAGCAGCCATACAGGTAACTTGTATTGAATATTTAAGCTGCTGGACGCTGTCCTACATGTTTGACATACAGTCACTTAGACCTACTACCCTTCCCCTGAGGTTGGTAATATTATTGTTGTCATTATCATTATTATCTCCCAATTTATAGATTGGAATTAGAGACACAAAGTATTAGCAAGTTGGGAATGCCAGGATTCACAACCTGGTGGTCTGATTCCAGAGCCTACACCCTTCACAATTCTATTCTTTTCTCCCTGAAGCAGATCCTTTGGCTTTAGAGTCCTCTCCCTGGTTCTGTGTCTATCATCCCTGGTCCTCAGCTCTTGTTTCTCCTTCTCTGAGACCTCAGAGTCCCATCTGCATATTTGTGTCTTTAGAAGCAGCAGAGAGACAAGATCTAGAATACCGATTTCAATGTGAGAGCTGGATTCCAATTCCACCCATGTGTTGTGACCTCCCCAAGTCCCAGCTTCCTCATCTCTTAAATAGGAACAACAGTCCTCATCATCATTGATTGAGAACTTCCTAAAAATGCCAGGTATAGTGCCGGGGCATTGCATGGATTAGCTCATTTATTCCCCCACAGTAATCCTATGACTGAAATTCTGTCATTATCTCCTTGTTATAGCTGAGAACAGAGGTGTAGGTGATTGGATCAGAGTCACACAACTAGTACCACTGTAGCTTCTTCACAAGTAAGTGGGCAGGACCTTCTGGAAACAGTGTGTGTCCTGTGCTTTGTGAGGCCCCTGACACATACTTGGTGCTCACTGAATGCCAACTGTGTTGCTGTTTTTGTTGTTTTTAATCACTTCCTATGATTACTGTAGCTCGTTAGTCTGAATGACAAACTGATTACCCAACTTATGGGTAAATAAATCTGGCCGCGTCACAGGTTTTTTATTAATTTTTCTTCATCTTCATGATAGTCTTTTCAATGCCCTGCTGTTAACAGAGTAGTTTGGGCAAGATTATATATCTTTTAAAAAACAGTTGCCTGTGAAAAACAACAACAATGACAAAACCCACAGTTGTCCGTATAGTTAAATTGACAGAGAGAGAAAGTAGAATAGTGACTATTGGGGGCTGAGGAGAAGGGTTATGGGGAGCTGTGGTTTTATGGGTATAGTTTTAGTTGGGGATGGCGAAAAAGTTCTGGAGATGGATGGTAGTGATGATTGCACAGCAGTAGGAATGCACTTAAGTGTAATGAACTGTACACTTACAAATGGTTAAAAGGGTAAATTTTATGTTTATTTTACACAGGAAAACAAGTCATCCTTGTAACCTTAAATATTACTGCAAAGACATCATGTTAAGTATGACAGACCAGAGAGAATAACATATTTCAGAAGTTAAAGGTGATTTTCATATGATGGAGTGATGGTCTCTAAAGCCTTCATAGATAAAAACCATTTATGAAAAAAAAAACATTTATGAGGACAGGTTTTATGTTAGTGAATATTATGTGCTTTTCTATAGCTACTAAGAAATAAGATACCCTGAAAGTGTTCTCTGTGCTCTCTGCCTTCTGATTTCATTCTGAAAACCATCCTATGAAGTAGACATTGCTAATCCCTCCATTTCTACAGATGAAAGAATTGAGGCATGGAGATTTTTAAAGATTTTATTTTAAGAGACTCAGAGAGAGAGGCAGAGACATAGGTAGAGGGAGAAGCAGGCTCCCTGCAAGGAGCCCAGTGTGGGACTCAATCCTGGACCCTGGATTCACGCCCTGAGCCAAAAGCAGACACTCAACTGCTGGGCCACCTAGGTGTCCCTGAGACACAGATGTATCAACAATTTGTCAGAAGATTTCACAGCAAATAAGTAGCAGTACCATAGACCTAAAACATTTGGCCCTAGAGATTACTCTTTCAACCCGGGTACTTTACTCTGTATGTTCACCCTCCCTAGAATCAGATTCCTACCCTAAAAGCAACGAGGAGAACTTGAGTTAGAGCCACCATATGTAGTTGGGCAGGTTGTTCACTGTGTAGAGGCTCTCCGCTGAAGGGGTCAGTGGTCTCAGGAATCCCCCCCCATGCTCTGCTCATCAAGCCCATGAAAAGGGCACCATTGATATTTTATGTAAAGCATGAAATACGGGTAATGAGTATACGTTAGCCATAATGGGTTAACAACAGTCTTGGCTCTACTCTGATCGCTTTCTTTTCTCCTTCCCCTTTCGTACCTTCTCAGGACTCAGCCCTTCCCTGGAAGGAGAAGAACAGAATGACCAAGTTCAAGGTGAGTTGGGCTTCCTTTCTAGATTTTAAACCGTTGTTTCATTTCTCAGTGACTAGATGCATTCTTGAAAATGATTAAACAGAATAGTAAGCATTTCAAAAACTCTTGTTACCAGAGGATCACGACTTTTTATTTTAGTGTAGTTTAATTATTGTTATTTAATTTTATCACCTTTTATAGTTTCATAAATAAAATAGAGGAGAAAAGTGAATAGCAGTTACGAAAAACCTCCTCCCACTTTACTACTGTTTTCCTTATTATAAAAAGTTTTCATTTTCCCACATTCTTTCCCTCATATGCATTCATAACTGTATATTTGTAATAGTTCTATAGTTAAAATTTTCAGGGGATCCCTGGGTGGCTCAGCGGTTTAGCTTCTGCCTTTGGCCCAGCACGTGATCCTGGAGACCTGGGATCGAGTCCCACGTTGGGCTCCCTGCATGGAGCCTGCTTCTCCCTCTGCCTGTGTCTCTGCCTCTCTCTCCCTCTCTCTGTGTATCTCATGAATAAATAAATAAAGAACATTAAAAAAATAAAATATAGTTAAAATTTTCAAATTATGCCTTTCCTAATTAATTGATATTCTATTCCCTACATATTTAATGGCTACATCATATTCCCTTGAATTGATGTACTCTATGGATGTGTCTTAACTTTTGCCCCATTCGTAGACATTTAGGTAATTTAGAATTTTTACTGTGTTGAACATTGTTGTAACGAGCACCAGGTGTTGCAAGGAAATGGTGAATCACTATATAGTACGCTTGAAATTAATATTACACTGTATTTTAACTAACTGGAGTTTAAATAAAAGCTTAAAAAATAATAAAACCCAGGATGCCTGGGCGGCTCAGTGGTTGAGGGTCTCCCTTTGGCTCAGGTCATGATCCTGGGGTCCTGGGATCAAGTGCTACATCGGGCTCCCACAGGGAGCCTGCTTCTCCCTCTGCTTGTGTCTTGCCTCTCTCTCTGTCTCTCTCATGAATAAATATTATCTTAAAAAACAAATAATAAAACCATCACTCATCACATCATGTGCCCTCCTTAATGGCTAGTAAGCACTGGGTATTATACGCAACTGATAAATTATTTAACACTGCATCTGAACCTAATGTTGTACTACTGTATATTGGCTAATTGCATTTAAATTAAAAAATAGTGAAGAAAAAAATAAAACCAGGAAAGTGAAATAGTAACAAATTCTGTTTTTGACATAATTTTTAAAATATATTTTACTAACAGTTTTCCTAACAACCATTTTCCTTAAAAAGGAATTTGGAGGAGTTTGCTCTTCTTTGTTCTTAATGTTTTAGGAATCGAAATAAAAAAAGTACACTTGATATGCAGTATCTTGGGGATTTTGTACATAGAACACTCTGATATGGCATAATGCCGTCAGGTATAATCGATGTATCACAGAGAGAGAATATTCGTTCATATTTTCCCATAAGAAAACTAGATTCTTTTTAAAAAATATTTATTTATTTTAGAGAGAAAGAGCAGGAGGGGCAGAGGAAGAGGGAGAAAGAGAATCTCAAGCAGATGCTACAGTGAGTGAGGAGCCAGACACAGGGCTCAATCTCACGACCCTGAGATCATGATCTGAGCCACAGCCAAGAGCCAGATGCTTAATTGACTGAGCCACCCAGGCACCCCCAAAGCTAGATTCTTTCTAACCTATGTCTCAGTCCTATCATGTGTGTGGTATTTACGGATATTTATTTATTTATTTATTTAAAGATGTTATTTATTTATTTATTTATTTATTTATTTATTTTTTAATTTTTATTTATTTATGATAGTCACAGAGAGAGAGAGAGAGGCAGAGACACAGGCAGAGGGAGAAGCAGGCTCCATGCACCGGGAGCCCGATGTGGGATTCGATCCCGGGTCTCCAGGATCGCGCCCTGGGCCAAAGGCAGGCGCCAAACCGCTGCGCCACCCAGGGATCCCAGATTTTATTTATTTATTGGAGGGAGCAAGAGGGAGAGAGCAAGAGAGTGAACATGAGAGGCAGAGGGAGAGGGAGAAGCAGACTCCCCACTGAGCAGGGAGCCCGATGTGGGACTGGATCCCAAGACACTGAAATCATGACCTGAGTAAAAGGCAGACACTTAACCGGCTGAACCACCCAGGCGCCCCTGATTTATATTTTTAATTTACATATTGATTTATTTTTATCAAAGTAATAATGTTCTTAATTTTAAAAGCCTAGTAGTTCAGGAAGACATACCGATGCTTTTCTTACTGCCTTTGGTTTCCGATCAACCTTAAGAGGCAGTCCTTGGTCATCCCTGCATGTTAACTACAAAGAAACAGGATTAAAGCATGTTAGAAAACTCCAAAGGTTAAACTGATCCAAAAAAGTCTCCTAGGAGTTTTAGTTAGATAAAGAGGGAGGTGAGGGAAAATAATTTTTCTCAGGGACTTAGCCCTTTCTGTGTGCTTGGCTGCTATAGTACGTGGAAGACACCGCAGACTATACTTCCTCTTGTTGGTCACCCTTCGGTAACACCTTCTTTATGATCTCTGTTGCTCATTTAGGGCACCTGGCTGTGCAGGGCTCCAGTGAGGAACACACAATTTCCATATGAAAAATTATGACTGTATTGTACACCAGCAATTATTTTTTTAAAGATTTTATTTGTTTATTCATGAGAGACACAGACAGAGGGAAGAGAGATAGGTAGAGGGAGAAGCAGGCTCCCTCTAGGGAGCTCAATGTGGGACTTGATCCCAGGACTCTGGGATCACGCCCTGAGTCGAAGACAGATATTCAACCACTGAGCCACACAGGTCCCCCGTACATCAGCAATTCTTAAGCATGGGCAAATTTTGTCCCTGGGTAATGTCTGGAAACATTTCTGGTGTCACAACTTGAGGGAGGCTTCAGCATCTAGCACATAGAAGCCACGGATACTGCTAAACATCCTACAGTGCATGGGACAGCCCTCACCCCACCCCACCCCCACACACAACAGTTACCTCCATGTGAGTAGTGTCAAGGTTGAGAAACCATGATGTA
The DNA here is from genome assembly GCF_048164855.1 of Canis lupus baileyi. Classification (NCBI taxonomy): domain Eukaryota; kingdom Metazoa; phylum Chordata; class Mammalia; order Carnivora; family Canidae; genus Canis; species Canis lupus. The sequence continues at coordinate 111,693,232 of NC_132838.1, read as the reverse complement.
CACAAAGCTATATAAGAACAATAGCAAAATGTAGGTGATAACACTTATATAATATTTTTAAAAACAGCTCAAAGTCTCTAACAGAATTTTTAAAGTCATAAAATAAACCCCCAAGTAGAATATAAGCAAAGAATATTGACTGGCAACATATAAAAGAAATAAAGATGGCCAGTGGATATATGATATATGAAAATATGATAGCTTGTTAATTATCAAGTAAGTACAAAATGAAAAATAAGTTGCTTTTTCAGATTACCTAGGACTTAAAACCACTGGTTATATTCAGTGTTGTGTATGGTGTAGAGAATCAGGGCTGCTACTTCTATTCTCTTGGGGGAGGGATAAAATATAGAAAAAGTTGAAAAGGAAGCCTGCCATTCTACATAGTAATTTTGAAGTGGCATATTTGATATTGCCATTTTTCCTTCTTGGAAGTTATTCTAAGAAAATAATTAAGACAGGAAGCTAATATTTATTTAAAAGTTGTTCTTTTTGGTATTTATTTTGGAAAGAAAAAATCTAATGTGATATGGTATGTATTATTTGAAATGTTTATTTTTATTGTAGTAAAATTGACTTTTGTCTCTTAGACTCAGGAACTACTTCCTATACATCCTTTCCAGTTTTCTCGGTGCTCTTTCTCCCAGTGGCCACCAGGTACAAGACTGAGGTTGCGTGTTCTTGGTGTTACAGGAGACGGTGACATTCAAGGATGTGGCCGTGATCTTCACGGAGGAGGAGCTGGGGCTGCTGGACCCTGCCCAGAGGAAGCTGTATGGAGATGTGATGCTTGAGAACTTCAGGAACCTGCTCTCTGTGGGTGAGGACAGGCGCTCTGTGAACTTTACCCTGTGGTGTTTATTGTATCTTTGGATGTGTGGGGCTTTGGAGCTCTTGAATTGGATGGCATTTTTTCTGGTCTTTCTCTCTTCGTTAGTGTGTTTTGTAAATGAGCCATAAATTGACACTATGACCGCCTCTGTATGCATTTTTGGCCTTTCTCTCTCTCTCTTTTTTTTTTAAAGATTTTATTTATTTATTTGAGACAGAGGGGGAGAGAGAGAAGCACAAATGGGGAGGAGCAGAGGCAGAAGGAGAGAAGTAGGCATACTCCTCACTGAGCACAGAGCCTGATGCATCCCAGGACCCTGAGATTATGACCTAAACTGAGGACAGATGCCTAACCAACTGAGCCACCCAGGTGCCCTTTTTGGCCTTTCTTAAGTTGTGGTCATCTCTGATTAGTGGGTAATGACACACATTTAGAGCATTACACCAACATTTTATTTTTTATTTTTTATTTTTGAGAGAGAATGAGAACTCACAAGTGGGGAAAGGAGCAGAGGGAGAGGCAGAGAGAGAATCCCAAGCAGACTCCATGCTCAGCACACAGGGCTCAATCTCATGACCCTGAGATCATAACCTGAGCTGAAATCAAGAGTTGGGTGCTTAAATGATTGAGCCACCCAGGTGCTCCTTGTACCAGCTTTGTGTAATGAAATAAAATAGAGTAGAAAATAACAGAGCCCTTGGCAATAACTGCACATTGTGGCAGAAACTACAGCCTGTTGCTAAAAATCATGTGGGAAATGGTAGAAAGAGTCTGAAAGAAACAGACCTTTTTTTTTTTCAATGATTTTTTTCTTTCCAATGATTTACACTTATGTCTCCATATCCTGGATTTTTTTTTTAATTTAATTTTATTTTTTTTCATATCCTGGATTTTTGCATAAAACGTAGTCCTCTGATGGGCTATTTGGAAGTCACTAGTTTTGATGTCCTAAAGATGCAGTGGTGAGAGCCACATTTTTAGGTTAGTTATTCTAGTAATTTTTAGTAATTTTAAATGTGTGTCCTTGCCTTTTGACAGGGCATCAGCCCTTCACGCCAGATGTAATACTCCAGTTAGAGAGGGGAGAAAAGCTTCGGATGGTGAAGATGGCAGCCTGGGGTCCCAGCGCCTCAGGTGAGAGCCATGCGGCTGCATCGGCCATGCTTCTGGTTCCTCCATCACTCTGCCTCACCACTCAGTGTCTCACCTGTGAATCCTGCAGCACTTTTCCACCCTCTTCCTCTCTGCATTTGCTACTTTTACAGTTGTTCTCCATTCAAAGTGATTCTTTTTTATGTGTGTTAGATCTTGTCCTCTGTTTCCATCTCCGGTAGCTTCTTATCTGACTGAGAGTAAAAGCCACATACTTCAAGTGGCTCCTGATGTCCCACCTGCCTGCTCCTTGCTATTTCTCCACCCTTCTGCACATGTGACTTGTCACTTGCCCCCATGTCAGTCTGTCCCATCCAGTTTTGCCACTCTGCTTGCCACCCATGGCCCTGCTTCATCACCCTCTACTTGTTCTTCCTTCTGTCATGAGTGCTCTTTCTCTCTGTCATCCTCTCGGCCCCTCCTTTACTTCATGTAGGTTTTTTCTCAAATCATAACATCATAAGAAAGACCTCCTATGACCACTGTGTTCATGACCCCTTTTCTTCTTCCCCCGTTCTCCTTTCCTTACCGTGCCCAATTTGGTGTTTAGGCATTCATCACTACTTAACCATGTTAACATATATTTTTGTTTATCTCACTATATTCCCACTAGAATATAATTATCAGGAGGGAAGAAATTCTGTTTTCATTTTCTTTTTTTTTTTAAAGATTTTTATTTATTCATGAGAGACACACAGAGACAGGCAGAGACATAGGCAGAGGGAGAAGCAGACTCCCTGCAGCAAGCCCACTGTGGAGCTTGATCCTGGGACCCTGGTATCACAACCTGACCCAAAGACAGACGCTCAACTATTGAGCCACTCAGTTGCCCCAAAATTCTGTTTTCTTTATTGCTTTATCTTCAGTGTATAGAACAGACTTGGTAGAGGACAGACATGCTGTAAATACTTGTTGGCTGACTGAATGAGATAATCATGGTTTACATGGACTTTTTTCCATTAGTTGTGGACATATTTAATGAGTGATAAACAGAAATGTGATGAAGGCATAGTCCAGAACAGCACCCCCTCCTCATGATTCTCTAATCTAATTCTAATTTATTAGGTGCTTTTGGATGAATGTAGGTATGTATCCAGAAAAAAAAACACATCTAGGGCACATCTGGTTCCACCTGGGTGGAACTTTATTGCTGTGAGGTTTTAGAATAATTTATTGTACTATAAACCTTTTCTGCCATTGCCATCCTGAAGAATATTTCCCAGTAAGAGGTGAAAGACCACTCCCTGCTTATACTCTGAATTTTAAGCACCTAGGTGATACGATGTGTTCTCCCAAAAACATGTCTCTTTCCAGCCAACCTAGTTCTTCAAGGCTTCTAACATGGAATAAACTTCCAATGAAATAGTTTCAAACAAAGGTTTTCAGCATTGCCTGGGGACACCTTCTGATCATCTGTCTATAAGGGTCTTACTAGACATTTTGAGCATTGGGTCAGATGTGCATCCAATAGGCAGAATTGTGGAAACTATTTATCAGACACCTGCTTAGCAAAGAAGACAAGGCTTTTAGTAGGTGCAGCTTCTTCTTGGTAAAGACTCCCTAGGAAGTATTTTTCTTGATCTGCACCCACCTGCTCCTCACATGTAAAATTTAGTATGATTCTAAATGTATCTCATTAACATGTAGTGAATGGGAGCTGGGTGGAATGCCTCTTGGTTTTTGATGATGGAGTAAAATGGAGTCTTCTCCTGATTCAAGATAAGCCTTAGGGTATGGGCCTAAGTATCTAGCCTTGACATCTCTAAACAAAGTGTTTACATGCCTCATCTCTAAATTCTCTTAATCATTTTAGGAGACAAGAATCTAAATGACACGGAGACTCTTCAGGAAATTGGATTAAAGTACCTGCCACATGAAGAGCTGTTTTGCTCCCAAATCTGGCAACAGGTTACAAAGGAGTTAACCCTGTGCCAAGATCCCATGGTAAATATTCAAGGAAATGGCTGTCAGTTGGAGAAACAAGGTGATGCCCTCTATAAAGATGAGGAGTTGGGTAAAGGCTTTAATCAGAATTTACATCTTCAAGTTCACAAAGATCACAAGGGAGGAAAACCTTACCAGGGGGAGGAGTGTGAAAAAGGTTTCATTCATCACTCTCGTCTTCAAACTAACCAGACAGCCCATGTAGGAGAGAAGCCCTATAAATGTGAAAAATGTGAAAACACCTTCCGTCGGCTTTCAAGCCTCCAAGCCCATCAGAAGGTCCATACCAGAGATAAATCATATAAGTATGATGTATCGTGTAAGGGTTTCAGACAGAGGTTGTATCTTCACCATCATCAGAGAGTCCCCACTGGAGAGAATCCACAGAAATATGAGGAATTTGGTAGGAACGTCAGGAAAAGCTCACATTGTCAAGCTTCTCCAGTAGTCCACACATTAGAGAAACCTTATAAATGTGAGGAGTGTGGGCTGAGCTTCAGTCAGAGTTCATATCTTCAAGTCCACCAGAGAGTCCACATGGGAAAGAAACCTTATAGATGTGAAGAGTGTGGGAAGGGCTTCAGTTGGCGTTCACGACTGCAGGCTCATCAGCGAATCCACACTGGAGAGAAACCATACAAATGTGAGGCATGTGGCAAGGGCTTTAGTTATAGCTCACACCTTAACATTCATTGTAGAATCCACACAGGAGAGAAACCCTATAAATGTGAAGAGTGTGGAAAAGGCTTCAGTGTAGGTTCACACCTTCAGGCACATCAGGTAAGCCACACTGGAGAGAAACCTTACAAATGTGAGGAGTGTGGGAAGGGCTTCTGTCGGGCCTCAAATCTTCTGGACCATCAGAGAGGCCACACTGGAGAGAAACCGTATCAGTGTGATGCATGTGGAAAGGGCTTTAGTCGTAGCTCAGATTTTAACATTCATTTTAGAGTCCACACAGGAGAGAAACCCTATAAATGTGAGGAATGTGGGAAAGGCTTCAGTCAAGCCTCAAATCTTTTGGCCCATCAAAGAGGCCACACCGGAGAAAAACCATACAAATGTGGTACATGTGGGAAGGGCTTCAGCCGGAGTTCAGATCTCAACGTTCATTGTAGAATCCACACCGGAGAGAAACCCTATAAATGCGAGAAGTGTGGTAAGGCCTTCAGTCAGTTCTCGAGTCTTCAGGTGCATCAGAGAGTCCACACAGGAGAGAAACCATATCAGTGTGCAGAGTGTGGGAAGGGCTTCAGTGTGGGTTCACAGCTTCAAGCCCATCAGAGGTGCCACACTGGGGAAAAACCATACCAATGTGAGGAGTGTGGGAAAGGATTCTGTCGGGCTTCAAATTTTCTGGCTCATCGTGGAGTCCACACAGGAGAGAAGCCATACCGGTGTGATGTGTGTGGTAAGCGTTTCAGACAGAGATCCTATCTTCAGGCCCACCAGAGGGTCCACACTGGAGAGAAACCGTACAAATGTGAGGAGTGTGGGAAGGTCTTCAGCTGGAGCTCCTACCTTCAAGCCCATCAGAGAGTTCACACTGGAGAAAAACCATACAAATGTGAGGAGTGTGGGAAGGGCTTCAGTTGGAGCTCAAGTCTTATAATTCACCAGCGAGTACATGCCGATGATGAGGGTGATAAGGACTTTCTCTCCCCGGAGAAATCACATAGGAAAGAAGCGCCATAAAATTATATGTTCTAATACCTCAAATGGGTGCTGAAACAGTCCAATGATCAGACCTGTCCTAGAAGACATAGCATTGGCTTATAAAAGAGTCAGTATTTAGCCAGGGCTTGACATGTCAACAGTGGTTGAGTGGCCACACAGCAGGGAAGCCTCATGAGAGTGGCGACATAAGGACTTCATTCAGAACCTTGACATTTAGCAGATACTACACAAGAGGAGAGGCTTAGGAAGGACCAATCTGATCTGAAATTCACTGAAGGGTTGAGCTGGAAGTGCCAGGATTTCTTCCGTTAGAATACAAGCTCCAAGAGAATAGAGATTTGTTGACTGCCATATCTATTCAGTCTTCTTAGTGCCTAACACATGATAGGTATTTAATAATGTTAAATGAATGAAAGGGAGAACGGTCATGTTTGAAATTTTTATTCAGTTCTCTAAGAACTATGAAATGTACTTAAAAGATGAATTCTGCAAGGCTTGGAGGACATTTAAGTTAGACACATAGACTCATTTTCCCAACCCTGCAGGTCCTGTGAACAAATGTTTATCAACCTGCTAGTAGGTCCAAAAATCACTTCAGGGGGTTGCGACCAGCACTTTTGTATGCTAATACTTTATTGAGGTATAATTTGCAGACAGTAACACATGTAAATCTCAAGCTTATAGCCTCATGAATTTTGACAAATGTATACACTTATGTCATCATCACCAAGATCGATATATACAATATTTCTATTAAACCAGAATGTCTCCTTGTGTACATTTCTAGTTATTCCCACCTCCAGCAGCAACAAGTATGATTGCTATACCTCATATTAGACTGTCTGTTTTCTTGAGCTTCATGTGGGTTCAGTATGCGTTCTTTTATGTCTGGATTCTTTTGATCAAAATATATGATCATTTTAGTAGGTTGAGGGAAAGTAAAACACAAAATTCAGTATCCATTCATGCTAAAAATTCCTCAGTGAGATACAAGGCATCTATGAAAAGTCTACAATCTACCATTCTTTGTAAAAATTATTATTAAGGAATAGTTTGTATACACTAAAATCAACTCTGTTGTATCATTCTGTGTTTTGGCAAATGCTTATTATTGTATTATCACCACCATAATCAAGACGTTTTACACTTCCAGGATCCCTTGCCTTGAAATTCCTTCCTAGTCTCATAGTCAACCCCTCTCCTTGTCACCTTTCCTTGATTTTGGCAACCATCTACCTGTTTTCTGTCTGCATAGTTGTCCAGAATGTCCTAAAATGGAATCATATAGTGTATAATCTTTGGAGTCTGGCTTCTTTCACTTTATGCTTCTGAGATTCATCAGTCTTGATGTGTAGATCATAGTAATTTTATTGCTGATTGGTATTCAAGTGTATGGACATACTAAGTTTGGTTTATTTATTTATGAATTCAAGGATATTTGAGTTTCCAGTTGTTAGTGATCATGAAGAAAACAGTGTTAAATATTTACATACAGGTCTGTGTGCCAACACAAGTTTTCTTTGTCTTGGTAAATACTGAAGAGTAGGATTGTATAGTATGTTTAACTGTATGGAAAGGTAACAACCCTAAAAGGTTATACCAGTTTGCATTCCCACCAACCCAGTGCATATCAGGGTTTTGTTTTGTTTTTACCATTTTAGTAGGTATATAGTGGCACCTCACTTTGGTTTTAATTTGCATGTCCCTAAAGACTGTTGAGTATCTTTTATATCTGAATGTGTCTCATGTGTATATCTGTTTTCTTTGGGGAACTGTTTTCTTGTTCTTGTTTTTTGGGAGTTTATATGTTCTGGACATATGTCCTTTGTCAGTTACATGTTTTGCAAATGTTTTATCTCTGTGTATTTTGTATTTTTAATCCCATTCTCAGTATTTTTCATAGAGCAGAAATTTTGTTTTTGACAAAGTTCAGTTTTCATTTTCCATGGATTGTGCTTTTGGTTTCAGATCTAAGAACTCTACCTAATCCGAGGTCACAAAGATTTTTCTCCTCCTTTTTTATCTAAAAGCTTTATAGTTTCAGGCTTTACATTTAGATCTATGATCCATGTGAGTTTGTCTTCTAAAGTGTAAGGTCAAAGGCCATTTCTTTTGGCCTGTAAGCATCCAATGAATTATCCTTTTCACATCAAATTTCTGTTGGCCCTTGTGGAAAATCTATTGATCATATATGTGTGGGTCTTTCTCTGGCCTCTGCTTAGTTCCATTAATCTGTGTGTCTATCATTTTACCAATATGTAGCCTTGTATAATAAGTTTTGAGATGAGATGGTATGAGTTTTCCAATTCCACTCTTTTCAAAATATCTTGGCTACTTTAATTTGTTTACTTTTTTCATAATTTTTAGAATAAGCTTTGTGATTTTTAAAAATAAACTAATTGCTGGAAATTTTATTGGGTTTGCATTGAAAAAAATATATAGATGACTTTAGGGAGACTTAGCTTATTAACAATATTGAATATTCTAAGTCACAGACACATAGTATCTGTCTATTTGTGTAGGACCCTTCTAATTTCTTTTATCAGCAATTTGTAGTTTTCAGCACATAGATCCTGCACATATTTTATTAGCTTTATACCTAAGTACTCTGCGTTTTTTGGTATTAAATTAAATACTCTTTTTCAAATTTCAACTTCCAATTGTTTATTGCTAGTATATAAAAATGCAGTTGATTGTTTTATGTATCCTATAATCTTGCCAAACTTGCATATTAGTTAAAGTAGCTGTTCTATGTAGATTCTTTGGGATTTTCTGTGTAGATAATCATGTCATTGCAGAAAGTTTTATTTTTCTATGACAGTTGATGTACATATTACAACAACTTCACTGTGATGTAAGGAAGCAGCCCCACCAATGTTAGATTTGGGTGACAAAACTCACGATGGTAGTCCCTTGGGATGATCAGAGGTGGAGGGGGTAGCTGTCCAGGAGAAGGTCCAGAACAGAAAGAATGGTCAGTGTTCAGATGTTTTATACAGTGGAAGTCCTCCCTGAACAAAGTTTAAAAAATGGTGGGAGGTTGTACTTTGGAAGTGATAGGTGAACCTTATCAGAATTGTGAAGAGGCAGTGGACATGGATAGGAGATGAAGCTTTTAAGTTGCTGACATTAAATCAGATGTCCAGGTTTCTTTCTTTCTTCTTCACAATCCACTCCTGACATTTGGTCTAGCAGGGCAACTTTCCAGGTATTCCTGTAAATAAACTGGTACTCGAGAGGGCACATTTGCAAAGATGACCCAAAATAATTAGGTTTACAGTTATTATTATAGCTTTATGAAAGATAATGTGGGGCCAGATAATAAAAATCCAGGTAGAATAAGGATCCAAGAGAAGAAATCAATGGGGATTCAAGAAATCTCATGAAGTATTTTAGTAACTTGGCAAAATCATTGACTATTTTGGTTTGTTGTTTTATCTATTGAACTATGTTACAGACTTTTCCTATATTATTGACCTATATACAGCCAGAGGTTCCCTACAAGGATCTACTTTGAGATGCCAATGGAATATGTTGTAAACTCCTACAGCAGCTACAGAACTTTCTCTCATATTAAAGGTTTCTAAATCTTAGGTTTTTTGATATATGTGGTCTGCCAGGAGTTATGACATTGTTTGGCTGGCTTTTAGGTACTAAGGCTGTGCTACAGAACTGAAAAGACCTAGACTTGTACCTATTATACCAAAAATTATGAGTGAGGCCTAATTTATAAGAGATTTGGGCGTGCCTGGGTGGCTCAGTTGGTTGAGTATCTGCCTTCGGTTCAGGTCATGATCCCAGGACCCTGGGAATCCCTGGGATTAAGTCCCACGTTAGGCTCCCTACTCAGTGGAGAGCCTGCTTCTCCCTCTCTCTCTGCAGCTACCCTTGCTTGTCTGTCTGTCTCTTGTCTGTCAAATAAAAAAATAAAATATTTTTAGAAATTTATAATAGATTTAAAGGATAGCCTATGTGTACCCTGTTGTGAGTGTATCAGTGTATACATATGGGGGTCATATACTTTCAGTGGCTATATATAACAGCAATTATTTGTAGAGGCTAGGTAGGGCATGAGATTTGTGAAAGGAAAGATAATGAGGAAGACCCTGGTGAGGTTTAGGAAGTGCTGGGGAAAGTAAAGGAACTGGAGGGTGACCAGAGAGGATAGTGAGTGGTTAATATGGATAGCAAAGCCCACCAAGGGGGTGGGAATTAGTTGTATAAGTGGTTACCCAAGCTGGCATGCCTGGTCCGTCATTGAGTTTTATCTTTTGGGTAGCATGTTAACTGTTTTATAGATAATCTCCAGCAAGTGGAGGAAAGTAGGAAGTGGTCTGGTGATGTGGGAATAGTGGAGAGTGTAGCATGGATTGTTGAATGAAATGATTGGTGCTGTTGTGATTATGAGGGTCATAGTGGAGAGTGGTGTATGGGCAGTTACCATTTCAAGGTCCCAACTGTTAAGCATGGAAGGAGGTGGGGTTTTAGATTTGTGTAGGGCTACTTTCACCCAAAGGTGAAATTAAATGGTGAGGCACCAGTGTATATAAATTGGCTAATTTGCAGAGTACTAGCTTGCAACACTTTGATGCATTGGAGCAGGTAATAGGCAATGGTAGGTCCTCATGTGCCTCATTAGGACCTGGGTTATGTTTAGGTAAGTAAGGGCCTGGCAATAAGCTTTAGTTTCTTACATTGTGCTTACATTCTGTAAGGGAGGAGAATATAGAGGTTGCAGAGATATACATAAGCAGAGAAAGTGGGAGCTTCAGTTAAGTTGTCTATGATAATATTGTCATTGGCTAGATTGGGAACAGAGTGTAAGAAAGGCTGCATAGATTGAAACTTTGGAGATAAGGCAGAAGGTGAGTGATTTAAAAAAGGGACCATTGGGAAGTTAGAGTGGCCACAAAAGGGCGTACAAGTTGGTTGGGAAAACTATATTGGAACAGAGGGGGTGTCAGAATTTTTATTTGATGGGTTATGGAATGAAATTGTGATAGAATATTTTGAGTCAGCATCAAGGTTGGGACTGTTGGTTATGTTGAAATTATCATTTGGGATGCTTTGGTCTCTTGGGTTGAGATCTTCATCCCTGAGTTGATGGTTGTACTGTCGTCTGTGATTGACTTGTGGATAATACCTGTAAGGACCATTGTGTAGTAGTAGATAATGGGAACTCCTAATATGAGCCCTGGGCTAATTCCCAAGACCTTAAGGCAAAGTTCTAATTTGAGAAACTACTGCAAGAGTGATCAAAGACCAAGGAATGCTCTGGGACACATTGGATATGTCAGGTGACCACATATGCATCGTATGTAGAATATAAGTAGCCTAAGAGCACTACCTATGCAGATACACATTTTGTCTTCTGTCACTTTTGCCTCCATTTGTTATCAAGTAAAGCTGTGAAGTAATTGAATGCCCCAAACAGATGGAGATGCCAAAGGAGTTAGGCACTGAACTGGAGTAAGTAAGGAAGCCAGCTTGGCATTGAGCTGAAATGGGAGAATCCCAGGCCCAGATGATGAGCCAAATGAGATAAGTTCCGGCCAAGTAGAGCCATAATATCCCACAATGACATATTTTTGTCTCGGATGTATGGGCCTCAGCATCCTGGGGGTGCCTGTTTATTATGATAGGAGTCATGGGTATTGTCATCCCAGATCCTATAGTGGTTCCTCCATTAAGTATTTCCATAATGGGCTGACGCCAGAGCTGGTGTCCTATTTAAGATTGTTGGTGCTGGGCACTCAATAGGCTGAGTGTCCGACTCTTGATTTTGACTCAGGTCATGGTCTTGGGGTCATGAGATCAAGCCCCGTGTTGGGCTCCATTCTCAGTGTGGGTTTCTCTCTCTCCCTCTGTCCTTACCCCTCCCCTGCTCACATGCATATGTGTGTTCATGTGCATTTTCTCTCTCTCAAAAAAAAAATGCTGGTGCTGGAAACTAATTTAAGATCTTGTTTGAAAAGCTACACAATTACTTAGGTATGGAACTAGGTACCAAGACACGTTTCCTGTAAAGAAAGACCTTGCATTAGCCAACTTTTATACTACTGGGGAAGGGTAGCAAGTTTGGCAGAGACCTTTGTTGTGGTCTATAGAATAATCTTTTCAGGTGTCATGGGCCCTCAATTCTCAGGGGATCCCATTCTATTATCTGCCCTAAAACTGGATGCCAATCCAGCACATGTTGTACCAGAATTGAAAAGAGGCAGGACAATTGGGGGGGGGGTCAGTAAATGAAAAAGGGAGTTTTATCTGGGTATTGTAGAGATTGGAAAGAAGAGGGACAGTCCCCTGATGGCAATTTTGACAGAGTCTTGGGACCTAAAGATTGAAAATTCAGGACAACTAAAGTAATGTGCAAAAGAGAGAGCCATTTGGAAGCCATTATCCATTTTGTGATTTTAATAGGATATCCTTCAGTAGACCATCATTTCGCTATCTTTAGATGATAGGACAAATGAATGTTGCAAATGATGCTTTCTTGTAAGGTCTGTGCCTGAACTGAGCATTAAAGTGTGTATCCTGATCAGAGTCAATGATATCTGGGGGCCCAGAAGAAATTAATCAGGTTAAAATGAGGCCTATTATGGATGATGTTGGCAGAAGCACACCAGGAAGAATAATTCAGAAAATCAGTTTACTTAATCTTACATGATATTATGAAGGATATGCGTCAAGAACAGCCAAATGGAAAACATGCATAAAGAAAAGTATGAGTGAAGGGCTTGAAGCCTCCATGCCCTCTCCAAGTGCACCACCCTCCTAGCACTTAGATGTGTTTACTAAATCAGAAGCTCTCCAAACCCCATCGTTTGGGGAGTTCTATGGAAGCTTCCTTATGTGGGCATGATTGATTAAATCATTGATCATTAGTGATTGCACTCAATCTCCATCCCCTTTCCGCTCCTCAGATGTTGGGGATATTGGACTTGGACTAAAAGTCCCAACCCTTGAATCATACCTTGGTCTTTCTCGTGCCCCCATCCTGAAGCTATTAAGGAGCACATCAAGAATTGCCTCATTAGGACAAAAGAGGCACCTATTACACTGGATATTCCAAGGGATTTAGGAACTCTATGCCAGGAAATGGGGATGAAGACCAAATATGTATTTCTTATTATATAACAATATCACAGGGCTTAAATTAATATAAACATCCATTGGTTAAAGCATCTAACCTAATACTGAGTTTGGCAATTTCATAGGGACCACAAGTTTATTAGTGCCTATGATAAGAGAGGTTTTGAATTCCATGGACTTGATATCCAGTGACATTCCTAGTAGTGAGTGATTTTCCCTTTTTAAACTCTGAAGGTCACCAGGCACCAGTGTGATAAAATAAAATTTACAATATATAACTTTTAATAAAATTGGATATTTTGTGGGGACCAAAATACTACCCAACAATGAAATATATCAGCATGTATTTCCAGGAGGTGATCAGAGCGCAGAAGACTTCTAGTCCCTAACCAGGGTAAGAGGCAAGGAATTGCCATTGATGGAGGTTGGTAAAGGGATTTGTTGTGGTTCTAAGGCTCATTGAGGCTATGGGAGGAGACCTCATGCATGTCGATGAGTGGCATGGTGGCTGGGACATCTGTAAGGATATTAGGAACAGTGGAAGAAGTGAGGTTTATACTTAATAATTGAATGGCCTGTCGGGAATAAGCTTTGCATTTTTAAGTTGGACTTTTCTGTGATTCGGATGATTGAGGAGTCTCTGAATCTCCAATAAATAACAACAAAAATAAATAATTCCCCCTCCCATTTTTTAATTAGTCCTGATGAGGAAGCTTGTTTGGTGGACTCTGTTTTATTTTTGTAACCATCACAATAATGTAAAGGTTTATATAAACCACTCTAGGATTAATATAGTACATGGTGGCATCCAACAGATGCATTTGTTGCTATAGTTCTTTTTTTTTTTTTTAAGAGTTTATTTATTTATTCATGAGAGACACAGAGAGAGAGAGCGGCACAGACACAGGCAGAGGGAGAAGCAGGCTCCATACAGGGAGACTGATGTGGTACTCGATCCCAGGTCTCCAGGATCACACCCTGGGCGGAAGGCAGCACTAAACCACTGAGCCACCCAGGCTGCCCTATTAGTTCTAATTAATTAAGGGCTTCCCTAGTATTGGTATGGCCTATTGAATAATGAGGCTGGTTAATTGGTAGGAGCTTCCTCATCCTTTCCATATCTTTGGGGCCTGTAGTGCTGTTCCTTCTTCCATTCGTGATGTGGGTAATATTGTATCTCTTCTTTTTCTTGGTTATTGTCATTTGAGGTTTATCAATTTTATTGGTCTTAACTAGCTCTTAGTTTTGTTGATTTTTCTCTGCTCTTTTTTCAATTTTATTGATTTTTTAAATTTTTGCTATGTTCTGCTTGCCTTTTTTTTACTTCACTCTTCTACTTTCTTAAGGTAGAAGTTTAGTTCAATGATTGGAAACCTCTTCTGATATAATCTTTTAATTGTATTTATTTTTCTCTTTAGCTATATGGTACAAACTTTATATTGTGCTTTCACTTCCATTCAATACAAATATGTTTTAATTTCTCTTGTGATTTCTTCTTTGACTCATGGATTGTTTAGAATTGTGTTTTTAAATTTCCATATATTTGGGCATTATCCAGATATGTGATCCTGATTTCTATTTTAACTTAATTGTGATCAGAGCAAATATTTTATATGATTTCTGTTTTTTTTTTCAATTTGTTGAGGTTTGTTTTATCACCCAGAATATGCTTTCTTTTGGTAAACATTCCATGTGCACTTGAAAACAACGTGTATTCTGCTGTTGGGTAAAGTAGTCTATAAATGTCAGATTAATTAGATCAAGTTTATTGATAATGTTCAAGTCTCCTATAACTTCACTAATTTTCTGTTCTATCAGTTGCTGAGAGAGGAGTATTTAAGCTACATGTCATTGTGAATTTGTCTATTTCTGTATTCAATTCTGTTAGTTTTTGCTTTGGGTGCTTTGGAACTCTTAAATCTATAAACTAAGATAGTTAAGGTTCTTTTTTTAAAGATTTTATTTATTGGAGGTATCCCTAGGTGGCTCAGTGATTTAGCGCCTGCCTTCATGCCCAGGGTGTGATCCTGGAGTCCCAGGATCAAGTCCCACATCGGGCTCCCTGTGTGGAGCCTGCTTCTCCCTCTGCCTGTGTCTCTGCCTCTCTCTCTCTCTCTCTCTCTCTCTCTGTCTCTCATAAATAAATAAATAAATTCTTTTTTTAAAAAAAGAAGTATATTGTCAAATTCTCCTAGTGGTGTATCAATTCCTTAACTCTAATATAAAGTTTAAAAGAAAAAGGCATTAAAAATAATTATAGGTTCCTCAAAAAGGACCTTTTTTTTTTTTAAAGAGTTTATTTATTGGAGAGAGAGTGGCGGGGGGGCAGGTAGGGGAAGAGGGAGAGGGAGAAGCAAACTCCCTGCTGAGTGGGGAGTTTGGCTGAAGGCTGGATACCAGGACCCCAAGATCATGACCTGAGCCAAAGGCAGACACTGAACTGGCTGAGCCACCCAGCCACCCAGAGTAGTTCTATTTTTAACTTTTTGAGGAACCTATAATTATTTTTAATGCCTTTTTCTTTTAAACTTTATATTAGAGTTAAGGAATTGATACACCACTAGGAGAATTTGACAATATACTTCTCTTTCTTTACCTGTGAGGGTCATACTTAACATGTTCGTTTTACTAATTAGCATCTTTTCTTTTCAGCTTGAAGAATGCCCTTTAGCATTTTTTGTAAGGCAGGTCTAGGGCTGATGAACTCCCTCAGCTTTTGTTTGTCTGGGAAAGTCTTTATTTCTGAAGGACAGCTTTGCTGGGTAATATTGGTTGCCAGTTTGTTTTTTGCTTTCAGCACTTTGAATGTATCATCTCTCTCCTAGCCTGCAAGGTTTCTGATGATATATTCTATGGTGGTAAGTTTCTTTTCCTGTGCTGCTTTCAAAATTCTGTTTAATTTTTTAACAGATGTATTATAATGTGTGTCAGTGACGTCCTCTTTCCGTGGACAGTATTTCAGGATCTATGAGATTCATGTACCTAGGTGTGCACATCTCTCCCCAGATTTGGAGGTTTTTTTTAGCTATTATATATATTTTTTAATAAGCTTTCTTCTCCTTTCTTCTTCTAGGACTACTATAATATGTATGTTGTTTTCTTATAGCTCTTAATTCACAGGGGCTTTCTTCACTCTTTTTCATTTTCTTCTCCTTTGATTGAAAATTTCTAATAACCCATCTTTGAATTAGTACATTTTTTATTCTGTATGATCAAGTATAATATTCATGCTCTCTGTTGCACTTTTCATTTCATTCATTGTATTTTGGGGCTCCAGAATTTCAGTTTGGTTCTTTTCTTCTAACTTCTACCTCTCTGTTGACCTTCCTGTTTTGTTGATATATTATTTTCCTAATTTTGTTGTGTTGTCTATCAGTGTTCTCCTCACTAAGCTTCCTTAAAAGTTATTTTGAATTCCTTATCAGGCAGTTTTTCACTCTCCATTTCTTTGAGGTCACTTACTGGAAAAATATTGTGTTCCTTTGGTGGTGTCATGTTTCCTTGATTTTTCATATTCCTTGAAGTCTTGTGTTGCTGTCTTCTTATTTGAAGAAGCACTCTCCTTCTCTAGTCTCTACCAACTGGCTTCAAGAGAGAAATACTATCACTAGTCAGCTGTCTAGGGATTCTGAGGCTTTCTCAGAACTTTTCTATGGAGGTATCCACACCACACTTTACCTTTCCTCTTGATTGGGGACATCTATAAGATTGTATGCCTTTTCTCTATACCACAAAGCTAGACTTGGTGTTGAGAACCTCCCTTTTTCCCCCTTATTGTTGTTTCTCTGAAGTGCTTATGTTTGCATTCCTTTTCCAAATCCTGCAGAATTGAGCAGTCTTTCTATGTGTTTGCTAGAGGTCTGCAAAGGCTCATGCTTATCATCTGCTGGGGTGGGTTTAGGGAGCCAGTCACAAGGTAGAAGAAATTAGGCACATGAAGTGTTGGGGGTGCCAATAGGCAGTTTGAGGAGACTGCAGGAGAGGCATCCCCAGCAGCTTGTGGGCAGGCTTCCTGACAGTCTGTGAAGCATTTAGTAGAATCTGTGTACCTTTGATGAGTTCCAAGCTGTGGTTGTTGTGCTCCCACCCTCTCCCAACCCTTCAGCCATGTAGGTCACCTCAGTATTCTGGGTAGAACAGGAAAGAAGTGGGCCTGTTGAGCAGCATTCCACACAGCTGGGGAAGCCAAGAATACTCACTCACATGATCTTATTTTCCCACATGGAAGAAATTGCAGGCCAGTGGAAACTCTTGTCAGTGAGCTCTGCTGGCTTAGAGGAGAGATGACACAGGTAAAGTGAAATTGTTCTTATCCTCTTCAGTCCATCTATTCTCAAATGTGTTGCTCCTACACTGCTGAAACTTTTCTGTTGGAATACAGAATGCCTACAAATGCCCTCTTGTCCATGAGTGATTGCTCCCAGCCTCTGAATTTTGCAGTCATCCTTGCCACTAGAAGCAGCCATTCCACTACTGCCTAAGGAAATTGACCCTTTTATGCCTGAAGAACATGCAGTAGTTTCCACTGAGATAGATACCTTGAAAGACACTACTGATTCTTCTCAGGACCAAATCTTGCCATATTTCTTTGCTTCCACATCTGTACTTAGATTCAAGTCACGCCAGGTACCAGAGACTTAGGTACACATTGGACATTGAAGTGGTACTCCACACATCAAAAGAATTTCATGATTTTTCAATTGATATATACAAATCTGAGAACATGTTTGGGAATGGATCTTAGGAGCATGGGATCATGGTACAAGAAGTATAAAATTGGATGAGATGTATATATTGAAATAAATTTACTGAACAGAGATTCTGGATTCAAAATTTTAGCTCCATAAGTTATAAAGGGGTATTTTTTGTTGTTGGTGGTTGGTAGGTTGTGAAATGGAAGGAAATGTAGTTACACTAAGTTGAATTGAAATTCCAGAATTTATTTGGTACAGTGTGGAGGAAAATGTTCAAAGTCTTAGGGAGATTTGAATGTTGGAGCAGATTTATCATGTCAGACATGCTCATTCACCTTGGAGGAATAAAGGAATCATAATTCACCATGAGAAATAATTTGTGAGAGGAATCTCAGTATCTTTGAAGAGCTCAAGGTTTGTTCTACTCTGTAGATGAGGTATTACAATGGGAACACCATTGAACTGGGATCCTTAAGTGAAATTAAATGATGGGATCCTAGTGTGGTATCAGCCAAGTGGTGGCATTTAATCCCCAGACAAGTTGGGCAAGGATACTCTATAAAGGACAGCAGAGCCAACATAGGTTCAAAATAGCCTGATATATGACATTGGCTATTGACTTTAATGTCCCTAAAACAAATAGATGTTTAGAGTACTAAATTCTTATTTGATATGTATAAATAGGATAGTTTCAGGTCATGTGAACAGAAGTCCAACTGCATCCACCAGAAACAGATTGACTACCTCTTAAACGCACCCAGACATGAGCCAATTTTTACACCCATAATTTATTGAATTAAGGAAAGGCTGCATCTTCCTGAGTAAGTACCCTGCTACCCTGCCACATACTGCAGTTTTAATCTTTTCCTAGGCTTCCCCAAAGGGACCATTTACCTGAGATTGCTGGATCCTGTCTCTGAACTGGCACATTGATTGATGCTGATTGGCCCTGATGAGCAGGAAGTCACTGTTATCGTAGGCATATTGGTAAGACTGCATGCCAGAGGGTGGGAAATAAATTCCCTAAAAATCTAGGTGCCTTCCACTTCAGTAAAACTTCTAGGGGGTCATTGGTGTTGGCATGTCAAAATACCACATCTAAAGTAAAGGACAGGTTGCATCTGGCCCCTCCTACAACCAAAAGAGAGTCATCATGCCTAGTATGCTCCTCGGATTTTTGAACAAGTGTATTCCTCATTTGGGGAGGGGGTGACCCTGCTCCTTTTTTTGTGTAACCTGAAAACTTTCTGACTGGAGCCCAGAGAAGTAGGCTCTCAACAAGTCTAGGCTGCCATATATAAGCTGCTCTGCCATTTGGGCCATATGATCCAGCAGATTCAAAGGTTCTTGAAATGTCAGTGACAGAATGGTGTTTGGAATGTTTGGCCAGCTCCTATAGATGATTCATAGCACAGACTCTTAGAATTTTGGCACAAACCCCTGCATCCTCTCCAGACACCTACCTTCTCTTTAAGAAACAGCTTTGGTTTTACTATTGCACTTTAGCAGTGGCTGAAGAGTTAGCCATAGGCTACCAAATTACCATATACTCTGACCTTGTCTTCATGGACTAGTTGTCATCTTACCAATGTGGGCTTAGATTTGGGTATTTACAGAAGCACTCCATTATCAAATGAAAGATATATATGAGAAGTAAATGGAAGTATATATGAGGCATTGAAAGCATCAGTACATGGCCCAAATGCCCATGGTCTATACTTGTGCTACATTACTTTCTCCCAGTATGTCCCTGTGGTTTTACAGAAAATTCCTTATGACTAGTTTCCTTAGTGAGGTAGGGAAAACTCACTCTTGACCAATCTTCTGATAGTTCTGTGTGATATACAGCACTGACCTGAAATTGTTCAACTGAAACATAACACTTTCTAGGACATCCTGGAGGACAGTTGTGAAGAGAAATTCCCCCAGTGGGTAGAACTTTGAGCAGTACACCTTGGTTGCTCATTTGGCCTGAAGGAAAACACGGCTAGACTTAAGGGTCTATATAGTTTCATGGGTTATGGCCAAGGGTTTGGCCCTATTTTCAGGCTCTTCAAAGATACATGATTGGAAAATTGGTCGCAAAGCTTGCTAAGGGAGAGGTATTTTGGATAGACTACTTAGTGGGGAGAGAATGTGAAGATAAGTGTGCTCCATGTAAATGACTACCTTAGGGTACTTTCAGTAGTGGAAGGTTTTAATAAAGTAGTTTGACCTAGTGTGTTGATAACTTTTAGCTTTTGTCAAAGCCATTTCTGTTATTGCCTAGTGGACTCTTGAGCCAAGTGGCCACAATGGCAGGAATGGAGGTTATCCACAGTTTAAACAATTTAAACTTCTATGTACCAAGGCAATCCTGGCTATAGTCATTGCTGAGTGCCCAGGAACCAACACTGGTTCCTTTATATAGCCCCTTTCTCCAGGATATTTTTGCAACTACCTGTGGGAGTTTGATTCCATTAGATCATTTCCATCATGGAAGGGGCAGTACCTTGTTTTTAATTGAATAGACACTCTGGACATGGATTTGCCATCCATGCCTGCAGTGCTTTGCCCAAGCTACCAATTGTGTACTCTGATAGTTCTTTTCCACCATTTTAGTATTCCATACAGCATTGACTCTGTTTTTTAAAAATTTATTTTAATTTCAATTCCAGTATAATTAACAGTGTTATATTGGTTTCAGATGTACAATATAGTGATGCAGTAATTCCATATATTACTCAATGCTCATCAAGATAAGTGTACTCTTAATCTCCTTTACCTATTTCAACCATCCCTCCCCACCTCCTCTTTGGTAACAGTTTGTTCTCTATAGTTAAGAGTGTTTTTTGGCTTGTCTCTTTTATCCTCCTTTGTTCATTTGTTTTGTTTCTTAAATTCCACATATGAGTAAAAGCATATAGTATTTGTCTTTCTGACTGGCTTATTTTGCTTAGCATTATACTCTCTAGATCCATCCATATTGTTGCAAATGGCAAGATTTCATTTTTAATGGCTGAATAATATTCCACTCTGGATATATATATATATCCATCCATTCATCTATTGATGGATACTTGGGCTGCTTCCATAATTTAGCTGTTGTAAATAATGCTGCAGTAAACATGGAGCTGCATATATCTCCCTGAATTAGGGTTTTCATATTCTTTGGATAAATACCCTAATCTAGTGCAACTACTAGATTATATGGTAGTTCTATTTTTAATTTTTTAAGGAACCTGCACATAGCATTGCTTCTAATAAAGGAATTCACTTCATAGCAAATGAAGTGGGGCAATGAGCCTGTCCTCATGGAATGCATTGTTTCTGTTATGTTCCCCATCACCATGAAATAGGTGAATTGATAGAAAGTGGACTAGCCTTTTGAAAACTAACTTACATTACCAGGTAGGTGGCATTATCTTGTTGGGCTAAGACAATGTCCTCATATATGCTGTATATGATTTAAATAAGTGCCCAGAATATGGTGCTTTTTCACCCATAACCAAGTTTCACAAGATCAGGAATCCAGGGGTAGAAATTTGAGTGATTTCACTCACTATTACTTCAAGTGATCCAATAGCAAATATTTTGCTTCCTGTCTTCATGAACAGTCTCCATAGAAATCTTAGTTCCAAGGGGTTGAATGAGTCCATCAGAAGACACAATAATAATTCCATTGAACTTGAACTTGGTACTTCCAGTTGGGCATTTGATGTCTCTTACTTCTGAATGAATAGTCAAAGAAGGGAGTTCTTTTATTGGCTGGGGTAATTGATCCTGACAACAATGAGAGAATTGAGTTGCTGCAACACAGTGGAGGTAATCAAGACTATGTCTGGAATGCAAAAGATCACTGTGTATCTTAAAAGCGCATCTTATGATTTAAAAATCAATGGAGAACATACAACGGCACAATTCAGGCAGGACTGTTAATGTCTCAAAACCTCGAAGAACAAAAATTTGCTTCATCCTGCTAGGAAAAGAACCACAATGAACTGAGGTGTTCGCTGAGAGTAAGGGGGATATGGAATGAGTAATGAAAGATGATAGTTGTAGATAATAACACTATTACATCAGTTCCAACAATGATGGCTCTAATAGTTATAGATATTCATTATTCTGTTATAAATATTCTCACATACATGTTAACCAAATATTTATTTTTTATCCGCAATTTTATTGAGAAATGATTGACATACATCACTGTATAAGTTTAAGGTATACAGTGTGATGGTTTGATTTACATATACTGTGAAATGATTACCACAATAGGATTAGCTAACATCCATCTTCTCATATAAAGAAAAAGGAAAAAAGCATTTTCTCCTTGTGATGAATACTCTTAGGATTTACCATCATAAGAAGTTTCCTATATATCATATGATATTGTTGGTTATAGTCATTTTGTACATTACATCCCTAGTACTTATTTATCTTATAATTGGAAATTTATACCTTTGACTACTTTCCCTCAATTCCCCCTCCCCCCACCCCTTCCTTTGGTAACAACAAATATGTTCCCTTTTTCTATTAATTTGTTTTTTGTTTTAGGTTCCACATATAAGTGAAATCATGCAGTAATTGTATTTCTCTGCCTTATTTCACTTAACAGAATGTCTTCAAAGTCTTTCCATTTTGTTGCAAATGGTAGAATCTCATCATTTCTTTATTTAGTATATGTGCTGCCAAAGCGAACTCATCATTGCTTTTTATGGCTCAGTAATATATACCAAAACTTCTTTATCCATTCACTCATTGATTAAAACTTAAGTTGTTTCCTTGTGTTGGCTATTGTGAATAATGCTGCTTCCAACATGGGGGTTCAAATATCTTTGCAAATTAGTGTTTTCATTTCCTTTGGATATATCCCCAGAAGTGTAATTGCTGAATTATATAGTACTTATATTTTTAATTTTTTTTTGAGAATCCTCCATACTGTTTTCCACAGTGGCTGTATTAATTTACAGTCTAACGAACAGGGCAGAAGTGTTTCCTTTTTCTTATCCATGCCAGCATGTGTTACCTTTCTGATGATGGCTATTCTAACAGGCATGATATGATATTTCATTGTGATTTAATTTGGGTGTAACTAATGACTAGTGAAATTGAGCATTTTTTCATGTACGTGTTGGTCTTTTGTGTATCTTCTTTGGAGAAGTGTCTGTTTAGGTCCTATGCTCATTTTTAACTAGGTTATTTGGGAGGGGGTTGCTTGTTTGTTTTGTTATTGAGTTGTATGAGTTATTATATATTTTGGATATTATCTTCTTATCAGATATATGGCTTGCAGATTTTTCCCCATTGCATAGGTTGTCATTTCACTTTGTTCATGGTTTCTTTTGCTGTGCAGAAGCTTCTTTGTCTGATAAGTCTCACTTGTTTATTTTTTTATTTTGTTTGTGCTTTAGGTGTCATATCCAAAAAATTGTAGCCAATATCCATGTTAAGGAGATTTATTCCTATTTCCTTTTAGGAGTTTCTAACGTTTAAGTATTTAACTCATTTTGAGTTAATTTTTGTGAGTGGTATAAGTTATGGGTCCAGTTTTATTCCTTTACATGTGAATATCTAATTATCTCAGCACCATTTATTGAAAAGATGGTCTTTTCTCCACTGAGTGTTCTTGACTCCCTTGTCAAATATTAGTTTACCATATATGCTCAGGTTTATTTCAGGGCTATCAGTTCTGTACCATTGATCTATTTGTTTTTTTATGCCAGCACCATACTGTTTTGATGACTATAACTTCATAGTATAGCTTGAAATCAGGAAGTGTGATGCTTCCTGATTTGTTCTTTCTCAGGCTATAGGGGTCTCTTTTGGTGCCATATAAATTTTAAGAGTTTTTTCTACTTAGGTAAAAAAAAAAAATAATTGCCATTATAATCTTGACGGGATTGCATTGAATTTATAGATGGCTTTTGGTAGTATTAATATTTTAACAGTATCAATTCTTCCAATCCATGAACATGAATACTTTTCCACTTGTTTGTATCCTATCAGATGAGGGCCCATGATAATGACCTATTTAATCTTAATTGCCTTCTTAAAGACCCTATCTTCAAATACAGTCACATTGGTGTTTGGGGCATCAACATATGTATGGCAGGGGGCACAATTCAGTCCATAATTGTGAGTGAGAAATAGTTTCAAACAGGCCAATCTCTTTTTTTTTTAAAAAAAAGAGATATAATTCACAGACTTTAATATTCACACTTGTAAGGTGTAGGATTGCCTGATTTTTGGTATATTCACAAAGATATAAACTATCATCACTATCTCATTCCAGAGGTTTTTCATCAGCTCACCAACCCCTGCCCCCTTGCCACCACCTACCCGTTAGCAGCCATTCTCCACTCCCAATGGACAAGTCCCTGATAACAACAAATCAGATTTCTTTGATCAATGCAGATTTATGTATTCTGTGCATTTCATATAAACAGGATCATAAAACACATTCTTTATTGTGTCTAGCTTCTTTCACTAAGCATGATTTCAAGGCTAATCCTTGAATGAATCATACTCCATCTTTTAAGTGCAGAATCTTATTTATTTACTAGGTAAATTTTCTTTACCTAGTTATTAGTAATTGGACATTTGGATTGTTTCTACAATTTAGCTATTATAAATAATGCTGCTATGAACATTTTTGTACAAGTGTGGACATATGTTTTAATTTATCTTGGGTATAAACCTAGGAGTGGAATTTCTCTGTCATCAGCCTGATCTTCTTAAAGGCCAGTTTTGGTGATGTCAGGCTAGGGCTGACATCATAGATAAAGATACTCAAGGCTGTGCAACTTATAAGACTATGTGTGCTTAAAGAGGTACATGCACCTTGATGTTTATAGCAGCATTATCAACAATAGCAAAATTATGGAAAGACCCCAAATGTCCATTGACTGATGAATGGATAAAGATGTGGTATATATAAACAATGGAATATTGCTCAGCCATCAAAAAGAATCTCACTCATTTGCAAGGACATGGATGGAGCTAGAGTGTATTCTGCTAAGTGAAATGGTCAGAGAAAGACAAATACCATATGGTTTCACTCATATGTGGAATTTGAGAAACAAAACATTAACATATGGGAGGGGAGAAAAAAGAGAAAGGGAAACAAACCATAAGAGACTCCTAAGGATAGAAAACAAACAGAAGAGTGAAGGAGGGAGGTGGGGTGGGAGATGGGTTAGATGGGTGATGGGTATTGAGGGCACTTGTGATGAGCACTGGGTGTTGCATGTAAGCGATGAATTACTGACTTCTCCTGAAACCAGTATTACACTGTATGTTAACTAGAATTTAAATAAAAATAAAAGACTATGTATGTTTAAAGAGGTGAGATTGTCAGAATAAAAGAGACTCTATAGCTCTTAGATCCAAGTAGTTGCGATCCAGTCCTGTGCCTCAGGAGGACCCATGCTATGCAACGCCAGTGTTTTCTATGTTGCCCTCTGCTGCCTGATTCTGGTCATTACTGATAGTGAATGTCCTGTTGGGGTGCGTAGAACCCAGATTTGGACCTGTGTGTGTCCAATCTTTTTCCTCCTCCTGAGGTTGTCTCTGGTCTTTATCCCATGTGAGTGGTCTACCAAATACCCCAGGAAACTCCAAGACTTATGCCCATGAGGTTCTGTTGAGGTGCCTTGGCTATTCCTGTTATTTTAATTTTTTAAAAATTTTATTTATGTAGTTGATAGAGTGCCCGCTCGAGAGAGAGTGAGCACAAGCAGGGAGAGTGGCAGGTAGAGGAGAGGGAGAAGCAGGATCCTTGAGAAGCAGGGAGCCTCATGCTGGACTTGATCCCAGGACCCTGAAGGCAGACACCTGACTGAGCAACCCAGGCGCCTTTGGCTATTCCCATTAAAGGCGCTTCTTGGTGGTATAACAATTTTTTAGGCCATCACAATAGTGTACAGAGAATGGAGGTGACTCACGGATTTGGGGTGTTCAGACTAAGGTGGAAGAGGTGTAATAACGAATCAGCCAAATTACCGTATCTCTCTTGGGCCCACGAATTTTGTAATATAGTTTTAAAGTAGTGTTTTGGGTTTTGTGTGTGTGCGTGTGTGTGTTTTAATCAACAGTTCTGCTGTGTAGATTTCCAAATGTACAGCTTCTTACACCCTCACCTAGTGCCTTCTTCTGAGGCTCTGAAGTTCCTTACCGCAGTTTAAACTTTCCAACGATATATTAGCTAGGTTTGCTGTTACAGTACAGAAGAATTAATAGCAGCATAACATAACATAAAATATTTCCTGCGGCCGGATCCCAGAGGGGCTAACCCTAGCCGCAGCGTAGGAACGCACGTTAGCGCCCAAGCACCTGACAACACGAACTCCGCCCCCACGACCACGGTGGGAACTATAGAGCCGCGTCTCCCAGGAGTCGCAAGCACTTCCGGCCCAGGAGGGTGGGAATGGGGCTTTTTGGGAAGTGTAGTCCGCCAACCAGTGCCGTAGAGACTCGGACGCTTCCGCAAGGCAGCGGGGAAGGGGGGATTCTGGGTAGTCGAGCCCCCGCGCAGCCAGGGGCGGGGCGGCCCCAGGCACTTCCGCTCAGGGGGCCGGCTTGCGAGGGTTCTCCAGTCGCTCTGGTGAGTGGGTTCTGGTGTCGGGACCCTCCTGGTTCTCCTCTGGGCGCGGGGCCACTGCCCATTGATTTGGGGGAAGTTGCTGCGTGAGAGAGAGGTGGCTCGAGGGTCCAGGGACCCTCTTGGCGTTTGGGGCGGCGGAGCAGCGCTTGGCCTGCTGGAGGGTCTCCCGGGCCCTCCGCCTGCGGCGCTGCCTCCCCGGGCCGCCCACACTCCCTCGCTCTGTGCTTTCGCGCGGGGGAACTTTGGGCCACCTACTTACCTTTCTCTGTCTCCACTGTTTCCTTTTTTTTTTGGGGGGGGGGGTGTTTGTTTTTGGTAAAATGGTGATGGGATTCTTACCTTTCTATAAATACAGTGGTTCGAGAATCAAACGAGGTGGTGTAAATAACAGTCTAAGGACAGTTCCTGCCCCGTGGTGAATGGTGGTGGTCTCTTGGTATTTATCTTTAGAATTGTTAAATGCTTAGTAACCCGAAAGCCATGAATATCGGACGGGGTGAGAGCGCCAGCCCTTCTCTTTGATCCCTGTAGGAAGATTGATAGTCCCCAACCCCTTCTGAGGAGTTACTCCTGTGAAAATTAATAAAAGGAAACCTCCTTTGGAATGGAGTCAGAAGTGGCAGGGGAGAGCGCTCGTACCCTGCCTACCACTCTTGTCAGTTGCAGACTCACTTGGAGGAGACCACCTGATCCCATATTAACCATTAGTATCCCAGAGGGAAGAAGACGGGCTTTCCTCCCCCTGCCTCAGCCCAGCCAGTTGAAAGGCCACTATACTTCCAAGCTCCGGGTTAGTCCCGTAGACTTCGTTTATGACAGCATTCCCAAATTTTGTAAAATTTTCTCTGTAAAAGAGTGTCCTCTCCTTTGTTCTGTGGACTTGCCTGTGGTTTTCCCGTATCTTACTTGTCCTGGACTGCATTTCTCTGCTATTCCAGTAAAATAACTGGCAGTTCTTTATTTTTTTTAAGACTTTATTTATTCATGAGCGACAGAAAGAGAGAGAGGCGGAGACACAGCCAGAGGGAGAAGCAGACTCCCTGCAGGGCCCCCGATGTGGGGCTCCAGGATCACGCTCTGGGCCCAAGGCAGGCGCCAAACTGCTGAGCCACCCAGGGATCCCCGGGTTCTTTTCCGGCTGGAAAGAAGGAGCGGCGTGACGGAGGACAGAGTATCTCCCAATTTCTCAGGGTGGTATTTCAGAGTCTCCTTTCTTTCCTTGGCCTTTGTCTCAAAAAAGACTGCATTTCTTGTCATACCATTGTCTCTAATGAGTTATGTCTGAAAATTGCTGATATTCTTGAAATTTTTTACAATGAGGTGAAAACACCAAGGCCTATCTGCTGCCAGCTGTCAACTATCCTTGCCTTTTTATCCTTCATGCATCTTTTTTTCCCCAAAGATTTTGAGATTATGCCGTAGACGATACCTCTTTGTCCCTAAATGTTTGTATTATTAACAAAAATTCAGCTGAGTAAATTTGAAGACTTAGCTGACCTTGTTAAATGATTCATAAACTGGGCAGCATTCCATAAAACAAGTAGAAGGAAGCTTTCAAGAGTTGTACAAAATGGAAGGTTTTTGTAGGAAGGAGGGTGGGCCAAGGAAATTATTAGCAAGAGGAGAGAAACGATGGTTTCAGGCAAGGTCAGTTTCCGTATGAGGGAAGAGCAGGGGATCTTATGCAGATTACCTCATCTTGAAGGGATGGAGAGAGGGCTTCTGTGACAGATTAACTTCATTGGTGCTTATCAGAAAATTCCTGAGTGACTGGTTAAGACTGTTTCTGGGGAGGTTGAAACTGCAATTATAGAAGACATTACAGGCAACTGGATGGCTCAGTGGTTGAGTGTGTCTGCCTTTGGCCCAGGTGGTGAGGGTACTGGGGTTGAGTACTGCATCAGGCTTGCAGGGAGCCTGCTTCTCCCTCTGCCGGTGTCTCTGCCTCTCTCCATGTGTCTCATGAATAAATAAATCTTAAAAAAAAAAAATTAGACATTAAGTCCCAGTTTGGTGACTTGGCCTAAGTGACACCATTTTAGGCCTGTATTTTTCTCTTAAATGGTGTTTATTTTCTAGGAACAAGGATATTCTCTTATACAATGACAGTATCTTGATCAAAATCAGAAAATTACATTGTTGATGTGCTATCTGACCCACAGTCCATATTTAAATTTGTTCTGTATTTCATTTAAAATTCTTATAAGTGTTTTCCCCTAATTAAAGTGAATTTCATGTACTGCCTTTTGCTGGCATGTTTCCCTTGTCTCCTTTAATGCGGAATGTTCCTCATCCTTCATCATTTTGTTCATGATGTTTTTTGTTCATGATGTGTAGGCAGATTTATATCAGAAATGTCCAGCTTTTGAGGTTTACGTGATATAGTTCATGGTTTGATTCAGATTACGCGTTGTTGGCAGTGATTCCACAGAAATGGTGAGGTGGCCTTTTCAGTCACCATAAAGGGAGCTGAAGGATGCATTTTGGTTTTATATTTGTGATGTCAGTTTTGTTCACTTGGTGAAGGAGATGTGTTTGCCATTTTACCACTGGAGTTACTAGGTTTCTTTTTGTAATTAAAGTTTCCGTGACTATCATAAATAAATAAAAATTTACAAAAAAAAATTACAAAAAAAAAATAAATAAAGTTTCTGGGATCCCTGGGTGGCTGGAGTGGTTTAGCGCCTGCCTTTGGCCCAGGGTGTGATCCTGGAGTCCCGAGATTGAGTCCCACGTCGGGCTCCCAGCATGGAGCCTGCTTCTCCCTCTGCCTGTGTCTCTGCCTCTCTCTCTCTCTCTCTCTCTCTCTCTATACCATGAATAAATAAATAAAATTTTAAAAAAAATTTCCTGTGGAAAGATATGTTTTATTAGCAGGCTTTCTGCTATAAAGGTCAGCATCCCTTTTCCTCCCACTTCTTTTTTCATTCAGTCAAATATAAATTCTATATGGACTCTGAGTCCAGTTTGGTTAATTTAAATGAGATGTTACTTATCAGATGCAACTTGTTGATCTCTGTTTTACACATAAGAATTTTCCTTTAGCATGTGAACAATTCAGTGATTTTTGTAACATCAAGTGGTGCAACTATCACCATAATTCAGTTTAAAACATTTTTATTCCTATGCTAAGACCACTTGTTACCATTTATCATTAATCCCTGTTCTCAACAACCCTGGACAACCACTAACTTCTTTTCTGCCTTTATATTGTGAACACTTTATTTAAATTAAATTTAAATTAATTTAAAACCCTTTATTTAAATTATAAACCCTTTATTAAACCCTTTATTTAATTAAACCCTAAATTTAAATTTATGTAAACCCTTTATTATAAAAAAAATAAATGGGATTATATAGAATATGGTCTTCTTCTTGTGACAGGCTTCTTTCACTTGTAATATTTTAAAAGTTCATCTTTCTTGTATGTATCATCATTTTATTCCTTTTTATTACTAATATTTTATTGTGGACATACCACTGTTTGTCCATCACCTATAGGCAGACGTTTTAGTTGCTTCCAGTTTGGGGTTCTTATAAATAATAGTTTTATAAATACATAAGTACAAGTTTTTGTTTGGAGATATATTTTCATATCTCCTGGGTAGATATTGAGGAGTACAATTGCTTGGCTGACTGGTAGCTTTTGGTTTAACTTTTTGATAAACTGCCAAAAGCATTTTCCAGATTGGCTACATCATACTGTTCCCCTCCCCCCCAGCCTTGTGTGTGTGTGTGTGTGTGTGTGTGTGTGTGTGTGTGTGTTTTAAGATTTTATTTATTTATTCATGAGAGACACACAGAGAGAGAGAGGCAGAGACACAGGCAGAGGGAGAAGCAGGCTCCATGCAGGGAGCACGACATGGGACTCGATCCCGGGTCTCCAGGATCACACCCTGGGCTGAAGGCAGCACTAAACTGTTGGGTCACCCGGGCTGCCCAAGTCTTGTGTTTTTAAATAGATACTAGAAACCCGTGTTGTTGTTGATTTAGAAAACAGTTGTCTACAACAATTTAAAATTTATTGCTAAGGTAACACAATGTTAGGGAAAATAATGAGGCAAAGTTAACTGATTTTTCAGAGGTTATGAGTGACCTTCATGCAACGGAATAGTCAGTGTCAGAAGTTCAGGTATCCTACAATGTTTTTGGTGGAAATCACATGTATAAGAGCAATTTCATACTGAGTGTTATTTTTTTTAACTATAGCTACAAAAATAAGAAACCCTGAATGTATTCAAAATGTTGTCCAGTTCTGAACAGTTCTATGAGTTGGAAATACTGTCTCGGTTGTACAGAAGATAAAACTGAGGAAAAGGGATGTTACTAATTTGATGATACAGTAATTGAGAAGCTGAAGTAGGACTTGAACCCAAATATTGTTGCCCCAGAGATGATTCTTGCTTGATGCATTATGTTGTCTCATTTTCCATCATATCAGAATCTGCTATCTTGGGAGCCACAAGATAGCACAAGGCAACATACAACAATCTGTATGTGTGTTGTGTAGGAATGAAGTATCCATGCCAGGATCTGCTCCTCACGTTGTAGACAGCAGCAGCCACCCCAAGGAAAGGGCTCGTTGGCTAAGTCACAATAAGCATTCATGTAGACAAACATCACTAATCACCCTTTCATGTCCTTCTCTGCCTTTCCAGACACCACCAGACACAGGTCTGCCTTACCAGGACTCTGTATTCCGGGAATCTGTACATCTCCAGAAGTAGGAAGGAAAAATGACCACATTCAAGGTGCATATGGCTTACCTTTCTTGCTGTTAAAATTCCATTTCACTACTCATAATGTTAGTGTTGGGGCGTCTGGGTGGCTCAGTCAGTTAAGCGTCTGACTTGATTTTTGG
Organism: Canis lupus baileyi; assembly: GCF_048164855.1. Taxonomy (NCBI): domain Eukaryota; kingdom Metazoa; phylum Chordata; class Mammalia; order Carnivora; family Canidae; genus Canis; species Canis lupus. The sequence continues at coordinate 111,662,396 of NC_132838.1, read as the reverse complement.
CTCAGGTCATGATCTCAGGGTTGTGAGATTGAGCCCTGCCTTGGCTCTGCTTTGAGCAAGGAGCCTACTTTGGATTCTCTGTCTCCCTCTTCCCCTCTGCCCAGCTCACACTCTTATGTGTTTTTCTTCTTTTATTGAGATGACTCAAGAACACCAGGTTAAATGATCTCTGTGTTTGTTTTTAGCATTTGTTTTGTCATTATTCATTTTATTTCAAAAACAAATGTGGACAAATTAATAAGAAAGACCAGTTCTGCTTGTTTTACCACTGACACGTTAACTATTTTTATTTTCTCATACTCTTTTTCATGTATATTCATAGATTTATTAATATTCATGATATACATCTAATATTGACTTGTGCTTTTTTGTTTAACGTTATAGAACATTACATATGGTTACATTGTGTTCCTACTAAATTGATATGATTTTTAATTTTTAACTACCTACTGCTTCTAGACATTAAGGTGATTTAGGAGTTTGTTTTAAGCAATGCTGTAGTGATTGTTTCCTACTTGCAATCTTTTCTCCAAAAAGTCACTTCTCTGAACAAGCTGCCTATTTTTTTCCTCATTGTATTGAGGACTCAATAATGAAAAAGTGCATTTGATACATGCCACATTAGAGTTTTATAGATAGAATATTCAAATACAGCACAGTGCAATAGGCTCTGACTTCTGCTTAATGCAAATATTGTTGGAGATTTTCACACAGGAAGAGCTAGAATTTGTCTGTCTTATGTCTGAGTCATTCCCTGCATGTCACTTAACTGGTCTACTTTTATTCCTTCATATATTTTTTTCTTCATATATTTGTTTTTTCGAAGTAACCTTAGGTGTGTAAATATACATAGGCTTTATTTTTTAGAGCAGTTTAAACATGCACAGTAAAATCCAGCAGAAAGTACAAAGATTTCCCCCCCTGCCCTCATGTACCCACAGTCTCTCCCACTGTCAGCATCCACCACCAGAGTGGTACACTTGTTACAATCAATGGACCTGTGTTGGCCAGGTTTCCAGAATCCATAGATTACCTTAGGATTGACTTTGATGTTCTTTCTGTTGGTTTGGACAAATTTGTAATGTGTCTCTGTTGATACAGTGTCCTACATAGTAGTTTCACTGCCCTAAAAATCCTCTATGTTCCACCTATTTATCCTTCTCTTCCCCTAATCCCTGCCAACTATGGATCTTTTTATTGTCTCCATAGTATTACCTTTTCCAGGACGTCATATGGTTGGAATCATACAGTATATAGCATTTCAGATTGTTATATTCTATTCTCTAACTTAGCCATATGAATTTAAGGTAACTCCATGTCTTTTCATGGCTTGATAGCTTTTTTTTAATCCCTAAATTGTACTCTGGTCTGGATGTAGTATTTATCCGTTCACCACCTGGGACATCTTGGTTGCCTCTAGTTATAAATTGAGGTATAATCTTAGTTTAAAACATCCAGTCTTGCTGGATTTACCAGGCCCTTACTTCTGCTTCTGCATTGACTCCTTAGAGCTGCTATAGAAGGAGGTTTCTGATTTCATATTCCACTGGCATATGTAAAATATAAGAAACCTTCTCAGGTTCACACAGGAAACCAAGGGTCAGGAATGTTAGCCATTCTGTTGAGTAAAAGTGACAGGTAAGAAAATAGTATCTCTCAGTGCTGTCCCTCCCAGTGAAGGTTGCTTGTAAGATTGAGATTACATGTGCTTGGTATCATAGGAAGCAGTGACATTCAAGGACGTGGCCGTGGTCTTCACAGAGGAGGAGCTGGGGCTGTTGGACTCCGCCCAGAGGAAGCTCTACCGAGATGTGATGCTAGAGAACTTCGGAAACCTGGTCTCTGTGGGTGAGGTCTTGAGCCCTCTGTAACTGAATGTTAGTCTCCAGGAGTGGCTTTGTATCCTTTGTGTCCTTTGAGGCCCTTGAAATGGTTCCCTGATTTGGGGCATCTGACTTCCCTAATATATGTGGGACACACAGAGAGTGTTTTTTGTTTTTTTTAATCAACAGGCAAATTTTTGTTTTGTTGAAGAACTATAGATGGATGGTATACAGCTAGCGCTACTTGATGTATTTCTGACCCTATCATGAATTATAACACCAGTACAATGAATCCTATTGTCAACTTTTAATGAAATAAATAAATCAGATAATAGCAGTCCTTCTCACATTCTTCCAAAAAATTAAAGAATAAGTACTTCCTAACTCATACACTTCCTAACTCTCTATATGTGTAGGAGACTTGGCAAATGATATTTCTTCAGATGAGTCATGAGAAAAGAATATTTGAAAAACGTTGCTTCTGATTGCTTGATGAGTATGTAATGGGAACCTCATTTTCCAGTGAATTTTACCTAGAATCTGTTGACTTTAAGCATATGACTTTGTGTTCACAGGGCATCAGCCATTCAAACGAGATATGATTCACTTGGTAAGGGAAGAAAAGTTTTGGATGGTGAAGTTAGCAACCCAAAGAAAAGGCAATTCAGGTAAGAACCAAGTAAGTAAGGGTCTTGCAGGCAGTTCTACTGTCTGTTTGATATTTCTCCATGCTTATTTCCATATTCTAAACTGCCAAGCCTCTTTCCTGGATTATTATAACAGCCTTTGTACAGGTTGCTGTGCTTCCACCTTCCCATCCTACATCTGTTTTCTATGAGCAAAGTAATTCCTAGGCAATGTAATTGAGATTGCCATTCCTCTATTCAAAATCCACTATGGCTGGGCACCTGGGAGATTTAGTCAGTTAAGTGTCTGACTTTGGCTTGGGTCATGATCTCAGGGTCCTGCAATCGAGCCCTGCATCAGGGTCCCCACTCAGTGAGGAGCCTGGTTTTCCCTCTCTCTCTGCCCCTGCCCTAGCTTGTGTGTGTGCTCTCTCTCTCTCTCTCTCTCAAATAAATAAATAAATAAAATCTTTTTAAAAATTCATAATGGCTTCTTTTTTTCACCTTAAATTTAAAACCACTTACAGTGACTCTTAGAGTCTGCTCTGTATCCCGAATTCCTCTCCTTTGAATGCATCTGTCCTCTTTCTATCTTTCTCTATTTTTATTTTTTTAAGGTTTGTTTTGTTTTTAAGTTATCTCTACACCCGACATGGGGCTTGAACTCACAGCCCTGAGATCAAGAGTCACACGCTCTACAGATGGAGCCAGCCAGGTGCCCCTCTCACTGCCTTTTTCCACCCACGTTGTCCTCTGTGCCGTTACTCAGACCTGCCAAGGATACTGTACATCGCCTATTGCTGCCTTATCAAATTACTATGAATGTAGCAGACTAAATGATAAACTTTTATTGTATTTTTGTTGTTTAGGTATGATCTCTGACACATCTCATGGGGATAATATGTAAGGTGTCTACAAGGCTGCATTCCTGTCTGCTACCCTGTCAGGACACTTCTGATGACATTGCTCCCTCCCAGATAATCCAGAATGATCTTCCTGTTTTTCTGATCAGCTGATTAGCATCTTTCATTGCATCCACAACCCAGTTAACATAACATAGCATGCTCACAGGTTCTGGGGATTGGACATGGACATCTTTCAGGAACCATTAAGTCTGTTACAGAAACTTCTCCCTTTGGGACCTGTTACTTTTTCACTCTGCTTGGAATATTCTTTCACTGAAAATCCTACTGGTTCTTCTCTTCTTCAGTTAGGTCTCTGCTAGATTTTAATACCATGACACAGGCCTTCTGACCATTCTGCGTAAAATACAATGCTGTCTTTACTCCTCTTGCTTTCTGTTGTGTCTCATACATTTTTGTTTACCTCTTACTTCTCTCTCCCCAGTGGTTATAATCTGCAGGAGGAGAACTTAAATTGTTTTGATTATTGATGTGTCCTCCATGCCCAGACTAGTCCAGGGATGAGGCAGTATTTGCAAATATTTATTGACTTCATGAATGAATAAATGGATAGGAGAACTTAACTGTGTTAACTGTCATCAGTGATGTAGGATAGTTTATTTTTCTGAATGCTTATTACAGGCTTTTAAATTTATTTCACAGCTCAGTAAGGGTTTTTAGTTTGCAATTTGTGAAAAACTGATGCAAAATACCAATTTAACTTTATCCAAAATTTTTCCACTCTATCTTCAAAGAACCCAGAAGCCTTGTAAGAAACCAGTGCATAGGCTTCCTTTTCACCAATCACTCCATGACCCATGGAAGCAGTCAATAAGTGACCATAAACCAGTGGGTTTTTCGTATATAGCCTTTATGATGTTGAGGTATGTTCCCTTTAAACCTACTTTGTTGAGGGTTTTTACCATGAATAGATGTTGTACTTTGTCAAATGCTTTTTCCACATCTATTCAAATAGTGATGTGATATGGTTCTTATCCTTTCTTTTATTGATGTGATGTATCACATTGATTTGCAAATATTGAACTACCCTTGCAACCCAGGAATAAATCTCACTTGATTGTGATGATTTATTTAATATATTGTTGGATTCAGTTTGCTAGTATTTTGTTGAGGATTTTTCCATCTATGTTCATCAAAGGTATCAGCCTATGGTTCTCTTTTTTTGTGGTGCCTTCATCTGGTTTTGGTATCAGGGTAATGCTGGCTGTCCTCATAGAATGAAGTTGGAAGTTTTCCTTCCTTTTCTATTTTTTGGAATAGTTTGATTTGACAGAATTCATCTGTGAAGCCATCTGGTGCTGGACTTTCATTTGTTGGGGCTCTTAGATTACTGATTCAGTTTCTATGCTGACAATTGGTCTGTTCTAATGTTCTATATCATCCTATCTTAGTTTTGTTAGGTTAAATGTTTCTAGGGATTTATCCATTTCTTCTAGGTTGTCCAGTTTGTTGGCATATAGTTTTTTGTAATTCTCTCTTGTAATTATTTGTATTTCTGTGGTTGGTTATTTCTCTTCTCTCATTTGTGATTGTATTTATTTGAGTTCTTTCTCCTTTTCTCTTGATAAATCTGGCTAGAGGTTTATTAATTTTATTGATTTTTTTCCAAAGAATTAGTTCCTAGTTTCTTTAATTTGTTCTATTGTTCTTTTAGTTTCTATATCATTTACTTCTGCTCTAATATTTATTATTTTATTCCTTCTACTGGTAGATTTTGTGTGTTGTTCCTTTTCTAGCTCCTTTAGATGTAAAGTTAGGTTGTTTGAAATTTTTCCTGCTTATTGAGGTCAGCTTGTGGTGCTATAAACTTCCCTCTTAGAACCACTTTTTCAGCATCCCAAAGGTTTTGGACTGTTGTGTTCTCATTTATTTCCATGTACTTTTTATTTCTTTGTTGACCCATTCATTGTTTACTAGCATATTATTTGACTTCCATGTATTTGTGGTCTTTCTAGATTTTTTTCTTGTAACTGACTTTTAGTTTCATAGTGTGGTCAGAAAAGATGTATGGTATATGATTTTGATCTTTTTGAATTTGTTGACACTTGTTTTGTGGCCTAATATATGATCTATCTTGGAGAATGTTCCATGTACACTTGAAAAGAATGTGTATTCTGCTGTTTTAGGATGGAATGTTCTTAATATGTCTGTTAAATCCATCTGTTCCAATGAGTCATTCAAAGCCATTGTTTCCTTGTTGATTTTCTGTTTAGATAATCTGTCCATTGATGTAAGTGAGGTGTTAAAGTTCCCTACTGTTAATTTATTATTATGGATTAGTGCCTTTGTGTTTGTCATTAACTTTTATATACTAGAGTGCTCCCATGTTGGGTGCATATTTACAATTCTTGTATTTTCTTGTGGGATTATCTCCTTTATTATTATTATTAGTGTTCTTTTTTTGGTCTTTGGTTATAGTCTTTGTTTTAAAGTCTAGTTTATCTGATGTAAATATTGTTATTCTGGTTTTCCTTTCACAACCATTTGCATGATAGATATTTCTCCATCCCCTCACTTTCAATCTGCAGATACTTTTAGGTCTAAAATGAGTTTTTTATAGGCAGCATATAGAAGTCTTGTTTATCCATTTTGTCACCCTATGTCTCTTAATTGAATCATTTAGTGTGTTTACATTCACAGTAATTTGTTGATAGATATTATGTATTGCCATTTTATTACTAGTTTTGTGTTTGTTTCTGAAGATTTTCTCTGATCCTTGTCTTTCATGGTTTGCTGATTTTTTTAATCAGTATATTTGGATTTCTTCCTCTTTATTCTTTCCATATTTATCAGTGGTTTTTCATTTGTGATTATTATTAGGTTTGTATGCAGCATCTGTGTATAGCAGACTACATTAAGGTGATGGTCATTTACAATTGAACTCATTCTTTACTCCTCTCATCCCTATGTATTAGGTATATGGTATCATATTTTACATCCTTTTATTTTATGAGTTCCTTGACTGATTTTTTAATAGAAATATTCATTTTTATTGCTTTTGTGTTTCCTACTTTTATACTGTCACTTCTGGTCTTCCCAAAGAGTCCCCTTTTAATATTTATTGCAGGGCTGGTTTAGTGGTCATGAACTCCTCTGATTTTTGTTCATATGGGAAACTCTTTATCTCTTCTTATATTTTAATGGTAACCTTGCTGGATAGAGTATTATTGGTTCCAGATTTTTTTTCTTTCAAGACTTTGAATATCATGCCATTTTCTTCTGGCCTGCATGGTTTCTTCTGAAAAATCAGCTAATATCCTTATGGGGTTTCCTTTGTATGTAACTGTCTTCTTTTTGCTTGCTATCTTAAAATTGTTTTCTTTATCACTACATTTTGCCATTTTAATTACAATATGCCTTGGTATGAATCTGCTTTTGTTGATTTTGTTGGGGGTTTTCTGTATCCTGGATCTGGATGTCTGTTTCCTTCCCTAGATTAGGGAAGTTTTTAGCTATTGTTTTCTCAAATAAATTTTCTACTCCCTTTTTTCTCTGTTCTTCTTCTGGGATCCCTATAATACAAATGTTACATGTTTTATGGTTCGTTGAGTTCACTAAGTCTATTCTTGTTTTGCATAATTCTTTTTTCTCTCTTTTGTTCAGCTTGATTACTTTCTATTACTCTGTCTCCTAGGTCTTTAATTTGTTCCCCTGCTTCTTCCAGCCTGCTCTTCTTGCCATCAAGTATGTTTCTCATTTCATTTATTGAACCTTTATCTCTACTATGTTATTCCTTAACTCCGTGGTAAAGGTCTTACTGATTTCTTCTACTGTTTTCTCAGGTTCAGTGAGTATCTTTATGATCATTGCTTTAAATTCTCTATCAGGCATATTAGTTGGATTTGTTCCACTTAGGTCTCTGGCCATGGCCTTGTCCTGTTCTTTCATTTAGAAAAATTCTTTGTCTTCTCCTTTTCTGTAAGTCTCTGTGCCTGTTACTATGTGTTAGGAAACTCAGCTATATCTCCTGTTCTTGAGGGTAATGGCCTTGTGAAGAAGAGATCTTGCAGTGTCCTCTGTTTCCCAGGGCCTGGTGCATCAGGGAGTATCTCTATCTCCTATGTATGCTGCATGCGCTCTGCTGTTATGTCCTGGCCTCTTCATCCTTCAAGACAGTCATCTGCAGAGGCTCTCTTTGCCCACTGTGGGCAGTGTTTGATCCTGGCCTGAATATGGCAAGTTTTAACTAGGTGTGCTCAGGTCTGTTCATGAAAAGAAACCTGTTGCCACTGCCGCCAGCACTGACGCCCTGCAAAACTCCTGAGTGGGAGACATGGTGTGGGCAGGGGTTTGGCCAATCTTCTAGGGGAGGAGGCCTGTCATGCTGGCACTATGGCAAGTATGATTGGGAAGGACAGTTCCAGTGGAGTGTGAGGGAGCGTGGCATGGAGCATGGCAGGTTAGGTAGCAAGTATTAGCATTGTACTGGTTCCTTTTTTCTTTTTTTTTTTAATTCTTTTTATTTATTTATTTATTTTTATGATAGTCACACACACAGAGAGATAGGTAGAGGGAGAAGCAGGCTCCATGCACCGGGAGCCTGACGTGGGATTCGATCCCGGGTCTCCAGGATCGCGCCCTGGGCCAAAGGCAGGCGCCAAAACGCTGCACCACCCAGGGATCCCATTGTACTGGTTCCTGCAGGAGGCCCTGTGCTTGTGCTTAGGGCCTGGGGAGGGAAATGTCACCTGCCAGTTCCTTTGTTTCTGGAGGATCTCTCTGGGACATGCTCCAAGATGAACAAATAACCTCCCCACTGTGTGTCCCAGGTACTCTTCAGATTGCTGTTCCATGCTGTATGTCCATGGGCTGTTTGCCCTGCCTTCTCTCCAAGAGCAGCCCCAGTGGCTCAGACTGTCCCCAGGGCAAGCCTGCTGACCTTTAAAACTCAAGGCTTCAAACACTGCTGTCTGCAAGAACTCATAAAATTTGGCCTCTCTTGCTTTTTGCTATGCGAATATATTTTCACTGTGCACTCTCCTGTGTGCTAGTCTGTGTCACTCCCTTCTTCATAACCATGGCTCCCTCTTCTCCACAGCAGCCACAATCTATTTCTCTCCCAAACCATGTTTCCATGTTTCCTAACTTCTTTGATGTAGCCTCTTCTCTACTTTTAGTTGTAGAGTTTGTTCTGCCAGTCTTTGGGTTGATTCTGGGGTAATGAGGATGATTTTGTAGTTACCTAGTTGTATTTGTGGGGTAGGGGCAGCCTAGTATCCTCTTACTCCATTACCATCTTCCTCTCTTCCTCAAAAAATACTTTTTTTTAAAGGTTATTTATTTATATATTTATTTATTTAGAGTGTGAGTGGGGGAGGGGTAGCAGGGGAAGGAGAGAGAGAATCCTAAGTAGGCTCCATGACCAGTGTGGAGTCTGACATGGGGCTTGATCTCACCACCCTACAATCATGACCTGAGCTGAAATAGAGTTAGACACTTAACCAGCTGAGCCACCCAGGCACCCCAAAGGTTTAGTTTTTTAATATAATCTCTACTCCTAATGTGGGGCTCAAACTTACAATCCCAAGATCAGTAGTCACATATTTTACTGACTAAGCTAGCCAGGTGCCCCCAAAAATCTTTAAAATGAGCATTCTGATGTCTGTTCCTGAACAGATCCCCCACAAATGCGGGGGGGGGGGGGGACCCTCAATTCCCTGATTTCTCAGATAGCAATCAGCTTGAAAGTTGTTTATCCCTTCCACAATTTGCCCTCCTCTAGCCCATTTGCTTCTTACAAAACCTTTGTCCACATCATTATAGCCAGGCTTCCCCTTCATGTACCAGAAGTGGATATGATGAAAATAACACCACTCACACAGCTGAATATTGTCTATTCCTGATCATTTTTGTTCAAAAATATGGTATATATTTCTGCACCTTTATTTTTTTTACAAATGTAGCCATTAAATAAGCTTTAAAGAATAATGATTTCACATGATTTCCATATATTTATTATGAAATCTATTGTTTCATTTTCAATTGATGAACATTATGAACATTATTATAACCTGGAAAGTATCAGGAAATGGCCCACTCAAAATTGTCACATCCTCAGACTTTTTTTTTTCTCCTTCATCCAAAGAAAACTATTTTTTTTAATATATATATATTTTTTAAAGATTTTATTTATTTATTCATGATAGTCACAGAGAGAGAGAGAGGCAGAGACACAGGCAGAGGGAGAAGCGGGGTCCATGCAGGGAGCCCGATGTGGGATTCGATCCCAGGTCTCCAGGATCGCACCCTGGGCCAAAGGCAGGCGCCAAACCGCTGCGCCACCCAGGGATCCCCAAAGAAAACTATTTTAAAGGGACAATTTATTAAATATAACCAAGAGGTGCACACTCACCTATGGATATTTTTCAAAGTTTTTATACTTAGGACTTACTTTTCCATTTGAACCATTTTTTGAATGAGAGACTTGCTGAGTTCCTGAACTAAGTTCAAACTTTTTAGAACACAAGCCCTACTAGGAAATGCATCTTTCAGTATACCCAAAAGAAATATTTTTTTTTTCAAAAGAAACATTTTATGTGTACACAGATTTATACAAATGACTTTATAAGACAATTCATGCAATCACCCCATTCCTGAATAATGATGTTCAGATAGTTCCTGTCCCTTTTTCCTAAATACTTATTGCATGGTTTAAAGTTTATTTTACAGATGACTAAAAGGCTGCAGTTTTCAACTGGAAAAACTAATGTGATAACCCAATTTATTTACATCCAAAGATTTTCCATACTTTGTTTTGAATTAGACAGTCCAGAAGCCTCAGAAGAAACCAGATGCATAAACCTTCATGTAGTCTTTTCACCCCTAGTGGTTTGCCACCTTTGATTCTTTTATCAGTAATACTACCCTTGTGGATATTCCTGTAAGATACAGACTTCTGATTTGACAGCAAAACTTCAGTTTCCTTTCCCTTTTTAATTTTAGATATATTAAGTTACCATGTGTATGAACAGTTAAGAGGAACTACACACATTGTGTAGAATGCAGGAATACTTAAAATATATAGCTATAGTCAGTTCTGGCTGTTTGACAGAAAGATTGCAAAGAGTGTAAGCAACTACAAAGTTTAGAAGGACAGTTTACACAGACCTCCTGCACTTGACTTCAACTATAGGTTTGGGAGATTCCCAAAATTGCCTTCAGATTGAATCATTTTCTAAAAGGGACCGCATTCACTGAATGCGGTTATACTCAGAGTTAGTGTTTGTTACAGAGAAGGATACACCTTATAATCAAGCAAGAGAAAAAGCACAAGAGAGGGAGTTTAGGGAAGTACCAGATGCAGAGTTTGCATTGTCTTCTCTCCATGGAGTCAGAGATATGTTATTGTGTTACTTTCCCTGAAGATGTAGTTATACACAGGATATTGCCAATTAGGGAAACTCACCTGATCTGGTGTCCAGAGTAATTATTGGAGCTCTGTCATATGACCAGTGTAGACTGAATGGGTTCATGTGGTCATGCTTGGTCCACACCAGTAGGTGATTGAAAGCATCACCCCAAATAATTCTTGGTCTTTCTGGTATGGTCATATCATCCCTAAATCATATTATTAAACTTTCTAATGTGACCCAAGACGTTATAGCACTCCTTTCAGGCTTGACATTGCAAGGGCTTAGAACTGCCTCTCAGATATTGAGGACAAAGGCTGTCATTGTGTATATAATTTATTCGCTGCATAACTTATTGTTTAAGAGTTTACTGGGAGCATCTGTATGGCTCAGTCAGTTGTGTCCAATTCAATCTCAGCTCAGGTCTTGATCTCAGGGTTGTGAGTTTAAGCTGGGTGTTGGGCTCCATGTTGGATGTAGAGTTTTTTTTGGTTTTTTTTTTTTTTTTTTTTAAGTAAGAGTTTACACTGATTTTTGAAATTCAGTAGAAACAGCAAAATTAACATGTATCATCATTTTGGTATTCAGTCTTTGACTTCTAACTTGTATGTCACATATGAGACTAGTGGGATTCTAAATTTGTTTCATTAGTGCTTACTGGATAGGGACCTACTAGACTACCTCTTGGTTTATGTAGACATTTAAACTAGAGACCATGATAAACACTAGAAAGATGTAGGGAATATTCCCTTGATTCATTAAAGTCCCATGCTCTTCCCTAACTGTTAAATCTTGAAGACATTGAACAAAGCCTTCATTTGTCCACATCACTGCATTCTGTCATTTTAGGAGACAAAGTCCAACATGAAATGGAGACTAGTCCTAAAGCAGAACCACATGAAGAACTTTCTTGCTGGCAAATCTGGCAACACATTGCAAATGACTTAACCCGATGTCAAAACTCCATGATAAAGAGTTCTCAGTTGTACAAACAATGTGATTTACCCAGCCAGGTGGGAGCAGAACTGTCTATAATCCGCACAGGCCAGAAAACTTACCAGGGAAATGGGTGTAAAGAATTCTTCAGTGATACCTCCAACTGTGATCTTCAGCAGTTAAACTCTGGAAAAAAGTCTCATACATGTCGTGAGTGTGGGAAATGCTTCTTTTATAGTTCAGCACTTCGTATTCATCAGAGAGTTCACCTGGGAGAGAAACGGTATAGGTGTGATGAGTGTGGTAAAGAATTCAGTCAGAACTCACATCTGCAAACTCATCAGAAAGTCCACACTATAGGGAAGGCATTCAAATGTGAAGAATGTGGGAAAGGCTTCAGCCGTAGATCAGAACTTAGTAATCATTGCAGGTTACACTCGGGAGAGAAACTTTATAAGTGTAAGGGCTGTGGGAAGGCCTTCATTAATGCTTGCCATCTTCAGGACCATCAGAGAGTCCACACCGGGGAAAAGCCATTTAAGTGTGATATCTGTGGTAAGAGCTTTCGTCGTAGGTCAGCACTTAATAGTCATTGTGTGGTCCACACAGGAGAAAAACCATACAAATGTGAGGAGTGTGGGAAGTCCTATACTTGGCGTTCACGTCTTCGTATCCATAAGAAAGTCCACATGGGACAGAAACCACACAAATGTGAAGAATGTGGAAAGAGCTTCTTTTCTAGGACACATCTTTATTACCATCGGAGGTTCCACACAGAGGAGAAACCCTATAATTGTAAGGAATGTGGGAAGAGCTTCCGATGGATCTCACCTCTTTTGACACATCAGCGAGTTCACAGTGGAGAAAAACCATTCAAATGTGAAGAGTGTGGGAAAGGATTTGGTCAGAAATCATGCCTGCAAGCTCATCAGAAAGTCCACACCAAAGAAAAACCATACAAATGTGAGGAGTGTGGTAAGGGCTACAAGACAAGCTTGGATCTTGATGTGCACCAGAGTGTTCATATGGGAGAGAACCCATATACATGTAGGGCATGTGGTAAGCACTTCACTAGGACCTCAAATCTTAAGGTTCATCAGAGAGTCCACACTGGAGAGAAACCATACAAATGTAATGTATGCAGTAAGGTCTTCAGTCAGTCTGGACATCTAAAATCTCATCAGAGAGTTCACACAGGAGAGAAACCTTATAAGTGTAAGATATGTGGTAAGCAGTTCAGTTCAAGTTCATATGTTAAAATTCATCACAGAACCCATGTTGGTGATAAATTTCATCCAGTCTCATAGAAAAAAACTTTGTATCGGTAAAGTGAATATATCAGCCATAGCTGAACACATCCCAGTGATCCCAGGATCACACAAGTGGTGCAATAAGGGCTTTAGTTAGAACCTTCACAGTTACAGTTATCACTCAAGAAATAAGCTGTTGAAATAAGAATTTCTTTAGGCACTTATCAAACTCTAATGGTGGATATTAAAATTGATGTCCCCTGGAATATAAACTCCGTAAGGGCAAGGAGTTTGCTGCTGTATCTATATAATCAACATTGAGTAGCACTCAGTATATGTACTTAGTGTTTATTTGTAAAATGAATCAAAGGGAAGAGAGAGAATTAGGGAAGATGGCAGAGTTGGAGGACCCTAAGCTTGCCCCCTCTTATGGATACAACTAGACAACACTTATATCAGCATAAGTAACCCAGAAACCGACCTGAAGACCAACTCATCAACTAAAGGTAGAGATGAGGCAATATTAAAAGAGGTAGGAAAGGCAAAGATGCGGTTTGAGAGTAAAACAGACTGGCAGTCAGTGGTGGGGGACAAAGCCAGTGGTGCAGAGAAGGCAAAAACCAGACTATCACACTGGGGAGCCCACACAGGGAAGACAAATCCCCATGACATCTGGCTTTGAAAGTGATGGGCCAAATTCCAAGAATTCTTAAAACCAGTGGGACTTAACTGGATTTTCAGTTTCTGTGGGCTGGGCTCTGGGAGAGCACAATAACCAACCAGTGGAAATAGAGGCAGGAATCAGCAGTTTGAAAAATGCTAGGGGCAGATGAGAGGGAGAGTGACTTACTCATCTCAGAGCATGGCCTGGAGAGGCAGGGATTATGAGGACACCCCTCCAGGAACAAAGGAGTAGTAGGCACCATTTCTCTCCCCAGCCCCCCAGCATAAACATGGCCACTTGCTGGAACCATTGCAGCACCAACACACCTTACCTAACCTGCTTACACCAAGCCCTACCCGTCTAATCCAGTGGATCCCTTTCCCAGTCACACTTGCTTCAGTGCTGGCACTGTGAGCCCCTTTCCCCAGGAGACCAGATAAAATCCCACCAACACCTCATCTCCTGACCTGCATGTTTTATGAGAGATCATTTCCAGAGGTGGCAGTGACAGCAGGTCTCATTTCACAAGCAGACCAGCATATATTTGGTTGTGATCCACCCAGCTGAGGACCAAACCCTGTCCACAACAAGCAAAGAGCCTCTCCAGATGACTAGACTGAAGGAAAAAGGCCGGGACACAACATCAGGCACAGGCAACACACATAGGAGACACTCTGAAACAACAGGTCCCAGAGAACAGGAGATAACGCACTGCATGGCACTACAGAACCCTTTCATGAGGCTGTTACCTTCAAGAGGAAGAGACCTAGCTGACTTTAATAATAAATAGAGAAAATGAGGAGAGGGACATATCTCCCAAATGAAAGAACAGGACCAAACCACAGCAAGAGACCTAAGCAAAAATAGATGTAAGTAATATACCAGATAGAGAATTTAATGATCATAAAGATACTCACTGGACTTGAGAAGAGTGAAGGACCTCAGTGAGACCCTTACCACTGAGGTTATGAAGAACCAATCAGAGATGAAGAACACAATAAATTAAAAATACATCGATGGAGGGGATCCCTGGGTGGCTCAGTGGTTTAGCGCCTGCCTTCGGCCCAGGGAGTGATCTAGGAGTCCCAGGATCAAGTCCCACGTCAGGCTCCCTGCACAGAGCCTGCTTCTCCTTCTGCCTGTGTCTCTGCCTCTCTCTCTCTCTCTCTCTCTGTCATGAATAAATAAATAAAATCTTTTTAAAATAAATACATTGATGGAATAAATAGGCTAGATGACACAGAGGAATGTATTAATGACCTGGAAGACAGTAATGGAAAGTAATTAGCTGAGCAAATGAGAGGTGAATTTTTATTTTTAAAGATTTTTATTTATTCATGAGAGAGAGAGAGGCAGAGACACAGGCAAAGGGAGAAGCAGGTTCCATGCAGGGAGCCTGATGTGGGACTCCATCCCAGGTCTCCAGGATCAGGCCCTGGGCTGAAGGCGGCGCTAAAGCGCTGAGCCACCCGGGCTGCCCAAGAGGGGAAAATTATGTAAATTGAAGATAGGGAACTCTGACTCCATCAAGCATAATAACATTTGCATTAAAGAGATCCCAGAAGAGAGAAAAAGGGCAAAAAAAAAATTATTTTAAAGAAATAATAGCTGAAAACTACCTTTTTTGTGGGAGAAGGAAACCGATCCAGAAGGCACAAGAGCACTCCAAAATTCAGCCCAAGGACATCTACACCAATATACATAGTTCTTAAGATGGAGGAAAGTAGTGACAAAATATTTTAAATGAATCAAAAAGAAAATGTATGATATTTAAAAATTGTATCTGGAAAAGGAAACTAGAAAAAAATTCAGAGAAACAGTTGAAATGCAGAAATATATATCACTGCATTCCACAGCATTATTTTGGTAGTATCTTACTGCAGCTGGCTCCTGGCATTCCCTCAGCCATCGATCTGAGGTTGGGTTATTTTTGGGATCTTGATTTCATGTTCCATTGGTTTATATAGTAGAAATTCGATTCTATTTTGTGATTTTTCTCACATGGCAGACTGAAACAATTTTAATTTTGCAATAACTGGCTACTGCACACAGCTTAATTGAATTTTCTCAATGTTAAGGCAAGGGTTCAAAGTAACATTAAAAGAGATTTAGTAATGATAAAAATTTTCTTAGTTTTGAGTTCATCATTGATTTTTAAATTTCTGCATTTCCATGTAATCTTTGATATGATTGTTTTCTAATTTGTAGCATTTTTTAAAAATCAAACTTCTCTGGTAGAAGCTATGCCAATTTTTTTAATATATATATATATATATATATATTTTTTTTTTTTGCTATGTGAAATTTGAAGGACAGCTTCCCATATTCTTCCCTCATCCTCATGAAATAAATAGAAAAATCTGGGATTTGGTGGTTTCATCAAATATATTAAATACTACTGCAGAAATGGCAGTTATATGTTTTTCTTCTTGATGACAATATACATCTTTTGAAAAGCAGTATATAACAGAATGTGAAATGTGTAACTCTGATCTGGAAAAAAACACTAGGAATATATGATGATGAAGTTCAAACAATGAAAAGATGAGTACGCATCAATAAAGTTACAATTTTTAAAATGGAAATGATGAGTGTTCACCGATAAGGATTTCTTTAAATTTCATATGTTCCCATAGTATCATGGGACTGTTTAAATAATGTCAGGGACATGTAATATCAGGAGAACATAATACAGGCTTTGTGAAATCAGACCATAGCCTTCCTAGTATAATAAAATTCATAAATCTCTGTGTATATGTGTGTGTGTTCTATGTATATCCATACATAAAATAGAATTGGATATTCCTAGTAATATTCTCTGGCAAGGAGTATTTGGTGGCATTTAAACTGTCACCAAATACTGGAATAAGTCATTGCCAAGCTAATTATTTGTAATAAATCTCATCAGATTAAGCCAAAAGTCCTTAACTTCTAAAACTGAAAAGACCACAAGTAGGGCTTACACCTAACCTGCATAGCTGGGGTTCTCTCTCTTTTTTTTTTTTCTGGGGTTCTCTTAAAGTGGTTACAGGTAGCAACAACACCTGAGACTGGCTGGCTTGTGTTCATGTTCATGTCTCAGAGTGCACGAGGTCTAAAATCCCAACCACACTCAGTAGTAAATTCTTAGATAGTATCTAGTTCCAGATCTTTAGTGAGGCCATTCAGTTTCAGTTCCCTCTTGTGACCATGGAATTCACTTGTTTTATGTGGTCCCTAGGGATTTCCCTATCTTAGCTTTGAACTTACCTACATTTGATAGAAATTGTTCGAGGTCATCTTTTCTCTGTTTCAAAAGAGGCTTCCCAGGTTATTAACATCTAACTAAATTGGCGGGATATCCATTTGAAGATCTGAGTCTAGTACCACAATATTTCCTTTTTATTTGACAACACTATGACTGATTGTAAAGTTAGCAGTCTCAGAACCTCTGCCTTAACTCATCTGGAGATTGACATTTTGTTACATTTGCCATGTCTTAATACAAATATTTAATTCTTGAAAGGATTATTTATACTTTCATATTCTTTTGCTGATGAGAATAATACCTGGACATTGAAAAGAAGTACATCAGTAGAGGAAAGTCAAAAGAAAGTGGGAGGTAGTAGGTAAATTCACCACTATTAATATTTTGATGAGCGTGCAAAGTAAGAGTTGTATAGAATTTTATAAGGAACCTAAAACATACTATTTTCTAATTAGAGTTTTTTGCTAGATGGAAACAATTCTTGAAGGTCACTTCAATAAATTGACCTACAACCTCATTTCTAGTGTCTACATAGTATTCTGGTGTACCAAGTATCATTTTTTCCTTAACCAGTTTCCTGCTGATGAAGATCTGTGTGATGGTCAATTTTATGTGGCAACTCATCTAGACTATGGTCCCCAGTTATTCTGTCACAGACCTAGGTGTTAGGAAGGTATTTTGTAGAATATGTGATTAAAGTCCAGAATCAATTGACTTTGAGTAGGGTATAATATCCTAGATCCATTTGGGTTAGCCTGATATAACAAAAGTCCTTAGAGGCAGAGCTGAAACTTCACTGAGAGAAAGCATTTTCCTGCCTGTTGATGGCATCTTCAGCTTGTGACAAAGAGGTCCATTTTGGTCTTCCTGATGTCCTCTTAGGGGTTTTGACTTTGCCAAGCCAGCCCCACAATCTAGTAGGCCAGTTTCCTGGAATAAATATCATTATTTCCTAATAATTTTTTCTTTGGTTGAGTCTTTATGAAAAAAAGGATTTTTGTTCCAAAAATAGTTCTAAAGGAACAGAATATTAAGAATAAATTTTCTGAACTGTGTTTTCTAGAATTGGTTCTTGCATCTTACTAGATTTAAAGGCACTAATGACTCCATTCCCCCATGGAAAATAGGGCATTGGTAATCAATGGTGTGACATGGCAAACATATATGAAATATACATTTGATACTCCTAAAGAATTATTGAAGACAAGGTTTTGGATTACCAGGAGTTGTTACCTTAGAATATCTTGGACAAACTAAGGAGCATAAGGGGGTTATTCCTAACTACAGTGTGGAGGGAAGATGAGTACATGGCCTCAAATTCCAGCTCAAGCATTAAGGACCCAAAAGCTTCAAGTCATCATGCACTGGCTTGACCTTTCCTTGTTGATTTTGGTGTTCATAGTGAATAGATAGATGGGAAATCTACTCAATTATTTGATCTACATAAAAGTGGCAGAGCTTAAGGTCAAGTAAACAGAAGTCTAACTTGACTCATCAAAACAGAGTCACAGCTCTTAAATCAATTCTAGGACATGGCCAGTTTAGAAACCCAGAATCCTTTGCCTGAAGGAGAGTGGAGGCCAGGTCTTCTTGAGGATGGGATCTTCTGTACTGCAAAATGTGGGCTGTTAATCTTTTCCCCATGGTTCCCCTAAGGGACCTATGTCTATGTACCAGTGTGAGTGTCCACTGAGAGAGGAAATAAACTTTATTTTTTTCAGTGACTGAATCCTTGATGTCAATTGGCACATTGATGATATTATGTTGATTAGATCAGGTGAACAAGCAGTAGGAACTACCTTAGATATAGCAACTTACCTGTCAGATGGTGGGAATAAATCCTAGAAATATTCAGGGACCTTGCATCTCCAGTAAAATTTCCAGGCATTCAGTGGTGTTGGTATGTTGAACTATCCCTTCTAGGTGAAGAACATGTTGCATCTGAGCCTTCCCATGAAAATGAGTTACATTATCTAGTGGGTCTCTTTGGATTTTAGAGGTAATATATTCCCTTTTTAAAATATTTTTTTATTTATTCATGAGAGACACAGAGAGAGGCAGAAGCATAGGCAGAGGGAGAGGCAGGCTCCCTGCAAGAAGCCCAATGTGGGACTCAATCCCAGATCCTGGAATCATGCCCTGAGCCAAAGGCAGATGCTTAACCATTGAGTCACCCAGCTGTCTCAAGGTAATATATTTCTAATTGGGGTGTGTCACTCTGCCTTTTATGAGCAACCTGAAAACTTTTTTTTTTTTTCTGAAAACTTTTTGACTGGGCCCAGAACAAGAGAAGTTTCTGTAATAGGTCTTGGTTGCCATGTAAGCTGCTCTGACACTTTCCATTTTCCTTATCATCCTGAAGCATTTGGCTTCATGGTATGGTGAAATGCCATTCAAAGCCTCAGTTACACCGCCAATTAGGTGCCAATAACTTGTGGGGCTTCATACTGTCCTCCCAGCTGCTGTATATTGTCCACATCAGTGTCCACGGGCACTTGGATGGTGCAGTCAAGCAACTGGGTCTTTGTTTCGGCTCAGGTCATGATCTCAGGGTTGTGGGTTTGAGCCCCACATCAGGCTCTGTGCTTGGTGCAGAGTCTGCTCAGAATTCTCTCTCTCTCTCCCTCTGCCCCTCCAGTTTATGCTCTCTCTCTTTCTAAAATAAGTAAATAAATCTTTAAAAAATAAATCAGTGTCCAGTATATGATACTGTTTTATCCATAGGTGGAAGATAGAGGTGCGGGAATAAAGGGGTTCAAATGGGAGTGGCTCTACTCACTATTATCCCTAGTATCCCTCACTATTATCCGTAGTATCCCTCACTATTATCCCAGCAAATTTGTACACTTTGTCCATAAGCCTTTAGACTCTGTTGGTGTGGAGGTATTTCCAAAGGGAAGAATGCTTCCATCAGGAATTAAAACAACAGTTCCACTGAATAGGAAGTTGAAGCATTGCCAACCACTTTGGGATCTTCATGCCTCAGAAACAACAGGCAACTGACTGTGGTAATTAATCCTAACCAAGGGAAAATTAGGCTGCTGCTATTCCACGGAGATAGAGTATTCCTGGAATACAGGAAACCCTTAGGATGTCACAACTACCATACCTTGTAATTAAAGTTACTGAAAAAGTATAACAACCCAGAGGCACCTGGATGGCTGTCGGTAGAGCTTGCAGCTCTTGATGTCAGGGTTGTGAGTTCAAGCCCCACATTAGGTGTAGAGATTACCTAAAAATAAAATCTTAAAAAGTAAAACAACCCAATATAGGCAGGTCAACTAATGCCCCAGACCCTTCAAGAATGAACATTTGGTTCATTTACAGGTAAAGAACCACAACCAGGGAATCCTTGGGTGGCTCAGCGGTTTAGTGCCTGCCTTCAGCCCAGGGTGTTGTCCTGGAGACCTGGGATCGAGTCCCACATCGGGCTCGATGCATGGACCCTGCTTCTCCCTCTGCCTCTCTCTCTGCCTCTCTCTCTCTCTGTGTGTCTCTCTCTCTCTCGAATAAATAAATAAAATCTTTTAAAAAATTTTTAAAAAGAACCACAGCCAAATGAAGTGCTTGTTGAGCACAAAGGGAATGTGTGTAAGTAGTAGAAGAGCTGTTATAAATACTAGTTAGGACAATGTGACTAGATGCAGAAATGAGGACTGTAAATATAAGTATTTCTTGTTTTTTATTAATATATTTGTGTATGAATTACCCAAGTATTTTTTCTTCCATCTCTTATTTCTTAAATCATCAAATATATTATGTAATAATATTAATTTACATTAAAGTATCTAAGGTACAAGATAGCAAAGGGAAAGAATGAACATCACCCAACCTTTGCATTCTCTTCTGGAAAAAGATATAGGGTTTTTTGTGTTTTTTTAAGTTTTTATTTATTTATTCATGAGAAACACACACAGAGAGGCAGAGACACAGGCAGAGGGAGAAGCAGGCTTCCTGCAGTGAGTCCAATGTAGGATTCAATCCCAGGACCCCAGGATCACGACCTGAGCCCAAGGCAGATACTAAACTGCTGAGCCACCCAGGTGCCCTATTTTTTTTCCCTATCTGATATGCAGTATTGTCAAAAACCCATTGCATCCTGGTTAACTTATGTGGCAGGCAGGAGTCTTTGTTGTTATGGGTCAAATTCTTTGCCATGAGGGGGCATGCCCCCTCAGAAGGTGGTGACATTTTATGCCAAAAGCAGCCAAAATGAGTGCCCATTCTGCATTCACTTATGGGAACCAGAATAACCAGTACCTGAAACATCCCAAAGGACCCCACCCACAAGCATATTAGGTACATAAACCACACAGCAGATAAGCACCACGAGTAACCATGTTCACCCTGAAAACCCCCAATGTCACCAGTTCAATCTTTAGCCCTACAAGGGCCTGGAAAAAATGCGTATGCCATTTTACACAGGAATAGAAGCAGAGACACAGGCAGAGGGAGGAGAAGCAGGCTCTATGCAAGGAGCCTGATGTGGGACTCGATCCCAGGAATCCGGGATCACGCCCTGGCCAAAGGCAGATGCTCAACCACTGAGCCACCCAGGTGCCCCTGTACTTCAATTTTTAATTCCTCCCCCAGAAAAGATCTCATTTCAACTGTCCTGTTTTCAGCAATGTCATCAGTTGTTCAATGCTGCATGAAAATAGGTCTTACTTGAGGCTGGCAAGTGACCCAAACTGGGTAGAGCTTCCCACACAGGGCCTTCTATTCCTCTCAGACATTGTCTGCAACCTTAGAGATACCATGGGAGTTAGTGGATGACGTGGGAGTGCAAGGGTGACCAAACAACTAGATGTATTTTCTCTGCCCTTCTAAGGACCCACCTCTTATACTTCCAATCCTTACGCATTGCAGTAATTCATCCTTGTTAACAAGGAAGGAACATTATCTACATCGTGTTTGTCCTCATGTGACCAGAAGGTGGCCAACACCTTGGCCACCTTACTCTTTGGGGAGCCAGCACCACCCTGGGGCAACAAGGCTGTTAAACCCTTGCATTTCCACCATGCCATGGTGTGATTCCTTGGTGACCCTGTGCACTACACCAAACTGTTGGACAGATTATGGTTGCACAGGTCCCTACTCCCCTGTACCTTGTAATCTTCTCTGACAGTATCTTATTAGCCAGTTGCATGCATGGACTTGTGTGGCTGCAAGGAAGGTGGACAAGTGAGCATTCAGCTTTTTCTATTCGCTGAAATGGAAGAGATTAAGAAAGGAGTGATTTGTGATTGATAGTTCACTAGCCAAAAATTTCTGTCTGTCCCAGAAGAACATAAAATGATATTCATTGCAGCTTCATATGTCATAGCAAACCTACTATTTATCTGGGAATGTGCCAAAATATTTACTTAATTTATCCAGAAACAC
This sequence comes from Canis lupus baileyi, assembly GCF_048164855.1. Taxonomy (NCBI): domain Eukaryota; kingdom Metazoa; phylum Chordata; class Mammalia; order Carnivora; family Canidae; genus Canis; species Canis lupus. The sequence continues at coordinate 111,640,193 of NC_132838.1, read as the reverse complement.
ACCAATAGTTAGACAAGTTGGATTTATTATTTACTGCAGTAAGAGAGTACACCCACTAGGGAAAACTATGAGGCATCCAAAGAAAAAGAGGGTAAAAGAAAGAATCTATTACAACATTTGAGGCTTGTTTGGTGTTTTGGGGAGGACCTAAGGAAGCAGGGTTCACTCTAGATTAAATACTTTCAGAAAGCAAGAGCAATTCTAAGATGGAGTATTTCAACAAATTTCATCTTTTGTGAAGGCAGACTGGAACAAAGATAAAGATCTAAGGGATAACGCAGTAGCAGTCACTTAACCAGCAAAAGGGGGATGTTGGCATTGTGTGGCTGGCACAGTGATCTTGTTTTTTGTCTGTCTCAACAGAATTAAGAAGGAGCCTTGTTTTGTCTCACTTCACCATGGTCTCAGAGAACACTCATTTGAGGATAGTGATTCATTTACTATCCCAAAGGAGAACAACATGACCTATTTGTGAGTGCCACACCAGCTTCCAGATGTCAGGGGCTGTTGTGGTTTTCATTCTCAATCTGCTCCATGCAATATCATACACCCATTATTTGAAAGGAGTTAGATTTTCAGTGACTGATACTAGAAAATGTTTAGTTTACACAGTCTAGAAAAATGAATAGAGAACATGAGAGTTCATTTTAAAAATCAAATAAGAAAAAAAAAAAAATAAAAAAAAAAAATAAAAATCAAATAAGTATGTTGATAGGTATATGTAAGTTTATGGAGACAAGTTTAGGAGACAAACCTTTTTTTTTCCCCAGGGGGAAGGATTCTAGGTGCATTTCTTCTTATTTTGGTTCATACTATTTTTAGTTTTTATGTGTTTTAAAATTGCTAACTATAATAAAGATATTTTAACCAGAAATATAAAGGAAAAAAACTCCTAATGCTGGAACATGCTCCCTCACCTACAGAATCCTCCTCAGTGTTTTGGCGTTAAATCAGAGGCTTTGGGAATCAGCATAACTCCAGTGTCAAGCTCTGCAGCTGTTCTGCCTGTTTGAAGATAGTGGACAATTTTGTAGCTTCACTGAAACTTGACGTTTTCACCTCCGAAGTAGGGATAATAATTCTAATAAAAAGTTTAAGTGAGGCAAGAGCGACTTTCCATAAGGACAAGCTTCCAGTTCGGCTGTCTTAAGTTGTTTTTTCTACTAAACTTGTGGTACATCAGGGTCTGGCATAGGAGTCACCGCTTCTCCCAAGTCATTCAATCCCACCCATTCTTTAAACCCTGTTTTAGCCTCATATCGTCCTTTCATCTACCTTTCAATTATCTTGTGTCGCCTAAGCAATCATTCCCCGTTATTTTCTGCCCTCCCCCCCCGCCCCCGTTAATTTCTTGAAGATTGTTATCTCCTCACCGGTTCCCTTCCCAACAATACTCCTGTCACAATTGGAGGCATTTCGAATTCAGGAAGTTGTGTCCATGGAATAATTTCTCGGAGCACTCAGGCAGAGGCAACGCAGACTCTTAGTGTAGAAACCCTCATAACCACCCAAGAAGTCGAGACTACGTGATTCCTTCCATTCTGGCATTTCGAGGAAGTGTAGACAACTAGCTCCCAGCAACCGCAACACTTTTGGAGGGTGAGACTAAAAACGTTTCGCCCTCGGCATTCTGGGAGGTGTAGTCCAGACGCTCCGTGCGGTGACTTGCACTTCCGCTCGGGAAGGCGGATCTGGTGCGTTCTGGGAGATGTAGTCCAAACGCTCCGTGTGGCGGCAGGCACTTCCCGTCAGGAAGGCGGATCCGGTGCCTTCTGGGAAGTGTAGTCCAGAAGTTCCATGGTTTCGCAGGCACTTCCGCTGGGGGGAGTGTGAGGTTGTTACTGAATTTTCTTTGGGAGCAGTGCGTCAGTTCCGCCTCTTCGGACGCTTCCAAACTTCCTGGATCTGTGCTTGGAACCAGCAGCGAGTGGGCGATTTAGGGGGAAAGAAGCCTGGACAGAGTACGCAGGTATGCAGCGGGAGGGCAGTGGTGTGCATCCCTGGGGGAGTCTCCGCGTTCAGGGTGGTTTGCCAGTCCTGGGGTGTGGTGGGGTGGGGTCGCCTGTCGCCTGGTTTGAGAGTTTCTGCGTGTCTTAGCTCGCCCAGCGTCTGCCTCCCTACACCCACGGGTGCTTCTGCTTCCTGCTGTTGGGGAATCGAAGAGGTGGTGAGAGCTGCCTCCATTTTGACCTCAAACTTTCTAGTTGGCTTCTGTCCAGCTTGTCTCTTGTCTCGGGTGGAAGACCTTGAGGGCAAAGCATCCCCTGGTGGAACCAAACCACCCCCTCCAGCAGTAAGCCCTGCTGTGAGCCAGCAAGGCCCCACTCGTGATTGAGACGGTGATCATTTGACCTTCACTGCCCACCTGCCATCGCCCCACATTTTTTGTGTATAAACCTGGAAGCGTTTCCAATACTTTGAAGAGTCTTTGAGCTGGTAGGCTGCAGCCGTTGGCGTCGCTGAAATAAATTCCTTTCTTATTTCACCGCCACTAATGTCTCTGCCTGTGGATTTTGTCAGGGGCAAGAGGCCAAATCTGGTCTGTTTGGGATTCCCACAGGCAGCTGCGCTTGCACCCCTGCGTGCCAGCTGTAGTGGTAGAAATAAACATCTCAAAACAGTTTCTGGCACAAGGTGGATGGTGACATTTCTTAGTATCAATTTCCCGAAGAGCCCGAAATCCTTAGGGTAGGGTAGATATCCCACTGCAGAACCTTTCCTCTTCTCTGATTCCTGCATGATTCTGGATAATCGGGGGCCCCTTATAATCTCTCTTTTGGGAAGGTGAGGGTGCAACAGATCCAACGTGAGTTCTCTCCTTGAGTCAGAAACCGTACCAGGTTGAGTTGTTGCACAAAGAAAGCTTATTTACAGCAACTAAGGAGATCATGGGGAATGGCTTCCAAAGCCGTGACTCCCCAAAAGATGGTGAATGGGTTCCCTTTGTTGAAAGTTAGGATAGATATTTAGATAGATAGGAAGTCTTTTTCGTTAAGATTTTATTTACTTATTCATGAGAGACACAGAGAGGGACAGAGACATAGGTAGAGGGAGAAGCAGGCTTCCTGCGGGGAGCCCAATGTGGGACTTGATCCCAGAATCCCGGGATCATGACCTCAGCCAAAGACAGACGTTCAACCATTCAGCCACCCAGGCGTCCCTAGATAGGGAAGTCTTGTCATCATCATATGTAAAGATGGGCCTAAGGTGGAGCATGTGCCTTAGTGAAACATGCCAATACCTACACTGTGTGTTGTGTATGTGAGGCTGAGCCCTCCCCCCTTCCTTGGGCAGGGATTTTAGTATTCTAATGAGGTAAAGGGAATAGATCATCCCAGAAGTCACTCCATGGTCCTTTTGTGCAGGTATGAGTTGGCCTCAAAAGCTCTCAGTGGTCTGGGCCTGTGGCAGGTCTTGTCAGGGCAGCGGTCATCACCTGAGGCATGGTTTTGGGTTTCATGCCTGAGTTAAGAGGTGCACGAGGAAGAGCTTAAGGAAAAATGTAAGAGAGGTTAATGAGGACAAGCAGGTGGGAAGCAAACATCAGGTCTTGGGGTGTAGTTGGTGATAAGGGTTGCTTCCAGATTGCACGGAGGAAGGGGAGGCTTTAACTTTTGTTGAGGAGAGCCACACGATCATGGCATTTCATAACATTCTTTTCTTTCCCCAGCCTAACTTCTCAAAAAGAGCTGCGCAGAGATCCAAGGAGTGACTCCTTGACTACTACAGCAAGGTTCCACGTGAGTGGGATTTGGCATTTTTCTTTCGCAACAATGTTCACATCAATCAGATGATACACGTGTAATCGGGCATGGGCATTAATAATAATTGACCCTTAACTGCCGACCTCACCAGTGACGGTTTTATACAAATACATTGTGCCATACCATAGCTCTGTGAAGAAATCCTGCTTTCTTTTTCTATTCTGTAAAATGAGATTGAGACCCATGGAGCATAAATTCTTTTCCCAAAGTCCCCATGTAGTAAGAGGCCAAGCTAGGATTGGGATGAATGCAGTCTGAGTCCAGAGCTCGAGTTCCTAATCTCTTGGGTATGTTCTTCTTAAGCTGTAGGAACCCACAGAAATCAGACCCCAGGTAGTTAGCCCTTGATTCTGGAGGACCTGAAAAGCAAAGCTAGTGGTTTGTGACTTTTTTGAGTTTTTCCAAACACTGTCAACTATTCTGTTTCACTTATTACTTATAATGTGTTTAATTATTATAGAACCATATCATTATGGAACATTCAGAAAATACAGAATATGAGGGAAAAATTTTTTAAATTACCCATTAATCCAAGGTAGCAGCTGTGAAGCTTTTTTTTTTTTTTTAAGATTTTATTTATTTATTCATGAGAGATACAGAGAGAGAGGGGCACAGACAAAGGCAGAGAGAGAAGCAGGCTCCATGCAGGGAGCCTAATGCAGGACTTGATCCCAGGTCTCCAGGATCACACCCCAGGCTGAAGGCGGCGCTAAACCACTGAGCCACCCACCCGGGCTGCCCAGCTGTGAAGCTTTTAATTTGTTAAAACATTTCTGTTTGGTGGTTCTTTGTGTATATTTATATGTTTGTTTATAAACATTTCACAAAACTATCATATATTTCTCTGTGTTTTTCTCCTGGTTTGTTTTAACTATGGAAATTTTTTAAAGATTTTATTTTATTCTTTATTTTATAAAAAAAGATTTATGTATTAGAGAGCACGTGCGCATGCTTGTGCAGGGGCAGGGCAGAGGAAGAAGGAGAGACTCTCAAGCAGACTCCTGCTGAGCACAGAGCCTGATGCAGGGCTTGATTCCAGGATCTTGAGATCATGACCCGAGCCAAAATGAAGAGTACACACTCTTGCTTAACTGACTGAGCCCCCCAGGAACCCCTTAAGATTTTATTTTTAAGTAATCTTCTACCCAATGTGGGGCTTGAACTTAGAACCCCAAGATGAAGAGTTGCATGCTCCACCAACTGAGCCGGCCAGGTACCCCATAACTATGGAAATTTTTAAACACTGGCAAGAAAAAATAAATTAATGAACTTCCATATAATTTCATGTTATTTATTATTCTCATTATTACTGTTATTGCTACGACTGTTTTCTGATATTTTAAGACTTTATTTTTATATAATTTAAAATTTTTCCTTCGAAAAGTTGTAAAAATAGTATAAGAAATTCTTACTTACTCTTTACCCAAATTCCCCAATTGTTTACATCTTGCCTATCTGTTTTGTGGCTCTGTCAGCATAACATCAGGAATTATACTTGTAATTCAGTGACAGCTTATTTTAGCTTTCTGAAGGAAGAAAGCCCCATATATGGGTATTAGGAGATGTGTTAGGAAGAAGGATTTAGGAGAGGCTGATTATAGAATTTTAACATCACTCAGTTGGCAATATTAGATATTATATATTTTTTTAATATTAGATATATTATACAATAGTGTTATCTATTAGATGTTAAATGTAATATTACTTATTAGATAGTGCTGGATAACATTATATAACATCCTGTTATGTAATCCATAGTCTTTTAGTTAATTTTGTTCTGTTTTCATTTAAAGGCCTTATAACCAGTCTCCTCTACTCCATCCCAGTTCAAAGTCCAATTTTATGGATTGCCTTAAGCTATATATTTGTTTATACACATTTTACAAAATTTTTGTCATACTTGATGTTCCTTAATGTGGAGTATATTCCACAACCTTTATCTTTTTCATTGATGCTTTTTTTTTTCCAGATAAGCTCTATGCCCAGTGTGGGGCCTTGAACTCATGACCCCAATATCAAGAGCCACATGGTCTACTGTTGGAGCCTGGTGCCCCTGGTTTCGATGCTTTTATTTTTACTTACTTATTATTTATTATCATTATTTTTTTAGATTTTATTTATTTGTTTAGAGAGAGGGAGAATAGGAATGGGGGAAGGGGCAGAGGGATAGGGAGAGAGAGAATCTCAAGCAGACTTCATGTTCAGTATGGAGTCCGACAAGGGGCTCACCCTGAGATCAAGACCTGAGCTGAAATCAAGAGTCAGATGCCCAACTGACTGAGCCACCCAGGTGCCAGTTCTTGATGCTTTTATGATTTTATTTTATTTTTAAAAATATTTTTCATTTATTTATTCATGAGAGACGCAGAGAGAGAGAGGCAGAGACACAGGCAGAGGGAGAAGCAGGCTCCATGCAGGGAGCCCAATGTGGGACTCAATCCTGGAACTCTGGGATCATGCCCCGAGCTGAAGGCAGATGCTCAACTGATGAGCCACCCAGGCATCCCTCTTGATGCTTTTAAAGAGTGTAGAGGGAAGTTATTTGGGAGAAAGTTCTTCATTTGGGATTTATCTGATGTATCCATGTTTAGGTTTTGCTATGCGTTGTTGGGAGTGATTCCACAGAAGCATTGAGGCATCCTTGCCATTGCAACATAACAAGAGCCAAAGTAGGTTGGTTTGTCCATGTATTGGTGAACTCAACCTTGTTGACTAGTTCTAGAGGTGGTTTCTATTAGGTTTCTCCATTGTAAAGTTACTATTTTTTTTTCTTAAAATTAATAAAATCTTATGGGAAGAGACACGTATTAGTCGGCACTCTGCCACGAGGACCAGCTTCTCCCCTACTTATTTACTCATTCGTTCAAATATAATATTGTGGCGATAGGGACTCAGAATCGTCTTGCTAATTTAAATGACGTGTAGATGAACAAACATTTACTTTTACCAACTTGTGGTATATTGTACATATCCTAGAATTCACCCCATTTATTTATTTATTTATTTATTTATTTATTTATTTATTTTTAATTCACCCCATTTTAGTTGCACAAATCAATGATTTTTAGTAACTTTGCTGAGTGGTGTAGCCATTACTATAATTCAGTTTAGAATATTTTTGTTTCCCCAGTTGGATTCTTTGTGCCTATTTTCAGTTAACCCTCGTGATCCACCCCCCAGTTAACGACCCCAGCAACCAGTAACCTGCTTTCTGTCTCCATAGATTTGCCTCTGGACATTTTGTATAAATGGAATCCCACAATATCCGGCCTTTGGAAAGTGACCGTCCTCTTTCATTTTCAGTAGTGTTTACAAGGTTCATCCATGTTGTAGCATAATTAGTATCCCTTCCTCTTAATTGGTGAATAATATTCCATTGTGTGGATTTTGCCACAATTTGTTCATTCATGCGTAGATTATAGATTGATGTTTCGGTGGTTTCCAGTTCCTGAATAACGGTGCTGTGAATGTTCGTGTACAGATTCACGGTAATCATCCCTGTAGCGGAGCAGCATCCTGGGCTACCTTTAATGCCTTTTTTTCTGCCTTCCTAGGCACACCACCAGGTGCAGTTCTGCTTTGTGGGATCTGTGCAACTCAGGACTTGGCCTACCTACCCCCAGAAGGAGGAGGACACATGACCATGTTCAAGGTGAGTAGGGCTTGCCTTTTTTTCACTTTCCAAATTCCATCTCATTACTCAAGTCATCATGTTTTTCTGGGCAGAACAACAGGCATTTGAGGACCTGTTTTACACCAGTGTCTTACTTTTGTCCCTTTTGAATTTACATTGCATGTAGTTATCTTTTGTTTTATTATTATTTTTTGCAGTAGAAAAATTACTAGAAATGAGCAGTTCCCCCACTTCATTACTTCCCTGCTGACAAATGAACTATTGTAATTTCCTCCTACTCTTATCTTTATGGGCATTCATAACTGAATTTATATTCACAAAATACACCTAATTTTAAATTCTGATTTTTTTTCCCGTTAGCGTTATGTAATGTTCTTTTTTTTTACAGTTGCATTCTGCTCCCATTGAATTGATGTACCTTTCTTTCTTTCTCTCTTTTTTTTTTTTTTCAAAGACTTTATCTATTCCTAAGAGATACAGAGAGAGGCAGAGACACAGGCAGAGGGAGAAGCAGGCTCCATCTGGGGAGCCTGATGTGGGAGTGATTCTGGGACCCTGGGATCGCGCCCTGAGCCAAAGGCAGACACTCAGCCACTGAGCCCCCCAAGTGCTCCTGTACCTTTCTATCTTTAACTGCTTCCCATTTATAGACATACATGGTTTAGGGATTTTATTATCCTAACCAACACTGCAGTGACCACTTGCCTACATCAAACCTTTCCCCCCACCCAAACCAAGTCTGAAAAGAATCTGCCAGTTTTTTGTCCTCACATTCGCTATGTGCAGGTGTAATCAGGTGGATTATCCAACTGCAAGCACAGCACAGCACAGCAGGCTGTAAGCGCTGCTCCACAAAGATATTGCTGGAGGTTTCCACAGGGAGAGCTGGACTCTATCTTCCCTGTGCCTTAGAGTATTGGTGCATTCTGTGCATTTACTCTTTGGAGCAGCCGAGGGAGGAGGTGTTGATCTTATCTTCATCTTAAAACATGTGAATATGACAGACTTGGTCAGATTCATACAAGAAACCAAGGCCAGAAATGTGAGGCATTCTGCTCAAGTGGAAGAGATAGGGAAACAGAAAGAATTCATTTCGGGCCCTGGGACCTGTAATGTACCTGGAGTGTTCTTTTGAGAGATGATTTTCACAGGTGGTGCTGCTCCCTGATTCCCTTCTCAGGGTGATTATCTTCCTGTCGTCACTCCCCTTCACTGACTGCTCAGCGCTACAGACACAAAGATGGCAGTTAGCACACTCGTTGTATAAAATCTTTAAATTCCAGGGTGCTGGGTTGGTTTAGTTGGTTAAGTGTCTGCCTTCTGCTCAGGTCATGATCTCAGGGTCCTGGGATCAAGCCCCATGTGGTGCTCCCTGCTCAGTAGGGAGCCTGCTTCTCCCTCTTCCTCTGCCCCTCCCCCTACTCATGCTCGCTCTCTCTCACTCACTCTTAAGTAAATAAATAAAATCTTTAAAAAAATCTTTAAATTTCTCTACGGCAAAAGACACCTTAGGTGAAATTACCAGGAACAATAACCTGAGGCAAAAATATTTACCACAGGGATTCCAGAAAAAAAAGACAAAGCCCATAATAAGAAACTTACGCATCTGGTTAAAGGGGGAAAAAAAAAACCCCAGTGGAATACAAAGCAGGACATGCATAGGCGTGTCACAAATGAGAAATATGAGTAAACATCTGAAAAGGGAGTTCTATTAATTTACAGTCAAATAAGTGGGAATACTAATACAAATTGTTCTTCCAAATCAGATTACCAAAGCCATGGAAAAATATAATAGCCTGCTCTGGGCCATCATACAGAGAACCTGGGTTGTCCCATTCTCTCGCAAGTTTAGGAGAGTGAGAAAAAGATTGGGAAGAATCTGCCATCATACGATCATAATTTTAAATGTGCTCATTTTTCGGCCTTGTAATCGTCCTTTGCAATTATTTTCAAGTTATCAGACAGGGAAACAAGATCTATGTAAAATAGTGTTCTTACAGGATGTATTCTAATGAGAAGGATATGTAAAATTAAATGATGTTTATTCAGAACAGGAAGGGATAGATGACCTGTTCTCTGGGATAACACATAGCCCCAAAATTTAGGTGAAATAGATATTGATACTGGCAACATGAAGAAATAACATGAATGATAGCAACTGTTGGTTAGGCATTTCCTCTGTGCCAACACTGTTCCAAATGCTGTAGATGTTCCCTGATTTAATCCTTGAAAGAGCTCCATCATGGAAGGACCACATACAGAGAAGAAACTTAGGTAACTAAGGCAGTCTCATCCAAAGTCTCACAGCTTGTAAGGTACAGACCCTTGGGAATGGCACTGAGGCCTGTTGGCTACAGAACCTGATGCCCGGTATTACCTGGGGTGAACCACACAGCTGTCCCACAAGTGTACCTAAAGCTTGTGAGTTTAGCACACATTAAAGTGAAGTGATATGGTTCATGTGTGAGAAAGGAAGACGGTGGGTACAATCAGATATGTTTGGCTGAATTGTAGATGCTTCTGGGACAGTCGGCAGTGTGTACCAAAAATTAGGTCATCTAGGATGTGCATTTAGAGTTCTTGGTGGTTATTTGTAAGTTGACTCCAGACACAAAATAAAAACATAAGGACGTTGTCATTGCCACACTTTCTGGTGAGGCCAAGGAAAATCCCTATGTGGCATTGGCCAGGTAGACGGAGAAGGGCCTACAAGCCTATGGATGGACTTGAATCTCTCAAACCATGAAACTGCTTCCTACCATCCTCTCCATCTCCTCAGTGCTGCCTGGCTCCCAGTGGGTGCAGGTCTGACGCTGCATGTGCTTGGTGTTGTAGGAGACAGTGACGTTCAAGGATGTGGCAGTGGTCTTCACGGAGGAGGAGCTGGGGCTGCTGGACCCCGCCCAGAGGAAACTGTATGGAGACGTGATGCTGGAGAACTTCAGGAACCTGATCTCTGTGGGTGAGGACAGGCACTCTGTGCCTTAATGTCAGCTTCCTGGATTGGCTCTCTGTCCTTAGGTGTTCAAGGCTTCAGGAGTCTTGAAATAAATGGTCACCTGCATTGGTGGTGCACAAACACTTTTTAATGAAATAAAGTAGAAAAGCTCAGCTTGTTAGAAAGAACGGAATACATTACAGCAGAATGTCCCGCTGATTGTGTGGTAGATATTTGTGGATATATGTCTGGGTCTTGAAATAGGTTGTGTTTTTTTTAAGTGCTCGAAAAATGCTGGTTTTGATTAATTGATCAATAGGTGTAGGAATCCAGATACTCAGGCAGTTGTAGCTTTCGTGTGTTCATTTTAAGTATGTGGCTTAACGTGTTCACAACTCACCACCCCTGCTTCTGTGATGTATTCTGCTTTGAGAAAGAAAAAATAAACCCTCTGGATGATGCTAGCAACCCAGAGAGAAGAAAAATCAGGCAAGAACCAAGCAGGTGGGAGTCCTAGCAAGTGTTCTTCCATCTGTCTGAATTCTTTCTGCCTCCTTTGCCTTCACCCAGTTCAGATTGCCAGACTCTGTCTTGAATCATTCCAGCTGCGTTTATATTGTGTGCCTGTTTCCATACCACCCCTTGTGTTGTCTGTTCTCCATGTAGCAGCCTGAGCTGATCCTTAGGAAGTAGAAGTCAGAGCGCCATGCCTCTCTGCTCCAGAACTCTTTATGGCTTATTTTTCTTTGAGTTAAAGCTGATTCAAGTAGCTCCTAAAGTCCTCCATGGTGTGCTCATCTCCCACTTCCTCTCTGAACACATCACTTGTCCCCTTCCTCTTGCTCCACCTCCTCATGTTTCTCAGACCTGCCAGGGACGCCGAAGTGCCCGCTGCTGTCCTAACAAATTGCCACACACTGCACAGCTTAGGGCGACACAGGGTGACTGCCGTGTAGCTCTCTGGGTCAGAGGTGTGACATGGTTCTTCCTGGGCTCAAGGTGTCAGCACAGATGCATTTCCTTTTTGGAAGTCTACGGGAGAATCTGGGTCTTTGCTTTTTCAACTTCTAGCAGTTACCCCATGTTTTTAAGCTTGTGGCTCCTTTCCACCATCTTCACTGCCAGCAACATTGCTTCTCCCTGCCCATTCTTCTGCTGTCACATTGCCTGCCTATGCTCTTCTTCCATCTTGAAGGGTCCTTTTGGTTGCATTGAGCCCATTTGGATAATAGAGGTGAGTCTTCCATTTTAAGGTCAGCTGATTAGCAGCCTTAATTCCATCTGCAACCTTAATTCCCCTTTGCCATGTAACATAACATATTCTACATTCCAAAAAAACAGGATGTGGAATCTTTGGGAGCCATTTAAACTGCCTACCACACATACTTGTCTCTCAGAGCCCTTACTCTCTGGCTGACATACCTTTTTACCTGAAATCCTTATGTCCCCTTCCTCTCCCTCCCCTCCCTCCCTCTCTTCCTTGCTTCCTGTCTCTGCTCAGTTTCAACGTCACAAGAAAGGCCTTTTCTGACCAACTTAGTAAACCATGACTGTCTCTTTACTCTCCTTGTTTTACCTTATATTGTGCCTCATGTGTTTTTGTTCGCTTGCTTATCTCCTCTCTGTCCCCCCTGGAGTGTGATCCCCACGAGTGAGGAATTTTGTCTGTTTTTTTTTTTTTTTTTTTCCATTGCTATATCCTCAGTGCCTAAAATCATTGGGTATGTGGCAGGTATCTGGAAATGTGTGTTGACTTGGTGAACGTGTTAATGGATGGGAGACCTCTGTGTCTCCATGGGTCATGGTGATAACTGTAGGTCATGTGCAAACCAGAATGAATGAAGGATATTGCGGAACATTTTTTTGTTTTTTGACGAATGCCTGTCCAGTTACTTTCTATTTCACTTACTTTCTTGGGTACCCTTGGCATAAATGTGTGTTTGGGTCTATGCACTTGACCCATCCCAAGGAAGCTTCTAAGCATGGTGGTTGTGACCATACTGAGTAACATGCTTTGTTTGTGGCTTTCGTAGAACCTTCCTTTGAGAGGCATTCTCATTTCTGGGAAGAATACTTTTGGAACAAGAATTCTGGTGTCTGGGATCCCTGGGTGGCGCAGCGGTTTGGCGCCTGCCTTTGGCCCAGGGCGCGATCCTGGAGACCCGGGATCGAATCCCACGTCGGGCTCCCGGTGCATGGAGCCTGCTTCTCCCTCTGCCTGTGTCTCTGCCTCCCTCTCTCTCTCTCTGTGACTATCATAAATTAAAAAAAAAAAAAAAAAGAATTCTGGTGTCTGATTCTCAGATATCCCCCAAGAGAAGGAGAAAGATCTGTTTCCCACAGTGTTGACCAGGTTGTAGGCTGCCTTCCTCTTGAAGATTTATCATCTGCAGCCCATTTGCCTCTTTCAGAGCCCACCCATGTTACCACTCCCGGGTTTTTCCTTCCCTGTCCTTGAGGGGGAAGATTTAAGGTAAAACTAATAGGAGATGCATACATGGATGCTGCCTGTATCTCTGGTTCAAAAATATACTGTGCTTTTTATTTTCTACAAATGTAGTTATTAAACAAATGTTAAAGAATATAGATTTCATAGTTTTTCCTTGATTTTTTAAATGAAGATTTGGTGTTTTTCAACTAGTGAACAAACATTCCAACCTAGAGAGAATCAGGAAGTTTACTGTCACATCCTCAGAGACACTTCCTGTACCCCTTACACTACTACTATTTTTTTTTAACATTTATTTACTTACTTATTTATGAGAGCACATGTTTGTAAGTGGTGGTAGGGGCAGAGGGAGAGAGAGAGAATCCTCAAGCAAACTCCCTGCCAAGCACAGAGCCCGACACAGGGGTTGATTTCACAACCCTGAGATCATGACCTGAACTGAAACCAAGAGCCAATCACTTCACTGGCTGAGCCACCCAGGCACCCCACACAACTGCTCTTTTTTTTTTTCTTCTTGTTGAAGATTTTATTTATTCATGAGAGACACACAGAGAGAGGCAGAGACATAGGCATAGGGAAAAGCTGGCTCCCCGCAAGGAGCCCAATGTGGGACTTAGTCCCAGGATCATGACCTAAGCCGAAGGCAGATGCTCAACCACTGAGCCACCCAGCATCCCACAACTACTCTTTTAAGAGTAGTTTTTTAGAGCTCAATTTGTTAAATATAACTATGAACTATATTACCTACCAAAAAATACATACTTACCTAAGGATATATTTTCCAAGATTCTATTGCAACTTATCTTTCCATCTGAACAATTTGTTCAGTTAAGGACTATGTAACTTCTAGAGCCAAAGTTTTCAAGTTTTTCTTTTTTCTTTTTTTTTTTTTTTTGAGTATGAACCATACTAGGAAATGCATCTTTCATTTGCAATCAGAATAAACATTTCATGTGTTAGTTTATATCTGTGACTTTCATAGGCATTTTGTGTAATGACTCCTGTCCTGTTGGCAGTGATTCTCTGAGTTTCTGTCCTGAAGCTTTTAAATCTTCCCACCTCGCTAGAGTATTGGAGTTTTTCAACTTGAAAAACTGTTGTTTTGGGCTATTTTGTCCACACATCTGTACATCCACAATTTTCCCACAAGAGTGGGAACAAAGAAACAGTCCTAAATCTTCAAAAGGAACCAGCAAAGGCCCTCCTTCCTTTTCACCCCAAGGATTCTTGCCATCTTTGATTTTCTTATTAGCATTCTGCATCATGTACCCCTGGCTCTTGGTGTCCCTTGTATATAGCTTTGCAGCTTTCCAGCAAAGCCACAGTGTTTTGTCCCTTTCCTCTTTCAAATAACTTACATAGAAAATATGTTTTCCTTCTAGGACTTGGCTTATAAACTCTCACCAAAATAGTCAAACTGGGATTCATTTATTTATTCAACACACATTTGTTAACTATCACCATGTTCTGGGCACAGTTCTGGGCATTCATTATAAAGTAGGAAGGTGTCAAATGTGTTCAGCCTACACAGTGTAACATACTTCCCTCCTTGATGCCTCATCATGGTGGGACAGACATGGTGAACAACAGAAGACTTAGCATGTCTCATGGTGCCAGGTGCTGTATGGAACATAAACAAGGAGGTATTGGAGTCACGGGAGGTGCACTGGGTGAGGACGGGATTAATTATTTTATAATGGGCAGTAAAGGGGCTCATTGTTGGGCTGAGCAGAGACTTAAAAATCCTGAGGAACCATCCATGTGTCTGCCTGGGGAGAGTTCCTAGCAGGATCAAACTCCCACTCTATGGTTGGCTTCCAGAGTTTACACTGTGACCTCATTTTTTCCTTTTCCTGGGCTCATTTCTATTGTCTTTTTTTTCCCCCTAGAGATCTGAATTACTGTTGGGTTTAAAACCATGTATATTTTCTGCTCAACTTTATTGCCCTTTTGTTCTCATTGAAGGAAACTTGCCTGTAGGGGCTAAAGTTCCACTCTCTGCTTTATGCTGTGTTTTAATCAGTGTGCCATTTAAGTATTCACTCCCAAACCTGCAATTCATTCTAGACATTCCAGTTGTCTCGACACTGAAGTACCTTTCCAATAAAGGGACCCAAGGCAGAGTTAGATAGAGGCTGTTTACCAATTGTCCACTGGATCGAAAGAGGGAGGCAGGTTTTTTGTTTGTTTTTTAAGATTTTATTTATTTATTCATGAGAGACACAGGGAGAGAGAGGCAGAGACACAGGCAGAGAGAGAAGCAGGCTCCATGCAGGAAGCCTGATGTGGGACTCAATTCCGGAACTCCGGGATCACGCCCCGAGCCAAAGGCAGATGCTCAACCACTGAACCACCAAGGCGTCCTGAGGGGGCAGCTTTCAATTGACTATTCATACAAGTAGGGGAGTAAATTTCTCTTTCATAAAGATTTTTTTTTTTTTTTTTAATGATAGTCACAGAGAGAGAGAGAGAGAGAGGCAGAGACACAGGCAGAGGGAGAAGCAGGCTCCATGCACTGGGAGCCCGATGTGGGATTCGATCCCGGGTCTCCAGGATCGCGCCCTAGGCCGAAGGCAGGCGCCAAACCGCTGTGCCACCTAGGGATCCCCATAAAGATTTTTTCAGTAGTGCTTTCAAAGACTTTTTTTAGAGCAGTTTTAGGTTCATAGCAAAATTGAGAGGGAATGGACAGAGATATCCCATATATCCCTTGTCCCCATGTACCCAGAGCTTCTTATATTATCAATAACCTCCACCCACTAAAATTGATGAATTTATATTCACACATCATTATCACTGAGTCTGTACTTTACATTAGGGTTCACTCTTGGTGGTACCACATTTATGGACTTGGACAAATGGATAAAGCCATGTAGCCACCATTATTGTATTGAAAAGAGTGGTTACACTTGCCCTAAAAATCCTGTCCTCCACCTATTCATCCCCTCCCCTCTAACCCTTGGCAACCACTGATCATTTTACTGTGTCCATACTTTTACCTTTTTAAGAATGTTGTATAGTTGGAATCATACTTTTCAGTTTGGCTTCTTTCACTTAATAGTGTGCATTTACATTTTCTCTGTGTCTTTTCATGGCTAATAGCTCATTTCTTTTTAGCACCAAATAATATTCCATTATATCAATGTACCACAGGTAATATTTATCTGTTCACCCACTGGAGAGCATTTTGGTTTCTTCCAAGTTTTGTCCTTATGAATAAACCTGTTATAAACATCTGTGTATAGTTTTCTGTGTGGCCTTAAAATTTCAAATCCTTTTGGTTAATACCAAATTGGGCAGTATCAGGAGAGTATGCTAAGAGTATGTTTAGTTTTGTAAGAAACCAACAAACTCTTCCAAAGTGGCTGTACCATTTTGAATTCCTACCAGCAGTGAATGAGAGTTCCTGTTGCTCTATATCTTGGCAGCATTTGGTGGTGTTGGTGTTCTGATTTTGACCATTCTAGTAAGTGTGTAGGGTATCTCGGTGTTTGGATTTGCCTTTCCCTGATTACATAAGATGTGGAGCATCTTTTCATATGCTTATTGGCCCATCTGTATATTTTCTTCGCTAAAGTATATCTTAGGGGTTTTGGTTCTTTTTTTTTTTCTTCTTAAAGATTATTTACTTATTCATGAGAGACACAAGCAGAGAGAGACAGAGACATAGGAAGAGGGAAAAGCAGGCTCCCTACAGGGAGCCCGATGTAGGACTTGATCCTGGAACTCTGGGATCATGCCCTGAGCCGAAGACAGACGCTCAACCACTGAGCCACCCAGGCGTCCCTTTGATTCATTTTTTAACCTGGTTCTTTTTTCCCTTATTGTTGAGTTTTAAGAAAAGTACTTCCTAAACTAATTGAAAAGTTTATTGAAAAAATAATCTCCAAATGTTTAGATAACCTTTGTATAAAAATAGAGACTTGGGAATACCAATTTTTAAGAGGGATAAACCTTTTGGAAGACAAATTTCTTTTTTCTTTTTTTTTAATAATAAATTTTTTTTATTGGTGTAAAATTTGACAACATACAGAATAACACCCAGTGCTCATCCCGTCAAGTGCCCCCCTCAGTGCCGCCACCCAGTCACCCCCAGCCCCCGCCCTCCTCCCCTTCCACCACCCCTAGTTTGTTTCCCAGAGTTAGGAGTCTTCCATGTTCTGTCTCCCTTTCTGATATTTCCCACTTATTTTTTCTCCCTTCCCCTTTATTCTCTTTCACTATTATTTATATTCCCCAAATCAATGAGACCATATAATGTTCGTCCTTCTCCAATTGGCTTATTTCACTCAGCATAATACCCTCCAGTTCCATCCACGTCGAAGCAAATGTGGGTATTTGTTGTTTCTAATGGCTGAGTAATATACCATTGTATACATAAACCACATCTTCTTTATCCATTCATCTTTCGATGGACACCGAAGACAAATTTCTGAAATTAAATTGTTACAAGTGGTCAGAAGTTTATAATAGTAGCCAACTCATTTAATGTCTGTCAAAAATAAAGATAAGATTAGCTGAACACGTGCAGAGTTTCCAGGAATACTTTGAATATATAAATGTAAATATTTCAAGGTATTTGATATTACGATATATAAAATGAACCCAAAATTTGATTGTTGTGCTTTTCCTGAAGTTCTGGTTGATTCATTCTTCATTATCTATATAACATTTCTGTCTCCATAATTTATTAACTACCTAATTTACTATTCAATTTACTACACTGATTTTCAAATTCAATAGAAGTGGCCATAAGTTAATAGTTTGAATCATATTATCAATTTTTGAATTAAGTCTTTGACATCTAACTTGTACTTCTCTTAGGGAGACATGGTGTAACTTGCTTAGTGGATAGGAGCCCACTGGACCCTTCTTGGGTTCTATGTACATGTAAACCAAAGAATAAGATACACAAGGAAAAAGACGTGAACGTGCTCTGGATTAATTAAAATCTCATGCTTTCTTCTAAATATGAAATCTTGAAAATACTAAACAAAGCCTTCAGTTGTCCACATCTCTGCATTCTGTCTTTACAGGAGGAAAGATCCAAAGTAAGATGAAGACTGTTTTAGAAGCAGAGCCACCTGAAGAGCATTCTTGCTGGAGGATCTGGCAACAGATTGCAAGTGACTTAAGTAGGTGTCAAGGCTCCGTGATAAAGAGTTCTCAGCTCCCCAAACAAGGTGATTCACCTGGACACGTTGGGGCAGGGCAGTCTACAACTCACACAGGCCAGAAACCTGATCAGTGCAGTGAATTTAAGAAATATTTCAGTGATGTCTCCAACTTTGATCTTCATCAACAAATCCACTCAGGAGTAAAGTCTCATACATGTCGTGAGTGTGGAAAAAGCTTCTGTTACAGCTCAGCACTTCATATTCATCAGAGAGTTCATTTGGGAGAGAAACGCTATAAGTGTGATGAGTGTGGTAAGGAATTCAGTCAGAGCTCATGTCTGCAAACCCATCAGAAAGTCCACACTGTAGAGAAGCCATTCAAATGTGAGAAGTGTGGGAATGGCTTCTGTCGCAGATCAGCACTTAATGTTCATTATAAATTGCACATGGAAGAGAAACCTTATAATTGTGACCAATGTGGAAGGGCATTCATTCATGCTTCACATCTTCAGGAGCATCAGAGAATCCACACTGGGGAGAAACCCTTCAAATGTGATAAATGTGGTAAGAATTTCCGACGTAGGTCATCACTTAATAGTCACTGTATGGTCCACACGGGAGAAAAACTGTACAAATGTGAAGAGTGCGGGAAATGTTTCTTTTGTAGCTCAAATCTTCATATCCATCAGAAGGGCCACACACGAGAGAAACCTTATAAATGTGAAGAGTGTGGGAAGGGCTTCATTCAACCTTCACATTTTCGGGCCCATCAGAGAATCCATACTGGAGAGAAGCCATATGTATGCAAAGTGTGTGGTAAAGGCTTTACTATGAGTTCAAATCTTCAGGCCCATCAGAGAGTCCACACAGGAGAGAAACCATACAAATGCGATGAGTGTGGGAAGAACTTTGGGACAAAAACCCGTTATCAAGTTCATCTGGTAGTCCACACAGGAGAGAGACCCTATAAATGTGAGGTATGTGGGAAGGATTTCAGTCAGAGAGCATATCTTCAATCCCATCTGAAGACCCACAGTGTAGAGAAACCCTACAAGTGTGAGGAGTGTGGGCAGGGCTTCAATCAGAGTTCCCGACTTCAGATTCACCAGCTGATCCACACTGGTGAGAAACCACACAAATGTGAAGAGTGTGGAAAGGGATTCAATCGTCGAGCAGATCTCAAAATTCACTGCAGAATCCACACAGGAGAGAAACCATTTAATTGTGAGGAGTGTGGGAAAGTATTCAGGCAGGCCGCAAATCTTCTGGCCCATCAGAGAATCCACAGTGGAGAGAAACCATTCAAATGTGAAGAGTGTGGGAAGAGCTTTGGTCGTAGTTCACACCTTCAAGCCCATCAAAAAGTCCACACGGGAGAAAAGCCGTACAAATGTGAGGAGTGCGGGAAGGGCTTCAAGTGGAGCTTGAATCTTGACATGCATCAGAGGGTCCACACAGGAGAGAAACCCTACAAGTGTGGGGAGTGTGGTAAGCACTTCAGTCAGGCCTCGAGTCTTAAGGTTCATCAGAGTGTCCACAGTGAAGAGAAACCATACAAATGTGACGTATGTGGCAAGGTCTTCCGTCACTCTTCACAGCTACAATCTCATCAGCGGGTTCACACAGGGGAGACACCTTACAAGTGTGAGACATGTGGCCAGAGCTTCCGTTGGCGATCAAAACTTTCCCATCATCGCAAAACTCATGGTGGCAATACAATTTATGAAAGTAACAAGAATGGTAAGAACATCAAAGAATCGTCAGGAAGAAGTTCTCCAGAATGATGTTTTATAAAACCCTGGATTCTTATTATCATTTAGTCTCATAAGAGAGAAAATACTTGTGTTAATTTTGTTGGTATTTAAGCAATAATCAAATTTATCTCAGTTTTCACCAGATCACACAGTGGAGGAACCTTGTAAGTGATGTGATAAGTCTTTGTTCAGAATCACTTAGGAGGTAGTACTTAGGAAAAGAGTTTGATCTGGCACTTAACACAAGTATAATGATGGGCGTACCAGAATTGATACCCAATAGAATGTCAGCTTCATGAGGGCAGGGACTTTGCTGCTAAATCTACACAGCCCTCGAAGCTGGAGGCATAATTCTAGACCTCCAGTAATATTGCAAAGCTGTGTAAACAAAACAATATGGTACTGGCACAAAAATAGACACATAGGTCATTAAACAGAATAGAAAACTCAGAAATGAACCCAAAGTATATGTTCAGTTAATTTATGACAAAGCAGGAAAGAATAACCAATGGGGGAAAAAAAAGCAGGTTTTTTTTTTCAACAACTGTTATTGGGAAAACTAGAGAGCAACATGCAAAAGAATGAAATTGAACCATTTTCTTACATCATACATATAAATAAATCCAAAATAGATTAAAGACCTAAGTGTGATGGGACCTGAAACCATAAAAGTCCTTGAAGAAAGCACAGGCACTAATTTCTCTGACATCAGCTATAGCAACTTTTTTCTAGATAGGTTTCCTGAGGCAAGGGAAACAAAAGCAAAAACTATTGGGACTATATCAAAATAAAAAGCTGCTGCGCAGCAAAGGAAACAAAACTAAAAGGCATCCTACAGAATGGGAAAAGATATTTGCCTATGATATATTTGATAAGGAGTTAATATCCAAAATATACAAAGAACGTATAAAACTCGGCACTTGAAAAACAAATAAATCTAATTTAAAAATGAACATAAGACATGAATAAACCTTTTTCCAAGAAGAAATCCAGATGGCCAACAGACTTGAAAAGATGCTCAACATCACTTATTGTCAGGGGAATGCAAATCAAAATTACAATGAGATAGCACCTCAAACCTGTAAGAAAGGCTAAAATCAACAACACAAGAAAAAGGTTTTGGCAAGAATGTGAAGAATGGGGAACCTCCTGCACTGTTGATGGGAATGCAAACTGGTGCAGCCACTGTGGAAAACAGTGTGCAGGTTCCTCAAAAAGTTAAAAATAGAATTACCCTACAATCTAACAATTGTACTACTAGTTATTTACCCAAAGAGTACAAAAATACTAATTCAAAGGGATACATGCACCCCAATGTTTATAGCAGCATTACTTACAATAGCCAACTTATGGAAAGAGCCCAAGTGTCTATCGACTGACAAATGGATAAGGATGTGTATATATACAATGGAATATTATTCAGGCATAAAGAAGAACAAAATATTCTTTTTGTTCAACATGGGTGAAACTAGAGATTATTATGCTGAGGAAAATTAGTCAAAGACAAAAACTGTATGATTCTTCTACTCATGTGGAATTTAAGAAAGAAAACAAATGAGCAAAGGGAGAAAAAGGCAAACCAAGAAACAGACTCGTATAAATGTAGTGAACAAACTGATTGTTATCAGAGGGGAGGTGGGGGTGGGGATGGGTTACATAGGTGATCGTGATTAAGAAGGAGTGCACTTTGTGATGAGCACTGGGTGATGTATGGAAGTGCTGAATCACTCTTGTACACCTGAAACTAATACACTGTATGTTATCTAACTGGAATTCAAATAAAAGCTTAAAAAATCTGCACAGCCTTAACATTGACTTGTAAGTGTGCTCACTACCTTTATGTTAAATAAACATGAAAATTGTATCCAGAGGTGGAAACCTGCAAAATAAAATTAATTCAGGGAAGTGAACATTTGTTGAAATGTAGAAAACCACCTGATATTACAGTCCACAACATTAATGTTATTACTCTACTACAATTGCCTCCTCTCCTCTCACAGCCTTTGTTCTCAAGTCGGTTCTTATCTGGGGCCCTGACTGGTTTTCCAAGGATTGTATACAGTTTCTGTTGAACTGTCTTTTGTAATTTTTTTGACAGTACAGACTGAGAAAGTTGTGTTTTTTTTTAAACCTTGCAAGGACTTAACTTCATTTCATACAACTGATTTTTTTTTAATCTCTCACTATTAAGGCAGAATTTACTGTAACACTTTGAAAATGTCACAAGTAGTTGTGACCAATAACACAAGTATTGTGACCAATAACAGTTGGTGATATCTAACTGCATTTCCATCCCAACTCAAATGTTTGCCTTCTAATTACAGTAGTATTTCTTTTATCAGAACTTCTCACATAGGCTCTATACCCTATTCCCCACACCCATGAAAGGAATAACCCCAAATTTGTGGGAATTTGATAATTTTATCAAATGTATTTCTAAGGTGAGATTGATATTTTTATGTTTTTCCCTATTGGCAGCACTGAAGCATGGTTCTGGGAAAGGAGTATATGTCAATATAGGTTGTACATCTCTTTGATTTGGAAATCATATAATTGAAAGTTAAGATTCTGAGATTAAAATACCAAAAAAATGAGCACCATATTGATGATATCACTGAGTTTTTATACATGGGATTAAGTACTTGTCCGTACGTAGGAATTTGAATTCTGGTATATTCCTATATTAACTTGGAAGTCATTAAGATTATGATAGATATCTGTAATGACATGAGAAATACTTAATATAGGCTTTGAAAAATAGATTATAGCCTTCATAGGATAATCAAACATAAGTCTTTGTGAGTGTATGTGTGTGCATGCATGTGTATATGTGTACATGCATAAGATAATGTATAAAGGGATGTTCTTCCATAGTGGTTTTCCTTGGAAAGGAGCATTTTGTGGTCTTTTCCCAGTTTTTATTCCTCTCTCCCCCACCCCTGATACTTTTCCATTTAAATTATGTTCCAGGGAATCCCTGGGTGGCGCAGTGGTTTAGCGCCTGCCTTTGGCCCAGGGCGCGATCCTGGAGACCCGGGATCGAATCCCACGTCGGGCTCCCGGTGCATGGAGCCTGCTTCTCCCTCTGCCTATGTCTCTGCCTCTCTCTGTGTGTGACTATCATAAATAAATAAAAATTAAAAAAAAAAAAAAAGAAAGAAAGAAAGAAAGTGACTGGGGGCAGCCCGAGTGGCTCAGCGGTTTAAAAAAAAAAAAATTATGTTCCAGTTTTTCGTTAAATATGGAAATTACTGTTACAGAATTTAGGAAAGTACTAAATAATTATCCCTTGCAGTTAAGCCATTAGGAGTGTTCTATATTGTCATATGGCAGGTAAGATCAAAATCAAGGAATGAGCTTTGGAATCCAATTTCAAAAGCAAAACCTATGGTTGTTATACATACACAAATAGCTCGTCGAGTTTTAACAATTGTATCTTTGTGATTAATGCTTGCTGGGCTTTAAGCATAAATCTGTAACAACGAGAGGGCAAATCCTGGAGCTAGAAACAAAATGAGTATAAATAAATACATTGTGGAGGCATAAAAAAAAAAGTATCTTTTTTTTAAGGTGTGCATGAGGACACCTGGGTGGCTTAGTGGTTGAGCATCTGTCTTTGGCTCAGGGCGTGATCCGAGTTCCAGGATTGAGTCCCACATCAGGCTCTCCCCACAGGGAGCTTGCTTCTCCCTCTGCCTATGTCTCTGCCTCTCATTGTGTGTCTCATTAATAAATAATTTTTTTAAAAGTGTGCATGAAGAAAGAACATAAAATAATAGCAGTTGACCCTCAAGATGTGGAACCAATAAAGATGAAGAGCAGGTTTGGATGCTATTCCATAGTCAGACACAGTGGTGATTTTTCATTGTAGTTGATTAAAGGGGTTTACTCAGCAAATCATATCTAGTTGAGACCGGTCCTCAGTGTTGATTTTCTGGACCACACATTTATGGGATGCTAGGTATTTAGTAAGGCCTGTGCTGTCTCAATTTGTGTGGGGGTTCCTAAGGCTATTTCCATGTTCTTTCATTCCCTTTGAGTATTCACAAGACGGGAATACTCACACCTGATTTGTTACACTGAAAGGATAAAAATGAGCAAAGATAGGATGAAATCTGGAGGAAATCAGGTGTAAGCTTCTAAGAGTCCTCTCCTTATGGAATCACAATGTACCAAGTTCCTTCAGCACTAAATTGTGCTAACACACATAATTGACGCCAGAGAGATGCATCAGAGACTGAATGCCCTAGATTTTTTTATTGGGGGCTGGTCACGTATGCATTCTCTGCCTGGAATGTACCAAAATTAGAGACTCTCAGAAGGAAAATAGATACTCCGCATAAACCACATTGCACAAAGAGTTTAGGCACTGTGACCTACTCTTAGGGAATGTTAGGAATCCTCCAGGACAATTCAAGCACCCAGATACCAATCAAGAGCCAGCCTGGCAAGCAGGTCTCACTAAGGATAGCAGTCTCAGCTTTATGTTAAACTTTTCTCTGCACATGATGTTGGAAACCCAGTGCCTTTACTTTGGTTTGGTTTGGGTTTTGTTCTGTTTTTGCTGTCATAAGATACCATAATAGGTTGTCAGGATATTTATAACAAAAAACTCAATAGATGAAAAAAAAAAAAAAAAAAAGAGTTCTTGTCCTCACAACTCCTAAGACTGCAGGTATGGCTTATTGGTTTACAGTTACTGAGAAACAGATGCTATGCACCTGAAATATCTCTCTGTATTATTAATTATAAAAGGAAATATAGTAGGTATATCATGGAGAAATCTGGTGAATAGTCTCTTAGCTAAGATGTTCATATTATTGATAATAGAACAAACCAACATTTTAGGTCTCCTGATGTGGTGTTGCTCCACTATTATTACTACCAAAACTACACAATCAAAACTAAACATGAAGGAATATCAGATAAACCCAAACGGACAGTTTCCTGCTTCACAATCACCAACTGCTGGGAGCATAATTGACTAAAGGCTCCAGCTGCTGTGTTCAAAAATCCACCACCACATTTGCATGGAAGCCAGTCTTACCATGATTGCTCCCAGTCAACACAATACAAATCCTAAAATGGGCCCATTATTGGAGCCCTGGCACTCCTCCATCCAATGACCTTTTA
The DNA here is from genome assembly GCF_048164855.1 of Canis lupus baileyi. NCBI lineage: Eukaryota > Metazoa > Chordata > Mammalia > Carnivora > Canidae > Canis > Canis lupus. The sequence continues at coordinate 111,615,404 of NC_132838.1, read as the reverse complement.
TCAGGGACTCCCTGACAGCTTTGAAGAACTTTACTTATATTACAAGGCAGTCTAGGATGATCACCAAATCTTTCTTCTAAAATTCCTTCACTCAGGGTCACACCTGTACCGTGATCTGATGGTTCTGACAGCCCCCTCCCCACATTCCCTGTCATTTTCTCTCACAGATTGTTCACCCTAATATTTATTCATTAAAAGTCTTGCTTAGCATCTTGGCGTCCACTTCTTAGAGGACTAGGACAAACCCAACATCTTAGAAACGTCCCCTCTTGGCTCATTCCAGTTATTTTCTTTTCCCTGTGGTAGCTACTAACTCATAGTAGTATAGATTCATTTAGCCTGTTTTGTACATAAATGGAATCATACACCATGTACAAAATACATTATGTATTTTATGTCTGGCTTCATTCAACATCATGTCATGATGTTCAACATATTGTTGGGAGCAGAGAACTTTGTTTTACTTTCACTGATGGATATTATTGCAGTGTGTAAACATACCATAATCTATTCATTCCATTGTTGATGGATATTGGGTAATTTCCAATTTTTTGATATCAAGCTTAGTACTGACGTGAACAGTCTAAAACATGTCTTGTACTTATGTATACATTAATTTGAGGAATATTTATATGGGTGTGATTAAAGCATTATAGGGTGTATATTTATCTTTAGTAGATATTTCCAAACAGTATTCCAAAGTGGTTATACCAATTTATATTCTCACTAGTGATATGCAAGCATTGTCATCTTTACCCATTTGTTTTTTTTTTTTTTTCAGTGTTTTAAATTTTAGCCTTTCTGATCAGAATATGCTGGTATCTCATAACAATTTAATTTTAATTTCCCTTATGATACAGAGTTTAGTGCCTTTTCATGATTATTGGCTACTTTTACATCCTCTTTTCAGACTTGTTTACTTAAGTGTTTTGCCCATGTTTTATGTTGGGGTGCCTTTCTTATGGATTTGAAAGACTTATATTTTACACAATAGTCTTTTGTTCCATATGCGTTTTGAAAAATATCTCTCACTTTTTGCCGTTTCCTTTTTAAAAAAATATTTTATTTATTTATTTGACAGAGAGCACAAGTAGGCAGAGCAGCAAGCAGAGGGAGAGGGAGACGCAGGCTTCCCATGGAGCGGAGAGCCCAATGTGGGGCTTGATCCCAGGACTCTGGGATCATGATCTGAGCTGAAGGCAGATACTTAACCAAATGAGCCATCCAAGCACCCCTTGCTGTTTCATTCTATTAGTGTTTTAATTAACAGTGTTTCTTAACTTTAAAATAGTATGATTTTTTCAATTTTTTCTTTCCTATTGTATGAATTTTTTTGGTATTGTTTAAGAAATTCTTCCTACTTAAAAAAAAAATTCTTCCTACTTCAAGGTAAGAAAGCTGTTGTGTTTTTTCCCTAAAATATCATTGTTTACTCTTCAAATTTAAATCTGCAGACCTGGTATTTCTATTTTTATAACTTATGAGATAATGGCCAGTGTTTTTTATCCAACTGAGATCCATATATAGAGATTGCATATAACAAGATCTCTTTACCCTCTCTGTTGTGGTGTTTTCTGTATACAAATTGAAGTATAATGTTTGTTTCAATATAGATTTTGATCTCTACTCTCTTATTTGTCCATACCTGAGCAAATGCCAGACTGTCTTATATTGTAGATTTTTAATAAGATTTAGTGTCTACTAATATAAGCTTTCCTTTTCATTCTTATTTCAGATTATTCTAACTCTTCTTAGCTTTTTATTTTCCATGTGATGTTTATAATAATCTTAGGAATTCCCAGGGGAAAATGGTGATACTGTTATTGGGGTTTGACTGATACTACAGATCATTTTGGGGAATGTTGAGATCTTTGTAATATTGAATCTTAAACCCATGAATATCACTATTTTTTAATAATTTTTCTTGAGAAAATAAAAGTGAATCCTCATATAACATGTACATACATAGCCTCCAAAACATACAAGCCTACATATCAAAGAGAATTCTAGAAATTTAATTTTAAACAAGCAGAAATAGAAATTTCTTCACTTAGGAGTTTCAAAGGACATAGATTAAGAAAAAATTTAGTAGTTATCTTATGACTAATGATTTCTATTCAATGAAGAACACAATAGCCAAAATTTAAAAACATGTGTCCAGTTAGGAAAGGATATTTGTAATTTCTGAAACTGATAAGGTATCAATAATCAGAAATATATAACACAAACAAGGAAAGAAGAAAGTAGCCTCTACAGTAGACAATGGGGCAAAGGGTATAAGTAGACATTTACAGATGAGGCTACCGAGCATCTGAAAAAATTATCAAACGTATTATAAATCAGAGAAATTTAACTAAAACAATCTGATACTAATATACATTTAATACATCAGCTTAATTTAGGGTTATGAGTCATCCAAATGAAGGTGAAGAGGTAGTTACACAAAAAGAATCACATGCACCTTTTGTTAATGTGGACTGGTATAGCCATTCATCTAGTGATACTAAATTTAAGTATACACATATGCATGAAATAATTCACTCTTGAGTAGGTATTTCAAGGAAATTCTCATATTGGTCCATAGGCAAATATGTGTGTTCATATCATTGTTTCTGGCAATAGGATTGGGAAGAGTAGATAGAGACAAACCAAGAAACATACTCATATCTATAAAGAACAAACTGATGGTTACCAGAGGGCATGTGTGTGGAGGGATGGGTTAAGTAGGTAATGGAGGTGGGTGCCTGGCTGGCTCAGTCAGTAGAACAATGTGACTCTTGATCTCAGGGTTTTGAGTTTGATCCCCACATTGGGTGTGGAGCCACCTTAAAAAAATAAATAAAATCTTAAATACAGGGGATCCCTGGGTGGCGCAGCGGTTTAGCGCCTGCCTTTGGCCCAGAGCGCGATCCTGGAGACCCGGGGTCGAATCCCACGTCGGGCTCCCGGTGCATGGAGCCTGCTTCTCCCTCTGCCTGTGTCTCTGCCTCTCTCTGTCTCTCTCTCTCTGTGTAACTATCATAAAAAAAAAAAATCTAAAATACATAAATAAGTAAATAAGTGATGGGGATTAAGGAGTGTACTTATGATGTGCACTGGGTGTTGTATGTTAAGTGCTGAATCACTAAATTGTACACCTAAAACTAATATTATTACACTGTATGTTACTAACTGGAATTTAAATAAAAACTTAAAAAAAGAGGGGCACCTGAGTAGCTCAGTGGTTGTGTCCGCCCTTGGCTCAGGGTGTGATCCCAGGGTCCTGGGATCAAGTCCCCCATTGGGCTCTCCGCAGGGAGCCTGCTTCTCCCTCTGCCTATATCTTTGCCTCTCTATGTCTCTCAGGAATAAATAAATAAATAATATCTTTAAAAAATAAACTTAAAAAAAGAAATGTGGATGCAGAAAATGGAGTTCTATAAAATAAATTAGATGGGTGGATAAATCTTCAAAGCATACACCAAATGGAGAAAAACACCAGAATGAATTTTATGACAGTATCATTTATGTAAATTAAAAACACATGTGCACAAACTGCACACATTTTACACAAAAACACACCCAAAAGGTAAAAAATTAGAATGATTTCTTATGGGGTAGAGAAGGGATTGGAGGATATCATGGGGAAAATGTGAATGAATAAATAAAATGTTAAATTATGTTGTTATATTTTATCATACTACATTCAAGATTTCAGTTTACTTCTGGTGGGAAGAACTTCTGCATCTGCTGTGTGTGCCATGTTGTATTAAGCCAGGCATGATTCTTGGAGGATGATTTCCCAGAAGAATTTGGAACACAAAAATATAAAAAGACACAAGAATCCTGTAATTATTATTCCATTGATTTATAGGTTTCAATGTTGCTGGAGCAATTAGTCAAAGCCAAAGTATTCCAAATGTAGGGAAAATAATGTGATTTTCCATGAATCCAGTCTCAAATTAAAAAAAGAAAAAGTGCATTATTGTAGAACTATTTAATAGTGATAGTGATAACCAATAAAATAAATGTATGGGCCTTTTTAAATATCTGGATTCAAAAAAGATTAGTGTAAGTAGACATATTTAACACAATTGTAAAATTTTTTTATCAGGACTTGGGTATAAATTATTAAACAAATATTTTTACTTTTCTTAAATGTGTAATTGTATGATACCTTTAAAAATGTTCTTATTAGGGGCACCTGGCTGGTTCAGGCAGTGGAGCATGTGACTCTTGATCTCCCAGTTATGAGTTCAAGCCCCACTTTGGGAGTGGAGTCTTCTTCAAAAAAAAAAATTTTTTTTTTTTTTATAATAGCCACAGAGAGAGAGAGACAGGCAGAGGGAGAAGCAGGCTCCATGCACCGGGAGCCCGACGTGGGATTCGATCCTGGGTCTCCAGGATAGCGCCCTGGGCCAAAGGCAGGCGCCAAACCACTGCGCCACCCAGGGATCCCCTTCAAAAAATGTTCTTATCAGTAAGAGATAGATACCAAGGTATTGTGAAAGTACATCTCTGGAATTTGCTTTTTTTTTTTTTTTTTAAGATTTTATTTATTTATTCATGACAGCCCAAGAAAGAAAGAGGCAGAGACACATGCAGAGGGAGAAGCAGGCGCCACACAAAGAGCCTAATGTGGGCTTGACCCGGGACTCTGGGATTATGGCATGAGCCGAAGGCAGACACACAACTGCTGAGCCACCCAGGCGTCCCTAGAATTTGCTTTAAAATATTCAAGGCAAACATAAAAATTGAGAATGTGTCGGAGGAAATATGTGATCCTGACCAGTTCAACCAGTTCAAGAAGAAATGAAAAATAAAGACAAGGTATACAAATTAGAAAAGAAGAAATAAAATTGTCCTTACTTACAATTAACATGATTAAGTGTGTAGAAGGTCCAGATGAAGGTGGCATTAATGTTGAAATTTATAGATAAGTTCAACAAGTTCGGTGGATACAAGATTCGCTACAGTTTGAAGTAGTTATAATCAGCATTGTCTTCTCATTCCCAATCTCAAAAGGGAGGTTTCCATCATTTCATCAAGTATTAAGTTTCTTACGTAAGTTTATTATATTTGTGTTTTTTCTAGAACCATATTGATTTCATTTAAATTTGCAAGTATATTTTTATAAAGTTGCTCACAATACTGTCATAATATTTAGTGATGTTCCCTTTTATTTCTGATACTGGGTATTTTTCTTATATGGTTTTTTTCTTAGTCATTTTCACCATACTTTTATCAATTTTATTGCTTTATCCATAGGGCATTCTTTTGGCCTTTTGTACGAGGGGAGGATCCACTTAATTGTGTTTATGTTTTATTAATCTGCTCTTATTTTCTTCTTTCTGCTTTCTTCAGTTTTTTTATTAAAAGTTTCTGAGATTGATGTTTTCTGGATGGATTTTTAACATCCATTTCAATATATGCATTTAAGGCTCAACACTTACCTCTGTTAAAATCTCCATTTCCAGGGCACTTGGGTGATTCAGTCCGTTAAGCCTCTGACTCTTGATTTGGGTTTAGGTCACGATCTCAGGGTGATGAGACAGAGCGCTGTCAGGGACTTCGGCTCAGCAGGGAGTCGGCTGGAGATTCTTTTCCTCTCCCTCTGTCCCACCCCCGCTCATGCACATTCTAAAATAAATTTAAAAAAAAGTTTTTTTAAATCTTCAATTCCAACTGAGTTTGAATCTTTCTCTTCATGGTTCTGTCAATTTTCGCTTTATAAAGTACGAACTGTAGTTATTATTTTCTGGTACCTTGAAACTTTTATCATTATGAAATAGCCCTCTATAATGCCAGGTAACACTTTTTTTGTTGTTTTTGTTTTTTTCTTCTCTCCTTAAAGTTCTCTTGGCCTAATACTGACATCACAAATTCTACAATTATAGAAATAACTTGAGGCCCTGGATGAGGACTGACATCTTTCTTTGCAAAGGATTTTCACTTGCTTCTGCAAGGATGGGAAGATGCCAGCAATTCACTTTCACGCGATTTCAGGGATTGAGGTGCTTTAACGTTTGTGTTTTGTTCCTGCCGAGAAGGCCCAGTCTCATTTTGCTCTTCTTCCTTTGGTGAAGGTCTTTGGGGTTTACCAGGAAGTCTCTGTGGTAGGCGACAGATTTAAGTTGTTTAGCTCCCCGAGCATATCTAAAGTGCTACTCAGCTTCTCAGCCTTTCGATGAACAGAATCTACGCTCTTCTAAGGCCGACGTGCTAGAATGGCAAGACATCTGGCCAGACTTTCTCGGGGATTCCAGGAAGTGAAACCCAGGGGCTTAGAGTAGTCAGGCATTTCCGCAAAAGGGGCACGACTTCAGTTGCTGAAGGATACAGTAGGGAGGCTGGTGCCATTACCTATCCCCCGCCCCCGAGACAGTCGGCAACCTGAGCCTCCAGAGGTCCTTGTAGTCTCACACCCCTCGGCTTCCGGGAGGCGGGGCGGTAAAAGTTTACCGCCCCCGCGGGATTCTGGGAAGTGTAGTCCTGGAACCCTGAGTAGTCGCAGGTACTTCCATTCAAGACGGCAGTGCTCGGGAATTCTGGGAAGTGTAGTCCAGTAGTGCCGGCTGATCGCAGGCACTTCCGCCCCAGGAGGACGCCGTAGCAGCCATCTTTTGCCTGATTATGGTGTCTCAGGCCTGCCATTCAAACTTCGCCTGAAACGCACCTGGGGCCCGCAGCCACGAGACTTTCATTTGGGGAGAAAGAGGAGGAGCGGCTAAAAACAGAGGTTTGTTGGCCGAGGGAGGCGATTTGCGTTCCCCTGGGCGGAGCTTCTTAGCGTTGGGGACGAGCCCCGGATGGGCGGATGGGGCTCCCCTTGTCTCCGGGTTTGGGGATCTCCCGGGCTCTCTGTACCCCTGCCCTGGCCCCCCGCCTGCGAGCTAGCGGTCCTCGTACGGCATCGTGTTGGTTGAGTTCCTTGGTCCCTCTGTGTCTTGGTTTGTTTTGTGTAAAAGGCAATTGAAAGTAGTACCGTTCTAGTAGAGTGTTGTGAGGAAAGAAGCGAGATGGTACGAGCAAAACCCTTAAAACTGCCTGGCAGGAGGCTGGTCGCTACTAATACTACTGCAGTTATTCAAGAAGCGCCCGTTTCTCAGTTAGGTTCTGTGAGCCCAGGAAGCTGGATTGTCCTGGACACCTGCCTTTTTTTTTTTTTTTTAAGATTTTATTTATTCATTAGAAACAACACACAGAGGGATCCCTGGGTGGCTCAGCGGTTTAGTGCCGCCTTCGGCCCAGGGCCTGATCCTAGAGACCTGGGATCGAGTCCCACGTCAGGCTCCCTGCATGGAGCCTGCTTCTCCCTCTGCCTGTGTCTCTGCCTCTCTCTCTGTGTCTCTCATGAATAAATAAATAAAATCTTTTTTAAAAAAAGAAAGAAACACACACACAGAGGCAGAGACAGACAGGGGAGCAGGCTCTCAGCGGGGAGCCCGATGCAGGTCTCAATCCCAGGACCCCAGGATCATGACCTGAGCCAAAAGCAGACGCTCAGCCACTGAGCCACCCAGGTGACCGACCCCTTTAGCTTTTTGTTGTTGTTGTTTTGTTTTCGGATAAGGGGAGGTTGCTTCTAGCTGGTAGTACTGGGGAACGTGATTTACCAAGAATGGAAACACAATCCTGATTTTTCACAACCTCCTTTCCTTCCCCAGCCCTGACTTCTCAAGAAGCCCCACACAGCGGGGGAGGCAGCAGAGCTCCATGTGAGTAGGAGTTGGCATTCTTCTGCTGAGATAGTCGCATAAATGGGAGAATGTGTGGGACACACACTTGGGTAATGATTATAACTGAGCCTGGGGTGCTGAGTTCTGTTCTAAACACTTTACACAAATGAACACATTTCTGTCACAGTGACTCTGTTAAGTGGTACTGCTGGCTTTTTGTTTTTGTTTTTTAAGGTTTATTTTATTTATTTTAAAGAGAGAGCAGGAGCCGGGGAGGGGCAGGAACAGAGGAAGAATCTCAAGCAGACTCCCCGCTGAGTGCAGAGCCTTATTAGTCAGGTCTGGATCCCATGACCCAAATGGAAACCAAGAGTCTGATGCTTAACTGACTGAGCCACCCTGGCACCCCAGCAGTGAGGGTTTATCCTGGTTTGCATGCTGTCGAGAAGCAGAAGCAAGTTGATTTATGAATATTGTAATAATTTTTAGCTAGCGGGTGGGAGAAACAAAATGAGACTTCAGTTGTCACTTATTAATAAAGTAGTCACTCATGTTGGGGGGGAATAATTCTTGTTTTTGTTTTTTTTTTAATTATTATCATAAATGTCTTTGTCCCTTTGTTATGGAGTGTCTTGTCCTTTTCTTGTTCATCACAATCACTGAGTGGCCCTGTCATTCTCACTGATCAGTGGGAAACACTAATTTCTAGCGGTTGCTGCTACTAGCTTCCAGAGCCATTTTTTGGGTCTCTTTCACAGCCTTATCATTTGTTTTTATTTTTGTGCTGAACCATTTGAGGGCAAGCTAGAGACTGATCCAAATGGAATTAATGACATTGACAACACGCTCTTATCTAATACACAGTTCATATTCAGTTTTCCCAGTTTCCCCCATTGAGAGCAGTTTTCTCTTTGTAGTTCAGGGTTCAGTCCTGTGATAGGCATCAAATTTGGTTTTTATTTCATTATTCTCCTTTAATCTAGAATCATCCAGGGGCCTTTTGCTGGCTTAGTTGGTAGAGCATGCGACTCTTGATCTTCAGATCTTGAGTTTGAGCTCCCATTGGATGTAAAGATTACTTCAAACCAAACAAAAGAATAGAATGATTCCTCAGACTTTATTTATTTAGCTTATGGTATTCGTGAAGAATATTGGCAAATTATTTTGTAGAATGCCTCTCTTTTTTTGGTTTATCTGACATTTGTTCATGATAGGTTTAGGCTGTGCATTAGAAGCAGGGATGACACAGAAGTAAGGGGTAAGGGCGATCTCATTGCAGGGGAAGAACGTGTCAGTTTGTGGAATTGCCCCAATTGCTGGTTTCAACTTTGTTTTCTTGGGTAAGGTCCCTATTTTTCCTTTTGCAGTTTGTATTTTGAGACTATGTAACTATCTTATTTCTTCCCAAACTTTTGCGGTATTTTTAGCACCATTGATGATTTTCTAACCCTTTAGAAATGTTTTTTGGTTTGCCTTCTTGTCTCATCTGTTTATTTCTTATACATTCCTTTATTTATAATAGCATGTTTACAGCTCAGATGCCTGTCTTTTTTATTTAAATTAGGTATGGATTGTCAACCTATTTTTTTTTGCTGTTGCAGAATCTTGGGTTTTATTCGTTTTTTTTTAATATATTTTTTTAAATTTTTATTTATTTATGATAGTCACACAGAGAGAGAGAGGCAGAGACATAGGCAGAGGGAGAAGCAGGCTCCATGCACCAGGAGCCCGACGTGGGATTCGATCCCGGGTCTCCAGGATCGCGCCCTGGGCCAAAGGCAGGCGCCAAACCGCTGCGCCACCCAGGAATCCCCTAGTTTTTTTTTTTTTTAAGATTTTATTTATTCATGAGAGACACAGAGAGGGAGGCAGAGACATAGGCAGAGGGAGAAGCATGCTCCCTGTGGGGAACCTGATGTAGGACTCAATCCCAGGACTCCGGGATCACGACCTGAGCCAAAGGCAGACGTTCAACCACTGAGCCACCTGGGTGTCCCTATTAGTTTTCTTTATCTCCATGCATACCTGTCAAAAGTGTACTTCCTGCTTAAAAAGAAGCTTCACAGGATGCCTTCTTTCCATTAGTAGGAAGACAACCAGAGATTTTGAGAAGTTACTGAGACTCTTCATATGACAGAGGAACAACCTGTGAACTCCATGTATTTTAACAATATTCTGGTAGAAATCACATTTATAGAGGTAATTTCAAACTATAGAATGTGATTCTGCGGAGTATATTACTGCAGTTGCAAAGAAATAAGAAACTGTGATAGGTAGTACTCTGAGAGCTTTCTACCTTACAGCGGTCCCATGAGATTGATACAGTTATTCTCCCCCACTTGCAAATGACAGAACTGAGGCAGAGTGGTGTTAGTCATCTGCCCAAGATGACACTGCTAGTGAATAGCCTAGTCAGGATTTCACCCCACATGTGTTGATTCCAAAGCCCACTCTTAGGGATGTTGTCTCAGTTTATACCCTACCCAAAATAAAAATTGCTACCCCAGAAGCTACAGATGCAATGGGATAGGGCTGTTTATGTGGTCAGGCACGTTGTTTCTTGAGCTACTACTAAAAGGGATCAGGGGATATCTGGTATACTGGCTGCGTTCTGCTCATGGGGCCACGTTCACCTGTACCATCCCAAGGAATGGGTACCTTTCCTAATTCACAAGGAGCCATCCTATAGGTTAATGATGTCCTTGACCAGTTTCCATTGACTTCTTTCTCCTTTTCCCAGTCTGTCTCTCTAGGATTCTGTTTCCCTGGAAGGAAAGAATATGAGCATGTTCAAGGTGAGTAGGGTTTGCCTTTCATGCTATTTTTTTTTTAATTTTTTTAAAATTTATTTATGATAGTCACACACACACACAGAGAGAGAGAGAGAGAGGCAGAGACACAGGCAGAGGGAGAAGCAGGCTCCATGCACCGGGAGCCCGACATGGGACTCGATCCCGGGTCTCCAGGATCACGCCCTGGGCCAAAGGCAGGCGCCAAACCGCTGCGCCACCCAGGGATCCCTGTAATATTATTTATTATATTTCTGTGCTGTACTTTTCATCCCTGTGACTTATTTTATAACTGGGAGTTTGTACTTTTTTTCCCTTTCACCTACTTTGTCAATCCCCCAACCCCATAACATACAACTTAAATTTTTTTTTCATTTAATACTACGCAGCACTTTTTAAAAAGATTTTATTTATTTGTTTTGTATTAGGTAATCTATACACCCAGCATGTGCTCAAACTTACTATTCCCAAGATCAAGAGTCACGTGTTTAACTCACTGAGCAGGCCAGGCGCCCCATTCTGATATAACAGTTTTCATCACTGTGCCATATTCTTTTCAAATGTATATACCTATTTTTTTAAACGATTCTCATAGACATTTAGTTTAGGATTTTTACTGTGTTAGGAACACTACAGTGATAGTTTTCCTGATTTAACCTATTTCTTAAAAACAGTTCTGAAAATTACTGCCCTTTATTGTTCTTAATATACCAGGTATTCACAATTGAAGAGGCAGGTTGTATATCTGGTGCATTGGATGTTTTTTAGTAGGATATTTAAATATGGCACAGTCCGTCAAGATCAGACTTCAGCTTCACAAGAAAAGATATTGTTAGGATCTTCCTAATTATATGAGCTAGATTCTGTCTTTCTCATGCCTGAGTCACAAACCCTATGTGTATTTTATTTACTGGTTCTTTCTTCTTAGTGTTTTTTTTTTAAAGTAATATGTAACCTTAGTTTAAAAAATCCAGTGGTACTAAAGGACTTGTCACTCACTGCATTGACGCTTCAGAGGAATTTTATGAAGAAGTGCTTGGTTTTATCTTCATTTGAAATATAAAGACAAGGGGTTGTGAAAAAGACATCTGCTTAAATTGACACAGAACACCAGAGATCGGGAGGCAGAGTATGGTATTCAAGTGAAGACAGATACAGGAAGAGGGATAATTTTTCATTCAGGGACCTGGCATGCCCTTTTGGTTTGTTTCCACACAGAACGCTCCTCCTCACCTGGTTTCCACCTTAGTGGGAAGGCAGATGCTGTCAAACAATGCTGGGACTAAACTGTTAAATGTTTCTGGGGTAATTGGCAATGTTATTACAAGTAAAACCTTTTTAGTTTAGGATGCAGCTGTTAGAATTCTAGGGAGTTTGCTTATTACTGTGCTTACTAAGAGGGTGAGGTAAATAGAGCTTTCTTTTCCATAGCAGCACTTTTTTTTTAAGATGTTATTTATTATTCATGAGTGACATAGAGAGGCAGACACAGGCAGAGGGAGAAGCAGGCTCCCCCTGGGGAGCCTGATGTGGGACTCAGTCCCAGGACTCCAGGATCAGGACCTAAGCCAAAGGCAAATGCTCAACCACTGAGCCAGCCAGGTGCCCCTCCACAGCAGCACTTTTGATGAGGCTGAGGAAAATCGGGGTGTGGCATCGGCAGGAGAGAAGGGCTGGGAAATCTACAGATCGCTCAGGGGCCAGAGCTCCTTCCCACCCATCTTTCCCACCTCTCACAGTAGACATTGGTGCATAAGATTGAAGTTATATGTGTTTGTTGTAGGAGGCGGTGACATTCAACGATGTGGCTGTGGCCTTCACAGAGGAGGAGCTGGGACTGCTGGACTCTGCACAGAGAAAGCTGTACCAGGATGTCATGTTAGAAAACTTCAGGAACCTAGTCTCTGTGGGTGAGGACATCCTTCCTCTGGAGGATCTTTGTGAGCTTGGGGTTTAAGGCTTTGGGGCTCCTGAAATGGATCCCTGAGTTTGGGGATTGGACTTTTGCAATCCTATAAGACACAGGATACTTCTGGTCTTTCTGAACAGGCTTTTTCAGGTCTTTTTCATTTGGGTTCTGTAAAAGACTATATAAATGGATAGTATACTGCTATACCTTGTCTATTCGATTTTAGATTTCATTACTATTGCATTAGTGAATTATAAAACTGATGTATTGAGTTTTCTGAGCAATTTTGAATGAAATAAGGGTAAAGAATATCAGAGCTTCTTAGGACACATTGTAGAAAAACTGGCTGATTGCACGAGTGTGTGAGGGCCAGTGGGAGGAGATTTAGGGAAAACAGACGTGGGCTAGAAATAGGTCATTCAGACTTTGTTTTGGTAATACATATCTCTCTGTATGTAGTTGGGTGATGGAAGTAAATGCTATTTCTTCAGTGGGTCGTGATTAAAAAAAAGTTTGAAAAACATTCTTCTGATAGCTTGAATGTGCAGTTGGAACTCCAGTCTCCGGTAAATTTTAGTTCTAGCATGTTAATTTTAACTCCTGACTTTCCATGTTCTCAGGACATCAACCCTTTAAACGAGATAAATGGCAAATAGAAAGAGAAGAGAAGCTTTGGCTGATGAAGACAACAACCCAGATAGAGAGAAATGTGGGTAAGAACCAAGCAGCTGTGAGTTGTCACAGTTACCTGTCCCATTTGTTCAGTTTCTCGCCACCTGTGTGCTGTCACTTATGTCCCAGGTTGCCAGACCTCTTTCCTGGATTGTTGCAACAGTCTTTGGTGCTCCCACCCTTCTCCTACGGTCTCTTCCTTATGTAAGATTATGTTAATCTTCTGTTCAAAAGTCTCTCATGACTTCTTTTACTTACAGTAAAAACCACTTAAAGCAGCTACTAGATAGTCCTCTGTGGTCTGCTGTTCATCCCCCACTGCTTGTCAGTACATCTGTCCTCCCTCTTGCTATGTCTTTTCTGCCTACATTGTCCTTCCTGCCGTTTCTCAGACCTTCAAAGGAAGCTTCTGCCTCAGAGCCTTTCACCTGTTCTCTCTGCCTGGAATACTCTTGCCTTTAACCTTCCAGGCCTCTTCTTTACTTCTTTCAGGTCACTCAGTTCTACTCTCATGAGGGATCTGACCACCCTGTTGAAAATGCTGTTCTCTTGCCTTTCTGTGCCCTCCCTGCCTTATTTTGTGTCAAAGCACTGATCTTCACCTCAAACATATTTTTGTTCATTTGTTTATTATCATACTCCCCTCACTGGAGTGTAATCTTCATGAATGGGGGAGTTTTGTCTGTTTTGTTTCTTGTTCACTGTCCTCAGTGCTTAGAATAGTCCTGGTTCATTCATGGCAGGGGCTCTGTAAATATTTGTTGAGTAAACATGAATGAGTTTATGTATAGGAAAACCTACCCTCCACAGAAATAACTAATAGGTAGTGAACAGATTGATGTGAATAAAGGATATTGCAAAATATTTTTTGTCTTTAAATGAATTTCTAACCTAATTCTAGTTTCTCAAATGCCTGTGGTGTGTGTGTGTGTGTGTGTGTGTGTGTGTGTGTGTGTGTGTTCGCCTTTCTGTACAAGTTGGTCTATACCAGCTCATCCAGAGACCAGTATAGAACCTCTGGCATTGTTTGTTTTTTTTTTTTTTTTAAGATTTTATTTTTATTATTTATTCATGATAGACAGAGAGAGAGAGAGGCAGAGACACAGGCAGAAGGAGAAGCAGGCTCCATGCAGGGAGCCTGACGTGGGACTCTATCCCGGGACTCCAGGATTGCGCCCTGGGCCAAAGGCAGGCGCCAAACCTCTGAGCCACCCAAGGATCCCCTGGCATTGTTTTTATAACCAAAATGAACACCATTCTTCCCCTGTGGCTTTCCATTAGTAGCAGAGCATATTCATTTGGGGAGGAAATTTTTTTTGATTGTGGATTCTTCTGTCCCCTTTTATTAGGCAGCTCCCTCAGAGAAGAGAAGAAATTCAGTTTCCATACCTCTGTCAGGGAATGAAAAGGTCTCAGAAAATAGCCAGCTTGTGAGTTAGCCTTTCCCTTAAAAGATTTGCCCACCTGCATCCCATTTGCTTCTTACAAAATCCACATGTATAATTTACATTGTTACTTCAGGCATTGTGTTTGTGTATAGATTCAAATATACGACTTTTGAAGGCATTTCATATAATGACAGCTTTACTGCTTGTAATGATTCACTAATCATTAGTTTCTAGTCTGTTTCTTCTAAATATTATAAGCTATGGAATTTATTTCCCAGCTCACTAATAAACTGCATTCTTCACTTTGAAAGTCATTCTTGTTGACGGCCTGTATATCTATATCCCAAAATTTTCCACACTATTTTCAAAGAGACAGCATTCTTCCCTGGCTTCTAAATTTGACTCCTATTGGGGAGTTGAGGATATTTAGACCTTACAAAACCCTCAGAAGGATCTAGTACACAGGTCTTCATGCTTTTATTTCTTTAGCACCCTTAATTTTCTCATCAATACCCCCTTGGTGTACTGCTGCCTCTGATGCAACCTTTTGGCTTCTTTAGCAAACTGTATTCTCCCGTCCTTGTCCTAGTTCAGATACCTTACTTGCAAACACTTTTGCTACTCTGATTTGTTTACACTTAAACTGGGATTTAGAATTCTAGATATTCTCAGACATCACACTGGGTTTCATCTATGCATGCACTTTTTGAGCACCTACTAACTGCTAGGCATGTTAAAAGCTGAAAAGGTGTCAACACTGCAAAATTCTTGTCCTTACTGATTTTGTACTGTGGTAGGAAAGACATGATTTTTGAAAAATGACTTAAAATGGTATGTCAGATGGCACTAATTTTGTTTCAGATGGATTTCATTAATGCTCTGTGGTTGGGAGTTTAATGGACTACCTCTTGGTTTCTTTTTTTTTTTTCAAAGGTTTTTATTTATTCATAGAGACACAGAGAGAGAGGCGCAGACACACACAGGCAGAGGGAGAAGCAAGCTCCATGCAGAGAGCCCGATGTGGGACTCGATCCTGGGTCTCCAGGATCACGCCCTGGGCTGCAGGCAGCGCTAAACCGCTGCGCCACTGGGGCTGCCCTACCTCTTGGTTTCTATCAGTATTTAAGCCAGAGTATTTCACATGTGGTGGAAAAGAAGCTGAATCATCCTGAGGTTCATTAAATTCTCATACTGTGTCCTAAGTGTGAAATCTTGACTCTTTGAACAAAGTTTTTGGTTGTCCACATCTCTGAATTCTGTCCCTATAGGAGGAAACAATCAGGATGAGCTGAGGAATTTTCAAGACAAAGGACCACATGAAGAGCTGTCCTGCTGGCAAATCTGGCAACACATTGCAAATGACCTAACCAGATGTCAAAACTCCATGATAAATAGTTCTGAGTTTCACAAACAAGGTGATTCCCCCTGCCAGCTTGGGGCAGAACTCTCTATTCAGATTTCTGAGGAGGAGAACTGTGGGCTAAATTGTAAAGTGGATGGTCCTAATCGTACTGAAAACTCAGACTTTGCAATTTTGAGAGTCCAGGACTCATGGAGGAAAACTTTGACTGAATCACAGAGTTACCGGAATAGATATCAGCAGATTTCCATGAAAAATAAGCTGTGTCGGTGTAAACAGAATATTGATGTTGTCAGTTGGATTTCACATCACCTTGATCATGGGATACACAGAAGTGACAAATCTTACAGCCATGATGATTGTCAGAAAGGCAGCATGAAGGTTTCAGCATTAGACCAGGAGAGTATGATCCACATGAGACAAAAACCTTACCAGTGTAATGAATGTGAAAAAACCTTCAGTGATCTCTCCACCTTTGATCTTCATCAGCAGTTACACTCAAAAGCAAAGTCCCATATGTGTAGTGAGTGTGGAAAAGGCTTCCGTTATAGCTCAGTTCTTCGTATTCATCAGAGAGTTCACATGGGAGAGAAAGGCCATAAGTGTGGTGAGTGTGGTGAGGAATTCAGTCAGAGCTCACTTCTACAAACCCATCAGAAAGTCCACACTGTAGAGAAGCCTTTCAAATGTGAGGAGTGTGGGAAAGGCTTTGTTCGTAGATCAGCACTTACTGTTCATTGCAAAGTCCACACAGGAGAGAAACCTTATAATTGTGAGGAATGTGGGAGGGCCTTCAGTCAAGCCTCTCATCTTCAGGACCATCAGAGGGTCCACACTGGGGAGAAACCATTCAGATGTGATGCATGTGGTAAAAGCTTCAGTCGGAATTCACATCTTCAGTCCCACCAGAGAGTCCATACAGGAGAGAAACCATATAAATGTGAAGAATGTGGGAAGGGCTTCATTTGTAGCTCAAATCTATACATTCACCAGAGGGTACACACAGGAGAAAAACCGTACAAATGTGAGGAGTGTGGTAAAGGCTTTAGTCGACCTTCAAGTCTTCAGGCCCATCAGGGTGTTCATACTGGAGAGAAATCCTACATATGTAATGTGTGTGGTAAAGGCTTTACTCTGAGTTCAAATCTTCAGGCACATCAGAGAGTCCACACAGGAGAGAAACCATACAAATGCGATGAGTGTGGGAAGAGCTTCAGGAGGAACTCCCATTATCAAGTTCATCTAGTAGTCCACACAGGGGAGAAACCCTATAAATGTGAGGTATGTGGGAAGGGCTTCAGTCAGAGTTCATATCTTCAAATCCATCTGAAGGCGCACAGCATAGAGAAACCTTACAAGTGTGAGGAGTGTGGGCAGGGCTTCAATCAGAGTTCCCGACTTCAGATTCACCAGCTGATCCACACTGGTGAGAAGCCATACAAATGTGAAGAGTGTGGAAAGGGATTCAGTCGTCGAGCAGATCTCAAAATTCATTGCAGAATCCACACAGGAGAGAAACCATATAATTGTGAGGAGTGTGGGAAAGTATTCAGGCAGGCCTCAAATCTTCTGGCCCATCAGAGAGTCCACAGTGGAGAGAAACCATTCAAATGTGAAGAGTGTGGGAAGAGCTTTGGTCGCAGTTCACACCTTCAAGCCCATCAAAAAGTCCACACAGGAGAAAAGCCGTACAAATGTGAGGAGTGCGGGAAGGGCTTCAAGTGGAGCTTGAATCTTGACATGCATCAGAGGGTCCACACAGGAGAGAAACCCTACAAGTGTGGGGAGTGTGGTAAGCACTTCAGTCAGGCCTCGAGTCTTCAGCTTCATCAGAGTGTCCACACTGGAGAGAAACCATACAAGTGTGACGTGTGTGGGAAGGTCTTCAGTCGCTCTTCACAGCTACAATCTCATCAGAGAGTTCACACAGGAGAGAAACCTTACAAGTGTGAGACATGTGGTAAGAGCTTCAGCTGGCGATCAAATCTTACCATTCATCACAGAATCCATGCTGGTGATAAATCCTATAAAAGTAACAGGAGTGGTAAGAACATCATAGAGTCCACACAGGAAAATAGTTCTATAAAATGATTTTTTTTAAAGAAAACTCAAGTGTCATGTGAATTCTTCCAACATGAAGTTCAAAAGGAAAAATCTTTTGTTTCATGAAAGTCAGTGTTTGAGCCACAGGTTAACATATCCCAATAGGAGGCCACACAGCAGAGAACACTTGTAAGTGGCATAGTAAGGTCCAGTTTGAACTTTGACCTTTATTAAATACTACTCAGGGGAGAGGCTTTGGAAAGTATGAGTTTTATCAGGCCTTATATAAAAATATAATGGACATACTAGAATGCCCATTAGAATGTAAGCTCCATAAATGCAGAGACTTGTTCTGAACCTACATAGTCTTAACATTGCCAGGTACTTGGGAAGTGCTCAATATTTGTTAATAAGTAAGGAAAATGTAGACTTGAAAATAGTGTTGAGATCACCTCTGGAATTTCATAAAAAAATTGTATTCAGAACTGGTAACCTAAATGTGGCCTTAGTAAAATTAATTCAGGGAGACACACTTGAAATGTGAGAAAACTACTCAGTACTGCAATCTGTCATAGTAATCTGGCATTACTTTGTTGTGATGAGCTCCTGTCTTCCCCAGCTTCTTATCAAGTTGGGTCTTATCATCTTGGACTTTGAACTTAGACTGCATACAATCAGTGGAACACCAGATAGTTATCTTTTTGTGACAGCATAGATTGAAAAATTGATTGCTAATCCTACAATAAGCCGTTACACTATTGATTTTTATTCTCAAGAATGTCAAGGCAGGAGTTTAAGTGTCACAAAGTTATACTAATGACAAACATTTCTTAGTAAATGGTGAATTGATCATTGGTTGATCATTGGTCATTCTCCACCTTTCCATCCAGATTTTGATGTGATTGCTTTTTAAGGATTTTAGCATTACTTTCATAAAAATTTCTTAGGTAGAGAGACTGAAGTAAATTATTGTTGTCAGGCTCTCTCTACCCTCTTATTTCTTCCTCTCCCCAGCCTGAGAAAGGGGAAACAATTATCTGTTGGAATTTGGTAATTTTATCAAGCACATTGATTACTGAGCATGACTGACTTTCACACTTTTTCCTAGCAGTGGATTGAATAATTGCTTTTTGGTTTGTTTGTGTAGAGTCCCAAGCAGGCTCCACACTCAGTGCGGAGCCTGACACTGGGCTTGATCTTATGACCCTGACATCATGACCTAGCTGAAATCAAGAGTTGGATGCTTAAGTGAGCCACCCAGGTGCCCCAGTTAATTGCTTTTTGAAGTTGATCAGTTACATATCAAAATACAGAATGTGGAATCCCTTTGATCTGGAGGTGATAGAATAAGAATTCATGATTAGGAGATTCAAATAGCACATTCAGTAGCACGTTAATGCTGTTAACTAAATTTTATTTTTTTTTTTTTTTTTTTTTTTTTTTTGTTAACTAAATTTTAAAAAGTGGAAATATGTTTAGTGATAGGAATTTATATAACTTGATAAACGTGCAGTAACATTAATTAAAATCATGGCTAAGACTTGAGACAAGAAGGTAACAGTTTAAGGTAGTTTAGGGATGTCAAATATCTTAAACGTGTGTCTGAATGTGTTAATGCATTCAGTCATGTGAAGGAATATATAAACAGTGGCAAGATTTTCAGGGATTTTTACATATTTAATTCAGAGTTTTTATTGAGCATCGGTTTTATAGTAAAATACTGTTATTTTACAGTAGCAGTAAACTATGTAAAATATGATTTTAAAAGTTTCTGAGAACATACCCTTATGTAGTAAGAAATCCTATCATGTGGCATAAAAGACCAAAATTAAGGAGCAGAACTCTGGAAATCAGTTGTAAGAAGAAACAAGTTTCCATGGTCATTCAAAGACAGATACATTAGTAATTATATACCTTTAACTAATGTATTTTAAGTTTAAGCATAAATCCATGTTATACTAATCCAATTATACTAGAAGGTTCTAGTATAATTCCAACACTGGAAATTTATCCTCGTTATTATCAGACTTCATTTCTAGGTGTATAAATATCCCAGAGTACGGGCTGGTCCTTTCCAGTGCTTGGTCTGATTAGGGAAGTAGCTGGGTCTTTCCAGACACTGTGGCCCAGAGAACCTTGAGCTGTGGGAGAAAAGGAATGATGAGAAAATTGTTTACCAGGTAGCCAAGTGGGCAAATCTTGAAGATGGAGAATAAAAGTTCATATGTTTTGAGGTAAAATTTAACAGATTTCCTAAGGAAAAGATAAACATAAGGGAGCATCTAGCATGTTGGGAACAAGCTTTTGAGCAAGTTTGAATACCATTTCCTACTTCATCATTTCACTAATGTTTAATGGTTCTGTAGTTAATGGGCTTTACTCAGCAAAGGATGAATATAATATAATGTGAAGGCAGGTTTCCAAAGTTGACTTTTGGACCCCACCTTCACATGCTATCTCAAATTGCATTAGATGTGGGAAATCCTATTCCCTTCATGTTTAGTTTTGTTTAGTAGGTACCAGGGTAGCCCATCAACTCTCAAGGTAATTTGTAGTTTAGTGGGTTAAACCAAAAGTTAGCAAGCTATGCCAGTGGGCCAAATGTGGCCCACTGCTCTTAAAGCTTTATTACTGCCCATTCAATTATGTATCTCTGGCTGTTTTCTCAGTTGCAGTGACAGAATTTAGTACTTGGGACAAACATTGGCCCACAAAACCTAAAATACTTTCTGGCCCTTTACAGAAAATGCCTCCTGGTCCCTGTGTTAAGCTAGAAAGATTTGTATCCCATAGCTGGAAAGACCACAAGTAGAGCAGAACTTAAACCGGGTTCAGTCAGTATTTCAGAATGCGTTCCTTTTGATTCTTGTATCTGCCCTTCTGGTTGATCTTGTTCTTTAGGTTGGTCCAAAGATGATGTAACCATAGGGACTGTTTCTTCACAACTAGTGAAAGAACTAGTCTTTGATTTGTAATTTTGGGTAGTTTACTACTCTGTCCCTGTATGCATTCCTCTGACCTTGACTCCCATCTACACCAAAGATCAAACCTCTAACTGTATCCAGTTCCATTGGCTATTGTAGGCCATTCAGTTTCAACTCCCACTTGACACCATGGGCTCACACTCTGGCCTCTGGGGGATTTTCCTATCTTCATCTTGAACTTGGCTGCATATTAATACTTTTAATAAAAAGAGAACCCAAAGTCAAATTCAGTCAGCAGCTGACTGATAACACATCTATTTACAACCTTGTAGATTCTATTATAGGGCATCAAAGGGAAGGAATAGAAGCCTGAGAAATTGAGGCAGGAATATATGGACGGATTTCAACAAAGCTGAGGCCTTTGACTTCTATATAGGTGAGTCTCCTTTGCCATTAGGAGGAAGCATTTTACTCTGCTCTGACATACTCCCCTTTTGCCTGAAGAACCTGTAATGATTTCCCCCAAGATGGTTTCCTGGCAGGAAACTAGATCCTCTGGTGAGCTTTTCTTATTCTGATCTGAGTTAACATGAGAGTGTGGCCAATTCCATGAGTCCATTCCCATTTCCAGAGTATCTTTTTTTTTTTAATTTTTTATTTATTTATGATAGTCACACACACACAGAGAGAGGCAGAGACACAGGCAGAGGGAGAAGCAGGCTCCATGCACCGGGAGCCCGACGTGGGATTCGATCCCGGGTCTCCAGGATCACGCCCTGGGCCAAAGGCAGGCGCCAAACCGCTGCGCCACCCAGGGATCCCCCATTTCCAGAGTATCTTAAAGGTCAGGCTGGGTCCTCTTGAAAGAGTCTGATATACTGCCAAAACTATACCACAAATTGTTCTAGACTTCCTCAAAGTGATAGCTATATTTTATGGAGGTTGTACATTAGGTAAGTGGAAATAACCAGAATATAAGGGATGACCAGACACAAGATGACATTAACTCCTGGAACCTCAAATGCATTGTGCCCAGCAATTAGTAGTGGGGCTTACAAACAATGAATAATTAATGGGATGCTTTTGCTCAGGTCCCTATATGGTGGTCTGAATGGATGCTTGCACCCATTGTATGGTTATTTTCCAAGTTCCAAAAAGCAGAGTGGCAATAGAAATACCCAACTACTAGCAGAATTCTCACATTGGTTCCTTCACCCATGAAACAAGGGCTATTTTGATAAGAAAGGACAAATAAACACTAACTGCCTTTCTATTTTTATGTACCCAAATAGAAAACCAAAAGTGTGCCTGAGTGGCTCAGTTGGTTAAGCATCTGCCTTTGGCTCAGGTCCTGGGATTGAGTCCTGTATTGGATGGGCTCCCTGCTCTGCTCTCCCTCTGCCTCTGCCTCTCTCTGTCTCTCATGAATAAATAAAAATCTTTAAAAAAAAGAATAGAAAACCAAAAGCAATACCGTATTCTTTAAGGAGTTCTAGTGATTAGTGCCATTAGCAGTATCTTGAAAGTCATAGGAGTCGTGTTTTCTATCGTATCCCTCTTCAGTGTACTCATTTGATTTGTGCAGGAGACAGGTGAATCTTGGGGAATGATATGGGATTATTGTAAATTTAATTAGGACTTGACATCACATCACAGCTTCAGATGAGGTTTTACTGGAGCAAATTAACACATCTGCTGGCACCTGATAGGCAACCATGGGGCTAACGTGCCTTTTTTTTTTTTTCTCTACCTGTTCATAAAAATCTTCCAAGGAAGTTTGGTTTGGTTTCATCTGGTAGGATTATTGATAAACTTTTATGTCCCCAGGTCAGAGCTACTCCAGCTTCCCAATCTTCACTCACACTTTAGTCTAGGAATTGGCAAACTATGGTCCAACGGCCAAATGTGTCTGCCACTTGTTTTTGTTTTGCTTTGTTTTTAATTTTATTTATTTTTTCATGAGAGAGAGACAGAGACACGGGCAGAGGGAGAAGCAGGCAGAGAGGCCAATGTGGGACTCGATACTGGCACTTCAGGATCACACGCCCAGCCAAAGGCAGACGCCCAACCGCTGAGCCACCTATGCATCCCACCACTTGTGTTTGTAAAATTTTGCTGAAACATAGGCATGACCACTCGTTACATACTGTCTATGGTGCTTTCAGGCTACTATGGCAGAGTTGAGTAGTTGTGATAGATCTGTGCAAAGCCTAAAATATTTACTACCTGGCTCTTTATAGAAATGATTTTATGACCCCAGATATATCTGATTATGTATGAAGTGTCTATGACAGGTATGGACACTGCTTGGATATCACAGCATACATAACATATTTGGGGTTTGGGAGCAAAGTTATGCCATTCTCTGTAGATGATGTTACTCCTGAAAAACAACCTCTGGCTTTTTTGATCCCTAGTTAAAACTAAATATTTGACCACGAGCCAGAAAATTACCATGCAATGATATCATAAATTTGAGTATACCAGTAGCACTTAAACATCAAGTGGAAGTGACTGATGAGACTGGGTTTGGACAGAAGTCACAAAAAGTTGGATGAATAAGTGACTCATTGCCATACTCTGGTTCCTGCTACCATGACTCCCATCTCAAGCCATGCCTGTGGCCTCATGAGGAGTTCTCTGTGATCAGTTGAATGAGAAGGGAAAAATTCGGTACTCTTCTCCATAGAGAACTACACAGCTCCCTGCTAGGAATTTGGTTACACAAGACTATTTCCACCATAGAAGGGACAACACATTGCTTTCATGGGAGAAAAGTTGCTCTAGATAAGGGGTTGCCTTTCCTGCAGCAGTGCTTCTGCCAAAAGCACTGTATGTGGACCTTATAAAATGTTTTATTCTCCCTCATGGCATCCATCCACCATTGCTTGTGCTCTTATTTAAAAAAAAAAAAAAAAAAGAATTGTAGCAATTGGGTTCATGTTTGCAGAGTTGACTGGTCTTATACCATGCTCCCTGTTAACCATTCTGTTTCAGTAGCTGGATGTGCCTGGATTCTCAGAATTACTACAAACTCTGATATCTCCTTCCACATTGGTGTAAGGTCCTATTTTAAAATTACCTCATCTCTAAAGTCATTGTGACACAGATTTCCTGATGGGACACTGACTAATATTGAACCCTGTAGTGTAAGTGCCTGACATTAAGCTATTGATTACTGAGGCATTCATTTAAAAAGATTCATTTTGAATAGACAGATTTCCAGCAATATGACACAGTTTCTAGCAAAACAACCGGGTAAGGAACTAGGCCATCTATTTCCATGAATTTACCTTTTCAGAAACCATTGGTGACCTAAATAGCTGACTACTTAGGTGACCTGGTCTCCACTTTCCCAGCCTCTAATTGCACTTGTAGGTTTGAAATTAGCCAACAATGAGTGGACCCATGTAAAATCCCAGACATCCCACCCTTGAAGGTAGAGCCTCAGGTGTGAGCTTGTTCTTTCTGTCTCTTTGACCTCACCGTGTGGCCCTTGGCTATGCCATGTTCCCTCCAGAACATGTGAGTTGCACATTTTATTCCTGTTTTTTTTGTTTGTTTGTTTGGTTTTTTGTTTTGTTTTGTTTTGCTGAAGTGTGTTCTGTGATGATAATAAGAACCAACAAGGGCTGATCCAGGCACAACATTGGCCCCAGTGGGGGAAATGTCTGTGGGGCTCTACACAAGTAATACAGAGCCTGGGCCAGTGCCTCAGGCATCCATAGGCAAGAGTATTACCATCAGTAGGCTTGGACGGACACAACAAACCATTTTTTAAATTATTTATTTATTTTTTTAAAGATTTATTTATTCATGAGAGAGAGAGAGAGAAAGAGAGGCAGAGACACAGGCAGAGGGAGAAGCAGGCCCCATGCAGGGAGCCTGATACAGGACTTGATCTCAGGACCCCAGGATCGCACCCTGGGCCAAAGGCAGGCACCAAACCGCTGAACCACCCAGGGATCCCCCAAACCATTTTTTAAAATAAAGATTTTATCTCCCTCTGCTTGTGTCTCTGCCTCTGTGTGTATGTGTGTGTGTGTCTCATGAATAAATAAATAAAATATTTAAAAATAAAGATTTTATTTACTTATTCATGAGACACACACACACACACACAGAGAGACACAGAGGGAGAAACAGGCTTCCTGTGGGGAGCCCCATGCGGGACTCGATCCCAAGACCCTGGGATCACAACCTGAGCCAAAGGCAGATGCTCAACCACTGAGCCACACAGGTACCCCAACAAATCATTTCTGCTCCTGCTTTTCAGTGACTACCCCTGTCTCAAATGCACTTTCCTAACTTCTATCACCATTGACTGCTTTTCCTTTTGTCTTTACATAAATGGAATTATATTGTATATATTCTTTTTTTTTAAAAATTATTTATTCATCAGAGACACACAGAGAAAGGTATAGACATACGTAGAGGGAGATGCAGGCTCCCTGTGAGGAGCCAGATGTGGATTTTTATCCTGGGAATACAAGATCACGCCCTGAGCTGAAGGCAGACGCTCTATCACTGAGCCACCCAGGGGTCCCTATTGTATATATTCTTTTGTGACCCACTAATTTTGCTCAGTATTCTGTTTTTAAGATTGAACCATATTGCTGTTTATAAGCAATCATTAACTTATTTTGTTACTGCAGAGCAGAGGTAGGCAAACTACATCCTAAGGGCCAAATATATGTATTTTGGGATGTGTATATATAGTGTGCTTATTTTTCTGCTTCCCGGAAATGGAATTCTTAAGTCATGGAGGATACAAATATCTAATTCTAGCAGAAACTGCCAAACACTCTCCAAGTGATTGAACTAACTTATACTCTCACAAGCAAAGTGATAAAAGTTATAGTTGCTCCATATCCTTGCTAATGCTTTGTAGTGTCATATGTTTTAATTTTTTTTTTGTTTTTTTTGTTTTTTGTTTTTTGTTTTTGTTTTAATTTTTAAATTAAAAAGTTGTTTTGGTGGGGATCTCTGGGTGGCGCAGCGGTTTGGCGCCTGCCTTTGGCCCAGGGCGCGATCCTGGAGACCCGGGATCGAATCCCACATCGGGCTCCCGGTGCATGGAGCCTGCTTCTCCCTCTGCCTATGTCTCTGCCTCTCTCTCTTTCTCTCTCTGTGACTATCATAAATAAATAAAAAATTAAAAAAAAAAGTTGTTTTGGTCATGTTGGTATGTGGAGAGTGGTATCTCACTGAGGTTTCCCATTATTACTGATAACGAATGCAGTTGAGCAAATTGAGGACCTATTTAAAGGCTTATTGTACATCTGTATATCCTCCTTTATGCACTATGTGTTCAAGTGATTTGTGGACTTTTCTCTTGAGCTGTCAGTCTTATTCTTGGATTTACAGGATTTCTTAATATTGTCCTGAAAATCTTTCCTTATGGTACCTTTCAATGAACAATCATGCTTTAAGTTTTACATAGTTTTTTTTTAGTGATTTTTAGAAATGTTTGCCTATCACAAAGTCATGAAGATATTTAATGTGTTTATTATTTTAAAAAATTAAATTTTTTTTATTTACTTGAGAGAGAGGAGAGAGTGAGAAAGAGCATGAGTAGAGGGGAGGGGAGGGGCAGAGGGAAAGGAATAAGCAGACTCCCCCCACACACACTGAGTGGGGAGCCCAATGTGGGGCTCGGTCTCAGGACATTGAGATCATGACCTGCACCGAAGGCAGACACTTAACCGACTAAGCTACCCAGGCACCCCTTATTTTTTTATGAAGATATTTTAGTAGCTCTTTTAAAAATCTTTTAAGATCCACATTTCATTTCATATTGGTGTTTGTATACAGATCAAGATTATTTTTCCATATGACTATACAAGGACCTAGCCTCACTTCTTGAAAAGAGTGTACTTTCCTCATTATTCTTGTCATCTTTGTCATATATCAAGGGACTGGACATGTTTGAATCTGCTTCTGAACCTTGTATTGTCTACTTCTCATCTATTCATATATTGTTGCATATGTAATACACCGTTTTATTATTGTAAACTCATAAAAGGTCTTGATATCTTGTAGTATAAATCCACCCCTTTCTATTTTCTTTTAGATGGTCTTGGTTATTATTAACTGTTACTTTTCCTTATAAATTATAGAATCATGTGCATCTGGCTGGCTCAGTTGATAGAGCATGTGACTCTTGACCTTGGGGTTGTGAATTCGAGTCCCATGTTGGGTGTAGAGACTTTTTAAAGAAAGATTTTACTTATTTATGAGAAAGAGAGAGAGAGAGGCAGAGACACAGGCAGAGGGAGAAGCAGGCTCCATGCAGGGAGCCGGAGGTGGGACTAAATCCTGCAACCCCAGGGTCACACTCTGAGACAAAGGCAAACACTCAACCACTGAGCCACCCAGGCATCCCTAGAGATTGCTTTAAAGTTAAAAATATATATTAAAATCAGCTTTTTACTTTACACACACACACACACACACACAATCTCTTTAGATTTTTGCTAAATATATAGCTCATTCATGGGAGCAGCTTTACAGTATTGAGTTTTCTAATATATGAATAGGACTACATATTTTTAAATTTATCATGGAAGTATAAATGCATGTAAAAAATGCAGATCATAGGTTAATTTTCAACAGTCAAATAACCAGAACCTAACTAAGAAACCAAACTAACACCTGTGATAGCCATGAGTATGCACTTCACAAATATCCTAATGCAAGTGACCAAAGGGTTCCAGTTGCTGTGTTTTAAGATCATTGCTGTATTTGCACTGAAGCCAAATGTCCCAAGTACCACTGCTGGTCAGTAACTAAGTGCAGCAAGGATTCTAATATAGGCCCATTCCTAGAATGTGGGACTCCTCTGTCAGGCAGATAACATTGTCTCTAGGACTTCCAATGAACTTGACTAACTTTTCTAAGATTAGCTAGGTAGACATCTACAGTCATTCCACCCAATCTTCCTTCCCTGTCCTTTACTCAATGTTAGACTTATATCCTAGTCTGGCAGTTATTCCAGCCTCTTCTGCTCACTTTCCATTTTCTCTCACAGTCATTTCCCCTAATAAAATTCTTGCACATTTGTAGACCTGCACTAGCCTATCACCTCATGCCTCACTCAAATCATTGCCCTCCACCTTCACAAAGTAGCCACTATAATTTATAATAGCACAGATTTGTTTTGTGGGTTTTTTAAAATTTATGATAGTCACACACACACAGAGAGAGAGAGAGAGAGAGAGAGGCAGAGACACAGGCAGAGGGAGAAGCAGGCTCCATGCACCGGGAGCCCAACGTGGGATTCGATCCTGCCTCTCCAGGATCGTGCCCTGGGCCAAAGGCAGGCGCCAAACCGCTGCGCCACCCAGGGATCCCTGTTTTGTTGTTTTTATACTGTATATAGACTCATAAGATATGTATAGTTTTGTGTTGGCTTCACTCGCTCAACATTATGTCCATGACATTCATCCATACTGTTGGGGGTGAGGGTGAATGTAATTGATTCACTATCATTGCTGTGTGTTATTTTAGTGTATAAAATAATTATACACTAATTATACACTTGGTTGTAGATGGTCCTGTCCTTGGCTATTAAAAGTAGTGCTGGTATGAGCATAAAAGGACATGTATGTTGCTGAATATATGGATCTATTTCTTTTGGGAATATTTCTAATGAAAAGGTTATAGGGTAATTTTAATAACTACTTTAGTAGTAGTACTAGAGCTACTCACCTTTAATAGTTATTGCAAAACCTTATTCCAAAGTGGTTATATCAGACTACATTCCTATCTGCAGGATACAAGTATTTACATCTTTGTCAACTTTTCTTTTATTCTTTCTTTTTAATTTTGCCCTTCTGGTTGGAATGTGGTAGAATTTCAAAATAGGGATGCCTGGATGGCTCAGTGGTTGAGTATCTGCCTTTGGCTCAGGACATGGTCCTGCGGTCCTGGGATTTAGTCCCGCATCAGGATCCCTGCATGGAGCCTGCTTCTCCCTCTGCCTCTGTCTCTGCCTCTCTCTCAATCTGTGTTTCTCATGAATAAATAAATAAAATATTTAAAAAGAATTTCAAAATAGTTTAAGTTGTGTTTTTAAAATAGCTATGAAGGGGATCCCTGGGTGGCGCAGCGGTTTGGCGCCTGCCTTTGGCCCAGGGCGCGATCCTGGAGACCCGGGATCGAATCCCACATCGGGCTCCCGGTGAATGGAGCCTGCTTCTCCCTCTGCCTGTGTCTCTGCCTCATTCTCTCTCTCTCTCTCTGTGACTATCACAAATAAATAAAAATTAAAAAAAAAAAGGAAATAAAATAGCTATGAAGCTGAATGTCTTTTCACATGATTATTGGACATTTTGATATCCTCTTTTCTGAACCTCCTGTTCAGTTTTTTTTTAATTTTTTTTATTTTTATTTTATTTATTTTATTTTATTTTATTTATTTATGATAGTCACAGAGAGAGAGAGAGAGAGAGAGGCAGAGACACAGGCAGAGGGAGAAGCAGGCTCCATGCACCGGGAGCCCGATGCGGGATTCGATCCCGGGTCTCCAGGATCGCGCCCTGGGCCAAAGGCAGGCGCCAAACCGCTGCGCCACCCAGGGATCCCTCAGGTTTTTTTTAATACATTTTTTCTATTTGGTGTTTTCTGAATGATTCAAGAATGTGTATATTCTGTATATATTCTGTATCTAAGTCTTTTGTAAATCTTAGATATTCTGTATCTAAGTCTTTTATATATGACGTACAGATTCTGCCAATTTAGGGATTACCTTTTTCATTATCTTAATGGTGCCTTAGTGCAGAGAGGTTCTTAATTTTAAAATAGTCCAATGTAGTTATTTATTTATTTATTTTAGCAGTGGGTGCTCTTTGGGTTCTCTTTTGTTCCTCTATTCATGCTCTCTTAGGTTTTATTCTTAAAAGCTTCATTGTTTTACTTCTCAAAATTAGATCTGCAGTCCTTATGGAAGTTATGTTTGTAGATTCTATGAAGTAGATGTAAATATATTTTTCCCCTATATGGATATCAAAATGATGGAGAAATATATCTAAAATACCTCTCTCTCTCTCTCTTTCTCTCTTTCTATTGCAGTGTCTCCTTTTCACAAACCAAATAAGACTGTCTGCTTTGATCTGGACTCTATTCTTCCTTATTTACCTATCTTTAAGCAAATATCACACTTTCTTAAATATCGTTGCTTTACAATGATTTAATATGTAATAAAGTAAGTCCTCTATTTTGCTCTCTTCACATTATCTTTACTATTCTTAGCCCTTTACTTCTTTACAAAGTTTTCATAACCATTGCATCCAGAAAACTTCTGGGAAAAAAGCTAGTATCTAATTGAGTTTGCACCGCTTTTGTAGATCACTATGGTAGTTGACATTTAAATTATGGAATTTTCTACCCATAAATACCTCTATTCTGTTTCTTTTGTATATGTAGAAAAATAAAGTGGATGCTCCTCTAATATCATATACATAGGTAGACTCTAAAAGGATTAAAGTATCTAAATATAAAGAATAAATTAGAAAGTTAATTTTTATTTTTAAAAATTTCTTTTAAAAATTGGGGGGGGGACAGAGAGAAAGGGAGAGAGAATCTTTTTTTAAAGATTTTATTTATTTGAGAGAGTTGGAGAGAGAGAGAGAGTGAGGAGGAGCAGAGGGAGGGGGATAAGCAGACTCCTCATTGAGTGCAGAGCCAGAAGTGGGGCTCATCCCAGGACCCTGAGATCACAACCTGAGCCAAAATCCAGTCAGCTGCTTAACTGACTGAGCCATCCAGCTGCCCCAAGAGAGAATCT
Source organism: Canis lupus baileyi (assembly GCF_048164855.1). NCBI lineage: Eukaryota > Metazoa > Chordata > Mammalia > Carnivora > Canidae > Canis > Canis lupus. The sequence goes on along the minus strand of NC_132838.1, from coordinate 111,584,874 downwards.
TAGGCAGGCTCTATACTCAGCAGGGAGCCCAATGCAGAGCTCTATCTCACAACCCCGAGTTTTTTATATGAGCCAAAATCAAGAGTCAGATGCTTAACTGACTGAGCCAACAAGGTACCCCAAGAAAGTTAATTTTTAAAATGCAAGATAAGGGGAGGTGGGTGGGAAGATGAGGTAATCTGGTGATGGGCATTAAGAAGGGCATATGATGTGATGAGCACTGAGTGTTATACACAACTGATAAATTATTGAACAGTGCTTCTGAAGCTAAGTATGTACTATATGTTGGCTAATTGAATTTAAATTAAAAAAATAAAGCTGGTCTTAGCTCAAAAAATTAAAAAATTAAAAATGCAAGTTAATATTATTGAAACTTGGGAATTTCAAAAGCACAGAAATTAAGACAAATTCTGTTAAATTAATTTCTTCATAATTAAGGATGTTTATTCAATGTAGGACACAATAAATGAATTAAAAAATCCAGTTCAGGTGCCAAGATAATTCAGTGGCCAAAGAACAGTCTCTTCAACAAATGGTGCTGAGACAACTGGATATGCACGTGCAAAAGAAATTGCATGTCCTACCACACACAATATACAAAAACTAACCCAAGATGGATCAAGGATCTGAATGTAAGAACTAAAAATTATAAAACTTTTAGATGAAAACAGGCAAAATCTTCATGACCTTGGATTAGGCAATGGTTTTTCTCTTTCTTTAAAATAAAAATATATTTGTTTATTTTAGAGAGTGAGAGAGCACAAGGGAAGGGGCAGAAGGAAAGAGAGTCTTAAGCAGACTCCATGCCTAGCATGGAGCTCCATATGGGGCTCAATCTCACAACCTCAAGATTACAACCTGAGCTGAGACCAAGAGTCAGATTCTCAACTGACTGTACCACCCAGGCACCCCAGGCAATAGTTTCTTGAACGTGACATGAAAGCATAAGGCACAACAATAAAAAATAGGTTTATTGGACTTCACCAAAATTATAAACTTTTGTGTATCAAAAAATGCCATCAATAAAGTGGAAAGACATCCACAGAATGGAAAAACATATTTGTTTTCATATCATATATGAAATTGTATATCTGATAAGCAAGTTGTAAGTAGAATATATAAAGTACTTAAAATTCAGTAATAAAAAGACAATTAAACAATGGTCCAAAGGATTTGAATAGACATTTTTTCAAGAAGATATACAGATGGCCAATAAACACATAAAAAGATGGTCAGTGTTATTAGATGTTAGGAAAATGTAAATCAGAACCACAATGAGATAGCACTTCACATTCACCAGATTGGCTATACCCAAAACAAAACAACTAGATAATAAAAGAATTGGAAGTGGAGAAGTCAGAACCATCATACACTGTGAATGGGAATGTACAATGATGCAAAGCCTTTTGAAAATAGTCCAGCATTTTCCCAAAAGGTTAAAGTAGCTATTATTTGTAAGTATATGAATATGCTGTAAACCAACAAATGCACTCCTCAGATATATGTCCTAAATAAATTCTCATTCATTTGTATAGGAGTATAGAGAACTATCACCTTATAATTGTCAATGGAAAACTGGGTGTCTGTCATGGAAGAGTAAATAGATAAGATGTTGTGGATGAGTTCTATAATATAGATTAGATGTATGCTGAAAAACATGAACTTTAAAGACATACTACTGGATGCAGAGTGTAAAAATTCATGCAAAACTGCATCACAGGGGGATCTCTGGGTGGCGCAGCGGTTTGGCGCTTGCCTTTGGCCCAGGGCGCGATCCTGGAGACCCGGTATCGAGTCCCACGTCAGGCTCCCGGTGCATGGAGCCTGATTCTCCCTCTGCCTATGTCTCTGCCTCTCTCTCTCTCTCTCTCTCTGTATGACTATCATAAATAAATAATTTTAAAAAATTTAAAAAAACTGCATCACACATATTTTGCACAAGAATACACACAAAAAGAAATACAGCTGGCCCTAGAACAACACCGGATTAGGAACACTAATTGGACCCACCCAATTGAAGATGTGTGTATAACTTTTAACTCCCAAAACTTAATAGCATACTATGGACCAAAGCATTACTGAAACAATTAGCACATATTTTGGATGTTACAAGTATTATATATTTCTATTTTTACAATAAGGTAAGCTAGAAAAAATGTTATTAGAAAAATCAGGATGCCTGGGTGGCTCAGAGGTAGAGTGTTTGCCTTCTTCTCAGAGCATGATCTCAGGGTCCCAGGATCAAGTCCGATATCGGGCTCCCTGCATGGAGCCTGCTTCTCCCTCTGCCTGTGTCTCTGCCTCTCTGTGTGTGTGTGTCTCTCATGAATAAATAAAATCTTTACAAAAAAGAAAATCAGCTGAGTGAAGTAAGTCAGTCGGAGAAGGGCAAACATTATATGTTCTCATTCATTTGGGGAATATAAATAATAGTGAAAGGGAATATAAGGGAAGGGAGAAGAAATGTGTGGGAAATATCAGAAAGGGAGACAGAACGTAAAGACTGCTAACTCTGGGAAACGAACTAGGAGTGGTAGAAGGGGAGGAGGGCGGGGAGGTGGGAGTGAATGGGTGACGGGCACTGGGGGTTATTCTGTATGTTGGTAAATTGAACACCAATAAAAAATAAAAGATTAAAAAAAATAAAATGTAGAAACACACACACACACAAAATCTCTTGCTACATAAGGTAATAATTTAACTTATATTATGTCTCACCTTCAGTTTGCTCCCTCCTATTCCTCATTTGTACAGTTTGTCTGAGGTCTTATATAATTAAACCTGTACTCTGTGTTTCATTTACTTTCAGTATTATCACTTGGCTTCCTACTATGTCAGACGAAAATATTAACACCCTTACATTTCCTCATTCCTCTCATTTGCTAGGGTTTTTTTTTTCATGTTTATTTATTTATTTGAGAGAGAGAGAAGGGAGAGAGCATGAGTGAGTGCAGGGAAATGTGGGAGAGAGAGTTTTAATGGTACAGGATTCAGTCTCAAGATCCTGAGACCATCACCTGAGCTGAAACTAGGAGTCACATTCTTTTTTTTTTTTTAATTTTAATTTTAATTTATTTATGATAGTCAGAGAGAGAGAGAGAGAGGCAGAGACACAGGCAGAGGGGAGAAGCAGGCTCCATGCACCGGGAGTCCGACGTGGGATTCGATCCCGGGTCTCCAGGATCACGCCCTGGGCCAAAGGCAGGCGCCAAACCGCTGCGCCACTCAGGGATCCCTAGGAGTCACATTCTTAACTGACTTCACTACCCAGGCACCCCTTCATTTGCTGGCTTTTGTGAGATGGACCTGTTCTTTTTTTCAAAGCGTGTGTATATTTGTGTGTATTTAAATTTGTTTTGCCATGTCTGTTTCTTTTGGTCAGACCTTTAGAGTTTAATCTATTTTGTTAGTATTTATGAGAACTAGATTCTGGATTTGTTTGACCCTTTGTATTGGGTCTTTGTTGGTTTTTGTAAGTCTTTCCTTCGATGATAGTAACTTGGATTTTTTTTAAAGTTGTATTCTAGTTACAATAAAATCTTTCCTTCCTTCCAAAACAAAACAAAAAAACAAAACAAAAAAGAAAATCATAAGGAAGAAAAAAAAAAAGAAAATCATAAGGAAGAGAAAATGCACTTATAGAGCTGTATGATATTTACTAAAAAGGAATCCAAGTATAAGTGGATCTGACAATTCAAACCTGTGTTGTCCAAGAGTCAATTGTACATCAAATGAAATAATATTCTATGGGTAAAGGAGTGAATGAAAGTGTTCCATGGGGGCGGGGGGGGGGGGGAGGAATAAATACAAAATTATTTTATCATATTTTACCACATTTTCTAGGATTTAAATTTAATCATACTGAAAACAAATTCTGCAATTTGCTTAAAATATTCCAGCAGGAATCGTTTTGAAAAGTGTGAAGGGGCTAAAAGGAACAAGAGTTCTTGTCAATGCACAGAAGAAAGAAAAATACATAAAAAATATAAATATTTAAAAAGAAGAAATATGGGGATTCCTGGGTGGCTCAGTGATTTAGTGCCTGCCTTCCTACCCGGGGCGTGATCCTGGAGTCCCTGGACTGATTCCCATATCGGGCTCCCTGCAGGGAGCCTGCTTTTCCCTCTGCCTATATCTCTGCCCCTCTCTCTCTCTCTCTCTCTTTCTCTCTGTGTCTCTCATGAATGAATAGATAACATCTTAAAAAAGAAAAAGAAGAAATACAACTTATTATTTACCAATGATATGATTATGTATTTAGGAAATCTAACTTACAACTAAGTTATTGGAATTGACAAATAAGCTTGACCAGTTTATTGGATACTGGGCCTAGTACAATTTCATGAAAGGGGTGGTAATTCAGCATTTTCTTCTGATTCCTGTCCTGAAAGATAAAATTTTCAATATTTTATCACTAAGTATTATGTGTAATTATTGTGTATATTGTGTAAATTTATTTTAGTTTTAAGGTGGATTTTTCTAAGTTTATAATCATTTCACATATATTTCATATATATTCATATATTTTCAAATTTGCCATTGTAATGTTTTCCATAATGTTTTCTTAATATCTTTACTGATGTTTCAATTTTTATCACTGAAATTGGTAATGTATCCTTTCTGTCTTTTTTTCCTTGGGCAGAGGGAGAGGGTGAGAGAGAATCTCAAGCAGACTCCACATTCAGCAGGGAGTCCTGCTTGGGGCTGGATCCCACATGGATCCTGACCTGAGCCAAAAATCAAGAGTCGGTAGCTTAACCGACGGAGCTACCCAGGTACCTCTTAATTTTGCTTTTTAAAGTTTGCTTTTTATTAGGTTGAAGCTGTTATTCTTGAAACTTCAAACTGTTTCTTTATACACATCTCATAATGCTTTTATCTTCATGGACTATTTAGTCTAGTATTAATACATTTTAAAGTTATAGAAATATTTGAAGCCCGGGACGATGCTCTTTCTCTAGAAAAGATTTTCCTTAGTTTCTGCTAGGTGCTTGAAGAGCGTAACAAAAAAGGTTTGCTCTAATTCAATTTCAATTAGTGAGGTGATTTGGAGTTTGTCTTCAGTCTCTACCAAAGACAATCCATTTCCCCTCAACTTTTACTCCTACAGCGCAGCTCTTTCGGATTGCTCACCTCCCTACCCCAACTTCCTCCCGACCCCCTCCTACCGAGTGGCTAAAGTCATGCTCAGTTTTCTTTTTTCTTTTCTTTGCTTTCTTTGCTTGCTTTCTTGATCTTATTTATTTATTCGTGAGAGACAGAGAGAGAGAGAGGCAGAGACACAGGCAGAGGAAGAAGCAGGCTCCATGCAGGGCTGCTCAGTTTTCAATAACAGAATCTAGGAGCCACCGAAGAAGACACTCGCACCCTAAGGTGGCACAATTCCGTACAAATTCACTCTGGCATTCTAGGAGTTAATACCCAGAGCCTCAGGGTACCCGGAAGTAATTGTGCTTTAGGAGGCGGAACTGAGAGCGTCATTTTTCTTCTGCATTCTGGGAGGTGTAGTCCGGGGCTTTTGTAGCCTGGAGCACTTCCGCTTCTGGACGGCCTGACGAGGGAATTGTGGGAAGTGGTGCAGGAGCTCCCTCTAGTAGGGAGGAGACTCTCTCGATAGAAGTAGGGCTGCGCAGCTTCCCATCTTCCTGTCAGGTAGATGTGTTTTCCATCCCCGGGACTCTCTTTTTTCTTTTCTTTTCTTTTCTTTTCTTTTCTTTTCTTTTCTTTTCTTTTCTTTTCTTTTCTTTTTTTCTTTCTTTTCTTTTCTTTCTTCTTTTCTTTCTTTTCTTCTTTTCTCTTTCTTTCTTTCTTTCTTTTCTCTCTCTTTTCTCTCTCTCTCTCTCTCTCTTTTTTTTTTTTTTTCACGGGGACTCTTTCAAGCCGGGAACTCCCCATGGCCTGGGCGAGGAGTCAGCGGGGCCCTAGTTCTCGGGGACGGTGCGAGAACCGCGGCCGGCGGGCGGGGGTGGAGTTGGTAGAGTTGCGTTCCTCTCCGCTAAACCTCTCGTGAGGAACGCCTGGTGCTCCTGGGGGTTGGGCCGGCCCGTCTCCTGGCGCTCCAGGCCGCTTTCCTCACCTGCCGGTCAGCTCTGCCACTTCCAAGCAGAACAGCGTTGTGCGATTTACATAATTTCTCTTAGTCTTGCTATCCTCATCTCTCAAGTGTCATTCATTGGTAGTGGTCCATTATCATTTTATACGAATTAATTCATGAAAAGACCTCAACAGCCTTGTGGGGGTAGGGAATCATGTTTTACTTAATGGACTTTATCTGAGGGAATAATATATCTTATCTCCCCTGTTAGATACACAGTTCAGGGAAAAACACCTTGGTTCAACTCCCACAGTGATAGGGACGCCACATTATTTTCTCGGATCTTTACGTTTAAAGGGGACAAAGCCTCAACCTTTTATTTTTAAATTTTTGAATTTAAAGCCAGACTTTTGAAAAACACTTCTGGATTTTAAACTTGGTAAGAAGGTTATTTGATCTCTAACATGTGTGTCTAAAGGTCAGAGAAAAGATCCAAAAAAGCACTTGGCTTCCTGTGGGAAAGCTCCATGGTTTCCTATGCTCTAAGAAAAAGGGCAGGAAGAATGCATCTTTTGGATAAGGAATTTTTTTTTTTCCTTTTTGATTACTCTTGGTAAGTTTACCTTGTTTGCCCAAAACTTAGAGCTAGTAAGAGGAAGAACTGCCATTTGAACCCGTGGTGTTAGACACTTAAATCTTTGCTTTTAATATCAATGTTGTATTTTTTTTTAATAGTACAGGAAATAATTCTGTATATAGTTTGAGGACGTCTTTTTCTATCAAATTTGAAAGATGGTTTAGGGCTTTATACTTTATATATTCTAATTACAGAACGAATGCATTCCCATTATAGAGAGATTAGGACATACAAAAATTTATGTAAAAAGGAGAGAATAGGAATACCCATAATCAAAAAAAAAAAAAAGGAATACCCATAATCTCAGGGTTTAGAGATAACCTCTGTTAACATTTGTAATGCATTTATGCATTGGTGGTGTAGTGTGCATGGTAGTTCTTCCTTAAATTTTTATTATGTAAAATCTCAAATGTACACAATCAGGGAAAACACCGTAATGCACCCCACTCCACACACAAACACACATCAGTCATCTGCAACCCTTGTCAACATTTTTCTTATCTTATTTCATCCATTCTCATTCTCACACAAAATACTTTTTTGGGGAGTTGGGGGAAGGAGAGCTGACATACTTCTTTTAGGTAGGCTCCATGCCCAGCGTGGAGCCCAGTGCAGGGATTGAACTCACAACCTTGAGATGGAGACCTGAGCTGAGATCAAGAGTTGGATGCTTAACTGACTGAGCCACCTTGGCGCCCCTGAGCTGCTGTATTTCCCCCGTCTTCCTACCTTGATAGAAGCGCGAACTCTCCTCACTGTAGCATTCCAGCTGTTCTATCTTTAAATCTCAAGCCGAATTCGTAGGTTTTCAGGATGATTTGAAAGTTATCTAGGTAATTTGGTGGGGACAGGTGACTTGGGGCCCCTATGCTTCCGCCATCTTGCCCCGCCTCCGAGCTGCTGTATTTTAAACCAAGTCCCAGTCATGGAGTCACTAGAGTTCAAAATTCATTAACAAATTGATTATATATAGAGAGCAAAGGAGAATAAATGTTAATTCAGGGTTTTCATTCCTGGCAACTAGGAGGATGGTAGTTACATAAGCTAGGAGATATAGAAATAGTGAACTTTGAAGAGGAATAGTTATGCATTTGGTTTCTTGGAGTTTGACTTGGTATAGTCATCTAGATCTTAGTGTTTTTAAAACAATTTTATTTAATTATTCATGAGAGACACAGAGAGAAGCAGGCTCCCTGCGGGGAGCCCAATGCAGGACCCTATCCTGGGACCCCAGGATCACAACCTGAGTTGAAGGCAGACGCTCAATCACTGAATCACCCAGCTGCCCCTAAATCTTAATTTTTGATTTGTTTCTCCCTTCGGTGCATGCTACTTTGCTGCAGGTGTGTCCCATTCTTTACAGTGTGCTCTGCACCCAGCCAGAGACTTGGCAGAAGTTCCTCAATGTTTGTGGTTAGTGTAGCTGCCCAACATCCTGCAACATGGGCCTGGAGGTCAGTTGGATTTTACTCAGAATTCCTTAAATGGATTTTTTTTCCTTAAATGGATTTAGAAAATGATAAAAGGGAATAACAGAGACTTTAGTAATCCTTTATCTCACTTTCAGCGGGTTGTAGAATCTGCCAGTTTTTTTTTTTCCCCACAGCATTTAAAAATTGATGTACAATTGTTGGTAGTATTTTAATGATCTTAAAGCAAGGTTACTAAACCAACCATCCCTCACTGATGTTTTTCATCATCTGAGGAAAATATTTACTTTTTACAGAGTCAGAGTTTCCAGTGCCCTTACAGGTATTTATCAATACGTTCTTCATATCAATCTGATTGTTACCTCCATTTTACAAGTGAAGAAAAAAGGGACTGAGTTCACAGAATAATTGGCAGGAGTAGTATTTTAACCTAAGCAGCCTGATTCCGAGTCTGTAGTCTTTGTTACTACATATTGCTTTTTATTAGTGTACAAGACAAAAACCCACAAGAAGTCTTACTGGAGCGAGGAATATTTAAGCTGTAGATGAAGACTATGCCCTGGAAGTGAATGGAGCAACTAGATATGATATAATGAACAGCAGATACAAAGAAGCTTTTTTTTAGAAGTCCAAGTTATTCTCTATGGCTGGACATGAATAGAAAGTGGATTTGAAGAGGAAAAAACATGGAAGTTTCCTGTTTGTGTGACATGCTAAAGTATTTGGAACTTCTCTTGAGGGCACCAGATAGAAATACAGATGAAAATAACTGAATTTCCATGACATGCTGTATCTCTCTGGCATCATCAATTGATTGAAATGAAATATCTGTTCATGTAGATAATACAAGATGTGGCTAGTGAGTAGTTTAGCACTCAGGCTCTGATTGTCAAATGCCAAATGTTGAAACTTGGCTTTAGTGCTTGATAATTGAGCAACATGGACAAATTACTTAAACCTTCCTCTGTCTTTGGCTCCTAAACTGTAAAATGAAGGAAATAATAATATTTACCTAAAAAAAGTTGTGACAAGAGAATCCCAGAGTTGAAAGTGTTTGGGATAGTCCCTAGCATACACTAAGTACTTCATAAGAGAGTGTTGTGTGTAATGGAAGGAATACATGTTTTTTATTGAGAGGTAGATGGAAAAGGAAAAGAAGCCTCAGTCCTTTTCACTGGCATAGAAAGGAATTGCAGGACAGTGAAATGAAAGTGAAGTTGTGTAAGTACACTCCAAGGGAGGAGTAAGCCAATCAACAGAGACAATGCACCTCCCCTGCCCAGGACATACTCCAGGGTGTGGGCTTATCTCAACTTTTTCTTTTGGGCTGGTCTTAGGGTCCTGACATTTGAGTGACAGACCTGGATTATATAATAACTAGCCAACTACACATGTCCTTTCCCAAAATATATTGGAAATGCCTGGGCAGGGTAGGAAACTGCGACACTATTTCTATTCTGGAGATAGGTCAAATAAGGACAAGAGGCTGCTTTCTGCCCAAGTGCAACAAGCACAACAAACTTAACTCTTCCTCTGCCAGGATGTTGTAAACACAAATCAATAGGATGGGATAAGGTGGTCCCTGGGCAATCCTTGTTTGGGGCTCTCCATCAGGACATCTAAGGCCCATTCTCCTGTAGTCAGTCATGCCTGACTTCCTGCCTAACGTTCAGTAAATAAGATCTGAAAACATATATTGTATTGAATATATGGATATTTCTAGGTATTCCTCTCTGCTCCCCATCTTTATTTCTTTGAAACATCAGTTCTATCATAGATTTGAGCAATTAACAATAGTTCTTTACAGCGACCATTGCATAAAAATGTAATTAACAATAATGTATTCATCCTTCAAACTCAGAAATCTGAGGAATGATTGCAAACCCCCCAGTTGGGAAATTGATCATACATGTGTTCTGAAGCTTGTCTTTTTACTCTGAGTATGCCTTAGTTAACTTAAAAGTCAAGTTCTGAATTATTTGTGCTATTCACAAAAGTTGACATCTACAATATATTCTGTCTTCATTGCATCTTTTTAAAAATCTCTCATCCTTTTTTTTTAAGATCTAAAAAGTGACTGAAACTGCAAAATAAAGACTATCATTTTATCCCTTCTTTGTCTAGTAGTAGTGGATACAATTTTATTTTGTAAAGATTCACGTGATCTGCTTGTTACAAACTTATTTTATTCTAAGACTGACTATTCGAGTATCAGCTAAGTATGTTTTGTCAATTGGAAAAAAAAAAACTCAACTTCACTGGCGCCAGAGAACTGCTTTATGCCTGCAAAATAAGAAACCATAACGCGGATTCTGCAAGTTGCAGTCCTCGAACTACCAAAGGGGAGATTTGCTAGAGGGTGGGGAAGGAGGTGGCTTACGGGGGCTGACATAGTTCTCCCTCCTCTTGGGGGCTCTGGGAACTGTAGTCCTCAACTCTGTCGGGAACCAAGGATCCGCTGCAGCGCTTGTTCCCCTTGGGGGCGTCTTGGGACATGTAGTTCCGGGGCGCCGCGGAGTCGGAGGCACTTCCGCCCCGGAAAAACAAGGCGGCCGCCATGTTTTCGGAAGTCCGGAGGTGAGTCAGGCTTGCACCCCACCCCCGACGCCTCGGAGCCCTCCCGGCCTGAGCGTGGGACTAGTCGCTACTTCGCCGGCCGTCTTAGAATGGAGAAGTCGCGGCCGCCGGCGAGGGCTGAGACACGGAGGGCAGACGCTCTCCTCCCCCTCTTACCAAGCGGCGCTGCTGCTCGCATCGGTACACTACCTGGCGACTTGTTCTTTGCGCCCTACGGTCTTCCTCCGCAAAGGAGCGAGCGAGCGGGAAAACACGGGAGGGTTGTGATTCGCAGGAAACGGGACGATACGTGTTCAAAGCTTAGAACGGTGGCGGCACGGGTAGCGGGGTGGCTCTTGCTATTGGGAACGCGAGTTCTGCCGCCCGCGCCCCTTGGCCTGGAAGCCCCAGCGGAGGGAGGGAGGGAGGGAGGGAGGCAGGGAGGCCGGGGCTCTGGGAGCAATGACTCGGCCCTGCGGTCGTCCTCCCGGACGCTGAGCTCTTCCCGAGCTTTACCCACCTCTCCGTCGGGAGGGCCCGAGGACCCCGCGCTCGCCCTGGCCATGGCCGCGGGGCCCCTTTCCTCACAGTCCCCGACTCGGGAAAGGAGAGGAAGGACGGACCCCCTGGCTCCTCCACCCGCCGCCCCGGGTGCCTCCCAGCCAGAGTACTTTCTTGGTCTGTCCTCTTCCGTTTTCAGTTCATTGGGTTTCCTTCCCTGAGTAAATTACTGCTGGGAAAATGTTGCAAGTGTTTGTTGCACCAATCTGCGGCATGTTTGATCTTGTTAACATGTGTCAGTGTGTGTATTCTAAATATACTTTCCTAAAAAAAATATTAATTTATTCATCAGAGACACAGAGGGAGAAGCGGGCCCCCTCCGGGGAACCTGATGTGAGCGAGACTCCATCCCGGGACCCCGGGATCACACCCTGAGCCAAAGGCAGACACTCAACTGCTGAGCCACCCAGGTGCCCTATATGTATTTGTTTTTAAATTGATCGCGTTGTATATTTCTTTTGCTCTCCTTTTTTCAGTTTTGTTTCTTTTTGTTTGCTCTCAACTGGTTTGGAATAAAAAACGGTTGTCTGTCCCAGATACTGAATTTAATCAGCGTGTGTTCTCGTTCTGAGAAACGTAGAGTTTTAACACATACTTGATATCTGATGATGGCCCCTCACAACCACCACCTTTTTTAAACTGGAGGGCAAGAGGGCAACTTGCCCTCAGGGTGCTAAACCGCTGAGCCACCCAGGGATCCTCCAGGATGTATTTATTTTTAAAATATTTTATTTTATTTTATTTTTTATTTATTTTTTATTTTTAAAATATTTTAGAAGTGAAGTGAGGCAGGGGAGAGGGAGAGAAAGAATGTTAAGCATGGGGGCAGCCCCGGTGGCGCAGCGGTTTGGCGCCACCTGCAGCCCAGGGCGTGATCCTGGAGACCCGGGATCGAGTCCCACGTCGGGCTCCCTGCCTGGAGCCTACTTCTCCCTCTGCCTGTGTCTCTGCCTCTCTCTCTCTCTCTCTCTCTGTGTGTGTCGCTCATGAATAAATAAATAAAATATTAAAAAAAAAGAATGTTAAGCATGCTCTATGCCCAGTGCAGAGCCCAAGGTGGGGCTGGATCTCATGACCTTGAGATCACGACCTGAGCCAAAATCAAGAGTGGAATGCTTAACTGACTGAGCCATCCAGGCATCCCAGGAGTGTATTTATTTTTATTTACACTGTTCAGAACTGGTGTATATGAACTTAGCAATTATCTTTTGAATTAAGACTTCTCTGACATTTCTTCTGTTCTCTTTTCCTCATATTCCTTCTATTGGACAAATGTTGGAGCCTTTCAATCTATCTTCTGTCTTGATACTTTGTATCTTTATTTTTTACCTCCATGTTCATAGGATAAAAGGCTTTTTACCAATAATCGTTTTTTACTTCATGAAGTAAATTGGAAATGATGCTAATAACAGTGTGGATAAAATGTTATTAGGTGAGCAACAAATTCTTAAGAAATTTATTAATGTATGTACTTATTTATTTTTAGATAAGAAGGAATTTTAAGTCAGAATTAGGATTTTCAGAGAATAAAGATTATTTTCATAGGAGAGCATTAATACATATAGTCCAGATATCTTTCAGGTCTTTTTTGCTGTTGATGGAAAAGACATCTGCAGATAAGACTTTATGATGCAGACTATCATCTGCTTTTTTGCAGCTGCAAGAAAAAGGGACTCCTGGTTCTTTGAACTTTCCATCTACTCATTTAATCCGAGGAACAACCTTATGAGGTGGGTATGATTTGCAATTCTTATATTCATGTGCAGATGACCTCAATGAGGCACGGAGAGTTTTTTCTTTAACACCCCCTATGTTATATAGATGGTAAGTATCATTTCTAGGATTTAAACCTAGGTCTTTGGCTGTAGAACCCACTTAAAAAAAAATCTACATGTTAACAGTGCTATTCATTTTCTATCATCCTCAGGATGAGAAATTCTTATAGTAGGGATACTGCATTTGGTTGTACAGTGAACTGTACAGTTGTTCACTGTCCAATGGCCCCAGGCTGACAGACTTAGTAGTTGCAATCTGCTCCATGCTCTGCTTACCGTGCTATATGTGGCTACATCTGCCTGGAAGTAGGAGAGCTATTGTATAATTTCTGCAAAGATCGACATGGGCTTGTGGCACCCCTGGCCTGCATCTCATGGCTTCTTTGTCCTTTCCCAGTTATGCCTCCTCAGGACTCTGACCTTCCCCAGAAGGAGCAGGAGAAAATGACCAAGTTTCAGGTAAGGCATTCTTTTCTGTCTCCTCAGATATGATTTAATTTCTAAAAAATTAGGCACATCTTTTTCCTCTTCCTTGGAAAAGTTAGTGGAAAACAGATTTTGAGTACATGTTGTATGCCAGGCTATGTGTGTGCACGTGTGTTTTGTTTTATGTTTATTATGTCACAAAACAATCTTTTTTTCCCCCACAAAACAATCTTTGAAAAAATAATATAAATTTGAAATAGACCAGAAAAATTTACACTTACAACTTGGCTTTCAAACCGCCTCTTTTCACTTTCCCATATGATTTTTTCACTTGCATTCTTAACTCTGTAATATTGGAACTGGCAGGATATATAGTTGAACCTCAAATAATGCAGGGGTTATTTGACCTCCTCCTCCACAGTTAAAAATCCATGTAGAACTTTGACTCCTTAGAGACTTGACCTTAGCCTAGTATTGATCAGAAGCCTTATCAAGAACATAAACAGTTGGTTAACATAAATTTTGTATGTTCTACGTATCCTATGTTGTGTCTTATAATAAATAAACTAGAAAAGGGAAACTATTATTAAGAAAATAATAAGAGAGGATACATTTATAGTACTATAAAAAACCAATGGGCACCTTGGTGGCTCAGTCAGTTAAGTGTCTGTCTTTGGCATTGGTCATGATCCCAGGGTCCTGGGATCAAGTCCTGCATTAGATTCCCTTCTCAGTGGAGAGTCTGCTCCTTCCTCTGCTCCTCCCCCCTGCCTGTGTACTCTCTCTCTCAAATAAATAAATAAAATCTTTAAAAAAAAAAGTTTTCATATAAGATAGACCCATGCCATTCGAACCCTTGTTGTTCAAAGGTCATCTGTGTTTATATACATTAGAGAAAGGCTTAATAGCTCTTATAAAGATAGTAAGATGAGGAAAAACCAAGTTGGAATATGAGTAAAATGAAATATCAAAGCAAACTTATGATGAAAATAATGATCATTAATAAGTAAATGTGTGCAAATGTTAACAAAGGCTTTCTATTTATTTATTTCACTTAGATTTCCGAAAATTTTTTTAAAAAGGAGTTATGTCCTGTTTGGCCAGAGTCTAGAGATTCAGGAACACTTGTACTGTCTTGCATGAAAGGTGAATTGGGAAAACCTTTTGAGAGGGAAATCTGCCATTGTGCTTAGAAAATTTTGGAAGTGTTTATTCTATGACCTTATAGTTGCTACTTTTAGCCAAGGTCTCTGTAAAAGGATCTTTGCAGTGTTGATTACAATTAAAAATCTATAACTAATTATACATGATTTGGATTGATTAAAGATAAATCATGATTTCTAAGGAATGTTATATTCTGTGGTTGCAAAATGGAATGAAACACTCTAACAATAATAATTGTTTGGATTTATTGAGCAATTTGCTCACATGCCGGGCACCATTCTATGAGCTTTATACATACTTATCTAATGTTTTCAAACACCTTGTGGTTTAGACATCATTAAAGAGAAGAGAAAATTGAGATAGTGGGAAGTTAAGGAATTTCCCCAGGGTCCTAGAATTAAAACTTTGAAATTTGCAAAAAAAAAAAAAAAGGGGGGGGGGGGCAAAAAAAAAAAAAAAAAAAGAAATTTGACCTCAATGCCTTCACCAGCTGTGAATGCTGCAGGTGGATACAACATACACATTGAAACAACAGAAGAGCTGTGTGTCTGTCCTGGAGGGCTATTGAAGACCTGTGAATATTGCAAACATTAAAAACTGACAGAATCCAAGCTTTGTTGGGTGGTTGGGAGGGGACATTGATGGGGGACAACTGCCTGGCTAAAATCTGCCTGGGTTCCCTTCTAGGTTGAAAACAATTTTTTGGTAATCCTCTTTGGAGATTATGGGATTGAGGTTGTGTGTGTTTGATGTTGTAGGAGGTAGTGACGTTCAAGGACGTGGCTGTGGTCTTTACCATAGAGGAGCTGGGGCTGCTAGACTCCACCCAGAGGAAGCTGTACCGAGATGTGATGGTGGAGAATTTCAAGAACTTGGTCTCAGTGGGTGAGAACAGGAGCCCTATGACACCCCCTTGAGAGTCGGTGTCCTTAGTTGTTGAAAGCTCTGGACCTTTTGAATTGGTTCCCTAACCCTGAAGACACAAGTTTTTCTAATCCCTGGGACTGCAATCTTGGTCTTTCTGCTGAGGCAAAATTCTGTTCAGGGGTGATTTTTCCCCCAGGTGACATTTGGCAATGTCTGGAGACAGTTTGGATTGTTACAAGTTGGCGGGGGGGGGGTTTGCCACGGGCACCTTGTGGCTACCAATGCTGCTAAACCTCCTACAGGGATCCCTGGGTGGCGCAGCGGTTTGGCGCCTGCCTTTGGCCCAGGGCGTGATCCTGGAGACCCGGGATCAAGTCCCACGTCGGGCTCCCGGTGTATGGAGCCTGCTTCTCCCTCTGCCTATGTCTCTGCCTCTCTCTGTGTGTGTGTGTGTGTGTGTGACTATCATAAATAAATAAAAAAATTAAAAAAAATAAACCTCCTACAATGCACAGTACAACCCCCATGACAAAGAATTAGTTGGTCTAAAATATGAGTAGTGCCTCAGTTGAGAAACCCTGTTTAAATTAATTATAAGTGGGAAACATAAATTATAAACGGGCTTCTATACTGTGTCTTTTAAATACTTTTTAAAGTTTTGGTCATGACCCACTAGTGCATCATGGAATTAATTTAGTATCTTGTGCTGGCATTTTTTTTTAAATGAAATAGGATAAAATGAAATAAGGATAGAAACTATTAGAGTTCCTTATCAAGACCTACTCACATTGTAGCAAAACTGACTATTTGCAGTAAGTGCTGTGAGAGTGTGGGAAATAGGATGAGAACAGACATTGGCTAAATCTAATTTTATCTCCATCTAGCCATGACCTAGGTCATGACCTAAATTTATTTATTACAGTTCATGATCAGAAAAGTCCCTAAAATATCACTAGAGATTCTGAGGATTGTAGAACTTGGACAAAAATACACTTTAGCTGTGTGTTTACCTTAAAAATGTATACCTTTTCATAGGACATCTTCCCTTCAAGCCAGATATGGTATCCCAGTTGGAGGCAGAAGAAAAGCTTTGGATGATGGAAAGAGAAACCCAAAGAAATGGGTATTCCAGTGAGGACCACGTGACTATTCCTTCAGGTACCAGCTAATCTGCTTCTCACCACGTCCATGGTTACCACCCTTGTCCAAGTACTATCCTCTCTTTCCTGGACTGTGACAGCAGCCTCCATGTTGGTCTCCCTGCCTCCTCCCTTGCATTCCTGTTGTCTGTTGTCCACATGGTACCAGTGATTCTTTAGAAAGCAAGTGAAGTCATGCGATTCCCATGCTGAAAACCCTCCAAAAACTTCCCATTTCACTCAGAGTCCTCCCTGTGGCCTGCAAGACCCTACCCAATCTGAATTCCTCACCAGGTTCACCTTTGATCAACCTTGGTTTTATCCTGGTTCAGATCATTCCTTGCATCCTGGCTCCCCTGGAGTGTTCTCCCTGCTGTTTCAGGGCCTTTGACTAGCTGCCCCTCTGCCTAGGCATAGAATCCGCAGCCACTCTCTTATTAAATAAGGTCTTTGCTCGGATTTCATCTGTCTGCATCAGCTAGGTCTTCTGTGTCTGCCATTTAAGACATCATCCTCTCCCCGTTCTCCATCCTCTCACCTTGCCTTATTTTGTGTCTAAGTACTGATCAGCTCCTGACCTACTAACACATTTTTATTTACTTGTTCACCATCTGTCTTTCCATGAAGTAGGAATCTTGGCAGTTTCATTTGTTGTGTCTACTCAAAGCCTCGGATGGTCCTTCTGCATAGGAGGTGATCCTGTGCACTTGTTAAATGAATAGGTTATTTAAATAGTTACTGTCCTTGTAGAAGTGAATTGTGATACCAGCCTTTTCCGAATGGGAGGAATGCCTGGTCCATGTCCCAAGCCTGCTGATTTCCTTCCCACCTCGCCTTTCACTGCCCCCCTCCTTTCTCCTGTCCGCCCTGTCTTCATTTTTTTACCTCACTTCTCCATGTCCTTTCCTTTCTCTTGAAATTTATATATTTCTCAGTTCTACGATTTTGAAATTAAAAATTCAATATTCCCAGAGCAAGCAAATTTGTGTGCTCTCCTTTCTGCTTGAAAGATGAAGTGGAGGGATCCCTGGATGGCTCAGCGGTTTCGCGCCTGCCTTTGGCCCAGGGCGCGATCCTGGAGACCCGGGATCGAATCCCACGTCGAGCTCCTGGTGCATGGAGCCTGCTTCTCCCTCTGCCTATGTCTCTGCCTCTCTCTCTCTCTCTCTCTCTGTGTGACTATCATAAAAAAAAAAGAAAGAAAGAAAGATGAAGTGGAGAAGTTGTCTGCAAATGTGATAAAATAGGTGATGAGTTCTGTGAGTAATAGATGGATGTGCCCCTTCTTTTCTCCTTTCCCTATTTATGTCACTTCATTTTTGATATGTTCAAGATGTTAGATACTTCACTGGTTCTTACTAAGTTTCACTAAGTGCAGATTTAACCAGGAATGATGACCCTAGTAATTACTGTCATTTCTCAGTTTTGCACAATAGTGTAGGAGAAAAGCCACAAGCCTAGGTGAGCTCACAGGGAGAAGAAATGAGAACCAAGCACTGGGCCCTGGGTCCTTCCTACAGTAAGAGGTCAGGGAGAGGAGGAAGATCTCTCTTTTAATAAATCTTGTAGCATTTTCTGCCACCTTTTCTCAAAGTTTTTTTCTTTTTTTTTTTTTTTTAAGATTTTATTTATTTATTCATGAGAGACAGAGGCAGAGACATAGGCAGAGGAGAGGCAAGCTCCCTGCAGGGAGCCTAATGCAGGACTTGATCCCAGGACCACAGGATCATGACCTAGGCTAAAGGCAGATGCTCAACCACTTAGTCACCCAGGTGCCTCTCTCAAAGGTTTTTGATGTCTTCAACATCAGCATCATGCCACACATTCAAAAATTGTCCTAAAATGTTCTTTGTAGGTCACAAGAGGCCAAATTAAAGGGCTTATCTTTTGTAAAGATTCTTAAAAACAAAAAGCTTACAGATACTAAAGACCAGCAGACATCACATCTCTATTATTCCTAGAGATGGCTGATAGATTTAGAGCACATTAGTGTGACCAGTGGATTGTTCTGGAACATTCTGGAACATTCCGATGAATGTCTAATGTCTCATTTCTAAGACATCTTTGAATATGTAAATATTTATACTGATTAACCTTAGAAGATAAAAGCTGTTCACAGTGGAATGCTGTGAACTAACTAAACTATGAGAAATTACTGATGCCAGTATGCCAGGCATTTCAGCTCATCAGCTCTCCTGAAACAAGCTCAGGTTGGCTATTTAAAGTGGAAACTGCCTCGTTCATACAGCCAGCTTTGCACTTAACCACCCTCGCCTCTCTCTAACGCCTAAATAATCATAAAACCTATATATGGTGGTTGTTTAGTGGTTTCAAATTGAACATATCCAAACATCAAAAGACACTGATGTACTTGTGGAGACGAGGAGGGTCCTTGTTAGGAAATAAAATTACAGACTTTCTAAAGTTTTCCGGTGCAGGTTGCATCCTGGTGGTATTAACTAGCTGATAAGAAGCTTTTTACATGCTGTAGTGAGTTCTGATACCAAACAACCTGAAGTTGGCTTCACCAAACACCGACTTCCCAGGGTAAGGGCATAGTCCTCCACAAGACTGCCCACCAAGACGCCAGACACCAGCTGGGCTTTCCAGGGCCACTGTCACTTCTAACTTAATTGGCATTCATTAGAATGACAATTCAGGAAAGCTCTACACTTAAAATTATAATTGTATTATAGCAAAAAGAAAACAAATTTGCTAGGGCACCTGGGTGGCTTAGTGATTGAGTGTCTGCCTTTGGCTCAGGTCGTGATCCCAGGGTCCTGGGATCAAGTCCTGCACCAGGTTCCCTGCTTCTTGAAACTTTACCTATGTCTCAGCCTCTCTCTCTGTGTCTCTCATGAATAAGTAAATAAAATCTTAAAATTATATATATATATCTGCCATTATTCTTTTTGTATATTTTTTTTTATTGGACTGCGATTTGCCAACATGTATAATACCCAGTGCTCATCCATCAAGTGCCCCACTCAGTGCCTATCACCCAGTCACCCTGTCCCACCTCCCCTTCCACTACCCCTTGTTCGTTTTCTTTTTTTTTTTTTTAAGATTTTATTTATTTATTCATGAGAATACACAGAGAGGAGAGAGAGAGAGGCAGAGATGCAGGCAGAGGGAGAAGCAGGCTCCATGCAGGGAGCCCAACGCGGGACTCGATTCAGGGTCTCCAGGATCACACCCTGGGCCGAAGGCGGCGCTAAACCGCTGAGCCACCAGGGCTGCCCCCTTGTTCGTTTTCCAGAGTTAGGAGTCTCTCATGTTCTGTCACCCTCTCTGATATTTCCCACTCATTTTCTCTCCTTTCCCTTTTAATCCTTTTCACTATTTTTTATATTCCCTGTATGAATGAAACATAGAATGTTTGTTCTTCTCCGATTGACTTACTTTTTTTTTTTTTTTTTAAAGATTTTAGTTTTAAGTAGTCTCTATACCCATGTGGGGCTCCAGCTCAACCCCATGATCAAAAGTCACATGCTCTACTGACTGAGCCAGCCAGGTGCCCCAAAAAGAATACAAATCAGAACCAACAAAAGGGAAAGATGCATAGGGTGGGCCTGGTTGCCTCCCATCTCCCTCTCAGGAACCTTAATTTAATGCAATCTAAAGTCTCTTTTGCCATGTACATATTCACAGGTTCCAGGGATTAGGGCATGGACATCTTTAGGGGGCCATTTGACTAGCCTACCATACCTAGAAATGTGTACACACCTATTGAGACTTTTTCAGCTTATGTTATTAGAATGTAACTTTACATTTAAGGAAATTAATTATTAAGGACTTGGTACTGCCTCCCTCCCTAACATTTTAAGCCAGTGGCTTCCATTTATTTTTAGCCATGATCCTCAATCAAATATTTTATATCTTGACCCAGCATGAATATAATGTTATGTGTGTATGTGTGTGTCTATAGCTAAAACAAGCATTTCATATAGTGGTGTCCTTACTGCTTGTGATATACTTCTCATCTTCTTATTCTAGTTCTATCTTCTCTTTTCTTTTTTCTTTTCTTTTTTTTTTTCCTTTCTTTTCCTTTCTTTTCTCTTTTCCTTTCCTTTCTTTTCTCTTTTCTTTTCTTCTTTTCTTTTCTTTTCTTTTCTTTTCTTTTCTTCTTTTCTTTCTTCTTTTCTTTTCCCTTCCCCTTCCCCTTGTCCAATTTGTGAAATTGGTTCCATAGTTCATTAATGCATCCCAACAATTTCAAAAATTCTATTAGAGATAATGTAATGAAGAAAACAAAACACATGTTTTCTTTGTGACTATTTCATTCTAATGGGTCTAAAAAGATAAGAACTAGTTAGGAAGTATGCAGTAAGTCGAGTAATATGTGCTGTAGGGAAAAGTAAAGCAGGTAAGCCAAATGTAGAGACTCAAAGGTGTATGGGAGTGGGGAGGAATTATTTTATATCAGGTGGTAACGAAGGCATTTTAGTGGGGACCTGGAGGGAATGAACGAAAAAGCAAGCTGTGCAACTTTCTGGGAGAAAGCCTTCCACACCAGCTTAACTCTCCTCTTCCTTTTCAGGGTGCCCTTGAGAGTCTCCACTGTGTTCTGTTTCTTTCCTTCTCCCAGGTCCTTTCTTGGTCATACAAGATTTGTTTTCCCTTTTCCATTTCTTTTTTAGAGCCCTGAATGACTAGCAGGTTTAGAACAATGAGTGTTAGTATTCCACTCACTTCCCAAATTTACTCTTGGGAGATGATTCCTGCCAGGACCTAAAACATCATTTAATGCCTACAATCTCAGCTTTTATAGGCTACCTGGGTAGAATCCCTCTTGTCATAAGCCTACTAAGGAACAGGTTAGTAGGCTTTTAATGGATGTTATTGTAAGATGGAGTGTGGATTGTCTCTGTGGCCTATAGTCATTTGATTTTAAACTTATAACTCTCAAACCATCAAATTTATGGTTCTAAATGGGTCACACTTATACTTAGTAGATAAGAGTCTGTTGACCCCATTCTTTGCTTCTACTTCCATAGAAAAACATAAGAGGATAAATGATACTATACAGACATGACTCCCTATCCCCCAAACCCCACTCTGTTCTTTGCTTCCACTAGCATGGAAAAACATAAAAGGATAAATAATATTGTACTGACATAACCCTCCCCCCTGACCCTCAGACATGAGGCTTTATGCTATGGCTTAGATGTGAAATCCTGATATTTCTGTACCTAAGCATTTACTTGCCTTCATCTCTGAATATTGCTTTTTCTTATAGGCAGCAAGAATCAAAATGAGATGGAGACACTTCGAAAAGTTGCATTAAAATTCCTTTCAAATGAAGAACTATCCTGCTGGCAAATCTGGAAACAAGTGGCAAGTAATTTAACCAGGTGTCTTCAGAGAAAGCGCTCCCAGTTACAACAAGGCAATTCTATTCAGGTTTCTGAAAATGAAAATAGTGTAATGAATCATAAAGGAAATGGCTCCGCTTACACTGCAAATCAAGAGTTGTCCATTTCAAGAACCCAGGACTCTTCTGGGAATACATACTTTCACGAGTCACAGAATCAGAGTAAAGGTCAGCAAGTTAATACGAAAAATAACCAGCATATATCTGAAGCCTTCATGAAGAAATCACCACTTAATGATCATATTAACATTGACACAGAACAGAAACCTTACATTTTCAACAAATGTGGCAAAAGCATTAGTGATAGCTTTAATCAGCGTATACCTCCGAGACAAGAATTTCATCCATGTCGTGAGTGTGGAAAGGGTGTCAATTATAGCTCGGTGCTTCTACTTCATCAGAATGTTCACACAAGAGAGAAATGCTCTAGTCAGAGCTCACATTTGCAGACGCATCAGAGAATTCGCCCAAGAGAGAAACTCAATAAGTACCATGAATCTGGTGATTGCTTCAAGAAGAGCACTTTTCATCCTCATCAATCTCACCATACAGGAGAGAAGTCCTATAGATGTGACAGTTGTGGCAAGGGATTCAGTAGCAGCACAGGACTTATCATTCATTACAGGACTCACACTGGAGAGAAACCTTATAAATGTGAGGAGTGTGGTAAATGCTTCAGTCAAAGTTCAAATTTTCAGTGCCATCAGAGAGTCCACACTGAAGAAAAACCGTATAAATGTGAAGAGTGTGGTAAGGGCTTCGGTTGGAGTGTTAATCTCCGTGTTCATCAGAGGGTTCACAGGGGTGAGAAACCCTATAAATGTGAGGAGTGTGGTAAGGGCTTCACCCAGGCTGCACATTATCACATACATCAGAGGGTCCACACTGGGGAGAAACCTTACAAATGTGATGTCTGTGGTAAGGGCTTTAGTCACAATTCGCCATTAATATGCCATCGGAGAGTCCACACTGGAGAGAAACCGTACAAATGTGAGGCATGTGGGAAAGGGTTTACCCGTAATACAGATCTTCATATCCACTTCCGAGTTCACACAGGAGAGAAACCCTACAAGTGTAAGGAGTGTGGGAAGGGCTTCAGTCAGGCGTCTAATCTTCAGGTCCATCAGAATGTCCACACTGGGGAGAAGCGATTCAAATGTGAAACGTGTGGGAAGGGCTTCAGTCAGTCATCAAAGCTTCAAACCCATCAGAGAGTCCACACTGGAGAGAAGCCATACAAATGTGATGTGTGTGGTAAGGACTTCAGTTATAGTTCAAATCTTAAGCTGCACCAAGTAATTCACACTGGAGAAAAACCATATAAATGTGAGGAGTGCGGGAAGGGTTTCAGCTGGCGATCAAATCTTCATGCTCATCAGAGAGTCCACTCTGGAGAGAAACCCTATAAATGTGAGGAATGTGATAAGAGCTTCAGTCAGGCTATAGATTTTCGGGTACATCAGAGAGTCCACACTGGAGAGAAACCATACAAATGTGATGTATGTGGTAAGGGCTTTAGTCAGTCCTCTGGTCTTCAGTCCCATCAGAGAGTCCACACTGGGGAGAAACCCTACAAATGTGATGTCTGTGGAAAGGGTTTCAGATATAGTTCACAATTTATATACCATCAGAGAGGCCACACTGGAGAAAAACCTTACAAATGTGAGGAGTGTGGGAAAGGCTTTGGAAGGAGCTTGAACCTTCGCCATCATCAGAGGGTCCACACAGGAGAGAAACCCCATAGATGTGAGGAATGTGGTAAGGCCTTCAGTCTCCCCTCAAATCTTAGGGTCCATTTGAGTGTTCACATTAGGGAAAAACTATTTAAGTGTGAAGAGTGTGGTAAGGGCTTCAGTCACAGTTTACGTCTTCAAGCCCATCAGAGAGTCCACACTGGAGAAAAACCATACAAATGTGATATATGTGGTAAGGACTTCAATCACCATTCACGTCTTAAATACCATCAGAAAGTCCACACTGGCAGGAATCGTTCAAAGTGAAGAATGTTAATGCTTCAGTCAGGATGCACATCATCATGTGTTTGGAGAGTCCATGCTGGTAATAAACCATCAAGTATTGAGAGTGGAAAGGGATTCCTCAGCTCTTTCTAACAAATCCGTTAAAATGATAACATGGGACCATAATAACAGGAATAGAACTAAAATTCGGGAGGAATGGCTTGCAACTCTTGCCGAGATCCAAGTGATATAAATGGTCTTTAAAACTGAACATATGCCTAAAGATAATGTGTGAAAAGGATATTTGCCAAATACTAGCTAGTTTTGGGGGGGGGGGCGGTCAGGGAGGCTTTTGGATAATTTTCCCTTTAATTTACATTTTATACTTATTTATAGTAACTGTTATTTTTACTAGAGCTATCAAGCTGTGAAAAATGAATAAAATTACTGACTAAAGTTTCCTGACCAAGAACTCATGATTGCTTTATTTCATATGGTATATTAGATTACAATTAAGGAATAGAACCCCAATGATGAATCTTTGATCTTCAGAAGTAAATTTATATCTGCTGCAGATGTATATAAAAGAATGGTCATTGCCTCATTGTTTACAATAGCAAATAATTGGATTGCCAAAGTATTTTATGATTTAATTCAGTGGAACGCTAGCTAGACATCAAATAGGAGAAGGTAAATTTGTAGTTAAGGATGTTGGAAGATGTCCAGAATATATTAACCTGAAAAAACCAAGCGTGGGATTTTTGTGTAATCACATGAATAGGTACTTGTAGTTCTCGCTAAATAAGATTTTGCTTTCTATATTTTGCATTTCTTTAAACTTACTGTTTTGAAACAATCTAAAGCTACAAAAATGTAAAAATTATATAAAATCTCCTATATACACTTTACTCCAGCAGTTAATATGTTTGAATCATTTGCTCTATGTATGTGAATGTCTATATATACACACATTGATTTCTATGGGTACACAGAATTTTTAACCATGAATATGTTAGAGACCATTTGCCCCTTGCACCCAAATACATTAAATGTATGTACTAAGAACTAGGATATTTAATTTACTTACATAGCTACAATACAAAGTATAGCATTCAGGAAAATTTATTATTTTTTTTAAAGATTTATTTATTTATGATAGACATAGAGAGGCAGAGACACAGGAGGAGGTAGAAGCAGGCTCCATGCCGGCAGCCCGACGCGGGACTGGAGCCCGAGGCGGAACTCGATTCCGGGACTCCAGGATCGCGCCCTGGGCCAAAGGCTGGCGCTAAACCGCTGAGCCACCCAGGGATCCCCGCATTCAGGAAAATTTAATGTTGATACATAGCACTAACTTAAATAGCATCAAACTTTATCAGTTGTCCTCATATTTACCAGATTGCTTCTGGTCCAGAATCCAGTCAAGGATCATACATTGCATTTCAGCTTTTTTTTTTTTTTTTAATATTTAAATCTGGTTCCTTTTTTATTTATTTATTTATTTTTAAAGATTTACTTATTCATGATAGAGAGAGGCAGAGGCCCAGGCATTGGGAGAAGCAGGCTCCATGCTGGGAGCCGACGTGGGACTTGATCCCGGGACTCTAGGATCGCGCCCTGGGCCAAAGGCAGGCGCAAAAACGCTGAGCCACCCAGGGATTCCCACGTTTCAGTTTCTTTAATCAGGATCACTATCTCCTTGTTTTTAATGACCTTGATATTTTTGAGTGTCTCTTAACTTGGATTTGTCTGAGGCTTTCTCATTATTGGATTTAAATTATGCATTTTTTTGACATATGATTCCCTAAATGATATGTCCTTGGTGTGTCACATAGGAAACATGATATGTTTGTCTGATTATAGGTGAGGTTAACTTGGTTAACTCAAGGTAGTTGTGAGTTGGGTTTTTCCCCTGTGAAGTTACCATTTTTACCTTTGTAACTAGTGATTTGTGAGGAGGTTCTGTACATAGCTTGTTTCTCAATCAATTTTCCTCCACTAGTTTTACCAGCCATTGGAAAATGTGGCGTAAGTCAGCTGTTACTGATGGTTGCAAAAGTGGTTTTCTATAATCATTCCCTCAACATTTGTTAGCAAACATCTGTCCTGTTTACTCATTTACTTTTCACAGATTTGAGCACATCCTTACTGTGGCACAATATGATGTCTCACACTTATTTTGTACTCCCCTATTTCTCCAGAAGCCTTGGTTCTTTACAGTGGGGAATGGTTTTTAGAAATCAAGACCTGGGAAATAGATATGCTGTTTTTTCACTATGGAGAGGACTGAGATGATAAGTAGGTAGGTAGATAGGGTGGTGGGTAGGGAGTGCATAGGTAGAATGAGTCATGAGTTTATTCTACCACCAACTTTTTTATTTAGAGATTTAGAGAGTGTGTGTGAGTGGGGGGAGGGGCAGAGGGAAAGAGAATCTCAGGCCGACTCTAGAAGGTGAAGCCCAATGTGGGGCTTGATCTCACAACCCTGAGGTTGAGATCTGAGCTGAAATCAAGTCAGACAGTTAACCAACTGAGCAACCCACATACCCCTCTACCATCAATTCTTTTTTTTTTTTTTTAAGATTTTATTTATTGATGAGAGACAGAGAGAGGGAGGCAGAAGGAGAGGCAGGTTCCCTGTGGATCAGGGAGCTTGATGCAGGACTAGATCCAGGACCCCGGGATCACAACCTGAGCCGAAGGTAGACACCCAACTGAGCCACCCAGATGTCCCTCTACCATCAATCCTTAATCCAACATCATAGTGTTCTTTCTAGCCTTCCCCCATTATAAATTGCATCTTTGTTCTCCAAGAATAAGAAATTTGACTCCCAGTATCATTCACATATTTACCGGAGAGTGAATATGCACTCAGCTACACCTTGGGAGTTCCGTTGTTCATGGAAAAAGAATAGGGTATTGGAAAACTAGTGCCAGAAGTGATTTGAATAGTATAGTCTTTCCACTATAACTTTTCACATTCTCAGGGCATTGACTCTTTAAACCAAATAAAATCTTATAGGACCATGAAGAAAAGAGCCTAATAGAAAAATAAATCCAAAGATGGGCATATCCAAATGAGAACCCACCAGTTAGTGATTCCTTTCTGATACTTGTACAGCTAATGTGAGGGGATGGTTCCTGGTGAAGTGCAGGTTGGAGATCAGTTCTGGCCATTAACCAGTCATCCATTATCATCTACTATTCACCTCCCATTTTCCTCTATACTTCTGAGTGAGTTTGACAATTCTCAGGCCATCAAGGACCACATCCTTCCATTGCTCCTTGAGAGAACTAAAGTATTTTAGGAGAAACTGAATAGACCAAAAAAGAATATTGGTTACAAAGTAGTATATTGTAATTTTAAAAAGACTCTGGAACTAGACTTTGGTTCAGCGATTTGCCAGTTGAGTAACTGCAAACAAGATGCTCAACCTCTCTGTTCCTCAGATTGCTTGTGTGTTCAGTATGGATGATAAAGTCTCTTCTGTTGTGAAGGTTGGAACTTTATGCGTGGCATGTAGTAAGAGATATTCAGTATTAGCTATTATCTTCAACAGATGAAATTATTACTATATATTACAAAATTCTAAGCCAGGGAACAGTATAGCTGTTGGCCAAATCCAGCCTGTATCTTATTTTTGTATGGCCCAAGAGCTGAAATTTTACATTTGTAAAGAATTTAAGGAGAAAAAGAAAGTTAAAAAATTGTAAGGAGAAAGCAAAGAATATGCTAAAGTTAATGTATATGGACTACAAAGCCTAAATAATTTATTGTCTGGCCCTTAAAAAAAAAGATTATTTTAGAGAGAGAGAGTGCACAGAGTGGGAGGAGGAGGGGCATAAGGAGAAACAGTCCCAAGCAGATTCTGCATTGAGTGGGGAACCTGATATTGGGCTTGATCTCAAGACCCTGAGATCACGACCTGAGCCAAAACCAAGAATTGGATGCTTAACTGACTGCACTACCCAGGGACCCCTGTCTGGCTCTTTATAAAAAATTTTCCCCTTGGTGTGAGCAAATTTCAGGTTCTCAAAATCCCTTCTGAGATATACACAGAATATGTGATAAAACAGAAGGATGTTATCTCAACTTAGCACTCTTCAAACCACAGGACTTAAAACTTTGAGCACTTTAAATCTTCAGGAGGTTTAAAAAAATGCCCAAAGCAACATCAAAAACTACATTTTTAATACAAAGTTATGATCATATGTGAAACAGTATGCTGCTATTACCTAGTTAACCTGCAGTTCCAAGAATAGATGCTATTTATTTCTCCATTTTTGCATGTAAGAAAATTTAGGCTTAAAGACATTAAGTATTTTCCCAAAGACAGTGGGTAATAAGTAGCACAACCAGAGTTCGAACGCAGGTCTGTCTGACAGACTTCAAAGCTACTTTTAACTGCCATCTGCATGAATTAAATTGCAAGGCCACAACCCCTAAAAATTGCAGATGCAATTTTTAGGGGTTGCATACAGCATTCACCCTATCCCATGTGAATGAATCATGAATGTAAGACTGGAAAATCCATAGACAAATACCAGATTAATCTACAAAGCCTTTTGTTATATTTCTAGTCGGGTTTTTTTGGTAATAATAACCCAAGGGATACATTTTATATTTAGTGTTTACTTGACTATATTTCTGACCTTATTAATGCAATTAATTTTCAAAAAATTTTCTTTGATGTTCTCAAGTATAAGTTTTAAATATCTATGAAGTCAATTTTGCAATTGTTCTTTTATAGATGAAAGAAATCTTTGCTTAATCCAAGGTCACAAAAAAAATCCAAGGTCACAAAGATTTTCTCCTATGTTTTCTTATACTAGTTTTCTAAGTAGGTTTTACATTTAGGTCTATGATCTATTTTGATCATTCATTTTGATACTTGTACATGATACAAGATGTGCTTAGGTTCACTTTAAAATGTGGATACCCAGTTATTCCAATACTATTTTTGTTCAAGAGATTATCCTTTCTCCATGGAATTGGGTTTTGCACCTTTGTTAAAGAGCAATTGACCATATATGAATGGGCTTATTTCTGGACACTATTCTGTCCTATTAATCTTTGTGTTTATTCTTTTATCAATACCTCTTATTCCTGATTACTGTAGCTTTTTTAAAAAATTTTTATTTATTTATGATAGTCACACAGAGAGATAGAGAGAGGCAGAGACTCAGGCAGAGGGAGAAAAAGGCTCCATGCACCGGGAGCCCAACATGGGATTTGATCCCAGGTCTCCAGGATCACGCCCTGGGCCAAAGGCAGGCGCTAAACCACTGCGCCACCCAGGGATCCCCTGATTACTGTAGCTTTATAACAAGCCTGTAAATCAAGTAAAGAAACTTTGCTTTTTCAAAATTTTTTTAGCTATTCCAGCTCTTTTGCTTTAAGCTGTAGAAGGATCTTATTGATTTCTTTAAAAAAAAATATTTGCTAGGACTTTGAAGGGAAGTGTGTTGGATGACCTCACATCTTAAGTCTTCCAGTCCATGGATATGGCATAGCTCTATTGAGATTTTTTATTTCATCAGTGATTTTTGTTTTTCAGTACCAGATTTTGCCTGTGTGTTGTTAGACCTATACTTAAGTATTTCCTGAAATTGCTTTGTTCTTTGTAACTTCTATGTATATGTGGCCCGCAAAATGTCTATTGTCTGCAAAGTTATTTCTTCTAATCCAATCTGTTTTTTTTTTTTTTTTTTTGTCTGTTTTTCTTTCTTATTGTACTGTCTGGGCCTTTCAAAGAGCTGTTGAATGGGGGTGTTGAGAGCAGTCATCTTTGCCTTTCTCTTTCTTTCTTTAATTTTATTTAAATCTAAGTTAGTTCACATATAGTGTATTATTAGTTTTAGGGATAGAATTTATTGATTCATCAGTTGCATCTAATGCCCAATACTCATTACATCGAATCAGTCTGCCTTTCTCTTAAGAGAAAGCATTTGGTCTTTTAAGTGTTATATTAACTATAGGTTTTGCAGATGCCTTTTCCAAACTTAAGAAAGTCCTTCTATCCTTAATTTGCTGAATTTTTGTATCATGAATAGATATTAAATTTTCTCAAGTGATTTTTCTGTATCTATTATGATCACATAGTTTTTCTTCTATAGTCTATTACTATGGTAAATTACATTAGTTTTCAAATGTTGGAACAGTATTGCATTCCTGAGATAAACCCACTTGATCATGGGGTATTTTACTTTTAAAATATTGTATTCTACTTGTTAATAGTAATTGTTGAGGAATTCTGCATGTGTGTTTACAAGGGATTCTGGCCTGTAGTCTTTCTTGAAGTAATGTCATTTTCTTTTTGGTAATAAGGTAGTGCTGGCCTCATAAAATGCGTTGGGAAGTGTTCTCTTCATTTCTATTTTCTCAAAGTGTTTGTGTAGATTTTATTTTATTTTTTTAAATTTTTATTTATTTATGATAGTCACAGAGAGAGAGAGAGAGAGAGAGAGAGAGAGAGAGGCAGAGACACAGGCAGAGGGAGAAGCAGGCTCCATGCACCGGGAGCCCGACATGGGATTCGATCCCGGGTCTCCAGGATCGCGCCCTGGGCCAAAGGCAGGCGCCAAACCGCTGCGCCACCCAGGGATCCCTGTTTGTGTAGATTTTTAAAAAATATTTTATTTATTTATGAGAGACACACAGAGAGAGAGGCAGAAACATAGGCAGAGGGAGAAGCAGGGTCCCTGTGGGGGAGACCGATGTGTGACTCAATCCCAGGACCCCGGGATCACGAACTGAGTCAAAGGCAGATGCTTAACCACTGAGCCACCCAGGTACCTCTGGGTTTTTTTCCACCTTAAATGTTAGTAGTATATAAGCAGTCTAGGCCCGGTTTTGTTGTTTTAGAAGTTTGTAAAATGTGAATTCAATGTCATTAATGGATTCAGGAATACTCTGGTTGTCTATTCTTTTTTAAAAGATTTTATTTATTTGAGAGAGAGAAAGTGTGCACATGAACAATGGAGAGAGGGTGAGGGAGAAGCAGACTCCCTCTGGGGAGCTGGGCTTGGGGCTCCATGTGGGGCTCAATGTAGGGCTCAATCCCAGGATCCTGAGATCACCACCTGAACTGAAGGCAGATGCTTATTTGACTGAGCCATCCAGGCACCCCATTGGTTGTCAATTCTTGAATGAGTTTTGATAGGAATTTTGACAAGGAATTTGTTCATTTGATCCAAGTTGCCACATGTGGCAAAATACTATCATAACATTCTCTTACTATCCTTTTGATGTCTTTAGGATCTGTAATCATGTCTTTTAGTCCTGCCATTGGTAATTTCTTTTAGCCTCTTTTCAAAGTTTATTGCTTTTTTTCTCTGGTGTGTTTCCTCTGTCAGTTTCATTGATTTCTGCTTCTTTTATTATTTTCTTCCTTCTGCTTGCTATAAGCTTCATTTTCTTTTCTTTTTTTTTTTAACTTCCTATGGTAGAAGCTTAAATAATCGATTTAAGAGCCTTTTCCTTTTCAAAACAAGCATTTAATGCTCTAAATTTCCCTCTAAGCATGTCTTAGCTGCATCCCACAAGTTTTTTTTTTAAGATTTTATTTAATTATTTGACATAGTGAGAGAGCACAAGCAGGGGGAACAGCAGACAGAGAGAGAGAGAGGGAGAAACAGGCTCCCCAGTGAGCAGGGAGCCCAACATGGGGCTTGACCCCAGGACCCAAGCCAAAAGCAGATGCTTAACT
Organism: Canis lupus baileyi; assembly: GCF_048164855.1. Classification (NCBI taxonomy): domain Eukaryota; kingdom Metazoa; phylum Chordata; class Mammalia; order Carnivora; family Canidae; genus Canis; species Canis lupus. The sequence continues at coordinate 111,553,244 of NC_132838.1, read as the reverse complement.
GACTGAGCCCACAAGTCCCCTTGTGACTTCCTTTCTGGTTATTTAATTTCCAGATTTGGGGGGTTTTCCTGTTCTTTTTAGAAGATTTTATTTATTTATTCATGACAGACACACAGAGAGAGACAGAGAGAGGCAGAGACACAGGCAGAGGGAGAAGCAGGCTCCACGCAAGGAGCCCAATGCGAGACTCAATCCCGGGACCTGGGGATCACGCCCTGAGCTGAAGGCAGATGCTCAACTGCTGAGCCACCCAAGCATCCCTTGGGATGACTTTTTATTGAAATATATCTTAGATACAGAAAAGTGTACAAATTATAAATATACAGCCCCATGAATTTTCAGGGTGTGAAATAACTTGTCTTATGGTTCTTTTTACTGAGGCACAATTTAAATTTATACATCTTAAGTATGGAGTTTGGTGAGTTTTGACAAATGGATACTCCTCTATAACCTGTATTCCTTAGAATGCTGAATACATCTTACAGCACATTCTACCTCTATCTCCCTTATTAAATGCTCTTTTGGGGGATCCCTGGGTGGCTCAGAAATTTAGCGCCTGCCTTCTGCCCAGGGCATGATCCTGGAGTCCGGGGATCGAGTCCCACATTGGGTTCCCTGCATGGAGCCTGCTTCTCCCTCTGCCTGTGTCTCTGCCTCTCTCTCTCTCTCTCTCTGTGTGTGTGTGTGTGTCTCACGAATAAATAAATAAAATCTTTAAAAAATAAAAATAAAAAAATAAAAGTTCTTTTGGCAAACATCAGAATACCCCAGGATTTTGCATTTTGTCTATCCATCTAGGTGCCATGCTCCATCTATGAGGAATATTCTTGAGGTCTATTTTCACTGCACAGAAGCACAAATTAAAGGGTTTTTTAATCTTTACAAACAAACTCACAGAGAATAGTGCCAAGTGGATCCTACTGCCTTCGCGCCTCCTGGAGACAGCTCACATAAGCAGAATAAACTAGCATGATTAAAGGATTACTTTAGAACATTGTGTGTGTGTGGGGGGGGTGGATTTTAGAACATTGTTAATGTCTGATCTAGAGTTTCTGTGGCACTTGTATTTATTTATTGCTGTATAACAAATTATGCTTAAACTTACTGGCTTAAAATCACAAACATTTATTTACAGTTTCTATGCGCAAGGAATCTTGGAGCATGTTTCTGGGTGGCTCCGGCTCGGGATCTCATGAAATCCCTGTCAAGGAGCCGCCATAGCTGTAGTCTTCTGAGGTCTTGGTGGGGCTGAAAGGTCTGCTTCCAAGATAGGCTTATTCACATTGTTGTCGGCAAAATACCTCAGTTCCTCGCTAGCTATTTGGGGGTCTCAGTTCCTTGCCAAGTGGGCCTCTCTGCAGCCCTGTCTGAGTGACCTCAAAACGTGGCACCTGGTTTCCCCAAGAGCTAGTGGTCTAAGAGAATGGAAAGCAGAAGCCAGCATATGTTTTATGACCTAACCTTGGAAATGATGTAGCATCATTTCTGCCATATTTTGTTGGTTTCAGAGACCGATCCTGATACATTGTGGGAGGGGACCTTTATAGGGGTAAGGATGCCAGGGGGCAGGGATCACTGGGCACCATCTTGTATGTTGACTACCACAGTAGCTTTTGTACAGATATGAACCCACAAAACCTAAAAGATGACATTAACCATTCAGGTTTATCAGAAAATCCAGCCATATTAAGTGACCACAATGGTCATAGGGTTTTTACTCCCATGGGATGTGTCCACTGTGAGAATACATTTTCTAGGTTTTTCTTCTAGTTATAATGTTCATCAGTTGAATATTATACATTAGGACTTCACTGAAATAAAGGAGAATCCTCTCAAATTTAGCTTGTTTAATGTGTGTTTACTAGCTAAGGATATAAAGGTACCATCTCATGGATTCATTATTAGGACAGAGGAAGTATTTCCTTTTGCAAATGCATTCTTTTCATTTTTTAAAAAAATATGTTATTTATTTATCCATGACAGACACACAGAGAGAGGCAGAGACACAGGTAGAGGGAAAAGCAAGCCCCACGCAAGGAGCCCAATGTGGGACTCAATCCCGGGACCTGGGGATCATGCCCTGAGCTGAAGGCAGATGCTCAACTGCTGAGCCACACAGGTGTCCCTTTCTTTTCACTTTTCTGAGGATGTCCTCTCTTTTTTTTCTGTGGAAACTCTTGGCATCACAGGATAATTCATCTGTAAACAACAAAGGACAGATTCAGCCTTTTCTAGCCATTTTTAGTTTGTCTTATACAAATATGCAGGTGATATAATGTTTTAACCATGACTTTGTAGCTCTTATACACCTGTTGCAGAAAGAGGCAATCATTATTTAGGTGATTATTTTTATGAACAAGAAAGTAAAGTTTTCCTCTGCAAAATCTTTCTGGGACATCTTTTTATTGCTCTGTAGCCTTGTATTTCTATTTTGACCTCATACATTAGTTTTGGTATAACTGTAAATGAGTCTCCTTGGCCCTGAATGGGAAGGAGCCTAATCATTGCCTCTTTGTTTCTATAAACATGAAAAAACCAGTGATAAAGTCAAGCTGAACTCTTCACTGGTTCGAATAGGGTCTCTTGGAGTGATTGACCTGTGAAATATTTCTGTCTCTGAACAAACATTCACTTGTGTGCATTTTCACCTCTGAATCTTCTTTATCCTTCCAGGACTCAGGAATCAAAACAGAATACAGACTTTTCAAAAACTGGGATTAAGATACCTTTTACATGAAGATGTTAGATGCTGACAGATATGGGAACAATTCACAAGTAAATTAACCAGAAATCAAGACTCAGTAACAAATCTGCAAAGAAAGAAGTCCAAGTTGCCAAAACAAGGTGATTCCTCCTGTCAGATGCAGGCAGGAGAATCTGCTCAGGTTTCTGAAGACGAAACTATGTAATAAAGCTTCACGGGGAGAGTTCCAATATCAAAAGCCAAGAGTTTCCAAATAAGACCACCTGGGATTTCTGCAAGAAAATCTATCTGAGAGAGCCACACAACTATCAGAGTAGGTGTCATCAAGTTGATGTAAAAAATAAACCATATAAGTGTGACCATTATGTTATGACAAAGATCTCTCATCATCATGATGATCAGGAAGTTCACAAAAGCAAGAAGTCTTAGAGCCACAATAATTGTGGAAAAGACTTCATGAGGAAATCATGCCAACATACTATAACCCACTCAGAAGAGATGCACTATGTATGTAGTGAGTGTGGGGAGGACATCGGTGACAGCTCAGTGTTTTGCATTTGCCAGAACATTCATGAAGGGGACAAAGGTGGTGAGAATGATAAGTGTGATGGGGGCTTCAGTCAGAGCTCACACCTGCAAAATCATCAGGGGTCAGCACAGGAGAAAAGCCCTACAAATGTCAAGTATGTGCTAAGAGCTTCATCCAGGACTCCTGTATTCCCACTCGCGAGCCCCTCCGCCCAAGAGGGAATATGTACAGGTGTGACGTGTGGGAAGGGCTCCAGTCATAGCCTAGATCTTAACATTCACTGTGTAGACAACACTGGAGAGAAATCCTCTAAACATGAGATGTATGATAAAGCCTTCAATTAGACACCACCACTTCAAGCCCATCAGAGATCCCACCCTGGAGATAAAACAAACAGATGGGAGGCATGCAACAGGCTAGTTCATCAGAATCCTGGTCCTCATCAGAGAGTTCACTCTGGAGAGAAAACACATAAATGTGAAATAGGTGGGAAGGACTTCAGCAAGGCTCAAATCTTCAAGCCCATCAGAAAATCCACACTGGAGAGAAGCCATATAAATGTGATGTGTGTGATAAGAACTTTAGCCGAATTCCCATCTTTAGGCCCATCAGAGTCCACACAGGAGAAAAGCCATTCAAATGTGACATATGTGGTAAGGGCTTCACTCAGATTTCACATCTTCAGGCCCATCAGAGAGTCCACACAGGAGAAAAGCCATACAAATGTGAGACATGTGGTAAGGGCTTTTGTCAGAGTTCAAATCTTCAGGACCATCAGAGAGTCCATACTGGAGAGAAACCCTACAAATGTGATGTGTGTGGGAAGGGCTTCAGTTGGAGCTCACATCTTCAAGCCCATCAGAGAGTCCATACAGGGGAGAAGCTCAACAAATGTGAAGAATGTGGGAAAGGCTTCATCAGGAACTCCTATCTTCATGTTCATCAAGGATCCACACGGGAGAGAAACCACATAAATGTGGCATGTGTGGTAAGAGCTTCAATCAGACCTCACATCTTCAAGCCCATTGGAGAGTCCACATGGGAGATAAACCCTACAAATGTTTTGACTGTACTAAGGGCTTTAGTAAAAGTTCATGTCTTCGAGTTCATCAGAGAGTCCATAATAGTGATAAATCCAGTTCATGTGATGAGTGTAATAAAAGTGTTCTTCAATTTGTAGACTTCACATTTTCTTCCAAAAATCCACACAGCAGAGAATATTTATAAAATATTATGTCTTAATAGTTCAAGAGTGAGCTGAACTTTTTTACAGTCATCTCAGTTCCATTGGAGGAAACCTATTTGTTGTGTGAATGTAGCCAGTGTTTCAAGCAGGAGTCAAAATTTCAGTCCTCAAGACATAGAAACCCCATGAAAATGGTACAGTAAGTTTCAGTCAGAACCTTCACATCCAATCAAATTTACACAAGAGAGAGGCCTTAAAAGTGATAACTAATGTCAGGATGTTAGCAAAAGTATACTTGCGGACATGACAAACCCCATGTCCACTAGAAGAGAAGCTCCATGGGGGCAGGAAGTTTGTTTACTGCTGAATGACCATGACCTCAAACCAGTTCTTAACAAACAGTAGATGCTCCGGAAATGCCTAATTTGGTGGCTAGGAAAACCTACAATAAATAAGACAAATACTTAAAAATTTTAAGGAGCTCAACCCTAGTCATAATCAGTTGTACCAGGAAATGGATTCATTATTAATTATTTTATTTGAGAGAGGATGAGTGGGGGGTAGGTGGGAGCAGGGGCAGAAGGAGAAGCAGACCGCCTACAGAGCAGCGAGCCTGACAAGGGGCTCGATCCCAGGGCCCTGAGATCATGACCTGAGCTGAAGACAGATGCTTAACAAACTGAGCTACCAGATGCCTGAGGGAAAAAATCTTGTAAGAAGCTTTAAAACAATTCAAGGAAGTGACCACTTAATAAAAATACATAAAATCTGGCAGCCCCGGTGGCACAGCAGTTTAGCGCCGCCTGCAGCCTGGGACGTGATCTGGAGACCCTGGATCCAGTCCCACGTCAGGCTCTCTGCATGGAGCCTGCTTCTCCCTCTGCCTGTGTCTCTGCTTCTCTCTCTCTCTGCATCTCTATGAATAATAATAAAAAAAATACATAAAATCATGCAATCTGCAATTTGAGTGTAAGATTTTTTTTGCAGTTGGCTCCTATCCTCTGCACGTCTTCACTTTTCCAGCAGTAATAAGCTGAGTTTTTATATTACCATTTAAGACTTTGTACATCATCAGTTATGTATAGTGTAAATCTCATTATATCTTTTGTGTCTTTTGTACCAGGAACAGACTGAATGAAAAAAGATGTTTGTTTTTAACTCCATAAGATCATGAGAAAGGGGTGTGGAAAGAGTGGGAACATTATAGCATGCATTTTGGACAATGAAGAAAGCTATTAAGGCACAGAGCATTTTGGATACCACCCCACACTTCCCAGCTGCTTCAGTAGTTTCAAGTGTGCTTGGCTGAACAGTTTACTTTGGTGTATATTTACTGGAGAGAGGGAGAGAGAGAACAGTTTCTCACAATTTTTTTTTTTTTTTTTTTTTTTTTTTTGGCCCTTACCTTCCAGGACACTGAATAGTTAAGTTCCATGTTACTATCAAAAGTTCAAGGTGAGTAATGCTGTGCTTTGTCATTTCAAGATCCCAGGGTGGGATACTGGATCTCATGGCTGTTTATCAGGATGTTTTCAGTTGTAAGACATAGAAAGCCCAGTTCAAACGGAGACAAAAGGAGAATTTATTGGTGTGCATAATTAAAAAAAATATGGGTAGGATCAGATATAGGCCCAGTTGAAATTGGCTCTGGATCAAGTCTTCTGTCATTTTCTAACCTCTGCCCTTCTGGTTGAATTAGTTCTCACATTCATTTTTTTTCCCAACCTACTTTTAGGAAATTTATTTAAAGAATTGACACTCTATTAACTCTTCTAGCATACTCCCCTGTCTGTATACTTCTAAAGTAGTTGTTTTCTGAATCTCTTGTTGTTCCTGTTAGTTACCAGAGGTTTGGCATTTTCCTAAATATTCCATATCTAAATGATAATATCTGTAAGGTTACTGTGAATTATGATTTGCTATTTTTATCATGCATCTGTGTTCTGGAGTATCTTTTTCTTTTCTCCTGTGTAAATTAGGGTTTTTTTTTTTCTAAAAAATAATGCCTGAAATTTTTTTAAAGCAAAATAATTCAGAAAAGGCACTAATGCAATACTGCGGACATACATAAACAATACTGAACATTTTTAGGATATCTGTGTGTATGAATACAGATCTATTCAGGTTTACAAAACTAGAATAATATGCATTCTATGTTGTAACTAGATTTTCTTCACTCATTAATACATTGGGAACATTTTCCATCAATATTGATTTATAACATTTTAATTGTGTAATATTCCAGTAATGCAGACATATCATATTTTAACCAATTTCCTACTGATGAATGTTCAGTTTGTATCTTCTAAATGGTTCAGCAAATAATTAGAACAGTGATATCTATCTTCAAGTTCTTGTACTGTTATTTCCTTGGAAGAAGTTTCTAGAACTAGTGCTGTATCCGAAAATAGTAACTTTTAGATTTGGTGTATACTGGGCTGCTATATTCCCAAAATACACAAGACTGTTCATTTCTCTCAACCCTTACGAGTAAAGGACACACAATCTTGATGGGATAAATATGACCTCCTGGTATTCATCTTGCTTACCAGAAGAAAAGAAATCCTCTGTGGAAAAAGACACTAGACAGAGCCTCCACATATTTTTATGAGCAATGTCTGGCATTAAAATATAAATTCTTATGAGGAAAAATAATGATTAAATACCCAAAGAAAAAGATGGTTGTAACTGACCCATAGTGATCTAGAAATTGGATTTACCAAATATGGATTTTTAAATATCTTTTATTATGTTCATGAAGATGTGGACAATTTCACCAGAGAACTGAAATCTATTTTTAAAATACCATCAAACAGTTCTGGATTTGATAAATACAGTAACTCATTAAGAATTTAGTAGATGGGGGCAGCCCCGATGGCTCAGCGGTTTGGCGCCGCCTTCAGCCCAGGGCGTGATCCTGGAGACCCGGGATCGAGTCCCACCTCAGGCTCTCTGTGGGGTGCCTGCTTCTCCCTCTGTCTGTGTCTCTGCCTCACTCTCTCTCTCTCTGTCTCTATGAATAAATAAAATAAAATCTTTTTTTTAATAAAATAAAATCTTAAAAAAAAGAACTTAGAAGATGGACTTAAATTAGATATGGCTAATGCTGTTTATTCTCAAGTATTTTGCTCAGTAGACTGAGCAACTCCAGGGCAGACACCATGTTTTATTGTGTAATATCTATGCAGTGAATGTTTGTAGAAGTGATGAGGCTTCAGAGGATAGGATCCTTGCTGGAGAGAATGAGTTTTGGGAGCCCTTTGGGCAACACGTCCCATGAACAAGTCTTGCTTTTGAAAGTTAAATCAGACAACTGTTTTTTTTTTTTAAGGTTTTATTTATTTATTCATGAGAGACACACACACACACAGAGAGAGAGAGAGAGAGAGAGAGAGAAAGGCAGAGAGAGGTACAGGCAGAAGGAGAAGCAGGCTCCATGCAGGGAGTCCGAAATGGGACTCGATCCCGGGGCTCCAGGATCATGCCCCAGGGCTGAAGGCAGCACTAAACCGCTGAACCACCCAGGTTGCCCAAATCAGACAACTTTGTCAATAAAAATCTTTCCTGAGATTTCTTTCCAAATCAGTAATTCTGGAACTTCCCATCCTTGGTAATTAAGGCCTAGGTAGTGTGGCTGCATTTGGGAGACTTAGGAAAAAAAAAAGAACATGGAGGATTTGATTTAGAAGCACAAGAAGAGAAGTGAGAATGACAAGGGTTGGTGGGGGCAGGGGGGCAATCTTTGCAGGTAAGAAGCCAAGTGAAGATATCTTCAAGGAAAAGGGTAGATGAGGAAATGTTTCAGGCTAGGAGGAGCCAGTTGTCATAGCTGGTAAATGTTAAACTTCCTACCAGGTAATGCCCAGGCTAAGTAGTTAGGAGGGCCAAGCAGACCTGGTTTTATGGATTCTTTTCTGTCATTTGCCTTCTCCTGTTCCAATGGAAGACAGTTCAGCAAATTCCAGGGAAGTGAGATGTCTTTACATATCTTGTCTAATCTCAGAGATGGATATGTATGTCCAATGAAGGAAGCTTAACATCCGTGGGGGTGAGGAGTACTGCAGGGTCACCATTCTTATGTATTGGAGCCTCAGTAAAGTGAGTGATAGTAATCCTCATTGCAACATAAGAAAATAGGCTTGGGAAAATTAAAAACATTGCCTTAGTCACACAAGTAGCAGGATTTCCACAGGTTGTCAATTTTCAAGATTTTAATTCTTTAAAAAAAAGATTTTATTTATTTATTCATGAGAGACACAGAGAGAGAGGCAAAGACATAGGCAGAGGGAGAAGGAGGCTCCCTGTAGGGAACCTGAAGTGGGACTCGATCCCAGGACCCCAAGATCGTGACCTGAGCCAAAGGCAGACGCTCAACCACTGAGCTACACAGGCATTACAAGATTTTAATTCTTAATTATGAAAAATTTCATAAAGAGAAAATATAATGGTTCCCCACATACTGATCTCTCACATTCAAATTACCAGGATTTTACTACATTTGCTTAATCTATTCCCTTTTACTTTTTATTTTAAATGCTGAAATAATTTAAAGCAACTCTGATATTTTATACCTATTTCAATAGGCATTTCTTAAATATTGGCTTTTTTGGTTTTTTACAAAACCACAAAGCCATTATGAAACCCAATAAAATAATCAAATTTCTGTGATTGCTTCAAATGCTTATTTTACAGTTTAATCTACATGTTTTTTCATTTCTTATTTTTTATTTTATCTTCCTTCCTTCATACTGTTTTTGTCTAATTTTAGTATTGAGATTTTATTGCCCTCTCCTATTTTCTGGGAGAGATTGTGTAGAATTAGTTCTGATTATTCTTTACATGTTTGGTAGAATTCTCCAATGAAACCATCTGGCCTTGGGTGTTGTGCCCAAGGGTACAAATGACTGCTAAGTTTAGGTACTGGTGTGACTACTTAAAAATTGTGTGACCTTATACACATAGATGAATCTCTCTGCCTCTATTTTTTCATTGTTAAGTGAGGCTAATATTTGGAATGTTATGAATGAAAGACTTAATACATGTCAAGCAGTGGAAACTGTACCCTGCTCACAGTAACAACTCATGGATCTTTGTCTCACTAGTCTAATAGATGGTACACACACTCACAAAACCGTGAGAAACATAATTCTTAATAGTTACACACCAAAATCAATCCCCTGAGATCAAGAATAACACAGGAATGTCTACAATCAGGACGCTTGGGTGGCTCAGTGGTCGCCTTCGGCTTAGGGTGTGGTCCCAGGGTCCTGGCATCGAGTCCCACATCTGGCTCCCCATGAGGAGTCTGCTTCTCCCTTTGCCTATGTCTCTGCCTCTCATGAGTAAATAAATAGAATCTTTTTTAAAAAAAGAATGTCTACTATCACATATTATCTATAATTATGGATTTTAGCCAGTGCAAGGAAACAATAATTAAACAAGGAGTAGAAAGGAAACTAATTATTTGCAGATATTATAATAAAATATAATATAAATAAAATATTAGAGGGGCACATGGGCAACTCAGATGGAGTCTTGATTTTAGCTCAGTCATGATCACGACCCAACTGGGGCTCCACACTGAACATGGCATCTGCTTAAGTTTCTCCCTCTACTTCTCTGTTTGCTCCTCCACCATTCCATGCTCTGTCTAAAAAATAAAAATAAATTTAAAAGATTTTAAATATTAGAATTATTAGGTAAATTTAAGTCACAACATACCATAAAATTAAAAATTCAATGATATTCTTATATACTAGCAACAATCACAATGTTAGAAGTAAAAGAATTTGTGAAAAGTTGGAAGTATCAAATAGGCAGAACTAAATCTAATGAAAGAAATGGGAAAAAAAAAAAAAAAAGAAAAAAAAAAAAGAAATGGGAGACCAAGGCAGCCTGGGTGGCTCAGCGGTCTAGCGCCGCCTTCAGCCCAGGACGTGATCCTGGAGTCCCGGAATCAAGTCCCAGGTCTGGCTCCCTGCATGGAGCCTGCTTCTCCCTCTGCCTGTGTCTGTGTCTCTGCCTCTCGTGCGCGCTCTCTCTCTCATTAATAAATAAATAAAATCTTAAAAAAAAAAGTGAGACCAACACAGAAAACAAAACATTACTGAAAGAAATTGCAGACCCAAATAAATGACAGACAGATAATCAAATCTCTCCAAGTTGATCTATAGATTCAGTACAATCTCAATACCAAGCAGGATGTGTGTGTTTAAAATGACAAATTGATTCTAAAATGTGCATAGATATTTAAAGGGCCAAGAACTGTGAAGACAATCTAGAACAACTAGAGGGGTTATGGTTACAAATACCAAACCTTTGATAAAAATACAGTTACTAATGGGATGCCTGCGTGGCTCAGTTGCTTAAGTGGTGGACTCCTGATTTCAGCTCAGGTCATGATCTCGGGGTTGTGAGATCAAGCTTTGTGTTCTGGCTTTGCTTTTCACTGGGAGTCGACCTGAGATTCTCTTTTCCTCTCCCTCTGCCCCTGATCTTAACTCCATAGTATGTAAAAAAAAAAAAAAAAGCAGAAATTGACACTGTATAATCCACCAATTTTACCAGTTTTTTTCTAAAGATTTTATTTATTTATTCATGATAGATGCAGAGAAAGAGAGAGGCAGAGACACAGGCAGAGGGAGAAGCAGGCTCCTTGCCAGGCCAACGTGGGACTTGATCCTGGGTCTCCAGGATCACGCCCTGGGTCAAAGGCAGGCGCTGAACCACTGAGCCACCCAGGGATCCCCAATTTTACCAGTTTTACAAGTACTTTTTTTGTGTGTATATATTTATATAATTTTATGTAGTTTTATGTAACTATTACTGCAATCAAGATACAGAGCTGTCCCATCACCACAGGCTCCCTGGTGCCTTTATAGACACACCCACTCTCACCATCCCTCACCCCTGGCAATCAATAATCTGTTCTCCGTCACTACAATTTTATTTCAAAAATGTTACATAAATAGAATCATACAGTGTGGAAGCTTTTGAGATTGGCTTTTATCATTCAGTATAGTGACCTGGAAATCCAACCCAATTGTTGCTTGTATCAATATTTTTTTCTGTTGACCTTAAAAGTAAAACTGTTATTTTACCAGCAAAAATGGGTTTATTCAGGAATAGCAGAGAATTGCAATTTGGGGCAGGCAAGTTGCAGCAAAAACCATAGGCTAGTCCAACAAATAAAGGAGAGGAATGTTATTTTATGGAGAAGGAGGAAGTTGGAAGAGATTATTTCAAAGGAAAGTCCATTGGACAAATGGAAGAGTCCGAGGTGAGGACAATCTTTCCTTAACTGGTCCGTGTCTTGTAGGAGATGCAGTGGATGCTACAAGATGCAAAGCAATCTTTCCCTGTTGGGATCCGTACAATTACGGATGAGGAGATACAAATCCGTACATTTCTTGATGAGGAGTGGGATGGTATGAGAGCGCCCCCTTCTGGCCTTCTGGCTCTATTTTAGTGAAGTTTCTTTTTATTAATTAATTAATACATTAATTTATTAATGCAGATTCGTATTCCATGGGATAGATGTACTACAGTTTGTTTAACCATGCACCTGTTAGGGCAGCCTGGGTGGCTCAGCGGCTTAGCGCGCCTTCATCCCAGGGCGTGATCCTGGAGACCCGGGATCGAGTCCCACATCAGGCTCCCTGCATGGAGCCTGCTTCTCCCTCTGCCTGTGTCTCTGCCTCTCTCTCTCTCTCTCTTTCATGCGTAAATAAATAAAATATTTTTTAAAACCATGCACCTGTTAGAAGACACTTGGGTTGTTTCCAGTTTTTATTTAAATTCAATTTGCCAACGTATAACACCCAGTGCTCATCCCATCAAGTGCCCTCCTTAAGTGCCCATCTCTCAGTTACCCATCCCCCTTCCACTGTTTCCAGTTTTTGATGTTACGAATAGAGCTGCTGTAAAGAGTCACATACAGGTTTTTGCATCAACATAAGTTTTCATTTCACTTCATTTATTCATAAGGGCTCAAGTGTGCAATATAAGTGCATATCTTGTTTTAAATGAAATTACCAAATACTCCTCTAGAGTATCCATGATGCCTTGTATTCCCACCAGCAACGTATGAGTAATTCAGTTTCTTTACATCCTCACTAGCATAGTGTTTTCACATTTTACATTTTGATCCACATTGTCTGAGAGCCTTCCAGAAAGTCTCTATGAACATACTCTCACAAAAGGTTCATGAGAAATGTACTTCCCTATCCTATTACCAAAGAGTTGACATTGTCAATTTCTCTGTGTCAAATATAAAGAAACAAAGAGAGGACAGATGTTGTAAAAGATACTCATGACCACTGACATTCTGGGAACTTGGATTTCTGTAAGGTTTTCTCCATTCCCTCAGTGGTAAAGGCTATTCACTATGCCAGGACTGTACAAATAATGCGGTTTATGCCAGACACTTGCTTTCCCTCTGGGTCAGGAATTTGAGCTCATTGCTAGGCAGAGCGTGCTGATGTGACCAGCCTGTAATAGAAATCTTGGGTATTGAGTGTGTCTAATGCGCTTCCCTCATAGACACACTTCACATGTGTTGTCACAATTTCCCTTGCTGGGGAATTAAGTGTGTTCTGTATGACTCCATATAGAGAGGACTCTTGAAAGCTTGGATTGTTTTTTTCCTAGACTTCACCCCATGAAATAAAGTTTCAGATAAACTAGACCAAAAAAAAAAGAGGGTGAAGGAGGGAAACACTGAGCTTCCTTGATAGAGAACACTTGGCAGCATTGTCACAACCTCCCTCCCCAGCTGTTGTTGATCTTGTAAATGTTAGACCTGCTGATCAGGGCTTGAGTAAGCTTACAACGAGAGGGTAAACAGGGGGCTTTTAAAAATATTTATTTATTTGAGAGAGAGAGAGAAAGAAAGAGTAGGAGGAGGGAAGAGCAGAGAGAGGGAGAGAGAAACTCAAGCAGACTCTGTGCTGAGTGTGGAACCTGATGTGGGGCTTGATCTCATGACGCAGAGATCATGACCTGAGCCAGAGCCAAGAGTCAGAAGCTTAACCAACTGCACCACCCAGGGACCACCAAAGAGGGACTTTGAAAGACATAGCTGTGTATTTTGTGGCTATTGTACCTGGATGTATGATAAAAATTGATGCAAGTTTATATGCTTATAACCTAAACACTAGAGGGATCATTCCAATTGGGAAAGCTGCAGAGAATGTGTCATGGACCACACTCACTTGTTTCCTGCTGCCTGTGAGCAGGTTGAAATTTAAACTGAATGTTGGTAACAGAATGAGTCTCTGTAACTGATGATTTCTGCTATGTGTCTTGCCTATTGGAGCCTCTGGGGAAAGGGAAGCAACATGAAAAGAATGTCCATCTCCATGTGGAGATACAGTTTTGGAGCTTTCAAAAGGAGATTTTAGTTGCTAATGAGCTCTCAGAAAATCAGATGTCTGACCCTGAGAGGCAGATATTTCTCCAATCTGATGTGCATAGTTTTAAGAGGTCAGTTTGGACTCTAAGAATGACAAGGCAGAAAGGGCTTAGGACAGCTTTACTTGGGCTTGGGCACAGCTGTCTGACCCTTTAGTCTTAGCCTTGCTGCTGCCAGAGAAAAGCAGCTGGCTTTTCTGGAATGCTGAAAATCACAGATCCTCACTGCCTGGACCTGTCTCTCGGCTGAAACCTGATACTGTCTGCCTGAGTTGTTTCAGCCCCAGGATGTACTGTGCTGAATTGAAGTGGGATGGAATTGCTCCACTCAGGAAACTGGCTCAGACCATGTGACGCTTGCACTCCTCTGGGGAACCCTAAGCTGTGACAAAACCTTATGGATGCTCCTGCTTCTGGGTGTATAGCCAAAGGAAATGAAAGCTGTCTACCGAAGAGATGCTGCACCCTCATGTTTATCGCAGCATTATTCACAATAGTCAAGCTATGGAAACAACCTATGTGTCCACCAGCCGATGAATGGATAAAAAAGACATGGTGTATATAATGCAATGAAATTCAGCCATGAGAAAAAAAAGGAAGTTCTGTCATTTGGAACAGCATGGATAAACCTGGGGACATTATACTAAGTGAGATAAGTCAGAGAAAGACAAATATCATATGTATGTATGTGTATGTATATATACATATAAAATATATGTATATTTTTGTATACACATGTATATATGTATATAAAATATATATTTAAATATTTATTTGAAATATAGAGAGAGCATGAGTCCTCATCCTCAAGCTGACTCCCTGCTGAGCACAGAGCCTGATACAGGGCTGGATCCCAGGGCTCTGAGGTCATGACCTGAGCTGAAGCCAGGAGTCAGCCACTTAACTGACTGAGCCACCCAGGTGCCCCACCATATATTTTTTTGTATGCAGAATCTAAAAAAACAGACAAGTCATAAAAGCAGAGTAAAATATCAGTTCCCAGGGGCTAGCTGTAGGGGAATGGGAGTTGGTGAAGGCTACATCTGGAGTCCTATTACACAGTGCAGGGATTATAAACAACATAACTGTATTATAAACATTGAGCTTGCTAAAAGACTAGGTGTTAAATGTTCTCAACACTAGAAGAAATGATAATTATGTGACAACATGTTAACTAATGCTGCAGTGGCAATCCGATTGCTGTATAAATGTATCAAATCAATATGTTGTACATCTTGAATTTACACAATGTTATATGTCAAGTATGTCTCAATCAAAAAAATGTGGACGCTGCTGGACCCTCTGGATTGCATGGAAACACCTCCAGCAAAGGGCTTATTGCCTGATGGGGTCATCTGACACTGAGCTGCTGATCCACACTAGATGATGATACAGAGACTGATTGCATTCCTAGCTCGTGAGACCCATGTGTCAAATAGAAACACATCTGGACTTCTGTAAGGAGAGACTTCATTCAGTAGGGAGAAGCCTCCAATTTCAGAAATCTGAAAGTGTCTCAAATTGAGACAGAAAAACAGTATTTATTTTCCAAGGCAGGGTAAGCAGGCACTTCGTAGGGGAGGAGCAGGTGGCCAAAGCAGGGCTTCACAGAAACATTTTATGTCTTCAAAGACATCTCAAGATCTCCTTGAGATGCTAGAGAATGGTGGGCAAGGTAAGAAATCCAGAAGTAGCACCCAGAAAATGACTCCACTGCTCTCCAAATCCCCTGACCAGGGAACCTCAACAATCACCTAGCCCACACCACCAGCCCTGCCCAGTTTTGGGCTCACACATCCCCCCATTCATTTTACAGTCCACCCTTCATGTGTTTGAGGGACTGTTGATAGGAAGCTGAGGAAGAGCTGGTCACCTCTCAGGCATTGCAGGAGGTTAATTAATAAAATATCCCTGGAGGGTGATGGAAGACTTCATAAAGTCAACACCTGGGTAGGGTTTTGAGGGGCATGTGAAAATTCTCATACCTGCCCTTCAGAAATGAAGGGAGACAGCGCCTCTCAGGTGTAGACACTGGTCTGAGCAAAGTAGTGAGAGAACCTGACTCAAGAAAGACCTTTTCTAGAAAGTTGGGTATAGAAAAGGAAACCCTGCTGGATGTCATGGGCAAAACTGAGTCTAGGGGCACCAGACCTTTATTCCATCCAGTGGGTTTTTCTGGGTGACTCCCAGTTGCTGAGCAGAAGGCATCTATCTGATGGTCCTGGAGCCAGAGAGGGGAAGTTAGTTGGGAGGTAATGCCTCTCCAAGTAGGAAGGGAACTGAACCATGCAGGTGATACATCTCAGGTGCTTCTGATGTGCCCTGCATTATGCTTCACAACAACCCTATGTGGACATTACGATTATCTTCCTTTTACATGGACAAGGCACCAAAGCAGAGAGAGAGAGCAGGCCAGTGGCAGAACCTCAAAGATGTGGCTCTAGAAACCACCCCCTTCCCTATGTTTTATTACCTGGCAAACAGGGCATTTGTCAGCAGAAGCTTCCTCTTTTCTGCCTTTGTCCTCGACTTCTTGTGGTGAGCTGCACTGTGGACCCAAAGATGTCCATGTCCTTTTTTAAAAAAAGATTTTATTTATTAGAGAGAGAGAGGCAGAGACACAGGGAGAGGGAGAAGCAGGCTCCATGCAGGGAGCCCGACGTGGGACTCGATCTCGGGTCTCCAGGATCAGGCCCTGGGCTGAAGCCAGTGCTAAACCACCGAGCCACCCGGGCTGCCCAGATGTCTGTACCCTAATCCCCAGAGTGTGTATGTTCCTTTAAATGGCAAAAAGGACTTTGCAGGTGTGATTAACTTGAAGGTCTTGAGGAGAGTAGCATGGGTATCCAGGTGGCCCCAGTGAAATCAAAAGGGTCTTATAAGAGGAAGGCAGGTGGAGGGAAGGAGAAGTGTTATGCAACTGGCCTTGAAGATGGAGGAAGGGGGCGATGACAGTAGCTTCTAAAAGCTGGGGGAAGGTAAGAAACGCTTCTCCCCATGGAACTTCAGAAAGGAATCTGATCTGCTCAACACTTGATTTTAACTGTGTAAGAATCCTTTTGGGATTTGGATTTCTAGAACTGTAAGAAAATACATTTCCGTTGGTTTCAGTTAGCACAAAGTTAATTTCAACTGCCATCAGAAATGAATTGCCTCCTGGCCTGTCCTTTCACGGATTTGGTGAGCATCCCCTTTTCTCTGTATTTGTCTTTAGAGCAGCCCAGTGACAAATAGCAGAGGTTCTAGACTCAGAGCCAGATTCAAGTCCAGCCATGCCACTTCCAAGCTTTATGACCTGGATAACTTTGTCTCACTGACTCTCAGTCTTCTCGTTTGTTATATGGGAATGACAGTCATCAGAATCCTCATTCTTTAGGGAGAACTGATCTACTGTGCCAGATTTTACATAAATAAGCTCACAAAAACCCCCAAACCACTCTCTGGGTTGGGTTTTGCTATCACTACCCAAATATTGTTTTTTTAAAAAAGATTTTATTCATAAGAGACAGAGAGAGAGAGAGGCAGAGACACAGGCAGAGGGGGAAGCAGGCTCCATGCAGGGAGCCCGACATGGGACTTGATCCCAGGTTTCCAGGATCACGCCCTGGGCTGAAGGCGGTGCCGAACCGCTGAGCCACCTGGGCTGCTTCCCCCAAATATTGTTAAACAGGGAATCGAGTTTTTGTTTGACATGACAAATGAAAGTCAAAGTTTTCATTAGTCCATGAACAAGGAGGAATGTACCTTGGAGCCTCTTCTGGCTTCCAGAAGAAAATCCACCAGCAATTATTCCTTTTTATAAAACAAACATTAAAAAAAAAAAAAAACCTACCATGCAACAATTAAAGCCACCAATCAGGATTTCATAGCTTTCAAAGGCAAAGTTCCCTGGTGTTCAGGTGTCTTACAAGCCCATTGGCAAAGATAACTTCATGAGGGGAAGAGCCTCTGCTTTTCTGCACCTGCCAGGAGATGGGGTGAGGGGACTCCCCAGCTCCCCTGCACCCTCTTGCAAGCAGAATTATAACCGCTTTCCTTCTCCCCACACATTTATTTTTAAAGATTTTATTTTTAAAAAATATTTATTCACGAGAGACAGGCAGAGACACAGGCAGAGGGAGAAGCAGGCTCCATGCAGGGAGCCTGACATGGGACTTGATCCTGGATCTCCAGGATAACACCCTGAGTTGAAGGCAGCGCTAAACCACTGAGCCACCTGAGCTGCCCTAAAGATTTTATTTATTCATGACAGACACACAGAGAGAAGCAGAGACTTGGCAGAGGGAGAAGCAGGCTCTCCGCAGGGAACTCGGTAGGAGGCTAGACCCCAGGACCCCAGGATCACAACCTGAGCTAAAGACATACGCTCAACCACTGAGTCACCCAGGTGCCCCCTCTCCCCACATGTTTAATCTTTGCAACTATCCTACAAGGTAGGCACATGTTTATCCTCCCCTTGCTGATGACCGAGTTAACGCAAAGTTATTTGACCAGGTAGCAGCAATGGTTATGATTTGAACTGGCGCATTTTGGTACCAGGGCCAAAGTACATGTTAGTGGCTCCCCTGCCCACACTGCCCAGGACCAGCATGGCCAGTCTGGGAGCTCTGAGAACAGTCGTTGGCACCATCAGACTCTGCTGTTCTCCTCCCAGGTGAAATTAGCGGTAGCTGGAATCCACACCCCCCTCACCAATCCATGTGGAGCTGTGTCTGTTTCATATAAGGGGCGCTTTTAAAAAATTTTCACAAAGATGCCACGTTGGCTAGAGAATTTCTGGCCTTTGTCTCATGACTTTTCCTTTCTGTAGTTCTGTCTTCTCATGACTCTGGCCTTCCCCTAGAAAAGGAGGAGACAATGACCACATTTCAGGTGAGTTCTTTTATCACCTTTTGTAATGAGTGGCCACCTCTTTTCTCAATATCCTGAAGAGTGAAGGATAACGCCAGATATTTAGTATCTTTAATATATCAGATATTTACTTTTTGATTTCATTCATGGTTCTCATTCTCACTTTTGATTCACAAATAGTGTAAAATTAATAATTCCTACGTTATTTGGTTTACAAATTAATTGTTTTCAATGCTCTTTTAAAAACCTTCATAACTGAGTTTCTAAGGATCATGTCTGCGAGGCGGGATTCCCAATCCAAAGACAATGGCCCCAATGGGATGGAGCCCGAAGGTGTCATTGAGAGTAACTGGAATGAGATTGTTGACAGCTTTGATGACATGAACCTCTTTGAGTCTCTTCTCCATGGCATCTACGCCTATGGTTTCAGAAGCCTTCTGCCATCCAGGTGTGGAGGCCGAGAGAATTAGAGCCATTTAAGTTTAACAGTGGCACAGGTACAGCCATTGTAGCTTCGGCAGCCATCTCAGGCCACCGTGACCAGGCCACTGTGACCAGGTACTGACCTCTACCTTACCCCGGCTACAGAAAAAACACAAAGCACGCTCTTATCAGAATAAGGAAGCAAGAGCTTGTGTGACCTCTTTACTGGAGATTCTCACATCCCCACCCTTACTGAAAAACCCCACCTTACCCCTAGACCAGCCCATAAAATCTAGCTGGAACCCCCCTCGGGGCCCAAGTCCCTGCTCCTCTGTGTCGGGTACACTAGGACCCAGGCTCGAGCTTGCTAATAAACCTTCGTGTGCTTGCATCGGTGTCGGCTCCTTGGTGATTTCTGGGATTCGCAATCTTAGGTGCAACATTTGGGGGCTCATCTGGATCTGAGAAACCCCCAAGACCCCATCCGGAGGGTCCCACGCGTGGTGAGCGCACTCAACCTTTCTACCTTTTGGCGCATATTCTCTGCGAGCTCTAGACTGTATTTCTACGGGTCGGAGTTCCAATGTGTATTAGGTTGACATCAGCTTAGGCGGACGCGCTGGCAGGCCGTAGCCCGGGGGTCTTGGGAGACGTCCCTTGCCCCCGCCGGGAGGACGAAGTCCCCATCTGTGAGGAGGGCCGGCTGCCAGCCCTTCGGTTTACTTTCTGTCTCCGCGGCCGCCCTGGAACGTTCGTTACTGTGTCCTTGTTAACTGTGTGTGCGCTTGTCTGTCTTACCGTGTCTTTGTTAACTGTCATAACTGTCTGCGCCTTGGTGTGGACTGAGGACATAATGGGGCAGACACAAACCACCCCCCTGTCCCTTATGCTCTCCCACTTCTCGCACGTTAGGGAAAGAGCTCACAATCTGAGCACAGACATACGGAGAGAAAACTTTCAAGCTTACTGCATGTCAGAATGGCCAACCTTTGAGGTGGGGTGGCCCCTACAAGGAACTTTCCACCTACCTGTTATCTTACAGGTTAAGTCCCTGATCTTCAGGGATAAATCTGATGGCCACCCTGACCAGGTGCCCTACATCCTGGCCTGGCAGGACATGATCAAGAATCCCCCTCCTTGGCTAAAACCATTTTCACCCCCCAAGGCAGGACCTACCAAGATTCTAGCCCTGTGAAAGGCCGAGAAGGACACTGACTCTAGGACCAAAAAGCCCCTTCATCTGGTCTTGCAGGATTCCTCCCCGGGGGACCTGGTTCTCCCACCGCCCTACCCTCCCCGATGCCCCCTTGCCCTCACATCAGAGGCACCGGGGGCTGCAGAAGGGGCGCCACCCCTCCCTGACGAGGGAGTTCCTGTGCACAGGCCGGCAGCGGGGACACACGGCCGGACCCACCGGGAGGCCCCCCCTCCTAATACAGGGCTGGCTGACTCCACCACCCTTCCCCTCTGCGCCATGGGACCCCCCCCTCCCCACGAGACTGGTGGACAGCCAATGTTATCCTGGCCGTTCTCCACCACTGATTTATATAATTGGAGAACCCAGAATGCAAAATTCTCTGATAATCCAAAAGATCTAATCAGGCTTTTAGATCCTGTTCTCTTTACCCACCTGCCTACTTGGGATGACTGCCGACAGCTCTTGCAGGTTCTCTTCACCAAAGAGAACAAATTCAGGTGGAAGCCCAGAAGTCTGTCCTGGGAGAGGACAGACAGCCGACTCAAAACCCAGACCTCATAAACGCTGCCTTCCCCTTATCCCACCCCACCTGGGACCACAACTTGGCTGAAGGTAAGGAGAGACTCCGGGTCCACCGCCAGACTCTCCTGGCAGGTCTCCAGGCTGCCGCGCACAAGCCTGCCAATCTGGCCAAGGTGTATGATGTGAGGCAGGGTAAGGATGAGAGTCCAGCCGCCTTCTTAGAGAAAGTCATAGAGGCTTTTAGGCAGTACACCCCTATGAACCCAGAAGCCCCAGAAACAAAGGCCGCAATTATCATGGCTTTTGTTAATCAGGCCGCTCCAGACATCAAAAGAAAATTGCAAAGAATAGACGAGAAGAGAAGAGCTTGCAGGACTTAATTGTAGCAGAAAGAGTTTATAATAATAAAGTCTGGAAGAGCAACAAATTAAACTAAGTGACTGGCAGGCTCGAAACCTGGTCAAGATTCTGCTGGCCACAACCATGGAAGACCCACAGGAAAGACAGAGGCACCTCAAAAATCTGGCTTTAGGGACAGGTAAGGAGGATGGCCCTGGTCCCCGTCGGGAATGCCCTAAACTGAACAAAAACCAATGTGCTTATTGTAAGGAAGAGGGCCACAGGGTTGAAAGACTGCCCTAATAAGAGACCTAAGGCCCCCGCCAAGATCTTGGAGATGGAGGACCTGGATGACTAGGGGAGTCGGAGTTTGGCACCCCTCCCCGAGCCTAGGGTAACCCTCAGAGTGGAGGGGCAACCATGGAATTCCTAGTGCACACTGGGGCACAACACTCAGTTTTATTACAACCCCAAGGGAAATTGGCAAGCAAGACTTCATGGGTGCAAGGGGCCATGGGCACCAGACAGTACTCATGAACTACCCAAAGAACTGTGGGTCTCGGCATGGGCCGGGTATCCCACTCCTTCATAGTCATTTCTGAACGTCCCTACCCGTTGCCAGGTTGGGACTTGCTCACCAAGATGGGGGCACAAATCCCCTTCTACCTCAAAGGGGCAAAAATCCTAAACGAGGAGGGGCACCCAATTCAGGTGCTTGTCCTGAGTTTAGAGGACAAATACCGTCTCCATCAAATGCCCTCAGCCCCAATGACTGACATTGATCATTGGCTACAGGAATTCCCCAAGCATGGGCAGAAACTGGGGGAACTGGGTTGGCCTGGCACCGACCGGCCATATACATAGAACTAAAGCCGGGGGCCAACCCTGTCAGGGTCCGCCAATACCCCATGCCTCTCGTAGCCATGTGGGAATCACACCCCATATACGGCGACTACTGGCCTCGGGCATATTGAGGCCTTGCCAGTCGGCATGGAACACTCCCTGCTGCCGGTGCAGAAACCACACTCTAACGATTACAGGCCAGTCCAGGACTTAAGGGAAGTCAACCGGCGAGTAAAGGATATGCACCCCACGGTCCCAAACCCATATACCCTCCTCTCCACCCTGCCTCCAGACAAAACTTGGTATACAGCATTAGGTTTAAAAGATCCCTTTTTCAGCCTGCCTTTAGCACCCAAGAGCCAAGACCTTTTCGCCTTTTAATGGACGCACCCCAAGAAAGGCATCAATGGCCAGCTCACCTGGACTCGACTACCACAAGGGTTCAAAAATTCACCGACCATCTTCGATGAGGCCTTACACGAAGACTTGGGTGAGTTGTGTTCCGAACACCCTCATTTGACCTTATTGCAACATGTAGATGATATCCTGTTGGCGGCAGAGGACCGGGACACGTGCCTGCGAGGCACCAAGGACTTGCTCCAGACCGTAGCGGCCCTAGGATACCGGGCCTCCGCTAAAAAAGCCCAGATCTGCAGAACAGAGGTGAGCTACCTTAGGTACAAATTAAAGGATGGACAAAGATGGTTGACGGATGCACAGAAGGAAACCATCCTGAGGATCCCACAGCCGAAACAGTCCGCCAGGTACGTGAATTCCTGGGGTCAGCAGGATTCTGTCGATTGTGGATTCCGGGTTTTGCCAAGATGGCCAGACCCCTCTATGAGGCCACCAGGCACCAGCAAAATTTTGAATGGACAGAGGCCATGAACAAAGCCCTTAATGACCTTAAACAGGCCTTGCTGTCTGCCCCGGCTCTCAGGTTGCCCGACTAACCAAGCCCTTCTACCTGTACGTGGGCGAGAAAGACAAGGTGGCAGAAGGGGTCCTTGTCCAGTACATAGGTCCCTGGAAGAGACCCATAGCTTATCTCTCCAAAAAGCTGGACACGGTAGCTGCTGGATGGCCCCCATGCTTAAAAATTATTGCCGTGGTGGCCACTATGGTCAAAGACACAGACAAGCTGGCCATGGGGCAAGAACTGCATGTTCCCACCCCACATGCTATTGAAGGGGTACTCAAACAGCCCCCAGACACTGGATCAGCAATGCCCGTCTGACCCATTATCAGAGCCTACTGCTAAACCCCACCAGGATTTTATTCAAGCCACCGACAACCCTGAATCCAGCAATGCCACTCCCTAACCCAGACTGGGGACCCCTCCCCCCCGCATGATTGTCAAGAAATTTTGGCACAGGTGCACGGAGTCACCTGGCCGATCTCCAGGACCAGCCACTGCCGAACACGGATGCCACGTGGTATACAGACGGCAGCAGTTTTGTCCGAGAAGGAATCAGATATGCGGGGGCAGCCGTAACCACGGAAACAGAGACCATCTGGGCAGAGCCACTGGCAGCCGGAACGTCAGCTCAACGGGCAGAACTGGCCGCACTGGCCAAGGCGCTGACCATGGGAGAAGGTAAACGAATAAACATCTACACCGACAGCAGGTACGTCTTCACCACCGCTCACGTCCACGGAGCCCTTCATATATAGAGAGGGCTTCTGACAGCAGAAGGAAAGACTGTTAAAAACAAAACAGATCCTTGAACTCCTGGGGGCCCTCTGGCTGCCCAA
The DNA here is from genome assembly GCF_048164855.1 of Canis lupus baileyi. Classification (NCBI taxonomy): domain Eukaryota; kingdom Metazoa; phylum Chordata; class Mammalia; order Carnivora; family Canidae; genus Canis; species Canis lupus. The sequence goes on along the minus strand of NC_132838.1, from coordinate 111,529,483 downwards.
GGCCCTAGCCATCATCCATTGTCTGGGACACCAAAAGGCAGACACACCAGTATCCAGGGGAAGCCGGCTAGCTGACCCAAAAGCAAAGGAGGCGGCCCTTTCAGTGACCCAGGTCTTAACAACCACACTACCCGATCCGGGGGCAGCGACCCTGCCCGACACCCCCAACTATACTGATGCTGACTTACACTGGATCAAACGCTTGCTTATGACCCAGTGTTTGCGTGGCTGGTGGAGGGCCGCGGACTCCAGCATCATCCTGCCAGAGGAACTAGGATGATGAGTCCTATCCAAAATGCATCGGAGCACTCACATGGGAACAAGGAAGATGGAAGACCTCATACGACGTGCAAAGATCACTATTAAGGACTCTTGAGCAAAGATCGAGCAGATTGTGGCAAGCTGCCACACATGCCAATTAATCAATGCCACTGCCCATGGATCTAACCCAGGCATCTGGCTCTGGGGGGACCACCCAGGAGCCTACTAGGAAGTGGACTTCACTGAGGTAAAACCTGGAAGATACGGATACAGGTATTTACTAGTGTTTGTAGATACTTTTTCAGGGTGGCCAGAGGCATTTCCCACCAAACATGAAATAGCACAGACCGTGACCAAGAAACTGCTGGAAGGCATCTTACCGAGGTATGGTTTTCCTGTTAAGATTGGATCAGACAACGGACCAGGATTCGTCTCTAAGGTAACACAGGGAGTGGCACTAGTACTTGGGGCAGATTGGGAATTACATTGTGCATATAGGCCGCAAAGCTCAGGACAGGTAGAGAGGATGAACAGAACATTAAAAGAGACCTTAACTAAATTAGCCCTGGAGACTGGTGGGGACTGGGTGACTCTCCTCCCCTTCGCCCTATATAAGGTACAAAACTCCCCATATAAGATGGGACTTACCCCCTACGAGATCATGTTCTGTTTTCCTCCACCTATTATCCCCAATTTAAAACCTGAGGTGCTTGTTGAATTTGATGATCAACAACTTCTTTTCTTGCTCCAAATGTTACAAAGAGCCCATGAACAGGTATGGCCTAAGCTGAAGGCCCTCTATGAAACTGGGCCAACCCCTGACCCCATCGATATCGACCAGGCGATTAGGTGTACATGCAGGGACATCAGCAACAGAAACTCCAACCTCGCTGGAAAGGACCCTACATTGTGATCCTGACTACACCCACGGCTCTCAAGGTCGACGGGATAACTCCCTGGGTCCACTACACTCACATCTGGCCAGCTGATCCACATGCCATCCTCAAAGACTTTGTTCCAGAATGGCAGAGTCAACCCGACAAGGACAATCCCCTAAAGCTAAGACTGCATTGTTCTCATGTACCCTGCTAATGTTACTTGCACTGTATCCCCTCACGGCTAAAACCAACTCTCATCAACCACTAAATCTAACCTGGTAAATCCTCACCCCGAGTTCTATGGAAATAATAACCCAGCTGTCAGGAATACACCATAGGGGAACCTGGTGGCCCAATCTAACCTTTGACTTATGCAACCCAGACGTTTCAGGGCCCACCACGGCCCCTCGGCTCTACTTGGCCAAGTACCCGGATGTGTCAGCGTGTGGAGCTTAATTTCCCTCTCTGCCACCTGCTTTTACGCATGCCCGGCCCCCTCTCTGTCTGACCATAATAAGGTCTCCAAATGTGGAGGCCCCGAGGATTACTTCTGTAAAACATGGGGTTGCGAACAAACTGGGACATGTTATTGGCTGTCACAGGATCCAGATGGCCTTATAAAAATCCAATGAAATCCACGGGCCCCTCATGCTCGGGCAGCACGGGAGCAAACTCCCATCTCCTCTGTAACTCGGTCACCATTTCCTTTATGGAGGTTGGGAAACAATACAAACTGGGGAATAGGACTCCTATGGGGACTCCGGCTTTATCTACACAGGCACAATTATGGAGCCCAATTCATGATCAGGCAACTTGAAAAGCCTGTAAGTCAAACTCAAGGGGTAGGCCCCAACCCTGTGCTAGTGCCAACCCAATCTCAGGCAAAAACAAGGCCACCAGTGGTCAAAACTGCAGTACCCTCTTTAAAATCCTCCTGTAACCCCTCCAGTCGGGATACCCCAGTTCTGACTTGCCTTCCCTTCGACCCCTCTCAGCACCCTCTTTTGACCCTAATGTCCCGGGCTTACAAATTCCTCAATGCAACTAAGCCCACTCTTACCCAATCCTGCTGGCTGTGCTATGACATCTGCCCCCTCTTCTATGAAGGAATTGCAATAACAGGTCAATATAAAACAACCTTCAGTCCCAATGACTGTAGATGGCAGCAAAAGACTCAAGGACTCACTTTACAATCAATATCAGGTCAGGGGCTCTGTATAGGACCCCCTCACCCCAATACCAGTCCCTATGTAATGATATCAAATCTATATCCAGCCAGGACTACCACCTACCTCCTCAAAATGGTTAGTGGGAATGTTCTACAGGCCTAACCCCCTGTTTTCATGGCTAGACAATCAGACAAAGGGCTTCTGTGTATTAGTTCAACTACTTCCTAAAATTATTTATCACTCAGATGAGCAGGTGCTTCAATGGTTCAATGCAGGTACCCACAAACGAGATAGAAGAGAGCCCATCTCAGCTGTCACCATTGCTGCACTGTTAGGACTTGGGTTAGCAGGTGCAGGGACAGGTATCACCTCACTAGCCGCACAGAACTCCCACTACGACAGTCTTAAAGCAGCAATTGATCTAGACATAGAACGGATAGAAACCTCTATCTCCCGCCTCCAAGATTCCCTAACATCCTTGTTCGAGGTTGTCCTTCAAAACAGAAGAAGATTAGACTTAGTCTTCTTACAACAGGGAGGGTTATGTGCTGCCCTAAATGAAGAGAGCTGTTTCTACACTGACCACCCAGGGATAGTCTGTGAATCTATCGCAAATGTCAGGGAAAGTTTGGTTAAGCGAGAATGAGAACAGCAACAAGGCTGGTTCAAATCCTGGTTCAATCGTTCCTCCTGGCTCACTACCTTGTTGTCCACCATAGCCGGGCCCCTCATAATCCTCCTCCTCACCTTTGGGCCCTGCATTATCAATAGATTAGTTACTTTTGTCAAAGACAATGAGTACAGTCCAGCTTATGGTACTTAGATAACAATACCAACCACTAGACCTTGTTACTGAGACCAACCTGGACCCATGATTGGATCCTTCTTTAGGTTCCCCTGAGAGGGGGAAATGTGGAGGCTGAGAGCACTGGGGCCATTCAAGTTTAACATTGGCACAAGTACAGCCATTGTAGCTTCGGCAGCCATCTCAGGCCACTGTGACCAGGTACTGACCTCTACCTTACCCCGGCTACAGAAAAAAAAAAAAAAAAAAAAAAAACACAAAGCACGCCCTTATTGGAATAAGGAAGCAAAAACTTGTAAGACCTCTTTACTGGATATTCTCCCACCCTCACCCTTACTGAAAAACCCCACCTTACCTCTAGACCAGCTCATAAAAACCCAGCTGTAATCCACCTCAGGGTCCAAGTCCCTGCTCCACTGTGTCGGGTATACTTGGACGCAAGCTCGAGCTTGCTAATAAACTCTTGTGTGCTTACATCGGTGTTGGCTCCTTGGTTTCTCGGATTCGCAATCTTGGACACATCACAGGAGCAAGCTATGCTTCCTTGTATTAAGGGTTATGATGTGATCGCTCAAGCCCAATCTGGGACTGGGAAAACAGCCACTCTTGCCATATTGATTCTGCAGCAAATTGAATTGGATCTAAAGGCTACACAGGCCTTGGTCCTGGCACCCACTAGAAAGTTGGCTCAGCGGATAAAGAAGGCAGTTATGGCATTGGGAGATTACATGGGTGCCTCCTGCCATGCCTGCATCGGGGGGACCAATGTATGTGCTGAGGTGCAGAAGCTTCAGATGGAGGCTCCCCATGTCATGGGCACCCCAGGTCATGTGTTTGACATGCTGAACCACAGATACCTGTCTCCCAAATACATCAAGAGTTTTTGTACTGGACAAAGCTGATGAAATGTTAAGCCATGGATTCAAGGACCAGATCTATGACATATTCCAGATGCTCAACAGCAACATCCAGGTGGTTTGGTGTCTGCCATGATGCTTTCCGACGTGCTTGAGGTGACCAAGATGTTCATGAGGGACCCCATTCAGATTTTGGTCAAGAAGGAGGAGTTGACCCTGGAGGGTATCCACTTCAACGTGGAGTGAGAGGAGTGGAAACTGAACACTGCGACTTCTATGAGACCCTGACCATCATGCAGGTGGTCATACTCATCAACACCCGAAGCAAGGTGGATTGGCTCACCTAGAAGATAAACACCTGAGACTTCACTGTGTCCGCCATGCACCGAGACATGGACCAGAAGGAACAAGATGTTATCATGAGGGAGTTCCACTCAGGCTCTAGCAGAGTATTGATTACCAATCACCTGCTGGCCAGAAGCATTGACCGTGACCTTTCCACCAACAGGGAAAACTATATTCACAGAATCTGTCATGGTGGATGATTGGGCCGTAAGGGTGTGGCTATTAACATGATGACAAAAGAAGACAAGAGGACTCTTTGAGACCTTGAGACCTTCTACAACACCTCCATTGAGGAGATGCCCTTCAATGTTGCTGACCTCATTTGAGGCACGGTCTTGCCACCTAGCCTGACACGGGCCTTGGTCTGGGGGGCAGAAGAGGAGCAGGAGTGGGGAGGGAAGGGAGCCAAGGGATGGACATTTTGTCATTTTTCCTTTTCTTTGAATAAATGTCACTTTTTGAGGCAAAAAAAAAAACTTTATAACTGCAGTTGCAGTTATAGACAATGTATGATTTTGACTGGTGCTTTCTTTGCCTATTTATTATATCCACTTTGTTATTTTTTAAAAAAGATTTTATTGGGATCCCTGGGTGGCGCAGCGGTTTGGCGCCTGCCTTTGGCTCAGGGCACGATCCTGGAGGCCTGGGATCGAATCCCACGTAGGGCTCCCTGCATGGAGCCTGCTTCTCCCTCTGCCTGTGTATCTGCCTCTCTGTCTCTCTCTGTGTAACTATCATGAATAAATAAATAAAATCTTTAAAAAAAAAAGAAAATTAAAAAAAAAAGATTTTATTTATTTATTCATGAGAGAGACAGAGAGAGAGGCAGAGACACAGGCAGAGGGAGAAGCAGGCTCCTAGCAGGGAGCCCGATGTGGGACTCAATCCTGGGTCCCCAGGATCACGCCCTGGGCTGAAGGCGGTGCTAAACTGCTGGGCCACTGGTGCTGCCCTCTTATATCCACTTTGAAACGTAATTCCATGTAATTCATACCATGTAATTCACCCATTTAAAGTGTAAAATTCAGTGGTTCTTGGTATATTCAGGTATGTGCAACTATCCCCACGATTTTAGAACCTTGTCATCACCTCTAAAAGCAACCCTGTACCATTCAGCTATCTCCTCACCCCCTCATAAAAATAGAATCCTCTAGTATGTAGCCCTTTATGACTGGCTTCTTTGATTTGGTATAATGGTATGTATCACTGCTTCCTTTTCATGACCGAGCAATATTCCATGGTATGGATGTAGCACATTTTGTCCATCATTTGGATGGTTTCAACCTTCTGGCTATATTATTTATAATACTGTTGTAAGCATCTGTGCACGTGCTCTTTTACATGGACATCTGTTTTCATTTCTCCGGGGTATTTCTCTTGGGTAGAGATGGAATTGCTGGTCATAGGGTAACTCTGTGTTGAACCATTTGAGGAACTGCTGGACTGTTTTCCAAAGTGGCCATACTATCTCACACTGCCACCAGGAGTGTATGCTATTTACAGTTTCTCCACATCCTTTTAGTTTATTTCCAGCCTTTGTCACTTAGGAATAAAGCTGCCATAAATGCTTGCATGTAGTTTTTGGATGTGTGTCTGTTTTGGGTAACTACCTAGGAATGAGATTGCTAGATCTTAAGGTAAGCTTTAGTTAGTTTTATTACAAACCATCAAATTATTTTCCAAGTGCTATTATATTTTGTGCAACAGTTGCAGTTCTCAATAGAACTTATTTTCAAATTTGGTTTTTAATTTGATCCATTCTAATAGATCTGTAGTAGTATCTCATTGTAGTTTTAATTTGCATTTTTCTAGGACTAAAGATATTGAGCATGTCCATGGGATTACTGACCATTTCTGCATCTTTTGAAAGTGTTTGAACATATTTTTTTTCCATTTAAAAAATAAATCCTTTGTCTTCTAAGACCTCTTGGTAAATTCTGGATGTAAGTTCTTTATCAGCTCATCATACATCTTCTCTCACTAGGTAGCTTAACATTTAAATTCTATAACAGTGTTGTGAGAAGTTTTTAATTTAATGAAATTGAATTAATCAAGTTTTTCTTCTGTTTCATCCTTTGTGTGTCCAGTATAAACCTTTGGATAATCCTTGTTTATAAAGTTTCTATGTTTCCTTGTAAAAGTTTCATACCTCCAGTTTTACATGTAAGTCTATGATGCTTCTTAGTAATTTCATAAATATGGTGTGAAGGATGAAGGTTCATATATTTTAACATAGGGTTTGATTATTTAAGTACAATTTGCTCAAAGACTGCCCTTTCTCCATTGAATTACTTTGGTACCTTTATCAAAACTTAACTGACAGTTATGTGTGGTACTAGTTATGGGCTCTCTGTTGCAATGAGCTATATATCTATTTCCATGCTAATAGCAACCTGTCTTGATGGTCGTAGCATTAGAATAAGTCCTGGAATTAGGTCGTATGAATTTTCTAACCTCATTCTTTCTCAAAAGAGCAACTGTTTGGAGCTCAGTAGAATGTGGCTGCTTTCTATCCCTTAGCCAGAATATCCCTGATAAACAAAATTGGCCGAACCTGAGGTGGTCATCTTAGCTCTGATGCCCTGGCCAGCAAGTGGCCCATCTTTATGTTTATCACCAACTATTGGACCATTGCTTAAAAATTATCCTTTCTAGGATGAAGGACTTTGGAAATCTCCTACCACAGATAAGTGAAATGTGAAATTTCAGATTTGTGAAATGTGTAACTGTCAGCAATTTGGCAACTATCTATTACTATTACACCAACATTAAAAATATTTTCATCAGCTTTTCCTATATTTAATGTTAGGTTGTCTATTTTTTTAAAAAAGATTTTATGTATTTATGAAAGATAGAGATGCAGAGACATAAGCAGAGGGAGAAGCAGGCACCCTGTGGGGAGCCTGAACTGTGACTCAATCCCAGGACCCTGGCATCATGACCTGAGCCAAAGACAGATGTTCAACCACTGAGCCACCCAGGTACCCCTAATGTTAGGTCTTCTATGTATATAAAACGTTTTTATGTGTGAGGTCCTTTAGTAAGGCCTGTTCCTGTCTTTATAAATTTTTTATCTTGCCCTCATACCATAAGGACTAAAAACCAGATGGAAAGTCCTCTCCTGGGACCCATTTGAGCCTAAACTTTCACCATCCCCAAAATCTTTCCTGAATATTCAGGGATGGATAATCTCTGTTCTCCCTCTGATCCTCTTTGGGAAATTAGTGTTCCAGGACCATCCTCACAGACCGTGTGGACTGCCAGAAAGGGAGACAAAACTTTACTTAGTAAATAATTACTCTTGGACATCATAAAACCAACACTGTATTAGTTTGCTGTGGCTAACATTAGCAAAATATCACAGACTGAGTGGTTCAAAAAACAGATTTATTTTCTCTAGAGGCTGGAAGTCCAAGAGCAAGGTGTAGGCAAGTTTGCTTCTTTTGAGGCTTCTCTCCTGGACTTGGAGATGATGCCTTCTTACTCTGTCCTCACATTGTCTTCTCTTCGTGCTGAGCATGCCTGGTGTCCCTTTGAGTATCCAAGTTTTCCCATCTTATAAGGACATCCATCCCCAAAGACTTCATTTTAGCTTCATCACCTCCTTTATTTGAAAATATAGTCAAATTCTGAAATACTGGGTGTTAGGACTTCAAAATATGAATTTGTTTGTATGGCTGTATGAGTGGATGGACACAATTCAGCCCATAGCAATGCCATATCCCATAACAATGAAACCAGACATGGCAATAAATCATAATACAGGCCAAGGAATCTCAACATCCTACAACAAAGCCTATCAGATGCAGCTGCACACCATTCTGTTTAGTGTTGGTCTGGTTACTACTGATTTGGATGTGTCCATTGGTTTGTAACCAGGAGACTCAAATCCTCCAAGTTAACCAGTTTTAACCAGACATAGTAAATGCTGGAGCTTGCATGCCATCAAGTTTGTCTAATACAAGCCCTACAATCTAAAGACCTTACCTATAACTAACCAATCCAACAGTTGAGGTAAAGAACCCTGAGTAATTGGCCAAATTAGAAGGCTTGCCTATGGGCTAATGATGGATAGTTCAATTGGCGAGGAACATACACTCAAATCAGGTTATATGATTTAGAATATATTTGCATGCAGCAGGACTCCTTCCTTGCTCCTTGTGCTCCTTCGTTGCACACAAATACCGCTAATTTTTACATATACTTTATCAAACTGTTCATACCCTCCCAGAACATAGCAGCTAGACCTGCCACCTTGACCCAAGAAAGATGTTATGGTCTGTTGTCTTTTTGATGGCAATTGTTTCCTGATCCATTGACTTTAACATACTTCAATTACTCCATCATTAGTACACTGTACTTTAAAATAGGTGTCTATGTCATCTGTAAATAGTTTTATTTCTTTCTAGTCTGTACACCTATTAATTTTTACACTAACTTGGACCTCCAGTCAATATTGAATAGAAGTAGTGAAACTGGACATCTTTGCCTTGTTTTCAATCTTAGCAAGAAAGCATTCTTTCAATATTTGGTATGACATTAGGTATAGAGCTTTTTAAAAAGATTTTATTTGAGAGAGCATGAATAAGAGAGAGAGTGCGAGCATGAGCGTGAGGGGCAGAGAGGAGCAGAGGGAGAAGGAGACTCCCCACTGAGCAGGGAGGCCAACATGGGTCTCAATCCCAGGACTCCAGGATCATGACCTGAGTGGAAGACAGCCACTTAACAGACTGAGCCAGGCTCCCCAGCTGTAGAGTTTTGTTTTGTTTTGTTTTTTAATAAATTTATTTTTTATTGGTGTTCAATTTGCCAACAGACAGAATAATACCCAGTGCTCATCCTGTCAAGTGCCCCCCTCAGTGCCCGTCACCCATTCACCCCCACCCCCACCCTCCTCCCCTTCCACCACCCCTAGTTAGTTTCCCAGAGTTAGGAGTCTTTATGTTCTGTCTCCCTTTCTGATATTTTCCACACATTTCTTCTCCCTTCCCCTCTATTCCCTTTCACTATTATTTATATTCCCCAAATGAATGAGACCATATAATGTTTGTCCTTCTCCGATTGACTTATTTCACTCAGCATAATACCCTCCAGTTCCATCCACGTCGAAGCAAATGGTGGGTATTTGTCGTTTCTAATGGCTGAGTAATACTCCATTGTATACCAGCTGTAGAGTTTTTATAGATACCTTTTATCAGAGGACATTTCTTTCTATTCACAGTTAATTGAGAGTGTTAATCATTAATGGGTGTTGAATTCTATAGCTATTAAAATGGCCATGTGGCCATTCTTCTTAGTTTCTTATGAACATGGTGAATTGATATAATTTTATTTTATTTTTAAAAAGATTTTATTTATTTATTCATGAGAGACACACGGCGGGGGCGGTGGCAGAGGCACAAAGAGAGAAGCAGGTTCCATGAAGGGAACCTGATGTGGGACTCGATCCCCGGTCTCCAGGATCACACCCTGGGCTGAAGGCGGCACTAAACCGCTGAGCCACCTGGGCTGCCCTATATTGATATAATTTTATTTTATTTTTATTTTTAAAAATATTTTATTTATTTATTCATGATAGAGAGAGAGACTGAGAGGCAGAGACACAAGCAGGCTCCATGCAGGGAGCCCGATGCGGGACTCCATCCCTGGTCTTCAGGATTGTGCCCTGGGCCAAAGGCAGGCGCTAAACCACTGCGCCACCCAGGGATCCCTATATTGATATAATTTTAAATGTCAAACTAACATTGCATTCCCTGAATGATCCCTCCTTGGTTATGAATATATCCTTTGTAAATGTTGCTAGACGTGATTTCCTAATATTTTGATATAGTTTTCATGTATATTCATGATATATCCATCTATTTTATTTTATTTTTTTAATTTTTATTTATTTATGATAGTCACAGAGGGAGAGAGAGAGAGAGGCAGAGACACAGGCAGAGGGAGAAGCAGGCTCCATGCACCGGGAGCCTGACATGGGATTCGATCCCGGGTCTCCAGGATCGCGCCCTGGGCCAAAGGCAGGCGCCAAACCGCTGCGCCACCCAGGGATCCCGATATATCCATCTATAGTTTGCTTTTCTCTCTCCTACCCCATGCAATACCTGTTCTTCCCTGTGACTTGTTTATTCCATCTGGAACCCTGTCCTCCTCAATCCCCTTTCCCCTTTTTGCCCATCTCCCACTCACTCTAGCAGCTATCAGTTTGTTCTCTGTATTTGAGTCTGTTTCTGTTTTTCTTTTTTTTAAATCTCCCATATACATGGAATCCTATGGCATTTGTCTTTCTCTGGTTTATTTCACTTAGCATAATACCCCTAGGTCCATCCATGCTATTGCAAATGGCAATATCTCATTCTTTTTAAAAAAGATTTTATTTATTTGAAAGAGAGCAAGAGTGGGGAGAGGGAAGAGCAGAGGGAGAGGGAGAAGCAGACTCCCTGCTGAGTCCCAGGACCCTGAGACCATGACTTGAGCTGAAGGCAGATGCTCAACCAGCTGAGCCACCCAGATGCCCCATCTCATTATTTTTATGTGCAGCAATATTCCATTATATATATATATATATACACACATACATACCACATCTTCCTAATCCATCTATTGATAAGCACTTGGGTTGTTTCTATCTCTTGGCTGTTGTAAAGCTGCAATAAACATAAGGGTGCATCTATCTTTTTGAATTAGTATTTTCATTTTGTTTGGGGGAATACCCAGTAGTTGCTGGATCATATGGTATTCCTATTTTTTAATTTTTTGAGGAACCTCCATACCACTTCCTACAGTGGTTGCACCAATTTACATTCCCGTGAACCGTGCACAAGATACCATTTTCCCCCCCATATCTTTGCCAATACTTATTTCTTTTTATAATAGCTATTCTGACAGGTATAAGGTAATATCTCATTTTTTTGGAATGTGTGATTTTATTAGATAATTTTTTTGAGGTGACCATTTTAGCATATACTGGGTTGGTATTAAAAACAGAAAAGTTAAGGGATCCCTGGGTGGCGCAGCGGTTTGGCGCCTGCCTTTGGCCCAGGGCGCGATCCTGGAGACCCGGGATCGAATCCCACATCGGGCTCCCGGTGCATGGAGCCTGCTTCTCCCTCTGCCTGTGTCTCTGCCTCTCTCTCTCTCTCTGTGACTATCATGAATAAATAAATAAAATCTTTAAAAAAAAAACAAAAAAAAAAAAAACAGAAAAGTTAAGCTTGCATTTCTAGTACAGGCCAAACTCATGGAGATGATATTCTTAAAATGATTACTTGTCTTTATTTAAAAGTTTTACTTCAAAGACAATAACTCCTAGCTTGAAATAAGCTTTAAAGAAATCATCAGCGTGGCACCTGGGTGGCTCAAGTTGTGATCCCGGGGTCCTGTGATGGAGACCTGCATAGGGCTCCCTCCGGGGTGCCTGCTTCTCCCTCTGCCTGTGTCTCTGCCTCTTTCTCTGTGTCTCTCATGAATAAATACATAAAATCTTAAAAAAGAAACAATCAGTACAACATTTATACTATACAAATGAAGTAGGATTTAACCCTATTTTATGGAACACATTGCAACAAATGTGGGTGGGGTTACCACATCCTAATGTAGGAAACAGGATGACTCAGAGGATGATTGTAGTTCTGTGGGAAGTGATCTTAAAGTCCCAAATAACACAGGAGAATTATGGTTGTGTAACCTCTACTGACTGTAGAATTTGGTGTATTTTTATGTCATAACCCTAACTAATGTGACTTCTTGAAATGCTTCACCTTGTTTCCATAATTATGTTTACTTCTGACAACAAAGTTTCTACTATAGAATGCTTATATGCCAGTCTTTTGAGGCATTGGTTCTTTTAGCAATCCTGTAAAGTAGGTATTTCCATATCCTTTTTTTTTTTTTTTTTTTTTTTTTTTTTTTACAAATGAAGATACTGAGGCCCAGGGTGTTAAACTAGACCACTCGGGTAGCAAGTACACAAACCAAAGCATTTTAGTCCAGGTATATATAACATCAAAGCCCAAACTCTTAACCAGTAAGCTTACATTGTCTTGTTTAAGGATTGTGCCTGATTCTGTTTGGGGAAAAATTTCTGGTCACAGAACATAAGAGATTGAAGGAAATTTATAGTCTTTTTAATTCTTACATATTACACATAGGATAAAATTAAGATGTTTATACTTACCAATAAAACACAGTGAGGATATATTTTTTATTTAAATGCATTTCTTTGTCTAACATGCCAAACCCATTCATAGATAACTTAGAACTTCCAAAAGGTAAATTACCTTTATGCAAATAGAATAGGGTAGCATGATGAGCTGAGGAAGAAGTGAAAGTATGTTGAGTTGGTGTACTGTGATAGGTATTGGCCAGTTTTCACATAATTTATTTAGTTTCAGAAATTTGATATAGGTCTATCCCAGAAGAATGCTAAATGAACAGCAATAAATGATTGACTCTGCCTTGCGGGCCTCTGTTCCCTACCAGTGGTGGGAAAACAATGAACAATTCTTCTAAGTGGAAACTGTCCATGTTGTTCCAATAGAATATGTGACATTTGAAGTCTCCGGCTCTTCTCACTTCTCCTATTTCAGGAATCTGTGAGAGCCTTGAATGTGTCATACAAATACCTTTTTTGTTTAGAGACTTTCTCATAGTTTTCTTTGGTCACTTTCAGAGAACTCTGAATCAGCAGGAATAACACAGGGTGGATGAGAAGGGAGATTCATCATTTATAGAATAATCAAATTTTAGCATTAAAATGGCCCAGTTGGTCTTACAGACCACTCTCCTGCCACTTGTATTTCAAAGATGTGGAAACTGAGGCCCATTAAGTTCTGGTGATCTACATTCCCAGTTACAATCAGGTATTGATCCACCTGGAATGAGGTGGCACCCAGTCCAGGACTTTTCCCTAAATGACTATACTTTCACATACATTTAGCTATCTAATGTGCAGAATCCCAAGTAGATATTAGAGGCTTTAGGATTGCATCTTGGTTTACTTATAGTGCTTTTGAGTCTGTTTTTTTTTTAATGGTTGCTCTGGCTATCACAATATACATATGTGACTTAATAGGCTATGAATATAAACATTTTACCACTTTGAGGTATTGAAGCCTACTTCAATCTAGGTTCATTTACCAACCCTACTTTTTTAAAAAGATTTTATTTATTTATTCATGACAGAGAGAGAAAGAGAGAGAGGGAGAGACACAGGGAGAGGGAGAGAAGCAGGCTCCACGCAGGGAGCCTGATGTGGGACTCGATCCCAGGTGTCCAGGATTACTCCCCGGCCGAAGGCGGCGCCAAATCGCTGGGCCACCGGGGCTGCCCATCATCCCTACTTTTAAATATCACTGTCTTGAGTATCAGGTGGCGATATGGTATCTGTTTCAATCATCTAATATGTTTTATAAAACTCACAAGGAATACTGGCTATTGTATGTAGCCATATTTCTGTTCCTCTTGTTCATTCTTATATTCCAAGATTCCTTCTTTTATCATTTCCTTTCTGTTTAAAATTTTTTCAGTCATCATTTAAAATATATTTTTTTAAAGATTTATTTATTTATGATAGAGAGATAGAGATAGAGAGAGAGAGAGAGAGAGAGAGAAAGAGAGAGAGAGAGAGAGGCAGGCAGAGACACAGGAGGAGGGAGAAGCAGGCTCCATGCCGGGAGCCCGACGTGGGACTCCATCCCGGGACTCCAGGATCGCGCCCTGGACCAAAGGCAGACGCCAAACCACTGAGCCACCCAGGGATCTCCTAAAATATTTTTTATAATTATTTATTCATGAGAGACACAGAGAGAGGCAGAGACACAGGCAGAGGGAGAAGCAGGCTCCATGCACTGGGAGCCCGATGTGGGATTCGATCCCGGTCTCCAGGATCGCGCCCTGGGCCAAAGGCAGGCGCCAAACCGCTGCGCCACCCAGGGATCCCTACTATTTTCTTTTGAATTAAACTTTGGGTTTAATTGATTTTTCTTTTTTTAGTGTCTGGATGTGAAAGCTTAGGTCCTTGATTTATTTCAATATAAACCCTTAATGTTATAAATTCCTGCACCCCTTTAGTTGCATAAACTCCTTTTGTGTTTTACTTTACCCTTGTGATTTCTTTTTTTGTCCCATCTCTTATTTGTGATTTTAACTCTTTTTTAAGTTGCAGTGTACCTGAAAGGAATTTGTTTTCTGCCATTGGATGGAGTGATCTAAAAATGCCAGTTATGTCAAGTTGATTGATACAGGTGTTCAGATTCTCTATGTCCTTACAGATTATCTACTTACTTGTTCTGTTGTTTACATAGAAGAGAACGTGTGAGTCTCTAACTCCATTGCAGCTATGTGAATATCTAATTTTTATTCTCTTTTGCTTCATATATTTTTAATTACCTTAAGTAGATGTATACACATTTACAATGGTTATGTCTCTTGATAAATTTACCCCTTTATCATTGCAGGATGTCTTTATACCTGTTAATAGTTTTTGTTCTAAAGTCTGCTCTTATGATAATATAAACACTCTAGCTATTTTTTCACTATTTGCATCTGTTTCCATCATGTTATCTTTCCTGTCTGCATCTTTATATTTAAAATAGGCTTTTGTATACAAAATATAATTGAGTATTGCTTTTTAAAAATACAATATTAGAATCTCCGCCTTTTAATTAGGATGTTTAGACCATTTACACTAAACATGACTGTTGACTAGTCTGGATTTAAATCTAGCATCTCCTGATATTTATATTTCATATATTCTTTATTCCTATTTTCCTGCCTCCTGTTGGATTATTATTTTATGATTCCATTTTATCTCTATTGACTTGCTAACGATAACCATTTGTTTTGTCTTTGTACTAGCTTTTACAATATGTAATGTCAAAATCTACTTTAAAATAATTCTATACTGCTTTAAAGTATTAGTGCCAGATTATTATAACAGTATATATAATCTATAGCTAGCTAGCTATAGATCTGTTGATCTCACATCTTCTTTATCCACTCATCACTTGATACTTGGGCTGCTTCCATATCTTGGCTAAAAACTGCTGCTATAAACATAGGGGTGCATTATCCCTTTGAATTAGCATTTGTGTTTTCTTTAAGTAAATATCCAGTAGTGCAGTTGCTGGATTGTAAACTAGTTCTATTTTTAACTTTTGAGGAACCTCCATACTGTTTTCCATATGGCTGCATCATTCTTCATTCCCACCAATGGTGCATGATGTTCCTTTTTTTCCACATCCTCTCCAACACTTGCTGTTTCTTGTGTTTTTTATTTTAGCCATTCTGACAGGTGTGAGTTAATCTCATTGTAGTTTTGATTTGCATTTCTCTGATCAGCGATGTTGAGCATATTTTCCTGTGTCTGTTGGCCATCTGTACATTTTCTTTGGAGAAATGCCTGTTCATATCTTCTGCCCATTTTTAAATTATATGGCTTTTGGGTGTTGATTTGTATAAGTTCTTTATACATTTTGGACACTAACCCTTTATCTGATAAGTCATTCACAGAAATCTTCTCCCATTTGGTAGGCTTTTTCTTGTGTCCTTCACTATGCAGAAGCTTTTTATTTTGATGAAGTCCCAATAGTCTATTTTTGCTTTTGTTTCCCTTACTTCAAGGGACCTATCTAGAAAGAAGTTGCTATGGTCAAATCAGACATTACTTTCTGTGCACACTTATAGGATTTTCATAGTTTCATGTCTTACTTTTAGGTCATTAACCCACTTTGAATTTATTTTTGTGTGTAGTGTAAGTGGTCCAGTTTCATTCTCTTGCATGTAGCTGTCTAGTTTTCCCAGCACTATATGTTGAAGAGACTGTCTTTTTCCTGTTGGACATTCTTTTCTGCTTTGTAGAAAATTAATTGCACTAAATATGTAAATTGTTTTGGGTAATATAGAAATTTTAAGAGTCTCTATTCTTCCAATGCATGAGCATGGAATGTTTTTCCATTTCTTTGTGTCATCTTCAATTTCTTTCATCAGTATTTTATAGTTTTCAGGGAACAGGTCTTTCATTTCTTTGGTTAGGTTTATTCTTAGATACCTTCTTATTTTTGGTGCAATTATAAATAGGATTGTTTTCTCAATGTCTCTGTTTTAATATTAGTGTATAGAAATGCAACAGATTTCTGTACATTGATACTGTATCTTATGACTTTACTGAACTCATTTATCAATTTAGATAGATTTTTGGTGAAGTCTTTAGGGTTTTCTATATATAGTATCATGTCATCTGCAACTGGTGAAATTTTTACTTCTTATCAATTTGGATGCCTTTTATTTCTTTTTGTTGTCTAATTGCTGTGGCTAGGACTTCTAGTACTATGTTGAATAAAAGTGGTGAAAGTGAACATCTTAGTCTTATTCCGCAGCTTAGGGGAAAGCTTTGTTTTTTCCCCCCACTGAGAGTGATGTTAACTGTGGGTTTTTCCATAGATGGCCTTTATTACGTTGTAGTATTTTCCCTCTAAACGTACTTTGTTGAAGGCTTCTATCATGCATGAATGGATGCTGTACTTTGTCAAATGCTTTTTATGCATCTATTGAAATGATCAGTTTTTATCCTTTCTTTTTTTAATTTAAATTCAATTAGCCAACATATAGTACATCATTAATTTCAGATGTAGTTTTCAATAATTCATCAGTTGCGTATAACACTCACTTCTCATCATGTGCCTCCATAGTGCCCATCACCCAGTTATCCCTCCCCTCCCCTTCAACCCTCAGTTCCTTTCTCTTTTTGATATGTATCATGTTACTTGATTTGTGACTATCAAATCACACTTGCAAACCAGTAATAAATCCCATTTGATCGTGGTGAATAATTTTTTTAAATTTCAAGTTTTTATTTAAATTCTAGTTAACATGTGGTAAAAATTTGTTTCATCATTTAACCTATAGAACACCCCATGCTCATGACAACAAGTACCCTTCTAATACCCATCACCCACCCACCTCCCTCCATCAAACCACAGTTCTCTATAGATGAGTCTTTTTTAAAAAGATTTTATTTATTTATTCATGAGATAGAGAGAGAGGCAGAGACACATGCAGAGGAAGAAAACAGGCTCCATGCAGGAAGCCTGACATGGGACTCGATCCCAGGTCTCCAGGATCACACCCTGGGCTGAAGACAGCGCTAAACCACTGAGCAACCCAGGCTGCTCTTAAGAGTTTCTTATGGTTTGCTTCTCTCTTTTTTCTCCTTCCTCTATGTTTATCTATTTTGTTTCTTAAGTTCCACATATTAATGAAATTATGGTCTTTCTCTGACTTATTTTGCTTGGCACAATACACTCTAGCTCCATCCACATCGTTGCAAATGGCAAGACTTCATTCTCTTGACAGCTGAATAATAATCCATTGTGTGTGTGTGTATACATCTTCTGTCTCCATTTATCAGCTGATGGACATTTGGGCTCTTTCCATTGTTTGGCTATTGTTGATAATACTGCTATAAACATCGGGTTGGATGTGCCCCTTCAAATCAGTATTTTTTTGAGACTGGGTGCCTCAGTGCTTGAGCATCTGCCTTTGGCTCTATCATGATCCCAGAGTCATGGGTTTGAGTCCTGCATCAGGCTCCCTGCAGGGAGCCTGCTTCTCCCTCTGCTTGTGTCTCTGCCTCTCTCTGTGTGTCTCTCATGAATAAATAAATAAATAATATTTTTTAAAAGACTCAGTATTTTTGTGTCCTTTAAGTAAATACCTAGTAGTGCAATTGCCAGGTAATAGAGTAGTTCTATTTTTAACTTTTTTGAGGAACCCCCATACTGTCTTCCAGAGTGGCTAGTTTGCATTCCCACCAACAGTGTTAGTGTATTTCCCTTTCTCTGCATCTTTGACAACAGCTTTTGTTTCCTATGTTGTTAATTTTAGTCATTCTGACGTGTGTGAAGTGCTATCTCATTGAGGGTTTGATTTGTATTTCCCTGATAATGAGTTAAAAATGCATTGTTGGATTTGGTTTGCTAGTATTTTGTTGAGGATTTTTGTATCTATGTCCATCAGATATTGGCCTATAGTTCTTTTTTGTGGGGTCTTTATCTGATTTGTGTTATCAGGGTCATGTTGTCCTCCTAGAATGAATTTGGAAGTTTTCCTTTCTCTTTTATTTTTGGAATACTTTGAGAAGAATAGCTATTAACTCTTCTTTAATTCATCTGTGAAGCTGTCTTGTCTTAGACTTCTGTTTGTTGAGAGCTTTTTGATTACTGATTCAATCCCATGGCTGGTAATTGGTGTATTCAGATTTTCTATTTCTTCCTGTTTCAGTTTTGGTTGGTTACAGGCTTCTAGGAATTTAGCCATTTCATCTGCGTTGTCCATTTTGTTGGCATATAGTTTTTCATAATAGTCTCTCACAATTTCTCATATTTCCCTGGTGTTGTTTTTCTTTCATTTGTAATTTTGAGTCCTTTCTCTTTGTTTTTAAATGAGTCTGGCTAGAAGCTTATGAATTTTGTTTATCTTTTCCAAATCAGCTCCTGGTTCCATTTATCTGTTCTACTGTTTGCTTGTTTTAACTTCTGTATCCTTTATTTCTGCTTTAATCTTTATTATTTTCTTCCTTCTGCTGGTTTGGAATTTTGCTTGTTCTTTATCCTTTAGGTGTAACATTAGTTTTTTGAGCTTTTTCTTGCTTCTTGAGGTCACCTGCATTGCTATAAACTTTCCTCTTAAAACAATTTTTGCTATACCCCACAGGTTTTGGATGATTGCATTTTTATTTTCCATCTTTTTTTTTTTTTTAGGATTTTATTTATTTATTCATGAGAGATACAGAAGAGGCAGACACATAGCCAGAGGGAGCAGGCTCCCTGTGGGGAGCCCAGTGTGGGACCCAATCCCAGGACTGTGGGATCATGCCTTGAGTCAAAGGTAGATGCTCAACCACCGAACCACCCATGTGTCTTATTTCCATCTGTTTCTATGTATTTTTGGATTTCTTTGATTTCCTGGTTAACCTGTTCATTGTTAGGTAGCATGTTATTTAATTTCCATGTATTTCCAGATTTTTTTCCTTATGGTTGACTTCTAGTTTCATAGCATTGTGGTCAGAAGAGATGCATGGGATGACTTCAATCTTTTTAAATTAATTTGTTGAGACTTGTTTTGTGGCCTAATATGTGATCTATTCTGGAGAATGTTCCATATGCACTTGAAAGTAATGTGTATTCTGCTGTTTTAGGAATAGGATGTTCTAAATATATGTTAAATCCACTTGGTCCATTATGTCATTGAAAGCCATTGTTTCCTTGATTTTCAGATTGGATGATCCCCCCATTGATGTAAATGGGGTGTTAATGTCCCCTACTATTATTGTATTACTATTGATTAGTTACTTTCTTTGTTATTGTTTTATGTATTTGAGTGCTCTTATGTTGGGTACATAAATATTTACAATTATATCCTTTTTTAAAGATTTTATTTATTTATTCATGAGAGACATAGAGAGGCAGAGACACAAGCAGAGGAAGAAGCAGGCTCCATGCAGGGAGCCTGACGTGGGACTCTATCCCGGGTCTCCAGGATCACGCCCTGGGCTGAAGGTGGTGCTAAACCGCTGGGCTACCAGGGCTGCCTCAATTATATCCTTTTGATGGATTGTCCCCTTTGTTATTATATGGTGTCCTTCTTTGTCTCTTATTACAGTTTTTGTTTTAAAGTCTAGTTTATCTGACATAAGTTGGCTACTCCAGCTTTCTTTTGACGTCCATTTGCATGATAAATGTTTTTCTATCTCCTTACTTTCAATCTGCAGATGTCTTTAGTTCTAAAATGAGTCTCCATAGACAGCATAGAGATAGGTCTTTTTTTTTTTTTAAACAATTCTGTCACCGTGTCTTTTGATTGGAGCATTTAGTCCATTTACGTTCAAAGTAACTATGGATAGCTATGTACTTATTGCCATTTTGTTACTTGTTTTGTGGTTATTTTTCTCTTTGCTCTTCTCTGTTCATTCTCTTGCTGTTTTCTCTGTTGTTTTTGTTTATTGATATACTTGGCTTCTTTCTCATTTTTTTGTATATCTGTTACTGTTTTTGATTCATGGTTACCATTCCGTTTGTATATAACTTCTTCTGCATATTAACAGTCCATATTAGGTTGATGGTCTTTTAAATTTTTTTTTTAATTTTTTATTTATTTATGATAGGCACACAGTGAGAGAGAGAGAGGCAGAGACACAGGCAGAGGGAGAAGCAGGCTCCATGCACCGGGAGCCCGACGTGGGACTCGATCCCGGGTCTCCAGGATCGCGCCCTGGGCCAAAGGCAGGCACCAAACCGCTGCGCCACCCAGGGATCCCTGATGGTCTTTTAAGTTTGAACTCATTCTTTACTCCCTCTGCTCCCCCATTTTAGGTCTTTGTGAGTCCCTTGACTGAATTTTATAGATATAATTTTACTCCTTTTGTGCTTCCTACTCTGTTTACTCCTGTTTGTGGTCTTTCCACTCAAGTAGTCCCCTTTAACATGTCTTGTTGGGCCTGTTTATTGGCCATGAACTCCTTTAGCTTTTGTTTATTTGGGGAAACTCTATCTCTCCTTCTATTCTGCATGACATCCTTGCTGAATAGAGTACTCGTGTTTGCAGGGTTTTTTTTTCTTTCAGTACTTTGAATATATCATGCCACTCTCTTGTAGCCTGCGAAGTTTATGCTGAAAAATCAGCTAATCACCTTCTGGGATTTCCCTTGTATGTAACTATTTTCTTTTCTCTTGCTTTTTAAAGTTTCTGTATTACTTTTTGTCATTTTAATTACAGTGTGTCTTGGTGTGGATTTCCTTGGGTTGATTTTGTTGGGGCTCTCTGTGCCTCCTGGATTTGGATTTGTTTCCTTCCCCAGATTTGGATTTTCTGCTATTATTTCTTCAGATAAATTTTCTGCCCCCTTTCTCTTCTTCTTCTGGGATCCCTATATGAATGTTATTATGCCTGATATCACCAAGTTCCTTTCACCTATTTTCATTATTTTTTCTCTCTCCTGTTCATCTTTTTGTTTTGTTTTGTTTTGTATATTTATCGGAGTTTGATTTGCCAACATATAGTATAACACTCAGTGCTCACCTGTCAAGTGGCCCCTCAGTGCCTGTCACCCGGTCACCCCATCCCCCTGCCCACCTCCCCTTCCACTACCCCTTGTTCATTTCCCAGAGTTAGGAGTCTCTCATGTTTTGTCACCCTCTCTGATTTTTCCCACTCATTTTCTCTCCTTTCCCTTATAATCCTACAGTTATTACTGTGGTTATAGTTATACAGTTATTACTTGTAGTTACAGTTATTACTCTTAAAAGTAGAGGCCTTATGAAGAGGTAGTGGAGTGCCCTGCAGTGCAATGTCCCTTGTTCGCCAGAACCTGGAACTTCCAGAGTCTCCTATGTGTGTAGGAGACACACTGCTGTGTGTGTAACGCACTCTGCTGTTACAGCTGAGCTGCTTTGCCTTAGTCCAGTCATCTGCAATGGTTCTTTTCGCCTGTTGAGGGTGGGTTTGTTAGTGGGCCAGTCTGACTACGCATTTTCTACAGCTGCAGCAGCACTGAATTGCAGTGCCTGGTGCCTGCCAAGTCCTTTGTTCTGTGAAAAAGTCTTCCGATGATCCTTGCCCCTCCAGCACATGCTCTGAAATTAGTAAACAAACCTCCTTCCATATATCCCCAGCATTTTTCACACTCTTCTTCTATGCTGTATCTCTGTAGGGCTATTTGTTGTGCTGTTTCTTTAAGGGTGAAGACTCCATTTCCTATTGCCCTCCAAGCTCTTGCAGAGCCACCTAATAACTTTTAAAATTCCAGGTGTTCAGCCCCACTGAGTGTAAAAACTCATGAAATTCAGCTCCTCTGGCTTTCAAAGGCAAATGTTATGGGGATTTGTCTTCTCTGTGTGTCCTCCATGTCTGGGTGCCTGAAATGGGGTTTGGTCCTCTCCCCTCTCTACATCCATGGTATTCCTCCCCATCCCAGATTGTTTGACAGGTTCATTTAGCTTCTGTGTCTGTCTTTCCTATGCTCTTTGATAAGTCCTCTTTTCTCATGTAGTTCTGGAGAGTCTGCTCTGCCAGTCTTTAGGTCATTTTCTGGGGTATTTACACTGATGTGTTATCTAGGTGTATCTGTGGGATGACATGAGCTTAGAGCCCTCCTACTCCACTGTTGTCCTCCTAGAACTTTTATTTGGTTATTTTCTTTATAGTTTCTACTTTTTAGCTAAGGTTTCTTTTTCCTTTATGGTGAGGATATTTTCCTTCACATTTTAAGCATAGTTATAATAGCTTTTAAAAATCATTGTCTGATTCCCATATCTAAATCATCTTGGTGTTGATTTCTATTGATCTATTTTCTCTTGAGAACACTTTTCCAGTTTTTTCTCAGATACCTAGTAATCTTGAATTATATCCTGGGTATTGTGATTAATATATTGAAGAAACTCTGTATTCCATTACGTTTCTCCAGAGAATTTTAAAAAATATATTAGGGCTTAATTTAGCTGGATTCAACCCAAACTTTTCTCTTTGCTGTTAGGTGGAAGCTCAGATTTTAATTCACTTCTTAGTATTGGCTTGGCTCCTTTAAGTATCCTTTGTCCTATATAGTTGATGAGTCAGCTAGACATTTGGGAATTGCTTATACACAGAACTTGGGGCTTCCCCTCCCTGACCCTCTTCCAGGATATCCTACACACCTTATTTTCCCAACAGCAGTTGTATAGGCTTTGGATACTTTTGTTGAAAAACTTAGTTTTCCAAGTATGTTTTAGCTGCCCTAAAATAGTGAAGACTGGACTTGCATTTTGGGTAAAAGCCATAAAAACTAGGAAACTGACTTTATATTATTTCCTTCTTCCAAATGTTGACCCATCTCCAGGATCTTCCTGTTTTTCACTCTCCAGTGACTTTGGATAATTTTTCTTTTAATATTTGGTCTAGAATTCTATTGGTTATCTGCTGGAGTTTGGGTGCAGTAGGAACTACTTGGTCAGTACATTTAAAATGCTTCTATTGTTCTTACCATGGAATTCATATATAGTTACTTGTTTGTGTATATCTACACTAAGCAATGAACCTCTAAGGCATGTTTTCCAACTACATCATGACAACTCATGAATTGAGTTGAAATGTTGCAGATAATGTATTCTAGCAATCTCAAAAGTCTAATTGTTTTTTTTAAAAAATCCCATTGGCATTATTATTATAATAACCTTTTTCTGAGAAGACTGCAATATTTGTTAAGTGCAAGATAAAAGTTGGGGTTGGAACTAGTGTGCAAAAATACACTTAAGTCACAGCCTATTTGGACCACATATTGTAGACTGCTTCATCTAGCATATATTCCTAATCCGACTTGCTCTTCTTTGCTTCTTCTATAGACTGGGAAATGTAAATATTCTTGAAGTATTTTTTCCTGTTACAGGTTGACATGAGACAGTTTTGGGCAATGGGATGTAAATGGAAATCTGCTCTCCTTTCCAGATATGGGAGGGAGTAAGGTATGAGTGTATTAAAGGAGAGTAGGAATAATGGATTTTAGGTCCTTGTCAGTCCCAATAGTTATTAAAATAAGAAAAAGAAGATATAAGCTTGTAAAACAAGAGTTGGTGATTAGAATGGAATGTCTGAACCTGAAAATACAGAGGAGTTTCCATTTACTTTCTTGCCAGTAAGATGTTATCTTTGGGGTCAGGGGTTGAAGTGACATGGAAGACAAGACCATTGGTGGCATACCAGTCAAGAACTTAGAGACCAGGGTTTTGGAAGTAGATATAATAATCTGCAAGTAGTCTGACAAGAGTAGTGACAGGGTAGCAAAACTGGTTCTGGAGATAAAAATCAAGGAGCAAGAAAGAATGAGATTGGTAGATGGTTGCATGAAGGAATAGTAAGTAGTTTGTGCAAATTAATGAGGGAGGGGAAAGGGACATAATAGTTAGGGTAGATATCCTTGTTCATTTTCCCTTTCCTATGTCCAAGCCTGTAACTTATAAGGAGAATGAGAGAAAGAAGGAGTCCATTTGGAAGAGTTAGAGTCCTTGGTGGACGGACAACTTTCTTAATAGTTATTATTAAACTTTCATAATAGTTATTAAAGTATGCCTCATTTACAGGTAGAATTTTTTCCCAGTAAATTGCAGTTGATACAGTTGCTCTGAGGCTTGGACAGAGTTTGGTAAACTTTCTCTGACCTTAAAAGTCTATATTCAAGAACTCTTTATCTCTTTTCATTTATACATATAAAATATATATAAATTCCAATCCTGGCACTTTTCAAATGTAAGGAAAAAAAACAAGAAATAACCATTTACAAGCCATCCAACTTTTGTGAATCCACCCAATTCCACCATGCATTATAATGTCATTTCCATGACCTATGTACCCAAAAAAATATAAGTCATTAAAGATTAATTTCATGAAAAATGAGAAGTACTTATTGTATACTTCTAAGGAAGTAAATTAGAAAACTTTAATAAACCTGTCTAACCATATGTCTAAATAAAAGGAAGTCAATACAAATAAAAAATATATTAGTGTACTTATGGAACTGGAGTTCCATCTGAATTTAATTCACTTCCCAATTTTTATAAATTACAAGATGGGAAGAGGGGGACCTGAAAGGGAATATAAAGAATCTAACTTTATCTCACATGAACAATATAACTGGATTGAATGGAGATAAAAAAGGAAATAGGCAAAGTAAGTTTTAAAACAAAGTACTTTGTACATACTTGGTCTAAAGAAAAAAAGACCCGTAAACAAATCCTGAACACAATCAGGCTTGGTTTTTATGATGCTTTTCTGGAGCAACTCCAAACTATCTGCTATGTATTAGAGGACTGAACAAATCAGTAAACAGACTGATGATAGTGGGAGCCAACTTTCCGGAAAAGAAGTTAACATGGGACAGGGGAAAAACTAGAACTACTTATTTGAAGTTGAAGGTATCTGCATTTTACACATACATCTACATGAAGGACTGATATCCCAATAATGATAACACCTACTACCCAGATCTTGGTGTCTAAATACCATTCCACTCAAAGGAATCTGGCCTCTGTAGAATCTGTGGCTGCAGTGGGCAACATACAAGATAAACCCAAGATATATCAGGAAAACAAGCATTCATACTGATCATTCATAGAGAAAAGAGACTTAGAGAAGGGAAAGCTCCTCTAAGGATAGAACACTAAGTACTAAATATAAGAGGAATGATGGACCAAGAAAGCCATCACTTTGCAATCATCATAGTAATAATTGATTCAGACAAAAATATCCATAAACACCAAAACTAGTAGGTGAAAGATAATGTAGTTATTACATAAAAAATCCCCCCCCCCCCCACAAGTTGGTTATTAATCTCAAGGGCAAAATAGCAACTTTACTGTGGAGAAACCTTGAAGTCTTCAGGTTACCCAAGGTATCAAAAATTTCACTGATATAAAACAAATAGGTCTTCTATTGTAATGCACTGAACTATGTGTCATTCGTGGAATACTCTTGCCATGCTAATTTGAATCTAATCATAAGGAATCAAGCCCAAATTTAGGGATAGTCTACAAAATACCCCATACCTTTCTTTTTTTTTTATTTTTTTATTTATTGATGATAGTCACAGAGAGAGAGAGAGAGAGAGGCGCAGAGACACAGGCAGAGGAAGAAGCAGGCTCCATGCACTGGGAGCTCGATGTGGGATTCGATCCCGGGTCTCCAGGATCACGCCCCGGGCCAAAGGCAGGCGCTAAACCGCTGCGCCACCCAGGGATCCCCCCCATACCTTTCAAAGATACCAATTTCATGAAAGACAGAGAAAGGCTATGGAACTGGTCCAGATTTAAAGACTACAGAAACATGACAACTTAATGCAGGGAATGATCTGTCTTATTATATCAGGGCAGCCTGGGTGGCTCAGCGGTTTAGCGCCACCTTCAGCCCAGGGTGTGATCCTGGACACCTGGGATCCAGTCCCGCATTGGGCTCCCTGCATGGAGTCTGCTTCTCCCACTGCCTGTGTCTCTGCTTCTGTCTCTCATGAATAAATAAATAAAATCTTAAAAAAAGAAAAAGATTATATAAATTTTTGGGACACCTAGGTGGCTCAGCGGTTAAGCGTCTGCCTTCAGCTCAGGGTGTGATCCTGGAGTCCCGGGATAGAGTCCCACTTCAGGCTCCCTGCATGGAGTCTGCAGCTCCCACTGCCTGTGTCTCTGCCTCTCTGTCTCTCATGAATAAATAAATTTTAAAAAATTTAAAAAAGATTGTATCAATTTTTCTTTTTATTCCAGGATCCAAACATATTATGGGACAAATGGAATTTGAATAAGCTATAGATTAGAAGATATAGCAAAGTATGGTAGTCTTCAAATATGTTTGCAAATTCCTTGACACTCCCTCTCCTTGATCCTGGTTAGGTTTCTGTGACTGTTTCCTCAAATTATAACATTGTAACCTCTAAGGGTAGATTAGACATGGCCACAGTACTTCTGCTGATTTTTCTTGGGATACTCTGAAGCTCCACATAGCATCCAGTCAGAATGAAGCCATCAAGCTGAAGGGGCCACAGAGATGGAAAGACATACCTGAGTAACAAAAGCTGGGTTCTCTCAGCTCAGGTGTTAGACATCTGAATGATCTGGTCAGACTGTAATCACAGTACACACCCTAAGGATATATAGGAATTCTTAATTGTATTTTTTCTGAAAGTTTAGAATAAGCTGAAAATAAAGGCTTTAAGACACTCTTGAAACATTACAAGTTTAAAAGGGTATGATAGTAAATTTTTAAAGTAATCAGGTCATATTCATACATATAAGATTATCCTATATACAAATCATAAAAGACCTATAGGTACGAATACGATCTGGTTACCTTTAAAGGGGGCATTACAGATTTATTATATATCTCCTACAAAGTGCTATGTCTCTGGCCACTTTTCTATGCATACCAAGGTTAGTAACCGTAAATTAATTTTTTTCATTGGATTCTGCATAGTATTCCACTGAATGGATAAACAATTGTTTTGTTGATTCAACTGATGAATGCAAAGTGTGCTATTACGAAAACGAT
The DNA here is from genome assembly GCF_048164855.1 of Canis lupus baileyi. Taxonomy (NCBI): domain Eukaryota; kingdom Metazoa; phylum Chordata; class Mammalia; order Carnivora; family Canidae; genus Canis; species Canis lupus. The sequence goes on along the minus strand of NC_132838.1, from coordinate 111,502,107 downwards.
GAACATCCTTTCATGCGTATCTATCAGATCTCCAAGCCCTATGATGAGATAAAGCCATATGTTAGCTTTAAGGAATATTCATTTATTCATGTAATTTTGTCTCATAGTTTCACTGTTTTGGTAAACAGTAATAATGGTCACTGAATAATTTTTCAAAAAGCTAAAACCATCTTAAGCCTCTCTGCCAGAGTAAACGGGGTAGCATGTCAGTGAAAGTCTCTCTACATATTACCTCTGTGAATATAAGTACATCTGTAGGTATACATATTATTATTTGGGCCACACATACCGGGAAGGCTCTAACCTAGTTTCCTCTGTCTGTCCTTACAGATCCAGGTCTGTGTGCAGCTATGTATTAGAACATAGCTCTTCCAATATTTTGCTAATATATATATTTTTTAAATCAGCATAAACATCCTTGTGTACACACTCATTTAAGCTATAATCAATCTCCTGAGCAAAGCATCTAGTGCTAAGATTGCCAGGTCAATGGGTATCTTGGTATACATTGACCAACTCATGTTGTCCATTCCTGACAAGAGGTGTTGAACACAGAATGCTGTATAAATGGTAATCCATCTAAACTGTTATATTTAATGAAATTTCAGTAAGAATTCAACAGGTTTCTTGCTCCACCCTCCACTTGGGGTGTGACAAAACTAACGTCCTTGAAATCTGCCAAAACCCCTGCCTATAGAGGTCTGTACTGCAGGATTGTACACAGAGAAGGCAATCTGACCTAAGCCTGAAGAGAAATAATGACAAGAAACCAATTACTAACAATTCAAGTTTACTAAAAAACTTGTCATTAATAACTACTTTTAAACTTTCAAAGAGTTACAGTGAAATCCTACCTTAATGTATTAGGATCCAAAATTTCCAAGCATATAAATTGTTGTATCATATTATTAGATTAAAAACAGTATTTTTTTAGTCTATAAAATACAAACTAATGATACTAAATATTACACTGTACACATGTCCTGACTACAACAAACCAGGGCCAGATGGAGGATGGGGGCCATTCACAAATTCGTCCAAATTTGCATTACTGTGGATGGCAGCATGGCATGATTTTCTGTACTTGAATGTTTCCAGAAATTAATCTCATTAAGGCTACTAGCAGGGTTCCCTTTGAGTATGTTGTTATGAAATCAGGGTAGGGGAGTAGAATTTCCAAATATTTATCCTAGATTTTCTCACTTTGTTCAGTAATTGCTGGGCATCTATTATGAGCCAAGCACACTTCTACATGGTAGAGATAAAGTAGTGAAAAACCTCCCTCCCTACATGGAGGTTACATTGCTGTTGCCATTAATTTTATTTGTCCATCATTATACTTTCATTAAAGTCCTGCCCCCCTTGTCTTCATTTATAAGGCTTCTTTCCTGGGTAAATTCAGATGAACTTTGAAATTCTTTTGTGTTGCATCTTGAAAACTGGGACGTTCAGAACTCTCGTATAAACACTGATTGTATTTATAGGTTTTCTCTCATCTATTAAATGTGATGTTTGCAAAGAATTTATCTCCCAACTGAGTCCTTAAAACAGCATTTTACAGAGCTGATTTGCATGTGAAGATTCCTTGAGGCTTCTGAGTTTGGAAGGAACATTCCACAATTACCAGCATTGATCTTCCAGTAGAGATGAGGACGTGAACTTTAACAAAGACGACATCACACCTCACATCTATAGATTTCCTCCAGTGTGGACTCTCTGATGATAGACAAGATGTGATCTCTGGCTGAAGCCTTTACAACAGACATCACATATGTATGGCCTTTCTCCAGTGTGGACCCTCTGATGTGTGTGGAAATGTGAGGCCTGACTGAAGCCTTTACCACACTGCTGACATGTATATGGTTTCTCTCCTGTGTGAACTCTCTGATGAGCACTGAGCCCAGCACTCCAACTAAATTCTTTCCCACACTCCTCACATTTAAACGGTTTCTCTCCAGTGTGAATTATCTGATGGACTTGAAGATTTGACCTCTGGCTAAAGGCCTTACCACATGTATCACATTTATATGGTTTCTCTCCGGTGTGGACTCTCTGATGGGCTTGAAGATGTGAGGCCTGGCTGAATCGCTTCTGACATGCATCACATTTGAATGGCTTCTCCCCAGTATGGACACTCTGATGAGCTTGAAGATTTGAGGCTTGACTAAAGCCCTTCCCACACTCTTCACATTTATAAGGTTTCTCTCCTGTGTGGACCCTCTGATGATTGTGAAGATTCAAGCTCCAATTGAGGCGCTTCCCACACACCTCACATTTGTACGGTTTTTCTCCAGTGTGGACCCTCTGATGGGCTTGAAAATACGAGCTTTGACTGAAGCCTTTACCACACACGTTGCATCGAAATGGTTTCTCTCCTGTGTGAACTCTCTGATGGCTCTGGAAACTTGAGGCTGAACTAAAACCCTTCCCACACTCTTCACACTTGTATGGTTTCTCTCCTGTATGGACTCGTTGATGACTATGAAGATTAAAGCTCAAACTGAAACACTTCCCACACTCATCACACTTGTAGGGTTTCTCTTCAGTGTGGACTCTCTGATGGGTATGAAGATTTGAGCTACAACTAAAGCGTTTACCACAATCTCCACATTTATATGGTTTCTCTCCAGTATGGATTCTCTCGTGGGCCTGGAGATGTGACCTTTGAGTGAAGCCCTTCCCACACACCTCACACTTGTAAGGTTTCTCTCCAGTGTGAACTCTGCAATGAATATTCAGATCTGTGCTACGACTGAAGCCCTTCCCACAACTTTCACATCTGTAGGGTTTCTCTCCTGTGTGAATAGGCAAATGGGCATAAAGATGTGAGGTCTGGTTAAAGCTCTTACCACACTCAAGGCACGAATAGGGCTTCTCCCCTGTGTGGACTCTCTGATGAGTTTGCAGGTTTGAGCTCTGACTGAAACCCTTCCCACACTCATGACACCAATAGCGTTTTTTTCCTGTGTAAACACTTTGTTGAACAGGAATAGCTGAGCTATAACCAGGGTCCTTCTCGTGTGTGCTATAAGGGGGGGACTTCTTTCCAGAGTGTACCTGCTGATGGAGTTCAAGGCTGGGGCCATCACTGAAGGCTTTCTCACATTCGCTACAGTGGTAGGTCTGCTGGGTGAGAGGGGACACCTTTAAGATGTCTTTATCACAATTGTTGTTGTGAGCTTTGTCTCTTTTGTGCACTGTATCATCATCATGGTGGTGTGAAACACAACTGAAAATGTTAACATACGGAGCAAATATACATAACTGGTTTTTCATTGGAGTCTGCTTACAACTTCTCTGATAATTCTGCATTTCGCTGAGATATATTTTACTCCAAGAATTCGGAGTTCTCTGGGCCAGAAATTCTTGATTTTCAATAATATTAGAATGATCCTCTATAAGATTCATTATACAGCTGTCCTCCACAGAAGCCTGAATACATATTCCTGCTCCAACTTGACAGGGGGAATCACACTGGTCGGGGAGCTGAGAACTCTTTCCTTGAATATTTATCACAGAGTCTTGATTTTTGGTTAATTTGCTCACATGTCTCTTGATTTGCCAACATGAAAGCTCCCCTAATGAAAGGCACCTTATTCCTGCTTCATGAAAAGTCTCCATCTCCTTTTGATTCCTGCCTCCTGGAAGGATAAAGAACAAAGAATTAGGTACAGAGAGTGTGACATCAACAAGGTGGTGAATGAAAGAGCTCCAAACCCTTGTTCCCCAGGGGAAACGTTAAAAACTAGAGGCTAGCTGAAAAACAAAGATCTACAGCAAACAAGGGATGGTCCAATAGAAAAAAAAATACACGTTTAAAATGGGAGGAAATTTGGGAGTAGCCCCGAGTGAGGGTTTAAGGTCTTGGGTCTCTTCTGAGCATGTGTCTTGACCTGTGGCTGTGTAGGCTTTCCCCCCTTCTCATATGCAGCTACTTTTAAACATAGTGGTATTTTTACTTATGGTAAGGTCCCATTTGAAGGATGCAGAAACCTACCTCCCAATTCCCTACTTCAAAGCAGGCAAAGCAGAGCTGAGCTAACTTTATTTGTGCTACTCTACCCTGCTTGGGGGCCGCCAGAGGGACAGGTGTCTGCTCTGACTTGGGGACACGATGAGGAAACCCAATAGGAAGCTGCAGCAGGCCTCGTGGGAGCTTCAGGGGAACTACAGACCCACAGAAGGCTGGGGAGAAGATTGTGTGTGAAGGAACACAAGTGAACACCTATGTCCCCATAAAGCTAGGGTGATAGTCTTTGGGGGATTCAGACACTTAAGAGCATCTTTGTGTATGAAGGAATTAAAAACAAAAACAAAAAAAAAAAAAAAAAAAACACACATACGTAGGCCCAGGCAAGACACATGCTCAGAATATTCTGAGATGACCTTAAGCCCTCACCATTGGGAAACCCAGGAGGTCAGAACACACCTTGCACATTAGTAAAGGTCTTTCCTGGAAAATAGCTGGTCTCAAAAGATGCTTTCTCAAATGCCCAACTTTCAACAACATAAAAGCATACAAAAACCAAAACAAAACTCCAGCCAACCCAGGAAAAATATGGCCTACTTGAAGGAATAAAAAATAAGATAAAGTGGCAGCAATGAATTACCTAAGATGAGTATCAGCAGTGTCAGACAAGGTCTTTAGGACTGTCTGAAATAGACTCAAAGAGCTAAAAGAGTGACAGAGGTAAGCAGGAGGGCAGAGTGGGATGGTCCAGTCCTAGGTCCCACACAGGAGCAACAAATAACCAACATCATACAAACATTTTGTGAAAAAATTTAAAACTAGCTGAGCTGCAACAACCAAGATAATGTTTAACCAAGTAAAAGATGTACTCAAAGCTGTGCAAAATTTGTGTTTTTGCTTGCCTCATCCGTCCTGGTGAGTGTGTGATGAGGTTGGGAGGAAGCTGCCTAGTTCCTGGTGGCAAACAACAAAACCTAACTCCTACAAAGGAAAATAAGATCTCCAAAAAACCCAAACCTACCAGAAAAGAACCCAAACAGCCAAAGGAATGCTGAAAAAGAAAATCAAAGCTGGAGGAGTCACAATTCTGGACTTCAAGCTGTATTATAAAGCTGTAATCATGGGACGCCTGGGTGGCTCAGTGGTCTGGGATCAAGTCCTGCATCGGGCTTCTTGCAGGGAGCCTGCTTCTCCCTCTGCCTCTCTCTCATGAATAAATAAAATCTTTTTTTTTAAAACTGTAATCACCAAGACAGTATGTTACTGGCACAAAAACAGACACAGAGCTCAGTGGAACAGAATAGAGAACCCAGAAATGGACCCTCAACTCTGTGGTCAACTAATCTTTGACAAAGCAGGAAAGAATATTCAATGGAAAAAAGTCTCTTCAACAAGTGGTGTTGGGGAAATTGGAGCCACACACAGAGGAATGAAACTGGATCATTTCTTTACAGCATACACAAGGGTAGACTCAAAATGGATGAAAGACCTAAATGTGAGACAGGAATCCATCAAAATCCTAGAGGATAACACAGGCAGCAACCTCTTTGGCTGCAGCAACTTCTTGTAAGACCCGTCTCTAAAGGCAAGGGAAGCAAAGGCAAAAATGAACTATTGGGACTTCACCAAGATAAAAAGCTTTTGCCCAGCAAAGGAAACAGCAAAACCAAAAGACAACCAACAGAATGGGAGAAGATATTTGCAAATATCTTATCAGATAAAGGGCTAGTATCCAAAAATCTGTAAAGAACTTATCAAACTCAACATCCAAAGGAAAAAAAAAGCCAATCAAGAAATGGGCAGAACACAGGAACAGACATTTCTCCAAAGAAGACATACAAATGGCCAACAGACATATGAAAAAATACTCAACATCACTTGGCATCAGGGAAATACCACTTCGAGATACCACCTCACACCAGTCAGAATGGCTAAAATTAACAAGTCAGGAAACGACAGATGCTGATGAGGATTCGGAGAAACAGAAACCCTTGTATGCTGTTGGTGGGGATGCAGGCTGGTACAGCCACTTTGGAAAACAGTGTGGAGGTTCCTCATAGTTGAAAATGGAGCTACCCTACGACCCAGCAATTGCACTACTGGGTATTTATCCCCAAAATACAAATGTAGTGATGTGAAAGGCACCTGCACCCCAATGTTTATAGCAGCAATGTCCACAATAACCAAACTATGGAAAGAACCCATAGATCCATCAACAGAAGAATTGATAAAGGAGATGTGGATATATACAATGGAATATTGTATGATACTCAACCATCAAAAAAAAAATGAAATCTTGCCATTTGCAATGACATGGATGGAACTAGAGAGTATTATGCTAAGTGAAATTAGTCAATCACAGAAAAACAATTACCATATGATCTAACTCATGTGGAATTTAAGAAACAAAACAGAGGATCACAGAGGAAGAGAGGATAAAATAAAACAAGACGAAATCAGAGAAGGAGACAAACTGTAAGAGACTCCTAATCACAGGAAACGGTTGCTGGAGAAGAGGTAACTGGGGGATGGGGTAACTAGGCAGTGGACATTAAGGAGGGTACATGAAGTAATGAGCACTGGGTGTTAAATCTTTTTTTTTTTTTTATTTATTTATTCATGAGAGACACACAGAGAGAGAGAGAGAGAGAGGCAGAGACACAGGCAGAGGGAGAAGCAAGCTCCATGCAGGGAGCCCAACACGATACTCAATTACGGGACCCAGGATCACGCCCCAGGGCAAAGGCATGCGCCAAACCGCTGAGCCACACAGGAGTCCCAAGCACTGGGCATCATATAAGACAGATGAATCACTGACCTCTACCTCTGCAATTAATAATACATTATATGTTAACTGAATTTGAATTAATAAAAATCTGATTTAAAAAATTTTAAGTGTTGGTGAAGATGTGGAGAAAAAGGAACGCTTGTGCACTACTGGTGGGAATTTGCAGCCACTGTGGGAAACAGTATGAAGGTTTCTCAAAAAATTAAAAATAGAATTAGCACATAAGCTAGTAATTCCACTAATGGGTACTTAACAAACAAACCCACATACACACACACAAAAAAAAAACGCAACACGAATTCAAAATAGTGCTGTTTACTGCAGCACTATTTACAAGACCCAAGACATGGAAGCAGCCCAAGTGTCCATCAACAGATGAACTGATAAAATATGTGGGTGGTATACACACAGACATAAACACAATGGAATATTACTCATAAGAGTAAGATCTTGCCATTTGCAACAACATGGGTAGACCTAGAAGGCATTATGCTGAGTGAAATAAGTCAAAGAAGGGACGCCTAGGTGGCTCAGTGGTTGAGCATTTGCCTTCAACTCAGGACATGATCCTGGGGCTGGGGTGGAGTTCCACATCAGGCTTCCTGCATGGAGCCTGCTTCTCCCTCTGCCCATCTCTCTCTCTCTCTCTCTCTCTCTCTCTCTCTCTGTCTCTCATGAATAAATAAAATCCTTAAAAAAAAAGACAAATACCTTTTGATTTCACTTATAGGTGGAATCTAAAAATCAAAACATATGAACAAAGCAAAAATAGGCCTGTAAATAACAGAGAACTGGTGGTTGCTGGTGGGGGCGGGGGAATGGCGGGCAAAATAGGTGAAGGGAGTACGAAGTACAGGATTCCAACTGTGGGATGAATGAGTTACAGGGATGAGAGGTACAGCATAAGTAATACAATCAACGGTATTGTAACAGTGCTGTATGCTGACAGATAGTAGCATAATGTATATACAGTTGTCTATTTACTATGTTGCCTACCTGAAACTATCACTGCATGTCCACTATACTTCAATTAAAAAATTAGATTTTAAAAAACTTAAGATATCCAGAAAAGTCCTAAGAATATCAAAATTAAATATACTCTACATAACCCACATGTCAAACAGGAAATTTCATGGGAAGTTAGAAAATACTTTGTGATATAATATTCATTATATTTCTATTTCTGGTGTGCAGTTAAACGGAACTCAGATAATTTTATAGTGTTAAAAGTTTATATCAGAAAACAAAGTGTAAAATGAAAAACCTAAGGTTCCACCTCAAGAAGCCATGAAAAGAGGAATTAAGGAAATCAGAGTAAAAATCAAATGAAACAAGTAGGGAAAGTTCAACATTAAGCATGAAAGATAGAATTTTACTATAGATCTTAGAAGCATTAAAATAAGGAGATATATTCAACAACTCAAATTTTTAAAAATATACTAATTCCCTGAAACATACAAATTACCAAATCTGTTGCAAGAAAAGCAAAAAATCTAAATAGTTCAGAAATTTAATTCATAAAGACATTCTCACAAAAACACCAACTTCACCAGTGGATTCCAATTAGCAGTCAGAAAAGGAGTAATACCAGCCCTATATGAATCCTTTCAGAAAATATAAGAGGATGGTATATTTGAGTTATTGTATAAGGCCAGTGTTACTTGATATCAAAATCAGACAAAGACATCAAGTCTCAAGAAAATGGCAAATCAAAACCCCTCAACATAAAGTGCAAAAATCCTTAACAAAGAACGAATCTTGTTTCTAGAAACATAATAAAAAAACACTAGTACATCATGAATAAGTGGGGTTAATCCCAGTGTTAAAAACAGGGGCGCCTGGTTGGCTCAGTGGTTGAGCATCTATGTGATCCCAGGGTCCTGGGATCAAGTCCCGCATCCAGCTCCCTACAGGGAGCTTGCTTCTCCCTCTGCCTATGTCTCTGTGTCTCTCAAATAAATACATCTTTAAAAAAATAATAAAAATAAAAACAAGACAAGAGGACCCAAATGGAGTTGCTTATGCTATACCCCATGCCACCAAACCAAGACTTAATTACAATTTTGGCTAACCCAGAAATGGGATCTTAAACCAATCAATCAGGAATCCCCAGATCAGCTGTAGTAGGAATCCCCTGTATCCTCTTAAAGGAAGGTAACCCTGCAATAACCAACCTCTTTGCCTCCTATAATTGCCTTGCTCCTGTTCCATTTTGCTGTCGAAATCTTTTATATAGATCTCTGGGAGCTTTTCTATCTGCTGTAATGATGTTGCCTGATTTATGAATCACTGAATAAAGCCAGTAAAATCTTTAAAATTTAGTCAGCTAAATTTTGTTTTTTAATAGAAGGGAATGCAAGCTTGTTTTAACATGTGAAATCACCAATGCACTTTACCATATTCATAGCATGAAGGAAAAAAATCTTATAATCATCTCAGTAAATGCAGACTAAGCATTTTACAAAATACGTACATACATATACTGTTACCCATTCACGATAAAGAAAAAAACTGAAACTAAGACGGGAACTCAACCCCCCAAAAAAGTGTATGACTAAGTATCATTATCAGTGGTAAAAGACTGAATGCTGTGCACACGCATCAGGCAAACAAACCATCAAAAAACCCAACGGCATTCATACTGGAAAGAATACACATTTGTAGATCATAATTTTCTACACAGAAAGTCTATAGGAATGTATAAAAAAGGTACTAAAATGTTTCTAGAATGTACCAACATGGGAAGACTGCAGACTACAAGGTTGTCAAAAACCGATTGTATTTCCTATGTTGTAAAAGAGCATAACTGAGAAATGAAATAGTTCTATTTATAGTGTCGAAAAATAAAATTCTTTTGAAAAGCTAAAGATCTATAAAACCTATCCACTGAACCCTATAAAACATGATATTGTGGTTTATAATAAACATGTATTTTGGTCTTCAGTTCTTGGACCATAGATCCCTAAATCCTTAGAATTTCCTTTTTTTTTTTAAGATTTATTTATCCATGAGAGACACACAGAGAAAGAGAGAGACTGAGACACAGGCTGAGAGAGAAGCAGGCTCCTCGCAGGGAGCCTGATGTGCAACTCAATCCCAGACCCTGAGATCACACCCTGAGTGAAAGGCAGACCCTCAACCGCTGAGCCACCCAGGCATCTCCCTTAGAATTTCCTAAGACAAAAGTACAGCGGGAGTATCATTGTTACATTATTATTGTCCTCAGTTCCTGAAGTCCTTCCACAGCCATAGAGGTGACATGGGTGTCCTATGCTTCCTAACAAACCTCTTTCAACCACATCTGAGTTTAGGTTAATGAGTGGACTTCTGGAAATACTCTAAGGAGGCAGACTGGTTTGGAACTTTCAATCCCACCTCCTGACCTCTGGGAAAGGGAGAAGGGCAGAAGGCTGAATCAATCACTAATAGCCAATGACCTAATCAATCATGCCTAAGTAATGAAGCCTCCATTAAAATCTGAAAGGAAGGGTTTTGGGGAGCTTTCAGGTTGGGGGACATGTGGAGATGCAGGGAGAGTGGTGAGCTCAGAGAGAGAGCCTGGACGCTCTGCACTCCTTCCCACGTACTTTGCCCTATGCACCTCTTCCATGTGGCTGTTCTGGGTTATATCCTTTTATAATAAACTGACAATTTAGTAAGTAAACCATATCTGAGTTCTGTGGGCCACTCAAGCAAATTAACTGAACCCAAGGTGGGGGTTGCAGGAACCTCTGAAGCACAGTTAACAACCTGGACTTGTGATTGGCCTCTGAAAGGGGCTACAGGGTGAGGGGTGGGAATCTTGTAGGACTAAGCTCTTAACCTGTAGGATCTGACACTATATCCTGACAGATGGTGTCAGAATCAAGATGACACTCAGCTGGTATCTTGACTAATTGGTTAGTATGGCAATAACCCGCACATATTAGATCTGGTGAGAATTATAGAATTGAGGGATGCTTGAGTGGTTCAGTTGGTTAAGGGTTCAACTCTTGATTTCAAATCATGATCTCAGGGTCATGGGATCAAGCCCTGAGTCCATGCTCAGTGGAGAGTCTGCTTGAGGATTCTCTCTCTGCCCCACCCCTTGCTTGCACACTCTCTCTCTAAAGTAAATCTTTAAAAAAAATTATGGGGGCAGCTCCGGTGGATCAGCGGTTTAGCACTGCCTTCAGCCCAGGGCGTGATCCTGGAGACCCGGGATCGAGTCCCACGTCAGACTCCCTGCATGGAGCTTGCTTCTCCCTCTGCCTCTCTCTCTTTCTGCCTCTCATGAATAAAATAAAATCATAAAAATCATAAAAATAAAAATTATGGAATTGAAATGTGTCACTACAAAAAAAATCAACTAAACATAAACAAACGCACTAATGAAAAGAGGGGCAAAAAACCTTTAAGACATACATGAAACAAATATAAAAAACAAAATGACAGGGATCCCTGGGTGGCGCAGCGGTTTGGCGCCTGCCTTTGGCCCAGGGCGCGATCCTGGAGACCCAGGATCGAATCCCACGTCGGGCTCCCGGTGCATGGAGCCTGCTTCTCCCTCTGCCTGTGTCTCTGCCTCTCTCTCTCTCTCTGTGACTATCATAAATTAAAAAAAAAAAAAAAATGACAAAAGTTCTTCCCTATCAGTAATTACTTTAAATATAAATGGATTACATGCCCTAAGCGATTATAAGTTGGAAGAATGGACTAAAAACACATGACCCAGATATATGTTGTCTACAAGACACTCTATCTTTTTCTGTATATTTTTTTATCGGAGTTCCATTTGCCAACATAAAGTATAACACCCAGTGCTCATCCCGTCCAGTGCTCTCCCTCAGTGCCCATCACCCAGTCACCCCATCCTCCCACCCATCTCCCCTTCCACTACCCCTTGTTCGTTTCCCAGAGTTAGGAGTCTCTCATGTTTTGTCACCCTCTCTGATTTTTCCCACTCATTTTCTCTCTCCTCTGCCTATGATCCCTTTCCCTATTTTTTATATTCCCCATGAGTGAAACCATATGATGATTGTCCTCCAATTGACTTACTTCACTCAGCATAATACCTTCCAGTTCCATCCACGTCGAAGCAAATGGTGGGTATTCGTTGTTTCTAATGGCTGAGAGACTTTATATCTAAGAACACACATAGCTCGAAAGTGATAGAAAGATACTCCATGCAAAAGGGAGCTGGATGGTTATACTGACGTCAGACAAAATAGACTTTTAAATGCTATTACAAGAAATAATCTATATTGATAAAGGGTCAAAGCACCAAGAAGATATAATCATTATAAACATGTATACACTAAACTCAGAATTCCAAACATATGAGGCAAATATAAACCAAATGGAAGAGACAAATAGCTATTATTAGTAATAGAAGAATTCAATATTTACTTTCAGTAATGGATAGAACCAGATGAAAGATCAACAAGGAAATAGAGAACTTAATACTACAAGCTGATGAACAGAAAATGTCACCCAATAGCAGCAGAACATGCATTTTTCTCAAGTACACATGGAGCATTCTCCAGGGCAGGCTATATGTTAAGCCACAAAACAAGTCTTAACAAATTTAAAAAGATTGATATCCTATAACAAACTTTACAGTATTGAATCAGTATTGAAACAAGAAATCAAATGCAGAAGGAAGCCTAAGAATTCACAAATATTTGGATATTAAAACTGTAAATAACCAATAAATTAAAGAAAAAATCACAAAGGAAATTAGAAAATATTTTGAGACAAATGAAAATCACTCATATGTGGACTAGCACAGAGGATCATATGGGAAGGGAGGAAAACTGAATGAGACGTCATCAGAGAGGGAGAAAAACCTTAACCAAAGGAAGCAAACTGAGGGTCACTGGAGGGGAGGTGGGTGGGGATGGGGTAACCGGGTGATGGGCATTAAGGAGGGAATGTGATGTGATGGGCACTGAGTGTTACATGCAACTGATAAATCCTTAAGCACTACATCTGAAACTAATGATGTACTATATGTTGGCTAATTGAATTTAAATTAAAAAAAAAATGAAAATCCAATATACCAAAACTTAGGAGATACAGTGAAAGCAGTGCAAAAAGGAAAATTTGTATCTATAATACTTGCATTAAAAAGCGATACAGCAATTGTACTTTTGGATATATATCCAAAGGAAACAAAATCACTGTCTGAAAGATCTCTACACCCTCATGTCCACTATAGCATTACTTACAACAGCTGAGACATGGAAACGATCTAAATGTGCATCAACTGATGAATAAAGAAAATGGGACACTTACACACACACAGGAATACTATTCAGCCATAAAAAAGAGAATCCTACTATTTGTGACAACATGGATGGACCCTGAAGCCATTATGCTAAGTGAAATAAGTCAGACACAGAAAGACAAACACTGTATGATCTCATATGTAAAATCTGAAAATATCAAACTTAGAGAAACAGAGATAATATCTGAGGTTGCCAGAGTTGGAGGGGGTGGGGGAATGATGTAAAAGTGGTCACAAGGTATAAACTTTCTGGTATAAGATAATAAGGGGCACCTGGGTGGCTCAGTTGGTTAAGCATCTGACTCTTGATTTCCATTCAGGTAATGATCTCAGGGTCATGAGATTGAGCCCAGGTCAGGCTCTGGACGCAGTAGGGAGTCTGCTGGAGATTCTCTATCTCAAATAAATAAATAAGTCTTAAAAAAACATAAATTCTGGAAATGTAATGTTCAACATAACTACAGTTAACAATACTGTATTATATGTATGATAGTTTCTAAAGAGTAGATCTTAAAAGTTCTCATCACAAGGAGAAAAATTAACTATATGAGGTAATGGATGTTAACTAAACTTATTACAGTAATCATTTTGTAATATGTACAAATATCAAACCATTATGTTGTACACCTTAGGCAACATTAGGTCAATGTTACCTCAGTAAAACTAGAAAAATAAAAAAGATCTCAAATCAACAATAAAACCTTACATCATTAAAAAAATGGTTTATATCATAAGGAACTAGAAAAAGATGGGATCCCTGGGTGGTGCAGCGGTTTGGCGCCTGCCTTTGGCCCAGGGCGCGATCCTGGAGACCCGGGATCGAATCCCACGTCGGGCTCCTGCTGCATGGAGCCTGCTTCTCCCTCTGCCTATGTCTCTCTCTCTCTCTCTCTTTCTCTCTGTGTGACTATCATAAATAAATAAAAAATTAAAAAAAAAAAGAAAAAAAAAAAGAACAAACTTAGGTGCCTGGGTGGCTCAAACAGTTGAATGTCTGACTCTTGATTTCAGCTCAGGTCATGATCGCGAGGTTGTGGGACCCAGGCCCACATCAAACTTCATGCTGTGTGGACCCTGCTTGAGATTCTCTCTTCCTCTCCTTCTGCCCTTCCCCCTTGCTTGCATATGCTCTCTTAGAAAAAAAAAAGAGAAGAAAAAGAACTAAACCCAAAGGTAGTAGAAGGAAATAACAAAGAGCAGAGGTAAATAAACTAGAGAACAGAAAAACAGAAAAAGAATCAATGAGAAACAGCTGGTTCTTCAAAAGATCAACAAAATAAACAAACATTTAGCTGGAGTGGCTATGATAAGAGTGAAGACTTAAATTCCTAAAATTAGAAATTAAAGTGGGGATGCCACTACTGACTATAGAGAAACAAAAAAGATTATAAGACAGCACTATGAATAATTGTATGCCAACAAACTGGATGACAGATAAAATGGATAAATTCCGTATCATAAGACTGAATCATGAAGAAACAGAAAACCTAAATAGACCTATAACTACTAAAAAGATTGAATCAGTGATCAAAAACTTCCCAACAAAGAAAAGTAGGGACCAGATGGCTACACTGGTGAATTCTACCAAGCATTTAAAGAAGAGCAACAATCCTTGTTAAACTCTTCCAAAGAAAAACAGAAAAGGAGGGAAAACTTCCTTACTTACATGGTGAGGCCAGTACTGCCTGACCTCTCTCTAAAGCCAGAGAGAGAGACACAGTAAGAAAGGAAACTACAGACAAATATGCCTTATGAATACTGATCCAAAAATACTAGCAAACCAAATTCAGTAGTATATTAGAGATACTACAACATGACCAAGTGGGACTTATTCCTGAAATGCAAGGATGGTTCAACACACAAAAAATCAATGTGATATACCACATTAACAAAATAAAGGAAAAAAAACATAATCATCTCAGTTGATGTAGAAAAGCATATGATAAAACTCAAAATACTTTCATGATAAAAACTCTCAACAAGCTAGGAATAGAAAAAAACTGTCTCCACATAATAAGTCATAAATGAAAAACACACATCACACATTAAGACTCAATGGTGAAAAGACTGAAAGCTTTTCCTCCAATATCAAGAATAAGGCAAGGATGCCTACTTTTGTCCCTAATATTCAACACAGTACTGGAAGTTTTAGCCTGAGAAATTGGGTGAGAAATAAAAGGCATCGAAATGGGAAAGGAAGAAGTAAAATTGTTCATCGATGATATGATCGTATATGTGGAAAACTAAAGATTCCACATAAAAATCGTTTAATAAATGAATTCAGCAAAGTAGCAAGTTACAAAATCTAACACAAAATCAGCTGCATTTCTACATACAAACAATGAACAATCTAAAAGGAAATTGAAAAAACAGTTCCATACACAATAGCACCAAAAAGAATAAAATACTTGGGAATTAACCAAGGAGGTGAAAGACATGTGCACTGAAAACTATACAACATTGATAAATGAAAAACATAAAAAAATAGAATGAGCCCATGTTCATGGATTGGAAGGTTTAATACTGTTAAGACATCAGTGCTACCCAAAAGGATCTACAGATTCAATGCAATCTCTATCAAAATCCCAACAATACAGAAACAGAAAAATCCATCCTAAAATTCACATGGAATCTCAAGGACCCTGAGTAGCCAAAAAAACAAAAACAAAAACAAAAACAAAAACAAACCACCTTTAAAAAAAGAAAAAGTTGGAGGCACTCACTTCCTGATTTCAAAATTTACTATAAACTTGCAGTAGTCAAAACAGTGGGGTACTGGCATAAAGACAAATAGACCAAAGGAACAGTCTAGAAAGCCCAGAAATAAACCACCACATACACAGTCAAATGGTTTCTGACAAGGGTGTGAAGACCATTCAGTGGGAAAAAGGACAGTCTTTTCAATAAATGGTGCTAGAAAAATTGGATATCCACATGCAAAAGAATGAAATCAGACCATTCTTTTTATATTTAAAAATTACTTTAAAATGCATTAAAGATCTAGACATAGGAGCTAAAACTATAAAACTCCTATGAGAAAACAGAGGGCAAAAGCTTCATAACATTGGACTTGACGATGATTTCTTGGATATGACGCCAAAGGCACAGGGATCAAAAGAAGCAGACACATTTGAGAATTTCATGAAAATTATAAACTCTTATGCATCAAAAGACACTATCAATAGAGTAAAAAGGTCACACACAGAATGAGGAAATACTTGTAAATCACAAATCTAGTAAGGGATTAGCATTCAGAATACAAAGAACTCTTAAAACTCAACAGAAAACAAACAACCTGACTCAAAACGGAAGAAAGATTTGTAGAGACATTTCTCCAAAGATGATACACAAATGGCTAACAAGTACATGAAAAGATGCTCAGTATCACTAATTATTAGAGAACTGCAAATCAAAACAAGATACTACTTCATACCCATTAGGGTGGTTATAATTCAGATTAAAAAAAAACCCACAGAAAACAACAAGCGTCGGTGAGGATTAACTGGAACCCTTGTGTACTGCTGGTGGGAACATAAAATAGTGTGGCTATTGTGAAAAACAGTATGGTGGTTTCTCAAAAATTAAAAATAGAATTATCATATGATCCTGCATTTCTATTCTGGGTATATACACAAAAAATGGAAAGCAGGGATTTGCAGGTATTTGTACACCCATGTTCACAGCAGCCTTATTCACGATAACTAAATAGTACAAACAACCCAAATGTCCATCAACAGGTGAAGAAAATTTTATTTTAAAGATTTTATTTATTTATTCATGAGAGATACACAGAGGCAGAAGCAGAGGCAGAGGGAAAAGCAGGCTCCCTGTGGGGAGCCCAATGCGGGACTTGATCCCAGGACCCCAGGATCACACCCTGAGCAGAAGGCAGACACTCAACTACTGAGCCACCCAGGTGCCCCCAAAAGGAGGGGAATTGTGACATATATTATGACATGATCAACCTTGAAGACATCATGCTAGGTGAAATAAACCAGACATGAATGGCAAATATTGCATGATTCCACTGACATGAGGTACTTGAAATAGTCGAATCCATAGATACAGTTAAGAATAGTGGTTACTAGGAACTGGAGTAAGGGAAGACAGGGAGTCATTATCTAATGTGTAGTTTCAATTTGGGATGATGGAAAAGTTCAGGAGATGGACAGCGCTGATGGTTGTACAACAATGTGAACGTACTTAATGCCACTGGACTGTCCACTGAGAGATGGTTAACATAAATTTTGTGTCATGTATATTTTGCCACAATTTAAAAATTACATATGCTAGTAAGTCTGGCAGTATAGTGCTTACACACAATTAAGACAAGTCAAGGACATGGAGAGTGACAGGATACGGCATTTTAAGTGGTAGTCAGAGAAGGCCTTGGAAGAAAGGGCTTCTCACAGACATGAGTGAGTAAGAAGCCAGGGCGTTCCAATGTTCATGGGCTGGCAGCAATCCAGCCAGAGAAGCGAATGGAAAAGATCCTGACGTGTAAAGCATATTTGTGCTAAATGGGACACAAGTGAGGCTGGCAGACAAATGGGGCGGGGGGTAGGGTGTGACTGGAGAAAGATGTAGAATGATCTTTAAATCATTTATTTAAACATAAATAAACATTTATTTATGTTTAAGCTGGGGGAATGAGCACATACCATAGGGCCTTCCAGCCCCCTTGAATACTTTGGGATTTTCTTGATTTTGTTGTTTTGTTTTGTTTCATTTGAGAGGGAGAACACAGGCAGGGGCAGAGGGGGAGAGAGACTCTCAAGTAGATTCCACACTGAGCACAAAGCCAGACATGGGGGCTCGAGCTCATGACCCTGAGATTATGACTGGAGTCCAAACCACAAGTCGGACACTTGAGAGCCACTCAGGTGCCCCTAACACTTCTGGTTTGATTCTGAGTGAAGGGAGAAGATTATGGAGGATTTGAAGCAGAGGAGGGACATGATGTGTTTAATGTTTTCAAAGGGTCTCTCTAGCTGCTGCATGAAGGTTATCCAGAACAGAGGCAGACGACACTGCCACCTATAAGGACCCCAGCTACATGATTCTTAGCCGAGTGCCTACCTCCTTGAGTATGGAACTCCTTTGTGCAAAGCTTTTCCTCTCTCTCCAATTGGGATATCACATCTGGTTTGGAGGATGAATGCCCTACAAAAAGATAAAAAGTGAAAAACATTAAGGGCAAAAGTACTGGAAAATTTTGGTTCCAATCCCATAATGTACTATGCCCTTGCCCAAAGCAGTGTTTATCAAACACTTTCCTATCACTACCCATAGTAAATACACTTGGTATCATTAGAAATATATTACTACCACACAAATTCTTGAAATAAATGATCAAATGAACTGTTTCTTATTCTTTTAAGATGAGGTGGGAGGAGAGACAGAGGGAGAGAGAAACTCATGCAGACTCCTGCCAAGTGCAGAGTCTGATGGCGGGGCTCAGTCTTCCAACCCTGAGATCATGAGCTGAGCTGAAACCAAGAGTCAGATGCTTATCCAACTGAGGCCCCCAGAAGCCCCTCAGATGAACTGTTTTTAACCAAAGTCTGTTTTTATTATATCCTTCCCAGTCTGAGACCCCTCACTGTAAACAGCCTGCAGTTACTGCTGCCATGTGCACCTATGTGCACCATTCTAAGGAGCCCTGATACTGTTCCTCTGTTCTCCAAGTCTTCTACAAGACTGATGACGCAATTTACTAAATTAAATTCCTGACCCACCAATGGGCCATGATCTACAAGCTATCGAGCCAGGTGAAGACAAGCTTAACGGTTCCTCTATAGTTCATTTACATGAGATAACATCTACCTTGGAGCAAAGACTAGAAACGTCTGGTCTCCGTGCTCCAAAGGGACTTGAAAACTGATATCTGAGAAGTCCTGATGCCTTGAACTACTGGGTAGAGGCCACTGGTGCCACTGAACATCCTAATATACAGAGGACAGTCCTCATAATACAGAATTATCTGCCCCTCAAGGTCAAGAGTGCCAAGGTTAAGAAACCCTGCTTGAGGGGATGAGTTACAGAAACAACCTGTCCTCACCCACAGAGACCAGGTTCCTGAAGTTCTCCAGCATCACATCTCGGTACAGCTTCCTCTGGGCGGGGCCCAGCAGCCCCAGCTCCTCCTCACTGAAGACCACAGCCACGTCCTTGAATGTCACCGCCTCCTACAACACCAAGCACACACACCTCAATCCTGCACCCACCGGGCCACTGGCAGTGGGGTAGCACTGAGGCAGCAGAGGGAGTATGTGGAAAGTGGTTCCCCATTCTGAGATCTAAGCAACTGTCCTTAGTAACAGCTTCTCCTCTTCCCTTTCCACAATCACACCAAAAATGTGAGGAACGCAGAGGGAGAAGGAAAGAGAAGAAAAACACTTCCGTACATGTAACATGGTGCCCTTTATATTTTTTTAATTTTTTTTAATTTTTATTTATTTATGATAGTCACATCAGAGAGAGAGAGAGAGAGAGAGAGGCAGAGACACAGGCAGAGGGAGAAGCAGGCAGGCTCCATGCACCGGGAGCCCGACGTGGGATTCGATCCCAGGTCTCCAGGATCGCGCCCTGGGCCAAAGGCAGGCGCTAAACCACTGCGCCACCAAGGGATCCCTATTTTTTTAATTTTTTAAAAAAGATTTATTTATTTGATTGGGCATAAGCAGGGGGAGCAGCAGAGCGAGAGGGAGAAGCAGACTCCACACTGAGCAGGGACCCCGACAAGGGGCTCCATCCCAGGACCCTGGGATCATGACCTGACCCAAAAGCACTTAACAGATTAAGCCACCCAGGTGCCCCCATGGTGCCCTTATGTAGTTAAGTCTCTAGAACTGTCATTGTCAAATCATGTCATACACATATTTTACAATTTGACCAATACAGCCAAATTTTGTAAGAAATTTTGAGTTAATTCATCCCAACAGCATCGAATAGTGCCCCCTCCTTTACTCCGTCATCAGCATGTGCCCATCGAACAGGCCGTTAGCACCCCTCCAGGGCAGGGACCTGTGTTCTCAGGAGCATGCCCCACCTGTCAATCACAGCAACAATCAGTGTCGAGGTTAAGAACATATGTTCTGGAGACCAAATACCTCTAAGACTCTGTCCATGATTGGCTTTGGGACCCTGGTCAAGTCACCTAACTTCTCAATACTTCAATGTCCTTATCTGTGCAATAGTACCACATAAGGCACTTGAAGGGCTCAAATGAGACTAAAGGACTTAGGGCAGCATCTGACACACATTAAGTACTCAACAAATGTCAGCCATCACTATTACTGTTATCTTCATTATTCCTGGTTGCATAGTATTCCATAAAAATGGTGATCTAGGATATATTTAATGATTCCAAGTAATTAAACAACCCAATAAATTTTTTAACTATTAAAATGCTGCAGAAAACATTTTTATATAGATCTCTGCCAACTGTCTTGTTACTTCCCTAGGATAAGTTCCAAGAAATGGCAATTGCACTGTTGAAAAATATGCACCTTTATTTTGCTAATATAATGACAATTTTCCCAATTAACTCTTCCTGTAAGAGATTAGAAGTATCCCTGATTCTCTATATTCTGACCAAAATTGGACATTATCTTATTTTTTAAATGTTGGGTAATTTGGTTAAGTGATAAAAACAACTTTTTAAAAAATTTCCACTTAATTTTTTTTTTAATTTTTAAAAAAGATTTTATTTGAGAGAGAGGGAGAGAAAGAGTGAGAAGGGGGAGGGGCAGAGGGAGAGGATCTCAAGGAGACTCAGTGCTGAGTATGAAGCCTGACTCAGGGCTCAGTCTTACAACCCTGAGATCATGACCTGAACCAAAACCAAGAATCAGACACTCAACCATCAGAGCCACCCAGGCACCCCTCCACTTATTTAATTTTTTTAAACGATTGTCTTTTTAAAAAAAGATATTTATTTATTTATTCATTCATTCATTCATTCATTCATGAGAGAGGCAGAGACATAGGCAGAGGGAGAAGCAGGCTCCATGCAGGAAGCCTGATGTGAGACTCAATCCCTGATGTAGGATCACGCCCTGAGTTAAAGGCAAATGCTCAACTGCTGAGCTCACCCAGGCATCCCTAAAAGATTGTGTTTCAACATACTGTCAACTATATTCAAATAATAAAAAAATCTTTTGATTTTTTTATATTACTTGTTCATTTCCTTTATTCATAATCCTGCTGGAGTATCTTATGGATCAGTAAAATTCCTATTGAGAATATTAAGCCTTTTTCCTAGTATGTATAGATTCCCACCTTCACCCCCCAACCCCTAACCCCGACTCCTGTTTCCTATACGTCTCACAAATTTTTCTGTATGGAAATAAAAATTATCTCAACTTTAGCTTGAGTTCTGAGCATCTATATACTAAACAACTAGTTAAGACATCTGAAAAGAAGAGACAGCCACTGAGAAAAGGAATAAGGTGAGGACAATATTATTTTTGGAGTCCTCTGTCTACCAGACATGCCAGCACACATGAAGCTTGGCTTCAGGTTCCTGAATAGAGAAGTCTCTTTTCTTCTGGGTCTTTCCATTTACTCTCATTGAACACCTGAAACTCCCAGCTTAGGCGATGGGAACGTTAGTGTCCCTGGGCACTGAGTAGATTTCAGTAGGTATCTGAAGGTTCACAAGGTTTTTTCATGTTAAAATGCAGATAAGACCATCTACATCCTCACACAGCTGTTCCACAGAGTTAAATGCCTGGCAAATCCCTAGTGCTAAAGATTTTTATTTTTTAAAGATTTTATTTATTTATTCATGAGAGGCAGAGACATGGGCAGAGGGAAAAGCAGATTCTCCACAGTGAGCCTGATGTGGGACTTGATCCCAGGACCCCAGGATCACGACCTGAACCAAAGATAGAGGCTCAATCTCTGAACCACCCAGGCGCCCCAGTGCTAAAGATTTTTAAAATTAAATATGTACTTCTTTAAAACATATTAACACGTTAATGAATAAAACAAACATTCAACTATAATACACACATGGTTTAGCTTAGAATAAAAAAGAGAATCTAGGGCAGCCCCGGTGGCACAGTGGTTTAGCGCCCCCTGCAGCCAGAGGTGTGATCCTGGAGACCTGGGATGGAGTCCCACCTCCGACTCCCTGCATGGAGCCTGCTTCTCCCTCTGCCTGTGTCTCTGCCTGCCTCTCTCTCTCTGTGTCTCTATGAATAGATAAATAAAATCTTTAAAAAAAAAAAGAATCTAGCTCTTTATTATTATTTTAAAATATTTATTTATTTTTAAATAAGCTCTACAGCCAACATGCGGCTTGAACTCAGGACCCCGAGATCAAGATTCACACACTCAACAGACTGAGCTGGCCAGGCATGCTCCAAATCTAGCTTTTCTTGTTTGAAAACAACTAAAATTATTTTCAGAGTTCAGTCTGAGATGGACTCTGCTGCACCAAACCATACTTTAGACATTCTTATCACAAAATGGGAGGCACCTCTTGTGAGAAAACAATGGAGTCCCTAAACTTCAAAGAGAAAAAAAATGACTTAAATCTCAAGAATTTCCGTATGGAAAGAAAGATTATATGTAAGAAAACTGTTACTGCAAACATCTTTAAAATGGCAAAACCCGCCTGTAAATGAAGAATGGAGTAAAGCAGTAGGTAAATTATGGGAAATGATATGACTATTTAAAGTGTAGGAAAAAAAAAAGTGTAGGTAACATAAAATTACATTTGCAAAATTCAAAATGATACTTAAACTATGATTACAAATCTAGGCATGTCAATACAAATGAGAAAGAATGTGGGACCAATTAAAACTGATTTGTAAACACGTCTGTAATATGGAAGTCATTTTTAAAAGAATATCTATTAATTTTCACACAATTGTTTGGAAACAAAGTGCAAGAGCCTGGTATACAACAATTATGTGCCTTGGGTTCCCTTTTACCCTTCCCAAGCAGGGGAAAAATGCATCCAGTCTTTACGACATGTCATTTTAAGGAACAGAAAGGCAAACCCAACTTACCTGGAACTTGGTCATTTTTCTCCTTCTCCTTCTGGGGAAGGGCAGAGTTTGGGAAGGCAAAACTGTGGAAGGGAAAGTCATCATGAGAGAGCTGCTAGTCTACGTGGCACTTTGTGCCAACAGGAAGACGCGTCTCTTTCCCCAGTAGAACTCAGACCCGGGGCTGGATTCCAGCTTCCCCCTCAATCAACTGCGTGAGTTCATGAACAGTCCCTAATCTAAGTGCTTCTGGCAGCTTCCAGAGTATTCCCCAGCCTGGGTATGAGGAAATGAGAGGCATACAGGCAATATAACTTACTGGGACCAAAGTGCCTGGGTTCAAATTCTGCATTTCTCCTTATTGCCTTCTACTTACTAGCAGGATAAACCTTGAGCGAGTTATTAATCTTTCTGTGCCTCAATCCAGTCACCTGTAAACGGGGATCATCATAATGCCAGTATTCCCCATTTCCTGCGGAGCCACACAAGCAGATGCTATTATGCTTCACAAAACCTCCCTTGCAGATGTGCTCTCCGGAAAGTGAAGGTTTTAAGAAGCCTAGAATTCAGAGCTGAATGCTCTGGGCTGTGAGTTATCGTCACCCTAAGGAAAGTCCTTCTCGCTGGTTGTCCCACAGATCATTCATTCTCCTGCTAACGATAAACTGCCATGATTTCCCCCCTACCCCGTCCCGCACTGAACACCATTTTTAAGATGTGTAATTACTGGAGCTTGTCATTAATAAGCCGGAAGAGCCTCCACCAAGTTTCTCCCGTGTGCACGGAGGCAAAGAATAATAAAAACCGCAGACTAAGAAATCCTGGTGCATTTGAACGAACGCACGCAGCTGTGAACAGTCAGGGACGCGCCACGCCGCGGGCACTGCGCGAAGCCGGGACCGCGGCCGTTTCTCTGGGATAAACCACCAAGAACTTTCGCCAGGGTCCGGCTAAGGAGAACTCTCCTTCCTCAACAAGTGTCTCGAGAGAGACCAGGAATCCAGGACCGGCCCCGCGGCAGAGCTGGCTCTCAGGGGCTCTCGGGAGCTTCCCCACCACAGGGGCCCCGAGTTACGAGGACAGGATGCGCGGTGCCATCCGACGCGGCGCGAGGCACCGATCTGCAGCTTTCCCAGCTGATCCCGTTGAATTCTCCAAGCACCGCCGGGAAGGCACTAATGCTCTTTAGGCACGAGGAAACCGAGGCAAGGGGATGCTAAGTGGCTCGCGCAATGTTTCCCGGCAAGGCGGACGCGGCGCCCGCGGCAGGGCCGGGCCGGGGGTGGGGGCCGGGGGCGCCGAGAGCGCGGGAGACCTTCAAACTCCGCTGGCCACGCGCGCCCGCCCCGACGCGGAGGCTCCGCCGGGCAGCGGCACTGTGCCGCCGCCGCCTCCGTCCCCGCCCTCCGCCGCCGCCGGCCGCGGCTCCCCTTCCCCAGGACCGGGGTCCGGCTGGCTGCTGGCCCCACGCCGAGACCGAGAAGGCTCGGAGGGACCGCAGCGACACGGGGTGAACTCACCTCACCGCCAGCAACCTCGGCCCCGACCTCGCCTTTCTGGAGCGGAAGTGCCCCGGACTCTACCGGGCTCCTGGACTACACTTCCCAGAATGCCCAAGGGGAAGCGCCTCGGGTTTCGCGCACCTGCTGGACTACGTTTCCCAGAATGCAGCTCGCGGGATCGCGCTTCCCACCGGCTTGCTCTCGTTCTGGGCGAAGGTGGCTTCGGTTTGAGCAGTTCCTCTGGCGCTGCAGCTGTCACATTTCTTTTTGTTTTATACATTTCTTGAAGCTCATGAGAAAGCAATTACGAATTGAAAAAGTTCGGTTGTATAAAAGAAAAACGGAGGATCCCTGGGTGGCTCAGCGGTTTAGCGCCTGCCTTCAGCCCAGGGCGTGATCCTGGAAACCGGGATCGAGTCCCACGTCGGGCTCCCTGCGTGGAGCCTGCTTCTCCCTCTGCCTGTCTCTGCCTCTCTCTCTCTCTGTCTATCATAAATAAAATCTTAAAAAAAGAGAGAGAGAGAGAAACGAAGTTTGCACTATGAAGTTAACCAACACTTTTAGCGGGAGCAAGGGGTAGGCTCAATATGGGAAACGTAAATGTGACTTGGGCTGAACCGCCTAACGCTGAACTTAGGGAACATTGGATCTCAACCTGCATCGAATGTCCCCTCTGGTATCCCCAGTGCAACCGTCGATAATAAACGGAGTTTATGGCTGATCGCGGTGAGGACACCACTGCAACAGACACACACACAGCACCTTGACACGGCCACGAAATCAGGG
The DNA here is from genome assembly GCF_048164855.1 of Canis lupus baileyi. Taxonomy (NCBI): domain Eukaryota; kingdom Metazoa; phylum Chordata; class Mammalia; order Carnivora; family Canidae; genus Canis; species Canis lupus. The sequence continues at coordinate 111,476,792 of NC_132838.1, read as the reverse complement.
TTGGAATTCATGGAGAAGGGCAAGTTCTGTTTCAATGCGACGGACTTGATTAAGTTTGCGTAAGGATCGTGGTACTAAGGTCCAGGATTGGGGGAGGGGGGAGTGGACAGCGAGGGTTTTTAGGTGCCAACTGTTGCTGCTTTCTTTCGGAGAAATTGAAGAGTTGATAGAAGATTGCAGAGTTGATGGAACTTGTGGAAGTTCCTGTGATGAACAGTCAAGCGATTTGCTTGGACGGGAATCCCGGGGAATAGTAAAGGCGTGCTAATGACAACTGAACCGTTATATTAACATAACAGGATAAATTGTGGGAAGGGAGGTAGGTAGGTAGAACGTTTCAATCGTCAGTGTCCAAGCTGTCCACGCTGTGTGTCTTCTGGGGAGGGGAGGGAACAGAGGTAAGCGGAATGTGTTTGCCTCTTCTGCCTCCTTTATTCCACAAGGCACAGAAGGGCTCTTCTCACTGTTTTGTGGCATGAGCTATATTTATTCCAGTATGCTAAGAATTTACAAAAAGTTGATACGAACATTGATTATGCTCAAAGAGAACTATCTTGAATTTCCTTTTTTAAAAAAAGAATTGTGTTAAATAATAATTCAAGTAAATGCAAAGATCTAATTGGCCTTATTTAAGGATTCATGAATTGAGCAGCAGCCCTAGTAAATAGGAGGGAGCTCCCAGGAGCTGCTCCAAAGGGTCCATACAAGAAGGTTATTAGAAAAAAGAAAGAAAAGAAAGAAGAAAAAAAAAGAAAAGGAACGTGGAAAGAAAGAAGAGAAAAGAAAAGGTTATTTCAGGCCAGGTTACTTCTCTTAGGAGAAGGCAAGGAGTCCTATAGGGCAGATTTCCTCTCTAGTGCTGACCAGGGAAATGCAGGCTGATAGGTTTAAAATTCCACTCCTGCAAAATAAGTCTTAGTTCGCTGTCTGGGGGAACAAGTGACTTCACCTTAGTCCTGTTTTTTTTTTTTTTTTCTTTTTAATAGTTGTGGCAAATGAAAATAGCTCTCTTGCAGGGAATTTCAGGAAATATGTGTGCCTATATAAAATTTAAATTTTTTAAAATTCATTTTCAGCTTCAGATTATTTCATTACATACTTTTACTGTTCTGCTCCTGACATAAATCAAATGTTTTGTGATTGAATAACCCAAGTGAAACCAGGAAGACATGATTTTTTTCCTCAGCAGGAAATCTATTTGTAGTTTCTTATAATGAAAGTGTTCAAACATATACAAAAGCAGAAATAATAGTAAAATGTACCCCCATATACTTGTACCCCAAGTTGATGCTGTTTTGATCATCTTGTTCATCAATCTTTTTTTTTTTATTTTATTTATTTATGATAGGCACACAGTGAGAGAGAGAGGCAGAGACATAGGCAGAGGGAGAAGCAGGCTTCATGCACCGGGAGCCTGACGTGGGACTCAATCCCGGGTCTCCAGGATCGCGCCCTGGGCCAAAGGCAGGCGCCAAACCGCTGCGCCACCCAGGGATCCCTCATTTTTTAATTATAGTTATGGAGTTTTAGAACAAATCCCTGGCATCATGTTTTTTTTTTCACTCCTTAATACTTTGTTAAATATTTCCTTAAAATATTTTATTTCAAAACCACAATACCATTATCACACTAAATAAATAATTACCAATAAATCCTTCATATCTCCTAATATCTGTTGAACTGGAAGGAAAAGGCATTAGGGGTCACCAGAAAAAGAAAGTGGAGACATGGCTTTCATGATAGAAGTTACTTTAGGCCCCCAGCTGTTTTCCCTTATTATTATTGCCCTATTGGCTCTACTTGCACACTTCCTGCAGAACTTCCTAGGAGGTGTCAGAATTACAAAGAAATGCAAAAACTTTAGTAGTTGTGGATTTTTTTGGTATATTTTTATTGGAGTTTGATTTGCCAAGATATAACACCGGGATGATTTGCTCATCCCAACAAGTGCCCCCCCTCCCCGTGCCCATTACCCAGTCATCCCAACCCCCTGCCCACCTCCCCTTCCACTACCTGTTGTTCGTTTCCCAGAGTTAGGAGTCTCTCATGTTCTGAGTGGTTGTGGATTTTAAGGGAACAAAAAGAAGGCAGGAACTAAGTCTCTAGCAGCCCAGAATATACCCTAACCATATCAGAGACAATAAATCAGTGGTAAAACTTCCAGTGCTGTTTCAAAAGTCAGCAAGACCCTGTGCACCTTAACCAAGACAAGGAGCCCAAGCCCTCATCCAGTTAATACCAGCTCTCAGAGCATGCCCAAAGCCCCTTACCCTTGTCAGACAGTTACCTCTGCTTCATTATACTGCTAAATTCTTCACTCTAGGAGGAACACAAGATTTGTTTACATAATATAGGATGCCTGTATAGGCATGTTTTTCTAAATAGTATGCACAACCTTATGCCCACTTTTGCATTCAATGGCAAAGTTTCCTTTTCTGAATATTCATCCTAACCCCTAAAAAGAAACCACTCCCCTGCTAGGGAAGTCACAGCTTTGTAAGTTATTCCCTGTAAGTTATCTCCTTATTTGCTGCAAATAAAATTTGCTTTGTGTGACAGCTCCACCTGGTGTAAGTCTCTATTTGTACCTCACCAAGGAGCAAACTCACATTAGTTTGGTAAGGAGAACCAAACTAAAATGGAGTCTCTTATGTCAGGTACAAAATGGAGATGGTTAATGTAAGTGCAAAAAAGGAAACTTAGCCTAACCTTACAGGTATTTCATCTCTTCTCAGAAATCAGCAGAATACACCAGCCAATCCCCAAATGCCAAATCTGTTTGTGGCCATCTCTGGACTTCCTTTCCTTGACTCAGCTACCCTGTTCCAAATAAACATGAAGACCACTAGGCAACCAATCAACTAAAAAAGCCAAATGACTTTCATATTTATCCCATAAATATCCTTTAGCCTGTGAACAACTCAGAACTCCTTGTAGCCTTGGGTTTCCTGGTTTGCAGGTCAAAAGCCTTTCAGTAAACTTACCCTACTGCTTTGTTTTATTCAGAGTGCAGAAATTGCATTTTGACATACTTAATCCCTATTCAAAATTTTCAGTTACCTACAAAATCTCTTATAACTGGTTTGTTCAAGTCAATGTCCAGACAGAGTCCATTCATTCTATTTATCTACTCAGGCACATTTGTTCTTGAATACTATTCTTCTGTTCCTTTTTTCAAACCTTTGACCTGTTGAGGAATCAAGTCAGTTGTCATAATATCCCACATCCTGGATCTCTCCAATTATTTTTTGTGTCATTAAATAATTTGTTTTTCTATCCTATGTGTTTCCATAAAGTTTATTTTTTAAGTTTTTGTGTGTTTAGTAATCTCTACACCCAACTTCATATATCAAACAGGATCAATCTGACGATAGGAAAGACAAAGATGACTGCCAAATTAAAAAACATAACAGAGGCTTTCATTTTGAGTAATGGCAAAATAGGTAATTCCCATTAACTAGACAGAGAGAGAGAGAGAGAGAGAGAGAGAATTTATTGGTAAGTATCAGTATCAATGTGTACAGAATGAATAAGCCTGAAATTCAGGACAACAAGGAAACCTACAGAGAAAGCTGTTCACCTGGACCCACTTTGCCCCCCAGGATCGATCACTGGCCAGTTCTGAAAACAGTAAGGCTGAGAAGCAAGACACTTATCTTTGACACAGTCATGAACATAGGGTTATAAAAGTGTGAGTCCAGGACCTGCCCAAAGCAGGTACCTGGTAAAACTCCTATATTCTGTGTTGGATACCAGGAACCACTGCACCTAGAGAAAAGAGCAAATAGTACATTGATCTGCCCTGCAGGGGTCTAAAGCCCAAATCTACATCAGCTATCACCTTGAAACTATATGAAAAGAATCCTGAATTGCTAGTGCCCTCTGAGTACTACTTAGAGTCAAGTGAATATCCTCTTTGAAAAAAAGATATCACCCTAAGCCTGAAATTATTTTGACAAATTTTTAAATACAATATTAATATCAGACAAAATATATTTTAAGGCAAAAAGAATTGACAGATCACACAATAGTTGAACATGGATGTTCATAGCCCATTATTCACATTCATAGCCCATTATTCACAATATCCAAAAAGGTGGAAGCTAGTGTCTATCAACTGATGAATGGGTAAATAAAGTGTGGTCTCTCCACACAATGGAATATAACTTGACCATTAAAAAAGGAATGAAGTATTGATAGATGAGGGACCCTGAAAACATTATGGCTAAATAAAAGAAACCCCCCTAAAAGGCTACATTGTATATGATTCCATTTTAATGAAATGTCCAAAATAGACAAATCATTAGAGACAGAAGGTAGATCCGTACTTGCCAGGGGCTGAGAGGAAGACAGAATCAGTATTGACTGTGCATGGGTAGTTTCATTTTGGAGTAAGGAAAGCGTTCTGGAGTGAGAAGAATGGTGACATATCCTATGAATATACTGAAACCCCACTGAATTGTATACTTTAGAAGGGTGAATTATATGTGAATTATATCAATACAGCTGTTCTAAAAGCATTGCTAGAGGGACCCTTCATAATGATAAAATGTTGAGAAATATTTATTTCATTCATTCAGGCTTGAGAAATTACATTTTCTTTTTTTAAGATTTTATTTATTTATTCATGAGAGAGAGAGAGAAAGAGAGAGAGAGAGAGAGGGAGAGAGGCAGAGACAAAGATAGAGGAAGAAGCAGGCTCCATGCAGGGAGCCCGACACGGGAAATGATCCCTGGTCTCCAGGATCAGGCCCTGGGCCAAAGGCGTTGCCAAACTGCCAAGCCACCTGGGGTGCCTGAGAAATTGCATTTTCTATTCCTATGATGTCATTGGGCATTTCCTAATGTAATTTCCATTATTATTAGTAGTGATGTTAATATTACTGATTTTAACTTTAAAGATAATAATCAACTATTTTCTTATAAACATTACAAAGCAAAATTCTCCTTTGACTACCATGGCTGCTCAGTAGCTAATTCTCCCATTTTCACTCCCTGTGGTAGAGGCCAACATCAGTTTAGTATCTATCCTTTAAGATTACTTTATATCCATTTAAGTGTGTCAACTGTATCCTTATAAGATGAAAACATCATTCATTTTACATGCTGCATAATATTTTACAAATGTGCTTATATGGCTAATTAAATCTTCCTGCTGATGAGAGACATTGAAATTGTTTTCAGTTTTTCACTATTACAACAAAACTGCAGAAAATATCTTTTTCATGCACTCTTGTGATCATTCAAGTATGAACATTCTCCATGGAGGAGGCCAAGGCATGGAACATGTGGTCTGGGTATTTAAATATTTCACAAGTACTGCTGAGTAATCTTTCAAAGTGACTACACTAATTTACACTTCAACTAGCAGTTTATGAGAGTAGCTGCTTCTCCATCCCTTTTATAGTTGATATCAAAATTAAACAATTTTGATAACCTTGAAGGGATGGATATGGTTGTGATTTTCATTTCTCCAATTACTAAGAAGGTTAAATATCCTTTCATATCTTCACTAACAATTTGGACTTTTTTTCAGTGACTTGCCTGTTCATTTCCTGTGAAAAAATTTTTTATTAATTTTTTTCATTTGATTTTTTAAAAGTTTGTTGTTGGTTTTCCTCCTCTGATTTCTAACCCTTTGTCTTTCTTTTTTTTTAATTTTTTTAAAATTTATTTATGATAGTCACACAGAGAGAGAGAGAGAGAGAGAGAGAGGCAGAGACACAGGCAGAGGGAGAAGCAGGCTCCATGCAGGGAGCCCGACGTGGGACTCAATCCCGGGTCTCCAGGATCACGCCCTGGGCCAAAGGCAGGTGCTAAACCGCTGCGCCACCCAGGGATCCCCCCCTCTGTCTTTCTTGGCACACTGAAAATATTCCATCTGAGCTATCACTAAAACTCTTGCCTCACACATCACTGTTAGGGATGATCAACCACTTTGATGCCTTCAAGCAGGTGAATACTTATAGCTCTCACTGCAGTATCACATACAAGCATACATTGTTTTATTGCCTATCACTTTGTGCTTCACAAATATTATATTTTGTTTTACAAATTGAAGGTTTATGGCAACCCTGTGTCAAGCAAGTCTATTGGCACTATTTTTACAACAGCGTATGCTCACTTCATGACTCTGTGTCATATTTTGGTAATTCTCATAATATTTCAAACTTTTTCATTGTTGTATTTCTTATGGTGATCTTTGATGAGTGATCATATATGTTACTTTGTAATGGTTTGGAAGGACCATGAACTGTGCCTATATAAGATGGCAAACTTAATCAATAAATGTGTTCTGACTGCTACATTCAGCCACTGGTCCCCTGTCTCTCTCTTTCTCCTGAAATCCCCTTCTTCCCTGACACAATAACACTGAAAATAGATGCATCAATAATGCTACAATGGCCTCTAAGGAAGAGTCAATTGATGTGGCAAACTTCATTGTTGTCTTATTTTAAGAAATTGCCACAGCTACTCTATCTCCCTGACCAGTTAGCAGTCATCAAGACAGAGGTAAGACCTTCCTCTAGCAAAAAGATTATGACTTGTTAAAAGCTCATTTTTTCAGCATTTAAATATTTTAGGGGCACCTCAGTGATTCAGTTGGTTGGGCACCAGACTCTTGTTTTCAGCTCAGGCCATCATCTCTGCATGTTTTTATTGGCACCTATAGAGAAAAGTGTATAAATATGTCAACCTGTCCCAATAATGAATACATTTGAAAATTAAATGACCAGGAGTGCCTGGGTGGCTCAGTTGGTTAAGTGTTCAATTCTTGATCAAGTCTTTTTTTTAAGATTTTATTTATTTATTCATGAGAGACATAAAGAGAGAGGCAGAGACATAGGAAGAGGGAGAAGCAGGCTCCATGCAAGGATCCTGATGTGGGACTCAATCCTGGGATTCCAGGATCACGCCCTGAGCTGAAGACAGATGCTCAACCTCTGAGTCACCCAGGAGTCCCTCAGTTCAAGTCCTGATCTCAGGGTTGTGAATTCAAGCCCCATGTTGAGCATGGAGCCTACTTTTAAAAGAAAAATTAAATGACCAAATGCCAGCAATTTAAAAAAAATCATTTCCTTTGGGGATAAGGAAAGAGAATATTGGATGAGGAACTTGAGAAAACAACTATCCTTTAAATTCAACATAATTCTACTTGAAATGTTGTTGGAAGAAATGCTACTATACTTTGAATACAATCATATCAAAGCCTCAATTAAAATATGCAGAATAAAAATGTAATTATCAATTCAGAGTTTACTATTTTTGTCATTAGTAAATACTTTTGACACTTTCTATGTGTCATATTAAAATTCTATTTTAACACTGTAGTGGGGATAAAAGATCAAGTGTTATGTACTATCCTGTTACTGAAAGACTAACAAAAATAATTTTCAGTTAGGCTGTACTGCAATAAAAATCACAAAGGATAGTTGAACTAATATTGTGTAGAAGCAGTGGAACACTAGACAGAGCCCCAAGCAATAAGAACCTAACTTGAGAACTGTTTTATAAATTAGCTAAAGATGGCCCCTGTATATTGGCCCTATGTTGTTTACTTCTTTGTAGCAGGCTGGGACCATTAGCTCAGAATCCTGCTGGTACAACACTCAAATCCAATTAAACACATTTGATTGTTTAATTATAGCCCAAGTAAACACAGTTTTAATCATTTAGGGCATGCTTCTTTTGTATATTCTGCAGAACTGCATCCAATATCTGCCAGCCATAGATAAAGCAAACTCTACAGTTATAACAGGCCCTGTACTGCTGACACCTTTTAAAGTCTTTGCCCCAGAGACTCCTTATTACACTACTGAGCAGTGTCACTTGGACCTGTAAACTCCTTTTCCAATTTCTGTTTCCCTTTTGAGTTCCCTTGCCTCTTCCTTTTCTGGGTGGTGACCACACCCTGTTGTCTTTGGAAGCTGTTGTGTTGCGAGAAATGTCCCCTCCACATGAATATCTGTCAAAGCACCACCCAAATAAATCTCATTGTGTGCTACTGCCAATTCGTGGTCATGTCTTTTTTTTTTCTTTTTTTTTTTAATTTTTATTTATTTATGATAGTCACACACACAGAGAGAGAGAGAGAGAGAGGCAGAGACACAGGCCGAGGGAGAAGCAGGCTCCATGCACCGGGAGCCCGACGTGGGACTTGATCCCGGGTCTCCAGGATCGCGCCCTGGGCCAAAGGCAGGCGCCAAACCGCTGCGCCACCCAGGGTTCGCCATCATGTCTTTTTCTTAATCATCCCTAAATCTTTGAGTTACAAGAACAGAGGCCTTGGAGAGGACAGAAGCTGATCACAATAGTGCCATGCCAAATTAGTATCACAGACTGCAATATCATTGGTCTTCATTTTGACTATCTGAATTAGTTTTATTAAGACCTTTTGCAGGATTCTCCTTAATAAATTTTATATGAAATTTTTGAGATTAACTCAATATAATATAACTCAACTCCATTTAACAAGTTCTGGCACAGCTACAAAGTGCTAAGCAGTGGTAAGGGGGAATAGGAGGAACCTAAACTACCCTTGTCCCAGAGATACATCTAGATAACACACATCAGTGTAAATAACCCAAAAAATGATTCATAGACTGGCAAAACAGACTCTCCACACCTAAATGTAGAGAAGAGGACCATCAAAAGGGTAGGAAAGGTGAAGATGTGCACATGAACCAAACTGGCCTGTAAGACTGTGCACAAGAGAAAGGATGCCTCATGTAGAGAGAAGGGAGAGCAGCAGACTATACCAGACCATACCACCCCAGGCATGGGGGATCCACACTGGGAAGACAAATCTCAATAACATTTGGCTTTGAAACCAGAGAGGCTTAACTTTGTGAATTCTTACAATCAGTGTGGTTTAATGCCTGAAACTTTAAAAATCAGTGAAATCTGGGTCTAGGAGAACTGCAGGGTGATAGGAAACTGAGCTGCCTTTCCCTTAAAAAGAGCATAATAAAGAGCCCCACTGAGATACAGCATAGAAGCAACGGTTTGAAAAATGCCTGGGGTATATGGAAAGGACATTTATTTACTAATTTCAGAACATGTGGGCAGTCTGGGTGGCTCAGCCATTTAGCGCCACCTTTGGCCCAGGGTGTGATCCTGGAAACCCAGGATCGAGTACCCCATCAGGCTCCCTGCATGGAGCCTGCTTCTCTCTCTGCCTGTGTTTCTGCACCTGTGTGTGTGTGTGTGTGTGTGTGTGTGTGTGTGTGTGTCATGAATAAATAAATAAATAAAATATTTTTTCTAACAAAAAAAGAACATTTGCTAGAGGGGCAGGGATCTTTAGGAGACTTTTGTCCTTCTTCAAGAACAAAAGAACTGGCAGGCACCATTTCCCTCCACTGCCCCCAGTCTAGATACACAGATACCTGTGAGAACCAGTTTTGTGAACACTCTCCATCTAGCTTGCTAACAGTGTGCTCCATCACCACACATTCTGTAGATGACCCCCTCTAACCCACCTTCAGCAGCATTCCAAAGTGGCTACAGGTCCCCCACATCAGACCTGTGTAAACCTAGCTAACACCATGTGCCTGCCCCTGCACTCTCTTGCAGACCAACCCCTCCCACACACCCTCAGTATGAGTCTATCCAAAGTGGTGACACAAGCATGGCAGTCTGTAAGTAGCCATAAGAGGCCAGGACCATTCCAAAATAAATCCATTTCCAGGGAGAAGGGAAGATAAGCACATACATTAGTCCAACTGTGGCCCTAGAAATGGACTGGGGGGCAGACATTTGGTCTGATTATAGGCCCTGCAAACCAATGAAAGCTTCTCAGGAGACAACAGGGAGAGTTCCCTGCAGTTCAGTACTCTGGCAAATGCCTGTTCTGACCTAACTCAAGCCTAAGGTGGCTCAGGACTTCCCACTAACAACACAGGGACTAAACTGTCCACAGCAGACAAAGAGAGGCACTGCAAATGATTGGACTAAAGCAAATGCAGCTTAGCCACCACAGTCAGGTGCACACAACACATAAAGGAGACACCCTTGAAATGCCAGGTTCTGGTGAACAGGGAACATTGCACTGCAGGGCACTACAAGACGTCTTCTTCATATGCCCACTACTCTCAATAACAAGAGACATTGCTGGCTTTCCTAACACATAGAAACAGATACAGAGAGTTAGACAAAATGAGGAGACAGAGGAATATGTCCCAAATGAAAGAATAGGACAAAATCACAGCAAGAGAACTAAATGAAATGGAGATAATATGTCTGGTAGACAATTTAAAGTAATTGTTATAAAGATACTGGACTTGAGTAAAGAGTGAAGGAACTCAGTGAGACCCCCAACAAAGAGAAAACATAAAAAATGTCCAATAAGAGATGAAGAACTCAATAACTGAAATTGAAAATGCTCTAGAAGGAATAAATAGTAGATGAGTGGAAGTAGAAGAATGGATCAGTGAGCTGGAGGATAGAATAATGGAAAGCAATCAAGCTGAAAATGAGAGAGAAAAAAGGAGTAACAAAGTTAAAATAGACTAAAGGAACTCAGCAACATCACCAAGCATAATAACACTTGTATTACAGGGATCACAGAAGGAAGAAAGAGAGAAAAGGGGGCAGAAAATTTATCTGAAGAAATAATAGCTGAAAAGTTCCTTAATATGAAGAAAGAAACAGAAATCCAAATACAATAGGCAGAGAGCTCTCCCCCCACATTAATCCAAGGAAATCCACACCAAGATATATAGTAATTAAAATGGCAGTAAGTAATGATAGATGATTCTAAAAGCAACAAGAGAAAAAGAAAACAGTAACATACTAAGGAAACCTCATAAGGCTAATAGCTGATTTTTCAGCAGAAACTTTGCATGCCAGAAGAGAGTGGCATGATATAGTCAAAGCACTAAAAGAAAAATAAACCTGCAGCAAAGAAAACTCTATTCAATGAAACCAGGGCTTGTTCTTTGAAAAGACCAACAAAAATTGATAATCCTAAGGGATTATCAGACTCATCAGAGAGACAGAGAAGACTCAAAGTCAGAAATTAAAAAGGAGAGGGGCATCCTGGGTGGCTCAGTGGTTTAGTGTCTGCCTTTGGCCCAGGGCGTGACCCTGGGGACCCGGGATTGAGTTCCACGTCAGGCTCCCTGCATGGAGCCTGCTTCTCCCTCTGCCTGTGTCTCTGCCTCTCTCTCTCTCTCTCTCTCTGTGTTTCTCATGAATAAATAAATAAAATATTTTTTAAAAAAGAAATTAAAAAGTAGAGATAACTGACACCACAGAAATACAAAAAATTATATATATTATATATAAAAATATATATAGTGGAATATTACTCAGCCACCAAAAAGAATAAAATCCTGCCATTTGCAACAACATGAAGGAAGCTTGAGTATGATGCTATGTGAAATAAGTCATTCAGAGAAAGACAAATGCCTTATGACTTCACTTACATGTGGAATTTAAGAAACAAAACAAACAAAGAAAAAAGACAAATAAAAAAGCAGAGTCTTAACTACAGAGAACTAATTCATGGTGACCAGAGGGGAGGTGGGGCAGAGTGTGGCTGAAATAAGTAATGGGGATTAAGAGGACACTTACCATGATGAGCACTTAGTAATATACAGAATTGTTGAATCATATATTGTACACCTGAAACTCATATAACACTGTACATTAATTGTACTGGAAATAAAGCAATAAAGCAATAAAGCCTCTATGTAATTCTGCCTACCTGAATGTTTTGGAACCAGAGTCACACTGCACACCCTGCACATGTGGACTCCAGGGCCCTGCTCAAAATATTTAATAAAATGTTTACAGTTAGATTACCAGGGGAATGTTTTCATACTGAGTTTAAAGCCTTTTGTATCTTGAATATCGTATTGGAAAGTTATGCCAATGTCTAGGGGACTGTGAGGCCCTGGAATAGTTGGAGTAACTCGCAAGTTTGGAAGAAAATACATTGTCACCCACTCATGAAATGCAGTCTGTAAGCAGAGAGTGGTCCTTTAGCTCGTTTGGAATGTTTTCATTAAAATGAAGGGGAAAGAAAGCAGAAGTAATAATACACCTTATTTCACAATATAACAGTAATTCAGGACTGGATATATTCTAAAGGGAAAAAAGTGAAAACCTAGAAATTTATCTTTTACAACAGAGAAAGAGCCTGGGAGAATGAAAAGAACCGGGTACAACACAAATTTAGAGCCAGCCCTTGAAATGTACTTATATCATGGCTGGAACTCCTCGAAAATAGTGTATGGGGGACTCTTCACTTTCCTTCGATCTCTGCTCAAATGTGAGTGGAAAATTGGTTATTCATAGTAAAATAAGAAATCCTCCTCATGCCTTACTGAGACCTGACAGTCTCCATCCCATAATGAAATGTAGGCATTAGTAAAATTCTGCCAATAATAATTACAGCAGGTGATATTCATGGAGCACTTATACGTATCATGGCACTAAGTTACGTGCTCTATATATAATATCTCACTTGATCTTCATAGCAATAAGACAGAGATAAGGACAATAATTATCCTCATTTTACAGATAACAAAACTGAGGCACAGAGAAAGTTAAATAACTTGTTCCTGATAAGCCAGTAGCGAACAGAAAAGCCAGGATTTTCACTTACAGCTTTACCTCCAAGATAGTATCTTTCAATCCTGGCAGCATGTTAAAATGGCAGGGGAGCTCAGAAATTGCTGAGACCTCTTCTAAAACCACATTAGAATCTGTTAAGACATCTGTAACTTTGGTAAACTCCCTAGGTGATTTCAGGATGCAGTCATGGCTGGGAACCACCCCACCAGGTGAGAACCAAGGTAATTCGTGATCCATGATCCGAATCCTTTCTGGTCTCACTAGGAGTAAGGGAACTGCCCTTCGGCTCCCAGAAAACCATGAAGGGAGTTGATACTGGCATCCAGGCCTCTAGATTTCCAGCTTATTTCCATTATAAGACACTATTAGAGCTCTCCTTGAGAAGAGGAGCTTCATGATTTGTAAGTGCTCTTGGGGGCAAATACTCAGAGTAGAAAGGCCAACTTTATTTTAGACCTACTAGATCAGCTTTAAAAGAAACTGCAGGGGATCCCTGGGTGGCGCAGCAGTTTGGCGCCTGCCTTTGGCCCAGGGCGCGATCCTGGAGTGCCAGGATCGGGTCCCTCATCAGGCTCCCTGCATGGAGCCTGCTTCTCCTTCTGCCTGTGTCTCTCCCTCTCTCTCTCTCTTCTCTGTGTCTCTCATGAATGAATAAATAAAATCTTTTTAAAAAATGAATTACTTGATGAAACAGCAAATTTATTAATTTTATTGCATCTCAAACCTTGAGTATATGTCCTTGATATATTCTGTGGTAAAATTTATGTTTACTTATCAGATGATGCTCCTAGGAAAAGCAGTTGTGCCATTCTTTGAGCTATAAGGTAAATTAGACATGTCTTCTCATAGGACAGCCCTCTCTTGAAAAAACTGACAAACTACAGTTGCTCAGACCTAGATATTTGGCAGAACTTTTGGAAATGAGCAAAAGGAGCTTGTCACTTCAAGGAAAACTGCTGATAGCTTTTGCTGCCAATGACAAAATTTATGTTGTAAAGCAAATAACAGAACTTTGAAAAATTTGCGTTATTGAGAGATTGACAGGTTCCAGATATTTAAAGACTTGAGGTCATTAGAAACAAAATTTTTCTGATGATATGAGTGATGATATTGATGACTATAATTTTTAAAAATATTGTAAAGCCAAATGTGTCAATATTTGAAAGATCTGCAAAATGCAGCCATTTAATATTTCCTAAATAAGCAATGCATAATGTCACAGAATCACAAATGTATAAAACACTCAAAGCACAAGACAGACCAAAGGATTTTAATGTAACAGAATACAAAAAGTACACTGATATGGTTTCAGATCTACAATCCAATAACCTTTGAGAGACTATCATTTGTCAGGCTCCACACTGGGCATGGAGGCTACCTGAAAAAAAAAAAAAAAGAAAAGAAACTATCACTTGCGGAACTTTGATGCAGTATCAAAGAAGATACTATAGTCTATTAAAGTAACTATTTTCCTGGGTGCCTGGGTGGCTCAGTTGGTTAAGCAGCCAGCTCTTGATTTTGGTTCAGGTCATGATCTCAGGGTCATGGGACTGAACCCCTAGTTGAGCCCCATGCTCAGTGAAGAGTCTCCTTGAAATGTCTCCCTCTGCCCCTCCTCCCTCTCTGTTTTTCTTAAAGGCAGAAATTAAAGAGATTTGCAAAAATGTAAAACGTTACTTTTCTTATTAAATTTTGTAAATATAGTTTCCTAACAAATGCTATTACTTATGATCTCATGTTATAAGTTTGTTTTTTAAATAAATAAATTAAAAGCTTAAGCATTAATTCCTAAATAGCAAATATACATTTCATAGCGCCACACTAAATGTAATTTCAATTGTTGACCTTAAAAATAAGTTATTTTTACTGGGAAAAAATGGGTTTATTTGGAAATAGCAGAGAAGTGCAATCTAGGACATGGAAGCTATGGTAAAACCATAGGTAAGCCCAATAAACAAAGGAGGGCATAATATTTTACGGAGGAGGAAATTGGGAAGGGATGGTTTTGAATGAAAGCCCATTGGAGAAAAGCAACAGTTCAGAGTGATGAGGTTTCTCATTGGGTAAGGTGCTGGGGCAATTTCTCGTAGGAGATGCAATGTACCTCTTTTCCTATTGGGGCCCTTAATTGATTCTTACCTGTTGAGGATTCTTCTGTAGGGGTCGATAATTGACAATTGTTCCTGTGATTGACTTCAATTGTTATAGGGGGTGAGAGTGCCCCTTTTTGGTTTCCCCACTCCATTTTAAATGAGGTTTCCTTTTATTATTTTTCACAGTATAAAGAAAGCCCTTAGACTGGAACTTGAGAACTAAGGCTTAATTACTTACTGGCATTGATCATGACCAAGCACACATTCCACACGTTCTCCAACTTATGTGAATATCTTTGTAGAAGAAGAATGCTAAGCCCTACTCACTTGGGGCCC
The DNA here is from genome assembly GCF_048164855.1 of Canis lupus baileyi. Lineage (NCBI taxonomy): Eukaryota > Metazoa > Chordata > Mammalia > Carnivora > Canidae > Canis > Canis lupus. The sequence goes on along the minus strand of NC_132838.1, from coordinate 111,461,781 downwards.
TGCTGCCAGGAGCCACGGGGTCACCGCCTCCACTTCCACACAGTCCTTGAGAAAGCAGGGCTGGGGAAGGAAAGGAGGCTGTGAAATATCACCTTTGCCGGAACAAACCACAGTGGCCATTCCATCACTATTAGCAAGGCACTATCCTCATTTTACAGATGAGCAAACGAAGGCACAGCGAGATTAAGCAACTCCTCCCAAAGCTATCCTGTTATAAGGCTGGTGGTGGGTGATGCGGCAGGGAGTGGCGCGCGGAGATACTGCAACCCAAGCTGCACCCACCCCAGGAGGCAAGAACTTTCCCAGACGCCAGAAGACTCCGCTTAAGTGAACTACAACTGTCCTCCCAGCTCCTCAAGCATCAACTCCAACCCCCCACCCTTCAAACCGATTACTGAGTTGTTGCCGCCTCAAGGGCAGGTCTCGAAAGTTCCATATGGGGATCCCTGGGTGGCGCAGCAGTTTGGCGCCTGCCTTTGGCCCAGGGCGCGATCCTGGAGACCCGGGATCGAATCCCACATCGGGCTTCCGGTGCATGGAGCTTGCTTCTCCCTCTGCCTGTGTCTCTGCCTCTCTGCCTCTCTCTCTTTCTCTCTCTGTGACTATCATAAATAAAAAAAAAAAAAAAAAAAAAAGTTCCATATGTTGCGGGATGCCCAACTGACAACCAGCAGGAGGAGAAAATTGGCCACAACCTCGCCCACCGGGGGCCGGAAGTGGCCTCCTCCCCCGCCTCCGGCGGCTCTAGATCAATGCTTCCCAGAATTCCCCAGAACGGAAGTGCCTGAGACTACACGGCGTCCCGGGACTACACTTCCCAGAATGCCCAGGAGGACACCATCCACAGCCCGGTCCCAGTACTTGGAGCTCCTGAACTCTACAGAGTTTCGGAAAAGAGCAAACAAAGGCCACGGGTTACCCCTCCCAGGGGCACAAGTGCTTGGGGCCACTGGCAGCGTCTGGACTGTGCTTCCTGCAGTGCGCTAGGGCAACGATGACTACAGTTCTGGCAGTCTGGCAGAGAAGTGGGTTACCACACAGAGTGCTTGGACTGAATTTCCGAGAATCCCGGAGGGGAAAATATTCCATAGACACGTCATACTGGAGCCAAAACGTCTCCAAAAAAACAGAGCTCTGGTGGACTGAGCGCCACTGACACGCTTGCCTGGCACAGAAGTTTTTTCCACTACATACATAGATCTTCTACACTAATGTCCAGAGCGTCCTGTACAGTAGTGCTTCCTGTCAGGTTGCCCTTCGGTGTTTTGAATACAGGTATCCCTTGTTTCGTAAAGCTCTACTCCACTTTGCTTTTTTTTTTTTTTTTTTCCCCACTTTGCTTTTTATAAAAGACTTACTTTAGTACTGGCTTTGGTAACTAGAAGAAATCCAAAAAGCATTTTCCCTTGTATGAAAAAATCCATTACCATACTAATGTAAATCTTTCATAAAAACGAAGTTATTCCAATGTTCAGAAAGTGGGGGATACTCCTGTGCGTTAAAGGAACGCTGTACTTTTAGATATTGGGAACCTGTAATTCGATTCATTTTGGATGAATTCTGTGCCTTCAGTCAAACCCAGTCTTTTCTCTTTCTCACCTTAAAAAAAAAATTTTTTTTTATCTCGCTTCTCGTCCTTTTGGCTAAGATCAAGTGTAAAAAAAGATTTTATGTATTTATCTGAGAGAGAAACAGCGTGAGAGAGAGAGAGAGCGACAGCAGGGGACAGGGCAGAGGGAGAAGAAGAAGCAGACTTCCCACTGAGCAGGGAGCCTGATGCAGGGCTGGATCCCAAGACCCTGGGATCATGACCTGAACAGAAGGCAGATGCATAACCAACTGAGCCACGCAGGCATGCCTCACTTTTGTTTTTAGTTACACATGTAACTACACTAAACAGCAATGGTCAATAAAATAAATATCATGTATAGGAGAGAAAAGTGAAGCTTGAAATACACAAAGAAAATAAAAACCATCATAAAGTGGAAACCACATGTGGGTTAAAATGGAGATCTTGAAGGAGGATTGGCTTGAACTGCATTGGACAATGAATTTAAGGAATACTGTATCAATCTTACCTGGACTGGAGTTTCTTGTTCCATGTGTACCTGGACACATTGGGAGCTCTAACAGTTTAGCTGGCATGAGTTGTTGATTCCAAGGTACCAAGAAATGACAAAAATGCAAATGTTATCAGGGCATAATGTATAAGCAGCAAAAACCTTGGTTTTAATTGCTCACTCTAAAGAAACATGATCTCTTTAGATGAATGAGAGCGTCACTGGCAGGGAATTGGAGAAAGCACTGCAGTATCAAAAGGAGTAAATCCTTTATAAAATCTTGAAAATGTTTCCTCATCGAGTTCATCTTTAGGTATCACATCACCTACTTCTAATGTATTCTTGATAATGAAAATAATAAACAAGCCTTATTATTCCACAAACCAATTAAAATCAGAGCAGCCATGATTTATTCTGTGAGAGATGGACTGAGGTCCAGAAAAATGTATTCTTCACTGTTGTAAAGTGGAACCGAGGAGTCCACTTTACTACTCTTTTGGGGATTTGAAAATTTTACAGAAAAACTCAAAAGTAATCATAGCCCAATCAATTCAGATTCTGCTATTTTTGTGAAATAAAGCAGTAGATTAATTTCCCTAAATCTGTTTTTTTTCCATTTCTGCAATTGGGATGTGTTAACTTTTTCAGAATAGGAACACTACTTTTAGGAGAAATAATGGAAATCCCAAATTACCTGTAACTTAGGTAACATCTTACTTTTGAAGAAAAGCAATGTAATAACAAGGCATAGTTGAGGGAGAAGAAAAAGCTCCTGACATCACTGTTGTCTGCTCTACCTGGATTAGTTAGGTGGGGTCTACAGGGACCCAGGATGAAAACACTTAACTAGCTGTGACTAGTGGGTCTCTCACCAGCATGATTTATTCACACGTCATGTTATTACCTTTTTTTCAATTCCCTGAATGCAATGACATCACCTAGGTCCTTTATATAACTTGAATAGGAGGCTACAGAGCTGCTTCCTTGGGGGGTATCTCAGGGAAAATTCTGTTATTAAGGAGTAGGGGCTCCTCCTGTTTTCATTTTCTAGAACTCTACTGTTGTTCTGGTAGTCCTTTAGGTTGAGAAAAAGCTGTAAGTTAGCCGAAATCTCAAATCTTGGTTTTCAAAAGTCTCTCTCTACCAAAAATGCGATTTGTTTTGCCCATTTGTTCTGGAAACAGTGACTACATACATACTGCATTTAAGGCAGATTGTCTACCTTGGAGAAGCTTGAGTTACTGAACTGTTAACTTCCTAGAAATGTGAGTCACAGAGACAGGTGTGTAAACTGTATTTAATGTACTATTAAGTGCATTGATTTTTTTGAGGGGAGGTAAGTGTGGCAGAGATTGCTATCTGCTCCCCAAACTCACTTCTTCCTTTGGGGCTAGGCCACATATCCCAGGTTCCCTTATAGTTAGATGTGGCACATGGGTTCAGGCTTGCGGAATGTGAAGGGAAGCCCTGAACACCATTCACAAGCCTGGTTCAGGGAAACCCCAATGCTTGATCCTCTGTTATTTTTGTGTTTCTCAACAGAATGAAAAGAGCACCGAGGAGGCTGGAGCTACAAAGATGACAGAGGCTGGGTCTCTGACTCATCACAGGGAAGCTGCCCTTTAACCAGTTGTTCTCTACTGGACAATGAGCCAGAAATAAAATCGTATTGTGTTAAGCTTCTGAGATGTGGGGGGTTGATTTACAGCAGTTAGCCTATCCCCACTAATACAGGTAGGCAATAAAGTAGGTAGCTTTTGTTTTTTATATTTATTTTTGGAAGATGTCCAGAGGTAGGAACAGGCTAGCTCATGAGTGCTGTAGAGGGCATGCTAAGAAAGTAAGGACTTTCAGTGATTCTGAAGCTTTTGGGGGGTTTGGAGTCAGATCTCCCTCTCTAGCAGCTGATGAAAGTTAATAGGCCCTCTTCTTCCCCAAATAAACATACTCAAACAATTGTATAGATAATTTCAGAAGATTCTCTGACTCTCTGAAGCCCATGCATGGAGACTTAGATGGTCCATGGAATCCAGGTTGCTTTGGGTGGTGAAGAACCACCTTTTAAAGAAATTGATGTATAATCCTAACTGTGGGAAACGAACTAGGGGTCGTGGAAGGGGAGGTGGGCGGGGGGTGGGGGTGACTGGGTGACAGGCACTCATGAGCACTGGGTGTTATTCTATATGTTGGCAAATTGAACACCAATAAAAAATAAATTTATAAAAAAAAGAATATTAACTTTAGGCGTACAACATGATGATTCAATATTTGTATATATTGCAAAATGATTACCACAGTAAATCTAGCTATCATCTGTTAGTTTTAGTTATTGTATTTTTTTGGTTCTAAGGTTTCTTTAGGAGTTCAAATTCTCTGGTGAAACTTTCCATCTTCTTGTCTTTCTTCTTGAATGCTTTAATCAATTTTATTTTTAAAATTTTTTTTATTTTTATTAATTTATGATAGTCACACAGAGAGGGAGAGAGAGGCAGAGACACAGGCAGAGGGAGAAGCAGGCTCCATGCACCGGGAGCCCGACGTGGGACTCGATCCCGGGTCTCCAGGATCGCGCCCTGGGCCAAAGGCAGGCGCTAAACCGCTGCGCCACCCAGGGATCCCCTCAATATTATTTTTAAGTCTGTCAGATAACTCTGGTGTCTAGATCACCCGAATTGCTTTTGTTTATCTGGTCCTGATTCCTAGCAAACTTGATAATGTTTTGAATGCCAGATATTTTGTATGAACAATTATGAAAGTTCTGGATGATTTTATCATGTTTCATAAAAAATTAATTTTCTAGGGCAGGCAGGTAAAGCAGATCACCTTTATTTGATGAGAAATGGTTATCCATTGTTCATGAGGACATGAAGAATGTGGATACTCTTAGATACTTTTTGGAAGGAAGGTGTTCAGGAAACATCAAATTTAAAATATATATCTTTGGGACCAATAACCTTTTAAAAATTTCTCTTACAAAAATGGAAAGAAAATAATTAATATTGACCCGGTAATTCACCACCTCTCCCTGGAATATCTTAGGAATTGTGATATCAATCTAACTACCATGTAAAAATGTGAATAGTTAAAAAATGGAAATAATATTTACTAGCATAAAGATAATAAATTTTTAAAAAGATTTTTATTTATTCATTCATTAGAGACACACACACACAGAGAGGCAGAGACAGAGGCAGAGGGAGAAGCCGGCTCCCTGCAGGGAGCCTGATGCGAGACTTAATTCCAGGACCCAGGATCATGCCCTGAGCTGAAGGCAGACACTCAACCACTGAGCCACTCAGGCATCCCAATAATCAATAAATTTAAATTCTAATTTAAAAGTAGGCTTTAACTGGATATACCTGGTTTGTCCAAATTGTCTACTGCAAATAAACTCAGAATTTATGTATATAATTCATATATGGTTTGCTGAAGAAATATAGTCTATAATGCAATTTCTTTATCCTTACATGAATGAGTGGTCAAATATAAAATCTAAGAGTTCTCAAACTAAACTTCTTCCTCTAAGCTGGCATGCATCACTCACATTGCTGTTCAGCTGTTACTGTGAAGCCAAAATGCTATCCAGGGCATAATTACAAGCTGTGCTTCATCATTTCAGGCTGCTCAAAAAAGGAATGGTACATCTGGGCCTGATTTGGGCAAATATTGACACACATTTTTAGTGTTCATCTGTTATTCCCCAAATTGCTTTCCAGTGCAAGAAATAGGACTTCTTTGGAAGGTGTGTGTTTAATGGTTTTGAGGCCCTCCTAAAGGAAAGCTACATTTGGATGTGATTTTATTGTATATGCTTTCAATCGTTAATAATATCTATTGTATAAGAACTATGAGTCATGTAAGTCTGCTAAGACAATTGATTACTTTGTGTTACAGAGTTAACAGGAGACTTGAAAGAAGAGAAATTTTATGGTTCTCAATTTTTCATTGACTTTTTTGGAGAGTGAAAAACATTCATCATTAAGAAATAAGTAAAAATTGCTACATAAGCTGTAGAATACTATGTAGCCAATAAAAGGATGTAGTAGATTAATTTGTTGATAGGGTAAATATTTTTAGCATATTGATGAATTTCTTTAAAGTTAGAAAATAGTATGCATCCTATAGTTGTAGTTTTGGAAAATATTATACAGAGGTATTTGCCTATATAACATGATGCATAGTAGATGAAAGTATTCACAGTATGTATCTGAGTGATGAGTTGGTGAGTTTGAATTTTCAAATATTTCACTTACACATTGAGTTTTTCTATACAATTTTATTTATCAATGTTCAGGCATTCATTTCAAGGCAGTTTATCGAGGTATAATTTACATATGATATTTATTCTTTTTAGCGTGCAGTTCTGTGAATTTTGACTAACATATATGTCACTGAAATCAAGATATGGAATCTTCCATCCAGTCCAAAAAATTCCCTCATGCCCTTTATAATCACCCCCTGCTCTATCCTCAAATAGTATGTGTTACTAGTCACTGCTATTTTGCCTTTTCCAGAATGTTGTATAAATGGAATCACACAGTATGTAGCCTTTTGAGTCTGGCTTCTTTTCCCTTAATATAATGCATTTGAGATGCACTCATGCTGTTATACCAATAGTTTGTTATTTTAATTGCCAAGTAATATTGCATTGTAGGCCTATAACAGTTTGCTTTTCCACTCCCCAGATAAAGGATATTTAGGTTGTTTTGAGGCTTTGCAGTTATAATTATATTGCCATCAACCTTTGCATATTTGCTTGAACCTGTTTTCAAGGTATTGCTGTATTGTATGCAATGTGTATGTTCATTAAAAACTGCCCCACTGTGTTTCAAAGTGGCTGTAGTATTTTGCATTTCTACAGCTATGTCTCAGAGCTCCACTTGCTCTGTATCCTTTTCAGCACTTGATATTGTCTGGTTTTCTCATTTGGGTTATTCTAATAGGTGTGTGTAGTTCTATCTCATTGTGGTTGTTTTGTTGATCACAGTATCATATGTTTATTTGACATCCATATATGTTCTTTGAAGCACTTTTCAAAACTTGTCTTTAAGTGAGCTGTTTATTTTCTTAGTATTCAATGTTGAGAATTCTTTATATATTCTGAATACAATCCTGTTTTAACATATTTTGAAAATATTTTCCCAATCTATAGAGTCTTGATCTTTCATAACAGTGTCTTTTGAAAAGCAGAGGTTTTAAATTTTGATGAAGTACAGTCTACTAAATTTCTTATATGGATCATACTAAGAACTCCTTCCTTAACTCAAAGTGATAAAGAAAATTGTCCCACATTTTCTTCTAGACCCCTTATTGCTTAGGATTTACATTTAGATCTAAAGAGACCCATTTTGAATTAACTTTTTTGTATAGTATGATGTATAGGTTGAGATTCATTCTTTTGCACATACATGGATGTTTAATTATTCCTGAATAAAAAAAAATAATTATTCCTGAATACATTGTTGAATGACTATTTCTCCCATTGAATTGCTTTGGCACATTTACCAAAAATCAATTGACCATATATATGTGAGTCTATTTCTGGAGTCTATTATGTTCTGTTTTATATGTCTATCTTTTTACCAATACTACACTGTGTTGATTATAGAAGCTTTATAGTAAGTCTTGAGATCAGATAATGTGAGTCTTCCAATATTGTTTTCTTTTTTATGTTTTAGGCCATTCTTCTTTACTTCTTGCAGATTTTAGAAATGCTTGTCAATTTCTGCAAAAACTCCTTCTGGAATATTGAGTGGGACTGTGCTGGATTTATAGATTAGGATAAATGGCTTAACAAGATTGTCTTCAATTCCATGACAAACTCATATTTATTTGTTTGAGTGGTCTTTTAAATTTTTCATCAGTATTTTGTAATATGCAGCATAAAGATCACATACACTCATGTCTCTTACCCCCTCCACATTATATATTTGGTGCTATTGTAAATGGTCCTGTTTTTTTCTTTCTTGATTTCAATTTCCAATAGTTCAGAACAAATATAGTGATTTTTGTGTATATTTAGTTTTGTATCTAGTGACTTTGCTAAATTATTAGTTCTACTAGCTTTTTTTGTTGATTCCTTTAACTTTTCTGCATAATCTTAGCTTCTGCAATTAGAGTTTTATTTCTTCCTTTCCTCTTTATTTTTCTCACCTTAGTGCACTGGCTAGTACCTCCCATATGATATTGACATGAGGTAGTGAGAGTAGAAGTCCTTGCCTTGTTTCCAAACTACAGGTGAAAAGTATCCAATCTTCTTTCCTTCTAGCAGTTTGCATTTTATCTTTTTAACATTAACTGGAATTAAAGTAAAAACATTAAAAAATGACATCATTAAAAATGATGTCAATATTTTTGCCAATGTCTTTTATCAGCTTGAGGAAGTTTCCCTTTAATTCCTAGGTTTGGGTTGGGTTTTTTTTTAAGTCATGAATTGATGTTCAACTTTGTCAAATGCTTCTTTCCCTTCTGAGTTAGACAGTTTGACTTCTGTATATTGAAACAATCTGCATTTTCAGAATCTATACTACTTTATTATGCATTATTCTTTTTAGAAATTGCTAAATATGATATTTTGTTGGGGATCTCCATGTCTAGGTTCATGAAGGATATCAGTCAATAGTTTTCTGTTCTTAAAATGTCACTGTTGGATTTTGTTATCAGGGTAATCTTATTTCCTGAAATAATTGGCTAGAATTTGCCAGTAAAGCCATTTGCCCCTAGGTATTATTTGCTAGTTTTTCTCTTTTTTACTTAAATTCAATTTAATTACCATATACTGTTTTATTCATTTCAAAGGTAAAATTTAGTGATTCATCAGTTGCATACAACACCCAGTGCTAGATGGTTTTTATCTATACATTCAACTCGTTTAGGAGATATAGGACTATTCAGGCTGTCCACTTCTTTTTTTAAAAAAAGATTTTATTTATTCATGAGACACACAGAAAAAGGCAGAGACATAGGCAGAGGGAGAAGCAGGATCCTCGAGGGCAGCCTGATGCAGGACTCAATCCCAGGAGCCCAGGATCATGTCCTCAGCCAAAAGCAGTTGCTCAACCACTGAGCCACCCAGGCGTCCCAGACTGTCCACTTCTTGTGTACGCTTTGGTGATTTGTCTTTCAAGGAATTCATACATCTTGTTGAAATTGTTCATTTTAGAGGCATAAAGGTGTTCCTAATATTTACAGGAACATTTACAGAATGTCAACCCATTCTGGAACTGCTGCTCCTGATGGTTGGCAAAAGGTTATCACTTGCTTGATATAGTTTAATTTCATTTGGATTAAAGGAAAAATACTTTGCATGACTACTTCTTTTAAATTTGGTATGGTTTGCTTTATGGCTCAGAATACAATTTATCTTGGCAAACATTCCAAATGCACTTGAAAGTAATATATATTCAACCACTGTTGAATGAAATTTTCTCTAAATGGCAAATAAGTCAAGTTGGGTTGCAGTGTTGTTCAAGTCTTCTATATCCTTACTGATTTTCTATCATCTTGTTTTGCCAATTACTAAGAGAACGGTTTAGTTTTCCAAATATACTTGTGGTTTTCTATAAGTTTTTGCTTCATGAATCTTTCAACTCTGTTGTTAGGTGCATATACATTTAGAATTGTATGTTACCTGCTGTACACTTTGTAATATTCCTTGTATGAATTCTTTGTTGATATGAATGTAATAGTCCAGCTTCCTTTGGATTAGTTTTGGATAGCATACCTTTTTTCATTCTTCATCTTTTAGCCCACTTAACCTCTATATTTAAAAAGTTTTTTATAGAAAACATACAGCCTATGTTAGGTTTTGCTTTTTTATCCAGTCTGACAATGTTTTAACTGGTGTGTTTAGAACACTTACATTTAATATAATTATTATCACAGGATTTGAACCTACCATCATGCTAATCTTTACTATTTCCACCATGTGTTATTCAATTTTCCTGCTTTTGGATTGAGTTTTGTTTTTTTAATAATTCCATTTTGTCTCTACTACTGGCTTATTATATACCAGTTTAAATTGTTGGGTTTTTTAAAGATTTATTTATTTATTCATGATAGACACAGACTGAGACAGAGAGGCAGAGACCTAGGCAGAGGGATAAGCAGGCTCCTCACAGGGAGTCTGATGTGGGACTCGATCCCGCATTCCGGGATCAGACCTGAGCCAAAGGCAGGCGTCCAACCGCTGAGCCACCCAGGCGTCCCTTTAAATTGTTTTTTAATGGTTGCTCTGGGGCTTATAATATACACCTATAATTTTTCACAGTTTACCTTCTAATATTATGCCAATTCATGTGGTATAGAACAGCATACTTCCAATTTCTCTCTGCTCTGTTCTATGGTATTGTTACATTTTACTTCTTATATAAGCTATAAACTCACAAAACCTCGCTCACATTTTTGGTTTAATGAATATTTTCAAGTGATTAAAAATGAGAAAAATATTTGACTTGATTTTTTAAAGATTTTATTTATTTATTCATGAGAGACTGAGAGAGGTAGACACAGGCAGAAGGAAAAGCAGGCTCCATGCAGGGAGCCCAACGTGATCCTGGGACTCCACGATCACACCCTGGGCTGAAGGTGGTGCTAAACCGCTGAGCCACCCCGGCTGCCCTTGACTTGATTTTAAGCATTTTCAAAGTTCATTCTTTCTCCCTTCCTTCCTTCCTCCCTCTCTCTCTTTCTGATACAAATTTACTCCTGGTATAATATTCTGTCTAAAGAAATTTCTTTAATATTTCTTATAGTGCTGATCTGCTGCTAGTGAATTCTATTACCTTTTATTCATCTGAAAATCTTTATTTTGCATATTTTTTTGAAAAACATTTTCACTGGGCTAGGAATTTCTGATTAACAGTATTTTGTTTCAGAATGTTAAAGATATCACTCCATTGACTTCTGGCTCGTTGTTTTGTTTTGTTTTGTTTTTGTTTGTTTTTTTTTTATTAGAAGTCTGCTCTTCTTCTCATCTGTTTCTTGTATGTAATTTGTCCTTTTCCTCAGCCACCAATATTTTGTCTGTCTTGTTCATGTTCAGCTGTTTGGAAACAATAGATCATGTTTTTGTTTGTTTTAAAATCCTGCTTGGGTACTCTGAGGTTCTTGGATCTGGTAGAGGTCTTTTTTTGGGGGGGGGGGGGAATTCTCAGCCATTATATCTGCAAATATTTATTTTCTCATTCTTGCTCTCTTCTCTTCCTAGATTTCTAATTTAACACATATTAGACCAGAGTTTTCCCACAGTTCTTTGAAACTCTCTTCTGTATCCTTCACACTTTTTTAGTTTGATTTAAATTGACCTATATTCAAGTTCTGACTATTCTGTTTTGTTGAGTCCTTCATGAGCATCCTTTGTGATAAATTTTTTCTAGCATTTCCTATTTGATTCTTTGTTAATATTCACGGAAATCCCCCATCTGTTCATGTATATTGTCTGTCCTTCTCATAAAAGCACTCAACACATCAACTAGTTACATAAAATTCTCTAATATTTCCAAAACTAGTTCATCTCAATGCATGGTTTATTAATTAGTCTGCTGTTGCTTGCCAGATGATTGTTCTTCTCATTTTGTAGTTTTTTGATTGCATGCCAAATAACATGTATGAAACAGTGGAGACTGAAGTAAATACTATTTTTGCCTAGGGCACTGCTATTCTGCTAGGATGTTAGGGTGAAGCAATCTGGTCAGGAATTAAGTTGGAATTAAATTCTGTTGTTGTAATAGTTATCTTTAGTACACCACTTCAAATTTTTCTAATGTTACCTGGTGCTTAGGGTAGGGACTGGAGTGCTGGAGGATTTTTCTCAATGTTCCTTCTTCACCCTCAGCTTTTGGCCATCCCTATGTATCTGTGCCCCAGGATTCTCAGAGATCCATGTTCTTGCCACTTTCCCAGTGTAATCTGCTATATTGCTTATCACTAGGAGCAAGCTAGTCTATTTACAGGAAAGAGGGATATTTTTAATCATCTTGGTTTAGTCTCAGTCTTGAGTGGGGATTGGAGACGACAGAGATCTTATGCATTTGTGGGAGCTAGGACTACATAATCCTAAATGAGACAGAAGCTCTCTTCCCTCAGCTATGAGGAAAAATGGTGATACTGCCATGTTGTGAGCAATCTAAAGATGAGTTCATACACAAGGACAGAGGTAAGAGAATTAAAGAAAAGCAATACAAGGCCTCCTTGGCTGACCCAGACCCAAGTCTTACCCTACCTGTATCTCTTCATTTATATGAACTGAGAAATATTTTTGGTTTAGGCAACTCTTTTTACATTTCTTGTTACATTTCTTGTTTCTTACATTTCTTGTTACTTACAACTAAGAGCACCCTAAATGATAAAACCACCATGAGCTCTCATAATCTTCCCTTATAAACAATGATAGTAAAGAAATGTATTAGAAGCCCTGGTTTCTAATGATATTGTGCAATTTGAACTAGCACCTTTGAAGCCAGGTTAGGTGAGTCCCTTGGTCATCTTGTTCATCCAATGAGGGACGTGATAGAAAAATTATAATGCACCAATTTATAACACTACTGAATTGTACTAGGGCATTCTAGGCTGCATGATCTTTGAGATCTAAAGAAATTTCACAGAAAGATAAAGGTGCTGACACCTAATTTATCTGTATCCTCAATAACCCAGGGAATTTTGAAAATTAATGTCAGGGATTTTTATTCTTTAGTTTTGGCTATAAAGCCACCCAGTGAAATAGAACAATCATATTATGAGTTCTTACCTATAAAGGATGATATATCAGTAGTTTATTACTTCAGTACAACTGGTAAATGTTAGTTGAAAAAAGTTTTAAATGAAGTACAAGAAAGAAAAGATTAAGCCAAAACCTTGCTTGTCAGAGAAAACCATTGTATACATGATTATGAGTAATCTTTTATACATCATCTATGAAACATGTATTTGAACATATATGTATACAAACTTAAATTAGCTGGATATTATGAAGGTACAATACACATTTTCACTACACAATATGTGCAATTCCTTCCTATCATTTTGGATCAATTCCTTACTTTCTATAACTCCATAGTATAGGAACTTGGAGAAACTCCTTCAAATCCCTATTTATTTCCAGTTTAAAAAATTACCCTCATTGTAAAATTTTTTTCTATTAAAATTGCTTTATCATACATTATTCTGTATTTCCTGTAGGTATGCACGTTTACATATATATGTATATCTATTATATATACACATTATATATATAAAATATATATTTAAATATATAATTATATATATAATATATATTATGACACTTGTCTAACAAACCTGTGTATTTTTCACTCCCAACAGAATGTATTGTTTTTGTAAGATAGAGACCAACAAGTAAAAAATCCTATCTTATGTAACCAATATATTTGATAAGATGTTTAGAGAAATTCAAGATCTTTCCTTTTTTTTTTTTTAATTTTTATTATTTATGATAATCACACAGAGAGAGGCAGAGACACAGGCAGAGGGAGAAGCAGGCTCCATGCACCGGGAGCCCGACGTGGCATTCGATCCCGGGTCTCCAGGATCGTGCCCTGGGCCAAAGGCAGGCGCTAAACCGCTGCGCCACCCAGGGATCCCAGATTTTTCCTTTCTTTGTGTGACTGGGAGGATAAGGATATAGAACTTGATAAAATTAAAGCCCTCCAAAAGCATCACAGATTCTGTCTAAGGAGGTCTGAATTGCACAAAGGCTTTAATTTAACTCTTAGAAATCGGTTAGATCCAAAGAACTTTGATGTCAATATGGAGACTAAAAAAACCAAAGTATTGTAATTTTGAGTTTTATTAAGAAAGTATTTTTCATTAGTAACCATTTCTGACACTTTGCGAATATTACAGTAAAACTCTGCCTTAACACACAGGGCAGGGGTAGAAAGTCAATTACGTAAAATGCAGTGTAACCAAAAACATTATCAGTTTGTACTGTCATTTAAAGTGCACATATGTGTATACACACACACACATACACACACACATACACATACACAAACACACAGCTAAACTTAAACTGATGGTATACTGTATAGAAAGAGACCAAATGGTAAGAATTTAGCTTATCCTGCTTGAGATAGGACAAAGGATGGAAACCAATTCCAGCAAGGTTACAGCCAAATTCATGTAATTTCATTGCAGTATTCCTTGAATCTATCCTACATTTCAAGTAAATTTTCCCACTTGAAGTGCTTATATTAAGATTACTTGCAGGATTCTTCCTCCAAATACATTTTTAAATTGTTTTCTTGGTAGGGGGTGGGGAATGAGCTTAATAAAATTTTCAAATATGACACTTTTATACATTTTTAGTGATTTAGCAAAAAGTATTGAGCACCTGCACTGAGTTATGCAATGTCATGGTTTTGTAACTCAGCAATGAATGAAGCCCTTTCTCTCACTAAAGCTTATGTTAGAGTGGACATGGATTTAGACACACTCATCATTGTATTTTTGTTACTCTTATCTTTTATAAGCCCTAGTACAATGATAATTAAGTCATGTGCAATGCCTGTTAAAGTTGTCACAAAACCCATTATGGAAACTCTCTTGTTAGATATCTCTGCTGTGTGGTCTGACTATTGTGAATGCATTACATTTTCATTAAAGAAATTCTTTTTCTACTATAAGAACTCTAGTGCATTGAAAATTTCAGTTCCTATTTGAGGACTTCAAAACAAATAGAACTGTTATAGAACTTCATTTCTGTATGGGTTCTCTGGTGAAGGATAATCCTTACCATACTCTTCACTTTTATAGAATTTATCACCACTATGGACTCTCTGATGAATAAGTAGACCTGAGCTCCAACGGAAACCCTTACCACATGCATCACACTTGTATGGTTTCTCTCCTGTGTGGACTCTTTGATGAGCCTGAAGATTTGATCTCTGACTGAAGCCCTTTCCACATACCTCACATTTGTATGGTTTTTCCCCAGTGTGGACTCTGTGATGAGCCTGAAGACTTGAAAACCCGCTGAAACCCTTACCACATTGTTCACATTTATAGGGCCTCCCTTCTGTGTGGACCCTCTGATGTGCTTGAAGGCGTGAACTCTCACTGAAGCCCTTTGTGCATACTTCACATTTGTATGGTTTCCCTCCTGTGTGGACCCTCCGATGTGCTTCAAGGCGTGAACTTTGACTAAAGCCCTTCCCACACATCTCACATTTATATGGTTTCACTCTAGTGTGGACTCTCTGATGACCTTGAAGATATGCCCTCTGACTGAAGCCTTTCCCACATACCTCACATATATATGGTCTCTCTCCAGTGTGGACACTCTGATGGCTTTGAAGGTATGATCTCTGACTGAAGCTCTTACCACACTCATCACATTGGTATGGCTTCTCTCCTGTGTGGACTCTCTGATGGGCCAGAAGAGTTGAGGCCTTACTGAAGCCCTTACCACATTCGCCACATTTATAGGGTTTCTCTCCTGTGTGAACTCTCTGATGAATTTGAAGATTAAAGCTCCAACTGAATCCCTTCCCACACTCCTCACATTTGAACGGTTTTTCTCCAGTGTGGACTCGCTGATGGCCTTGAAGGTGTGAACTCCGACTGAAGCCCTTCCCACACTCCTCACATTTGTATGGTTTCTCTCCAGTGTGAACTCTCTGATGGCCTTGAAGGTATGAATTGCGACTGAAGCCCTTCCCACACTCTTCACATTTATACGGTTTTTCTCCAGTGTGGACTCTCTGATGGGCTTGAAGGTATGAACTCCGACTAAATCCCTTGTCACACTCCTCACATTTATAAGGTTTCTCTCCTGTATGGACTCTCTGATGAACATTAAGAACTGATCTATGACTGAACCCTTTACCACATGCATTGCATTTATATGGCTTCTCTCCAGTGTGGACTCTCTGACGATCTTTAAGTTTTGAACTCCAATTGAAGCCATTCCCACAATCCTTGTAAGCTTTTTCTCCAATGTGAATTTTCTGATGACCTTGAAAATATGAATTTTGGTTGAAGCTGTTACCACATGCATAATGTTTATATGGTTGTTCCCTAGTGTGGACTATCTGAAGGTCCTGAAAATGTGAGGCCAGATTGAAGTCATTACCACATTCCTTGGAATTATAAGGAATCTCTTCCATGTGAACTCTATGCTGAATGTTAAGATTTGAGCTACAAATAAAACCCTTCTCATATTCCACATTTGTGTATAGTTTCTCTTCAGTGTGGATTTTCTGGTGGACTTGAAGACAAGAACTCTGATTAAAGACATTCCCATTCTCCTCATATTCATGGGGTTTCTCCACAGTACAAACCCTAAAAATACTATTAAGGTCTAAGCTATGACTGAAGTCTTTCTCATAAATATTGCATGTACAGGATGTCTCTCCTGTGTGAATAAGTTCACAAGTGTTAAGAGAGGAGCACTGACTGAAGCTCTCACCATATCCACACTTACATGGCTTCTCTTCTGTATGTTTTCTCTGATGGGACTGCAGATGTGAACTCTCAAAAACACAACCATCTCCTCTATGAACACTTTGATGAATACAAAGAGCTGAACTGTAACTACAGCCCTTTCTACACGGACTGTAGGTGTGGCCCTTCCCTTCTAATTGTAACTTCTGATAAACTTCTAAGCCGGAGTCATCACTGAAGGCTCTTCTGTACTCATTACAGGGGTAGGGCTTTTGCCCTATTTGTATTAAGTCTTGATTAAGCAAAGAAACCTTTATGATGTTCTCTCCACAGTCATGGCAGCTGTAATTTTTTTCTGTTCTGTGTACTCCCACACTATCATTGTGATGTGAGACCCAACTGGTGCTGTCACACTTACAGAAATTATTTTTCATCAAAATTTGCTGACACCTACACTGATAATTATGTGACTCTGTCAGATACATTTTCCTCCAAGAATGCTGGGCTCTCCAAGATGGAAATTCTTGGCTTTTTAGGCAATTGGAAACATCCTCTATATGAGTCAGTATACAGTTCTCATCTTCAGATACATGAATTGGCACTCCTGCCCAAACCTGGCAGGGGAAATCACCTTGTTTTTGCAAATGAGAAATATTCCCTTGAAGTTTTTTCATGGAATCTTGACACTTGGTTATTAAACTACCTGCACCTTGTTGCCAGGTCTGCCAGGACGAAAGCTCCTTGGGAGAAATGTAGCCTAATCCCACTTCTTGATTACTCTCCATATTATGTTGACTCTTGGTTCCTATAATGATAAAGAGAATTTAGACATATGCACAAGTGAATGTTTTTATTCAGAGATTTCAAAATTTTACCCTTAGGTTATGACATGAAACTTCAATGAACTACAGGAAAATTCATGTTACTACTCCGAAGAATACTTAGAAAGTGGCTCTTCTTTGGTTATATCAGGAATACAAGTAGAACCCACATAATTCAGGCTATCTGTATGCCTGAAAATCAAAGCTTTGCAACACAACGTGAAAACATCAAACTTGGTGGCCCTGTTCAAAAGGCCTAGTAAAACCATATATGTATTAGCATGGGTTTATCATGGATTGTGTGGAGACCCCAAGGACAAACTAGAAGGGGATATTATCAAATTGGAAATAGGATTCAAGTGGACAAATGCTTTTTGTCCTAATAACTTTTGCTCTTTTTCTCTGGCATGTGGGTATGGGAATGTTTTTGTGTTAGGGCACAGTGTTAAATGCTGTGCACACAAAGGTAAACACAGACCTCTATGCTTGAGGCATCATATGGCCTCTAATAAGCTATCTTCATGAGAATAATAAACTCTTCTAAGTCACTGTATGCCATATCAGTTTCAACTTTAAAAAAAATATTTTACAATTAGCAAAGGCTATTGTATAGGTCTGAATGTGAAGCACTGTGACAGAATTCAACTCCAAAGACAGAAAAAAATGGAGGTGGAGGGACGGAGCACAGCCAAGTTCCCTGGCACCTTTAGGCGTCCTTTGAAGCACACCATCAAAAACCAAAACTCAATGAATAATGATTTTGCGTTGTGTCCTTTTACTAGAAAGATACTTTAACGTTTAGGGAATTTGAAGTACCAAAAGAAATGAAGAGAGGCACATTTGAGTGGAAATGATCTGTCACTTAGTTATTAACATTCAGCTTCCAAGCAGACAGTAAATCTTCATATCCTGGTAAGAAGTATTCTCCCTGCAGACACTGGATTCAACATGTACTTTTCTAACACCTGGCAGCACATCAATTCTCTACAGCATCCAGAAAAGAAAGCAGTAAAACAGGATTCTTTTCATACTTTCTTTTTTGTCTGTCTACACTGGAACATATTATCTACAAGGACAAGGACTTTATTTCCAGCAAGTAGGAGCTGCTCAATAAGCATATAATGAATAGATCACAGTGTGAGTCATTCTCACTCTCAGAATTAAAAAGACATGTATATGTGTTGTTTTTCATGGGAAAGAAACTGGTGGTGGTAATTTTGCCACAAAGTTGAAAAACTGTGTAAGAGGTAGGGCTACACTTATGGGACCACCTGCTAATGGGAAAAGCAAAGGTCACAGGAATCTCTTGTGGATTGAGTCTTTTTCATTTTTAAAATAACTTCAAATAGTGTATTTTTTTTTTTTTGTATAAAATCTTATGGGTAGCCCCACATTATCCCCAACTTAAAAAAAAAATGAAAATGCCACACTGATGACTGGGTGGCACTAGGCTCTGGGGCACTACAGTGACTGCTTGGTAACACTTTCTGGCACATCCATACGTACTCCTCTCGGTACTTAAAAAAAATGCTAGTGGGGTGCCTGGGTGGGTCAGCCAGTTAAGTATCCAACTCTTGTTTCAGCTCAGGTCATGTTCTCATGGTTGTTAGATTGAGCCCCACATTAGACTTTGTGCTGGGCATGCAGCCTGCATAAGAATCTCTCTCTCGGGACGCCTGGGTGGCTCAGCGGTTGAGCATCTGCCTTTGGCTCAGGGCGTGATCCTGGAGTCCCAGGATCGAGTCCCACATCAGGCTCCCTGCAAGGAGCCTGCTTCTCCCTCTGCCTGTGTCTCTGTCTCTCTCTGTGTATGTCTCTCATGAATAAATAAATAAAATCTTAAAAAAAAAAAATCTCTCTCTCTACCCTCTGACTTTCTCCCATACTCCCCCACCAAAAAAACTCACTTATTGGTGTCTCTGGCTTCTTAAAAGCCAAGCTTCCAGTTATCACATTAATATTTTAGCACCTAAAGATGAGGTGAAGGGACATACTGCAGGAGGCAGATAAAGTAAATAGCTTATGTGGAGAAGTTTGCCATCCAGCTAGAGTTCATAATGCTTACAGTCTTGTTTGGTATCATCAGAAACACTCAGTATACATCCATAAAGATATAGTTTAATATATCTTTTGGGACTGACATGGTGGCTTGAGGACATGAAAGTGCTTTGCTAGTCAAAAAACAGTTTTTTACAAAGCCATTTCAATAGAAATTTGTACAACATTTATGACATGACCCTTCTTTTTTTTAATTTTTTAATTTATTTATGATAGGCACACAGTGAGAGAGAGAGAGAGGCAGAGACACAGGCAGAGGGAGAAGCAGGCTCCACGCACCGGGAGCCCGACGTGGGATTCGATCCCGGATCTCCAGGATCGCGCCCTGGGCCAAAGGCAGGCGCTAAACCGCTGCGCCACCCAAGGATCCCTGGCATGACCCTTCTCAAATGTTTAAGAGATTAAAGTTTCATTTTGATGGTGGCTTTACAATGTTAAAGCAATGCAGGAAGGGGGGAAAGGTCATTTCACCCAGTTTCAGGCTCTATGGAAGAGATCACACACTTAACAGTAACTTGAACTTCCTTTATCCAGTGGTGCATACCAAAACACCCTGTCATTTCCTTTCCTTCTCTCAGCATTTAAGTTCTATCTTAGTATCAAAGGCAGGGTACCAATGAGAAATTGTGTTAAGGAGCTCCAGTCGCGTAATTGGTTTGCACGTGGTATTTACATGAGAAATGATATTAAGTCATATTCATAAATGAACCTATTCGATGGAGAAAATATGCACTGCAAAAGAGCACTATCTCATTTCAAGTAGGAAAGCTGAGAATTTATTTCGTCTCTTTAGTGATCCTGCTTTAGAATTGGAGAAAGTCAATCATTCCAGCATCCACCATGAACCAACTCAACAACAAAAATGTTATAGGTGTTGTAAACACCAAGTAACTCCTTTAAATTTAATAGTTAGCTAGTTAGTTAGTAATAGTTAATAATAAAGAATTAAAAGAAAAAAACTCAATTTATGTTTTCATTTTTCTCTCTTCCTTCAATAGAAGCTAGTCAAGAATATCAATTCAGATGACCCAGGTTGAGATGGTCCTGCATTCTTACTGACCTTTAAGGCAGTAAGAGAAAGGAAGGCATTTTGCAGGCAGTAGAGGATACAGACAAATGCTTACACAGCTGGCTACTCTCCTCACCACATCTGAGACTTAGCTCTGTGAGAGTATATTTAACCTTTGGAGGATTTCTTGTGTCTTCACTGGTTTTCCTCACAAATTAATGAGTTTTTTTCTGTTTTGGAAGATTATTAGTTATTGATTTAATTTCCTTAACAGATTGTCAATTTCTTGTGTAAGTTTTGGCAAATTCTTTCATGGAATTGGTCCATTTCATCAAAGTTATCAAATTTGTGGGCATAGAGTTCATCCACAGTATTCCTTTTTTATCCTTTTAATGCCCATAGGACCCGAAGATGTCTCCTCTTTCATGTCTGATATTAGTAATTTACATTCTCTCTCTTTTCTCCTTAGTTGGCCTGGCTAGATGCTTACTGATTTTAATTTTTCAAAGAATCAGTCTTTGTTTTCATTTTTTTTTTCTATTGGTTTCCTGTCTTCAATTTGATTTTTGCTCTAATTCTTATTATTTCTTTTCTTTCCTTCTTACTTTAGATTTATTTTTTCTGTTTTTTATTTTTATTTATTTTTTTGTATATTTTTTTATTGGAGTTCGATTTGCCAACCTATAGCATAACACCCAGTGCTCAACCCATCTTCTTACTGTAGATTTAACTTGCTCTTCTTTTTCTCATTTTCTAAGGTAGGAGCTTAGATGGTTGATTTTAGATCTCTCTTCTCTTCTAATATATGTCTTCAGTGCTTTAAATTTCCCTCTTAGCACTGCTTTCTCTGCATCCCACAAATCTTGATAAGTTGTGTTTTAATTTTCATTTAGTTCAAAATATTTTTAAATTTCTCTCGAGATTCTACTTTAACTCATGTTAGAAGTATGTGTTGAATCTCCATATATTTTGGGATTTCATTTCCCAGTTTAGTTTATTGATTTCCAGTATAATTTAACTGTGGTCTGAGAGCAGACATAGTATGATCTCTATTCTTTTAAATTTGGTAAGGTGTATCTTATGGCCCAGAGTGTGAATGTCCCATGTGAGCTTGAGAGGAACTCTACCTTTCTAATCTATCCATGTTAAAAATGGCTCCAACACCCCTGCTTCATGCTACAATTTTAGAATCACATTTTTTTTTAAGATTATTTATTTATTCTTGACAGAGAGAGAGAGAAAGAGAGAGAGAGAGGTAGAGACTCAGGCAGAGGGAGAAGCAGGCTCCATGCAGGGAGCCCGATGCGGGACTCAATCCTGGGTCTCCAGGATCATGCCCTGGGCTGAAGGCAGGCCACTAAACCGCCAGGCCACCAGGGCTGCCCAGAATCACAGTTTTAATTCAGTCTGCAAGGGGAAACATATAATGTATGAAAAGAAGAATAGGTTATGTAGAGTGGGAGCAGAGGGGCAAATGCAGAAAACAAAGATGCCCCTTTATATTACAATATAAAATTGGCTGGCTTATCACAGCCTGAGATCTGATATTAGAACCACTATTAACAATCAAAAAATTATAAGAAAAAATAGACTAAACATATGTGTAATTAAAAAAAGAGATCTGTCATATTTTATTAGCAACATGCCATTTTCTCCACGTCTTTCTTATGTCTTCTTTCTTACGAAGTTAGTTAAGGCAAACACGGTAAGTTTTTATTAAGAAGTTAGTTTTGGCAGGGAATTGTAATTCCAGATAAACATGTATGACACCTGTAAGATGTCACTGAATATTTATGAAAGGTTGTGTTATAACCTGAGGTTCAGGAGCACCTTGGTGGCTCAGTTGGTTAAGCATCCTAACTGGCTCAAATCATGAGCCAGGATGCTGGGATTGAGCCCCACATTAGGCTCTGTGCTCAGAGGGAGTTTGCTTCTCCCTCTACCTCCTGCTAATGTGCTCTCTCTCTCTCTCAAATAAATAAAATCTTAAAAAAAAAACAAAAAAAACAACTTGAGGTTTAGTTAAGGTTAACATCTAAAGTTTAATTGTGGTTGCAGCAATTTTTAACACAGTGATGTTTGATATCCTGGTAAGCCAAAGGGAATTAAAATTATTGAAGAAACAGCCGAGAACAGCTGTCTAAGACCCAATGGAAGGAATAGGATGTTTCTCTGTTCAGTGCCAGGTAATAACCTAAAGGAAGCAGAATTAAAGATGAGGAATTCTTAGGGACTGTCTCTAAGAAAAACACCAACTTCTCAGTTGTTCTTTTTCACTATAGGGAGTGACAATCAAGATAGGACAGAAAAGGAGATCAGATCTCTATAAGAGATTATTTAAAGATAATGCTGAAGAAGTCTGGCCTACCAGTCAACTAATGGCATTTCATTTTCTAATTTTTAAATTTTATTTATTTATTTATTTGAAAGAGTGAGAGCAGAGGGAGGGACAAAGGAAGAGGGAGAAGCAAACTCCCTATTGAGCAGGGAACCAGATGTGGGGCTCCATCCCAGGACCCCAGAATCATGACCTGAGCTGAAGGTAGACACTTAACTGACTGGGCCATCCGGGTGCCCCTTGTGGCATTTTTAAAAAATGGATTAGTGTTATGAAGCCAGGAAAGCTTCAATACTGAAAGAGCCTAATACGTGTTCTGAAAATACTTTGGTCTTGTTTTACGGTAAGTAAAATTATTTTGCTTATCACTTTCCAAACAGAAGACAAATATAATGACCAGGAGGGAAGGCTGTACTTTTGAAAACAGATTATGAGATATTGTTGGATGTATTTGGAACGTATGACCTAGAACAGCCTGAGAACACTAATGGTGAGAAACCATTTGTGAGGCTGAAAGTCAATTTAGTAGATTATGCATGCAATTAAAAAAAAAAAACAGAAAATATCAGAGGTGCACTGCATGTCAAGATACCACTGCATGAAATGCTTATTTCAGATGTGCAGATATGTACATATACATACATGTGTACTGGGTTACATTATATACTCGGGCACATGGCCAAAAAAGTATGAAAACCACTGGTCTAGGGGCACCTGGGTGGCTCAGGTGGCTCAGTGATTGAGCATCTGCCTTTGGGTCTGCCTTTGGCTCAGGTCATGATCCTGGGATTGAATCCTGCATCAGGCTCCCCATAGGGAGCCTGCTTCTCCCTCTGCCTATGTCTCTGCCTCTCTCTGTGTGTCTCTCATTAATAAATAAAATCTTAAAAAAGAAAAGAAAACCACTGGTCTAAATATTTGAAGAAGGTGTAAACTTCATAATGAAACAATAGCAAGGCTCAAACGCAAAGTTCAAACATGGAAATGTGGAAAAATATCAACAGGTAGGTTTGTACCTCTTAGTTTCATGCCTGTATGGGCTAAAGTTTCAAAATATAAAGAACAAATTACCACTTAGAATAGATTCTTTCTCTCCCTTAGGATATGTGAACCCTGGAAGTACAACTTCTTTTTTTCAATTTACAATGATCACCAGTTGAAAGTTGTACACTAGATCTTCAAGATAATGAAGATTTGAAAATTGTCTGAAATCTACTTTAACAGTTGTTTATTTAATAGTTAATCTGGAGGGCGTAAAAATGAAGAACTACATAGTCATCTTTGAACACATTTTGAATACATACTCATTTTGTAAGTCCAGTTTTTCTCATCTTGAATCTTTCTTGCCTCTCACAGAAAAAGGGAATCTAGGGAATCTATGTGGTTGCCAACTTTGGACAAGATGGATGGTCTGTAACTTAGAAAATCTTGCAAGGAAATGAATAGTTTAGAAACTGTTATTTAAAAAAAAAAAAAAAGAAACTGTTATTTATTGACATCTTTCTCTTTCCTATTGTAAATGTAAAGATTTCTTCTATGAGGAGCCTGACAAAAGAGTGGTTATAAGAATACTAATTTTAGGGACGCCTGGGTGGCTCAGCAGTTAAGCATCTGCCTTTGGTTCAGGGCGTGATCCTGGAGTCCTAGGATCGAGTCCCACATCGGGCTCTCTGCAGCGAGCCTGCTTCTCCCTCTGCCTGTGTCTCTGCCTCTCTCTCTCTCTCTCTCTCTCTCTCTCTCTCTCTGTGTCTCTCATGAATAAATAAATACAATCTTTAAAAAAAAAAAAAAGAATACTAATTTTAAAAATGTTTCTTTACCCAAATCAATTAAATCAGTTGCTATAGCCAAGAAAGCCAATGGGGGAGAATTATGTCTCTCTGGGCTGCAACTCCAAAGTTAAAGCTTAGTAAGGGTTGGGTTTTCTCTCTGAATCTTTGAATCACTAGGTAATTTATTCCACAGAAATAAAATCACTCTAGTATCCAAGGACATTTAGATTGAGATTTTTATCACTGTACTTTCTGTACTATTAAAAAAGGGGAGAAGATAAACTAATGCCCATCAATTAAAAAATGGATAAATGATACATGTTATAGCACATATTGTAATATTCTATAGTCATGATTTAAAAAAAGTTATAATCACTGACTGGGTGGGATTTCCCCAAAATATTATGAGAGAGAAAAATCAGTTTGTTAAAATTAGGTTAATTAAATTAAATATTAGTATATTAAAAAATATAAAGAATGGAATGCCTGGGTGGCTCAGCAGTTAAGTGGTACCTTCAGCCCAGGGTTTGATCCTGGAGACCTGGGATGGAGTCCCACATCGGGCTTCCTGCATGGAGCCTGCTTCTCTCTCTGCCTCTATGTCTCTGTGTCTCTCTGTGTCTCTCATTAATAAATAAATAAATTCTTAAAAAAATATATATATATATATAAAGAATATATTATATATAAAGAATGTATTATACCTAAATGCATCTTAAGAATGTATTTTATCTAAAATTATATTGTATAATCTGTAACCTTGAATCTTAACTGAGATGGCAGCAAAACATTATAGAAGTGAAATAAGTTGCTTTGAAAATTTTTACTGACTTTTGCCTACCCAGGAGCATTCTTAGCTACATAGCTGTCAGAGTCCTGAGGACCCCAGAAATATTACTAAAATGTTTAGACATAAATGACAAACTTGAAAATTCTACGTTGAAAAGAAAAATACAGGCCAATATCTCTGATGAACATAGATGCAATGTAAAAATCCTTAACAAAACATTATCAAGCTGAATTCAACAATACATTAGAAAGATCATACACCATGATCAAGTGGGATTTATCCCAGGAATGCAAGGATGGTTTGACATTCTCAAATCAGTCGATATGATACAACACATTAACAAAATAAAGGATAAAAATCATATGATCAACTTGGGACACCTAGGTGGATCAGTAGGATAAGCAGCAGCCTTCAGCTCAGGTCATGATCCCAGGATCCTGCTCAGTGAGAGTCTGCTTCTCCCTCTGTCCTTCCCCCCACTCATGCTCACTCTCTCTCACAAATAAATAAAATCTTTAAAAAATCATATGATCATCTTAACAGATGCATAACAAGCATCTGACAAAATTCAACAACCATTCATTATAAAAATTCTCAACAAAGTGAGTATAAAGGGAATGTACTTCAACATAATAAAGGCCATATATGAAAAACCCATAGATAATATGATATGGTGAAACAAAACTCAGGAACAAGATAAGGATGTCCAGTCTCACATGTTTTATACAGATTTAGAGAAATTAGGCAAGAAAAAGAAATAAAAGGCATTCAAATTGGAAAGGAAGAAAAATTGTCACTGTATTTGCACATAACATGATGTTATATATAGAACCCTAAAGACTCCACACACAAAATAACTGTTAGAATAAATGAATTCAGTAAAGTTGTAGAATAAAATATCAATACACAAAAATTTGGACATTTCTTTAAACTAATAACAAACTATCAGAAAAAGAAATTAAGAAAACAATCACATTTACAACTGCATCAAAAAGAATAAAAAATCCACAAAAAAATTTAACCAAGGAAGTGTAAGACCTAGATGTTGGAAAAATGACAAGACACAAAATTAATGAAAACAAGAATTAATGAAAGAAATGGAAGAAGACACAAATAAATGGAAATATATTTGTGCTCACAGATTGGAAGAATTAATATTGTTAAAATGTCCATATTATCCAGGGCAATCTACAAATTCAATGCACTCCCTATCAAAATTCCAATGGTTCTTTTCTTTTTTAAAAAAGAAAATTTATTTATTCATGAGAGACACGCAGGGAGCCTGATACGGGACTCGATCCTGGGACTCCAGGATCATGCCGAAGGCAGGCGCCAAACTGCTGAGCCACCCAGGGATACCCTCCAATGGTTATTTTCCACAGAAATAGAACAAACAACCCCAAAATTTGTATGACAAAAGACGCCAAAGCAATCTTGAGAAATAACAAACTAGAGGCATCATACTCCTGTTATTTCAAACTATATTATAACACAACAGTGAGTAAAACAGTATGGTATTGGGATAAAAACAGACACATAGATCTATTCTAGAGAACAGAGCCCAGAAATAAACCCATGCTTATATGGTCAATTCATTTACAACAAAGGAACAAGAATATGTAGTAGGGGAAAAAGTCTCCTCAACAAACGGTGTTGGGAAAACTGGTCAGCCACATGCAAAAGTATGAAACTGAACCACTTTCTCAGACCATACACAAAAATTAACTCAAAATGGATTAAAGACTTGAACATAAGACTAAAACCAGGGACGCCTGGGTGGCTCAGTGGTTTAGTGCCTGCCTTCGGCGTGATCCTGGAGACCCGGGATCGAGTCCCACATCGGACTCCCTGCATGGAGACTGCTTCTCCCTCTGCCTGTGTCTCTGCCTCTCTCTCTCTCTCTGTCTCTCATGAATAAATAAATAAAATCTTAAAAAAAAAAAAAAGACTAAAACCATAAAACTCCTAGAAGAAAACGCAGGCAATAAGCTCCTTGACATGGGTCTTGGCAAAATTTTTTTAATCTGACACCAAAAGATGAAGCAACAAAAGCAAGAATAAAATGTGGACCTGCATGAAACTAAAAAGCTTTTGCACAGCAAAGTAAACCTTCAACAAAATACAAAGGCAACCTACTGAATGGAAGAAAATAATTATAAATCATAAGCTGATAAGGGGCTAAAATACATGAATAACTCCTATAACTCAATAGCAAAAAAAGCCCCAAACAATTCAATTAGAAAATGGGCGGAAGATCTGAATAGACATTTTTTCAAAAAAAGACATACAGATGGCCAACAGACATGAAAAGATATTCAACATCACTCATAATCAGGGAAATGAAAAATCAAAACCATAATGAGATACCATCTCATACTTGTTACAATGGCCAGTATCAAAAAGATGCAAGAGAAAAGGTGTTGGCCAGGATGCAGAGTAAAGGGAATCCTCACACACTGTTGGTGGGAATGGAAATTTATGCAACCAGTACAGAAAACAGTATGGAGTTTCTCAAAAAATTTTTAAAAAAGAACTATCATATGATCTAGTAATCCCACTTCTCAGTACTTATCTGAAGAAAATGAAAACACTAATTTGAAAAGATATACATACTCCATGTTCATTGCAGCATTATTTACTTTATTATAGTGAAGATATGGAAACAACCTAAGTTTCCATCAATAGATGAATGGAGATAGATAGATAGATAGATAGATAGATAGATAGATAGATAGATAGAAAGATAGATAGATAGAGATGGCCACAAGACAAAATGAAATCATGCCATTTGCAACAACATGGATAGACTTCGAGGGCATTATGCTAAGCAAAACAAGTCAGAGAAAGACAAACACAGTACGATCTCTTTTATATGTAGATTAAAATATAACAATGATACCCAGCTTACAGATACAGAGAACAGACTGATGGTTTCAAGAGGAAAGGGTTAGGGTTGAGAAAAATAGTTTTGGTGTTCCCTTTTTTTTAAGTTTAAAGAAATTGAATAAGAATTTTAAGAAAACTGTAGCTAGGTCAAGGGACTCTTAAAGGTGATAGAGGATAAGAGGATGAAAAGAAAGGACAGAATGGAAAGATAAAGAGCTGGGTATTTGACTAAGGAAGTTAATATAAGAGTGTCTCAGTTGGAACTGCTGCATGGAAAGGACCAGTTATGATGCTGGCATTGATCACTTTTGATACTGACTTTAGTGACTGGCTACCTATACTCAAGGACACCTACACAATTAGAATTAGGACAGGCCTCCATCAGAAAACAGCATTCTATAGTATCCTTCAACTGTGCAGATTTATTCTATGCCTACCAGCTGTTCCAGAGGACTGAAGACAGTGAGGACCGTGCATCTATTAATGAATTCATTCATTGAAGGCAAAGAGAAAAAAAAAAGCAAGTAACCTGAAGCAGAAGCATCATCATGATGGGTCTGATGGGCAGCAATGGGGCAGTGCAGAACTGAATGAATGGATGGAAATAAACAATTACAGATAAATATGGAAAGCCAGAGGAGGTTGAGGGGACAGACACCCTAAGGCCTGACATGTTCTGACTCACATCTTATGAGAGGTTACCATGGGACAGTTCTTACCTATATATCCATCTCTCTGGGTTTCTGTCTCCATCATCAAGAGCTTTTCTTCCCTCTCCAGTTGGAATATAAGCTCTGGTTTGTAGAACTGATTCCCTGTAGAAAAGCAAGGAGAGCAAAAGTTTTAAGTTTTGATGAAGTCCAATTGATCCTTTTTTTTTTTTTTTTCCTTTTCTGAATCATGCTGTTGGTGCCCAAGTACTGTTTGCCTAACCCATGGTCATGAAGATCTTCTTCTGTTTCCTTTTAGAAGTTTCACACTTTTCCATTTTCCATTAAGTCTATTATCCACTTAAGAGTCAATTTCTTAGTGAGATGTGAGGCATGGGTATAGATTCCTGCATACAAAAGTCCAACATTTTAGCACCCTCTGTTGAAAAGACTATAGTTTCTCCACTAAATTGCTGTGGCACCTGTAATACATCTAAAATAGTTTCATGATGGCTTCTTCCATATCACCCTGATGAGCAAATCCACTAAAAATTGTTCAGGATTGCAGTTTGTTTCCTCATCCCCCTCCCACTATACCTAACACTAAGAGGATATAGTTCCATGCTGTGTTCCTTAGCTATTTCCAGAGTTCGTTCTTTCTTTTCTTTCTTCAGAGTGGTTATGGTATTAGTTTCAAATATAACTAATTTAATTTGTTTCATTTTTCTTTTAGTTTTAGATTATCATACCTTTGCATTCTTACTTTTTTCTTTTTTTTCTTTCAAGATTTTGTTTAAATTCTAGTTAGCTAACATACGGTGTAGTATTAGCTTCAGGTGTAGAATTTAGTGATTCATCAGATGCATATAACACTCGGTGCTCATTACAAGTGTCCTCCTTAATGCCCATCACTCATTTACCCATCTTACCTTTTTCTTCTTTAGTTTTTAAAATGGACTGAACTAACGTATTTTCAAAAAGTCCCAACCAGGCAGAAAAGCATACTGAAAGGAGTGTGACACATCTTCCACACTCCTACCTTACCACTGTATGAGACTAACTTCATGAATTTCTGATTAATCCTTCTTGGGTTTCTTCTTATAAAGACAAGCAGATATATGTAGGTTTCCTTATTTCCCCTTCTTACTTACATGAATTGTAATATACTATTAATGCTCTTTTGCACTTTGCTGTCTTTAGGGAAAATTCATAGAAGAATTGCTGGGAACACTGCTGGATAATTGTCAAATTCCCCTCCTTCGGGACTGTTTTGTTTTGCTTTCCTACTTTCAGTGCATGAGAGTGCTTTATTTCCCACAGCTATGCCCAAAAAAGTACAGTGTTAAGTGTTTGAATTTTTGGTAATCTCATGTGGGAGAAATGGTATTTCAGTATAATTTTACTTAACATCTCCTGTATGTTTAATAAAATTGAACATCTACTCACATGTATGTATGTATATGTTTGTAAATATATGCACACATACTTATTCTTACCTACCTGCTCTATCCCCTGAGACCAAGAAACAAAGCCACTACAGTGGCAGTGACAATATCTAGCATTCAGACCTTAAATACCATTCTCCAAGAGACGGATGATTCCAGAGCTGGGATATAAAGTGAAATATGAACACACAACAGCACCTATGCCATAAGGTAAGGAAGTGCTCAAAAAAGTGGTGGGGGCATATTATGAAAGGTTGAATTTGGAACAATTTGAGCACCAAAACAATTATGGCAATATTATAAACCATTTTAAAAAAATAATTCACAAGTCTCTATAAATAAATAAGTGATTTAAGTGTGGGGGGCTCTTGCTTACTGTAGAATGCCAAGAGCTGACTGCTAACTGTGAAGGAGGTACTAAGTCAGAAAATCATTTTGTAACGATCATGGTAAAGACCAGATGGATAAGGGAAGAATCATCACTGGATGCGATATCTACACAGAAATATTTGTGTGGTCTTAAACAATGTTGCCCTATGATTGCAAGAGAAACAAAGCAATAATTTTGTAGTGGAGAAATTGGACATCTTGACTGCATGATCAAAATTCGCACCACCAATGAGGAACAGATGGCAGACCTCTCTAGATGTCATATTCTCAAAAGGTCTATCAATGCAGAGTTCCAGCCAGAATGGATCATCTGAACCTAATTATAAGGAAGTATTAGGAATGCTACATGAAATATGGGGGTGGAGGAGGATAGAAATAACAGTATTTTTCTAAAAGGTCACTTTCATAAGAGACACAGAAATTGCTGTGGAAATGTTCCAAATTAAAGGAAGCTAGAGACATGACAGCTACAGTAGACTGAAGACTAGGCCTTACTCTGGAGAAAGAAAAATATGCTTTTAGGAATATAACTGGCTCTACTGATAAAAGCAGAGCATAAATGAAAGATTGGATAGAAGTATTATATTTATACTGGGAATATGTAAGAGAATATTCCTATTTCTACAAAATATACCATTCAGTGAAGAATTAAGCTGCTCAAAGAGAGGTCTGGTCTTTGGCCTCAGCTCTTAGGAAGCGATCTCTAAGTCCTTGAGATTCTCTGTCTGGGAAGAGTGTCTTTCTCACTTGGAGGCTTTGGACTACACCAGATTGGTTACCAATGTGATTTATGGTGGGGCCTTTGGGCCACCTGCTATCAGCTTCATTTCCAGGGGGGCTGGAAACTAAGGTTAGCCACACAGGTGTCCAACCATATCTACGTAGCCAAACCACAATAAAAGTGCTGGACACCAAAGCTTGTGTGAGCCTCTCTTGTTGGCAATACTCCCTGTGTACTGTGACCCATCACTGCTGGGAAGAGGTAGCGCTGCCTATGACTCCTCTGGGAGAGACAATTAGAAGATGGTGCTGGAAATCCCCTGATGCTGCCCCAAGTGCCTCTTCTCCTGGCTGATTTTAACTTGTATCATTTTCATGATTAGTGCCTTCTCAGTGCCTTCTGAGAATCCTCCTAGTGAATTGTCTTGGGGACCCCTGAGCTTACTACAATTGGTGTTGGAGTAAGAGCAGTCTTGGGGACTCCCAAACTCTGCATATACACTGAAGTCTTTAGAGATAAGGGCCATGGTGTATGTAAATTACTCTCAAATGGTTCACAAAAAATATTAGGAATATACATATGTTTTCATATATATACACAAATATACATGGAGAAAGAAAGAATGTGTATGTAAGTAAAAATATTAATGGGGTAAAATGCTACTACTATAGGTGAATCCATGTAAAAGCTATTGAGGTGTTCTTATTCTTTACTTTTGCAAATATTTTGCAAATATTTTGTAAGTTATTGCAAATATTTTGTAAGTATTTGTAAGTTTACAAATACACTGTTAATGCAAAAAACAAAATACCTCTGCAAAATCAAGTTAATAAAACAGTTATTGTTACTAGCACCCTAAAAAGAAAGCTGGAGCAACTCACTAAATTGACTTCCTGACAAGTGATGGGGCTGGACCACAATTTGCCCAGTTACATAGTTGGAAGGATAGAAACATCTTATCTGTGTTGTACAGGGATTATGAGGACTCTTATTTGCCCAAGCTCAGGGGATGATTTCAAGAGTCTTGGAGCTTAAACACCTCAGACATTCCAGGGGGCTGACATGTAATCACTAAGTGCTTGGTCCTCACCCACAGAGACCAGGTTCCTGAAATTCTCCAGCATCACATCTCGGTACAGCTTCCTCTGGGTGGAGTCCAGCAGCCCGAGCTCCTCTTCACTGAAGACCACAGCCACATCCTTAAACATCACTGGCTCCTACAACACCAAGCACACACAGAATGCTTTTGAAAGAAAGGCAGCACTAAGAAAGTGTCAAGGACGGGAAGCAGTTCTAGAATTTGGGAGACCCAATCAAAGTAGCTACCTTCTACTTGCCTTCTATACCACTCATTCCATCTACCAAAAGGACTGCAAGAAAAGAAATCCTTGCACATTATTTTAGTGCCAAACAAACAAACAAACCAACAAACTGATAGCTGCTTGTTGTTAGCATTCCTAGAGGTAAGTTCCTGGAATTCTGCTGCTTCATGAGCTACTAATATTTTAAATTTTATTAAAAACGTCATTTGCAAAAAAAACCAAAAAAACGTCATTTGCCCCCAGCAAAGCTTCAGATCTAGTAGTGTGTGATGGATTCTCTGTTCTCTCTTTTACATACACACATACATTCCACTTATTAAATGTGCCAAACTTATAGGCTATTGATCACCCCTGCTGTTGAAGTATGTAGTTCATCCTCTATGCCCCATCCAGAATGCATAGCGTTTACGGTGTTTTGTGGGCACAGCTCTAGAGCCTGACCACCTGTATTCACACTGGAATGCTCTGCCTCGTGCTAGCTAAGTGACCTTGGATAAGTTCTTCATTTTCTCCTCTGCACGCTGCTACCTATACCATAGGGTACTGATAATAACATGAGTGACTATAGGCAAAGCACTCTGGAGCGGTGCCTGGCACAGAGTACCCAATAAATGTTAGCTATTATGATTATTATTGTGATCATGTCTGTCTTCCCACTACAGCGCTATGTAAGTAAGTCAATGATTTAGGATTATGATTAACTCACCCAAATAATGTTCAGTTACTTAGTTTTAGATTATCTATCATAAATGATGTCACAAAAAAAATCCTGTCACACAGACCCTGGAGTATCTCCTTAAAATAAATTCTAAAAGTAGAAATGGTAATGCTAAGTGACAACCTTTAGCATTTTGAATTCGTGATAGGTGTTTCCTCCAAAAAAGATTTTTCCAGCTTATTCTTCTTCCAAGTATAAATCCCTAAACCACTATACTCTGGCCAACACCGGATATGAATACTTAAAAAAAATCTCTGATAATCTCAGAAGTAAAAAAACAGTTATTTAGAAAAATTTTCAAAAAAAAAACAAAAAAAAAAAAAAAAAGAAAAATTTTCATAGTTGATTAGTAATGAAGACCATTCCCTTTTCATGTATTTGCTGGTCATCTCTTGTTCTTGTTGTATTCAAAATATTCATTTTGGAGACATTAAGTCCTTTTCTTCCAAATACGTTGCAAATATTTTTCATTCTATTTGGTCATTTGTCTCCTTTTATTATAGGGAAATGCAAATGTTTTCTTTTTTTAAAGAATTTTATTATTCATGAGAGACATGGAGAGAGAGGCAAAGATATAGGCAGAGGTAGAAGCAGACTCCCTGCGGGGAGCCTGATGTGGGACTCAATCCCAGGACCCTGGGATCACGACCTACACCAAAAGCAAACGCTCAACCACTGAGCCACCCAGGTATCCTGGGAAATGTAAGTGTTTTGTATAAAGACCTGTCCAATGCTGTATTTGTTCTGGCTGGAGCTCCAAATGTCACAACCTCAGGCCTTGGTCTCTGAATGAAAACTCTGGTTTGGTTTTGGATTTTGTTTTGCTTCTCTTTCCTCCAGTTAACCTCTTTCCTGATACTCTTTATCCAGAAGGGAAACAGAGTTAGCTAGACACTTGTCTGCTGAAGGAACTTGAACAGGACTAAAACTTCCATGAACCTCTTACCTTCATGTTAACAGTGCAGATTATTCTAACTCTCCCTTGGAGCAGTGAATAAAGTGACAGATGGAAAGTGCTTGCATGTCCTACAGCATAACTACAATTTTTTAACAAAGGCCTGCATTGCTCTAATAAAAGAAATTAATACATGAAGGGTCAAACACACAGAAGTACAGAAACATACACAGATACACACAAAGAAAGCTTCTGGGAAAAAAAAAATCTAGCTCTCTTTGTGTGAACACATCCCACAATTTTTTTCTGAGTTCAGCTTCAGTAAGATCCTGTTACATAAAACCATCTTTTAGGTATTCTTTTTATAAAGTACCTGAGCCATCATTTAGGAGAAAAAAAAGGTTTTTTCTTTTGTTTTGTTTTTTGTTTTTTGTTTTTTTCAGTTTTGAGTACCTACAACAAATTGTTAGAATTCTCTCAGAATTGCTTTTTGTGGGTACCTGGATGCTCAGTCAGTTGAGCATCCAATTCTTGGTTTGGGCTCAGGTCATGATCTCAGGGTTTTGGGATTGAGCCCCATGTCGGGGGGGGGGGGGGTCCACACTCAGCAGGGAGTCTGCTTGAGATATTCTCTCTCTCTCTCTTTCTCTCTCTCTCTCCTTCTGCCCACCCCCACCCTCCACTCTTTCTCTCAAATAAATAAATACATCTTTTTAAAAATTGCTTTTAAATAAAGGTTGTAGGTAGTAAAAACTGATACTTCTGCATAAAATTGTGAGAATCATCAAAAACAAAATTTGTAAATGGGGAATAGTTAAAGATGGAGGGGTACAGCAGCTCACTGAAATATTAGACGACAAAAATTAAGTGCTGTAATTTAAATGAAAACAGTTCAAAATTATATCTATTATTGCATATAATAATGCATATAAAATGACTATGGAAAAACAAGAAATTCATAAGCACAGTAACATATGGACTTTTTCATTTTTTAAATTTCTTTTTTTTAAAGATTTTATATTTAAATAATCTTATACCCAACGTGGGGCTTGAACTCATAACCCTGAGATCAAGTGACATGCTCCACTGACTGAGCCAGCCAGGCATCCCTATTTAAAAACTTTCACTGGGTATTATACTATATGTCGGCAAATTGAATTTAAATAAAATTTAAAAAAATTGGGATCCCTGGGTGGCACAGCGGTTTGGCGCCTGCCTTTGGCCCAGGGCGCGATCCTGGAGACGCGGGATCGAATCCCACATCGGGCTCCGGGTGCATGGAGCCTGCTTCTCCCTCTGCCTGTGTCTCTGCCTCTCTCTCTGTGACTATCATAAATAAATAAAAATTAAAAAAAATTAAAAAAATAAAATAATAAAAAATTTCTCTTCTCTTTTACATTATTTTTAGTAAAAATAAAAGGACAGTAAGACAAAAACTGAAAGGAAAAAGTTTTTTAAAAAGAACAAAGAGCATGGCATATAAATGGCATTAAACATCTGCTATAATTCTTTATTCTTGGCAAGGAAGAGAAAGAAACATATCCGCCTGAGAAGTGAAATAAAACATTCAGTGACAGAAATAAAAATCCAGCTCACTGTGATCCCTGGGTGGCTCAGTGGTTTAGCACCTGCCCTCAGTCCAGGGTGTGATCCTGGGGTCCTGGGATTGAGTCCCGCATCAGGCTCCCTGCATGGAGCCTGCTTCTCCCTCTGCCTCTCTCTCTCTCTTTCTCTTGCTTTTTGTGGGTACCTGGGTGCTCAGTCAGTTGAGCATCCAACTCTTGGTTTGGGCTCAGGTCATGATCTCACGGTTTTGGGATTGAGCCCCATGTCATGTCTCTCATGCATAAATAAATAAAATCTTAAAAAAAAAAAATCCAGCTCACCTGGAACTTGATCATTTTCTCCTCCTTTTCCCAGGGAAAGGCCAAGACCTGAGAAAGCAAAACAAAGCAGTAAGAAAGAAGCCATGAGAGAAAGTGAAATGTATCTTTATGCAAAATAGAAAAAAGTGTCCCTTGCCCGAGCAGATACAGCCACACACCCCTTGGCAGGCAGAGCATGAGCTGTATTCCAGCTACCATGAGGTTATCCTGGCAGGGTGCCCACATGCATAGGACAGTCTGAGTGATACTCAGCACTCCTCACATACCTCTCTGCTCCTAAGAACTCACTGACACTGGAAAATGTGGAAACAGAGAGGCAGTGGAATGTACTGGTTAAAAGTGGACTCTGGGCATAGAATTCAGTTTCAAAACCTGGCACTGTTGTGTACTGGCTGTACATTTGCTCTATATTGGCATTGCTACAGAAAACATATGTAATATACATAGGACATATAATATATAAGGTAGCACACAAAATATATAATATATACATATATTTAACCATGGTTAATTTAGTAACCTCTCTAGACTTCATTTGTGTAATCTGAAGCATTAGGACCATAATACAGCCAACATTATCAGACTGCTATTAGGATTACATGTGACTAACAGAAAACTGTTGTAATTATACCAACGTTTTCTATTATAACAGAAAATCAGACACTATTCTCCATTATAAAACTGTCCTTGTAAATCTGTCTTGTAAGACATCTTGGCAACAAAGACGACTTCTTACACTTCTTACTTAATACTCTGTTGCCCCAGTAATAATACTTGTTTAGACTTGTTTAGAGACCACCCCTCTGAAAAGTTTAATGACTGATATTCTTTTTTTTTTAATTAACTTCTTAATTTTATTAGTTATTTTTGAGTATAGTTGGCACATATGTTACATTAGTTTCAGGTATTCTACAAGTTTATACATTGCTCTGTGTTCCCCACAAGGGTAGCTACCATCTGTCCCCATATTCTTCTTGAAGCCAGAAGAGGCTCAGATAGCACATTCCTCTTCCCACAGGGATATAATGAAAGATTAAAGAAGCCAGTGATGCCACTATATTTCTTATATCTATGGAAAGCACTGGCTCAGTGCTTGATGCTTGTGAGGACTTGGGGACCAGGAGTTGAATTTCTTTTTTCTTTTTTTTCGGAGTTGAATTTCTTGGGCAAGATTATTTATTGTTTTCAATAGGTATTTACTGTGATTTACTGTTTTCAAATAACTTCAAGATCATTTGTGGAAGAGAAAGAACTTAAAAAAAGGGCTGGCCGTAGGCTGTGAATAAGATTGAACCTTTTCATACTATCTGACAGAGAGGTTTTCTGCCCCTCCAGTAGGGTACCCATCTGCTTGCTTCCAGGTCCCTGCCCACATACACCACAGCTGAAGAATCCACAGAATGTACACATAATTACCAAGAACAAGCATTGACTTGGCTTTGTAGTTAGCAGTGAAAGAGTTGTTTTCTTCCACTTACCCAATATTTATAGATCACCTTCTAAAAGGGATATAGTGCCCAGGTCTCTAATTGCTCACACCTAACTGTGGGAGATCGATTAGTAAATTAGCTATTACACACTGAAGATGCCAGAGTAGAGTTTAAACAGGGTCCTTTGGGGGAACATGGAAAGGGTCCCCAAACCTAGACTGGATAAGGGAGAGAGTTAGATGGGCTCAATGAAGAAAATGAGGCCCAATGTTAGCCCTGGAGGAGACAGAGCCGTATTAGCCACTCTAAGTTCAACAGGGTACTCAAACAGAGGGTGCCTGGGGCAAAGAAGCAGCTGAAAAGGTGGTGAGAAGAACCAAATCACATGCTTTAGAGAAAGTTGCCTCATGTAATCTTTACAACTCAAAGGATTGAGACAATTTTTACTGTTGAGACTACTGAAGCATTGAGTTGGGTTGTTTGTTTGTTATGAGAACACTAGGGTTTATTAAGCTGTGCCTTAGTACAGGCACTGGGGCTTGCCCAAGATGCTCTTGATGTATAAAGCTCAGATGTTCTGCCTATTTTTCTTGAGCAATGATACACAGAAATCATCTGTCATCTTCATGTGGCCAATGGCTACTGCCAGACACAGCACCTTCTTCAGCTGGAATTCGATTGTAGACTTCACTTCACCCCCTTTAGCCACCATGTTCTCATTGCGGGTCAGAAAGGAAGGGAACTTGCCAGCCTTATTCAGGCTTGGGCCCAGAATTTGTGGGATCTGCTCGATCAGAGATTCTGAAGCCATAAAGACATCATATTTCTTGACTAATTTTTACTTTTGGTGAGTCTTCAGTGCCTCAATGCCCATATGGGAAATATCCACAGCCTTGGCCTCATCACAGTACTGCTGGTTCCCTAAATCACACATGGAGAATTTGCAGCAGGGCGTGACTTAAGCCTGATGGTGCCTGAGAAGCATTTGTCCGAGACGCACAGCTCTGCAGTCTCCAAAAACTTCCAGTGCTTATGCTGGTTGCCATTCAGGACTTCCCACATCTCTTGATACGGGGTGTTGCAGGAGACTTCGCTGTTCATGCTGCCATGTGTTGCAGTAACTGGAAAAGCTGAAGCATTGAGATTTTAAGTTATTTACTCATGATTAT
Organism: Canis lupus baileyi; assembly: GCF_048164855.1. Classification (NCBI taxonomy): domain Eukaryota; kingdom Metazoa; phylum Chordata; class Mammalia; order Carnivora; family Canidae; genus Canis; species Canis lupus. The sequence goes on along the minus strand of NC_132838.1, from coordinate 111,423,021 downwards.
CCATTTAGTCAGCAGAGCAGCCAGCATTATCATCCCTGAATCCATGTTCTTAATTACTAGGATGGTGATTCTCAATCTACCAGCCCACTGGTTATTGCTGGGAAGTTAATTTTAAAAATGAAGCAATATCAAACCAATGCCCAGGCCCCGGTTCAGGGTCTATAAATTGGTACCAGTGGAGCAAGCGTTTTCCTGAAAATGAAACCATTCCCCTCGGGTTGACTACAGTTTGCAGAGAGGCTTGCAAACATAGATTTTGAAATGAATAGAGGCAGTTTGCAAGCTGAGCCTATGCAATCAACCATTATTCAGCCTCTCAATGAGCATAGGGAATGACTCGAGAACACATAAGCAAGGAGCAGAGCAGGGCCTGGAACTCAGGCCCTGATTCCCAACTCACCACAGCTCCCTATTATAAGGTGCTCCAGGAGTTGTGTCTAAGCACTGTGAGTTGTGCATGTTTCTTCGGGCACATACTCGGCATGAATGCAGTCTTCCAGCTTAGACTTGTCTGATCAGGTTTATCAAGCAACAAGAATCACTAATCATCCAAGGGACTTAAGAATTCAGAACATAAATATAAAGCAATTCATGTTAAATAGGCATTTAAACACTTGTCATTCCACAGAAAATTTTTTTTTTAATATTTTGTAAAGAGTAAAAGTCTGATTCTGTTCCTTTCTTGGTTAAAATATGTGCATGGCTGCCCAGTGCCTTTAGTATAAAGTCTAGATTCTTAGGAAGCCACCCATAGAGGAATCTTCCATGTCTGTTCTCCCTTGTAAACTCCAGCTATGTAAATCACTTGATCTCACAGGAAAGCTTCCAGGATCTTTTTTTTTTTTTTTTTTTTTTAAGCTTCTAGGATTTTATATGTGAAGAGAGAATTTACAAAAATGAGCTATGGGTAGTAGTTTGCCTACCTGAGTCCTAGATCCTCTTGGCTTTTTACACTCAACTTCATGTCCCCTGTTCTAGGATACCTTTTAACAGGCTTTACTATAGCCATATCAACTCCTAAAACCTACTTTGCCAGTCTAATGGAAGCAGAATGTTTGGGCCAAGAGCCTAGGCTATAGAATTAGGCTGCGAAACTTCAATCAAGATTCTGCCGCTTACTGGCAGGGTAAACTTTACACGTTAATTAACCTCTTGATGCTTCTATTTCTTCATCTGTAAAATGAAGATAGAAGTAGAGTTATTATGAGGAATAAATGAGTTAATGCATCCAAGTGTTAGAAAGTCAGTGTAGTTCATAAGCACTCAACAAATGTTAGCTGTTATTACCTTGCTGTCACCATGAAATAAATATAGAAGCCACACATAAGCTCTAGTTTGCTTAATTTCTAAGCGTATTTATTTTAGGTCCGTAATTATCAATAGGTGTATATCACCCTTTGATCATTCTGTAAAAAGTGGGTGGCTTCAGCATCCTATCCAATCTGATTGATAAAGAACAAGAAATATTTATATTGTTTGTTCCTTTCCATTTTCAGAAAATTTAATACAACCTCACTGAGCTGAAGGTCCCCCTTCCTTGATGTCTGTTGGAAAGCTACACCAACCACAAACAGGTATTGAATAACTCCTCTCTGCCAATACCTATATTTGGCAATAAGCACACTGAAAACTTGATATAGTCCCTACTACATAGAAACCTGCAACTGAGTGGGAGAGCAGAAACACCAGTGAACTCAAAGACAGGTCAGCAGAAATGATCAAAATTAAAGCTCATGAAAATCATATGCATTCTATTTATTTCATGGTGTTTTCTGAAAATGCTAATAGTATTGTTCAGGTCTTTTGTATTCTTACTGAACAAGTCTGCTTGTCCTATCAGTTACTGAGAAGTGTGCTGAAATCTCCATACAAAATTGTGGATTTCTCCATTTCTTCTTTTGGTTTTGACCAGTTTTCTTCGTGTAGTTTGAAGCTATGATATTTTGTGAATACATATTTAGGATTGTTATATCTACTTGGTGAACTGACCCTTGATGTAAATGTCCCTCTTTATTCCTGGTAATAGTCCTTGGTCTGAGGTCTACTTTGTCTTTTATTACTACAGCCATTCCAGTTTTCTTTTGATTGGTATTTCCATGGCATACCTTTTTTTGGGTAATTCCTTTAACTTTTAACCTATCTATGTCTTTACATGTAAAGTAGGCTATTTAAAACATTATATACCTGGTTCTTGTTTTTTATCCAATTTTATAATCTCTTTAATTAATGTATTTAGGCCATTAGCACTTAATGTAATTTTTTATATGGTTGGATTTAAGTCTACCATTTTTTCCCCATTTTTCCTCCCTAATTTTCTTCTTCAGTTACTCATTTTCTCCCTTCTTTGGGGTTATTTGAAAAAAAAAAAAAAAAAAAAGGGATCCCTGGGTGGCGCAGCGGTTTGGCGCCTGCCTTTGGCCCAGGGCGCGATCCTGGAGACCCAGGATCGAATCCCATGTCGGGCTCCCAGTGCATGGAACCTGCTTCTCCCTCTGCCTGTGTCTCTGCCTCTCTCTCTCTCTCTCTCTGTGACTATCATAAATAAATAAATTAATTAAAAAAAAAAAAGAAAAAAAAAGATTTTAGGATTCCAATCATTTTATCTATTAACCTCTGGCTATAGCTCTTGGGATCTTTTTCCTTTAGGGTTGCACTATACACATCTAGTCTTTCACAGTGCACTTAGTTTTACTGTTTTACCACTTCCAGTAAACTGCAAAACCCTTATCATCAAGTATTTCCCTTAACCCTCCCCCCGGATGTAATAGTTGTTGTATTACTCTATATACCATACTCTAGCCAAAGAAAGTTCTAATTTTCACTTTAAACAGTCATGTAGATTTTTAAAAGGAGAAAAATCATATTTTATATTTATCAAAAAACTTATTTCTGTTACTCTTTCTTCAATGTCTTAAGTTCCTAGTTTCCATTTGGTATCATTTCTATTCAGCCTAAAGAACCTCTTTTAGCACTTATTTTTTTAGCACAGATGGGACATTTTCCCCTTCATCCACAGAAGTAACTTTCACTGGATATATAATTTTGAGATGGCAATTCCTTTATTTAAGCACTTTAAAAATGTTGTTCCATCTTCTAGCCTCCATAATTTTTCCTGAGAAATCTGTAGATATTTGAATCATCATTCTGTCACATATAATGTACTATTTTCTCTAGCTGTAGTCAAGAATTTTTACCTGTACCTTTCAGAACTTTATGATGTATCCAGAAGTGATTCTGAGCTTCTTGTATTTGGTATTTGGTATTCACCAAGCTTCCTGAATCTGTAAATGTATCTCACCAAATTTGGGGAGTTTTCAGCCAGTACTTCCACACAAATATTCCTCTCCTCTTCTCCTGAGACTCTAATGACATGATTATGAGAATTGATATTGTCCCACAAGGCTTTAATTCTTTGCTCTTTTTGTCAATATTTTTTCCTCTCTTGCTCAGATTGAAGTATTTATATTCTTTTATCTTCAAGTTCGTGGATTCTTTGCTTTGTCATCTCCAGTCTGCTATTGAGACCATCAAACAAATTTTTAAATTTCATATACTACATTTTCCATAAAAATTAATTTGATAAGAATTTGAAATCTTATAAAGTATTTTCTCAAACTACAATAGAAATAAACTAGAGATGAATAACAAAAAGATGTCTAGACAACCTCCATTTGGAAATTAAACAGCATACTTCTAAGCAACCAAAAGGCCAAAGTCACAAAAGAAACTAGAACATACTTTGAATGGAATCAAAATGAAAAAAGAACATATCAAAATGTGTAAAATACAGGTAAAGCAAATGTTATAGAGAAATGTATTCATGTGTTAGGAAAGAAGAGTCTTAAATCAATTTAAGCTAACTAGGAAAGGGCAAATAAACTACACCTAAAGTAAATAGAAAAAAAGGAAAAAATAAAAAAGTGGATAGAAATCAATAAATCCCTTAAACATAAGACATAAACAAATGTAACTGAAAACATAAGAACACTAGAGAAAATAAAAAGTTTAGCTAAATGTGGCCACTATACAGCCCCGCTGCTTGTTTTTGTTTAGGCTATGAGCTAACACTGGTTTTTTACCATACTTAGTGATGGACTAACACTGATATTTTTTAATGGTTGGAAAAACTTTATCATTATTTTATGGCATGTGTAATTGATCAAATGGTATTATTCCACAAATTCTATAAGTTTTACTGGAACAAAGCCATGTTCATCTCTTTAAGTCTATTTCTGGCTGCTTTCATACTACAGCAGCAGTTGTATAGCTGTAACAGAGACTGTACTGCCACTCTCATTTCTTTGTACTGTTACTAAGCACAATTCAAATCACTATGACTCAGTTATGAATTACCAGCACCTCAAATACCATGTGTGTATTGTTGTACACAACCTTTTGTTTTTTTTTTTACAAGTACATACTCATCCTGTCAAAACAAGAAGAGAAAAGTAGACTTTAAATGTTGCACTTCTAAGGCACATTGGAAGTGAAATATTTTGTTACTAAATTAGATGACAAAGCCTTTTCCTTATTATGCAGTGACAACATCGCTATGCTAAAAAAAAAAACATGTCAAGCATTTATCACAAGTATCCTCAATTTATGGTAAAGGAGTGGTCAGAGAAACTAGAAAATTTAAAATAAAATGTCTCATCAGAAAAATAAATAAATTAAATAAATAAATAAATAAATAAATAAATAAATAAAATGTCTCATCAGAGCAGAATTTCTTCACAAAAAACAGGTAATGAAAATGAAGCTACAACCAAAGTAAGTTTAGGACATTCAGCTTCTATTTCTGACCTAAGCAAAGAAAGGTAATTTACCAATGATGAGTTAAATAAATCTTGTTTGATTATAGCAGCCAAAGAAATGTGTCCAGAGAAAACAAATTTGTTTAAGATTATTAGACTTGGGGCAAGAATAGTCCTTGAAGAGTTGAAAACAATTGAAACATTATAGTCAATTAAAATACAAAGAATATGGGATCCCTGGGTGGCGCAGTGGTTTGGCGCCTGCCTTTGGCCCAGGGCGCGATCCTGGAGACCCGGGATCGAATCCCACATCGGGCTTCCGGTGCATGGAGCCTGCTTTTTCCTCTGCCTGTGTCTCTGCCTCTCTCTCTCTCTGTGACTATCATTAAAAAAAAAAAAAAAAAAAGAATGGATAAGATTAAAAAAAAAATAAAATAAAATACAAAGAATACGGCAGCCCAGGTGGCTCAGCAGTTTAGTGCCGCCTTCCGCCCAGGGCCTGATCCTGGAGACCTGGGGAGTTCCAGGTCAGGCTCCCTGCATGGAGCCTGCTTCTCCCTCTGCCTGTGTCTCTGCCTCTCTCTCTCTCTCTCTCTCTCTCTCTCTGTCTCTCATGAATAAATAAATAAATAAAATCTTTAAAAAAATATATTGTCTCCTGAAACTTTCTTAAAAAAATAAAATACAAAGAATATGATTCAATGAATTTTATTTCACTCTTGATAATTCCACATATATTAATGACATTCCTCAGTAGTTGTTCATTCAAGGAATCAATGCCAAGTTTAAAGTGACTAAATAATTAGCCTCTAGGAATAGTCTTGTGGAACAATTACAGGTAAAAATATTTTTAAAGTTGAAAAAAATCCTAATTCAGTAAATCCTGAAGTGTAAGGAGCTAGGATGTGTTAAAACTGATTACAAATTTTTAAAGCTTATACAAATGTGTGTAAGCCTATGGTTATTTATTTTGTTATTCAAAGCACATACTTTGCAGAAAATACTGTAATCTATTATGTGCTACAGAACCAGCAGTGTCAACAGTAAACTTCATTCAGTCTCACAGACTTAACCATCATCAGTTTAATGAATTTTGTCAGAAACAGAAACTAAATATCCTAACTCGCCTTACCATACAGCAGTTCAATGGCTGAACAGCAGTAAAGTTTTATTGTGACTTTTTTTTTTAATTTTTATTTATTTATGATAGTTACAGAGAGAGAGAGAGGGAGGCAGAGACACAGGCAGAGGGAGAAGCAGGCTCCATGCACCAGGAGCCCGATGTGGGATTCGATCCCGGGTCTCCGGGATCACGCCCTGGGCCAAAGGCAGGCGCCAAACTGCTGCGCCACCCAGGGATTCCCTTATTGTGACTTTTTAAAAAATCTCAGAACTGGGACTAAAATATTTCTAAATGAGAAAAATTTACCTCAATCATGCTGAATGGCTTTAGAAACTAGCTTTAGCTACAGACTTGATGATGTTTCTTAAATTCAAGCTAAAAGTAGAAGTATGGTAGTACTGGGATGCCTGGGTGGCTCAGCGGTTTAGCGCCTGCCTTTGGCTTGGAGTGTGATCCTGGGGTTCCCAGGGTGGAGTCCCATGTTGGGCTCCCTGCGTGGACTCTGCTTCTCCCTCTGCCTGTGTCTCTGCCTCTCTCATGAATAAATAAATAAAATCTTTTTAAAAAATTAATAAAACTGTATCCCAAAAAGAAAAAAACAATGAATTTTACCATACAATAATTGTTTTTTAAAAATCCATTTCCCCATCTGTAAAGTAGGGGTAATAGATTTGTTATGAGAAATAAATCAATACACGTAAACTATTGGAAACATTGCCTCCAGTCATAAGAGTCTAAAAATATTTGCTATTATTATTTTTTATATTTCACGCATTTTCCTAATTCTCTACAAAATGCAATATATAGTCATTTCTATAATCAGAATATGAACTACAAATTTCTTTCTAGGATTTAGCCTATTTTAAAGTATAGTTGACATAGTAATTTCAGGTATGACACAATGATTTGACAATTCTATATGTTATGCAGTTCTCCCTGTGATTAGTTACCATCTGTCACCACACAAAATTAGTGCAGTATTATTGACTCTATTCTGTACTCTTCATCCCCATGACTTACTTATTTTATAGCAGGAAGTTTGTACCTCTTAATTCTCTTCATCTATTTCACCCATTGCACCCACTTCCTCCCCTCTGGCAACCACCAATTTAGTTTGTTCATTGTATTTACAAGTCTGTTTCTGTTTTGTTGTTATTGTTGTTTGCTTTGGTTTTCTAGATTCCACATATAGGTAAATCATATGGTGCTGTCTTTCTCTGACTTATTTCACTTAGAACTATAAATATAATTTTAGATAAAATACAATTATACCTCAGACAACTGAAAATATCATCAAAAACTGAAAGCTCATTGACATAGCTTTTTTTTTTTTTTTTTTTTTGACATAGCTTTTATGGCCATCTACAAAAGTCTAAAACATGACTTCTCAACCTGATACCAAACACAGTCAGAACTAAGGCAACAGATTGAAATCTAAATTTAAATTCCAGTTCAGGGGCAGCCCCTGTGGCGCAGCGGTTTAGCACTGCCTGCAGCCCAGTGCGTGATCCTGAAGACCGGGGATCGAGTCCCACGTTGGGCTCCTTGCATGGAGCCTGCTTCTCCCTCTGCCTGTGTCTTTGCCTCTCTCTCTCTAGCTGTGTCTCTATGAATAAATAAATAAAATCTTTAATAAAAATTAAAAAAAAAATCCCAGTTCAGCCTCTTATGTATGTGAACCCAGGATAAATTACTTATGCTGACTCTGTCTCCCTTCTCTCATCTTTAACATGGGACTAACAATATCTACTGGACCCTAAGGAACTCTTGAAGATTGAATATGTTAACTCATATAAAACTCCTACAATATTTAGCACTGAATGTTTATTTTATTTTATTTATTTTATTTATTTATGATAGTCACAGAGAGAGAGAGAGAGAGGCAGAGACATAGGCAGAGGGAGAAGCAGGCTCCATGCACTGGGAGCCCGACGTGGGATTCGATCCCGGGTCTCCAGGATTGCGCCCTGGGCCAAAGGCAGGCGCTAAACCACTGTGCCACCCAAGGATCCCAGCACTGAATGTTTAAATATAATAGTTAGGAGACAGGATGATGGTGCCAGAGTAAGAGTACTCTAGGCTTGCCTTGTCCCACAAATATAACTCGGTAACTATCAAATCATCCTAAATATCCCAGAAATCAGCCTGAAGACTGACAGAACAAACCCTACTAAATAGAAAGAAGAGGCGACAAGAATTCTTCAATACAAAATATGGAGATGTGGTTTAGAGAAGAAATGAATCCTGGCTGCTTTGGAGGGGTGGAAGCCATGCTCACAGAGAAGAGTGAGAGAGAGGAACACACAGGGGAAAGTGCAAGGAGAACATTTCCCTATTGCCATTGGCTTGGAAAGTAAGAGGGGCTGAATTTTGTAAGTTCTTACAAACAGTGGGACTTAAAGCTTGTTTTTTGGTGGGGATTTTTTCTTTTTTTTTTTTTGCATTTTTTTGTTTTTGTTTTTGTTTTTTTTTTGCATTGCATTTTTTAATTGCATGCGTAGGTTTAAATCAATGGAGAAAGCAACTTCCAAAAGTTGCACTAGCAGGGAAATATTCCATCAGACATTTGCATAGTAAACCTTCTTAGTTTTAAAAAAGGTTCCTGATCTTTACTTGAACTGTACATGAGGAAAAGGAGCCCCCTCATGTAGGAGTTCTCTCTGCTTGCAGAAGCAAACTGAAGGACCTAAAATTGGAGGCAAGCCTGGGATGTCAGGAAGGGGGGTAAAGAAATAATAAAGGGCCATTCATAAACTTCATGTCTAAGACATTTATCCAATGATCCTTACATAAGAATTTTAGGGCAAACTACTGCCCTTAAGATAAAGGTACAACCTCAAAAGCTATGATACTGGATTATAGTAATATATGAGTACCTTGGATTCCTGGACAACAAAAATAATACTTGGGGTGACCTATAAGGTTTGAACAAATACTTTAGAGGAACTCCCCTAGAACAGTACAACCTCTACTATGAAAGCCTGGAGTTTTAAAGGTCAGCAGGCTTGGCTGAGATACACAAGTGGCACTGTGCTACTCTTGAAGGAAAGGCAGGTAAACAACCTGGGGGCATACAATATGAAAATAGTCATCTGAAGAGCACCTGGGCACACAGTGAGATTATTTGCTCTTCTCAGAGCATGTCCTTGAGAGGCAGCATTCACAGAGACACCTCTGTGGGAACAAAGGAGCTGACTGGCACCATTTCCCTCCACCACCCCTCAGCATAAACACAGAGCCAGTGGGAAGCAGTGCAGTGCTGACACTCATTGCTTACATCAAGCCCCACCCTGCTGCGCTCCAGCAGAAGGCCTTTCTCAGTCACATCTATCTGTCCCAGCGTGGCAGGCCCCTCCCCCTGAACACAACACAAAACCCTGCCACACCACGTCTCCTGACCAGAGAGTTTTACATGGCCTCATTTCTGGTAGAGGTGGTGGAAAGTCTCATTTCACAAGCAGATAGAGCACTCCTAGATATAATTCACCCCATTCAGGTCAGGGACCAATCACTGTCCACAGTAGGCAAGGAGAGCATCTGCAGACAACTGGCCTGAAGGACAGAGCAGCCAGACACAACAGCAGAGTGCTTGCAGCACACACGGGAGATGCTCCCTAAAGTGCCAGGCCCTGGACACTACATGACCTCTTCTTGGTAAGGCCATTACTTTTGGGAGCAAAGACATAACTGGCTTTTTAACATAGAGAAAGAAGCAGGCTGAGGCTTCGACAAAATGAGAAGACAAGAATTTATACCAAATGAAAGGATAAGACAAGACCACAGCCAGAGATTTAAGCAACTAAGATGTCTGATGGAGAATTTATTTTTATTTTTTATTTTTTTTATTTTTTTTTTTTAAATATGGAACGCTTCACGAATTTGCATGTCATCCTTGCGCAGGGGCCATGCTAATCTTCTCTGTATCGTTCCAATTTTAGTATATGTGCTGCCGAAGCGAGCACTCTGATGGAGAATTTAAAGCAACAATCATACTCAGGACACTCACTGGACCTGAGAAAGAATGGAGACATCATTGAGACCCTTAACACACAGATAAAAGGCTTAAAAAAAGAATCAGAGATGAAGAGTGCAATAAACAAGATTAAAAACATATTTGATGCAGGGCACCTGGATGGCTCAGTGGTTGAGCATCTGCCTTTGGCTCAGGTTATGATCTCAAGTTCCTGGGATTGAGTCCCACACCAGGCTTCCTGCAGGGAACCTGCTTATCCCTCTGCCTATGTCTCTCTGTGTCTCTCATGAATAAATAAATAAAATCTTAACAAAAATGACTTGATGTAATAAACAACAGGCTAGATGAAGAAGAACAAATCAATGACCTAGAAGACAAAATAATGGAAAGCAATGAAGCTACACAAAACAGAGAAAGAATTACACAAAATGAGGATAGATTTAGGGAACTTGATGATTCCATCAAATGTAGTAACATTCATATTATAGAAGTACCAGAAGAAGAAGAGAGAAAAGGGGGCTGAAAATTTATTTGAAGAAGTAATAGCTGAGGGACGCCTGATCAGCTCAGTCAGTTAAACATCTGCCTTCACATGCCTTTGGGTCATGATCCCACGGTCCTGGGACTGGATCCTGCATTGGGCTCATCAGGGAGCCTACTTCTCCTTCTGTCTGCTGCTTCCCCTTCTTGTGCTCTCTCTCTCTGGCAAATAAGTAAATAAAATCTTAAAAACAAAGAAGAAAGAAGAAGAAAGAAAGAAAGAGAGAGAGGGAGGGAGGGAGGGAGGGAGGGAGGGAGGAAGGAAGGAAGGAAGGAAGGAAGGAAGGAAGGAAGGAAGGAAGAAAGAAAGAAAGAAAGAAAGAAAGAAAGAAAGAAAGAAAAAGAAAAGCTGAAACGTTCTTAATCTGGAGAAGAAAACAGACATTCAGATCCAGCAGGCACAGAGAACTCCCATCAAAATCACCAAAAGTAGGCCAACACCAAGACATATTATAATTAAATTTACAAAATACAGTGATAAAGAAAAAATTCTAAAAGCAGCAAAACAAAAGGAGTCAGTAACTTACGAGGGAAAACCCATAAGGCTAGCAAGAGATTTCTCTACAGAAACTGCAAGCCAAAAGACAGAAGCATGATATATTCAAATGCTCAATGGGAAAAATCTGCAGCCAAGAATACTCTACCCAGCAAGGCTATCAATCAGAATAGAAGGAGACATAAAGAGTTCCCCCAGACAAGTAAAAACTAAAGGAGTCTGTGGTCATAAAATTTCTGCAAGAAATTTTGAATGGAAAGGAGAGACCAGAGTCACAGTACGAATGTAGGAAAAACAATGGCAATAAAAACGAGTATTTCTGTAAAAAGTAAGTCAAGGAACTCACAGACACAAAAAGATATATAATAACATATACCAAAAACATGGGGAAAGAGAAAAGAATGGGTTCAAATTTAACCATCAAGTTAATATAGACTGCTATATGCAGAAAAGGCTATATGCAAACCTAATGGTAATCATATATCAAAAACCACTAAAAAACAAAACCCCTCCAAAACCACTGATAAACATGCAAAGAATAAGGAAAGAGCTGCCCAGGTAGCTCAGTGGTTTAGCGCTGCCTTCAGCCCAGGGTGTGATCCTGGAGACCCAGGATCGAGTCCCACGTTGGGCTCCCTGCATGGAGCCTGCTTCTCCCTCTGCCTGTGTCTCTGCCCCTCTCTCTCCGTGCCTCTCATGAATAAATAAATAAAATCTTAAAAATAAAATAAAATAAAATCTTCTTTAAAAAAAAAAAGAATAAGGGCGATCCCTGGGTGGCTCAGCAGTTTCACGCCTGCCTTTGGCCCAGGGCACGGTCCTGGACTCCCAGGATTGAGTCCTGCATCGGGCTCCCAGCATGGAGCCTGCTTCTCCCTCTGCCTGTGTCTCTGCCTCTCTCTCTCTCTCTCTCTAAGTCTATCATGAATAAATAAATAAAACCTTTAAAAAAAAAAGAATAAGGAGAAAGAAATCTAAATATATCACTAAGGAAAATAAGCAAACCATAAAAGAGAGAGACAAGAAAGGATTAGAGAAAATCTCTAGAAAACAACCACAAAACAAGTAATAAAATGGCAATAAATACATATATATCAATAATTACTTTGAATGTAAATGGACTAAACACTCCAATAGAAAAACATAGTGTGTCAAAATGGATTTAAAAAAAAAAAAAAGACCTCATCTACACGCTGCCTAAAGGAGACTCATTTTAGACCTAATGACACTTGTAGATTGAAAGTGAAGGGATGAGAAACATTTACCATGCAAATAGATGTCAAAAGGAAGCCAGAATAGCAGTATGTATATCAGAGAAACTAGACTTTAAAACAAAGACTGTAACAAGAGACAAAGAAGGGCACTATATAATAAAGGACACAATCCAACAAAAAGATATAACAATTGCCCAACATGGAAGCATCCAAATATATAAAACAATTAATAATAAAGGAACTAGTTGATAGCAATACAATAATAGTAGGGGACTTTAACACCCCACTTACGTCAATGGACAGATCACCTAAACAGAAAATCATCAAGGAAACATGACTTGAATGACATGCTGGATCAGATGGACTTAACAGATATATTCAGAACATTCCATCCTAAAAAAGTAGAATATGTATTCTTTACAAGTGTACATGGAATATTCTCCAGAATAGACTACATATTAGGTCACAAATCAGCCCTCAACAAATACAAATAATTTGAGATCAAACCATGTATATTTTCTACACATATTTCTACACTATGAAATTTGAAGTCAACCACAAGAAAAAATCTGGAATAATCACAAATACATGTAGATTAAATAATATGCTATGCAACAATGAATAGGTCAACCAAGAAATACAGAAGAAATTTAAAAATACATGGAAACAAATAAAAATGAAAACATGATGGTCTAAAATCTTTAGGATGTATCAAAAGCGGTCTTAAGAGGGAAGCAAATAGCAATGCAGACCTACCTCAGGAAGCAAGAAACATCTCTAATAAATAACCTAACCTTACATCTAAAGGAGCTAGAAAAAGAATAAACAAAACTTAAAGCCAAAAGAAGGAAGGAAATAATAAATATAAGAACAGAAATGATACAAAAACTAAAAAAACAATAGAACAAACCAATGAAATAGGAATTGATTCTTCAAAAAAATTAATAAAATTGATAAACCTCCATCCAGACTTTTCAAAAAGAAAAGAGAAGGGACTCATGTAAATAAAATTACAAACAAGAGCAGAGAAATAACAACCAACACCACAGAAATACAAATAATTATGAGAATATTATGAAAAAGTATATGCCAGGCAGCCTGGATGGCTCAACAGTTGAGCACACCTTTAGCCCAGGGTGTGATCCTGGAGACCCAGGATTGAGACCCACGTTGGGCTCTCTGCATGGAACCTGCTTCTCCCTCTGCCTGTGTCTCTGCCTGCCTCTTTCTCTTTCTCTTTCTCTCTCTCTCTCTCTCTCTGTCATGAATAAATAAATAAAATCTTAAAAAAAAAAAAGTATATGCCAACAAACTGGAAACCTGGAAGAAATAGATAAGTCCTAGAAACATCTAAAATGCCAAAACAGAAACAGGAAGAAATAGAAAACTTGAACAGACCAATAATTAGCAAAGAAATGGAATCAGTAATCAAAAATTACCTGACAAACAAAAGCCCAGGGCCAGATGGCTTCACAGGATAATTCTACCAAACATTTAAAGACTTAATACCTATTCTTCTCAAACTATTCCAAGAAAACAGAAAAGGAAGGAAAACTTCCAAACTCTTCTACAAAGCCAGTATTCCCTTGATTCCAAAACCAAAGAACCCACTAAAAAGAATAATTACAGGCCAATATACCTGATGAACATGGATGCAAAAATTCTCATAAAAATACTAGCAGATAAAAACCAATAGTACATTAAAAGAATCATTCACCATGATCAAGTGGGACTTCTTTCTGGGCTGCAAGGGCGGTACAATATTTGCAAATTAACCAATGTGATATACCACATCAATAAATGAAAAGAACCATATGATCCTTTCAATGGATGCAGAAAAAGCATTTGACAACATACAACACCCATTCACAATAAAAATCCTCCACCAAAGAGGGACAGAGGGAACATACCTCAACATAATAAAGGTCATATAAAAAAAAAACCACACCTGATATCATCCTCAATGGGGAAAACCTGAGAGCTTTTCCTCTATGGTCAGGAACAAGACAGGGGTGTCTACTTTCACCACTGCTATTTAACAAAGTACTGGCAGCAATTTGACAACAAAAAAAAATAAAGGCATCCACATTGGCAAGGAAGAAGTCTAACTTTCACTGTTCACAGATGACATGATACTCTAGAAAACCCACAAGACTCCACCAAAAAATTTCTAGAAGAGATGCACAAATTCAATAATGTTACAGGATTCAAAAATCAATGTACAGAAATCTGTTGCATTCCATATAACAATAATAAAGCAGCAGAAAAAGAAATCAAGGAATCAATTCCTTTTACAATTGCACATTAAAATCTTATGGTTTTAAGATACCTAGGAATAAATTCAAAGAGGTGCAAAACCTCTGCTTTGAAACTAGGAAAAACCTGATGACAGAAATTGAAGAGGAAACAAAGAAATGTTAAGACATTCCATGCTCATTGAGCAGCCCTGGTAGCTCAGTGGTTTAGCGCTGCCTTCAGTCCAGGGCATGATCCCGGGGACCCAGGATTGAGTCCCACATCAGGCTTCCTGCATGGAGTCTGCTTCTCCCCCTGCCTGTGTCTCTGCCTCTCTCTCTCTCTCTCTCTCTCTCTCTCTGTGTCTCATGAATAAACAAATAAATAATCTTAATAATAAAAAAAAAGGACATTCCATGCTCATGGACAGGAAAAACAAACATTGTTAAAATGTCTATACTACCCAAAAACAGTCTACTCATTTAATGCAATCCCTATCAAAATACCAACATTTTTCACAGAGCTAGAACAAATCCTAAAATCTGTACGAAAACATAAAAATTCCCAAAAAGAAAACAAAGCTGGAGGCACCACAATTCTGGACTTCAAGTTATATTACAAAGCTGCAGACATCAAGATAGTATGGTATTGGCACACACACACAAAAAAACTCCACATAGATCAATGGAACACAACAGAAAACCCAGTATTGGACCCACAACTATATGGTCAATTAATCTTAGAGAAAGCAGGAAAGTATATCCAACGGGAAAAAGACTGTCTTTTGAACAAATGATGTTGGGAAAACTGGACAGCACACACGAAAGAATGAAATTGGACCACTTTCTTACACTGTACACAAAAGTAAACCCAAAAATGGATGAAAGACCTTTAGGTGAGACAGGAAACCATCAAAATCCTAGAAGAGAACACAAGCAGCAGCCTCTAACACTGGCCATAGCAACTTCTTTCTAGATACATCTCCTGAGGCAAGGGAAACAAGACAAAAATAAACTATCGGGACTACATCAAAATAAAAATCTGCACAGTGAAGGAAAGAATCAACAAAACTAAAAGGCAACTTTTGGAATGGCAGAAGATATTTGCAAATGACATATCTGATAAAGGGTTAGTATCCAAATAGAGAAAGAACTTACACAAATCAACACCCAAATAAACAATAATACAATTTAAAAATGGGCAGAAGACACGAACAGATCTGTCTCCAAAGAAGACATCCAGATAGGGCGCACCGTGGCTCAGTGTTTGAGCATCTGCCTCCAGCTCAGGTTGTGATCCCAGGGTCCTGGGATTGAGTCCACATGAGGCTCCCTGCAGGGACCCTGCTTCTCCCTCTGCCTGTGACTCTACCTCTCTGTGTCTCTCATGAATAAATAAATTAAATATATATTAAAAAAAAGACATCCAGATGGCTAGCAGACACATGAATAGATGCTCAATATTAATTATCCTCAGGGAAATGCAAATCGAAACTACAATGAGCTATCACCTAACATCTGTCAGAATGACTAAAACCAACAACACAAGAAATAATTTTGGCAAGGATATGGAGAAAGGGGAACCCTCTTACACTGCTGGTGGGAATGTAGATTGGTGCAGCCAATGTGGAAAAAGTATGGAGGTTCTTCAGAAACTTAAAAATAGAACTACCTATGACCCAGCAATTACACTAGCTGGTATTTATCCAAAGGACACAGAAATACTGATTCAAAGGGGCACATGCACCCCGATGTTCATAGCAGCATTATCTACAATACCCAAATTATGGAAACAGCCCAAGTGTCCACCGATTGATGAATGGATAAAGAAGATGTGGTATATATACACAATGGAATATTACTCGGCCATCAAAAAAGAATGAAATCTTGCCATTTGCAACAATGTGGATGGAGCCAGAGTATGATGCTATGTGAAATAAGTCATTCAAAGAAAGACAAATGCCATATGATTTCCCTCATGTGGAATTAAAGAAACAAAACAAAGGAACAAAAGGAAAAGAGAAGCAAACCAAGAAACAGAGTCTCAGCTATATAGAACAAACTGATGGTTACCAGAATGGAGGTTGGTGGAGGAATGGGTGGAATAGGAGACGGGGATTAAGGAGTGCACTTGTGATGAGCACCGGGTGATGTATGAAAGTGTTGGATCACTATATTGTACACCTGAGACCAATACTACAGTCTATGTTAACTAACTGGAATTTAAACAAAAGCTTTAAAAAAAAACACACATAAATATAATCATGATTATTCTTGCTCAAGTACTCCCCTATCCGTTCCTGCATGTATTCAACAAAAGTCAGGGCATCTTTGTGGCAGAAGAATGTATAGAGGAGTAAAGGAAATATCTTCTCGTCTGACAGGAGATAACCTAAGAAGAAAAAGAATGCTAAGTCCTACTCAGGAAAGGCTCTGCTTCCAGGAGCCAAAGTGTCATTCCCTCCTCCCACACGGCCTTTCTCAAGGAATCCAGGCTGGGGAAGGAAAGGAGGCTGAGAGAAATCACAACTTCATTAGAACCCGCGCATAAATCACAGTGGACATCGCAGACAACACCCAGGAATGACCCTCTACAAAAACTTAAATTTAGATTTAAAAAAAAAAAAAATTAGGTATCTAGGTGCAGCCTCACTTCCTCCAGGGATCAGAGAAGGGCCAGGGACACTGCAGCAAGAGCTCTGACCACCCCATCCCAGGTTCACCGATGCTGATTTCAGGGAACTAAAATTTAAAAGGACTGCTATCAAGGGACCTCAGTCTTTCACTTCTGCATCCTCGTTGAACTCTCAAAATAACTCTATTAGGTAGACACTAATATCAACTTCAAGAAGAGGAAGGAGGCAGAGACGCGAAGAAATTCTCCGAATGTTAATGGAGCTGGGAAGCGGCAGCACTGGCTGGTGGTCGCGGAAGGGCCGGGAGGTGCAGATCCCAGGAGACCCTCACTCCTGGCGACGTGGGAACCTGGCCCGGGGCCTGAGCCGGGGATGCACCCGCCGCCCGGGACTGCACGGAGCCCATTCAAAGGAAACACAAACCCCGTCCTCCGCCACAGGCGGGTTCTCTTCCCCGGATCGAGGGCCTGGTCACCACGGGCCCAACGGAAAGTGAGGCCAGGTCAGCGCGGCCGCGGGGAGGGCGCCCGGGGAGGGAGGGCTCACCTTTCGCAGAGGAATGAAGGCCGCGGCCTCGCGTACCTGGAGCGGAAGCGAGTCTACCCACAGAGACCTCCTGGACTACGCTTCCCAGAATTCCCGACAGGAGCCGGGAGGTCGTCTTGGCGTCCTGCAGCGGAAGTGTTCCCGGACTACACTTCCCAGAATTCCCAGGCCGCCTCGTCGCCTTCCTGGGACGGAAGTGCGGGCTGTCGCAGGGAGAGCATGGGTCCTTGTTAACAGCGTGCGGTTCTGGCGTGAATTCCGGAGCCTGGAAATGCTGCCCAATGTACAGAACTTTTACAGACTGCTGTTATTTTCTCCAGCCAGCCACACGTTCAGAGCTTGTTTCTGGATCCTGATGCGTCTGACCTTGTGGACTACAAATCCCGGCATGTCCTGCGGAGGGGCCTCTTCCTCAGGGCTCCCCTCTCTTTGAGATAGTATTTGGATAGTCTGAATTAATTCTATGCTGTTAGTGGAGCTTGGCCGCCGTCCCTTACGTCGTTTTCTTGAATTTTTTTCTTCCAAACATGACGAAAACTATCACAAGAAACTTAACCAAAGCAAACTATCTACCTATTCTAGGAAACTACCTCAAAGAGATTAGAGAACCTTGAAATATAAGAAAGAGGAAAGGGAAGGAAGGGAGAGAGGGAGGGAGGGAGGGAGGGAGGGAGGGAGGAAGGAAGGAAGGAAGGAAGGAAGGAAGGAAGGAAGGAAGGAAGGAAGGAAGGAAGGAAAGGAGGGAGGGAGGGAGGAAGGGAGGGAAGGAAGGAAGACGTTATGAAAAGGAAGCCATGTGGGGGATTGGAGGAGGCAGCGGAATTCAGATTTCTTTCTTTTTTTAAAGATTTTATTTATTAATTCATGAGAGACACAGAGAGAAGCAGAGACATAGAGAGCCAAGCAGGCTCCCTGCTGGAGCCTGATGCAGGACTCGATCCCAGGACCCTAGGATTATGACTTGAGTCAAAGGCGAACGTTCAACCACTGAGCCATCCAGGCGCCCCAGAATTCAGATATTATAAGGAAATTGTGCTGACCTGTATTCAGTACTGAATTTGACAAATATAGAGTCTAAATCTTACTCTGACCGGATTGCCTTTTTTTATTCTATAGGCACACGCATGCATCTAAAACTGTCCATGCTACCTACCCTGAGCTGTTCATCCCAAGATCCACAAGAATGGACGTGGATGCCAAGAATTCATAAGAATCAGATGCAACCATTGATCAGGACTTAAAGCAGAAGCAACAAATGTTTCCCACATTTCCTTGGCTCTAATTGCTGATTATGAAACCTGAGTCATAAGGCAAATGGAAGCAACTGTATTGATAGATATAAAACACTGTAATATGGGAAGGAATTAAGACCTTTACAAGATCTTAAGTTTTTTCTTTAGCTTTTTAAAAAAAGATTTTATTTCTTTATTCATGAGAGACACAGAGAGAGAAAGGCAGAGCCATCAGCAGAGGGAGAAGCAGGCTTCCTGCAAGGATCCCAATGTAGGACTTGATCCTGGATCCTGGGATCACGTCCTGAGCCGAAGGCAGACACTCAACTGCTGAGCCACCCAGGTGTTCCCTTCTTTGAGCTTTTAATATCACATCACTTATTTTTCTCCTCCTCTTGATATAAAAACTGTAAATTGTCTTATGGAGGATGTGACTCAAGGAGGACAGAGGATGAGGTAATGACTTAATCCAGAAAATTAGCAGAAAGGGAAAAAAAGAGAAGAGCAAGTTTAATTTCCCAGTTTCCTCCTGAAGAAGAAATCTAAATTGTTTTCCTTTATGCTGGTACATTAATTGTATTTGATATTATGTGTCTTGAATCTCTTGTAATCTAGAACAATTTCCTTTTCCCTTTTTTTGTTTGCCCTTGACCTGCTGAAATAACTAGCTCAGTAGTCATGTAGGATTGCTCACATTCTGGATTTATCTGATGGCTCTTCTGGAATCTGTTTTCCTGAAATGACAATTTTTTCATTAAACTGTAAGGTAAAGCCTAGATTTTTAACATAATAAGTACAATGTGGTGTTGAAAATAGCAGAACAAGATCCAATACAATGTCCAGCTGAAACTACTCAAATGCTGGGCAAGTATTCTCACTGAGGAGTGAAAGAAAAATGACCTAACAGCTGTTGATACAAAGTGAAGAAATCTTTTACAATCTCTACAGGTAAGAAAGAGAGTTTTATTTAAGCCCAAGTTAGTACAGCTGTTCAGGAAACATGTTCTTTACAGGGGAAAAAGTGTTGTGGAGAATGAACAGTTTTCAGAGGATTATTATACTTTTTTTATATCTTGTGAAAGCTCAAAAGGTTATAGGTTAGCATAAATGGAGGAATCACAAGTTTTAACATCTAAGAATGCAGAGAGTAGGAGCACTGATCAGTGTCTTAAGGACAAGATGGTTTCCTTTAGGCTACTCATTTAGAAAGCATTTGCACAATGTATCCTTGGTGGGCCATAAACTGGGCTCTGGGTTTAAGCAAAGTTTATGTACAGTCATGCTGACTTAGGAAGAAATATAAAATGGCTTCCCTTATATCTCAGGCTTTTAGAGAGTTTTGTTCTCTCATCATATCCATTATATGAAAATGGTCAGTGGTTTAAAGGACCAGAACCAATTTAGGAAATCATACAGGGTGCCAAATTGCAAACAACAAGAAACAACAGATATTGGTGAGGATGTGGAGAAAGAGGGACTCTCTTCCACCATAGGTAGGAATGCAAACTGATGCAGCCGCTCTGGAAAACAGTATGGAGTTTCCTCAAAAAATTAAAAATAGAGCTACCATATGATCCAGCAGTTGCACGACTAGGTGTTTACCCTAAGAATACAAAAATACTGATTTAAAGGGACACATGCATCCCAATGTTTATAGCAGCATTATCAACTATAGCCAAATTATGGAAAGAGCCTAAATGTCCATCGATTGATGAAGGGATAAATAACTTGTGGTATGTAAATACAATAGAATATTCCTCAGTTATAAAAACAAATGAAATCTTGCCATTTTCAGCAACATGGAGATAGAGTGTATCATGCTAAGCAAAATAAGTCAGTCAGAGAAAGACAAATACCATAAGAGTTCACTCATATGTGGAATTTAAGGAAGAAAACCCAGATGAACATAGAGGAGAGAAACAAACCATAAAACAGACTCTTAACTATAGAGATCATATAGAAGATTGCTGGAGGGGAAGTGGCGGGGAAGATGGGTTAAATGGGTGATGGGCATTAAGGAGGGCACTTGTGGGATCCCTGGGTGGCGCAGTGGTTTAGCGCCTGCCTTTGGCCCAGGGCGCGATCCTGGAGACCCGGGATCGAATCCCACATCGGGCTCCCAGTGCATGGAGCCTGCTTCTCCCTCTGCCTGTGTCTCTGCCTCTCTCTCTCTCTGTGTGACTATCATAAATAAATAAATAAATAAATAAATAAATAAATAATTAAAAAAAAAAAAAGGAGGGCACTTGTGATGAGCACTGAGTGTTGTAAGTGATGAATTACTAAATCCTATACCTGAAATTAATATTACACCATGTTAACGACTGGAATATAAAGTTGGAAGAAAAAAAAGAAATCTTACCATGTGATTAAAAATAATTTAAAATATTTAAATTATTAAATAATTATCTAACTATAAATTAAGGAGGATCAATCTAATAATAGTTGAGTTTTTTGGATAAAATGACAGGGAAAATTTAAAATGCAATATACAAGGAATATTTTATTTTTTTTTAATTTTTTATTTATTTATGATAGGCACACAGTGAGAGAGAGAGAGGCAGAGACACAGGCAGAGGGAGAAGCAGGCCCCATGCACCGGGAGCCTGACGTGGGATTCGATCCCGGGTCTCCAGGATCGCGCCCTGGGCCAAAGGCAGGCGCCAAACCGCTGCGCCACCCAGGGATCCCTACAAGGAATGTTTTAATTCGCATACACTTCCGATAATAGTAAAATAGGTAACTTGCAATAAATTTCTGGCGGATGATGGGTAGACATAGTTTTAAAACTGTTGAGAGGCAGGCAGCCCAGGTGGCTCAGTGGTTTAAGCGCTGCCTTCAGTCCAGGTTGTGATCCTGGAGACCCGGCATCGAGTTCCATGTCGGGCTTCCTACATGAAGCCTGCTTTTCCCTCTCTTTGCCTGTCTCTCTGCCTCTCTCTCTCTCTCTCTCTCTGTCTCTCATGAATAAATAAATAAAATCTAAAAAATATATAAAATAAAATAAAACTGTTGAGAGGCATCAAAAGGCAAGATGATGGAAAATTAGTCTACTAAAATTCAGAAAAAGTGTGTGTGGGGGGTCATGCACCTGAGGTGACTTTTCTCATGGGGTGATGGTCTAGTCAAAGAGCTGGAAAGCCTAGAAACTCTGAGGCATTTCTGACACCCATTTGAAGGTAGGGAAACAAGAGATTCTGGCAAAAACTACAAAACATACATCTTCTCAAGCACAAATAAAATATTTACAAAAGGGATCGCATGATGAGCTATAAAGGAATAACAACAAATTTTACAATACTGAAGTAATACTGAATATGCTCTCTGAATGTAATGAAATTCAGCCAGAGCTCCATAACAAAAAGATAATTTAAAAGCTGCCATGTGTGCATCTAATAAAGTATTGTCTCTCAGTTCCCAAACCACCCTTCTTTACTCTGTTTTATGTAAAATCTGAAGCCTATCTTGCTGCTATGCCATCTGGTTCTCTGCCAATAAAGAGAGTGCAAGGCTGGAGAAAGAGACTCGATACTTCCTTTGGGCTTCCAGGAGCAGCACCACTTTCTTACTGCAACTGTTCAATTAAATAATTTGCAGTTTTTCCAACACTTGACAATCAGTTTCATCATGGCTCTTCGTAGACATTATGAAACAGCTTCTCAAACCCTGTTCCTCAGGTGCCTAAGTCCTATAACTGCAGGGCTCTCTGCCTCTGAGCCCGGGTACCTCTGAACACAACTCCGTACTCAGAGATTTGAGTTTCAGGACAGTAGGACCTTCCTCCAAGCTGCTCAGTTTTAATAAACCCTACCTCTTCCCTGTTACCCCAGACCCTGGGGTGATTGCTGCTACTTGCTGCAATTGTTACCTGCATTGTGTTTGTCTTTTCAGCAATCCAGTCACCAATTCTGTATACATACTAATTCTTTCTTTTCAAATAACTATGGTCTCTGTCTTTTCAGTTGACTCCAAATTATACACCATGTTTGGAAGTAAACCAAACCCGTATGAATTGAAGAAATACTGTATTCAAAACAAAAGTATATTTTAACTGGATGATAATAAAAATACCTCCTAACAAAGCTTATAGGATGCATTCAATACTTCAAATTAAATAGAAAGCTTTAGGTATGTGCATGAAGGAAGATAAAAAAGCTGGAAATAAAAAAATGAAGCATCCATCTCGGGAAGTTAGAAAAAGAGCAAATCACTTCTTTTCCCAATGTAAAGGTACAATAAAGATGAGAACAGATAAAGTAGGACATAAACATAATACAGAAGAATTTAAAACATTATTCTTTGAAATGAGAAAAAAATGTTGATAAATCCATAAGATTTATTATTAAAACAGAAATCACAAATTACCACAAGGAAAAGAATGAAAAAAATCACTATACATTCTATGAACTTAAAGGAATATTATGTGGAATGTAAAGCCAATGAAATTGAGAACTTAAATAAATACATTTCTACAGAACTTAAAACAGCATTTACCAAAATAGACATAAGTAATCAAAAATCTGAATAGAGCTAATACTGAAAAATTGAATTTATTAAAAATCCACAAAGGAATTCTCTGACCTCAGACAGTGTCATCAGTGAACTCTATCAAATATTTAAGGAAGAGGGGCGCCTGGGTGGCTCAGCAGTTGAGCGACTGCCTTTGGCTCAGGTCGTGATCTCGGATCCTGGGATCAAGTCTCACTTCAGGCTCCCAGTGGGGAGCTTGTTTCTCCCTCTTCCTGTGTCTCTGCCTCTCTCTGTGTGTCTCTCATAAATAAATAAATAAAAATCTTAAAAAATATATATATTTAAGGAAGAAACCATGCTTATCTTAGAATTCTTTTTTTTAAATTTTTATTTATTTATGATGGTCACAGAGAGAGAGAGAGAGAGAGAGAGAGAGAGAGGCAGAGACACAGGAAGAGGGAGAAGCAGGCTCCATGCACCGGGAGCCCGACGTGGGACTTGATCCCGGGTCTCCAGGATCACGCCCTGGGTCAAAGGCAGGCGCCAAACCGCTGCGCCACCCAGGGATCCCTCATCTTAGAATTCTTAATGAGAATAACAAAATAGGAAACACTTTCCAACTAATTTGCAACCAACACTGATACCAAAATCTGTTGCAGTCTTTCTTAGAATGGAAAATGGCAGGTCTATCTCATCATAAATCTACATGTAAAAATTCTATGCCATAACTTATTCAACAATACATAAAAAGATTATACATCATGACCTAGCAGACTTACCAGGAATGCAAAAAACAAAACAAAACAAACAAACAAAAAAAAAAACCCAGAGCGTTTGATAAATTTATCATCCATTCATGATGAGAAAATTTAGGAAACTAGCAATAAATTACAGAAAAAATTGAAAGCAACAGTGAAGTATTGAAAACATTTTCTGTGGAAAATGCATGGAAATTTCCTGGAAATTGATAACATGCAAAAAATGCAAAAAAAATTTCATGGAAAAAGATAACATTGCACTTGCCCCTTTATTCTTCAATCTTGCAAGCTTGTCTGATTAATTTTAATAATTTATATATGGCTCCTTTGTACTTACTAAGTACATGAACACTGCTGACCTCAGACTTGCAAGAAATGTGACAAATGTGCAGAGCTGTGGGAACAAGGAAGATATTCCATATATGGTACTGAGTTAAATTGGTATTGAGGGGGAAAAATGATCTCTACCTCAAGCAATAAGCAAAAATCTCATGCTGGTGGACTATAGAGCCAAACTTGAAGCATTTCTTAGGAAAATTCGAATCTACTCAAGATATATACCCATAAGTAATGTGTGCACTTGTGTACCAAAAGACATGTATAAGAATTTTCATTGCAACATCAATGATAATGATGTGCTAGAAATACTCCAAATGTTTATTAATGATAGAATGAATCTTTTTTTGCATACTCATACAATGGATCAGTACAAGGCAAGGATATTGAAAAAACTTTAGCTACATGCAACACTATGGATGAATCTCATAAATAGGATGTTGAATAAAAGAGCTGGACAGAAGTTACACTATGATACCATTTATATAAAATCCATAAGACAGTCAAAATTGAACTATAGTATTTAGGATGCACACTTAAGTAGTAAAAATGTAAGGAAAATCAAGAGGATTGTACAAAAATCAGGGTAGTGGTTACTTATGATAGGGAAGGAAATATGGTGCTGTGGGTAAGAGTGGAATTCCTGCAGTTCCAGCAGGCTTCATTTCTTGATGTGGGTGGTGATTATTCAGCTGTCCATTTTCTGTGTATACTTTCAAATGTATATGATTGGAGCATTTTTCTGAATACAAGTGATTGTTCACATGCCTGACAATCAATGATACATGATCAACAAACTAGTACATCCATACAATGGAGCATCATTCAGCAACAAAAAATTAATTATCAAGGTATAAAGAGACTTGGAATAACATCAAGTGCTAGTTTCTGCGTGAAAGAAGCCAAATTGAAAGAACCACATACTATGGAATTTAACCACAGAGACAGTAAAAAGACCAGTAGTTGCCTGGGGCGGCAGGAGGCGGGGGAAATTAATTAATTGAACACAGTGCTATCTTTAAAGCAATGAAACTATTCTGTATGATACTATATGGTAGATACAGGACAATTATGGATTTTTTTCAAAACCCACAGAACTGTACAAGACAAAGAATGAACTTTAATGTAAAGCATGAACTTAAGTTAATAATAATGTATCAGTATTGTTTCATCAATTGTAACAAACATACCACACTAATGCAAGGTATTAATAACAGGAGAAACTGGGGGGGAAGATGTCCAATATATGGGAAATCTTTGTACCTTCTCCAAAATTTTTCTATAAACCTAAAACTGCCCTAGAAATAAAGTTTAAAAAAAATCATGATGGGGTGCCTGGGTGGCTCAATTGATTAAGCATCTACCTTCGGCTCACGTCATGGTCTCAGGGTCCTAAGATGGAGCCCCACATTGGGCTCCCTGATCAGTGGGAAATCTGCTTCTCCCTCTGCTCATGCTCTCTCTCTCTCTCTGTGTCTCAAGTAAATATCTTTATAAAAAATCAGTCATATGCTCCAAAGTAAATTGAATATATGGCAGAGAAGAATGTTTTATAAACTTTTTTCAGAACTCAAAGGAGAAGACTGAAGATGAGGAAGTCTATAAAGAATATGAACACATTGAGCAGCCTGGGTGGCTCAGCAGTTTAGCGTGATCCTGGAGACCCAGGATCGAGTCCCATGTCATGCTCCCTGCATAGAACCTACTTCTCCCTCTGCCTGTGTCTCTGCCTCTCTCTCTCTCTGCCTCTCTCTCTCTCTGTCTCTCATGAATAAAATCTTCAAAGAAAAAGAATATGAACACATCAATCTATATCATACATTACCACAGAAGTGTAAAGCAAAAGATTACTTTCTCATTTGTTCCTAATCAGAATCCCATCAATTACTTTAAAAATGTGCATATATCGATACGATGGAAGTACTAATCAACATTGAAAAGAAAAAGCTAGAAATATTGACTAGGTTTATGCAAAAATAAGGAGGAATTTCACAAGTATTATCCTAAGTGTAAGAATTGAGACAAAGAAGTATACTATTTATGATTCTACTGATATGACATTCTTAAAAAAAAAAAAAGAAAGAAAAAGAAAAAAATACTGTAGGGAAAGAAACTAGATCTATGGTTGCCAAAGGGTGGGAGCAGGTTGAATGGATTGACGATGTAGTGGTACCAAGGATCTGTTTTGTTAGGCAAGGGTTTTGTTTCTAAATAGGACAATTAATTTGTTAAAGATCAGTTTCTAAATGGTAAAAATGAAACCAAGAAAGCATCTCATGGAATAATTGGCAGAAGATAAAAACTCAGAGCCCATGCTATGGATATAGTGTTCAGACATCTAAAAGAGGGTAGAAAAATATGCAAAATGTGTGCTCTTCCAGTACTATTTGAATCATCTGTAAATCTCCCTGGACTTGAATTTAGCATATTGGCCCACTGTGCTTACTATACGATACATAGACTACTGACTGCTGCCAGGCAGTC
Organism: Canis lupus baileyi; assembly: GCF_048164855.1. NCBI lineage: Eukaryota > Metazoa > Chordata > Mammalia > Carnivora > Canidae > Canis > Canis lupus. Next base: position 111,396,225 of record NC_132838.1, on the reverse strand, counting down.
CATCTAATAACTTATAGTTGAGTTGTCCTTGCATCCTTTTATTCATATGCAAATATACTGTGCTGCTTCTTATAAACTTGAGAAAAGGACAGCAGTGTGTTCAGTGAACCCTAATGGGATCCACTGATTTTCCCAGTCTCCCTGTAATCCAGATACAGAAATCTTACAGAATGCTGGAAAAGTCTGTTGTAGATTCCACTCTAGTATCAGCTTGGAGACCACGGGCTGTGCAGTCAGGGTGTTGAGCTACAAGTTAATTATTCACACCTTTATGTATTCATATCCCTATTTCCATTGGAGTTTCATTACTTTATGAATCCCCAAGATTATTAAGCCACTTACTAGCATGTATGTTGTTAATATTTTCATCTCAGTTTACTCTAAATCCTCTACACCTGTATGTATGGCATCTTTTTAACATAGGGAAATCTAAAATTTTCATACAGACTTGCTCATTGTAACATTTACTTTGGCTGAAGCCCTGTGCACGAGTAACCAGAGGCAATCTTTTCCATGTTTCATCATTGTTCTCCAGCTTTTTAGAAGTATTAACTTCATTTAATTCTCATAAGCTATAATTACACCCAGGAAACTTATTCACCAAGATCAACTGGCCCAACGTTACAGCGCTAGGAAGCCGCAAAGCTGATTGGCAGGAACAGAAGAGGGCTGGGGGAGCTCAGCACCCAGGAGCATCGGATAGCGATGCATGACCCTAGCCCGCCTCCAAGCTGGGACGCCATCCGCCCCAAACACTAAGAAGCTCTGCCTGCCGAGAGGGAAATGCAAATGCCTCTACACCTTGTCCTCCAATCGACATCCCTTGTCCTTAAGGCAGAGGTCTGGGACATCACTGGTCTCTCGCCTAAGCTGAAGAGCACTAGAATCGCTGCTAGGACTCAAATCTCATTACTACATGGGGAATAATGGCTGCAACCTCTCCTCGAGCGGAAGTTCCTCCCTTCCCCCAACCAGGAGCCACGCACGAAACCCAACCCCACACTGCTGAAGAGGAAATGTCGTCCACTGCACGGAAGTTCTGGACTACACTTCCCAGAATCCCTGAGCGGTTTAGGGCTACGGCCCCGCCCTCCTGGAGTGGAGGCCCTTCCGACTACACCTCCCAGAATCCTCTGCGGGATCGTGATTCCGGCCCCCCAGCCTCTATTGCTTTTGGTTAAATTCTGAGTGGCTTCTGCGCTATAAGCGTTTTTTTTCTTTTTGTAATTTTTTTTTTCTCTTCCCAAGAACTAGTACTTGGGAAGAAAGCGGAGCTTTTCATATGAAAATATAACTTTTTAGCAGAAAAGACAGAAAAAAGGCAAGCTTTTATTTTTTTATTATTATTATTTTTTTTTTAAGACAAACTTTTAAAGGGACTGGCTGCGTGCTGCATTAAGGAATATGGTATATCTCTGGGCGCCTGGGTGGCTCGGTGGTTGAGCGTTGGCCTTCGGCTCAGGTCATGATCCGGGGTCCTGGGATCGAGTCCCCAGACTACTGAGGGGAGCCTGCTTCTCCTTCTGCCTATGTCTCTGCCTGTCTCTGTGAGGAAGAATGAAGTAAAATCTATAAAAAGGGGGAGAAGGGGATACGGTATCTCAGGCTCAGTTTGCCTTGATTGCCTCTTTACATATGCCTGTATTCATCTACCTCTGACTGTGCTATCTGGCATAAACTATTTCTTTCAAGATGCTAAGAATCCACAAGGAATTCCGAGCACAGATCATGCTACAAAACAAACAGCAATGTTATTTCTGACAAGTGAAAGGAACTGCTCTGGCAAGGAGTTGGAGAAAATACTGCAATGGGGAAAAAAGGTTTTTCCTTTAAAATTTTTTAGTTTGAACTCAGACTTCCCTTTGACTACTCCTGTGTTGCTCTTTGATATTAAATATTTGCTATGAGTATTTTTCTTTTATTCAGGATGGGGGATAGGTTGAGGTGGGGATGGAGTCCAGGTAACTGACAAGTTAAACTACAGGAAGTATGTACTCACCTCTTTCCTTCTGGGCAGAAAACAATTTTTAAAATGAAACAATAATACAACAAGTATTGTATTGAGAATAATATAAAAGTATTGAGAACAGTAACATGAAACACCAAATGTATATACCTTAAATTCCACACTTAAAATCTTTCCCACAGTGGCTTCACTTATCATTTCTTAATTTTTTTTTTCTGAAGTATTTTAAAGCTACTCCAAAAAAATAAAAATAAAGCTACTCCTTGACATTGTGATTTCCTTCCAAATACTACATATATATCACTTAAAATTACAATATTTTCTTATGTACACACAAAATTGTTACTTTATGAAACAAACTTAACAATTCTTAGTATTATCTAATGTCAGTTTGAGTTCCTGTTTACTGAAAAATTGCCTTTTATAGCTAGTTTATTCCAATCAATATCCAAACAGAGGGGCACTTGGGTGGCTCAATGGTTGACCGTCTGCCTTTGGCTCAGGTCATGATCTGGGGGTCCTGGGATCAAGTCCTGCATCAGGCTCCCTGCAGGGAGTCTGTTTCTCCGGCTGCCTATGTTTCTGCCTCTGTGTCCCTCATGAATAAATAAAATCTTTTTAAAAATCCAAACAGATTAATTGTATTTGATCATTCTTATTTAAAGGCTAGGTTGGGGGGATCCCTGAGTGGCTGAGTGGTTTAGCGCCTGTCTTCAGCCCAGGGCACGATCCTGGAGTCCCAGGATCGAGTCCCACCTCGGGCTCCCTGCATGGAGCCTGCTTCTCCCTCTGCCTGCGTTGCTGTCTCTCTCTCTCTGTGTGTCTCTCATAGATAGATAGATAGATAGATAGATAGATAGATAGATAGATAGATAGATAAAATCTTTTTTAAAAAAATAAAGTTTCCCTTTGGAGAGGAAGCAAAAAGAACAGCAAATATGTAAAAACAGGGCTTAAAACAAGGAAACCATGATCACAAATCAGACTATGTGATCCCTTATATAACAGATGTTATCTCCATGAAAGGAAAAAAAATATGTATTAATATCAGTTTTGAAGTTTCACATATATTAGGATAAGATAAAAGCAAAGCTTTTTTTTTTAGAGTAAAAGAATTTTTAAATGCAATGGGAGGGGGACACCTGGGTGGCTCAGCAGTTGAGCGCCTGCCTTTGGCCCAGGGAGTGATCCTGGAGACCAAGGATCAAGTCCCACATTGGGCTCCTTGAATGGAGCCTGGTTCTCCCTCTGCCTGTGTCTCTGCCTCTCTCTGTGTGTGTCTCTCATGAATGAATGAATGAATGAATGAATGAATGAATGAATGAATGAATAAATAAATAAATAAATAAATAAAATCTTTAAAAAAATAAATGCAATGGGAGTCAGTAGAGCCTACAGTAAACCATCCAGCAATCCTAATGTTCATCTTATAAGTACAGACATTCTCTGACTTACAGTGGTTCCACTTACAATGGTGTGAAATCAACACCCACTCAGTAGAAACCATATTTTGAATTTTGATCTTTTCCAGGCTAGCAATATGCAAGAAGATACTCTGTCATGAGGTCGGACGGTGGCAACAAGCCATAACTCCGTTTTCCATCTCTATAACTTGGTCACTTTAAGAATGTTATATAATTGGAATCATATAGGAAGTTGGGTTTTGGGATCCCTGGGTGGCGCAGCGGTTTGGCGCCTGCTTTTGGCCCAGGGTGCGATCCTGGAGACCCGGGATCGAGTCCCATGTTGGGCTCCCGGTGCATGGAGCCTGCTTCTCTCTCTGCCTGTGTCTCTGCCTCTCTCTCTCTCTCTCTCTGTGTGACTATCATGAATAAATAAATAAAATCTTTAAAAAATAAAAAAAATAAAAATAAATAATTTAAAAAAAGGAAGTTGGGTTTTTCACTCAGTAAACTGATCTCAAGATCTATCCAAGTAATTGCATGTATCAATGATCCATTGCTTTTTAGTACTGAGTGGTATTCCATAACGTGGATGTGCCAGAGTTTGTTTAACCATTTACTTATTGAGGAAATTTTGTTTTAGCTTTTTTGCTATTATAAATAAATATGAACATTAATGTACAGATTTTTTATGTGTCTGTAAATTTTTTTATTTCTCTGGTAAATGTCCAGGAGTGCAGTGGCTGGGGTGTATTGTAAGTATATGTTCAGTTCTTTTTTTTAATTTTTTAAAAATTTATTTATGATAGTCACACAGAGATAGAGAGAGAGAGAGAGGCAGAGACATAGGCAGAGGGAGAAGCAGGCTCCATGCACCAGAAGCCTGACGTGGGATTCGATCCCAGGTCTCCAGGATCACGCCCTGGGCCAAAGGCAGGCGCTAAACTGCTGCGCCACCCAGTGATCCCTATATGTTCAGTTCTTTATGGAACTGCTAAACTTTTTTCCAGAGTGCCTGTACCATTTTACATTCCCAACAGAAATGTATGAGAATTCCAGTTTCTCTGCATCCTTGCCAGCTTTTGACATTGCCACTATTTTTTTCTTTGAACTGGGATGCTCTGTTTGAAGAAACAGTATTTATTACTAACATGTAGGTGGAAGTAGCACTCTGGGATATAAGATGGCCATAAAATTGTCAGGTCTATTATAGCTACAATAGAGCAAAACCTTATTAATTCAGACAACGCCGATGCAGAACTGCGATAATTATATATAATTCTTATTGAGTTAAAAGTTCAAATTGGAAAGATAATTCAAGACTTTTGATTTAGGTTTGATGATCTACTACCTATAAATTGCATTTGAATATTGAATAAAACTGGCAAAATAAAATAAGTATAGAACAGTTTGTAGAGTATAAAGTGCCATAAAAATAAAGCTACTGTAATTCACCACCCTTAACTTTTTTTCAGATGTTAAGAATTGAGATGTAATTGACATTAGTTTTAGGTGTACAAAATAATGGTTTGATATATGTATATATTATCAAAGAATCACCATAATAAGTCTAGTTAACATCCATTACCACATATAGTTACAATTTTTTGGTGATTAGAACTTTTAAGATTTACTATCTTAGCAACTTTCAAATATACGATACTGTATTAAACTATGATCACCATGCTATACATTACATCTGCAGGACTTAAAACATAACTTGAGGTTTTACTTTTTTACTGCACCACCCATTTCAACTATTCATCATCCTCTGCCTCTGGAAACAAATATTTTCTGTTTCTATGAGTTTATTTTTTTGTTTTAGATTCCACATATAAGTGAGAGCAGATGATATTTTTCTCCTCTGACCAGATAATTCCAAATAGCTGGTCTTCGTGTTACCAGACTCTTTGGTCTGCTTGATCAAGTTCATTTTGACACTGTTTTTTTTTTTTTGTTTTTTTTTTTTTCCCATTTCAGTCATTGTTCTCTTCAGTGCTAGAATGTGTTCAACTCTTCTTTAAAAATTTTTTCTATTTCTCTAGTTTTGTTTTGTTCATGTATTGTTTTCCTGATTTAATTATCTATCTGTGTTCTCTGATAACTTGCTGAGCTTTCTTTAAAAAATTATTTTAAATTCTTTGTCAGGCAATTCCTAGAGCTTCTTTCTATGGGATTGGTTACTGGAAAATTATTGTTTCTTTGGTGGTATCACATTTCATTGATTTTTTTTGTTTTTTGGGGTTTTGCATTGCTGGTTTTGCATTTAGTGAAAACACTTCCTCCAGTCTTTACTGACTGGCTTCAGGAAAGCAATCTCTTCACCAGTCAGTTTGGCTACGAATTCTGAGGCTTTCTTAGACCTGTTCTATGGATGTGTCCATGCCATACCTTTTGTCTCCTCTTGGGGAAAGTTCTTAAAATGTATGCCTTCTCTTGATCTCTCAAAGCCAGGTTGAATACTGAGAATTTTATTTACAAAGCTAAATGTACAAATGAAAAGATCTCCTTCTTGTTAAGGCTGAATAATATTCCATTGTGTGTAGTATATACCATATTTTCTTTATCCGTGTATTTGTCAATGGACATTTGGGTTGTTTCTTGGCTGTTGGGAATAGTGGTGCAATGAACATGGGAAAGCAGATATCTCATCTTGCTTTCAGTTCTTTGAGATACATATCCATAAAGGTAATTATATTGTAGTTACATTTTTAATTTTAGGGGGAATCTCCGCTGCTGTTTTCCATATAAGTTGCACCATTTTAATTCCCACAGTGTAAGAGTTCCAATTTCTCTATGTCCTCAACACTTGTTATCTCTTGATGTTTTTTTTAAAATAATAGCCATCTTACCAGTGTGAGTTGATATCATATTGTGGTTTTGATTTGCTTTTCACTGATTAGTGATGTTGAGCATCTTTTCGTAAACTTGTTGGACATTTGTACATCTTCTCTGGGAAGTGTCTATTCAAGTCCTGTGCCCATTTTAAAATCAGGTTATTGTGTTGGTATTTATTATTGGATTGTAGGGGTTCCTTTTATATTTTATACATTAACACCTTATCAGATATATGATTTGCATAGATTTTCTTCCATTCCATAGATTGCCTTCTCATTCTTTGATTGTTTTCTTTGCTTGCAGAAGCTTTTTAGCTGGTTGTCATCCCACTTGTCTACTTTCACTTTTGTCAGTTGTGCTTTTGGTGTCATATCCAAGAAATCACTGCCAAGACCAATGTAAAGAGGTTCCCCCCTATGTTTTCTTCTAGAAGTTTTATGGTTTCAGGTTTTTTATTTAAGTCTTTAATCAATTTGAGTGTGTGTGTGTGTGTGTGTGTGTGTGTGTGTGTGTGTGTGTTGTAAGATGGGGTCCAGTTTCATTCTTTAGCATATTGAGGACTTTATGCTAAGGGAAATAAGCCAGTCACAGGGTAAAAATGGCATGATTCTACTTAAATGAGTTACCTAATTAGTCAAATTCATAGGAGAGAGAACAGAATGGTGATTATCAGGAGCCAGGGGGAAGGGGAAATGGGGAGTTGTTCAATGGTATAAAGTTTCAGTTATGAAAGGTAAATTAGTTCTAAAGATCTGCAGTACACCATAGTGTCTAAAAGCAACAATACTGTATTATATACTTAAAAGTTTGCTAAAAGGGTAGATCTCATGTTACTGCAAAAAATAAAAAATCCAAGAGACAGAAGGAAACTTTTAGAGGTGATACATATGTCTATTACCTTGATTGTTATGTTGGTTTTACAGGTGTATGCACATATCTAAACTCATTAAACTGTATACATTAAATATCTACAGTTTTTGTGTAACAATTATGCCATAAGAAAGCTGAGAACTAAATGTGACACACAAGGGCTTCTCCTGGCCAAACAGGAGTATTGTTCATGGGGTCTACGCAAAGGTTGAAGGTTGATCTCTGTCCTGAGGAAAAGTTGAACTAATTCTGGACCCCAAAAAGTTTCTTTCCCTGGTAAATACCAAATCATGGTTACCCTGGATTTCACCTCTGAGTTAATCTTTTACTACATTAATATCATCTTATAGATAGTGGATAATCTTATTAAAATATAACTTTATGGGGATCCCTGGGTGGCTCAGTGGTTTAGAACCTGCCTTGGGCCCAGGGCGTGATCCTGGAGACCCAGGATCAAGCCCCATATTGGGCTCCCTGCATGGAGCCTGCTTCTCCCTCTGCCTGTATCTCTGCCTCTCTCTCTGTGTTTCTCATGAATAAATAAATAACATCTTAAAAAAATATATATATATAAAACTTTATTCCCTAGAAAGGCTTTGTCCACATCAGGTGTAAGAAGCCTGTTCACCAAGATCTCTCATACCAGGTTTCTCATCATGTCTTTCAGTTTGCATACAGATGTTGAAGTGAGTCTTCCAAGTCTTTTATGTCTGCAGCTATCAAGGCTGACAAAGAATATATTTCTCATATTTTCTCCTTCATCACCATTGAATTACCCGAAACTCACTGTATTCTTTGACCTTAAAACTCCCACCGAAACAGCAATTATAGTTGTCACCTGATCAGTCTGGGTCCAATAAGGAGACAGAAACCATACAGTGATTTAAGTGGAAATTTAATATACAAATTATTAAACTTTTAAAAAGTAACTATACAATATTTTAAAAAATTCTATGTGGTACAATACTGAGAGTATCTAAGGAAAGACAAACTTGGGACAAACCTCAGATTCATGAAGAAAATATAGCTGTAGCCTACCGGATAGCAGAGAAGTTTTCTGTTTTGCTTGAGTCAAAGGTGGTCTCTGATTGCTGGTCAAGTGGGAAGCAACATTCTAGGGTATGAGTGGTATGTAGCCAAGTTGTAACAGGTGATGGAATGCATGGGCATGCAGAATGAGGAAGGGTGCAGATGGGGAACAGATGAGCCACAGCCAGTGGCCACGTACATGGATGCCCAGAGACAATGGGCGTGCATATGTTGGTAGAACGTCTGCAAAGGGTAGAGTCCACATCCAGAGGTCCACAGGAATGTGATCAACAGGCTAGAGTTTCAAGATCATCAAGGGACTGCATTCTTGATGTGTGGCTAGTGCAGAGTAGGACCAGATGTCCTCAATTCCACTGACCATGCAGCTGCTACAAACAGCAGAAGATTCCTCTCTCCTGAAATCTCCCTCCAACACCCTTGGCTGAGAAAGCTTAACATTGTGTTTTCTGCAAAGGAGAAATGCTCAAAGAAATTTCTTCCATTATCATAGAGTATGTATCAAAGGGTGAATTTGGAACTGAAAGGCAATAACCTGGCACAGTGCCCCTACACTGAACTGTAATCATTGCCACTTCCAAAGTCCCAGCTACTGGTATGGTAAATGTTGGATTACATAGGAAGACATACAGTAAAGTCAGAAAACCAAGGAATGTAAAAAACAATAATCAACACAGAGACACAAAGGAAGGTCACACAATGTAAGACAGCTGGCTTTCCCGCTGGTCCATTTAGAGTATTCATCCATGCAAGGCGCTAAACTACAGCAGCCATCTGGTGATAGGTTAAGCCCATTGCCTTCCATCCCTGGAAGCACCTTTCTAAAACAAAACCTCGGGCAGCCCGGGTGGCTCAGCGGTTTAGCGCCACTTTCAGCCCAGGGCGTGATCCTGGAGACCTGGGTTCGAGTCCCATGTCAGGCTCCCTGCATGGAGCCTGCTTCTCTCTCTGCCTGTGTCTCTGCCTCTCTCTCTCTGTCTCTCAATGTGTGTGTGTCTCTCATGAATAAATAAATAAAGTCTTTATAAATAAATAAATAAAACAAAACCTCAAAACCTTTCACCAGGACTTGCTTTCTCCAACAACTTACTCTCTCCACCATGAGCTCTACTCACAACCCATTATGGAAAAACATCATATAAGGATTGGTAAATGTCTAATGACAAAACTGTTATCACAAGCATCTGAATAGAGAGAAGGAAAATAATTTGGGGGAAGCATTTCCCAAATTATGCATATCCCCACTTGGGTTAAACAATCAAAATAACCCTTGAAACAACACTGAAAAGTAAAGTGTAGAGTGGTGAAGGGGACCACTCCCAGGGCTACTCTGTGCTCTAAAACTTCTTTATCAGTCAGGGGTCATCCTGTAATGATCTTTTACAATGTGATTTTTTTTCCAATGATAGGTCTATATCATTTTTAATGGTGATATTTTGTTTCATTACATGGAAGTACCATAATTTATTCAATCTCTTAAGTATTTTCAGGTTGCTTGCAACTTTTATTATTATGAATATTTTTAGAATAAGTTCCCTTCTGAAGCCATCTTTTCCCACTTGTGCAATTATACTGTAAAGATAAATTCTCAGAAGTGGAATTATTAGTTCAAAGACAATGCACATTATACCCTTTGATACATATAGACAAATTCCTCTCCAGGAATGTTGCACTCGTATTTTTTCCCACCAACCACTGGTTTTTCCATTCCGTTACTGACACTGAGTTTTATTAATGTTTCACTGTGGATGCTCACCTGGATCACTAAGAAAGCAACACCTTAGTATGGTTTTATTTGATTTTGAATGGCTGTTCCATATGGAAACCATAACTTTAGGAAATTATAATGCAAGAAAAACTAGAAAGAAACATGATCCAGGGATACCTGGGTGGCTCAGCGGTTGAGTGTCTACCTTCGGCTCAGGTCATGATCCTGTGGTCCTGGGATCAAGTTCCGCATCAGGCTTCTCGCAGTGAGCCTGCTTCTCCCTCTGCCTTTGTTTCTGCCTCTCTGAATCTCTCATGAATAAATAAATAAAATCTTTTTTAAAAAGAAAAAAAGAAGAAAACATGATCCAAGGGGCTCCTGGGTAGCTCAGTTGGTTAAGTGTCTGCCTTCAGCTCAGGTCATGATCTCAGGGTCCTGGGATGGAGTCCTATATTATCAGTTTCCCTGCTCAGCAAGAGGTCTGCTTCTCCCTCTCCCCCACCTCGACTGCTTGTGTTCTCTCTCACTCTCTCTCTCTTTCTCAAATAAATAAAATCTTAGAAAAGAAAACATTATCCAAGTGAAGAAACCTATAAATAAACTAAGATACCAAAAAAGATATTATTAAAGATGAAAAAATAAATTGTGAATATATCTCTTCCTCCCAAATCCATCTATAATCCCAAACTAAATCACAATTGTGGGAGGTACTTGACAAAATAAGCACCTTCTAAAATCCCACTTTTATTAAAAGAGAAGCAGTGGTAGCCAGCTTCTGATAATGAACACCCTTGGCCTTCTGTAAGTTGTTAATTACTTCAGTAAATATTAGTTTTACTTAATCCTCTTTATTAAGACTATTTGAAGGACACCTAGTCTGGCTAATTTCTTATTGACAAACATTTCCCATTATTACACTTTACAGAGTTTCTCTACTACACGGGATTTCTTATGTCTACAGATTGCATTTTTGCTAGTTTTACCACATGCACATTGTTTGGAACATTTCTTTTTTATGCACAAACCAATGAATGAAGATTCTCACTGAAGAAGTCCTATCCACACCATTTAAGGTAGCTGCACTGCCACATATAACCTTAAATATTTAGAAGTTTTGAATTCAATTATGAAGTTGTTTCCTTACGTGAACTCCAATGACCATGAAATATGTTGCCGTTAAATCCCTCTGTCATAGTTGGCATAACCTGGGCAATACCAGCAAGAAATAAACTGCCAAAATATCAGTAGTATAACACAATACATGTTTATTTCTTACTCAAGAAAAATAAAGTCCAACAGAGGTCAGATAGCCATCTTCTACCAATCAAGCCTGGAACAGCCTCCAAAGTCGCCATCAAGACAGAAAAGGTGCCCAGAGGGACATCACAAGATGTTTGTAAGGGCCAGGCCGGGAAGGAGCTTATATTACTTATGCTCACGCTCTGTTGCTTGGAACTCTATCACATGGACCAGCTCTTAACTGCAAGGGTTTCTGGGAAATGGAGTCTTTATGTGACCAAGAAATGGAACCAGCTGAGACAAACACACAGCCATGCCTATAAAGTTAACACTCGACAGAGCTTCTTCCTGTGTAGAAAATCTAATGGAATGGACTAATATTCTTACCACGTTAATAACATGGGTTTCATTTCTGAGCACTCTTCTGAATATCTTTCCAGTGATACTCCTTTACTTTGCCACTGCAGCATGTGACAGCTGATGAGAGCTTTGCAGAAGTTCTTGGGATCCACAGTAGAATGCTCTTAAGAACCCCTGCTTGAGTGCTGCAGGATGACATCATAGGTGGCAGTATTTTTGTCCTTTGCTGCCGCAGGCCTTCTAGGAACTGAGTAAGCCTTTATTGCCTGGAATACATAGACTTGCTTGCTTTCCCAATTGGCTCATTTGAGAATTACATTGAGACTGTTTCTGTCCTTTCATGCAGTCTTTGTTGAGCAAGAACGTCTGAGCTGTAGCTAAAGCCCTGGCCATGCTCGTGACATGTATATTGCATCTTACCTGCATGAGCTCTCTGGTGAGCAAGAAGATATGAGTTGCGACTGAAGCCCTTCCCACATTCTTTACACTTATAGGGCCTCTCTCCTGTGTGCACTCTGAGATGCACATGAAGATCTGAATTCCGACTGAAGCCCTTACCACACACATCACATTTATATGGTTTCTCTCTGGTGTGGTCTCTTTGATGTAAGTGAAAATATGAGCTATAACTGAAGCCTTTACCACAGACTTCACATTTGTAAGGTTTTTCTCCCGTGTGAACTCTCTGATGAGTGTGAAGAACCGAACTGTATGCAAAAGCCTTTCCACACATATTGCATTTGTAGGGCTTCTCCCCTGTGTGGACTCTCTGATGAATGTGAAGGTGTGTGCTTTGGCTGAAGCCCTTTCCACACTCACCACACCTATAAGGCTTCTCCCCTGTGTGCAGCCTCTGGTGGACTTGAAGAACAGAGCTTGAACTGAAGCATTTGCCACACTCACTGCATTTGTAGGGCTTCTCTCCAGTGTGGACTCTCTGGTGGACAAGAAGATTGGAGCTCTGATCAAAGCCCTTCCCACACTCCTCACATTTATAGGGCTTTTTCCCTGTGTGTACTCCCTGATGAATACAAAGAAGCGACCTAAATCCAAACCCCTTCCCACACACATCACATCTGTGAGGCATCTCCCCTGTGTGGACCCGGTGATGGTTGTGAAGAGACGAGTTGCGCCTGAAGACCTTGCCACATTCAAGACATTTATAGGGTTTGTCTCCCAAGGGTCCTTTTTGATATCTGGGAAGTTCTGAGCTCTGCTTGCAGCCCTCTGCCCACTCTTGACATTCATAAGCTTTGTCTTCTGAATGAGTTTTATAATGAACAGTAAGATCTGAGCTCTGACTAAAGTCCTTTCCACACTGGTCACATGCACAAGACTTTTCTCCTATGGGAGTGCTGTGATGAACAGGAGGGTCTGCACCATCTATGAAGCCCACACCATAGTTATTACATTTAACAGGTTGGGCTACCACAGGGACCACGTTATGCTGTTTGACTGTTGATTCTGTAGCCAAGTGTTTTCTACAATCAGTGGGTCTACAAGGTTCCTCTTCTTTACATTCTTGGGAATCACCATGATCACATGTCTGACTGACGCCATCATCACATTGAGCACATCCATACAGTTTCTTGTTCACATGAATTCTCTCATATTGTCCTTGAGAATTCTGGGGCTCAGTCATCATATTGGCTCCCTTCCAAGATTCTGGGGTAAGGACTTGTGTCAGGCCTTTCCACGATGTGCCATCTTGATTTTCTAAATTAATGGCATTTGTTATATAGTTTTCATTTTCAGAAATCTGAAGGGAGACTCTCGCCCACTCTTCACAGAGGGAAATATCTTCTAAATATTGGGGACCCTCTCCTTGAAGATTCATGACATGCTCCTGACTCACCGGTAATTCACTGATCCTTTGTTTCCAAATCTGCCAGAAGTAGAGCACTTCTTGTGAGAGATAACTCAACCCTTTCCCCTGAAGATGTGAAATGTTGTTTTTAATCCTGTCTCCTATGAGGAGAAAGAGAATTTGGCTAAGAAAACAAGTAAGTCATACCTCCAGAGGTTTTGAGAAATGAAGTAAGATGGGGTGGGAAGTTGCCACTGGCTTCTATTGCTATAGGAAACAATAAGAATCACAGTACTTCTAATCCATGAACTGCCAATTAAAAATCAGATGTTGCAGGGAAATCAAAGGAAATTTTGGGAACAATTATAAAGAAATTCACTCTCCTGCTGTAAGAGCAGCTGATAAGACACCTTTAATCATTTCGCTACAAAAGGAATGAGGAAGGGATACCTGGGTGGTTCAGTCGGTTAAGCATCTCATCCAACTCTTGACTTTGGCTCAGGTCATGATCTCAGGGTTGTAAGATTGAGCCCCACATTGGGCTTTGCACTGAGCATGGAGCCTGCTTGGATTTTCCCTTTCCTTCTCTCTCTGCCCCTCCTCCCACTTGTGCTTGCTCTCTCTCTCTCTTTCAAAAAAGGTACAGGGAAGGCTCCCATATGATTCATGGTGTATTTGTGTGTACAGATAATAATGTGAGTGCTGGACATGGTAACAGACACAAAGACCTTCCAAGATACCATATGAAATTGCAGAAACAAGCAACAAGTCTTGTCTCCTGTTAATGTCCCTTCCTTCACATTATTGTCACATGAGGTGGGAATATCATGTGTGTTTCTTACAACCTGCCCAACTGTATATAGTTGGCCTAAAACAGCACTGGGAACTGATATAGGGATAATATTGTGAAATATGGTCCTGGGGTGGTGGGGGGAGGCACATGTACACCTTTGAGGCAGGCTTAAAGATACACCCTTTTCTCTGAGATTTTCTGGATTCCACAAAGAGATAAAGTGATTTTTTCTTTTATTTATTTATTTTTTTAATAAGTAACCTCTACTCCCAATGTAAGACTTGAGCTCAGGACCTTGAGATCAAGAGTCGCATGCTCTAAGATTCTGTAAACTATTTCCTTAACATCTTTTCTTTAAATAGTTGCAGAACCTCAAATAGCTATGACTATGAGAATGGGCAATGTGGCACTGTCAATGGCCTGGCCCCAGAGAAGGAAGATTTGTACTACAGGGCCACAAAACATAGGGAGATGAGGTAGAAGAGGGTCGTCACATCCTTGGTTCCCTAAAATGGGCTTCAGAATGACATGAATACTATGGTCAAGACCATCTGGACACTGCTTCTGGCTCAAGGTAGTTTCTGAGTCACTTTATTGAGAGTGATGTAGTTTGTAAGATAGTATCAGAGAAAGGGGGACTTGGAGCTACCCACAAGGGGCCTAAAGGAGCAGTTTTCCAGTTGTTTCAACTGTATCCATAGTAAGAAAAGCATTTGTACTGTGACCCAGTATGCACAAATAGACTGTTAACTACAACACTTTTATCAGCTAATACTTACCTTACTAGGTGTAATGTACTCTGATAAATTCTTTTGTGTTCTGGTCCATTAATCTGTCTTGCTTTTTAAAAGCTGCTGATTTTGATAGAGTAACTTGATTTCAGACTCACTGACAGTTGAATCCTGCAGACTAGCCATATGTCTATAATCTATAGACACAGTGGTACTTAGTTTCATATGGTTATTAAAAACACAGGGTCTAGGGGCACCTGGGTGGCTCAGTTGGTTAAGTATCTGACTCTTGATTTTGGCTCAGGTTATGGTCTATGGGTGGTGAGATCGATCCCTGAGTCAGGCTCCTCACTCAGTGGGGAGTCTGCTTGAGATTCTCTCCCTCCCTTTCCCTCTGCCCCTCCCCACTCTGCTCTCTCTCTCTCTCTCTAGAAAAAAAGCAAAACAAAACAAAACCCCATAGGGTCTAGAACCAGATTAGGAGGGTTCATATCTAGTTCTTACAAGCTATGTGACCATGGGCAAGTTATTTAACTACTCTATGCCTCAGTTGTTTCTTTTGTAAAAGAAGGAATAGCAACTATCTTATAAATTAAAAGGTAATACATATCTGTATATGAGCCTCTGAGAAGTAAAAATTAGATATTTATCAATGAGAAAGCAAATAAGCTGATACTCCTATCACACTCACTATACACAGATCCTGGTTTTGGTTCCTTGAACACTAGTTTGCCCAAAGCACTGGTTTTTCTCTAGAAGCAACCAAGGGACCAAGGCCTGTGGTAGGGTGTGAACTTTATCAACCTCGCTTTGAGAAACATGAGAGCAGAATGGAAACCTAGAGTGAAAGGAAGCCAGGATGGTCTCGCTAACGGTATTAGAGGCCCATGGGGCCAGGGGGTGCAGGATGTGAGGGTTCCCTCACCAACACTTCACAAGGGGCCATTGCTCACATTAATCTATTAAAACTCACTAACTTCAGGGGTCTCCTTAGCATGTGCATCCCTCAGGTATTCTCTCCAGTGGGCAAAGTTTCTCTTTGTCCTCCAACTGGAATGCTCTATCTGGTTTGAAGCTGATTATTTGAGGAAACAGGACCAGTGGTTTGCTGCTTAGTTATAGAGAGTTGTTGTCCTCACCCACTGAAACAAGGTTCCTGAAGTTCTCCAGCATCACGTCCTGGTACAGGCTTATCTGGGTCTTGTCCAGTAGCGCCAACTCTTCCTCGGTGAAGACCACAGCCACATCCTTGAAGGTCACAGTTTCCTAAAACATTGAGCACATGCCAAATGGACCATCCACAGACGACCAGTGGCAGAAGAGCAGAGCTGGAAGATGTGTGGGTCATTAGGTTTTATCTTTCTGCTCCAAACTCTCCAGTTTAAACTCACTTTGTAGTGCTGGAGCCACCATTCTGCAAATCAAGCTTTCAATCTGAGAACTGGCTCTACGTGAGGTTCTGTCTGCCCCAAGGGGGCACAAGAGGAATTCTGCAAGGTTGGGGGAGAAAGAAGGGACTTGCTCCTGCCTGTTTGCCTTCTGTTCTGGTGTTACTGTTGGTGGCAGCAGTCCTTCTGGGTACCAATAGCTGAAGTCTGGGTCCTTGGCCCCTAGGTTTCTTCGCTGAGCTCAGAGACACCAGCCAGCCAGCACCCCCTCCTCACAATTCTGCATTTCAGCCCCACAAGGCCCCCCCCTCTAACTTCTCATAATTCAATCTCTCCCTTTGGTTCCCTCCACCAGGTTAGTAGTTACTTCCCAAAGTTGGTACTCCCATAATAGAGTTCTCTCTTTACCCATCAGTGTCTTGGCTCACAACTCCATGCCTAATCAACAATTCTATTGAATTCTTCCTGTTCAAATAGCCAGTGTTCAGGCACCTGGGTGGCTCGATAGGTTAAGTGTCTGCCTTCAGGTCAGGTCATGATCTCAGGGTCCTGAGATGGAGCCCTGCATGGGGCTCTCTGTTCAGTGGGGAGTCTGCTCATACCTCTCCCTCTGCCCCTTCCTCCCTGCTTGTGATCTCTCTCTCAAATAAATAAATTAAATCTAAAAAAAAAAAAAAAAAAAGCCAGTGTCCTTTTTATCCTGAATGGACCCTTACTAGTACAAAAAATTGAGAAACAGAAAAAATTCAAAGTTTTGTGTAGGCCAAGTTTCTCTTCTTTCCTCTGCATTGCTTATGTCCCCATTAACCATCCACAGTCACACAAAGAATGTTCCAGTA
Organism: Canis lupus baileyi; assembly: GCF_048164855.1. Taxonomy (NCBI): domain Eukaryota; kingdom Metazoa; phylum Chordata; class Mammalia; order Carnivora; family Canidae; genus Canis; species Canis lupus. The sequence goes on along the minus strand of NC_132838.1, from coordinate 111,379,236 downwards.
AACATCCATGAACATCTGTCTTTGAGCGCTTATAAGAGTATTTTTATAAAATAAATTCCTAGACCAGAGACTACTGAGTTACTTGGGTATGCGTATTTTACATTTTGACTGATATTGTCCAAATTGTCCTCCAAAAAGGTTGTGCTGATACATTGGCCTAGTAGTGTCTGGGTGTTCATTCCCTATCATACATCAAGACTGGATATTTTATTTTCTCTGTCATGGCAAATTAATCTATTTCTATTGGACTAAGCAGATAAGGCAATTAAGAGCGTTGGCTGCCAGACTTCTTAAAAAATAAAAAGGAAATTATGGGGAAAATTGGGAGCATTTGGGTATCAACTAAGTATTAAAAAACAGTGGAATCAGTAGTGGAATTTCTGGCTCATAGGGTAGTTCTATTTTTAATTTTGGAGGAACCTCCATTCTGTTTTCCATTGGGGCTGCACCAATTTTCATTCCCACCAACAGTGCATAAGGGTTCTTTTTTCTTCACATTCTGGCCAACACTTGTTATTTTTTGTGGTTTTGGTTTTAACCATTCTGACAGGTGTAAGGTTTTTTACTTGAGAGAGAAAGCGAGAGTGAGCGAGTGATCAGGAGAGAGAGCACAAGCAGAGGAAGGGGCTACAGGAGAGGGAGAAGCAGAATCCCACTGAGCAGGGAGCATGACACAGGGCTCCCTCCCAGGACCCATGATCCCAGGCCACTGGGATCATGACCTGAGCCAAAGGCAGATGGTTAACCAACTGAGCAACCCAGGTGCCCTATCACTGTGGTTTCAATTTGCATTTCCCTAATGATGAGTAATGTTGAGTGTCTTTTCATGTGTTTGTTGGTCATCTGCATGTCTTCTTTGGGAAAATGTTTGTGTACTCTGCCTATTTTTTAATTGGATTATTTGGGATTTTTTGGTGAGTTGTATAAGTTCTTTATGTATTTTGGATATTAACCCCTTATCAGAGATAGCATTTGCAAATATCTTCTCCCATCCAATAGGTTCTTTTTTGGTTTCTTGCTGGTTTCCTTCTCTGTGCAAAAGCTTTTTATTTTAGTGTAGTCTTAATGGTTTAATTTTGCTTTTGTTTTCCTTCCTAGAGGAGACATATACAGAAAAATGTTTCTATGGCTAATGTCAAAGAAATAACTGCCTATGTTTTCTTCTTGGATTTAATAGTTTCAGGACTCACATTTAGATCTTTAATCCACTTTGAGTTTATTTTTATGCATGGTATTTACCCAAAGGAAATGAAAATACTAATTCAGAAAGATAAATGGACCCCTATGTTCACTGCAACATTATTTACAATAGCCAAGATAATGGAACCAACCCAAGTGCCCACTGATATAGATGAATGGAGGATAAAGAAGATGTAGTATACATCTACAGTGGAATATTACTCAGCCATAAAAAGGAGTGAAACCTTGCCATCTGCAACCACATAGATAGATATAGAGAGAATAACACTAACTGAAACAAGTTACTCAGAGAAAGACAAATATCATATGATTTCACTCAAATGTGGAATTTAAGGGGAAAAAACAAACGATTAAAGGAAAAAAAGAGACAAACAAAAAACTAGATTCTTAAATACAGAGAATAAACTGGGGTTGCCAGAGGGGAGGTAGCGGGGAGGTGGGGAAACAGATAAATGGCATTAAAAGTACACTTATGGTGAGCACTGAGAAATGTATGGAATTGTTGAATCATTACATTGTACACCTGAAACTAATAAAATACTCTGTTAATTTTATCTGAATAAAAATATAAATTTCTTGAGTGTGATGACAATAATGTGGAAATGTAGGAAAACATTATTCTTAATAGATACATGCTATAGTATTAGGGATGAATAATGATGCCTGAAATTTATTCTCAACTGGGTCAGCAAAATGAAATATAGATATTATGTGTGTATATAGGTGTATTATGTACATTTGTGTAACTGTTAACAACTTGTGAATATAGGTGATTATGCATTACACTATTTTTTCCATTGTTCTATACATTAAAAATTTCCAAAATAAAAAACCGAAAACAGTAATCTAGTATTAACAGTCATCCCCTGGGGATCCCTGGGTAGCTCAGTGGTTTAGCACCTGCTTTTGGCCCAGGGCGTGGTCCTGGAGTCCCGGGATGGAGTCCCGCATCGGGCTCCCTGCATGGGGCCTGTTTCTCCCTCTGCCTGTGTCTCTGCCTCTCTCCCTCTCTCTCTGTGTCTCCAATGAATAAACAAATAAAATCTTTATTTTTATTTTTATTTTTTTAAATAAAATCTTTAAAAAAAAACCCCAGTCATCCCCTAGCCAAAAAAATAAATAAATAAAAATTTAAAATACTATCACTGCACTTATCACACTACCCAGTTACATGTTCTCTCAATAGACTCTGTACCTCAAAAATACTTCCAACTAAAGTTGTGAGTAGTTACAATGTATTTCACAAATAATTTATTACTAGCTATTGTTCAACAACCAAAACCTGACAATTATTTTTTTTTATTTTTTTTTTAAACCTGACAATTATTAAAAAAAAAAACTGGGGAGAGGCTTTTGAACTGCATGTTTGTGTACCCTCAAAATTCATATGTTGAAATCTTAACCCTCATAGTGACAGTATTAAAAGGTGAGGCCCAGAGGGAGGTAGTTAGGTCATGAGAGTGGAGCCTTATGAAGGGGATTAGTGCCCTTCTAAAAGATTTGCTAGAGTGCTGACCCCTTCTGCTATGTGAAGACACAGCAAGAAGAGGACGAACTATTAGTCAGAAAGCGGGCCTTCATCAAACACCAAATCTACCAGCTTCTTGATCTTGGATTTCTTAGTCCTCAGAGCTGAGAAAATAAGCGTCAGATGCTCTTAAACCACTCAGTAAGTTTTACCAGCACTGCTTTTCTCAGTGGATGATGAAAAAATGGAGTTGGAGTGAGTGGACCAGGAAGTACAGATACCCGACAGCCCACGTAGGACAGACAGTAGGAAAAAGGGGTTAGGAATGCAAGCTCAACCAGCCTAACTTCCTTCTCCTTTCTTGGCTCCAACTGTCTGGCAAAACAAAACACCCATTTCCCACCACCTTTTGCAGCAGGGTGGGTCCCTTGCTGGGATCCTATGCAGAGATTGCCATATGATGCAAGTACAAGGACAGTCCAAAAATATTAATAAACCAAATTTATAAACCAATACAGATATAATCAAAGACTATTTTTTTAAATTTTTATTTATTTATGATAGTCACACACACACAGAGAGAGAGAGAGAGAGAGAGAGAGAGAGGCAGAAACACAGGCAGAGGGAGAAGCAGGCTCCATGCACCAGGAGCCCGACGTGGGATTCGATCCCGGGTCTCCAGGATCACGCCCTGGGCCAAAGGCAGGCGCTAAACCGCTGCGCCACCCAGGGATCCCTAATCAAAGACTTTAAAATCCTTTTTTCTCAGCACACAGTATCATCTATGAAGTCTTCCTGTAAAATCTGGAACCTAAATTTATTCAAGCACATAGTGCTTCCACTTACAGAAAACGTTGTACCTAGAGGAACCCATTGAATTACACCAAAAAGCCAAAAAGAGGCATTTTTGAGATAAGGGAAAGATGATTATTGCCAAGGTATTAGATGATACCAAAGAATTACTGATAATCTCAGCCATTTTTTTTTTTTTTTGTATTTTCAATAGCAATAGCTACACTTTGCAATTTGGCAAAATTCCCTCATGCTCCCCAATTCCACTCAAGGACCAGTGTGTATTTCCTTGCCTCTTGACTTTGGATTTGGCCAAGTGATTTGTTCCAGTTCTGAGCCTGGGCCTTAAAAGGTCTAGCATGTTTCCACTTATTTCCTTGGTCCTCTGCCAGCACCCAACACATCTACACTAACCAATACAAAAACTGCTACCATAAGCAGAGCACTACCAAATAAATATCTCTGGCACTGACTTTGGGATCCAGCAGCAATACTTTGGGAAACTTATCAGAGGCTGGAGAAATGGTAGGGTGATACGGTGTGGAATATTTGGTAAAACAGCTGCTGGCAGTAATGTAGAAGAGGGAAAATGTACCTAATGGGACTCAGTGTGGACTCAGGCAAGATAGTTTCCAGGCATGGGCACCTGGGTGGTTCAGTGTTTGAGCATCTGCCTTTGGCTCAGGTCATGATCCCAGGGTCCTGGGATCCAGTCCTGCAAAGGGCTCCCTGAAGGAAGCCTTCTTCTCCCTCTGCTTATGTCTGTCTCTGTGTGTGTCTCTCATGAATAAATAAATAAAGATCTTTAAATTAAAAAAAAAAAAGATGGTTTCCAGGCAGAGGAAATGAGTGAGAGCTCATTTATTTTAGCTTGCACACAAGCTACTCTAAGAAAGTAATGAGCTCAGAACAAAATCAATATAAAATGAAATAACACCCAGGATCTTTTAAAATGTTTGGGACATCAAACTCTTGGTTTCAGCTCAGGTCGTGATCTTGGGATCATGAAATCAAGCCCTGCATCAAACTCCATCTCAACATGGAGTCTGCTTAAGCCTCTCTCTCTCAAATAAATAAACCAACCTTAAAATAAACAAAATGCTTCGGGAAAGAAAAAAGGAAAGTGAAAGAGATAGATTAAGCAGATGTGGCAAAATGCTGAACCTGCATTATGGGTACTACACACAGAGATTCATAGTACTATTTTCTCTTTTTGTGTATTTTCATAATTAAAACATTTTTCATGATTTAAAAAAAATCCTTGTTCTACCCTCTGATAGCCTTTTTTGATGCATCAACTTGGCTAGACTACAGTCCCATTATGGAAGCAAACATTAATCTAGGTGTTACTGTGAAAATATTTTGTAGATGTGATTAAATTCCATAATCAGATGACTTGGGAGGAAGACTATTTTTACATAATCTGGATGGGTGGGCCTGATCCAATCAGTTGAAAGGCCTCAAGACCTGAACTGAGGCTTCCCTAAGAAAATAAATTCTACCTGTAAACAGTAGCATCAGTCTAAGAGTTCTAGCCTGCCCTGGGACTTAACAATTTGCCTAGCCCTCATAGTCATATAAAATAAATCTCTTACAAATCTCAATATATATCTTATACTGTTTCTGCTTTACTGGTTGAACCCTGATGGATATGGATACATACACACTCAAATCTTGCTACTTCTGTGGACTGGACCCAGCGCTACTCCATGTGTAGTCATGTACAGGCACTTGGATGCTGTGGCAATACAACATTGCTCTAAGAGTTTCTGAATGCTGGGCTCTTGGATGGCTCAGTTGGTTGAGTGACCACCTCTTGATTTTGGCTCAGGTCATGAGCTCAGGGTAGTGGAATCCAGCCCGTCAGTCTCCATGCTCAGACTGCTTCTCTCTCCCTATTTTTGCCCCTCCCCCACCCACACTCTCTCTTTAAAATAAATAAGTATTTTTTTAAAGGGGCTCTGAACTCTTACTCTTGATTGCTATATTGATCTGCTCAGTGACAAGCAGCTCGTGGACTAGCACTTGTGTGCAAACCTCACTTGGAGTAGCACTGAACTAGACATCTGGACATCTCTGAGCCTGTTTCTTCATTTCTGCAAAGGGAGTAAAACCACCTATTTCATGCAGCTGTTATAAGCAAGGTAAAGTGCCTAACAGAGCTGTCACTCAAAAATGGGCGACCTCCTTTCAGAGAATAGAGGTATCTAGCTCCTCGAAGTGACAAGACCAAAAAAAAAAAAAAAAAAAAAAGTGACAAGACCTTCAAGAGAGAGAAAGGAAGCCCTAACTTACCTGGAATTTAATCATACTGTCTTTGTCTTGGAAAGAGCAGAATCCTGTGAAAGCAGAACTGCAAAGAAAGAATCCATGAGAACGTGGGTTTAATAAATTGTGAGCGAATCCTGGTTTCTCCTTACCTGTACAATTTTCACACACATTCTTCTCTCCCAAGATACCTTCACCTCTCTTCTCATTCCCAACACACTCCATCCTACCTCCTCAAGCCTTGTCCCCTGTCCCACTCCATCCAGATTCTCATGGATTCTCTCATCCTATCTCCCTCCCCAAGCTTCTGGGTCCACACTGCCACACTTTTTCATTTCTCAGACTTGTGAGTGTATTGGCATCACCTATATCCTAATTAACTCCGGATAAGAGGCTCTAGAATTTCTGACTTGGACAGTGATCTCAGGATGATGGGGGACCTTCCATTGATTGCACTTTCGCATACAATGCTTATTCTTGTGTAATTAGGACCTGTAAGCTGAAGAATTTTCAGTTAGCTAAGATTTTAACTCTTGGCTTCCAAAATGATTTCTCTTTCTCCAGTACCTGTCCTTATCCTCAGGAGCCCTGTGACTTTTTCAAATATGTGACGATATACCTAGGACATGAAAGGCACATGCTCTGCTCTGGACAAGCTCACAGGCTACTGAACTAGGAACTCTCTAAGACTGTAGGTGGACTGAAACAGGTAGATGGAAGCTATGGGAACTTGCTGCTCCACAACCACTCAGTTCTCTTCTCCATCCCACCTGTATCAGGGAATCCCCCTTGCCCTCTACCTTCTGGTTGAATTCAGCCAACAGGAAAAGTCAGCAGGTGGTCAGGGGAAGGGACAAAAGTAAAGTCAGAGTTTTTATTCACCCAGCTCTTCCCTTGGAGGTTGCTTTGGACTGACTCTGTTTCATGTCCTTTGACCAAAGGTCATAGTGCCTGTCAGTGGCCCTTGTCTCAAATCTTTCTCCAGGTCTGGCAACCACTTCCTCCTTAGCCCTTCCACCCTAGGGATGGTAAGTTACCCTGCTATGACCAGATCTGGGATATTGCAACATCCTTTCCTGATGACCATGCCCTGCCTGCACTTTTATAAACCGTCCCTTTATTTTAAGCTCTTCTCAAGTTATCATTTTGACTGTGGTGTTTATTTCCTGTCTGATAAACTCTGTAACCATGGTGGCCTCTGGCCTTTCAGGAAAAACTTAGGAGTATAAAAATTCTGCCTTAGAATGGGAACCTCAAAGATTACAAAATAAAACCCCAAAACCAGGTCTTTGTCCTCTCTATCCTCTCCAGTAATGCAGTTTAAAACTATCTGTGGTAGGAGGAAGGGCAAGATGGCGGAAGAGTAGGGTCCCCAAATCACCTGTCCCCACCAAATTACCTAGATAATCTTCAAATCATCCTGAAAACCTATGAATTCGGCCTGAGATTTAAAGAGAGAACAGCTGGAATGCTACAGTGAGAAGAGTTCGTGCTTCTATCAAGGTAGGAAGACGGGGGGGGGGGGGGGGGGGGTGGCGAAGAAATAAACAAAAGGCCTCCAAGGGGGAGGGGCCCCGCGAGGAGCCGGGCTAAGGCCGGGGCGAGCGCCCCCAGGACAGGAAAGCACCGTCATGGAGAAGCAGGAGCTGCACCAACCTTCCCAGGCGGAAAGGCGCTCGCAGGAAGTTAGAGCAGGACCCCAGGAAGGCGGGGATGCCCTCAGGCTCCCTGGTACACTAACAGAGCAACTGCGCACCGGGGAGAGTGCGCTGAGCTCCCTAAAGGGCTGCAGCGCGCGCACGCATTGACCCGGGAGCAGCTCGGAGGGGCTCGGGCGGCGGCTCCGCGGAGGGGGCTGCGTGGCCCCGGGAGCAGCTCGGAGGCGGCTCCGGCAGAGGAAGAGGCTCCATGCAGAGGGGGCTGTGCGGCTCCGGGAGCAGCTCGGAGGGGCTCGGGTGGCGGCTCCGCGGAGAGGGGGCTGCGCGGCCGGCCAGAGCGCGAATCCAACGGGCGCCGGGACACAGCCCAGGATCCGGCCTCCTCCCCCCTCTTCCCCAAAAGGAAGAGGCCGGGAGGGCCCAGGACCGCAAGGACGCTCCTGACCCCAGCTGGGATCAGTCGCCCCGCCCCGGAACATCCAGGCCCCTGCAGACGGAGAGGACAGCTCTGTAGTTACTGCGGGAGCTGAAGCCAGGGTTCCAGAACTGGCCGCCGCCACTGGGGTTGTTCCTCCTGGGGCCTCACGGGGTAAACAACCCCCACTGAGCCCTGCACCAGGCAGGGGGCAGAGCAGCTCCCCCAAGTGCTAACACCTGAAAATCAGCGCAACAGGCCCCTCCCCCAGAAGACCAACTAGAGGGACAAGTTCCAGGGGAAGTCAAGGGACTTAAGGTATACAGAATCAGAAGATACCCCCCCCTCTTTTTTTTTGCTTTTTGATTTCTGTTTGCTTCCCCCACCCTTTTTTTTCCTTTCTTTCTTTTTCTTTTTCTTTCTCTTTTTCTTCTTTTTTCTTTTTTTCTTCCTTTTTTCTTTTTTCTTTTTCTCCTTTCTTTCCTCTCTTTTTCTCCTTTTCCCAATACACCTTGCTTTTGGCCACTCTGCACTGAGCAAAATGACTAGAAGGAAAACCTCGCCTCAAAAGAAAGAATCAGAAACAGTCCTCTCTCCCACAGAGTTACAAAATCTGGATTACAATTCAATGTCAGAAAGCCAATTCAGAAGCACTATTATACAGCTACTGGTGGCTCTAGAAAAAAGCATAAAGGACTCAAGAGACTTCATGACTGCAGAATTTAGAGCTAATCAGGCAGAAATTAAAAATCAATTGAATGAGATGCAATCCAAACTAGAAGTCCTAACGACGAGGGTTAACGAGGTGGAAGAATGAGTGAGTGACATAGAAGACAAGTTGATGGCAAAGAGGGAAACTGAGGAAAAAAGAGACAGACCATTAAAAGACCATGAAGATAGATTAAGGGAAATAAATGACAATCTGAGGAAGAAAAACTTACGTTTAATTGGGGTTCCCGAGAGGACTGAAAGGGACAGAGGGTCAGAATACGTATTTGAACAAATCATAGCTGAAAACTTTCCTAATCTGGGAAGGGAAACAGGCATTCAGATCCAGGAAATAGAGAGATCCCCCCCCCCACTAAAATCAATAAAAACCGTTCAACACCTCGACATTTAATAGTGAAGCTTGCAAATTCCAAAGATAAAGAGAAGATCCTTAAAGCAGCAAGAGACAAGAAATCCCTGACTTTTATGGGGAGGAGTATTAGGGTAACAGCAGACCTCTCCACAGAGACCTGGCAGGCCAGAAAGGGCTGGCAGGATATATTCAGGGTCCTAAATGAGAAGAACATGCAACCAAGAATACTTTATCCAGCAAGGCTCTCATTCAAAATGGAAGGAGAGATAAAGAGCTTCCAAGACAGGCAGCAACTGAAAGAATATGTGACCTCCAAACCAGCTCTGCAAGAAATTTTAAGGGGGACTCCTAAAATTCCCCTTTAAGAAGAAGTTCAGTGGAACAATCCACAAAAACAAGGACTGAATAGATATCATGATGACACTAAACTCATATCTCTCAATAGTAACTCTGAACATGAATGGGCTTAATGACCCCATCAAAAGATGCAGGGTTTCAGACTGGATAAAAAAGCAGGACCCATCTATTTGCTGTCTACAAGAGACTCATTTTAGACAGAAGGACACCTACAGCCTGAAAATAAAAGGTTGGAGAACCATTTACCATTCAAATGGTCCTCAAAAGAAAGCAGGGTAGCCATCCTTATATCAGATAAACTAAAATTTACCCCAAAGACTGTAGTGAGAGATGAAGAGGGACACTATATCATACTTAAAGGATCTATACAACAAGAGGACTTAACAATCCTCAATATATATGCCCCGAATGTGGGAGCTGCCAAATATATAAATCAATTATTAACCAAAGTGAAGAAATACTTAGATAATAATACACTTATACTTGGTGACTTCAATCTAGCTCTTTCTATACTCGATAGGTCTTCTAAGCACAACATCTCCAAAGAAACGAGAGCTTTAAATGATACACTGGACCAGATGGATTTCACAGATATCTACAGAACTTTCCATCCAAACGCAACTGAATACACATTCTTCTCAAGTGCCCATGGAACTTTCTCCAGAATAGACCACATACTGGGTCACAAATCAGGTCTGAACCGATACCAAAAGATTGGGATCGTCCCCTGCATATTCTCAGACCATAATGCCTTGAAATTAGAACTAAAACACAACAAGAAGTTTGGAAGGACCTCAAACACGTGGAGGTTAAGGACCATCCTGCTAAAAGATGAAAGGGTCAACCAGGAAATTAAGGAAGAATTAAAAAGATTCACGGAAACTAATGAGAATGAAGATACAACTGTTCAAAATCTTTGGGATGCAGCAAAAGCAGTCCTAAGGGGGAAATACATCGCAATACAAGCATCCATTCAAAAACTGGAAAGAACTCAAATACAAAAGCTAACCTTACACATAAAGGAGCTAGAGAAAAAACAGCAAATAGATCCTACACCCAGAAGAGAGTTAATAAAGATCCGAGCAGAACTCAACGAAATTGAGACCAGAAGAACTGTGGAACAGATCAACAAAACCAGGAGTTGGTTCTTTGAAAGAATTAATAAGATAGATAAACCATTAGCCAGCCTTATTAAAAAGAAGAGAGAGAAGACCCAAATTAATAAAATCATGAATGAGAAAGGAGAGATCACTGTCAACACCAAGGAAATAAAAACGATTTTAAAAACATATTATGAACAGCTATACACCAATAAATTAGGCAATCTAGAAGAAATGGACGCATTCCTGGAAAGCCACAAACTACCAAAACTGGAACAGGAAGAAATAGAAATCCTGAACAGGTCAATAACAAGGGAGGAAATTGAAGCAGTCATCAAAAACCTCCCAAGACACAAAAGTCCAGGGTCAGATGGCTTCCCAGGGGAATTCTATCAAACGTTTAAAGAAGAAACCATACCTATTCTACTAAAGCTGTTTGGAAAGATAGAAAGAGATGGAGTGCTTCCAAATTCATTCTATGAGGCCAGCATCACCTTAATTCCTTTCTTTTTTTTTTTTTTATTTATGATAGTCACAGAGAGAGAGAGAGAGAGAGAGAGAGAGGCAGAGACACAGGCAGAGAGAGAAGCAGGCTCCATGCACCGGGAGCCTGACGTGGGATTCGATCCCGGGTCTCCAGGATCGCGCCCCGGGCCAAAGGCAGGCGCCAAACCGCTGCGCCACCCAGGGATCCCCGCATCACCTTAATTCCAAAACCAGACAAAGACTCCACCGAAAAGGAGAATTACAGACCAATATCCCTGATGAATATGAATGCAAAAATTCTCAACAAGATACTAGCCAATAGGATCCAACAGTACATTAAGAAAATTATTCACCATGACCAAGTAGGATTTATCCCCGGGACACAAGGCTGGTTCAACACTTGTAAAACAATCAGTGTGATTCATCATATCAGCAAGAGAAAAACCAAGAACCATATGATTCTCTCATTAGATGCAGAGAAAGCATTTGACAAAATACAGCATCCATTCCTGATCAACTCTTCAGAGTGTAGGGATAGAGGGAACATTCCTCAACATCTTAAAAGCCATCTACGAAAAGCCCACAGCAAATATCATTCTCAATGGGGAAGCACTGGGAGCCTTTCCCCTAAGATCAGGAACAAGACAGGGATGTCCACTCTCACCACTGCTATTCAGCATAGTACTGGAAGTCCTAGCCTCAGCAATCAGACAACAAAAAGACATTAAAGGCATTCAGATTGGCAAAGAAGAAGTCAAACTCTCCCTCTTCACCTATGACATAATACTCTACATAGAAAACCCAAAGCCTCCACCCCAAGATTGCTAGAACTCATACAGCAATTTGATAGTGTGGCAGGATACAAAATCAATGCCCAGAAATCAGTGGCATTTCTATACACTAACAATAAGACTGAAGAAAGAGAAATTAAGGAGTCAATCCCATTTACAATTGCACCCAAAAGCATAAGATACCTAGGAATAAACCTAACCAAAGAGGTAAAGGATCTATACCCTAAAAACTAGAGAACACTTCTGAAAGAAATTGAGGAAGACACAAAGAGATGGAAAAATATTCCATGCTCATGGATTGGCAGAATTAATATTGTGAAAATGTCAATGTTACCCAGGGCAATTTACACGTTTAATGCAATCCCTATCAAAATACCATGGACTTTCTTCAGAGAGTTAGAACAAATTATTTTAAGATTTGTGTGGAATCAGAAAAGACTCCGAATAGCCAGGGGAATTTTAAAAAAGAAAACCATATCTGGGGGCATCACAATGCCAGATTTCAGGTTGTACTACAAAGCTGTGGTCATCAAGACAGTGTGGTACTGGCACAAAAACAGACACATAGATCAATGGAACAGAATAGAGAACTCAGAAGTGGACCCTGAACTTTATGGTCAACTAATATTCGATAAAGGAGGAAAGACTATCCGCTGGAAGAAAGACAGTCTCTTCAATAGATGGTGCTGGGAAAATTGGACATCCACATGCAGAAGAATGAAATTAGACCACTCTCTTGCACCATACACAAAGATAAACTCAAAATGGATGAAAGATCTAGATGTGAGACAAGATTCCATCAAAATCCTAGAGGAGAACACAGGCAACACCCTTTTTGAACTCGGCCACAGTAACTTCTTGCAAGATACATCCACAAAGGCAAAAGAACCAAAAGCAAAAATGAACTATTGGGACTTCATCAAGATAAGAAGCTTTTGCACAGTAAAGGATACAGTCAACAAAACTAAAAGAACCTACAGAATGGGAGAAGATATTTGCAAATGACATATCAGATAAAGGGCTAGTTTCCAAGATCTATAAAGAACTTATTAAACTCAACACCAAAGAAACAAACAATCCAATCATGAAATGGGCAAAAGACATGAAGAGAAATCTCACAGAGGAAGACATAGACATGGCCAACATGCACATGAGAATATGCTCTGCATCACTTGCCATCAGGGAAATAAAAATCAAAACCACAATGAGATACCACCTCACACCAGTGAGAATGGGGAAAATTAACAAGGCAGGAAACCACAAATGTTGGAGAGGATGCGGAGAAAAGGGAACCCTCTTACACTGTTGGTGGGAATGTGAACTGGTGCAGCCACTATGGAAAACTGTGTGGAGATTCCTCAAAGAGTTAAAAATAGACCTGCCCTACGACCCAGCAATTGCACTGTTGGGAATTTACCCCAAAGATACAGATGCAATGAAACGCCGGGACACCTGCACCCCAATGTTTATAGCAGCAATGGCCACAATAGCCAAACTGTGGAAGGAGCCTCGGTGTCCATCGAAAGATGAATGGGTAAAGAAGATGTGGTTTATGTATACAATGGAATATTACTCAGCCATCAGAAACGACAAATACCCACCATTTGCTTCAACGTGGATGGAACTGTAGGGTATTATGCTGAGTGAAGTCAATCGGAGAAGGACAAACATTATATGTTCTCATTCATTTGGGGAATATAAATAATAGTGAAGGGGAATATAAGGGAAGGGAGAAGAAATGTGTGGGAAATATCAGAAAGGGAGACAGAACATAAAGACTCCTAACTCTGGGAAATGAACTAGGGGTGGTGGAAGGGGAGGAGGGCGGGGGGTGGGGGTGAATGGGTGATGGGCACTGAGGGGGGCACTTGACGGGATGAGCACTGGGTGTTATTCTGTATGTTGGTAAGTTGAACACCAATAAAAAATAAATTTATTTAAAAAATAAAATAAAACTATCTGTGGTAAAGGACAAGTTTCATATTATTTTCACTAATATTTTGGTAAAATACAGTTTAAAAGAAATTTATAGAAAAAGGAAATACAGAGACATAAATTTCAAGCCCATTTAAAAGTGATTAAAGGGTACTTGGGTGGTTCAGTTGTTCAGTGTCTGCCTTTGGCTCAGGTTGTGATCCTGGGGTCCTGGACTCAAGACCCACATTGGGCTTCCCACAGGAAGCCTGCTTCTCCCTCTGCCTATGTCTCTGCCTCGCTCTCTGTGCATCTCGTTAATAAATAAAATCTTTAAAAAAATAAAAATAAAATTCGAGTAATCAATCATCATATGATCACTGAAACTGTTCTACAAATTTTTAAATGTATACACTCAATTTCTGAAATTATCTGGTCATAGAGCAGTAACATTTAGTTCTCCAACTGCCACCAGCCTGGTGGCCTTCCTTTGAGCTGCATGTTCTAGCAGCTTACAGGGTGACAGAATCAGGTTAATAGAATATGAATTGACTTTTTGCAAATTTTCACTCTTCCACCCCTCCTTCACTGCCTTTATTAGAAAGCTTCAATCACCCTTATTCTGGGCTCCAACAAAGATTTGCTAAATCTCGTAGTACGGTGTCAATCACATAGTTTTATAAAACCTACCAAGTAACATTTCTCTCTAACCCTGTCCCAAAAAAACCTATAAATCCTGAAGACAAAACCAAGCCTTAGTCCTTTATCTGCTGTACCTGGTAAAGATCCTGCCATTTATCAAGCACTCAGAGTTTCTTGAGATTAACAAACACATAAATAGAATCTGCTCTGATATACTAGGTGCTCATGCAAAGACACAAGCACACCAGGTTCTCCTCTTCCAAAATCTGTTCTCCCTGAAGAGCCAGCAATGGGTCAGGTTGATTTACATGCACACATGGACACACATGCACTCACACATATATGGGATGGAGTTTGGTTTCCTAGATTTCTGGTTTCAAGCCCTCCCTGCTTTTATAAAGTTGGGACCTGGTAGGAACCAGATGGCACATTCGAGTTTGAGGCAGGCAATTGATAAACAGACTACTTACACAGTGGTGTAGGCTGGGTGTAAGGAAACCACAGGGGAGAAGGCACTATGCTGGGAGTGACAGGAAGGTGTCATTACTACTTCTGGGCCTGAAGGGGTAACAGGAGGGGGATTCCCTGGAGCTGGAACAGAGTACTGTGTGCAAAATGTCCTTGGCAGGAACTGTAACTTTTTGTTGAGAAGTGCAGCCAGCCTATAGAGAGAGAACTGGAGGACTGGATACTCCAACTCACTCTTCTCTCTCTCTCCAAACTCCCAGGTTCTGACTTCCCACTGACTGAAGACAACCAGGCCAGATGGCCGGCTAAAAAGGTAAAGTGGAACTGGAAGTGGGAAACAAAGAGAATGTGGTGCATGATGCCCTGAGACCCTGCCCAGGTGTATGCAGCTCTCCCCCGCAAATGCTCCTCTCACTCACTCAATCTGATCATCACTCTTATCTGAGTCACTGCAGCAGGATAGAGACCAGGTATTCATAGAAACGTCATTTTTAAAAAAGATTTCATTTATTTATTCATGAGAGACACACAGAGAGAGGCAGAGACACAGGCAGAGGGAGAAGCAGGCTCCCCAGGGGGAGCCTGATGCAGGACTCAATCCCAGACCTGAGGATCACACCCTGAGCCAAAGGCAGACACTGAACCACTGAGCCACCCAGGTGCCCCACAGCAACCTCTTGAGGGGAAGAGGATCCATGGGGAAAGCAGCAGTTGAATTTGGAACTGCAATTGCCCAGAAACACAGTCAGAATTCTAAGCCCCAAGTTCTTCCCCAAAATCCTGCTTCTAAATTCCTGGCTCTTTTTCTTAGAATTTCTAGAGGATCCAGGATGAGGAGAGAGACTAACCTGAACTCTTTCGGATGTACCTAGCAATCCTGTGTAATCACCTGGGGAACAGGATAAAGGCCATTTCTTCCATGTGCATGAGAGTAAATGTCATGTGATAATGACAAAAGTGTCTATCTGTGGATCTGTGAGTATCTGAGCCAAAGGACTCTATGAGATCTAACTTCAGCTCTAAGGGCCTGTGGCAGGGCTATCTCTTGTCTATGCTCATTTACCTTTGGACTGATTAGAAAAATGCATCCCTTCTTTAAGATGCTTTTCTCCCACCTGTTGGAAAATTCTTATACTACTTTTGTTAGAACAAAGAAACAAAGCACTTTTGCTGCTACTTGTTGAAAAACTGTGTGTGTTTTCTATGTGAATGGCACAGCTTCAATGTGGTCTCCTTGTGCAGAATCCAACCTGCACAAATGTATACAGCAGTCATACCCTCAGAAAGCTTATCCAAAATCCTAAGGCTGGGGGTGTCTGGGTAGCTTAGTCAGTTGAGCATACAACTCTTAGTTTCAAGCTCAGGGTTATGATCTCATGGATCAAGCCCCATGTCAGGCTTTTTGTTGAGTAGGGAATCTGCTTGAAGATTCCCTCCTTCTGCCTCTTCCTCATTCTTTCAAATAAATAAATCTAAAAAAAAAAAAAAAAGACAAAAAACAAAACAACAACTAAAATCTCTAAAGGGTGTCTGGGCGGCACAGTCAGTTAAGCATCCAACTCTTGGTCAGGTCACAATCTCAGGTCACAATCTCAGGGTCCTGGGATCAAGCCCCACATGGGGCTCCACGCTCAGTGGGGTGTCTGCTTGAGACACTCTCTCCCTCTGCCCCTCCCTACCCCCACATGCTCTCTCGAATAAATAAATCTTTAAACAACAAACAAACAAAATGTAAGACTGGTGAGGCATGGCTGTGTGAATGTGACAAAGCCCATCACTGGCCAGTCCAAGTGACTACAAAGGACAGGACTATGGGAGAGTTTTCTTTTTTCTTTTTTTCTTTTTCTCTTTTTTTTTTTTTTTTTAGTTTTCTTTTTTAAAAAATTTTATTTATTTATTCATGAGAGACACACAGAGAGAGTCAGAGACACAGGCAGAGGAAGAAGCAGGCTCCCTGCAGGAAGCCCAATGTGGGACTTGATCCCAGGACCCCGGGATCATGACCTGCGCCAAAGTCAGATGCTTAACCACTGAGCCACCCAGGCACCCCTGGGAGGGCTTTTCTAATGATCTTCCCAAATTCCCTGTCCATGGGAATCATTCTTATTTCTTTGGTCAGATCACAAGATCTTGTACTGACACCCACTATAACTCTTCACATTGTACGGCAATTTTTCTGGTTACTTTTTGTTTTCTCTCCTGTAATGTGTGCTTTTGATGAGTGGAAATTATGCTAGTCATGTACATGTAGCAATAGGTGCCAAATAGATGAATGAATGGAGAAGTTTGGGCCTTTGCCAGACTTAATTCTCAGACTGAAAAGATCAGATCACGAGATCAGAAGTGCAAGGAAAACTGCCTGTATGTGACCCACGCATTCAGTGCTGACTCAGAAAAGGCAGCAGAGCTTAGCTGTTTAAAAAAAAAAAAAAAAAAAAAAGTAGACTCTGAGACCAGTCTGCCTAGGTCTGAGGCCTGGCTTCACCATCCATTGGCTGTGTGCCCTTGGGCAAACTATCTCCTGGTGCCTCAGTTTCTTCCTGTGTATAAGACAGGATGTTGAGAGAACCTATTTCTTAGTGTTGTGTGGGAACTCAGTAAGTCATTACACGTGAAGCTCTCAGAGCAGTGTCTAGTGTACAACAACCAATCAATACGTGTTGGCTCTTGGGTACAGGGTTGCATGCTAAGAGCCCCAGATGTAAAAGTAAAATTCAGTCCCTGATCTAAAAGTAGGCAAACGAGGAGGCAGAGAGGTGAGCAAATAAATTCACTGGGATGTGAGAAGGACTGCAACAGACATTCCACATAACTGAACAAAGACCCAAGGAACAGGAATCCAACACAACCCCTCCTGGTCAGGGAGGCTTTTGAGAGATGATAATTGAGCTGTGTAGTTGATGCCTGAAGAAACAATAAGCACTTGCCAAACTCACAAGGAAGGAAAAGGCTAATGAGCAACAATGGCAGTGTGGGCAAAACACACACACACACACACACACACACACACACACACACACACACACACACGTGGGGTCCCATCAAAGGCCAGGACACACTGAGTACAGACCAGAACGCAGACTCACAGGGCAGGGTGGCTAGGATAATGCGGGAACATGAACAGGGGCCAAATCCTGGAGAATCTCAGAGTCTAAACGCTGTATTACTACTATTACCATCCTTCAAGTCCCAGTTTGGGTATTACTTCTTCAGGAAGTCCTCCTTGATAACCATCACCATTTTAGGTACTATCTTCATCTGTTCAAGCTGCTATAACAGACTACCACATACTGAGTGGCTTATAAACAACAGAAATTTATTTCTCATAGTTCTGGAGGCTGGAAGTCCAAGATGAGGGTGCCAGCACCATTAGGTGAGGGCCCTCTTCTGGATCACAGACTTCTTGTATCTTCACATGGCAGAATGGGCAGGGGAGTTCTCTAGAGCCCCTTTCATAAGGGCATTGATCTAGTTCATGGGGGCTCTGCCTTCATGCCATGACCACTTTTCAAAGCCTACCTCTTAATACCATCATATTGGGCCTTAGGATTCCAACATATGAATTTCAGAGGATACAAATATTGAGACCATGGCAGATATGTACTGTGGCTGGCATTTCTCCTATTATAACACTATACGACAGCTGCTTAATCATCTTCCACCTTCGGCTATAAGCTCAGAGAGAACAAGAATGGCATTTCTTCCTTCAACACATATTTCTTAAGTGCGTACTATATGCGAGGCAGTGATCCAGACACTGGAGATATAGGGCTATGAAGGAAAAAATTGTGGCAGGAGGATAGGAAATGAAATGGGGTGGTCAGGAGAAGACTCACGGGGGTGATCTGTAGGTAAAGGCCCAACAAAGTCAGGGAATGAACAATACAAACATGTGTCTGAAGAGCATTCTAGACAGAGGGGACAGCAAGTGAGCATCAACACCCAGAAGTGGCAGCATACATGGCATGTGGCTGAAGTGAAATGAGTCAGGGAATGAGCCATCAGACATGAAATAGAAGTAAACATGAGCCAGATGGAATGCAGTCTTCTAGGCTGTTTTAAGGACTTTGGCTGTTACCTTCATTAGATGGGAACAATGGAATGATTCTGAACTTGATAACTACATGATGTAATGTAGTTATCAACAGGATTTCTCTGGCTGCTGTTAAGAATGGACTAAGGAAGGCAAGAAGGAGAGCAGGAAGACCAGGTAGGAGGTTATCATGATAATCCCAGCAAGGGACGATGGTGCCTTGGGTCAGGGAAGTAGCGGTGGAGGCAGTGAGAAATTGCTGGGGTCTGCTTTTATATTGAAGATACAGTCAATGGGATCTGCTGATCACTTGCATCTGGGGTGGAAAGCAGGGAGAGGAGGCTCTGGCCTCAATGACTCAAAGGATGGAGCTGCCATTAACAGAAATGGGGAAGGTTTTATAGCGGCCAGTTCTGTAGAGGATCAGGAGCTCAGTTTTGGAAATATTAGGTTTGAGGTGTTGAAAAACACACCTATGTTTGCAGAGATAGAAGATAAAATTATCCCATTCTCAAAAGGAAAGAAGAGACATAAAATACCTATGAATCAGTTTCATTACAAAAAGAAGAAAACTTCAGGATTTTATTGAAACATCTGACGCTCTGACCACACCCCTGAACTCACAGTGACTCCCAGGGCCCAGGGGTCTAGTTTGAGGGGGAATTCGCAACATCTAGCCACCACATACTATACGCAACTACAAGTAAATCCAACTTTTTCTGCTTTCTCAGGGCACTTCCTAGCTGGTTAACTGGAAAATTGTTTCAAAAATATTTTATCATAAGAATTTCAAACACATGCAGAGGTAGATAGAATAGTCTAATGAACCCCCAGGTACCAATCATGCAGTTTAAGCAATTATCAACACTTGGTCTCTCTTGTTTTAACTATACCTCTACCCACTGCCCACATACATATTATTTGGAAGCATATCCCTGACACCATATTCACCATATTGTGTAATCCAGAAATACTTCATTATGTTGTTCTAAAAGATATGAAATAGTTCTAAAAGTGCTAATATCACACCTAAAATAATTAACATCAATTCTCTGATTTTATCAAATGTAGAGTCACTGTTCAAATTTCTAATTTTTAAAAATTTTATTTATTTATTCATGAGACACACACACACACACAGAGGGAGAGAGAGAGAGGCAGAAACACAGGCAGAGGGAGAAGCAGGCTCCCTGCAGGGAGCCCAATGAGGGACTTGATCCCCAGACCTCTGGCATCACGCCCTGAGCCAAAGGCAGATGCTCAACTGCTGAGCCACTCAGATGCCCCTCAGATTTCTAATTTGTTGACAGCAATTGAGCAATCTGCCATTTGCTCTGTATCCCATAAGCCTCAAAGTCTCCATTCCCTGCCTCACTACATGCAAGGTGAGGATGGGGTTTATAATTTGAGGCAATTCTCTTCAAACAGTATTCAGAGACCAGATTTCTAATCAGAGAGAGGAGAAAAGTCAAGAGGTAAGCAGAAAGAGTTAGGGGTCCCCCAAGAAAGAGGAGACATAGCTTCTTGACATAAAAAAAGTCAGTTCAGTCATTCTAGGTCCTGGCCATCTTGAGATCTAAGCCTGACTGGCACTATGCCCAAAGCACCTTCCTCACAGAACTTCCTGGGATATGTTGAAATTGCACAATAGACCTCAGTAGTTAGTAATTTAAAGGAACAAAAAAGGGGCACCTGCTGGGCTCAGTGGTTGAGCATCTGCCTTTGGCTCAGGTGTGATCCCGGGGTCCTTGGATCGAGTCCCGCATCGGGCTCCCCGCGGGGAGCCTACTCCTCCCTGTTTGTCTCTGCCTTTCTCTGTGTGCTTTTCATGAATAAATAAAATCTTTTTTTTTTTTTATTAAAGGAACTTAAGAGTATAAAAATAAACAGTCACTATCAAGCTGGAGATAGCCTGCTCAGGTCAGGAACAATCAATCAATGGTAAACTCTATGGTGCTGATTCCAAAGTGAAGTGAGGGGAAGCACACTCTTGAGTTATCTTTTTAGGATCTAAAGCCACTTGAGCACCGAGATACCAGACCAACTGGATCCAGAGAACTGATGATGCTGACCCTTGCCCTCATGACTTTGATTAGACCTGGGCTCTGTTACCTTAGGGATGACTTTTGTCCCCCAATTCCAGGCTGAATTTCTCATTGCACGCAAGCCCCTTCATGAATATGTATGAGCCATTAGCTTAAAACTTCCCCAGTTTTGTTATTCCAGGAGACCCTGCTTTGGAAAATACCGCCCGCCCCCCCCCCCGTCCCCTTTACTTGTAGCAAGGAAAATCCTTCCTTTTCCTATAATCCGGCTTTAGTTGTGTCTTTTGCCTCAACACCCACCAAGTAGTGAACAAAGATGGATTTTGGGTAACAAAGATGCCCCCCTAGAGTCGGACCTGCCAAGTCCCAAACTCGGAGATCCAAGACTCAAGAGAAATCTGCCAAATCCCAAACTTCAGAATCCAAGAGCATCTAGGGCTGCTGAGCCAAGCGAGGCCAGGAATGAGGAGCCCAAGCCGTCCCCACACTCGGGGATGACGGCCGGAGCCAATCCCTCTCCACAGTCAGGGGATGCTTGGCCCAAACCGTTAACCCTCAAACCTGAGCCAACGCCCTCCTGTGCCGGTCCCGGGCCAGAGACGCACATTCCGAGACTGACAGCAACCCCGACGCGGGGACGCACAGCCCCGATCCCGAGCCTGCAGAGGCGCTGCCGGAGTCAGTTCCCCCAAACCCGGCTCCAGTCCTCCCACCTCCTCCCAGGGAATGCCGGGCGACCCCCTCGACACTCCGCCCCGCCCAGGAGGCTCCTCCATTGGCCACCAGTCCCCGCTTCCAACTCCTCCCACACGTCGATAGGGCCGGTCCCAGCAACACACACACCTTTCCCCCTCCTCGCTCGGGACGCCTCCGAAGGGGGGCGCGGTCCCGGCCTGACTCACCTCAGCGCCCCGAACAATGCCGCCCACAGCGAGCTCCCGGGCCCACAGCGCAGGCGCGAGAAGCCTGTGGACTACAATCCCCAGAAGCCCCTGCGCCGCCGTAGAAACCGCACGTGGGGTAGGGGTGGCAGTCTGGGGATCCGTGGCCCTCTTGCCGGGCCACCTGTGCTCTGCCCATTTATCTAAAACAGTAATAACAATCCGAATAGTGATAAAATAAGCGAAATGTTAACAATAATTAAGACAAATCATTCTCTGCCCATGATATAAAGGAGGGGCAAGATTCAATATCCTATCACCCGCAAATGAGCAATTATTCCCATTTTAATTATTACTTTTAAGGATTTTATCTATTAGAGAGCACAAACGGGGAGTGGCAGGCAGAGGGAGAGGGAGAAGCAGGCTCCCCACGGAGCAGGGAGCCCAACACCACTGGACTGGATCCCAGGACTCTAGGATCATGACCTGAGCTGAAGGCAGATGCTTAACACTACCTGGGCAACCCGGCTGCCTCCCCCATTCTAATGAAAAACCCTTACAGGTTCTTAATCTGCGGACATACTAATTTTAACACATGCAATTTTTCAATTAAAACTTAAATACCTTTTCCATTTCTATTGAAGACACTCTGGAAAATCTTCCGCACTTGAGAGCTGACAGTCCCATCATGTTTCCCTTTCTCTAGAGAAGCAGAATCAACCACCAGTGCCTTCTGTTTTGAATCAGGGGTCAGCACGAGTCTGGGTAGGTGGGAGTCTTATAAGAGACATATTTCCACAAATCACGAAGACATGGAAAGTTTTTATATTCCCTTGGAGAAGCCTCCCCCGTTGGGACTTATTTTTTGCATTTTAAGATTACTGTTAAAGTATCTTTTTTTTTGTGCCTTCATGGAGTAAGAAAACTGAATAATTATTTCACTAGAGGCCCACAGTTCTGGCCTGGAAGAAAGGACTGAAAAACGGGTGAGAACATACTCTCTTTTTTGCCAGCCCAGGTCCTAAACCAGGCAGATAATTGAAGAGCCCCCACCACCAAGCAGTGAGCAGGAGCTGAAGTTTAATATCCAGCTATACAGCTTGGTGTTGCAACTCATGGCACATAAAGGGGACAGTGAAGTTCTTCTGGCCTAGCCCTTCACATTAGTTTCATCGGGATCTTAAAAAAAAAAAAAAAAAAAAAATCTAGTAAGATCTGCCAGAGATGGGAGTCACCCTTAATTTTGGCAGATCTTAAAACAGTCTATTGGATGGAGGAGGATGTTTAACAAATGCCTTGATAATAACTGCAATAACTATGTCAATCTTCCACATCTGTGTTAACTTATTCCCTTTCAGCCTCTCCTTTTTGACCTCATCTTCTACTACTGGGGTTAAATGGGTGACAGGCATTAAGGAGGGCACATGAGCTGACATGTTGTGTTTCGGCGACAGACAGGCAGACGCAAAAGGAGGGCACATGATATAATGAGAACTGGCTGTTATATGCAATTCTACCCCTGAAACTAAACAAACACAAAAAAATTTTCAAATTTTGGAGCTTTTAAAAATAAATAAATAAAACTAGAGGGGAAAAAAAAAGAATCTGCCATCATCCTTTGGAAATCCATTTAGTGAACTTTTCAACCACAAACCTTGAGAGTCTGAGCTGCAGGGATGGTGTCTACATTTGTTCTTTGGCTATAAAACTCACTCCACGACTGGAACGATGCAGCTGCTTTTCCAAAAAACACCTGAGATCTTTTTTCCAGGCCCCTTCAGAAAGCTAACCATTTCAGCTATCGCCACTTTGCTTCTGACCCCCAGACATGTTCTTTATTCATTTAGATAGAAAGTGGCCCTTTCCCCACCTTCCTATAGGCAGCAGAGAGGAGCTCAGCCCACACAGTGCCCCAGGTCTCCCGTCTCCCAGATGAGGAAGTCAGAGTAGAGGGAACACACGGAGGTGTACTGCCCTCTGTGAAGCCATGGTTGGGGGTGCAGGTCCCAGGGAGCCAGGATGCAGTGTGGAGCACCAAAGCTCCTCCCAAGTATCCAGACCACCCTCATTTCTGACCATGCCAACAAAAATTATGCAGCCTCTGAAAGTATCTGTCACAAATTTCTCAGTTCATTGCATACCATATATTTGGCAGTAGGTGCTAAGTAAACAGTAGAAAGAAAAGGCAACAACAAAATTATAGAGGTTATGACATGGATCTTTGACCATAAGGCACCGTTCCATCCGATTAATTTTTTAAAAAATAGCTTTACTATTGTTATAAAATTGATATATACTTTGTTAAAAAGTGAAACACATAAAAGTACACGAATATATTACACATCCTGCATCCCACTTACTAGAGATAGGCATAGTATGATAGAGATATCATACTAACCTTTCATAAATTTTTTTCTTTCTCTCTCAATAAACATACACACACAAAAAACTATTAACAAAATAGGGTCATACTAAAATTATTCTACAACTTTCCTGGCTCACAAAATAGTTTATGGGCAATCTTCAATGTCAACGTAGGTGTACTTGAGCATTTTAAGTGATTTTCACTCATTTACATGTGCCTTAACTTATTACACTTGGAGTATTAACATCTTTTTTTCTATAGTAAGAAAACGCTAAGAAACTCAGCCATATGCATACATCTTTTTCCACATGTGCAATTATCTCCCAAGTATCAATTACTACATACTTATTGCCACTTCAAAGACTATACAAATTAAACTTGAGACACTGACAAATTCCTTCTAAAGACTTTTTTTTCACTCCTATCAATAAATTCTGTGGTGACTATTTTACCACAGCTATTCTGACAAGTTAAAATGGTATTTCTGATTTTTTCAAATGCTCTAGTATTTTGTCTCACCTGTTTAAAAACACTATAAAATGAAATAGGGCAGAAGTATTATACTCATGATAGCAATAAAACAAATTAACCTGTAAATTCAATGCAATGCCAATCAGCTTTTTTGTTTGTTTGTTTTTAAAAGCTGATAAAATGAGGGGCATCTGGGTGGCTCAGTCAGTTGGGCATTTGACTCATGATCTTGGTTCAGGTTTTGATCTCAGGATCGTGAGTTCAAGCCCCATGATGGGCTTCATGCTGGGCAGAGAGCCTATTTTACACAAAACAACCTGATAAAACGAAATGGCCCTGCAGTTCAGTACAACCTCTCCAAGACAGCAGTTTATCTCTAGGGGATAAAACATATCCACCACAACGTGATATAAAAAAACGTGATGGAGACACATCATCCAGACCTGCCAAGAGAGGGACCCTCCCTCTAACTGTTGCTGGTCTTCTAAAAGCAACTGGCCTCCCTCAACCAATGGCAAAAATCATCTTTCAATTTTTGTAAAACCAATCTAAAAAGTACACACAATATTGGTTTTACTAAAGTGACCACCTTTTCCTACATTTGTCCCATTTGTAGGTATTCCTCCCCTTTCTCCACAAGGAATCCATGTCCAAAACCTGCCCTTGATCCATTCTCACTCGTATTATTTATAAAAACTCCCTCCTGGGCCGACTCTAATGAGAGTGATGATTTTTACTGAGGTCCCTGTCATACTTCTTTGAGGACAGTCTGCCCAGCGACAGACTCTGGAGATGGAAGTGTGAAACTCAAGTGCTCTTCCCATTTCTCAAACTTCTGGGTCTTCCCTTCCCATCTCTCAAACTTCTGGGTCTTCCCTTCCCATCTCTCAAACTTCTGGGTCTTCTGTTCCTCTGCAGACCAGGCCATGGTGACCAGGTCAGCCTCCACTGCAGCCAACCCCACACATCATGTTCACAAAGTCTTCCTCCTGCGCTGGCAGCCAGGTGAATAAGTTCAGGTTCCATCTCAACGCATGCCTACTTGTCAGGTTTCTCACTTATGTGCACTCGCTGATGATTTCGCAGGCCTGAGCTGTAACTGAAGCCCTTCCCACACTCCCCGCATCTGTAGGGCTTCTCACCAGTGTGGACTCTTTGGTGGACATGAAGACAGGAGCTTCGACCAAAGCCCTTCCCACACTCCTCACATTTGTAGGGCTTCTCGCCAGTGTGGACCCGCTGGTGACCTTGAAGGTGTGAACTCTGGCTATAGCCCTTCCCACACACGTCGCATCTATATGGCTTCTCTCCGGTGTGCACTCTCTTGTGGCTGAGGAGGCCGGAGCCATATCTGAAGCCCTTGCCACATTCGTAACACGTGTAGGGTTTCTCTCCCGTGTGCAATCTCTGGTGGGTGCGAAGATTCGAGCCGTAACTGAATCCCTTGCCACACTGGTCGCACGTATAGGGCTTCTTTCCCGTGTGAATCCGCTGATGCTTGTAGAGACTTGAGGTACACCTGAACCCCTTCCCACACGCTTCACATTTGTAAGGTTTCTCGCCAGTGTGGACCCTCTGGTGGATGAGAAGCCCCGAGCTGTAACTGAAGCCTTTGCCACACTCGGCACATTTGTAGGGCTTCTCTCCCGTGTGGGTCCTCTGATGGATAAGGAGGTCAGAGCTATAAATAAAGCCCTTCCCACACACATCGCACACGAAGGGTCTCTCTCCCGTGTGGACCCTCTGGTGACTATGAAGGTCTGAATTCCGCCGGAAGCCCTTCCCACACTCAATGCACTTATAGGGTTTCTCCCCGGTGTGGACCCGCTGGTGGACGTGAAGGTCCGAGCTGCGGCCGAAGCCCTTCCCGCACTCGCACTTGTAGGGCTTCTCTCCTGTGTGCAGCCTCTGGTGCCGGAGAAGCCCTGAGCTGTAACTGAAAGTCTTCCCACATACGTCGCATTCAAAGAGGCGCTGGCCAGTGTGAACTCGCTGGTGTGCCTGGAGGTACGAGTTGTAACTGAAACCTTTGTCGCACTTGTCACACTGGTAGGGCTTCTGTCCTGTGTGCGACTTCTGGTGGCTGCTGAGGTGCGAGCTGCAGGTGAAGCCCTTCCCGCACTGGATGCAGCTGTAGGGCTTGCCCCCTGGGTGCACATGCTGGTGCTTGTGGAGCGCAGACTTGGCGTAGAACCCTTTGCCACACTCACCACACGTGTAGGGCTTCTCCCCTGTGTGCAGCCGCTGGTGCACCTGCAGCACTGAGCTATAGCTGAAGCCCTTCCCGCACTCGCCGCACTTATACGGCTTCTCACCAGTGTGGACCCGCTGATGGACCAGCAGGTTGGAGCTGCGACCAAACGCCTTCCCACACTCCTCGCACGTGTAAGGCTTCTTTCCCGTGTGGACCCCTTGATGAATGAGGAGAATCGACTGGTACCGGAAGCCCTTCCCACAGGCCTCACACCGGTAGGGCATCTCCCCTGCAGGGGCCCGGGGCCGGCTGGGCCCTCGTGGGTTCAGCCTTCGGCCCCGACCGCACTCCTTACTTGTAGGGGGTTTCTCACCTGAGGGAGTCCTTTGAGGTCTCTCCAGACGGGCAGTAGGCCTTAGGCCTGGACCAAACTCATATTTATGGGGTTTCTCTCTCGAGGGCCCTCTTGGATGAGTGGGAAAGTGTGAATCTCCCCTGAAGCCATTTCCACATTCGTGTCTTTTCCAGTCATCCTCTTGGGAGTCGGGGCGATGAAGAATCGACTTTTTAACACACTGATCGCAATTACAGGGTCTCTCTCTTTCAGGTAATCCATGGTCATTGCAACAAGGCGATATCCAGTGGAAGCTGTAACTGTCCCCCTCATGTTTACATACTGTATCTTGCCTGTCGAGTTTCTTACACCTTTCTCCAGTGTTCCATGGCTCATTCACAAAGGCTTTCATCCAAGAATCTTGAACAGATACCAGGCTTACACCTTTCCAGGATGGAAATTCTTGATTTTCTGAACCAACGGGTCCCTGAAGACTGGCCACAAAACTATCCATTGGTGAACCCCGAGTGGGTATTCCTGGCCACCCTTGGAAGGGAGAAGCGTCTTCTGAGAACTGGGAACTTTTCCCTTGAAGATTTACTCTATGGTCCTGACTCCCAGTTAATTCACCAGCCACCTGTTCCCAGATTTTCCAGTAGGAGAGCTCTCTGTAGGAAAGGCACTTTAATTCTCTTTCTTGAATATACTCCAGGACTTTTTCATTCTTGTCTCCTATGGGGTGAAAGACAATTCAGAGATGAGAACAAATACAAGACTGGCTCAGGGATCTCAAGCCAAGTCAGGTTTTCAGGCTCAGACTGGTAATCAGCCTAGAGCAAAATCACCTGTATGTATCATCACTACCAGGGCACTTCTTTTGTGTCTGAAAAAAAGACAACGTTCTTGTTAACAAGTTTTGAAGCTAAATGTGAGTATGACCCTACTATAACAAACTACATCTCATCATCTACTTGCCAAGAGAGAAAGAAATTCAGAACAGATTTCTGCTGAGAAAATTCACCTCTCCAGTTACTGCCATTGTTGCTAATTATAAATAATAATATCTAACATTATCATAATACTCCCTAGATGCTGATGATATACACCCATTAACTCCTTTCACCCTCAGAATAACATGGAGATAAGGATCCTTACCATTTCTGCTTTACGGATGAGGGACCCAAGGCACAGAGAGGATGAGTAACCTGGTGCAGTCACCCTGCCATGCTGTGAGGTAGGGGTAGGCGAGGTGTCGAACACAGAAGTTGGGTTTTAGAGCCACACTTAGTGCTCTCTCCCAGCATGACTCTAATTCTGGGCATGTAGGAGCTGAACCCAGGGGTACGAACGAAGCAGCAAATCCTCCAAAGTGTACCAGCTGTGTCCCAGTCTTCTGGGAGCATATCTGGTAGGAATCCACATGATACAGCATACAGAGGCATAAAAATACCCAACATATCCCTGTTACTGACTGCAAGTCTTCAGATTGTCATGTTTACTATGTAGTTCCAGATAAGTTAAAAAAAAAAAAAAAATCTGTCCCTGCTTTTTGAAGTTCTTAATGGGTGTGACTTTTACCTTCAGGGGCTGAAATCACATGTATCTTTTTATAACTGAGCACTTGTAGGATATACAGGTTAAAGGGGTTAAATGGGTATAAGTAGGATAGAGGAGTTAACTGGCTTGTCTTACACTGCGTGGCTGTTCTTATCAGAGGGAGGCAAGTCCAGGTACCCCTTGATCACTCTGGGTATGTCCTTGTCTGAAAAGCATGAGGAATTGTGAGAAGGTCGGAACTGAGTAGCAAAAATGAAATCGTAGAACAATCACCTATAATAGTATGTAGTTTCTACAGGTTGGATTAAGGGTCAGAAGGGGCCTTTACATGACAAGTTCCCTCCCTCCCTGCCTGTTCAGGACTCCAAGTTCCAAGGTTCTCTCTCACCTGTGTGTGCATCTCTGGGACTTTCTCTCTCTGTTACCTAAGTCTTTCTGCCTTTTTTCAAAGTGGGTATCTTACCAGGTTTGGAAGGTCGTTGCTCTAAAATAAAAGGCTTAATTAAGCACATTCTTGAGATGCAAAAAATAGTCAGAAAATGTAGCCCAAATCCCAAAACATTCAAGCCTTTGCAGGACACAGAAAGGACTCAAGATTGGCCAAGTGAAACTTCTTTATAACTGGTTGTTCTTTTTAAAAAAGGAAAAAAAAATAATAATAAAAATAAAAATAAAAAAGGGAGGACTGAATCTGTATGCAAAGACCAAAAACGCCCTCTCCCCAGGGAACAAGAACACTCCAATCAAGGTAAGCGTCCATTACCCAGACAATCCCCTTACCCACAGAGAGCAGGTTCCTGAAGTTCTCCAGCATCACATCTCGGTACAGCTTCCTCTGGGTAGGGTCCAGCAGCTTCAGCTCCTCCTCAGTGAAGACCACGGCCACGTCCTTGAAGGTCAATGGCTCCTAAAACATGGAACACCGTGAAACACAAACACCCACCAGGTGAAAGGTAAACCCAGAGTCACTAAGGAAAGCAGGCAAGAAAGCAGGCAGTTGCTCAGTCTGGCAGGTCAAATTAAGTTTTGTTGATGTCTGATGCCAATAATGTCAATTCTAACCAACCAATGGTAACCATGGTTACCCAACAAGCAAAGAAAGCAAGGAACACGACTCTCTGCTCAGTGTGAGCACTGCTGAGGGCAATTCCATCAAACTGCAATGCTTCAATCACATGGTCTGTCCATCTCACAATTTGACTCCAAGTGGTAAAATAACAATTTTTCCTCTGAAATAACTGCTCCCACACAGCCTAACGTTAGGAGTGAGGGATCCCTGGGTGGCGCAGCGGTTTGGTGCCTGCCTTTGGCCCAGGGCGCGATCCTGGAGACCCGGGATCGAGTCCCACGTCGGGCTCCCGGTTCATGGAGCCTGCTTCTCCCTCTGCCTGTGTCTCTGCCTCTCTCTCTCTCTCTCTGTGACTATCATAAATAAATAAAAATTAAAAAAAAAAGAAAAAAAGGAGTGAGCATGTCTGCACATACCCCAAAATCACCCTCTCTGCCAGAGTGACTGTTCTTCACCAACCAGCCACTCACCCTTCCATCAGCAGCTCGGCGAATCCTGCTCTTTGTGGCCCTAGCCTGCAGCCCCCTACAGACACTCGTACGTGTGTACACACACACACACACACACACACACACACACGCCTTTTATGGGCTTCCATGTTATCACTTAACAGAAGTGACCAATGGATATGTTTATGTAACCATGTCCACAACCAGATGAGGCCTCTAAAGCAGCATCTCAAACTGCGGAGTTTCAAATCACACTGTGTCATCCTCGGTTATGAACTGTGGCCCAAGGTTTTTAAGCAGATTGCTCTGGTCCACTGAGGAAAACAATGGACAGCAGTTGTAAATCCTGAAACATGGTGATCGACTATATTGTGATAGCTTCACTGTCTTCACTTAGACTGTGGCATGCCTTCTTAAGAGGG
Source organism: Canis lupus baileyi (assembly GCF_048164855.1). NCBI lineage: Eukaryota > Metazoa > Chordata > Mammalia > Carnivora > Canidae > Canis > Canis lupus. The sequence goes on along the minus strand of NC_132838.1, from coordinate 111,348,776 downwards.
AGACAAGTGCATGTGAGGGCTTTCAGAGTTATACTTTACCTCTGGCCTGTCCCTGGAACAGCTGTAACAAGGTATTACAAGGTACAAGTTGAGCTGATTCTATACATACTTAACTTTTTCGCCAAATTCATGGATACGGTTTTAAGAAGTTGAAGTAGCTATAGTAAGGTTTAATGCATGCTTGTCTACATATTACTCATTCCATAAATATTCAGTACCTATAAGACAGTATTAGACACAGGAATTAAAGAGATAAGGAAGAAAATAGCCCTGCTTCCATGGGGCTTGTGCTGGTGGTCCCCAAGCTCACTTCCAAGTTCTACGATTCACGAGAAGGACTCACAGGACTCAGTACATAATCACACTCACAGCTACAACTTTAAAAAACAACAACAAAAAACCCCCCAAAACAAAAACCAAGCAAGATCAGCAAAGGGAAAAGGTATATGGGGTGAGGTCTGGAGGAGGCCAGGTACAACCAGGTGTGCTGCTCTAACAAGTCTTAGCCATGAATAAAACAACAACTGAGCCCCTGGGTCCTGGCAAATCCCTGAACATGGGGGTGGTCTCAGGGACTCCTGCATGAACCAAGAGGTGAAGTAACCCAGCCACAGTTACACAGCTGGTTAGAGATAGAGGTTTAGTTCAAGCTGAACACACAGAACCTAGTTGCAGAGCCACTGTACTTTAACAGCAGTCCTGTAAAGGCCAAGATGTGTGTCACCAGGGGACCAGAAACGAGTCTATAAAGCAGATGACATTAATACCGTCTACTTATAGAAAAATGACTGTAAAGCAGGCTCTAGCCTAAGCATTTTTACATGATTGATCTCAATCGTCTCAGAACTCATGGAAAGTGAGAACTTTCTGGAGTATCGGGAATGTTCTCATCTGCTGTTATCAGTAACTACTCACAAGGTAGCTGCTAGCACTATCTCCCCTCCACTGATGAGCAAACTGCGGTCTCAGAAAGGGAATGTTATTTGTCGAAGACCATATACCTAATAAGTCGTGGTGAATCAGGACTGAAGTCGGGCAGCCTGGCTAACCATGCTGAAACCACTCTACTATCCTGCCGCCCCAACGAGATCAGAAGGGCCAAACCAAAGGAACCGACCTCCCCATTCTGGAGGAGTGGCACCGACAGAGTACATTTCTGAGCAGAATCCCAGATCAACCCCAAGACTAGAGGCAGCATAACGATGGGGAGAAAGCTTGGGCCAGAGGCAGCCAGTCGGACAATTAATTAAACAGATGTGGACCTGCCACTAACTCCCGAATCTATATCCAGCTCTGCCTTCTACACTCAGCCCTGCCTACTCAACTACCACCTGGATGTCTGAAAGGTATCGTGAAGCAGAAACAGCCCAATCTGAAGTGAGTCTTTCCTCCCAAATAGTTCTCTTCTAATCTCCCTGGTGTGGGTAAACACAAGTACCATCTACCTTAAAGGCACCCTTCTTTCCTTTTCCTTATTCCTTACATCTAATTCATTAAAAAAAAAATAACAACAACAAACTCTGCCAATTATTATTCCAAAGTATACTTCAAATCTGTTTCTCCTCATCATTACTTCCACCTCTCTAATCCAACTCATCACCATCCTTTGCTTGGATGACTGAAGAAATCTTCTCTCAATTCACCCTGCCTACGTTGCTCAAGACACTTGAGAGTGACGATCTTGTTTCTAAACTGTCTGCTACCTTCTAGAATGCCAGCCCCATGAAAGCGGGGGTATTAGCCGTGTTGCTCCCTGATACATCACCAGGGCTTACTTAGAACAATGTTTGGCCCATAGTAAGTGTCTGACAAATGTTGAATGAATAGAAAAAGGAAGAATAGCAACTCCTGAACTTCAAAAGCATATGTTCAATATGAATAGTAAAACAATACAAAGACGTACAAGTAACTCAGTGGACCAGAGTACAGAATGCAGGAACGGTCCCATCAGAGGAAAGCTAAATCAACTGATCTTTCTCTTCCTCTGTATACATAACATACTACTAAATATACATATATATATATATATGCATAAATATGTTCAAAAATGTATAAATGATAAAAGTAGTACTTCTTGACTTGCAAATAAATGATAAATATAATAAATGGCACTGTCATGATTGGCTATCCATCTTGAAGAAAATGAAATTAAATGTCAACCTTGGGCAGCCCAGGTGGCTCAGCGGTTTAGTGCTGTCTTCAGCCCAGGGCATGATCCTGGAGTCCCAGGATCAAGTCCCACATCAGGCTCCCTGCATGGAGCTTGCTTTGCCCTCTGCCTGTGTCTCTGCTTCTCCTCTCTCTCTCTGTGTCTCTCATGAATAAATAAATAAATAAAATCTTAAAAACAAATAAATGTCAAAAAAAAAAAAACAACAAATAAATGTCAACCTTACACCACTTACAAAAACAGCCATATTAGAGATTAAAACATTTTTATTTTTTTAATTTCTTAAAAAAGATTTTATTAATTCATGAGAGACACAGAGAGAGGCAGAGACATAGACAGAGGGAGAAGCAGGCTCCCTGCAGGGAGCCCAATGTGGGACTTAATCCCAGGACCCTGGGATCATGACCTGAGCCAAAGGGAGACACTCAACCACTGAGCCAGCCAGGTGCCCCTAAAACATTTTTTTAAATTCACATATATTTTTTAAGATTTTATTTATTTATTTGAGAAACAGAGAGAGTACACATGAGCAGGGGCAGAAGGAAAGGGAGAAGCAGACTCCTCTGCTGAGTAGGGAGCCTGACATGGAGCTCGATCCCAGGACCCCAGGATCATGACCCGAGCTGAAGGCAGATGCTTAACCAACTGAGCCACCCAGGTGCCCTGACCCCTAAAACATTTTTTTTTAATTTTTATTTATTTATGATAGTCACAGAGAGAGAGAGAGAGGCAGAGACACAGGCAGAGGGAGAAGCAGGCTCCATGCACCGGGAGCCCGATGTGGGATTCGATCCCGGGTCTCCAGGATCGCGCCCTGGGCCAAAGGCAGGCGCCAAACCGCTGTGCCACCCAGGGATCCCCCCCTAAAACATTTTTAAATAAAAACTATTTAGGTGCCTTTACGGTTAGGCTTAGAATGGGTAAAGCCTTTGGCAGCTGGACATGAAACCACATTTTCAAAAGGGAACTAACAAATCATTTAACTGTGAAAATGTTACACTTCCACATGGTCAACTCACCACTCACAAAGTCAAGATTGAGAGAAATTAACTGTAACACTTTTGATGGGCAAGTTAACAACCCTACTCTTGAAAGAGCACCTTTCATTAATGAAAAATGGGCAAAAGCATTTCATAAGGAATTTGCAGATGAGAAAATACAATTACAGCAAACATAGGGAAGATGCTCATCAGTACCTACTGTGTGAGGAACTGCAAAAGACATGGAAGGTCTTAGCCATACCCCCTCCTCTATAAGATTAGCAAAAATGTTTAGTACTGATAAAGCCTTGGGGGAAAATCTTGCCCCCCTCAGATTTAATCAGAATTCTTAGAAATGTAAAAAAAAAAAAAAAATCACTGCTATGATTATGGGAAAATGAAAGCTCAAGAGATGAGCTAACCAGCAGAATGAGCATCACTGAAGCACAAGCAGTGGAAAGGAGAGCCTCCTGGAATATGATGGAAACCAAAGAGGAGATTAAAAATTAAAGGATAGGGAAGGCAGATCCAGAATTTATACCTTTAATAACAGGAGTTCCAGTAGGACCAAATGAATAAAATAATAGTAACTATTACTAACAGTAATAGTCATAATAGTAACATCCAGGCAGAAAAAGAATTAATGCCAAAAGACTGCAGAGCAAGGATAGTTAAGGTATGACCTTGAAAATGACACTCAGCCAAGACGCTGTCAAGTATAAACACAACAGACCTTTCTGGAAAAAAACTGCTGAAGGAACTAAGAACCCAGAATAAACTCTGCTCACCAGGAGATGAATGGAGAGGCCATGAGAAAAAAGGCCAGCACAAGACTGAAGACCAGTTCTCAAGGTATGAATGATGAATTTTCAGCTCAGGCAATTTGCCATTTGGGCATAAAGGCAACAGACATTTCTCAGCATGGGAATGCTCAGTGGGTACGGCATCTACAAGTTTTCTCTGGGAAATGCAAATTGGGGAATGACATTAAGCACACCAACAGATAAATCAAAATGAAGCCAGGAATGAAGAAACGGGTAAAAAGGACAGGTGGTAGACGACTTCTATATACACAACTGAGACAAGTCCACTGTGGGGATCCATGCTGACAAATCAGAAGGTAATGACGGGGGCACTTGGGTGGCTCAATGATTGAGTATCTGTCTTTGGCTCAGGGCATGATCCCAGGTTCCTGGGATGGAGTCCTGCACTGAGTTCCCCGCAGGGAGCCTGCTTCTCCCTCTGCCTGTGTCCCTGCCTCTCTCATGAATAAATAAATAAAATCTTAAAAAAAAAAAAAAAAAAGAAGGTAATGACAGTAATTAACTGTATTTTCAGCTCTCAGAGCAAGTTCACCAATCATATTTAAAATTATATTGAAAAAAAGTGACTAAGTTTCCAAATTCTTCCATAATGTTTTTCCATAAAAAAGAAAGCTTTATAAAAGAATCTCGCATGTGCTGAAAAAAAATAGGCAGCTAAAATTTTACAATTGCTTTGATTTTTTTCTTTTGATTAAAAAAAATGTTAACACATATGCAGGTATGTACTGTGTGTGGGTGTGTATGAGATGGAGAGAAGAGAGCATGCACGCGCATATCTTTCTACATCCTAATAGCTTCATCCACTTTATCTCACTAGATGCAGCACAAAATCTAGACAAGATAACAAATGAAACTATAATAATCTAACATCAACCCAAAGGATGGATATGGAGTCCACTCTGCTACATTTTTTTTTTCTTCCTTTGCTGTTATGAACAACACTGCAATGATTATTCTGCAAACACTTGCTCTGATTTGGAATGAACCTGTAGACTGGGGGATACTGGAGTAAACATATGTGGAACTAAAGGCTAAAAATGTCTTTTGCAATTTTGTGCAATATACCCGTTTCTCCATTCGGCTCACACTGAGCTCTGATCTTTCAAATCTTTGTCTGCTAAAAAAAAAAAAAAAAAAAAAAGAATCGTACCTTGTTTCAATCTGTACTACCTTGACTGATAGAGGTTGATCATTTTTCATATAACTATAGGCCATTTGTTTCTTTTCTTCCTTCCTAAGAATGCTTGAGTATTTGAACCTCTCTTTCAAAAACAAAGATTATAATTTTGTCATAGATGACATTTTTTCCCCTAATATGATCTTTTTAAAAAATATTTTATTTATTTATTCGTGAGACACACAGAGAGAAGCAGAGACATAGGCAGGGAAGAAGCAGGCTCCCTGTAGGGGACTGATCCTAAGACCCTGGGATCACAACCTGAGCCCAAGGCAGAAACGCTGAACCACTGAGCCACCCAGGTGACCCTAGTATGTTCTCTTTTAACTTTGTTTATGGGGTACTAGTAGGGTGTATTACCTGGAGAATATGACCTCTGTAAAGAAGTCAGAGAAAACGTCCCAGGGAGGAGAAAAGCTCAGGCAGAGAAAGATTCATTATTTGAGCATCACCTCTCTGTATGATTTAGGCTCAGGCCTTTAGATGAAATGATTATTGATTGGCAGGAGAACAAGGTGCGGAATGGCAAATTATAGCCATACTGACCAGGGTTCAAGCCCAGGATTCCTCACTCGTTTCTTCCTTTCTACCATCTCTCTCACATAGCTACTTTGTGCATAAATGCAATGAGCAATGCCATTACTTGCTCAATACACTGTTTTCTCATCTCTTCTCCCAAGGGAGGGGGATATTTTTACGCTCTGACACCTCATGTGTCATTTCTGGAGAGAAAAGAGATCTCAACCCACCTGAAACTGGGTCTTGTCCTCCCCATCCTGAGAAAGGGCTGAGGCTTGAGAGTGGACAGCTGCAGGAGAAGGAAGCCATGAGAAGGGGTGGCCCCTGCCTGGGACCATCTACCAGGACCCTAGCAATGTCTGCTGCTTCACATGCTGGATTCTTCTCCTCCGCCTCACTTTTCCTCTCTCCACACCTGGTTCCAACTCTCCCACCACACTCCCCTCCTGAGCTCTCACCTCTCTCCCCGGGCCTCAAGGTCCAAGTCTCCATGGTCCCTTCTAGGTTTTCCCAGGGTGGCAGTAATTTTTAATCAGTTCTCCTCTGATCTTCTTAAGCTAGAGAAGAGAAGATCTGGGCCTTCTGTATTCTTGAGGTTCTCAAAGCTCTGACAAGGGAGTGTCAGATGGCTAGCTGGGCTCCAAAGGGAGGACCTGTCTCCACTTCACGTTCCAAGCCTGGTTCGTTCCCATGCTCCAGGGACCTTTGGGCTCAAGAGGGGAACTTGACTTGATCTAGTCCTTTCTTCTGGACCCCAGAGCTCTGGGTCTCCCTTCTGGATGCACACCTTTTGGATACCACTCATTCAGTGGACGCTTACTGAGTCGCTGTATGCATCATCCCTGCTCCAGAAGGACTCACAGTCCACAGAGCCAAGAACACTGCAGATGGCTGTGGACAGTCTGAGAAGTTTCCGCTGGGAAGGCCTAGCAGCAGTAGAGTCACAGTGAGACACAGAGCCGTACAGAAGGGTGGAGATGCTACCAACACATTAGTCCTGTGTTCTGTGAAGGAGAATCTAGAGTGTGAAAGCTTTACTAAGGTGATACTGTGGGCACTGAGGAAATAAAAATGATTAAAAATCCCTGTCCTGGGGGTACTGGCTGGCTCAGTCAGAAGAGCATGGTACTCTGATCTCAGGGTCATGAGTACAAGCCCCATGTTTGATGTAGAGATTACATACATACATACATATACATACATACATACATACATAAACTTAAAAAAAAATCTCTGTCCTCAAAGATTCTGTAAATTAAGACACAGGTTAGCAATGGCCTTCTAACTCAGGGTTTGTAATCTTTTCTGTTCCATAGCCTCCTTTGGCATGATACTCACAGACTTACTCAGAGTAACATTGTAAGTGCATTAAAAAACAAACAGGGGATCCCTGGGTGGCTCAGCGGTTTAGCACCACCTCTGGCCCAGGACGTGATCCTGGAGTCCTGGGATCAAGTCCTGCATCGGGCTCCCTGCATGGAGCCTGCTTCTCCCTCTGCCTGTGTCTCTGCCTCTCTCTCACTCTGTGTCTCTCATGAATAAATAAAATCTTAAAAAAAAAAACAAAACAAAACACAGGATTATTTTAAAGCCTAATTACACTGGAATACAACATTAAAAAAATAATAAAACACCAGGGATGTGTTTTTTTACACATTAAATATTAAGAATTTATTAACTACTGTATTTTCAAAATAGTAATGAGCAAGTAATATTTTAAAACATCTGTATCAACTATAATATAAAAATATCTATGATTTACATGGATAACAGAGCCATGGGTTCTGATGATACTTTTATAGTTTGTCACCTGCCTTCATAATTAAAAGAAATGCTAATTTTCACTCAACTTGTGTATATTTCCCTCTCAAGTTCATGAACACCCCTGCATTATGCCCATGGACTGGAGTTCAAGAACTCCTTTTCTAAGTGAATCCTTCTCCTGCCACCACCAAGTTGAATTAGTCACTCTGAGACCCTGAACCACTTTAGGTTACTGGCTTGCAACCTTTAACACAGCTGCCCTGTTAAGATCTCTAAATCATCGGGGTGGGGGATCCCTGGGTGCTCAGTAGTTCAGCACTTGCCTTCGGCCTGGGGCGTGATCCTGGAGGCCCAGGATCGAGTCCTGCATCGGGCTCCCCGTATGGAGCCTGCTTCTTCTTCTGCCTGTGTCTCTGCCTTTCTGTGTGTCTCTCTCTGTGTCTCTCATGAATAAATAAATAAAATCGTAAAAAAAAATTTTTTTTAAATAAATAAATCATCAGGGTGCCTGGGTGATTCAGATGATTAAGCAGCCAACTCTTGATTTCAACTCCAGTCATGATCTCAGTCAGAGTCTTGGGATCAAGCCCTGTGTTAGGCTCTGCACTCAGCAGGGAGTCTGCTTCAGGATTCTCTCTGCCTCTGCCTCTCACCCCTTGTTTGCACTCATGCGCTCTCACCCTCTCTCCCTTTGAAATAAATGAGTCTTTAAAAACAGAGAGAGAGAGATATCTCTAAATCATCAAGGGAATGGGCCCTTCTCTTTATTCATGTTCTCCATTTTGCATGGGCCTGGCACATGGGACACATTTTACAAATTCTATCAATGGGATGTGAAGCACAGAGACAAACAGAACTCTTGGAACCAGCTCGGAGCCAGTCAGTAGGTAATATAAATACACTGATGGTGAGTTCCCTCCTTTCCCTTCTTTGCCTGATCTGCTTTCTCCTGAGACCCAAGCCACAGGGCAGGTTCAGAGAGATACATACCTTTGGGGTGCCCACTATAAGATATTTCCTGAACTCACATCTCCACTTTGCCCTCAGACCTCTACGTAGTCCACTATGGCAAGCACCTCCCCGTCTCCCAGTTTGTGCACTGCCCTGCACAAGGGACTGCTGTCTGAAGCAAACGTGGAACACTGGGCCACCTACTAACCTCCAAGGTGGAGGACAAAGAGCAGGGGTCAGATCTCTAACATTGTCCTTCAGACCAATGCCATTTAAAATCAGCTCCTCTGGACGCTCCAGGACTGTGCCTGCCTCAGGGCCTTCACTGATGTTCCCTTTCCCCAGTATCACAGACCCTTCACTTTCTTTGGGTCCTTACTCACCACCTTTCCAGTGATATCATCACCTTTTCCCTGAATTCATCCCTAATTATCCTTCTTACTACTGCAAACCCCTCTTCTAGCCCTCCCAAAGCATCTTCCCTGCTTCATTTTTCCCATGAAATTTATCACCTAACCTACTGTTTTTCTTTTTTACTATCTTCCTGTGTCCGCGAGAATGCAATGGCTGGGATTTTAGTCTGCTCCGCGCACAACATAGGTACCCAATACATATTTAAATAGGAAACTGGGACTGAAGTGAACTCAGCCTGCTGATACTTGGATCCTGGGTTCTTTGATGCCAGCAATGGAGCAGAATGGTTTTCTTCTGCCATGCGTTCGCTTCGTCAGTTATGTGCTAAGGACCATGCTGGATCTGTTGGGACACAGTGGTGATCAGGGCAGGCAAGGACCGCGCTTGAGCAGCTACATTCTAGCTGGGAACACATTCCCTGACATTCTACTATGTGTCAGGTGCTTAGGTTTAATTTTTTTTTTTTTTTTTTTAGGTGCTTAGGTTTAAAGAAAGATACACTCCTTTGCCATATGGAGCTCACACTGGGGAAAGAAAGAGGATGACCAATATAATTGGTGAAGCAGACAGTGGGACAAAGGGGTAATGGGAATAAGAGACATTACAAAGGTAGAAATAACAGGAATAGATGAATAACTACACGCAGGTGAAAGGAAATCAAATATGAGTCTGGAATTAAAGTTTAAGGAAAACAGGCAAATTATGGCGCTTTAATCCAGAGAGTAAAACGAGAGGCAGGGTTGGGACGTTGCAGGTCTTGACTCTCAATACTGGAGCTGTCAAACGGCCTGGGTGTAAGTTCTGGCTCAGCTGCTTTGTAGCTGTGTTAACACTAGAAGAGAGACAAATCTTTGAATGAGTCTGTTCTTTCTGCTGTCAAGTGAAAACAGTACTTCTTACTCAGAGTTGAAAGAATTGTCTTTTTCACACATATACACATGGATACCTATTTGAATAAAGCTCATAGCCTACTACGTGGCACACAAAATCCTTAGCCAACCTCTATCACTGCTGTTATTCATTCATCCTAGCACTAACCTAGGAATACAGGCACAAAGACACATTCAGCATCTCACCTCAGGGACTATAACAAACACTGCGGACACTGGAGCAAATAAGATGGACAAGATACTTCTTCTTACAGTGCTTGCATTCTGGTGAGTAAACAAATCTACAAATAAGGTGATTTCTGAGGACAAAAAGGGCAATGAAGAAAGTAAGACCAACATAACAGATTCTTGTTTACTAACCAGAACATAAGTTCTCTGGGACAGAACACAGGTGGCAGGTGTGGGAGGGACAACATTAATCAGGTTGTCGAGGACGGTCTCCAAGGCCTGAATGAAAATAAATCAGCCATGCAAAGATCTGGGATAGGAAGAGTACAGAGGGAGGTGCAGGTGCAAAGGCCCTGACTCCCAGTTAGAACACCTCAGCATTCTCATCTGTAACATGGGACTAACAGTATCTACCTCACAAAGTTGCTGAGCAAATTAAATAGTATTTGACAGGTTACCCTATGCCAAGCACTATCTAGGTACTAGGGATACAGCAATGAAAGCCCTTAGCCTAACTGGCAAACAATAAGGACTTAATTAATACACACCATTATAGTTACTGTAATTATTTCTTCCCTCCACCTAGCACAGTCCTGAAGCAGTGTAAGCCTGAGTGATTTACTGACTAAATGAACCAATACTACAAGCCAGGGAGACAGTACACTAAATCAAGACATCAGGAAATTGCCCCAAATTTAGAAAAAAATCATTTTGGGGTAGTGGGGGTGGGGAGGCAGCCATGGCTGAGGGGCTTGTATGGGATTTGTCAAGACCGTGGTATGAAAAGTAAGGTCCAGAAAGGAGAGTCTTGTCTGGGAAAAGAGCTGACATTGCCATAAAACAGTAAGAAATCAAAATTCTACTTACTTGGAGCTCTAATGTCAAGAGACCAAGGGCTATTCCTTTCTCTTCTATGCAGTTCTGAGAAAGGAACAGTCCCAAGAAGGCAAGGCCATGAAATAAAAAAGAGGCAGGAGAGAACATGATTTTTCACAATCCCAACACACAACAGGGAGAAATCTCTGAGCACCAGTTGAATGTAATCTAGCCTTCCTGTAATCCACTCCTACTACCAAGAAGGGGACCTCCATCCCTATGGGGCTCAGACAGACAGGCCATGCCATTCCTGCTGTAGGCCTCATCTACAAGCCTGCATTCACTGTAGCTTCCAGAAGACAATTAGATAGCCAACAGATACATGAAAAAAATGCTCATCAGGAAAATGCAAATTGAAACCACAATGAGATATCACCTTACACCTGTCAGGAAGACTAGAATAAAAAAGACAAGAAGTAACAAGTGTCTGTGAAGATGCGGAGACAAAGGAATCCTGGTAATATAGATTGGTGCAGCCACTGTGGAAAGTAGTCTGGAGGTGCCTCAAAAAATTAAAAATAGAAATACCATATGATCCAATAATCCCACTACTGGGTTTTTACCCAAAGAAATAAAAAACACTAATTTGAACAGATACACACCTTTGTATTTATTGCATTATGTACAACAGCAAATTTATGGAAGCAACCCAAGTGTCCATCCACAGATGGATGGCTAAAAAGGATGTGGTATTTGTATATATGATGGAATATTACTCAGCCATACAAAAGGTGAAATCTTGTCATTTGCAACATGGATAGACCTAGAGGATATAATGTTAAGTGAAATGAATCAGAGAAAGACAAATATGATATTATTTCCCTTATATGTAGAATTTAAGAAAAAACACAAATGAACAAAGAAAAAAAAGAGATAAAAAGCCAGACTCTTAAACACAGAGAACAAACCATGGAGGAGGTGAGTGGAATGAGAATACACATATCTTGATGAGCACTGAACAATGTACAGAACTGTTGAATCATTATGCACCTGGTGTATGTTTAAACATTTTTTATTTTTATTTTTTTTAAAGATTTTATTTATTTACTCATGAGAAACACAGAGAGGAGAGAGGCAAAGACACAGGCAGAGGGAGAAGCAGACACCATGCAGGGAGCCCAACGTGGGGACTCGATCGCAGGTCTCCAGGATCACGCCCTGGGCCGAAGGCGGCGCTAAACCGCTGAGCCACCCGGGCTGCCCTTCAAACATTTTTTAAATGCCTAAATATATACCTACAAATATACCATGTTCATGCAATTAAAGCCTTTAGGTTATCTGTTCTCTCCGATGCAATCTCGATCAAAATCTCAATCTTTTTGCAAAATTTGACGTGCTGATACTAAAATTTACATTGAAATGAAAAAACACCTAGAATAACGAAAACAATCCTGATACTCAATGAAGGAAAAATCTGGACAAAATTTGGACTCATTCCTTCTAACATTTATTCTAAAGCTACAGTAATCAAGAAATAGTGGTATTGGGAACCCCAGGTGGCGCAGCGGTTTAGCGCCTGCCTTTGGCCCAGGGCGCGATCCTGGAGACCCGGGATCGAATCCCACCTCGGGCTCCCGGTGCATGGAGCCTGCTTCTCCCTCTGCCTGTGTCTCTGCCTCTCTCTCTCTGTGACTATCATAAAAAAAAAAAAAAAAAAAAAAAAGAAATAGTGGTATTGGCAACAATGGACAAATAGGTCAATGAGAAGAGTCTTTTCAACGTATGGAGTTGGAACAACTGGAAAATTCTTGTGCACCCCTCCTTAAATCATACACAAGGGCAGCCCCGGTGGTGCAGCGGTTTAGCACCGCCTTCGGTTCAGGGCGTGAACCTGGAGACCCGGAATCGAGTCCCACGTCCGGCTCCCTGCATGGACAGTTTCTCCCTCTGCCTCTATCTCTCTGTCTCTCATGAATAAATAAATAAAATCTTTAAAAAAAATACACAAAAATTCATGCCATATGGATTAAAGGTCTACTACTTAAAAAAATATTTGAATTGAGAGCGGTGACTCTCATATGTTGTGTGACGAAGTGGAATTCAACCCATGTGCCTCGGGAGCTGCAACAAAGAGACCTAGGACCACTACATGAGCAAAATAATCGCTTAAAACTTGTACGGCGCTTAATAATTCTCAAGGGAACACATACAGAAGGTGAAAAACTTCTGCAGCTCTTCATGGAAAGAACTTCACAGAAAAGTCTGATACAGACTTCCTACAGAAGTGGGTGTGCGGCTACCGTGAAATAATGGCAGATTTAATCCGAGACTGCCTGGACCGGAGTCTCCCAAACCGAGCGAAGCCCTTCTCGAAGCCACCGCTGCGGACTTCGAACTGCTCCTTCCAAGCCTGGGGGCGCCCGGCGCTGCCGGCCCGAGCCCCGCCCCCCATCCCAACCCGGGATGCCCAGCGCATCCACCTCCTCACGCCTCTCCCTCGCCGCGTGGAGCTGTCGAAATCCCCTGGTTCTGACCTCCGCCACTCGCCTCTCCCCCGCAGATCCTAGAGACCCCGGCCCCCGCCCCTGCGGCCAGAACGAAGACCTCCAAGAAGCCCCCACGTCCCATAACCTACTCACCATCGCAGAAGAAATTATGGCAGCGCTGCGGTGGCCGGAAGCGGAAGTGGGCAGCTTGGGTGGACCCGGACTACATTTCCCAGAATCCTCTGCGCCACGCCCGGTCTTATTTAGAATCCAGAGGGTGGCGTAAAGGAGCGTACACCTGGAGCCTCGCCCTAGGCGCAGGTGAAAGGCGGAGGCGCAGCAGCTGTACTTTGGCCTGCGGGAGGACGTGTGGTGTTCTGGCGCTCAGCTTTGGAGCATAACTAACTACACCTTTTTTTCTCTTTCCTTAAAAAACAGTTACTACTCGCTGCTAACATGTTCAGGTTGTAGAAAATCTGACAACACGCTTCAACAAACAAATCCATATTCCCATCACCAGGGGATATAAAGAATTGATGTTTTGGTGTAAATTTTATATATATGAAATATATATTATATATAATTTAATTTCAAAAGCACCGCATGATCACTGATAAGAAAAGTATAATAAAAGGAAAAAAAAGAAAAGAATGTTCCGAAAAAGCAAGGGGGAACGTAAGATAACTAAAAGTCTTCTGTAATCCGAGCACCTAGAAACAAGCATCATTAATATCTTGGCTTGTGTATTTCCAGATTTCCTCCTTGAGTAAATGTATATTTAAAAAATTTTGTCCCCACAATATTGGCATCATAATATTTAGAATTTTTTTTCTCCCACTTCATGTATCATGGGTAGCTCTCTAAGTCACTAAATAATAAATTCATTTTAAGTGGTTGCTGAGGATTCTTTAGTTTTATATCTGTCACCACCTTGTCCACCGATGAAGTTAGACTTCCGATCTCAGTGTGTCAAAACTAGGAAGAGTCATTTTCTTTAATTTCTTCCAATTTGATAGCCCAAACATGCTGTCTCCTTATTGATTGCATTTCTTTGTTCATGGAGATGTGGAATAAATGTCAACATGTCAGTGGTGGGTAGATTGCCTTTTTATGCCCTTTATCCGTTTTTATCTTTTGTTTATTTATTTGTAAGTTCTCCTTGCATACAGATGGTATTGACTCTGTCCCATATGATGATTTTTTCCAGTTTGGACTTCCATATAGAAGTTTTTAAAAACCACCAAAACTTTATTTGATCAAATTGATTAGTCTTTTCATTTTGGATTCTGTATTTTTCCGTATAATTACAAAGACTTCCTTCCCTGGTATCCAATGAGTACACATCTATATTCACTTCTGTTCTAAAAATGTTCCTGAGATTTGTTTTAATCAGGCATGATAAGACATAGATATAGAAATGATAGTCATGAAAAATCAAGCTTATACTCACAGATCCCTAGAAACAGAAGGTATGTCATTGCTGCTCAGGACCTCATGGAGAAGGCCCAGGGTTGGTCAGGAGACAGAAGAGAAGGGGAGAACATAGTCTAGAGCCTTTATTGGGTTTTCATGGGAAGGAATGGGTGAATCAGAGTAAATATGATGAATAAGTTTAGGATTGGATAGTTTAAATAATTTTGATGGGCTCTGGGACATAGGTGTGGTCCCTGGGTGTCCAGTACCTGGTCCTGGGTTGATTTAGGGCAGGGAAATATTGTGCTGGTATGTGAGTTTGATAAAGGACATAGTTGGGGGTGTGGGCTCTGGATTGTTGTTTGTTTGTTTGCTTTGTATATCAAAGACACCTTCATAAAGTAGTTTGCAATCTATAAATTAGCTAGCCCTAGGAAGGGGTTATCTCTCTGGGATCAAGGCCTCAAATGCCAGAACACTGAAATACAGAAAATAAGAAGATATAATCAACTCAACTTATAGTGGTTTTATTGTTCTATTTTATTCCTGTGTGATTTATTTCCGTATATGGTGTGAAGGAGAGATCTACTTTTCTATTTCGCCAAATGGTTGTCAAGTTTTCTAAACAAAATTTACTGAAAAATACATAGTTTCTCTACTGATTTAAAATGTAATCTTACTCATTTACTACATTATTGTTTATAGTTATATATTTTCTGGGATACAATTGTTCCAATGATAGAGATTGTCTTTCCGTGCCAGGATAAAAGATTTCAAATAGAGTTATTACTATTGTATAATATATTTCTTTTTTTAAAAAGATTTATTTATTTATTCGGAGAGAGAGAGAGGCAGAGACACAGGCAGAGGAAGAAGCAGGCTCCATGCAGGAAACCTGATGTGGGACTCGATTCAGGATCTCCAGGATCACACCCTGGGCTGCAGGTGGTGCTAAACCGCTGCACCACCGGGGCTGCCGTGTATAATATATTTCTTTATCTCTCCCTCTTTATTCTATTTTTTAAAAATTTAATCCTAGAAATTATAGCATTCTCTTTTCTAGATGGACCATTTAATTGTTTTGACAAATTCTAAGATTTGTCAAGGACTCCTGTTGCTTAGAAAAATAACCCAATCACAGCATTACACGCCTCCAGGCATGTGGTCAAAACCCATCCTTCTTTGCTTGAGTGTGAAGAGTTTCAGTTCCCAGCCCAAGTCCTGCCATTTTTACAACTCTCTGTCTTTGCTGTGGTTGATCACTCTGAAATGTCTGTCCCCTTCTTCACTTTTAAAACCTTACCCAGTTTTTAAGACCAATTGAATAGCACTTCTTCCACGGAAACTGTATGAGTTCTATGACAAATGAACAGATCAGCCTCTGGTTCAGGAGAGTTTCATGGGAGTACATTTAATGGGATCTCATTTTGGGGTTTTCTCATTTCCTTGGGAAATCAATAAATTGGAGTGTTTTTACCTGAATAACTAAGGAAGAACCCTTATGATATGAGGGTATATGACTCTGTCCCAAGGTTCTAGATGAAGTCTTAGCCTTCACCTTGTTGTGAGGATCTCATACTATATATGAAGTGGTATAGTATCACTTGAAGGTACACAGTGATAAACAGAAATAAATTAAGTAGAGAACATAAAACCAATGAAACCAAAAGTCAGTCTTCTGGCAGCATTAGTAAAATTGATAAACCAAGAATAAAAGAGATGACATTGCCAAAATCAGAAATGAAAGAGAGAATATCTCTACTGCCGATCATACAAAACCTAAAAGGGTAATAAAAGAACATTATGAATAATTTTATACCAACAGATTAGACAATTTAAGTGAAATTAACAAATTCCTAGAAGGGCCTCAATTATCAAAAACTACTCAAGAAGAAATGGAAAAAATCTGATTAGACCTATGGCAAGTAAAGTAGTTGAATTGGTAATTAAAAATCTGTCCACAAAGAAAAGCCAAGTTGAAACAGCTTTACTGGTAAATTCTACCAAATATTTAAGAAGGTAAAAATACTAATCAGACACAAAACTTGCCAACTCAATCTATGAGGTCAGTATTACCATGATTTCAAAGTCAGACAAAGATATGAACAAAACTATAGACCATTATTCCTCACTGAACAAAGACATAAAAATCCTTGACAAAATATTAACAAACTAAATTTAACTATCTCATACTAACTGGGATTTATACCAGGAATGTGAAGTTGATTTAACATGTGAAAGCCAAGTAATGTAATACATCATATAGGATAATAAAGGGCAAAAAAAAAAAAAAAAGATCATCTCAGTAAGGTGTAGGAGAAGCACTTGATAAATGAATGTTCATGACAAAAGCTTTTAACAACATAGAGGTAGGAGGGAACTTCCTTGACTTAATAACATAGTCTACATCTAACAGATAAATTGAGAGACTAGAACTCAATCCTTTTGTTTCTTGCTGATTTTTCAACAAAGATACCAAGGTTTTCTTAAAGTAGCAATAAATCCAAACACTGCAAAAACTCAGTATCTCTAGATAGGGTTAAGATGGGCAAGGAGTTCAGAATTGTTTTTCTAATGTAATAGAAATGAAAACAGACTCTTAAAGCTTTCCTGTATCTTAGACACAACTTCCATTATCTCTGACAGTCGGCTACCAGGCCTCTCTCACACGTCCACACTAGAGAAAATAGTGGAGTTGTTATCTGTATTCATTCACCTAAATGCTCTTTTTACTCTCCCTGAATTTTGTGTTTTTAGATCCCAGTGAATTAGTGACCATTCTAATGATCAGCTGAGAGTATCCTGAATGCAGGAGGATCTGGATCTTTCTTATATGTTCCAGAGATATCTGTCCCTCTGTGTAAAGGCATGTTTCTGTAAATCACCAAGCTCCCTGACAAGAGAGATTCCATCTAGTCTTATATCTTAAGCCCCAAAGACTGTACAGTTTAGGAAGTACCCTTGTCATAAACTGGTGGCTCAGGGAGGTCACTGAGCAAGGTTAACATCTTATCTCCTCATCATTTCCTGGATAACTCAATAGTAAATCATTCCTTTTCCCCCAGTCCGGCCTTCTCGGTTGATCATTCAAATGTATTAAAGCCTGGGACAATACTTTTTGGTCCATCTAGCCAAAGTGGTTTTACCTGTTAACAATTTAATCTGTTGCTTTAATATTCTTTTTTTTAAATTAACCCTGCTATTTGCCTGCTATAGGAGAGATGAAACTTCCACTTCATGGCATATTTTTTTTGCCCAGTCTGGCATATCATGACCTTTGAAATGTGATGCCCAATTACTATCTACTCAATGAGGGTATCCATATGCAGTATTGTGTTTCCCTAATCCCCTAATGGTGGCAGCCTGGCTCATATGGTGGCAGGAGATAGCCGGGGTTAGGCTAGATGCAGTGCCCATAAAAGCCAAGGCATATTTAGAACCCCTACTTATGAGGGAAGGGGGATATAATCAATTTTCCAATTCCTCACCACTTGGGTGAACCAGTCCAGTGAATGGTCCCAGTTACTTTTGTCAGTTGCCTTGGGTGTTGTTTAGAACATACAGGACAGGCTCTTGCTGCATTAACTAAAGGCAATCCAGCACCCCTGGAAATATGCCATCACACCTGGGTACTGCAACAGCCACTCTTTCTATGCACTCAATCTGTCCTATCTACTGTCAGTAGCTAAAGCTTGTACCTCAGCTAGGGCATCAGCTTCCTGATTGTAAGAGGGTATCAGCACCTTCTTAGCCAGGACATGGAAAACAGTGAGGTCTGTCTTAGGCTCTTATAGATGAACCCAAAGTCTTTCCATATATCTTGACTCTACAAGAGATTATTCATAATTATCCACCCCTCAGCTTCCCATTGTCTGAGCCATAGGGTTAATCTTTTAGAACAGCCCAGGTGTCAGTGAGGGAGGGTTAACAGCCAGGGCTCATGAGTAAACAATCACCAGCCCGACTGCTCTGAGCTCAGTCCACTAGTTTATGGTTTCTTTTCTCATACAGATGGTGTCAGTATTGGGCTGAATAGGACTGCAGTCTATATGGGGTGGGTTCCCTTGAGTAGACCCATCTGTATACCAGGCATCAGCAGGAATCTCCCCTGTCCACTCCTTAGGCTGTGGGTCCGCCATAGGAATATGTGTGGGGCATCTAGAGGATATATATACTCCATAAGGCCTAGCAGTACCCCCATTTCCAGAGCACTCCTGAACAGGGCACTCCTCTGCTGCAAACAGATATGCCACTCAATCAACTGGGGGTTTGAGCCATGGTAAAGGTGGTCAATGAAACATATATTTAACCACCCTTAATAGGGAAGTTATTATCACAATGTGTTGTTCCTTAATAAGAGGCTCCACTGGAGGAGTGGAGTGCTAGGAGCTGTTGCTCTATGAGGGTATATCAGCTTTCTGCCCATTTCAAGAGCTTGGACCAAAATCTTGAACAAATTGTCTCCGTCCCTTGTTTCTGCCACAGTGCCCAATTCATACCTTCTGGAATCAAATGGGATCCCTACTTGACAGATGCCCAGAGCTTTAGTCTGCTTCACTAGTATTTCTGCCTTCTCAAAGGCAGCCCTGTCCCACACATGTCCTTTCTTTATCAGGTGATATAAGAGATGCAGGCACTGTACCAGGTGTGGAATAAAAGTCCTCCATAAACCTTAACATCCTTACAAAGGCGTGCACCTCTTTCATGTTCTTAGGGGTTGGGTAGGTTTGCATTTTATCAATCACTGCTTCAGAGTAAACACCAGTCTTACAGAACAAGACAACTCCTAGAA
This sequence comes from Canis lupus baileyi, assembly GCF_048164855.1. Classification (NCBI taxonomy): domain Eukaryota; kingdom Metazoa; phylum Chordata; class Mammalia; order Carnivora; family Canidae; genus Canis; species Canis lupus. Next base: position 111,329,412 of record NC_132838.1, on the reverse strand, counting down.
ACTTTACAGTGGTGCCTGGGCCTGGAATTTTCTGTGGGTTCATTGCCTAAGCTCTCCCTTGCAGATGCTCCAATAAAGCCTACAAGGTGTGCTGCAATGGAGGCAAATCTTCATATGCTAACATTATAACATCAATGATAAATGTTGTGCTATATATATTTTACCACAATGCTTTAAAAATGGAAACATAGGATGTCTTGTAATAACATAACATAAAGGCTATTCATGTGTGTAAATACACACACACACACACACACATATTGTATGTTCCTGACATTTCATTGATGTGAGGAAGGAGAAGAGAGACAGGTCTCAGGCTACCACCCCATGACATACCATGGGGGCTATGCAGATAACCTTGGGGGAACCAGTTGAAAGGTCCCTTGTCACCCTTCCACGTAAAGGCATTGATCTTGTGACTCAGTGGCCAGGGATATTCTGAAAAGGGCATTTGCTAAATCCAGCAAAACATAATACATTCCTAGGATGTGGTTAAGGTATCTAAGATAGTGACAATGTTGGGCACAGCCACATGGATGGGGAATGCTACCTTATTCAGTGTCCAGTAGTCCATCAACACCTACCATGAGCCATGTGGTTTTTTTACTGGACATACTGGGATGTTGAAACTACTATGGGCAGGGTGTAAAATACCCACCCAGTGTAGCTCTTGGTTTCCCAATGCACCCAGGCAGTTTATATTGTTTGATATTTACCATTCTATGTGGAGATGGCAGGCTTATTTGTTCCCAAGTGGCACTTCCCCTCAGCATGAGTTTGATTACTCTAACCTGGAGGCATCAAAGATTTGCAGAGTTTGATGAGGATATCAATGCCCAATATGGTCTCTGGTATTGGAGAGATAAAAACCTCATAATCTCAGGGTGGTTGGGAATGCCCAAGAGGATCCTTCTGACCATAACTGTCTGTCCTGTATAACTATCAGTGGCACTGAAGGGGACAGAAAAAATCTTTGGCAGTTACCATATATTAAAATACATTTAGCTTCAGTATCCACCAGAGCTGTCACCATTTTATGCATTTTTGGAGGGTCAATGAATAGTGAACCCAACATGGGACCTCTGATCACCTCCAATGGCCCTCACCTGGAGGCAGTCTTGGCCTGTGCCTTATTTGGGAGGGAGGCACCCATCCCAAATAAGTCTGTATCCCTGAGGCCTCCTCTGGAACAGGGAGGGCATAAGGGATGATAGGAGCGGATAAGACAGGTTTTAAGGCTCAGCATTGCTCAGGTTTTAAGGCTTTCCATAGGCCAACCCAATCTATCTGTTTAGGCAGGGCCCCTGCAATGAGACATTGAAAGCAAACATATTTGCTTTCAGGTTATTCTGACTAGACCCCTGAGATAGGCTTTTGGCTTTCTGGGCTTCCTCTCTATCTAGCCTTCCCAGTCACCCATGTCCATTCCTGAGACCTATCCATTTCCCCCATTTCAGTAATGGATTGCCCAGCATAGTAAATAATCTTGTTCTATAACTGGGCTCAGCAAGGATACCAGTGTTGGGGGCAAACTGGAGAATGTTGGCTTTTCCCCTGCAGTGAATGTATTCTGATCAGGGCTTTCAAAGACAGAAGCATAGATCACGTATCTCATTCCCAGATCCCTGAGAATTTGCTATACCTCCTCTCTAGATTTCCAGGATCCCACATGCCCAGGGAGATAATTCCTCATTACATCAAGCCTCCCTGCAGGATAAAATAATCCAGCCTATAAGGAAGTGAGTACCCTGAATTCCCTGGGCATCACGCAGATGCTGCCAGAGAGTAGGGTGTGTGGTGATGTTGCTCATTTTCTCTGCCTCCTGCTGGGTCAGAGAAACACCACCACCCCCGGTATCCTATAGCCACAACAACCATGCCAGAATATTTTCCCTGGCCTTTGCTGAAACTTGGCAGCTATATATCAATAAGCTCAGTGGGAGTGTATTCTCTCAACATAAATGTTTCCTGAAATAAAGGCTGTTACGCTGCTTGGGGTTGTCGTTGCTGTGCTTTTGTTTTCTGTTGAATTAGGGGTTGGATGGCATGGGCAATTCCATCCCCTTCCCTGTCAATCACTATAACCTCCTTCTCTTCATTCTCATCATTCTCCCAGGGATTCCATGTCATACATCCTAATCAGGCTTAGTCACAAGTGCCCAGGCCTTAGTTCAAGGCAGCTTGTACACTCCTAGCCTTGCAAAAGGGCATGTGAAGGTCTCTAACTTATTATCCTATGCTCCCATCATGTCTGTCAGCCCAAAGCCACCAGACTAGTGGGCATTCTCACGTTCTTTTCTAATATAGCTTGTCTTCTAACTTTCCGACATGAGCTTCAGCCTCCGGTTGGCCAGTGGAACTACGCACTAAGAGAGGCCAGTCCATGTGACCACCATATGTTTCCCTTCCTTGCCACAGAGCACAATGCACAATTACTTGAACAAGCACACCAGCTGGCATTTTCAGGGCGTCCCTATACTCATGTGATGGTCCACAAGTATCTAACACATGGGCCACTCCTCCCCACAAAGAGGCCAATGGCCAAATCAGGATTTCTGCCATGGATGCTTCTTCCGCAAGACCCATTTCTTCTATCTTCTGGTTGTCTTGCCAATTGTTGGTTCACAACTTCTAGGAGCTTCCCTGGTGTAATCTAAAATCAGCCCCAGTATTTGGAGTGCCAGGAAAAACCAAGGAGATAGGCCACTCCAATTTGGTAGGTGGCAATTTTAATAAGCAAAGGGAACTTACAAATGAGGCTTGTCTTGGGTGGCTGAAAGACAAGTGGATCCCCACATTCGCCCTCCAAATCTTCAAGTTTTTAAAGAGGCCCTAACTGTGCTCAGTCATGTATACTGTGCAGGTGTTTTCAACACCACGTCATCATTCCAAGACAATGTCCTTGGAGCAGCCTCTGAGAATGGGAAAGGCAAGTAGAACCTACAGTCCAAGGACAGGAGAGGGGGTGAAGAGCCTCCAAGTGTCTGTTTCCAGGCTGGTCAATCAGCAGTCATGTCTTTTTTGATGACATTCCCCGAAACCACATATCCAACAAAGGGCTAGCATATAGAACATGTAAAGAAACTCAATAGTACAAAACTAAACAATATAATTAGAAATTAGAAAATGGGGAAGAGAGGAACAGACATTTCTCCAAAGAGCGTACACAGATGGCAAATAAGCATGTATAAACATGTTCAACTTAATTAATCATCAGGGAAATGCAAATTAAAAGCACAGTGAGTTATACCTCCACATCTATTAGAATTGATAAAGTAAAAAATAGTGACACCACCAAATTCTGACAAGGATGCAGAGAAACAGAATCACTCACATTGATCACTCACACCACTCATGATGGTACAACCGAGTACCAATTTGGAACATTTGGAAGTTACTTTAAGGCTAAGTATAAAATTGGGGCAACTGGGTGGCTCAGCTGGTTGAGCCTCCAACTCTTGGTTTCAGTTCAGGTCATGATCTCATGGGTTTTCAGATTGAGCCTCACCCCTGGCTCTCTGCTCAGCAGGGAGTCTGCTTGAGATTCTCTATCTCCTTCGCCCTCTGCACTCCCCCCACTCTAAAATAAATAAATAAAGCTTTTAAAAAAAACTAAATATGAAGTCACTTTATACAACTTGACTCTTGGGACTTATCCCAGAACAATGGAAACTTATGTTCACATAAACACCTATACACAAGTGTTCATAGCAGCTTTATTTTGAAATAGCCCAAACCTAAAAACAATCCAATGGGTGAATAAAGAAACTGTGATGCATACAGATCATAGGCATATACATACACATGCATACACTCAGCAATAAAAATAAATATACTATTTATACATGAGACAAGTTGGATGAATTTCCAGAGAATTATTCTGAGAGAAAAAAAAATGTCAATCCCAACACGTTACCTACCTTTTGTATTATTCCATTTATAAACATTCTTGAAATGACAAAATTATAGAAACAGACAATAGTTCAGTGGTTGCCAAAGTGCAAAGTGGCGGGGGGAAGGGTGTGGCTGTAAAGGGGCATTCTTTTGGCGATGGTGCTGTTCTATATCTTGAGTGTGATGCTGGATACATGAGCCTACACAGAACTGCAATAAAATTGCACAGAACTGAATACACACAGCCAAGCACAAATGAGTACAAATGAAACTAAGGATTCTGCATGTGATCACTGGATTCTATCAACATCTCTGGCTATAAATTCCTATATTAAAACAAAAAAGAATCTCAAATTAATAACCCAAGTGTTTCCTTTAAGAACACTGAAATTAAAGCAATCAGGAAGAAATAAGAGATTAGAGTAAATAATGAAATATAGAATAGAGAATAACATTAGGGAAAAATCAATGAAACCAAAAGTAGGTTCTTGGCAAAGATCAAGAAAATGTACAAATCTTTAGCCAGACTGAATAAGAAAAAGAAAGAAAAAGGCTCAAATTACTAAATAAGAAATTAAAGAGGGGACATTTCTGATAAAAAAAGGGTTATACAGGAATACTATGAACAACCATATACCAACAAATTAGATAACTAACAAATTCCTAGAAAGACACAAATGATCAAATTTGACTCAAGAATAAGTAGAAAATCAGAATATACTTATGATGGGGGAATTAATCATTTTTAAAGGAACAAAGAAAGTTCCTGAATTAGTGGCAATTCTTCACAAACTCTTCCAAAAAATATAAGACAAGGAAACACATCTCAATTCATTTCTAAGGCTGATATTGCCATGTAACAAAATCAGACAATGATATATCTCAAGAAAACTATATGCCAATGTCTTTTATGAATACAGATGCAAACATTCTCAATAAAACACTAGCAAATAAAAACATCATGTGTAAATCATGCATCTGATAAGGAGCTTATATCTAGAATACAAAAACAGTGTTTACAGTTCAATAATAAGACAACTCAATTTTATTTATTTTTTTTAATTTTTATTTATTTATGATAGTCACACACACAGAGAGAGAGAGAGAGAGAGAGGCAGAGACACAGGCAGAGGGAGAAGCAGGCTCCATGCACCGGGATCCCGACGTGGGACTCGATCTCGGGTCTCCAGGATCAGTGGGACTCGATCCCGGGTCTCCAGGATCGTGCCTTGGGCCAAAGGCAGGCGCCAAACCACTGCGCCACCCAGGGATCCCCGACAACTCAATTTTAAAATGGCAAATGAAGGGACCCCTGGGTGGCTCGGCGGTTTAGTGCCTGCCTTTGATCCCGGAGTCCCACATCTGGCTCCCTGCATTGGAGCTGCTGCTGGAGGTGTAAAATGCTCCAAGTCACTTTGGGAAACAGTCTGGCTGCCCCTCAAATATTTAAACATAAAGTTTCCATACACTTGGAAATCCCACTCTTAGGTACATACCTGAGAGAAAACATATGCTCCCACAAAATCTGTACATGAACATTCATAGAAGCCTTATTTACAATAGCCCCAAAAGGTGCAAATAAGGTCATGTCTATTAACTTATGGATGGATAGAGAAAATGTGCTATATTCATACAGTGAATTATTATTCAGCAATAAAAAGGAATGAGTTGTGGTACACTTTGCAATATGAATGAGCCTTGAAAACATTATACTAAGTGAAAAAAATCAATAATGAAATTTCACATATTGTATGATTCCATTTATATGAAATGTCCAGAATAGACAGCCTTAGGGGCAGAGACATTACTAGTTACCTAGGGCTGAGGACGGGGTGAATGTTGGAGCAAGATGAGAAGTGACTGCTAATGTTTACAGGGTTTCTTTTGGGGGTGATAAAAATGTTCTAAACTTGATTGTTGTGATGGTTGCACAATGATGTGAATACACAAAAACCCACACCAAATTGTGCATTTTATTTTTATCCTATTTTATTTAAATTAAGTTAATTAACATAGTGTATCATTAATTTCAGAGGTAGAGTTCAGTAATTCGTTAATTGCATATAACACTCCTTATATCACCCAGTTACCCCATCTTTCCACTCCCCTCCCCTCCAGCGACCCTCAGTTTGTTTCCTAGAGTTGAGTGTCTTATGGTTTGTCTCCCTCTCTGATTTCATCTTACTTTATTTTTCCCTCTCCACGCAGGCAGAACTCTGGAAGAAACGAGCTCAGGAGGCTCAAGCAATTGGCTCTGTAGCCACTCTCCTTGGGGGAAGATCTGAGTAGAGAAAGACCAGGACCACTTTTAATACCAGCGAGGGGGGCCTGGGTGGGGCTTTACACCTGCTTCCCACACATCACTTCCAGTGGCCAGATTCCTCCCAACATTAACTTGATGTCATGTTTAAAGTTTGGGACAAACTTTGATTTGATTTGATTTCATGTTTACTGTTTGGTACAATTTAAGGTAAGAACTTAGAACTTTTGTGACCCAAATATATTTAACTCCATTTAAACACTTAAAACCATTCTAGGGCTGTGATTCTCAGACTGTGGGCCTGAGCCAGTGGCATTGTTGCAAACCCCCAAACCTCAGGCAAGGCCTGCTAAATCACAAACCCTGGGGTCAGGTTTCTGGGGACTCAGAAGTCTATGTTCTAAGAAACCCCTCTTCTGATTCTGATGCATGGCAAAATTTGAGAACTACCTGTGCAAGAGAAAAGAGATTTTGTTTTTAAAATTAAGATACATATTGTACAAATAAAATTATCTCATACTCTCTCTCTCTCTCAAATAAGTAAAATCTTAAGATAAATACTTGGATTTAATGGGATTAAAATCATGGACTACACTGCATGTTTATGAAAGATAGCCCTGGGCCTGTGATTGGGGGAAAGCTTCTCCTGACCCTGGCCAGACAATTATTTTCAGAATCCAACAGCCCTGCATCTGCTCACTCAGACTTCTACTTTGAAGTGGTTATTATCTCTACTTAATCATGTTAGGTGGTATGTGGGCTCCAAATCCTGAACTGCATGTTTAGAAGATTCCTCCAGGCATCCTCATGCATCTTCCTAGGAGAACAGTCTCTTCTGATTAAAACTACTAGAGCACAGAGAACAGGGCAGAACAGGGATAGAGATAAGACCTGGGAATTATAATTGAATGTGGTGGACATGAGGCCATGAGGGTCCTGTTCTACTGGAAGCAGAAGGTAATTGTTGGCAAAGGGGGGAAATAACAGCCCCACAGAGGGAATTTGTTTCTCCCTTAAGCTAAGTAACATAGATTTTTATCCTATGGACATGTAGGAACCAATGTCAATTGCTAGTCAGACAATGCCTTTTCAAACCTTTTGAAAAAACATTTCAAATGTCTGCATGATATTCCATCATGAATAAGCCAAATTTTTCTATCCATTTCACTAAAGTTGACATTTCCTTTTTTTCTTAACCAATTTTTATTATATTGTAGTGATGTTCCATGGGCATTTATCCTTGTCAAGGAAAATTGTTGGAGCTAAGGATCTAAGTATTTGAGTGGCTCTTGATATATATTGTTAAATTATTTTCTAGGAATGCTACCTAAATTTATGCTGTCTTAGCAGTATGAATGGAAATGTGGGTTTTATTTACCAAATTGTGCCTTCTGTACCTCCATCTCTGGAATTGGATTGGATTTTTTAAAAAACCACCTTCTTTTAAATTTGATATCACAAATGAGGTTGAACCTTATTTTCATACATCTTAATCACTGAGTTGGTTGTGTGTGTATATGTGTGTGAAGAAGGTGGGTAGGTGATAGCTTTGCTGTATAAAATGGTGTCAAGAGAAGTGTTTTGGGTTCATCTCTGAAGCAAAACTTTTTGGAGAGTCATCTTTGGTGATCATACAAGGTAGGTTCTGGCCCCACCTGTAGAAGGTCCTCAAAGAGGCTGATTTGGGAGCACCTGAGTGGCTCAGCAACTGACTCATGGTTTTAGCTCAGGTCACCATCTCAGGATGGTGAGATCCAACCTCACATCAGGCTCTGTGCTCAGTGCAGCCTGCTTAGGATTCTCTCTTCCCTCTGCCTCTGCCCCTCCCACCCTGCTTGCCCCCATTGGCTCTCTCTCTAAAATAAGATAAAAACGGAGAGTGAGGCACACCATGAGACTTAACTACAGAAAACAAATTGAGGGGTTGCTGGAGAGGAGGGGGGTTGGGGTAACTGGGTGATGGGCATTAAGAAGGGCACGTGATATAATGAGCACTGGGTATTATAGGCAACTGGTGAATCACTAAATTCTACCCCCGAAACTAATAATACACTATATGTTTACTAATGTGAATTAAAAAAATTTTAAAAATAAATACAATTTTTTAAAGAGGGGCCAATTTTTCTCTCTACATCCTGGGGTATTGGCTAGGAGATGCCCTCACTTACTCTACCCAGTAGATTTTAAAGACAAAAACTATGAAGCAAGACCTTGAGATGGGAGATGAAATTCTTAAAAGGTTTATTCCTAAGTTCAAAGGGGGATATGCCTTGGAGATGTGCCTTTGGATGCAGAGAAGTGCCAGATGTAAGAGAAAGTCATATACAGTGAAAGACTGTGTCCACGATAAACAAAATATGGACAATGTCTACAATAGCCCTATTTCTATCTGGTGTTGTCTGAGTTACGTATCTTCCATAATCAGAGCTGAAAATGTCAGATGCTCACTTTCTGAATCCTCCTTGTAGGAAGGGTGGCTACATTATTTAGGTCAAACGTTCTGGGGTGACCATGAGGAAGATGTTTCTTCCTGACAAAAAGGAAATCCCTGCCTTCCTGCTTAGGATGTTCACTGTATGAAGATGTGATGTTGGAAACAGTAATATTGTGCCCGTGAAGAACAGGTGAGGAGAACAGCAGAAAAGTAGATCCATGTGCTCAGCGTCATCCTGAGAAAATCCTGGAAACATCTATCTTCAAAATTCTTTTAAGAAAAAAAAACTGTAATATCTGGAAACTCTTCATAGCTGATGATGTCCACTCAATGAACAAGAACCAGATGGGACTTTCCCTGAGGATCCTCCATAGTACCCACTCCTTGAATTCTTCCATAAAATAAAAATATATAGGATAGTCTTTGAAGTAGAGAATATATTTCAGTTGGGTTTTCCTTGAGCTAAAGTTAAGGCAGTCACCCACCTCTTCTGACAACCTTTTAAGAATAAATTGGTGACACCTAGTAGTTTTATCACACTGATGTGAAGACCCCTCTCATAAATCATCACTGTCACAGACTAAGTACCTTTCTTAAGCACTCTTGATACTACATCTCACAATGGATCTATATAGATCTACCTTGGTCTAGCTGTTCATGACTAAAGGTTTGTCAATGCTCACAGTATTCCTGTCTGGCTGGTGGGAATTTCACTTGGGCTAGTAGTCCCTTTGGCTTCTGTAACACCACCAAAATGTTTCTGAATGTGTCTTTACTTAGTATCCACAAGGTATTACAAGCCCATTTCTATTTTTCTGCCAGAACCTAAGCTACTCACCAAGGAACCCATCACTGTAGCACGATCACTGGTTCCCCAGGATGAATGTGTAACCCAAGAGGCTGTGCAGTCTTTCATGGTGCTAATGCTGCTGATTCCAATTGAACTTTAGTTTTAACCTAGTCTCCATCTCCTAAACATCTTTATTCTAACTCAGTGTCTTCTGATCAATTTGAATGTCTTCTAAACACAAATCCACAATTTTAGTTTCATTTAAAGCTAGAAACTTTAGTTTTCCTTTTATTAAAAAACATACAACTGGACTTAGTCCAGGAATAACAGAGAACAGTACTCCTCAAGCAGTAGTCATCCCATCTTCCCGTTTGGTGACAGAGCCAAACTGGGCACTCGTACATGGGTACAAGCTGCACCATGTGGGGAAGCTGTGGTGACTGGGTGTCCAATTTCTTGGGAACACATCTTGGAACTGGGTGTATCATAGACAGGTCTAGATGACAAATGCTATCAACAACACCTAAAATCTATCACCAGATTACGAAAAGAGATTTCAACTTCCTCTACCCCAATGCAACATAAATACTAAAGCAGAGAGTATACCCAGTTATCAATGGTGGAATCTCTATACAATTAGTAGAGAATAGTAGTATCAGAGAATACAAATAAAAGGCTTTGGTATTTCATCAGAAAAATATCCTTTGGCTTTTCTATAGATTTGATTCCTTTTGAACCTAATCCCCACTACTAAAATTTCAACACATTCCACTTATGATCATATCTACATATTATTACTATTTTACATTGTATAGTGACAGGTGGTGACTACACTATGATGAACGCTGAATTGAATAATGTATAGAATTGTCTAATCAATGTTGTACACTTAAAACTAACATAACATTTCATGTTAATTATAGTTCAATTTTTAAAATAACCAATTCAGGTTACTGGCATGTCTTAAAGTTTTTCAAAAGTACAGACAAACCAGGTACTTACACCCACAGAAAGTTCCAGCCTGCCACAAAACGTCCCATAGGAGTAGCATGGTCCTTGTCTGTTCATAAAGCAAGTAACGGTGGAGAAAAATGTGGACAGACCAAACATAAAGCAAGAGGAAGAGTTTATGGTCAGAAAACTTATGAACCTGTCTGATCTGCAATGAACCAAAAGCATAGATATCAACAATCCAGACCTGAGCAAATACTGTCAGAGAATGAACTCATAGAACCTAGGAAACGAAAAGGAACAATACCCAAGCAAATATCCAAATTTCAAGAACTTGATGTTTTTGATTTTAAGAGAGATAGCTGTATTATGTTACATAGGAGGCTATATATATATACACATACTTAAATCAAAATATAGAAGGTGAAGAAAATGTTGACTTATGGGTTAGGCAGAAGAGAGGGCTATATTGGAAACTTTGCTGCTGTTTTGTAAATGAATAAAATTCTATGATGACAAATTCTCTATTTAATTAGTATAAGTAGAAGGTCAAGCCCACCTAACACCACAGAGTCCAGGGAACACAAAGGCTAGTGGCCCCTGGCTTCTCAAACTACCGCATAGCTCAGGTGCAGGCACAGCTTAGGATTGCCAAGACCTAGGCACTTGTCTCAGACTTGGAATCAGAAGAAATCAATGTAGAAATATATTAAGAAAATTAATTAAGAAACTTTGGGAACATTAAGGAACTCTCATAGGCTCCACAGCATAATTCTGGCAATCATTCCTGTCTATAAATCTCAGAACATGATCTTACCACTTCTTGCCAATTCTTGGACCCACCTAATGTCCTTTCAATAAACTCCTTTTTCTGAACCAATTGGCTAGAGTTGGCTCATGTGCTTCCCAAGTAAGAACCCAGGCTGCTACAATTTGTAAAGAGTAATGAGCTATTTACTGATGTGATCCACTGAGTCTTCTACAGTGAAACAGTCCAGGTGCAGCCTGTCAACAAACTGGAAAAAATACTGATTTTTCAAGATAAAGTTCCAAAGTCATAGGTAACTTAACAGGTCTAGTCAAGTATGTTAAGTAAGACATACAGAATAGATGCTACTGATGGAATGCAAAATCCAAATGATTTAAATACAAAGGTGTATCTGATAACAGTATTTAAAAATCTGGATCTCCCCTCTTCCAGATGAAATATCTCAAAAAAACAAAAAACAAAAACAAAAAAGAAAAAAAAAAACAGAAAACAAAAAACACATTTATCTTTTCAAGCCTAGCAGTAAGCTGAAACATCAAACCACAAAACAAGGTGAGAAGAGTGCAAAGGCAGTAAAGGCTGAGTAGGAGTGTGGGAGGAATGCATAAAACTATAGTCAACACTGCTATATATTTGAAAGTTGCTAGAGAGTATCTTGAGTTCTCAGCAGCAGGGAAAAGAAAAACCCATGGTCCATATCTATATGAGATGATGAATGTTAACTAATTGTGATAATCCATTCAAAAAGTATGTAAATCAAGTCATGCCATGTACCCTAAACTTACACAGTGCTGTAGGTCAACTATACCTCAACAATGCTGGGAAAAATGAAAAATTGGTTCTAGGAGAAATAAGTTAAATAGTTAAAAACATTTTGGTCACTTTTCATTTATTTCTAATTTCACTGGAGTATGGTGAAAGAAATGTAGCTTGTGAAATCTCTATAAATTCTTCTATGGCAAAGTACAGCTTTACTTTTGTGAATTTTACAGACAATTTTAATGCAAGGGACATAAGTCATCACACACACACATATTTATGTATACTGTATATGCCATATGCCATACATATGTCATTAAAATCAAGCTACTGATTCCCCTTTTTAACCTTAAATTTTAGGTTCAAAAGTTTAATTATATATTTTTGGCATGCTGTCATATGCCTTAAACTTATTATTGATACAGGAATTTTTTTTTGATACAGGAATTTCTGATGGACTAACTATAAATCAAAGGAATTTTTTCCTACAAGGGAAATTATTGAGCCAATGATATAAATTACCATTTATTTATAAATCAAATCTATCTTATTTCAATACACTTGAAAATCCTAAATCCCCACTTAGAAACTGATATTATACTTATGATTTAGTGCACACAGATCACTCATATTCAAGGTGGCCAGAAACACATACACATATATATAGACACACACTTAAAAATTTCTGCAGTTTTAAAAATTTCATACTTTCAATGAAACATTTTCAATGTCTACTGAAGTGATTGCTTTGTAATAAATCACTTCCCAAATCTGAAATGTTTAGAGCACTCATTCTTAGCCCATTTGGCTTTATGCTCATTTGTACAATCATGGCTTCTTGCCTTTGAAGTAAGATTCAACATGCCCAATGAAACATCCTAGCGCTGGTGCTGGTTTTATCTATAATTTTGGGGGAAAGAAGCCTCGTCAGATCCCATTGCTAAATAAGAACTTTTCACCATTTTATGTCTTCTCCAGAAGGCTGTTCCTCTATCTGTCCATTCCCCGACTGATTGAAGTTCTTCTAGGGTGTGTGTAGAGCCAGTTTTCAGCCATCAACAACTGTTCCCCAGAAATTCAATCACTGCCATATGTTCTGTACTCTGGCCTAATCCTCAGAGATGGCTCCACTTACAGTCATCTCATGGGGACAGAATTTTACTAAGGGAAACTCCTATCAGATGTCACTTTCAGTTTCTCCTTTTTCCTCCAGAGAATTCATCCCTATTCTCTGGTCTCCCATTTAAACTCTCAGCTTACTTTTTACTAACTCTCTAGGATCAGAGGTTTCAGGCCCATGATAATCCACAGGATTAGAATTTATGATTTAGGGGCAAAGGCCGAAAAGACATATAACCCACATATTAGAAACCAACCAATAGCTACAAATCTTACCTAAAATTATTCTTGCAAGCTTAATTTAGGTGATGAGCACTTAGCTAGCCATGAGAGTGCCCTCCCACTCAGAAGACTTTCACTTAGGAAACATATTCCAGAGAAGGTAAAAAAAAAGAGAGGTAAAAAAAAAAAACTACATGGGGGTTGGGGTCCCTTAAAATAGAGCTCCTTGGGATGCCTGGGTGGCTTAGTGACTGGGCATCTGCCTTCGGCTCAGGGCATGATCCTGAAGTCCTGGGATCGAGTCCTCCATCAGGCTCCCTGCATGGAGCCTGCTTCTCCCTCTGCCTATGTCTCTGCCTATCTCTCATGAATAAATAATTAAAATCTTTTAAAAAAATAGAGCTCCTTTATACTGCTTTGGAAATATAAAAACATGCCCTCTACACAACCTGCATATTTTTAATTGCTCATATAGAACCCCTTCTGGCCTAAATTTCCAGTTCCCCATACCCAGGGAAATATTTTCTATGAGGAAGATCCCTGGGAATCCAAGTCCTAAGGAGTGACCTGCTCAAACTAATCCAAATAGAAATCCCAGAACTCTGAGCAATCTCTATCTAGTCACCTAGTCTTTCCTAAATGGTCAAAGATGGGAATCTTTGGCTTACTCTGTTTTTGACTCATTTTTACTCTCCATATTACTACAGTAAAACATTCCAAAAGAGAAGAAAACCAGGCATAAACTTAAAAATCAAATAGGTGTACCAAGAAACCATTCTGGATTTCAATTTCAATTCTGATCCATACACAAATATTACAATGGTTCTAGAAATTAATGTTTTATTCTCTTGGCCTGCATTTTTTTTTCACTTTATATCATGGCCATTTTCCTAATCTTTATGAAATCTTCACATATAATAGAAAGTGCTGGATAAAATAGATAACAAACTACCTGCCAGGGAAATCGTGTCATAAAATGATACTGAAATACTGTTTTCCAGCCTAGACTCTAATAACTAGCAATTTTCCAATTTTCTCAACATGCCCACCAGCGTTTGCATTCTCATTTACTCTTTATTGTTGAAGAAATCTACATCACTTTCAATTGCTCCATAGTGAGTTGCCCATTTAATGGTAATTTTCTCAGATTCAGGTCAGAGTGCTTTCTGCAAGGAAAAGTGCCAATATTTATTACTTATGTGGCAATGTGTCATAACAGCCAAGTTTGATTTTTTTAATACAAAATTGCTAAGCAAAAATACGTGCTTCATTGTTTTTCTTCTCCAGAACAAACTTCCAGATACACAACAAAAGGTTGATATTTGAAAGAAAACAAGAAGGAAGGAAGGAAGGAAGGAAGGAAGGAAGGAAGGAAGGAAGGAAGGAAGGGAAAGAAATGCAAGGAAAAGGAAAAGGAAAGAAAAAAAGAAATATACTCTGGCTGAAAGATTTCCAAACTAGTTACATTCATAGGGTTTCTCCTCAGTATGAGTTGCCTGATGCCTAATAAGTTTAGAACTATTAATGAAAGCTTTCCCACATTGATTACATGTAAAGGGCTTTTCTCCGGTATGAGTTCTTTGATGTACAATAAGTCGAGCACTCAAGCTGAATGTTTTTCCACACTGATTACATTCATAGGGTTTCTCTCCAGTATGAGTTCTTTGATGTTGAGTAAGGCATGAACTCTGCCTGAAGGACTTCCCACACTGATTGCACTCATAGGGCTTTTCCCCAGTATGAGTTCTCTGATGTACAACAAGAACATAACTCTGGCTAAAGGACTTCCCACACTGATTACATTCGTAAGGTTTTTCTCCAGTATGAGTTCTCTGATGCATAACAAGGTGAGAACTGCGATTGAAAGACTTTCCACACTCGTTACATTCATAGGGTTTTTCTCCAGTATGAGTTCTTTGATGTGCAACAAGCTGAGAGCTCCAGCTGAAGGATTTTCCACACTGATTACATTCAAAGGGTTTTTCTCCTGTGTGAGTTCTCTGATGGGCAACAAGTTTGTAACTTTGACTAAAGGACTTTCCACATTGATTGCACTCATAGGGTTTCTCTCCAGTATGAATTCTTTGATGTGCAATAAGTTTATAACTCTGGATAAATGATTTCCCACACTGATTGCACTCATAGGGCTTCTCTCCAGTGTGAGTTCTTTGATGTGCAATAAGTTTGTAGCTCTGCCTGAATGACTTTCCACATTGATTGCATTCATAGGGCTTCTCTCCAGTATGAGTTCTCTGATGCACAACAAGAACATAGCTCTGGCTAAAAGATTTCCCACACTGATTACATCTGTAAGGTTTCTCTCCAGTGTGAGTTCTCTGGTGAGAAACAAGGTGAGAGCTCCGGCTAAAGGACTTCCCACATTCATTACATTCATAAGGTTTCTCCCCTGTATGAGTTCTCTGATGTGCAACAAGATGAGAGCTCCAGCTGAAGGATTTCCCACACTGATTACATTCAAAGGGTTTCTCTTCAGAATGGTTTCTCATGTTTTGAGCAAGCGATGAACTCTGGGAGGTTTTACCACAGTCATATTGACTCTCTTCAACAGGTATTCTCTCTTGTTCCTTATGGGATATACTGTGGTTCAAAACTTGCCCACATTCCTTAAAATCTAAGGATGTTCCTCTTGCATGTATTTTCTGATGTGTATTTAGAGGTACATCATGATTAAATGATTGAATACTGTCACTAAATCCATAGGATTTATCTTCTGTTTGAGTTCTTGTAATCTGAATAAGGTGAACGTTCTGGGGAAGATTTCCACATTCATTATTCTCACAGAGTTCCTTACTGTCATCAATCATCTCATGACTGTTTACAATAGAATTATAATGCAACTTTTTAACATGTGAGGCATGTTTATGAAAATGGTTTCTTATGGGTACCATCTGGGGTGAAAGAAGACTGGAACTCAGACCACTTTCCTCTTCAAGTTCATCACTTTTATAGACTCTCTCATAAGTAATAGCTTTCCTGTGAGTAAATGCCATTTCCTTCAAAAGTGTCTCTTGTTTTTCCTGTTGCTTTTCCAACTGGTCCCTACAATCCTGAACTTGACATGAAGATAACCAAGGATCATCTCTTGTCAATCTTTCTAACTTCACTCCATGGGATGGTTCATCATTAAAAATGTTCTGTTTTGATGTTGATGCTCTCCTTCCAAGTGAGGTTGTCAAATCTAGAAGAAAACAAAATAAAACATCCTAGCCAAAAAATGTTGAAGTTGGAATACTGGGGGAAAAAAGCTGACAAGCAAATATCCAAAATATATATGGATTCATTTTCAGCTGTGGATCTATAACCTGGATTAAGAAAACAGAAGGGTGGGATGAAGCAGTAAGCAGAGAACTATCACAGCCCAACAGTACAATGATATTAAAATTCAGGGTTTCTGAATAAAAAGACTTTAGATACTAAATATCTCCATATTCCAAAATAAGATCACCCATGAACAATCTACAGAATAACAAAAATAATTTTGCAAATCTTAGCCAAAAAAAGAGTCCTTTCTACCCTGTTTAGTGCTAGACACATCTTCACTGAACTAGAGAACAGCATCTACATTTCCAGAAATTCCTGGCATGAAACCTGCTAGCATAGCTGTGTCAGAAAGACATGGGCAAACTACCTTGTGAACCAAGAAAAACAATGAGGGCACTGGTATCTCAGGTTTCCTAAATACCTTAGGGGCTATTATGGCCCAATAGATTCCCGAGGTTCCAAGTGAGAGAGAATGGAGATGAGCTCAGAAACAGAAGCCTATGTGGTTACGAGGTCAAGCAACAGAGAGTATACCTGGAAAAGGCAGCAATGTATACAGTCCAGTAGGAGTGGGAGATGGAGAAATATGTAGCATGGCCTATGGGGCTTTTTGAAATTAACCTTCAATATCTGCAATGATTCCTAAGTGTCTGTTTCTCACCTGGATATGTATGTTGGGAAATGTTTATATTCACCCCTTGCTCCCATAGGAGATTGGACCAACATAGGACTTAGGGTGTCTGCACTGGGGACAAAAGAAACTCACTGCAGAATTTGGTCCCAGCCTTTGGTTTTTAGTAAGTATTAAGACTGCACAAGCTCAAAACCAAGAAGCTATACCTTTGCAATCCTACAAGTTAAAAATGCAATCTTCATTGGGGAATAAAAAGCACAAATGCACTCTGTGTGTGGTCAAAAATCATTCTGACTTTTGAACTTCATAGCTCTTAATCAACTGGATCATTTCAATATACAAACTTCATTAATTCTTACCCCAAGAGACCAGGTCCCTGTGGTTCTCTAGGATCACATCTCTGTCCAGGATCCTCTGAGCAGGGTTCAAAGTGCCTTCTTCCTTTTGAGTGAAGTCCACAGTCACAATTTTGAAGTTCACTCCTTCCTAAAACAGAACACACATTCCTGCTCATCTGGACATCATTTTCTTCCAATGTTCACAAAGGAGGAAAAGTTTGACAAACAGAAGCAAGAACATTTGATGGCCTAGAAATTGTCCTGAGACTGTCCAAAGGATTATAGTTAAGGTGTACATGTGCCTTTTACATAAGCCCCTTTGGGTTTTGGATGCTGGATCTATTTATACAAGCCCAAAAAGGAATACCAGATCAGAACAGATATAAATTATTTTCTCTCTTGTTCACCTTGAAGAAAATGCTTCTTCTAATTATGCACTGGTGAATATAAAATTCCCCCTTAGGAATTCCCTCCAAATTCCCAAGAGGCTAACAAAACTGGGTCAGTATACTTTTTCTGTCAAAGGTCAGAGAGTCTACATTTCGGGCTTTGCAAGCCATACGGTCTCTATTACAACCACTCAGCTCTCCTGCAGCAAGAAAGCAGGCACAGAAATTATTTAAACACATGCGTGTGGCTTATTATGACAAAGTTTTATTTACAAAAGCAGGTGGTGAGTCAGAACTGGCCCACAGGCTTTACTTTATTGATGCTTGAAATAGAAGATAAAATGTAGACCTTGATGAAAGGCAGTATATATAGGTTAGGAGCACTGGATTTGGAAAAGAGATGGGTTTCCCCATCTATTAAAAGCAAAGGTCTGAATTTTAAAAATAGATATCTAATCTGACCATCAATCTTCTAAGAGTAGTTTATCTCATCTCTATTTATTAGGCTGAATCATACTCAACTCATTGGATTGTTCAGCGAATTCACTGTATGATATATGAAAAGCTATTAGCAGTTTACTAAACAAGAAGACAAAAGCTGGCAAATGGGCTAGATGGGTGATGGGTATCAAGGAGGGCACTTGTTATGATGAGCACTGGGTGTCGTATGTAAGTGATGAATCCCTGAATTCTACTCCAGAAACCAATATTGCACTGTATATTAATTATCTACAACTTAAGTTAAAAAGAAAAATTTTAAGATTAGATTTGAGAACTCTGAAAAATTAAGTGACTGCCAATGTAACCTATATCTTTAACTCTCAGCCTTGAGATGACAGTTGTGTGTTGTCCACACTCAGAGCTGCCCTGTAGAGCCTTTAGGGGACACACTGTCATTATTGTCATGTAGAGGGGGGTCTTGGACTGCCTCCTCTAAGCAAGACAGAACTCATTTCCAAGAATACTGGGCAGGAATTTTGATCCACTAAAGGGCTAACGGTGATTTGTCCTTGTCCAAAGGCAGCAAAGGCCAGAGAAGTGGAATGCCACTTGCCACGAAAGACTTTTTTAAGCACAGTCCTGAGCTGTGCTTCATGAACAGGATAAAGTCCCTGAATCCCACATAACTCCATGCAAAATGCTGCTGTTCTTGCATTTTTCTAAGTTGGGGCCTATATGTTTCACCAAAACCTCAAAAGTTTTCATGATTAGCCCCAAACAAGATTCAGAAATATCATTTGCACATTGCCACCTATGTCTGAACATGGATCTATAGGTATTTTCTCAAGCATCGGTTCATATTTCCTTTTAATAAACACTCCCCTACTTCTATAATGACAAAATCCTATAGCTTCAACATCATCACCAAATATTCCCTCTATATCCCTGTTAATGGAAACCTACATTTCCCCCAAAACCCTCTCCTCTGCAGGCTCTGCAGACTCATTATTGCTTGGCATCAAAAGGGGAGGGTGTATGTCTTCCCAGTTACATTGAAAGTCACTCCATTTACCTTACTTCTTGGATTTTTGTCCTACCAACTACTTGAACACCAACCCCCATTTCCTGAAAATGTATAATACCTCGGAGTTATCCTCTACTTCAACAACTTGTATTATCTCATCTTGTACTGTCTCTAACATTGATCTGTAGAGTGCTGATAATAAATAATATAAAACTAATTGACTTTTTAAAATATATATATTTATTTTATGGGGGAAAGAAAGAGAGAAAGAGAATTTTTTTAAAAGATTTTATTTATTTATACATGAGACACACAGAGAGAGGTAGAGACACAAGCAGAGGGAGAAGCAGGCTCCCTGTGGGGAGCCGGAAAAGGGATTTGATCCCAGGACCCTGGGATCACGATCTGAGCCAAAGGCAACACTGAACCACTGAGCCACCCAGGTGCCTCAGGGAGAGAGAATTTTAAGCAGACTCCATACTGAGCACAGAACCCAATGCAGGGCTCGATCTCACGACCCTGAGATCAGGACCTGAGCCAAAGTCAAGAGTCAGATGCTTGACTGCCCCACCCAGGCACCCCTAAAACTAACTGGCCTTAATGAGGCACTTCCTGTATGGTATCAGGCTGTGAGCTAAGCATGTTACATAAATCATTCATCTAATTCTCGCAAGGCCCCTGTGCAAAAATACTAGTAGCAGCACCTTTTTTCCAGATGAAGAGCTCGAAGGATAGAAAAATTAAAATGTATGTCTGAAGTCAGCAGCTGGGACATGGCCTCAGCTTTGTGTAACATGTTCTCAGTCATCAATGCCTAGTACTAGCCCAACTCCCAGCACGCCACTCTTAGGGTGAGACCTCAGACCTTGAAATAGCTAAAAAGCACTCTATCTCTCAAGTCACACAGACAGAATTCTCTGATTATATCAGATTGCTCTCCCTTATTCTTCTCATTCTTTAATGGTTTGGGGCCAGTACTCGATTCAAGTATCTACTATTACCATCCACTGGTCTATATTCTTTGCCTTCCCATTTAAAGCTCCTTTCATCCTCTCCATTTAATTATTTAGTTTAGAGTCCATAGATCATTCATTTTAATTTTTCTAACTGATATATTCAAAAATTATCTTTTTTTAAAAGATTTTTAAATTTACTCATTCATGAGAGACACAGAGAAAGAGAGGCAGAGACACAGGCAGAGGGAGAAGCAGGCTCCCTTCAGAGAACCCGATGTGGGACTTGATCCTGGGACCCCAGGATCACGACCAGAGCCAAAGGCAGACGCCCAACCGCTGACCACCCAGGTGTCCCATATTCAAAAATTGTCTTTTGGGATCCCTGGGTGGCGCAGCGGTTTAGCGCCTGCCTTTGGCCCAGGGCGCGATCCTGGAGACCCAGGATCGAATCCCACGTCAGGCTCCCGGTGCATGGAGCCTGCTTCTCCCTCTGCCTATGTCTCTGCCTCTCTCTCTCTCTCTCACTGTGTGCCTATCATAAATAAAAAATAAATAAATAAATAAAAAATAAAAAATAAATTGTCTTTTAATTAGTACCTCACCCTATGGGGCTTTCACTGAATGTACCTAACTGCAAGAGCGAATCTCAATGTCATATGATCTACAGAATGTAGTTTCCAGAATGTCACTGGGAAAGAAAACTCACAAAAGCAGCTGGATGGAATATTATTAGGGGTCACTATCTCGGACTGATCCTTTCAGACTGACCGCAACCCTGTTAATAACTCCTGAAGCTGCTGGTCTCTCATAATCCAATATTACTGTTTCAGCCTTCTCCACTCAAGTGGAGAAGTACGTCTCCATTCCAATTCCCACCCTCATGCCCAATCAATAACAACCTGATTGCTCATAGAGATTTCCAAGACTTTGAAGAATTCCCTCAACCCCATTCTTCCTGTACGGGTCCTCCCTCCTCTGCAGAGCCAACATGTTCACATGAATGAATTCAATTCCTATGGTGCTAAGCAAAGACTCTGCTTTGAAGTTTTAACTCCTCTCTCTCCTTTTTCTCCACTTACTTCTTCATGCAACCACTCAAAGAGAGTCAGATCTTTTCAATTCTTTAAAGGGAAAAAACAAAAAACAAAAAACCCTCAATCTCAAACTCCCTTGCAGCTATCATTGTCTTGGATCTTTGAGATGATAACTAAGTTTTTGTAAAAGTCATCCATGTGTACTTCTGTTTCCTCACTTTTTGCTCACCTCCCAGCTCAGTAACCTGGTCCCTGCTGCTGACTAGCCATGCACATTTCTCAACGTAGAGAGGCCAACTCACCTGGGATGGAATGGCCAGTGACCCGGCATCTTCTCTTTCAACCTTGATAATAATCTCCTGAGGAAGGAGAGAGTCCTGAGAAAGCAAAACAGATGAGTAAAAGGAAAATAACCAGGAAGCTAAGTCATGAATCAAAACTTACACTGTAAGTAGGGCTAGGATTTGAAAAACCACCTATTTGAACACATCCCACCTACAAAACTTTTGCTCCTCCCCATTGGTAAGTTCAAGCTTACCATGTAGAGAGACAGGAGACATCTAGAGGAGCAACGAGGCACCGGACATGGGCACTGTGGCTCTTCCAGGTGACCCTGGCCCAGCCACCTGCAAAATGGAAGTGAGTGACCCCAGACACTATGTGGGAGAGAAGAACTGTACCATCATGTTGTCGGAATTCCTGGATCACAGAATTACAAGCAAATAACACAGAATACAGCATGACTCAAGAATCGTCAAGAAAGAGGTCCAAAAATTAACTTCACAAAATGTTTGGCAAAAAGCATCACACACAACACAGGCACCACCCTCAGTAAGAATCTATAGAGTTAAGACTTGTTCTAAATCAGCAAAAGAAAGGTACCTTTAATAGTACAAGGCACAAAGGAAAATGCACATGCAACTCAATAGGAAGAAATAAAAATGGCCAGCGCATACATCAAAAAATGCTCACCTCTTTAAATCAGGTGATATCAAGTCTTTGTTTCTCTAACTACTTATCCATATATATTAGAGGCTATAAATTCATGCTGATGCCTCCAACTGCAATTCAATAACACACCTTATTCTAGCCTTACTGCTTTCCATTTCATATTTCTTGTTTGCCACAACTGTTGGGACGATCTTACTCAGGGAACACGGGTGCCCCTTCCCTTTAATCAAGACTGTGTCCAGCACCTTTTGGGTTAAAGTTTTCAGAAGGAAAACAAAAAGGAGACCAGTCTGCTCGGAGTCAACTCCAAGTCCATGTCCTTCCTCACCCCCAAGCAAGCAGCTGAAGCTATCACTGTCTCCTGGTTTCACTCCTCACACCTCTGGTGTTTTTTTTTTTTTTAAAGATTTTATTTATTTATTCATGAGAGACACAGAAGGAGAGAGAGGCAGAGACACAGGCAGAGGGAGAAGCAGGCTCCATGCAGGAAGCCCGATGTGGGACTCGATCCCGGGTCTCCAGGATCACACCCTGGGCCAAAGGCGGCACTAAACCGCTGAGCCACCCGGGCTGCCCACACCTCTGGTTTTTTAGCTGCTTCCACAACAGTGGGCTCCGGAAGAGCTGGACACTTATCTCTTGCTCAGCACAGCTTCACTGTGCTTAAATCAGCACTGACACAGATTGGGCACTTCGTACACTCGTGCTGCTAGTAAACCCCCACTGAAACAAGGGACATAGAATGTGGTCCCAGGAGGCACCAAATCCCTGAGCTCCCAGCGGCTCTGCTTGTTAGAACTGACGGGTACTCCTGTTTCTCAAAATGCAAAGCACTAGCCTTCAGAATCTGCTCCTGACCAACTCAAAAGCCATCTTGTCACAAAGTATATGAACACACACACACACACACACACACACACACACACCCCTACACCCACTCACTCTTTCTCACCACTCTGGATTACTATTTTAGGAATAGCTCCTGTATTTATATCGTAGCTCCTGCAGCTTCTTCCAGATGTTGTCACCAACCATCGGCCAGGTATGTTTCATCAGACACAGAGTATTCAACACAGAACATCTCATACAATTATCTAAACTTTTTAAAAAAAGATTTTATTTATTTATTCATGAGAGACACACAGAGAGAGGCAGAGACATAGGCAGAGGGAGAAGCAGGCTCCATGCAGGGACCCTGATGCAGGACTCGATCCCAGGACTCCAGGATCACACCCTGGCTAAACCACTGAGCCACCCAGGGATCCCCCAATTATCTAAACTTAAAAATATATATATTTACTTATTTATCTGAGAGAGATAACACAAGCAGGGGGAGGGGCAGAGGGAGAGGGCAAGAGAGAATCCACTCAGCCCAGAGCCCAACATGGGGCTCAATCCCAGGACTCAGAGATCACAATTTGAGCAGAAGTCAAGAATCAGACACTTAACCAATTGGGACCCTCCAGGTGCCCAATTATACAAACTTTTCTGAAGACACGAGTGATAGGTCTCTCTCACCACCACAGAGACTATGGTAATAACATTTAGTAAACTCGTTTAAGTTCACGGAGTTCACCAGAGATGGTCCAAGTGTTGACTGCCAGATGCAAATTCTGCTCCTTTCTTCTGGCCCACTGCTCAGTCTCATCATTCAGGCCACCTCTTCCAGGAAGCCTTCTCTGGTAGCACAACGTCTCATCTATTCTTCCCTTAGGATTTCTTAGCTGTTTTTATCAGATCTTTACTATAATAGTAAAATCACTCTCCCTGCATTATTGCTTCCATCTCTACACCTCTCCCCTGGGTCCTGAGTTCGGTGCTGTGAAGAATTGTGTATTTTTCATCTTTGTATTCACAGTATTGACGGACATAACTTGAGCTATCTGAATTTGACAGGTTTAGACATATGTGCAGGGTTTGGGGCATATGAGTGGTATTAAAAAAGCCTTTTATTTTTTTCACTATTAACTTATTTACTTTACAACTTTACTGAGGTACACTTGATAAAAACTGTATTTAAGGTGAATGATGTAATGTTTTCTATGTATGTGGACACTGTGAAACAAGTACCACAATCAAGTTAATTAACATATTCAGCATCGGCAGGGGGTTGGGGTGACTGGGGTGATGGGCACTGAGGGGGGCACTTGGCGGGATAAGCACTGGGTATTATGCTATATGTTGGCAAACTGAACTCCAATTAAAAAAAAAAAAAAAAAAAAAAAAAAACATGTCCAGCATCTCACAGTTATGATTTTTTCCATACGATGAAAACACTTAAGATCAACTCTGCGTGTTGAGACCAACAGGAGACAGGTGAGGCTCTATCACGCCCTTGGCAGGGTTTTGGTCTCAAGCCCTGAAGGCAGGCAGGGCCTTCCCTGGTCTGGCTACTCCCAATGTGTAAGTCACTGAAATCTCTCAGTTGATGGCCAGTAGCCTGGCTCACTAGACTTATATCTCTCATTTAGCACCAAGACTTGGGCTCCCTCAATTTCTCTCCCTGTCAGGGCTTTAACTGATACCCATCAGGCCCAAACAAAGCACTTATGCATCTTCTGATAATGACTAAAATTTAGTAGAGGACATTCAGAGTTCAGAAGTGTGCTGGCCAGCTTTCAAGAGGGCCAATGACCTCTCAACATCCCGAAACTCACACTCTATGTAGTCGTTGCCCACATGGTATCAGGATGGGTCTGTGTGACCAACAGATTACAGAAGAAATGATGCTGAAATGCCTGATAGCTCCGTTGGTTAAGCATCTGCCTTTGGCTCAGGTCCTGATCTCAGGGTCCTGGGATCAAGTCCCTCATTAGGCTCCCTGCTCAGTGGGGAGTCTGCTTCTCCCTCTGCCCTTCCCCTGCTCATGCTCTGTCTCTCTCATATAAATAAATCTTAAAAAAAAGAAAAAGAAAAAGAAAAAAAGGAAAAGAAAAGAAAAGAAAGAAAAGAAAAGAAAGAAAAAAGAAAAGAAAAGAAAAGAAAAGAAAAGAAAAGAAAAGAAAAGAAAAGAAAAGAAAAGAAAAGAAAAGAAAGAAAAGAGGGATGCCTGGGTGGCTCAGTGGTTGAGCATCTGCCTTCGACTCAGGGCATGACCCCAGGGCCCTGGGATCAAGTCCCGCATTGGGCTCCCTGCATGGAGCCTGCTTCTCCCTCTGCCTCTGTCTGCCTCTCTCTCTCTTTGTCTCTCATGAATAAATAAAATCTGAAAGAAAGAAAGAAAGAAAGAAAGAAAGAAAGAAAGAAAGAAAGAAAGAAAGAAAGAAAGAAAGAAAGAAAAGAAAAGAACAAGTGATGCTGTGTCACTTCTGAGATCAGATAAAAGATACTGTGGCTTCCGCTTTGGCTGTGTGCAGTTAAGCTCTCTCTCTCTTTCTCAGGTCCTTTGCTCCAGGAGAAGCCGGCTGCTGTGCTGTGTACGTCGCTGGAGAGAGGTCTATGTAGTGTGGAACTGAGGCCTCTCATCAGCAGCCACATGAATGAGCTGGCAAAGGAGTCCTCCTACCCAGTCAAGCCTTCTGAAGAGAGCAGCCCAGGCCAACAAGTTACTGCAACCTTATCAGAGATGCTGAGCACCAAAAACATCCAGATAAGCTGCTCCCAGGTTCCTGACCCTGAGAAACTGTGCGATCATAAAAGCTGGTTGTTTTAAGCTGCTATGTTTTGGGGTGTGAAGCTACATATGACTACTACAAGAAGGAAGAGGTTTCTGCTTTTCCCATGTATCCTTGAAACATACAAGAAGCGCATTTCTGTCTGTGAGAACTCGGGTCATCTTTCTCCCCACCACCTCACACGGGGCCTAACACCGGTTAGGCAATCAATAGATATGTGATGAAAGTAATAATTATAATGAACAGGTTGCTAGTTCAGTTGTGTAACAGAAAAAAATGGCAAAAGGGCTATTCCTCCCCCCTGCCCCTTGCCCAGCTCACACATGCTCCTCTCTCCCTAAGTAAATAAATCCTTAAAAAAAAAAAAATCATTTCTAAACACTATTTACTTAATATAGGTCGTATGTATCTTTGTACATTGGGAAATATGCATTATCACATCAATGGCCACAGCATATTCCATTTCATGGTCTTCGCATGACTCTTTAACACTCCTCTTGCATGGCACACTCTCAGATATTTTTTGCAATTACTCATTTCCAAGCAAAACTGGGAGTTACTGGCCACAAGGGAATCAGTACACTAGGGACCTCTGATACAGCCAAATTCCTCCGGGAAATAATTATCTGGGTTAAAATGGTGAGGAAATGCAGGGAGCCTCCTAAAATGTATAGTGTAAAAAGTCAGGAGAGCCCAAAAGCCCCCCAGAACACTGCAAAGAGAGCCAGGACAGCACCCAAGCCTAAAGGGCGGGTTGTGGGGTATGGGTGGGAGCCAGCCCTGGGTCTCCTAGAGGAAGGGAAGCTCTGCTCACCTGTGCACAGGTCTTCATGGGCTCTGGGGGCTTCTCATCTCTCTCTTCCATGCTCTCCTCCAGGCACAGGCAGGGGGCTGAGATCCCGAGCTGCAATGGTAAAAGCCCTGAGTGGAGCATCCTCACATAGGTCTGTGGCAGCCTCCCCACCCTCAACCGCATTAGTCTCTACTTCTAGGATCCAGTCCTTGTGGCAAGAGTGCCTCTAAATGTTTCTGCCTGAAGAGCTGTGCATGCACCTAGAGTCCCTCAATCCCTTGCCCAGACTAAGACTCTGCAGCTCCAACCTGGTGCCTCTATATCACAGGCCTCTGGACCCCCTAACCATAAGTCATGCCCAAACACAGCCTTCTGCCAGCCACCAAAATCTGCAATACACACCCATCCCTCCCTGCCCCACTGGGTTCTGGGATCCTCACAAATGCCCAGCACATTGAGGACCACCTAGTGTGCACTCCTCCTGTGCCATGATGTCAATCTGCAGCCCTAAACCAGCACCTCTTCCAAGGGCAAGGAGCAGGGCTCCTGATTCTGATGACCCAGAATCATACTCCCTGACTGAATGCGTAAGGTTCCTGACACAGCCCCAGCCCTCCCAGGATCCTACCCCTCCATTAACCTGGCTTGACCCTCCAGCAACCTGTGATGAATTGCTCCCTCTTCCTACTCAAACAGCCAAGCATACGCACATAGCTCAGGTGCACCTAGGGCTTCGTGCCTCCGCCATTCTGGGGTTCACTGGCCCTTACCAGAGCAGCACCAGCCTGATTCCCAGCCACAAACCCTCCTGAGCTCTGAACATGTAGCTCAGACCCGGTCCCTCCACCAAGATGGATATATCCTCAGGCCTGAATCAGCAACAGAGGCGGCATGGGCCTGGGAGCTTCCTGACCAACAGCAGCACAAATCACCCCCTCCGAGGCCCAGAATGTGGACCTCAGCTGTCTTTGCACCAACTTGATATTCCTAGGTCTGAGACTAGAACAGCCCCCCAGCAAATCCCAGCCCACACACCATCTTACCAACCCTACTCCATCTCTCCCTCTTACCCACACCTCTGCAACCCTACTAGATTCCCAAACACTATAGTGTGGTTTCACAATGCAGCTGTTTCCTGAACTTGCACATACCATTTCCTCCATCAACATCCACTGGTCCCTACTTGAGCCCCACCTGCCCAGATTCCTGTCAAATGTCTTTCTGGGCACCTGAAGCTGGGGCAGATCCTGTCTTCCCAGCAACCTGGGTACCACCAGGCTGTGATTAGTGCACCATCTGCCCAAAGACCTCAGCACCCTCTAATTCCCACCTCTAGCCTGTTTCCTGTCCAAATACCTATATGTTTGTACAAGGGGTCATGAAGCAGCCCAGAACCTGCAGGTGCTCCCTCCACTCACCTGGGCATCCCCAGGCAGAATCAGGGTCCTAGGACTACCCGTGCCTCCCCATTCTGCTCAAATACCAGGCGTTCCAAGACCAGAACCTGCAGCTCCAGCAGCGATTGCACCGGGCCACCTCCTGCTGGCACACCCTGGCACACGCAGAGCAGGCTCACACCCAGCAACCTGCATCCAGGACCTGGGCCTTCCACCAGCCCGAGAGTACTGTGCAGTCCCTGCTTCTGAGATGAGAAGCTGCATCTCCCACTCTGCACCTCAATACCCGGGATACCTCAAGTACCCACAAGCCTCTGTGAGGCCTCTAGGGTCACCTGCCCCACTGCCTGCTCACACACTAGGATATCAGAACACCCAAATAGTAGCTTGAGCAAAGAACTCCAGAGTCAGCCCCAGGACTTGGGACTCACCATCTGGGGGTTCTCAAGCTGACGACAGAGCAGCTCCCATGGCAACCAGGTCCTTTTGCTTCCTCCAGTCCAAATGTGAGCCCCTAGATGCCACAGAGTACAGCCCTCTCCAGGTCCAAATCTGCAGCCCATACTCTCTCTCTACTAACCTGGGCATTCTCATGCCTGCAACCAGAGTGGCCCCTAAGCAAATGTTCTGCGAATGCCAATATTATAACCATGCTGGCAGCACCCCGCTTCCTTATCAAACAGCTGTCAATATCATGCAACTACTGCAGCTCTGTCCTTCTTCGATGCCAATTCTACACCTCCAACCCAAAGTCTATACCAAACTTGAATGCCCCAGCACCCTGCACTATCCTACCTGAGTCCCAGGATTACCAGTCCACATTTCTGCTTCCCGTTCAAACACCCCCAGCACGTGCAGGGAGCACTCTGCCTAGACCCTGTCTCCAGCCCTGGTCCCTCCTTCAACCGAGGAGTCTGCAGCCACCAGTGATTCTCAGATAGTTCGTTCAAGTAGCACCACTTCTTCTGGAGCAAGAATCTGCAACTCAAACCTGGTCTCTCCACTACCCAGGGCGCCCCCGGGGCCCCAAGACAATCCCCAGAATCTCACCTCCCACCTCATGTTTCCTACTCACACGCTTGCTCAAAATACAGGGACAGTGGGACGTCTGGGTGGCTCAGTGGTTGAGCATCTGAGCATTTGGCTCAGGTCGTGATCCCGGGATCCTGGGATCAAGTCCCGAATCCGGCTCCCCACAGGAGGCCTGCTTCTCCCTCTACCTATGGCTCTGCCTCTCTGTGTGTCTCTCGTGAATAAGTAAATAAAATCTTTAAAAAAAAATGCAGGGACAGTAGCAGAGCCCCTCTCCTCCTGATCTGCTTTTGAGTACTCTATCATCCTGGGATTCGGTCCTCGGATCCTGCACTAAACCGCCCTGGCATCGCAGGAAGGGAAGGCGGGGCTCTCAGGATGTCCCCACATCTCTGCATGTGGCCTGTCTTCAACCTGGGCATTCTCAGGCTGGGACAAGAGCACCACCTGATCAAGGACTCGCACACGCCCTCAGTCCCGAATCCCCAGCTGCACCATCTCCACCTACTTCGTGGACCCGAGGCTGAAGCACCGATCGCGCAGGTCCGAGGTCGCCCATTCACGCTCCGAACCCCGGGTTCCCGCCTACGCCCTGCGCATGCGCGCACAGCGCCGCCCCGCCCCTCACCCACCTGGGCGTCCACGGGCTCGCGGCCCAGGCCGGGCCTGTCCCAGCTTCGGTGACCGGCACGGCTCTGCGGCAGGACGAGGTCGGGTTAAGCAGCGCCTTGAGCCGTTTCTGCACACCACAGACTCGGGGGACGTTAGTTCGGCCCCCGGCTCTAGTCGGCATCCACAGGGCCGCTCGGCTGACGTCCGAGCCCAGGTGCGCGGCGACAGCAGACACCGGTGCGCGGGACAATGGCTGCGTTTCTGGCCGAACCCGGAAGTGCGTTTGGGCTGGGCGAGCTGGGACTACAATTCCCAGAAGCCTCAACGGCGCCGGCGGCGATTCGGCGGGATTCCAGCTCCTCCAGGAGGCGAGCGTGGGGATTACCGCTAGCCGCCTGGGGTTGGGGTCGATGGTGGGAGCTGCGACGGTGGGAGCTGTCCGCGTTTCTGCGGGGCGAGGAGACGTAGGACCTGGAGGCCCAGGCCTAGGCTCCGATGCGTGGGCAGTGGCTGCCTGGCCTGGGGCCCGCTGGACGCCCAGGAGCGGCCGTGGAAACAGGATCGGGATGAAAGGGCGGGGACCCCTCCCGGGCTTCCCGCGAGGTCTCCGTTTTGGTCCTCAAGCCCCAAAATAGTGGCTTCAAGCCCAAAGATAGTGGCTACAAGCCCGTTACACAGTCCAGTGACTTCCTGTCAGGTCCTTCAAGAATCTGGCCTGCTGATATGTTTTTATAGATCATAATAGTAAAAAGCAAGAATCCTTTTGCTTTTTAAATGGAGTTCTTTCTCTGCCTGTAAGACTTCATGGATCTGTACTCTACCCCTCCCCTTCGCTTTTTGCCTCATCTCAGTTCCAGCCACGCTGGCCTTTCCACCTTCTCTAGAAACTCCGTTAGGCTCCCACCTTGTACGTGCTGTTCATGCTGGCCGGCAGCTCCTCCTTTGAGGATTCCCCTGGATTCTCTCCATCTGCTCTTTAGGCAGATGTCACTCTCTCATGAGGCATTCCCCCATAAACCCTTGTAAACGCGCAAACCCTTCGCTCGCCATGCACTCCCTGGCTCCCTTCTCATCTTTATTCTTTAGAGAACTTTTCACATCTAACCTAATATATGTTGTAGGTATTCGCTTGGTCGGTTGTTTATCTGCTTTCGCCACTGGACTGTCAGCTCAATAAGGGAGAGGATTTCTATCTACTTTGATCACTGCTGTATCCCCAGCATCCTAAGGTACCTGGCACATAATAGATGCTCAATAAATATTTGGTTTGTTTTTGAATAAATAAAGGTTCCTGACCCTTGGTTAAACCCGTTAACATCTTAACTGGCACAATCACCCTGTGAGGAAACAGTGATGTTTACTTCCCACCACCACCAGGGAGAAGCTGACAGTTGGAGCCCCTGCTATATAAAATACGGCATTTTAAAGGGTTTTTTAAATTGCTGTCAAAGTACTCCTGTACTTCTCTTCACATAACTTCTTTTAACAACAAATTATTGCTCTTTGGAATTAATCTCTACCCCCCTCAATTTCTTATAATTGGTCATTGGGGTTGATTTTTTTACTGTTTATTTTGGGGGCATCTGGCTGGCTCAGTCCATTCACCATGTGACTCTTGATCTCGGTTTTGTGGGTTTGAGACCCACATTGGATATAGAGATTACTTAAATACATTTAAAAACTTTAAAAATAAAAAGTAATACTTATTTTGTATCTGGTTTAACCTAATTGAAATGTTAGGATTTAAGATTTTTATTTATTTATTTGAGAGTGCATGCACAAGAGAGGGAGGCAGACTCCCTGCTGAGCAGAGAGTCCAACATGGGGCTCAATCCCAGGACCCTGGTATTATGGCCTGAGCTGAAGGCAGATGTTTAATCGACTGAGCCACCCTGTTGCCACTGCAATGTTAGGAATTTTTACAGCATTTCCTTTGATATTCTTGGCTTTTCTAGTGAGACAATCATCTCTGATAATTATTTCATCTCTTCCTTGACAATATTTATTTTTTAAAAGATTTTATTTATATATTGCGGGGGAGAGAGCACAAGCTGGTTAACCAGATATTTCCTTGCATTTGGATTGTGTCAGCTATCATTTTCACAATATCTGTAGAAGTGACATTCTTGTGTTCTCTTTTTAATGGGCATGCTGCTGACATATGAGGGTTAAATATGTTATTTTTAAAATAGAAGTAGGTAACCTACTGTTTTTTTAACTTTTTATTACATACATTTCCAGCACAAAAGTAGAGAGACTAGTTAAAGGGTACCCCCTCCTTTGGCCTGGCATGCAATTTAATTTTTCACTGGATCTTTTCTCTCTAGCCCCACCTTTGCTTTCCACTTTACTCCTCCCCCAGTCATTTTGAAGCAAATCCTACACATTACTCCACTTCATCTGTAAGTGTTTCCTTATGTGTTCTAAAGATAGGGACTGGTTTTAAAAATAAAACTTCATTACAAAACAGATATGAATCATGGGACCCTTAAGTGGCTCAATCAGTTGAGCATCTGACTCTTGATCAGGTCTCAATCTCAGGGTCATGGGATCAAGCCCCATGTCGGGCTCCACACCGGGCATGGAGCCTGCTTAAGATCCTCTCTCTCCTTCTGCCCCTTCCCACCCACTAGCACACTCTCAAAAAAAAAAAAAAAAAGATATGCGTCATAACCGTTGGGCACAGAGAATGCAAAATTACTATGATTAGCAGATACTACTACAAACCTCAAGACCCAAGAGAATTAACTAAAAGAAATGAACATTCAAGAGAGGCTAGAAAGGCATCAAATATGAAAACAATAATGGGAAACGTTTATGTACCACTCTGTGCCAGGGACTGCTCTAAGGTCCTTATAAATGTTTCTCACTTAGTCCTCATAGCAATTCATACAAGGTTGGACTGTTACTTCCTTTTACAGAAGATGAAATTGAGACCCAGAAGTGTTTAATAACTTACCCTGGATTGTAGTGTGAGGGCAGAGCTGGGATAGAGTTCATGCTCCTTTTACATTATATTGCCCCTTGCCCGCATATCTTTCCTCTTTATAAGCAATATTAAGTTTGCAAACAAGACCGGAAAGTTTATATTTATTCATAATAATGAAAACAAAGGAAGCATAAGAAGAAACCTTCAAAACCCCAATGACAGATATAACAGAATCTCCATGCCACAAGCTGTATTGTGAAGATGTCAAATCTTGCAGAATGATCTACAGATTCAGTATGTAAAAGTGACAAAATCATGATGGGATGCTTTGACCATTGTCTCATCTTCTTTTACTGTATTTTTTCAATTTTTTTAAATTTAAGATAATTCAGACATTAAAGCATTAGTAAAATAGAATTTAAAACTGACTCTGTCTTTTGTTTGCTATTTTTTTTCTCCTTTCAAAATGAACAACATAGTAAGTTTTACTTTACTGTGAGGTACAGGAACTCATTCTAGAAGACGCCCATCGAACCCAGAGGCTTCTCTATCAGCTGTTTGGGGATTGGGTAGGAGCCAAGTTTAATATGGAGGTTCTGTTGGCCACGATTTGGGTGAGGGCTCAACACATACTGAGAAACAAGGAGGTCATTAATCCATTTGCTCTAAATGTTAGAAGATAAAGGCAAGAGTCACTAGAGGGGGAGTATAACCTGTCCCTCCGATACTGGGGTGTGGCAGGTTCTTGGCAGTGGGGGAAATAAAAGACAGTCTTGTCCTTTGCTCAATCCTCTTCTCAAACTATAAACATTGGAGGGACCCATGGCTTAATTATCAGCCCTTCTCTTTTCTGTCTTTATCCATTCTCTTTGCAATCTGTAGGGAAAAGGGTTAACTCAATAGGCCTGGGGCATTCAAACCCAAGAAAGGCCTTTTTCCATGACTGGCTCTTGGTTGGCTTCTAGGAACTAAGGTCTTCTAATGTTCTGATAAAGGGTTTTTGCAGGCCTGAGGCCTTGAGCCATGCTATCCCAGCTTGTCCTTAATTTATACAATGTGATCTATGGTGAACACCAACTTCCCTTCTGTAAGGGCCTAGAGCTTCAGTGACAGGTCAATCCTACAGTATATGCCCATGTAACTGACCTCCTATAAAAACCCTGGACACTCAGGTTCAGGGTGAGCTTTCTGGGTTGGCAACCCTTCACAAGTGGGTTGGCAACCCTTCACAACTGTTATCACACATCATTGTTGGGGGAATTCCCCTGTGACTCTACTGAGCAAAGACACTTGGAAGTTTGTACATGGTGTCCTTCAGATTTCACCCCATGCACCTTTTCCCTATGCCGATTTTATTCTCTATGTTTTTGCTATAATAAGCCATAACCATGAGTATAACCACTTCTGGGTCCTATGAATCTTTCCAGCAAATCATTGAGCCTGAGGCTGGTCTTGGAAAGCCCTGACACAGGATATCCTACAGCCCCATAACTTTAAATCCCACTGACAACTCTCAGATGTGTATCTCCTACCCTGATCTATCCAGACTTTTATGAACAGTTGCCTGTTTTATTCTCCAATCTATTTTTGATTTGCCTAAGACAAATTCTTGATTTTCCTTCCCTATCTGAAATGTGCTCCTCCCTCATTACTGCCTCAGAAAGTGGCTTGCAGTCATCCAAGGTGACTCCCAGAAACCTGAGAGTCACCCTTCACTCCTCACTCTCTCTTCACCAAGTCTGATTCTCACCACTTCTACCCCCAAAGCCCTAGGGACTCTAAGCATCTTGCATCTGCTCCTCCCCAGGCTTCTTGCTTCATTCTGATTTTTTCCTGTAATCATCTCTTAATAGCCCCTTGTTCTTCTCCTCTGCCATTATTTGAAAGACTGGCCCCTGAATACATCCCCTGCTCATCTCTGGCTGGCTCACACTACATTTTCCCAACCCACCTGACGTGTCCATCACCAGTGTTTGCTCATCCTCATGATACAGCTATAGCATCACCAACTGCTAGGTTTTAAACCTTTGCACTCAGTTCTGGGTCACTTTCTCCCTGTTTGTATTGCTTTTAAAGAAACATGAGTCAAAAGCCCAAGATTTTGGCAGGAGCTAGGGTCTGGAGCTTGAAAAACACATTAAAACAGAATATCACAAGATCTACAAAGTCAATGGCTGGAATACAATAGGAACCCAATACATTTCATTGAATATCTGATTGAGCGTGATTTTTCTAGGATTTCTGAAGGAAATCTGCTTCTGTTAGACTGAGGGGTTGATCTGGCAGTAAATGTTCTGTTCTGGATTCACAAGCACCTGTTACACAAAGAGAAAAAATGAGTTCCATTTTCTGGGAAGGCCTTCCTGGCCTACTTGCTATATTTAGTCCAAGGCCCAGATACTCTGGCACTGTCCTCCATCTTGGAAATTCCAAAGATCTTCTTCCTATCTCACTGCACTTCAGTCATGCTGGCCCCTTTGTGTTCCTATAATGGCTGATATACTTCCCTACCATGGAGGACAGATTCTAAAGTGTCCTTCATACTCCTCACCTCCTGGTATTCATGCCTTTATGTCATCCTCTTCCCTTGAGGGCAAGATCTGTCACTGGCACCTATCCAGCAGAATATGGCAAAATGACAAGATGTGCATGATTGCATGTACTGATTCTGTTACATAAGATCACAACTTCTGTCTTGGCTTTGAAAAAGCAAGATGCAATGTTGTGAGCTGCCTATGGAGAGAGCCAATGGCAAAGGACAAGGGCAGCCTCCAGCTAGCTGCCTTGTTAGACAGTAAGAAATCGAGGCCCTTGTTAGGACAGCCTGCAAGATGTCTGTTAGGCTGCCAATTGAAGCCAACTTAAGGCTGCCAATAACCACATGAGCTTGGAAGTAGATCCTTCCCCAGTCAAACCTCAGATGAGATCTGAGCCCAGGCCAACATCTCGATTATAGCCTGGCAAAAGGCCCATCTAAGCAGTGCGTGGACTCCTGATGGAAACTTTGACATAATAACATATACTATTTTAAGCTGCCAAATTTGTGGTACTTTGTTGTGCAGCAACAGATTATAATATACCCACTTCAGAACCTTTTCACTTAATGCCCCTCAACTTGGAGTACTCCACTCCAGACGCTTTGCATGGTTTGCTCCTTCTCAACCCTCCAGAATAGAGCAGATGTTGAGTTTGCTGACCCAACACTCTTCCCCATATCTTATCCCTTGCCTACTTCCACTGACAAGACTAGGAAGCGTAACACCTCACCCTCTCGACCTTCTTTGCAACAAGGAATATACCATGTGGCAGAATTCTGGCCAAGGAGACATAAGAAGAGTTTCAGTGAGTGAGACTTCTAGGAAGAGCTTTTGCTTTACTGATGGAAGGGAACAAATGCAGCTCTCCTCCATGGACCCTGATGAAGAGAGGGGCCTAAACGACTAGCTGTACTGGTGCTAAGCTGACTGAAGAGCTGGCAAGCCTCAACACAATCTGTACAATGGCCTGAGCCAGTCTGATTCTCCTCTGTAGAATTTGAACCTGGAAACTCTAAAGTAGTAATAGAGGGTGTTGTTATACGTAATCTGAAGTTATAGAGGAGTAGTGACCAGGAAGCTTGCACAGGAACTCAATCTGGACTAAGAACAATGGGGCAAGTTCCTTGCTTAGCAAATATGAGCAACCATATAAGAGAGAAAAGCTTCCTGATAACATTCCAGTCCTTGTACGACCACAGGTAATTTCTGAAATTGAGTTATCTGAGATTCCCCAGTGTTCTCTTAATTACTTTCGGAGGGTTTGTCTTTTTACTGAAGTCTCTGACTATGGGGGTACCTGGCTGGCTTAGTTGGTAGAGCATGTGGCTCTCGATCTTGGGGTCATGAGTTCAAGCCCCACATTGGGTATGGAGCCTACTTAAAAAAAAAAAAAAAGATAATGTTTAAAATCCCTGACTATGATACATAAGACATTTACATCTTTTGAGAGGGATTCATCTGTCAATTAGACTAAAGCCTGGCACCCTCCAATCTACCCTCCACAGTAATTGGTCTACCCTCTGAAATAACAGGGAATGCATCTGTCACTCCACTGCTAGGCAGCACTTCAGACACAAAAAAATTGGAGTTCTGTGTCCCTGAAGTTTCTTTTTTCCAAATCCGTTCTGGCCTCCCTCTTTTGCCTCCTAAAAAGTCTGATTAGTCACTGACTCCTTCAGAGGATACTGTCTAAAGTCCATCTCTGAACATGGAGTAATCTGGTTAGTCCTGAATATAGATGTTATCACTTGAGTCATCTGAGATAATTTCACTAATCCTTAAAACCAGGAAGCCATCACCTGAACTTTCAATGGGAAGCTCTGCTTCTCAATTGCCCAAATGAGCTAATAATTTTCTTCTTTTTGGGTGATAAAACTGATGATGCTTTTTAAAAAAAAAATTGGCTATTAGGGAAGTCAAAGACAAATGAGAAATATAGGGACAGATACTCTGTAGGTCCAGCATGTTTACTTTCTTATACATACCTTAACTTCCTGCTCTTATTTAAAGTATTTTCCTAATTGTGGTTCCTATTTGTAATTAAGCACCATTATATAGTGTGGTATATAAGTTTGCTGTCAATTGTCTCAAATCCTCCATGGGAGAAATGTAGAGAGGTAAATATGAAAAAAAATTAAAGATTAGAAAGAAAAGAAAACAAATTAAAGAGGATAGATGGTTATCAATGCACTGAAAGGGATGGGAATAGTGAGAAATGGAATGGAATGGAAATTGATGTCAGGGAGTCGAGTGAAATAAATGGCATCGCATCCAAAAAATGTAAATGAAAGAAATGGAATAAATAGAAAATCAGGGGTGCCTGGGTGGCTTAGTGGGTTGGCTTTGTGGGTGCCTGTGGGCTTAGTGGGTGCCTTTGGCTTAGGTCATGATCCTGGGGTCCCAGGATTGAGCCACACATTGGGCTCCCTACTCAGTGGGGAGTCTGCTTCTCCCTTTCCCTCTGCCTCCCCCTAGCTCGTGATCACTCTCACAGTCTCTCTCTCTCTCTCTCTCTCTCTCTCAAATAAATAAATAAATAAATAAATAAATAAAATCTTTTTAAAATAAGTATAAAAATTATAGTTGAAAAGAATGAAAAGGAAAAGAATGGAGTAAAATAAGCTGGTGTGGAAAGGAGAAGAATGACATGGAGCATAGGATAAGAACTGAATGGACCAGAGTAGCAAGGGAAGGCATCTGAAGAGAGGAAAAGAATGGAAGACAAGTGACAAAAATGTAATATGATAAGGGAAACTGGGAATTTAGGAATGGCAATACAGCAACAAAATTGGAGTGCTGTGGAATCTAGAATGAGAAGATGGCATAGAATGGAGCTCGTGCAATGGTGTGTCTTGGGGGGAAAGGAGATGGGAAGGAACAGAAGGAGAGGACCTGAAATCAGGAAGCTAAATGGTAAGGAAAGTAGTATGAGCTGCTGGAAGGGAGTGTGATGGGAGAGGACAACGGGAGCATGGAATAGGATCCAATGGAGAAGAGTGGAGAAGGGATGGAAGAGGACAGAGTAGATGGAAATGGGAAACA
The DNA here is from genome assembly GCF_048164855.1 of Canis lupus baileyi. NCBI lineage: Eukaryota > Metazoa > Chordata > Mammalia > Carnivora > Canidae > Canis > Canis lupus. The sequence continues at coordinate 111,291,209 of NC_132838.1, read as the reverse complement.
GTGAATAGAATTGAGCAGCAGAGGAAGGCATAGGGGAAAGGAAATGGAGGGAGAAGGAGGAAAGAAGTGGAAGGAAAAGGAAGAGAGTACAAAAATACTGTATGGAAGGAGAAGAAGGGGAATGTGCTAGAATGAAATGAAAGCCAGGTACATGGCACCGTGTAAATAGGGAGATTGAACAGAAAGGAGCAGGATGAGGGCACCTGAGTGACTCAGTTGGTTGAGCATCTGCCTGTGGTTCAGGACCCTGGGATTGGGCCCCATATCAGGCTCCCTGCTCAGTGGGGAGCCTACTTCACCCTCTCCCTCTGCCCCTTCCCCCACTCATGTTTCCTCTCTATATATCATAAATAAATAAATAAATAAATAAAATCTTTTTTAAAAAAAAGGAAGGGAGGGAGGGAGGGAGGGAGGGAGGAGGAAGGAAGGAAGGAAGGAAGGAAGGAAGGAAGGAAGGAAGGAAAGAAAGAAAGAAAGAAAGAAAGAAAGAAAGAAAGAAAGAAAGAAAGAAAGAAAGAAAGAAAGAAAGAAAGAAAGAAAGAAAGAAAGAGAGAGAGAAAGAAAGAAAAGGTGATGGTGGGAGCTAGAATTGTAGGATGGACTAAATATATGAGTGGGGAAGAACAGGGATGAAAAGAAAGAGAATAGAAATGACACAGAAGGTTGGGATGGAAACAGAATGGACAGAAATGGAAGAGAAGGCTGCAGAATGTAGAAGGCATGAACCCAGTGGAGTTAGAGGGAAAAAATAAAAATGAGGAAAATGCAATAGAAAGCAATGGGAAAGAATAGAAGAGACATAAAGAAGAGATGGAGAGGAATGGAATGGCATGAAATAAGAGGAAAACAAGGAATTTTATGAAAAGAAACAAAAGAAATGGCATGCAGAAAGATGGAAGAGAATGGAAGTAAATAGAATGGCAAGCAAATGGTTGGATAAAGTGGGAAAGAAATGGAGTAAAGTTGGGCGCCTGGGTGGCTCAGTGGGTTAAGCACCCAACTTTTAGTTTCCGATCAGGTCACAATCTAAGGGTCATGAGATTGAGACCCACATCAGACTCTGCAGTGGGGATGGATGTCTGCTGGAGATATTCTCCTTCTTCCCCTCCCCTACCTCATGCTCTCTCGTGTGCACACTTGCTCTCTCTCAGTTGCTCTCCCTCTCAAATAAAAAGGGTGGAGGAGTAAAGTAAAATGGGTAGAAAGGAAATGAGTGATGTAGGAGTGCCCACAGTACTGACTCCACCTTGTCCACATCTGCAAGACGACCTTTCTTGGGGCTACGTGTTTCAGGCACCTTGCAGGTTAGGGTATGCCACGACCGAATGTGGGAAGGCTTGTTTTGGTCTTGCCTACGCTTGTTTAGATAACTGGTAGAGATGATGATACAATTTCTTCCCCACCTCCACCCTTCTGGAGCACAGTTGGTGGCAAGAGGTCTGGTACACGTTAGACACCTTGCCTTCACCCTCTAAAATCTGTGGACTAAGACTGGGATCTTGTGGAGAATTGCTGCACTCCTTCTTGATCATCATCCACCTGATTTCCCCCAGTCAGTAAGTTATTCTGAATGAAACTCTCTGTAAACTGTAATGTAAGCAAGCATCTGCTTTGTTTTATGGCCTCAGAGTGCCTGCTCAATCTGGGGGATATGTTCCTGCTCCTCCTGCACCTCCTAACAGGTAAGATGAAAATAAATGTGAGGGAAACATGGGCTGGAGTAAAAATCAAGGGGACTGGAAAGGAATAGAATGAAATGAACTAGAACATGATAGGATGGAAATGAGTGGAATGGAACTGAAAAACAGTGAAGGGAAAATGCTCTTGGTAGCTTATCCTACAGACTTCTCAGCAAAGAGGAGAGGCAGATTGGTGACAGCTCTCCACCTGTTCAAAGATTCAGGGTGGCATAAAAGTACCTCATAGTCTGACTCTGTGTTTCCTTTTGGTAGAGTGGGGACCAGTGGATCCAATGCAACTGTGGAAGATGGTTTTCTGGGGCCATGGCAATAGTATCCAGAGGCTGTTGATGGTGGATCCTTCTACAAGCAAATGGAGAGATCAGTTAGGGATCACGGGCACAGATTGCCTTAAAATCACCATGTCTAGAAAGTGCCAACTTGCACTCTTCAGCGACCTCAGAGAGGAATAGGTTTCACCAGGTTCTTACAAAGAATCAGAAATAGATGTAAGTTTAGGACCTAGGGCCCTGGCCCTGACCTAGAACTCTGTCTTTTCACCTGGCTACCTTGGCAATCTCTACTCCAAAATTTCCTTTGCACCTCAGCATGTGCTAGGCTACTGCTATCTCATTTGCAATCCAATTCAGAGCCCCGGAGGTAAAAGAAATCACAGCAGGAGCCAGGGACCCAGAATCTGGTCGAGCTGCCTCTGAGGCCTTGGGCCACTGTCCCCCCCTTCCCTAGCCTTGCAATGCACAATAAAGAGTTACACAGGATGGTTCCTCAGACTTGTCAAATACAAAATTCTCAGATTGTATTCTCACTGCAGCTTTTTAAAGTCAAACCCAGCAGTGCCAACCTACCTCATAAAATTGCTCTAGGGGATCTGGTGGCAGCATCTGGGAAAAAAGAAAGTGATAAAGAGGTCACAGGGCTTGGGATGGGGACCGTTCCCAGCAATTCTCAGAAACAGCTTTGGTCTCAGAGGCCCCTTACATCCCTTCTGACTCCTAGAGGAGCTCAAGGCTAGGCATTGTCATGTTGAAAGGCAAGACAAAAAGAGATGGAAAGCCAGAGAGGGTCTTGTGGATTCCCAGAGGAGGCAGGGGAGGAAATGCAGAGAAACTCAAGCTAGCACTGGGTATTCTCAAGAGAATATGCCTCACTTCCCAACCCCAGAGGTGGGACTGGAACAGCCCTGCTGCACTGGGGAAGGGCCAGATTCTCAGGGGAGCAGGGAGGGTCCCTCTGGAGCATTGCTCACCTCTTTGACTCCAACTTGTCCTTGAGGTTCAGGTAAATTGGCATACATGGCCTTTGGCCAATCTAGAGAAATGGAATGACAGCCCAGGGCTGGTATCAGGAAGAGATGTAAGGGAAGGGGTTGTTTTCGTTGTCTGCCTGCCTGCCTACCTTCCTTCCTTCCTTCCTTCCTCCCTCCCTCCCTCCTTACCTCCCTCCCTCCCTCCCTCCCTCTCTCCCTCCCTCCCTTTTTCCTTCCCCAGGACTCTCCATCACATCTCTGGTGAGCTTGACCTAGAAATGCCCTGGAAATCTAGTTCTGGGTTAGATAAGGCTGTTTGATGAGATGGATGAGGACAGAAATCTAAGACCTATTGCTATCTGTGTCATTGGGTTCTCTGTAGAGTGGATTTATCCTTTATCCTTCTTGGGCATGGATTTCCTCTCTGTAAACCTGAGCTGGATTGGACAGTCTCTAGGGCTTCCATTTTGTGGGGTCCATCCTTCCAGAATCTTAGCCCAGAGATGTCAAAGGTGTTTCATTTTGCCTTTAGTCAGCTCCCACCCATCAGTAGAGGGTGCATGAAGCACTGTGTTGAGATGGGTTATAAAGGTGAGTTTGGGTTCAGCAGGGATGAGTGTTGCAATTGATTCTCTCTGCCTACAGCGATCAATTAGCAAAATTTTCTGAGATTGAGGAAGGAGAGAAGGGTAACAAATGCCCATTTATGCTGTGGATGTTGGAAGAGCAGAACTCCTCCAAGTTCTTGGCTCCAATCTCATCCATGATCACTAGTGGCAGAGCTGGGAGCAGAAGTCCGGGCTCCCAGTACCAGCCTATTCTCTAGCCTCCACCGCTGCCCTGGGTATCAGCCATGAAGTCACTTACTAGAACAGGACTCTGCACAGGGCTCCTCCGCAGAGCTGGGTGTTGCTGCCTCCTGGACGGGGTCCTCTGCTTTTTTCCTTGAGAACCTGAAACCCCAAGTCCCTCATTCTTCTGCCCCCAGACCTCACCATCTTTGCAGGTGCTACCCATAACCCATGTCCATTATTGGGCAATGTCCCAATCCCCCTGAGTTCCCCAGTTGCTACTAACACAGCTCAGCACCATGGTCAGCAACTCTTCAGCCAGGCAGGCCCCCTGCAGGCCACCATGTCCCCTACCCCATTCCCAGCTTTACCGTTTGGCATTTCTGTTGTAGAGGAAATAGCCCAGGCCTGCAGTCAGGGCAATGAAAATCAGGATCCCGAGGGCAATGCCAACAATGACTCTTGCAGACAGGGAAGACCTGGGACCTGGGCAAGGAGAAAGAATTGGGACCCTGGTCTGACACCCTCGTGCCTGCCCCCCTCCCCTTCCCAAGCTGTGGTTTTATCTCTAGTGCCACTTGATGAACACTTGTTTTCCAGTCACTGGGAGGCAGCATTTTGTCATATTAATAGCATAATTTTTAGAGCCAAATGGCTTATTCACATCTCAGCTGTGTGACCTTGACCATGCTACTTAACCTCTCTGTGCTTCAGTTGTCTCCTCTGTAAAAAGGGATAATAGTGTCAGTGGTTGCTAAAAAGATTCAATATAAGAGTATTCATGTTCAAAATATGGAATGTTCAACATGTTCAAGGTAGGACAATACTTAGGCCCACGGAAAGTGATCAGTAAATGTTGGTGGGATGACAATACTGTTTAAGATAATGGATCAAATATGGCCTTCAGAGGAAAGGGCTTTGAAAATCAGAAACCTGGCTTTCCGCTATTTTCCCCCTCATTTTCATACCTGAGTCACCTTTAACTTTCTGGGGCCCTGTGACCATGGACAAGTGACATCCTTCTGAGTCTCATTTCCTCATCTGCAAAGTGAAGGAAATGGTACTCACTGCACAGTGATGATGTGAAGATGAAATGAAATCGTGAATGCTCATGCCGGGCATACTACAGGTGATTGATTAATAAATGGCAGCTGTAATCATTAACGTGGGCCTGTGTTTGCCCATCCAGCTTCTGCCCAGAAGCCTTCTCAAAGGGGTAAAGTCCAGCCACAGGGTTTGGGAAGGCAGCCATGAGGATCAGGGTTAAGAGGAAGGGGCTCTCTGCTTTGGAGGGGCATGAGGGGGCTTCCAGGATGCTTTGGAGGTTCTTAGTTTCATTCTTTGAGCCCTCATTTCTTTCTCTGTCAAACAAGCAGAGCCATTCATAACCCTACAGGCTTTGAGGAGATTGAATGAGATCCCATGTAGGAGAACCAGCACCGTGCCTGACACAGTCAGTATTTGATGAAAGGCAATGGTATGATCCAATGATGATGATGCCAGAAACTGCCATCCACCAAGCTCTAAGCTGCAAGAGCCCTTCACATGTGATCTCGTTCAAATCCTATAACATTCCCATGACCATCAACAGGACTCACTGCTCCCTCCCCTGAGCTTCTGTTTCTCCATTCATCAAATGGTCTTAACAAGACCAGAGAGTGTTTTGAGGATTAAATAAGGTAGTCTGGGAAGGTACATATGGTCCTCCGCTTGGTGATAACTAAGAACATGAGTCCTGAGGCAGCCGGCCTGGTTTCAAACTGTAGGATGGGGCTCAGTCTCTCCTACACAACAGAGATACCAGCAGGCCCACCTCAGAGTTGGCTGGTAGAGAGCATCAAAAAGCATTTGCTGATATTGTGTATGGAAAGGCTTATTTCAGGCATCTGGCAATAGGCTCAATTAAGAATAATTTCATTTGTTTAATAAACATAATATGCCAGGCACTGCCATAAAAACTTTACAAATGTTGGTTAATTTTCAACGACCCTATGATCTAAGCACAATTATTATGTTTGTTTTACCCACAAGGAGTTGGAGGTCCAGAGAGGTTAAGCAGCATACCCCATGTCATACAGCTAATAAGCATCAGAACTGGGATACAGACTCTGGCTAATAGTGATACTGTGTTGCCCTCTCAGGAACTCAAGACAGAAATACAGGGACTCACTGCCAGTCACATCCAGTTATTATTAATATAATTCCTATAGTTAGGGGCACCTGAGTGGCTCAGTGAGTTAAGCATCTGCCTTCAGCTCAGGTCATGATCTCAGGGTCCTGGGATCAAGCTTCACATCTGGCTCCCTGCTCAGTGGAAAGTCGGCTTTTCCCTCTCCCTTTGTTCCTCCCCTGCTTGCACTTGCTCACTCTCCCTCTCTCTCAAATAAATAAAATCTTTAAATATATATATATAGTTCCTATAATTAATATAATTCCTACCAGTTCACTCCTTTGCTCATTGACTATCTCCCTGACTTACTATACTTCTAAACAACTCTAGAAGGGAAGGCATTACAACTCCCATTTCCAGGTAAGAAAACTGAAGCTCAGAGCAGCCTGGAGGGTTTTCTGGGGCACGCAGCTAGGATGCAGATGTTCTAGTTCCCGAGCATTAAGGACTGGGATTCAGCAGCTCCATGCAGTACACTCATCATACTAGAAGACTAGATAGTGAGGCCGGCATTAGGAAAAGCCACCTGAGCCCCAGTGGAAAAGGCACTAAGGGACTCACCTACCACTGTGACCAGGACCGAGGCAGAGCGGGCCAGCTGGGTCAGTGGGTTGGAGGCCATGCAGTTGTAGACACCCTGGTGTTCCCAGGTCAGGGTCCCGATGATTAACTGCTGCCCCATATACACAGTGGTGGAGTGTTCAAGGGTCCATTGAAACTCAGCGCCTGGCTGAGACTCTGCCTGACAGTACAGGGTCAGGCTAGAGTTGAGCTCTGCCTTGACAGTGCTGACCGCCCCAGATGCTGCCCCTCTGGTGATGTCCACTTGATCAGGGCCATCTGTGTGCAAAGCCAAACATCATGCACCCACTCTCTGCTGGTGAGGTTTCCCTTACTGCCCAGTCTGCTTCCACACTGGAAGTTTTACCCCCTTCCCCCCATCTCCATCCCCACCCCTTCTTGAGTCTAACAGAACTTTAGGTTGTAGCCTGGCTCTTCTGATGCCTTTGAAAACGAACTAGGGGTGGTAGAAGGGGAGGAGGGCGGGGGGTGGGAGTGAATGGGTGACGGGCACTGGGTGTTATTCTGTATGTTAGTAAATTGAACACCAATAAAAAAAAAAAAAAAAAAAAAAGAAAACGAGTCTCGAGAGAGATGTTCTCTTTTCCTCCTTAGGTGCCACACAGGCAGACTGTAGTCCACGATGTGGACCAGACAAACCCAAAGGAAAACAACATCAAAATAAAAAACAAAACCCCCTACCCTTGCAAAAGCGAACTCTCACCACGGAGCCTCATAATGCATCCAGGCTTCCCAAACTGTTGCTGTGGCTTGTGAACATAGCCCTACATTTCCAAAAACTTCACCATTCTGATGGACTTTTTTAGTGAATTGAGCAAATAGCCCTGTTGGGATATTTAAATGTACATCCCCTTGTTCTCCAAGGTCAGATACTTGCAAATTTCCTTCCTGAAGCCAGAAGGAGATTCCTGGCACCTGGCTCTCCTCCCACACAGTGAAAGAAACAAGCAAAATGGCTGTTGAGTTTCTCATGCAAACTAAGAGTTGAGGCTTTGTCTTATTTAAATTAACATGAACTGCTGGAAAGAAGGATGCAAAGAGTTGGGACTCAGGGAAAGGAGGAAAATCCTGCCCTCATTGCCTGCTAGGCATCCTTTGATATTCTCCCCATCAGAATCCCATGGCCACCAGGATCCCTCAGGGTCTTCCCATCCGGGTGTCAAATCCTCCACACAGCGGCCAGAGGGGCTCCCGAAGTACAAACTTGACACTATCCCTCCCCTGCTCGGAGCCCTCCATGGCTCCCTAATGCCCTTCGGACAAAGGCTGCAGCTGATGAGCTCATTCACAATCTTGCCCTTACAGATCCTTCCAGCCCCACCTCTCACCTCTCCACAACCCTCCACCCCCTCCAGTCTCAATTCAGAAATAAGATCCCACTCAGATGTTCCATCTTTATCATGCTGCCTCTTACTTTAGAGCCTTCACACATTCTCTTCCTTCTCTGGAATGCTCTTCCCTGAGTCTGCTCTACCTAGCTTCCTTGTCCTATGGATCTCATGGTAGAGACCACCTCTCACGATGAGCCTCCCCACATCTCCCAGACTGGTGGGGGCTTCCTTTGGGTTCCCCAAATCCTGTCATCCCGTGGCAGCACTCTTGACACTGTATTTTTTTTTCTTTGCCTGATTATCGACCTCCTCATCCCAAGTAGGCTGTGAGCTCCAAAAGTCATGGCTACAACTTATCAAGCACCCCACATTTGCTCAGCAGAGATGAGCAAAAGAACAGTTTTTGGTTTTATGACTGAAGTGGGAAGTGAAGAAGAGAGCAGTAGGGTACGTAAGCCTCCATATGCCCCATTACTTAACACACATACACATACACATACACATACACATACTCAGTATGTGCTTTTTCTCCCTGCAGGTGCCTCTTCTTCACTTCAGTTTGTGGCCACTACACTGTTTGAATAGCTCAGGCAAACAAACAAACAAATAAACAAACAAAAAAACAACTTTGGAGTCAGTCCCTTTCTCTTTCACTTGTGTCAACAGCAGCAAATCCTGAGTTCTATATTCAAAATGCATCCATGGTCTGATCACTCCTCATTTCCCTGACGGACAACTGTGGCCACCCGGAGAAAGCACCTCACAGACTTCTCACAGCAGGAGTTTCAATAACCCAAGTGCCCAGCCTCTGTGCCCTAAAATCCACTGCTGTCCCTCCCACGGGCTACCCTCTACCTGTACCTGAGTGTATTGGGGAAACAGAGGCAGGCTCCTTCCTGGGAGATACAAGGCTTTCTGATAGTCTTGATGATGTTTCTCAGACTGCATGGTGGGGCTCCACGCTTCCATCCAACCTTCTCTCCCTCCCTCTCTCCTGCTTGCTCAGGGTGGGATAAGCATCTCGGTCACTGGTTCCCCCAGCCTTCCAAGGCCTTCTCCCTACTTTTTTGCACAGGAGCATCCCTCCTACTAAAATCCTTGCATGTCTCATCCCTTTAATTCTGCCTTGGGGTCCGCCTCTCCAAGGACCTGAACAATCACAACACTTTCTAAACCACTTCTGTCTCCCCAGCTTCCACCCCACAGACAGGGCCCAGGATATCCTGTGAAAACCTAATCCTCTCCTCCTTCCCCCTAGAACCTTCTGTTGCTCCCAGTGCCTTCACCATGGCTAATGGAATTTGTCCCCACCCTTTTACCTCTTGACCTCTTCTGTTCTGTCCTCTCCCTAATTCGCCTGTCTAGTTGCCTCAGCCTCCTTGGGTCCCTGTGCCCACTGCTCACCACCCACTCCACATGCTGCTCCCTCCCCCTGGCACTCTCTTCCCTTATCTGCCTATGCAGTTCTGCATGAACACCACCTCCTCAGGGAGGCCTCCCTGATGACTCCACCTAAGACAGTAGCACCTTCCCCTCCCAGCTTCCCCTGCCCCCATGCTGCCTTATGGTTCTCCTCAGCCCCGCCCAACACACCATGTCTCTCCCTTAACTGTTTAGGGTGTGTCTCCCCACTAGAAGGTAAGCCCCACATGGGCAGGTGATTTGTCTTGTTCCATGCCCAGACGTGCCTGGCACAGAACCAGTGTTCAGTAATTGTGGGATGAATGGCTGGAAGGAAGGGAGGGAAGGAAGGAGGGAAAGAGGAGGACAAGGTGCAGCTTGGGTGACTCACAGCTGATGGTGAGCCTTACGGCCTTGCTTCGTGCCCGGCTGCCCCAATTCCAGACCTCACACTCATAGGGTCCCGTGTCGTCTCTCCGGAGGCCATGGATTACCAGGCTCCTGTTGTTGGCCGACAGCACCAGGTGTTTGTTGGGCAGGAGGGCCTGGCCCCTCAGGAACCACAGGACTCCAGCCTCCTTGTGGGAGGTCTGGCAGGTCAGGGTCACAGAGCTGGCATTTTCCACGAGATTCAGGGTTGGGGGCACAATGTGAGGCTCAGTCAGCATTTCTGGAAACACACAGAGACATAGGGTAGGGGTCAGGAACTCTTCCCCAGTCTCTTGCCCAGGTGGGCCCCATAGGGCTTTCCAGGGATCTATGTTATATATTGTGGGTGGTGTGTGTGTGTGTGTGTGTGTGTACTTTGCCTATGACTACATTAATGGGAGGTATGAGTGTGTGCTGTGTGGCAATAATGTGAGTATGTTATGGGCTTTCTGTGTACAGTGAGTGTGTGGAATATGGGCATGTTTTGTGTGTAAGTTTGTGTGTGTGTCTGTGTATATGTTTTGTGACTATGAGGTATTGTTCATATTCACTTTGTGAGTGTGCATTGTATGTATATATTCTCTGCATGTGAGAGTATGTTGTGTGTGGTATTGTGTGTGTTATACATATGTGTTGTATGGTGTTCTACATGCTGTGTGTATGACTGCGTTGTGTGTATAGTATATATACACTGAGTATGTGTAATGTGTCAGTTGTGTACATGTGCTGAGGGTACTGAATGTAGAGTATGTGGTGCATTTTCTGTGTTGTATGTGAGGATCTTGAGTGACTGTGATGTGTGTGTTATGTTATATGTTGTATGTATGTTATATGTTGTGGGTGTATATGTTTTACGTGAGAGTGTGTGGTGTGTTTGTGGTATTGTTTGTTGCATATGTATCACATGTGAGATAGTATGTCTGTGTTTTATGTGTGAGTATCTCCTGTGTGTAGTATATGTGTTGTGTGTATGTGTGAGTGTATTGCATGTATGTGTTAGGGGGTTGTCTATACAGTGTGAGCATGTGATGTAGGTCTATGACGTGTTATGTTCTCTGTGTGTTGTATGTATCTGTTGTGTACATGTTATATGTATCTGTTGTGTGCATGTGCCTTGCATGCATGTTGTATGTTGGTTGTGTTGTGTGTTATGTGTATTAGTTGTACATGAATTATGTGTGTCTTGTGTGTGTTGTACAGGTGTGTGAATGTGCTGTGCATATGTGGTTACTACTCACGTGTTGAGATGTGTGAATACTGTGTTAGTGTTTGTATGTAGAGAGAATCAACCCCCCTACCAAGTTTCAGAGAACCAAAGAATGGACAACCCATAGACAGCCAACAAGGTCTTGTGGAAGATGTGCCAAGCCAGGAGCCAGGCCCTTCCCTGTGGTCAGAGACCTATGCTGTCACCAGCCACAGAGGAAATCCCCACTCTTCTGTGTTCTCAACCTCTGGGATACTGGTGTAGCTCTGACTCTCAGAGGAACAAAGGAAACAGGAAAAAGAGGCTTACCAAGGACTCGGACTTCAAGAGCACTCAGGCGGAGCAGGTGGGTGGCAATGTTGGACACCAAACACCTGTACATGCCTTCATGCTCCTTGGACACAGCCTGGATGGTAAATGTTCTCATCGAGGAAGATGGGAGAGAGTTGTTGAGGAGAAACCAGGAATAGTCAGGAGGTGGATGAGACCGTGTGTCCACCGAGAGGGTCACAGTGGAACCCTCTATCACCTCAACCACCTCCCCGCTGGATATGCCAGACTCCAACTTGATTTCAAATGGGTCAGGACCATCTGGGAAGACAAGAACAATCATAGCAGTAACAATCACATCAGCAATGGCTCTCTTACGGAGAGCTCAGGAGTCAATAAATATTAGTATTTCTCTTCTCCATACCCAAGCTCTGGATCAACTACAAAGGAGAGACAGGAGTCTAATGGAAATTAAATGTCAGCCTTATCTGTAGGTAAAGCGGGATTTAAGACACACCTAAAGCATACCAGCAAATGCTCTTTCCTTGCCCCTGCCAGACAAGACATCTGAAGGTGACTTAGTTTTAGATATCTTAACTTGGATGTTTCCGGTAGTATCCAAGTAGAGACATCAAACAGTTATACGTCTGGAGTCCAAGGGTAGACAAGTCCACATTGGATGGTTTCTAAAGCTGTGAGACTGAATGAAATCACCAAGAAGGGGGTGTCAGTGAAGGGCTGGGGAGAATGGAAAGGGACTCACAGTTCACAGTCAGGAAGGTGGGATCACTCCTGTGGACATGGAGGAAACCCTGAGCTTCACATTTGTAAATCCCAGAGTCCTCCCGTTGCACAGTGAGGATAGTGAGGTTCTTGCCATCCGTGGACAGCTGCATGCGTTCATGGAACACCAGGGGGACATCTTTGAAGAACCACTGGATGGTAACATTGGCATCCTTGGTGTAACAGTAGAAGGTCACCTGTTCCATCTGCTCTGTGGCAGTGTTTTGGCTGATTGAAATGGTGGGCTTGGCCAGCAGTCCTGCACAGAAAGAGAGATAAGGAGACAGAGGAGGACCAAGAAAAATGTAGCCACAGAGAGACCCAGAGAGTCAAGGATGGATTGGAATTGCCAGAAGACACACGAGCTCAATGCCTGGGCTCAAATGCTAGATCTACTGCTCATTTTAAGTGTGGTCATGGGCAACTTATTTCCTCTCTCTGAGTCTTCATTAAAAGGGATTGTACAAATAAAGCAGAAGGATCTGGGATAAGACAATGGGTCAATTAATATCAGCTTTTAAGGAGAATCACCTTTGTAACAGGGATGCCAGCCAGATCCCAGTGCCTACTTCTTAGCCAACCTTTCCCACCCACAACCATGCTAGCCACAGTCCACCCCTCTACACCTGCCCCAGTACACTTGATTTGACCAACCAGTTGTTGCCAGACCCTGGCTGGGCCAATCTGATTGGTCTCGTTGGAACTTCGAGTATGGAATCCTAATGGTGATTTAGGTATGAAGGCAGGGATCAGAAGGATAGCTTTGTTTTCTGTGTCCACATCTATGAATCTGCCATGAGTCTGAGTTGCCCAGGGGGTCCCAGACATAGATGGAACAGCATCCTTCTCACCTTGGGTGGTGGTAAATGGGTTGGTATCAAGGGTGAGTTGGGCTGCAGCTGGTAGACTCCACATGGTCAAAAGTAAGGCTGGTGGGGAAGAGGGAAGAGGCATTTAGGGAGGAAGAGGTGTGTTGGAGGTCCAGTTATGGTCTCCATAAATATAAGGGGGTCTAGGTCATGGATGTGGCACTTCACCCCGACAAGCTGGACTCCTAGCCACTACTCACTCACCATGTGACTTGTGGCATGTTTTTAATCTTCTTGAACCTCAATCTGTCCAGCTGTAGAATGGACATAGTGTCTATCACCTGTACCCCAGGGTTGTTGTGTTGGGGTAATGAATACTGGGAAGCTGGAATTGGGCCCCTGAGGGTCACTGTGCTGTCTCCAATGATTCTCACCCTAGAGGAGATACATAATCAGTCTCCTCATTCCTCAAGAGGGAAGAGATGTGCTCAGACAGGAGGAGTCACTTTCCAAAACCATTATAGTAAGCGGCAGAAGCCAAACTTGAACCTGAACTGCCAGCCCCTAAAGACTGTGTTCCTCACACCACATAATTCCTCCTGTCAGGGACACCTGGGTGGCTCGGTGATTGATCCCAGGGTCCTGGGATTGAGTCCTGCATCAGCAATCTACAGAGAGCCTGCTTCTCCCTCTGCTTGTGTCTTTGCCTCTCTGTGTCTGTCATGAATAAATAAATAAAATCTTAAAAATAATAATTCCTCCTGTCAGCCCAGGGATGGGCACAGAGCTTATCCCTGATTAATGGGAACTTCTATTATCTCTGGTGGGGGAAATTAACCTTTGGTACTTCCGCAGACTTGCCCTCGGGCAGAAAGGGAACAAGATAGCAGAAATTGTTGGTTTTCCATCTGTCCATTCTACATTTGTGGAGGCTTGAAGAGACTGTGGGCATGAGTGGGGACTCCCCCAACCCCCGCTGCCATGATCATATGCAGCTGACATTGACACCCCCCACCCCTCCCGTCAGCCCAATTCACAGAGGCTGACAGCCATGTTTCTCTCCAGCCCTAACTGGACCCCAATCTGGCCTGAGTCCTGCCCCATTCCCTGCTCAGTCAGTGGTTAAGGGCATGGGCTCCCCGGATATTCGGAAACAAATATTGAGTCTAATGTTTCCTGGCTCTGATCACAGGCAAGGGGGCTCTCTATGTGCAAGCCTCACTTTCTTCACCAGCAAAATGGGGAAAAGAGAACTTAGTTCATCGGGTTGCTATGGGGCTTGATGAGATATTCCAGGTGTGACATGTTTAAAACAGTTCATAGTTAAGTGCTCAGTCACTATTATAATTATTTCCATGTTTGTATTTTCTGCCTGCAATAGCACTAGAAGTTAAATCCACAGGCTCAAAGCCTGCATGTGAATCCCAATTTTATCATTTTATTTTTTGGCAAGTGATGTCCTCTTTGAGAGTCTCAATTTCCCCATCTGTAAAATGGAGTAATAATAGTTTCCACCTCATATGACTGTCATAAGGATAAGAGAAAGACCACGAGTGAAAGCATCAATGGTGCGGTGCACCTCATCACATGCATCTGAAACCTCCCTCTGCAGAGAGCCTTTACCTAACCCCTTCCCTCCTGCCTCCTCCCCACAGGGTCCTGCCTTGTGTGCACAGGAGGGAAGCAAATTCTGCAGAGAAGGTGATAACTGGCAGCCCCTCAGGGGACTCCGGAGCTCCTGTGGCCTGCCAGGGTCAGCCAGGGGAAGGAGCCAAGTCTCAGGGCCACACAGCAAAGCAAGGCTGAATTTTGCACACTACCCATTGCAAAATCATTTCTTTGCCCCAAAATGCTTTTCTTATCAAAATAGTCTCATTTCTTCCTTTTGCTCAGAGACCCTAAGCATCAATTTCTCATCCATCCACTGTCCTGATTGAGGTGTGACCTGGCCACTTGGGACTGGCACATCCTCCCTCCACCTGTCTGTGTTATGTTCCAGCTCTTTCCCTCCAACCCCCCCCTCCCCCAACGACTTCCCCAAATCTATTTCTCTGTATGTCTGTATACTTTTCTTGCTGTCCCTTTGGCTGTCATTTCACTCCTTCTCTTCTGACCCTCCCTGTTCTTCCCTGGGCTACCTCTTCTTCTGTCATTTCCACTCTCTGCCTCTCTGTCCCCCTATTTCTCTCTAGGTCTCCGGTTCTGTGGTTCCAAATCCACCTCTCTCTGTATATATGTCATTATCTCTGGTCTCTACCTTTGTCGATCGCTTTTGTATTTGTTTTTATTTCTCTGATCTTAATGTCTCTGTGTCTCTGTGTCTCTTTTGTGTATGTGCATGTGCGTGTGCGCACGCACATACACACACACACACACACGCACACACACCATCCCCACACCCTCTGAAGGGAACAGCGCACTCACCTGCAAGCAGGATTCCCACCCAGTGGTGGCCCCACAAGTCAGCGAGCCCCATGGGTCCTGGCACCTGACCAGCGTGCCCTGGCTTGCACACACAGACACTGTCTTCACTCCAGCTCTATCCCTTCAGCTCCCTCTTCTTCCCCTCTGCCCTGCTGCAAACTCACTTTGATGACAGTGGCTCCCAGGACAGACAGGGGTGGTGGTGGCAGTGGCAGGGAGGAACTTTGGACCTACCTCCCCACCCCTCACCCCAGGGCTCTCTTTCCTTCCTCTGTCCAGCACACAGAACAAGAGCCCTAGGAATCTGGGGTTTCCACCAGGGTGGAGAAGGATAAAGAAATCCCTGCCTTTTGGCTCTGAGTCCCCTCGAGAATTATGTCTCCCTCCTTGTAAGCTCTTTGCCAGGATGCAGAAACAATTCAGGGAGAAGAGGTGCCAGGGAGGGACAACCACAGAATGTTAGAGTTAAGTGGACAGGAACAGAGATAATGATAGTCAATAGTAATGATAACAAAACAATAATGGTGGCTCCCGGTTGTTGAGAGCTTAATAAAATCAGACTCAGTGCCAGGCTCACTGTAAGCAGTTTGGAAATATTAAGTGAGCTGAAAGGATACTGGTCATAAACAAAAAGCAGGAAGCACAGAGTGAGCTGGGTTGGGAGAACCCTAGGGGGTGCTTGACCCAGCCTGGGGACAAGAGACAGGGAGGGCTTCCTGGAAGAGTAGACATCTGAGCTGAGACTTGAAAACACAGTAAAGGTTCAATATAGGAGAATTGCTTTTATTATTATTATTATTATTATTATTATTATTATTATTATTATTATTCCCTTTGGGCAAGACAAGCTGTTGGTCTTTGGGAGCACCCAGACGAAGATTTACTATAATCAATGGGGTTAGGAAACAACCATTAACAACCATCAATCCATGTATTCATTCATTCATTCATTCATTCATTCCCTCCCTCCCTCCCTCATTCATTTACAAACATTTCCTGAATTCCTATTCTGTGCTGAAACCTGTGCTTAGTAGCACTGGGAACACAGTAGTGACCAAGACATCTCCAGGCCTGCCAGCACGAGCTCACAGTCTTGTAGGGTAGACAGACCTGTCCCCAGTCAGTGCCAACTTAGCATGCTGGGGAGGCCCAAAGGAGGAGCCTGACCAGCCTGGAGGTCAGGGAGGACTCCTGGAGGAGAGGACATCAAGCCTGAGACCTAGAAGATGCAGGAGTGGGTCAGGCGAGAGTCTGGTAGGCAGAGGGGGTGGCATGTGGGAAATTGCTGAGTTTGAGACACAGAAGGAAGTTCAGGTGGCTCTAGAACAGAGGAAGTGAGGGGGTGGGTGGTTCAGGTAAGGCTGAGAAAACTCTGAAATGATTACCTAAAGCAAGAGAGGTACCTTGACATCACTGGAGGGAGAGCTTGGTCACCCAGCTGCCTCGGCTAGTTGCTCATCTGGGTCTCATTCTTGCCACAGGCAGAGCCACCAAGTATCTGCTCCAGGGACACATGAGGTTGAGCAGACTGGCTCTGGAGACAACCTGCAGAGGTTCCAATCCTTGCCAACCGTGCAGCCATGGGCATGTCAATTCACCTCCCTTGTGACCATTTTCCTCAGCTGTTAGAGGGGGTGGGGATGGTTTTGCCACTTCAGAGGCTCCAGGGCCATGAGCGGTAGGCTCCTGTCTGAGTGATCCACGCCCCAGCTGTGGTTTGTCGGGAAAGTTACGTCACCCCTATGAGCTTCCATGCCCCATCTGCAGACTGGGACAAACACGACATTTGTGAGCTTGAAATGATTTAATGCTGGGAAGGTGCCTGGAACAGTGCCTGGCACAGAGTAAACATTCAGTACGAGTGAGTCTCCACTAGGTGTGGTGACTGTTGTGACAGCAGCTCCTGTGAGGAAGTACACACTCACTCAGCCTTTCAACACGCATGTCCTGAGCACCTCCTGGGCTGCCCTGGGTGCTCAGGACAAAATGGATGGAAAACCCGGTTCCAGTGCCCAGAGAGATGATAAGCAATAAGCATAATAAATAAGTTAAGTGGAATATCAGGAAGTAATACAAACTGTGGAAAAATGAAAAGTCAAGTAAGTTAGGGACATTATTATTCTGTCTCATGTTAAGACCACTGAAGCCCACGGAGAGGAGATGACTTGCCTAAAGTCATAAGGCCTATCAGGCCCCAGGTTCTGTTCTACCTGGCTCTTAACCTCCATCTCTCCTGCCTCCCAAGGTCCTAATGTGGTTTCTGGCTGCCTCCAGCCTCATCTCCTCTGTACACCCAGATGATCACCCCAGCACACTCCCACTGTCTGTGTGGTTCCTGTGCTAGGCGTACCTGGTGCACGTGAGCCAGTATTCAAGGCCTCCATCTATCCGTCCTGTTCTTCCCAGGATTTCTCGGTCTTCTCGGTCTTCTCACTCCTCCACCAGATTTCCCTTGATTGCTCTTCTCAGTTCTGCTTGCATCCTGAGACTCTCTCCTCTCCCTCCCCTCTACCCCACCCAAAGTAGGCAGAGCCGCTGCTGGAGTGGACTTCTCAAATCTCCTTCATATGGGAGCAGGGTTTTCTCTCCCAAAATCCCCTACCCACCCTCCCCATGGCAGGTTCTGTTTTCATGCCTCAACAACAAAGAGGAATTTCCTGGGCCCTGCCCTGTAGGTACAACTTCCACTTTGTTTCTGACAGGTGAAAATAAACCCAGGGCCCTTCTGCTCCCCACACCCTCACCTAGCAGCCATATGCAGGCTGGTTCAAGGCTGTATCTTTCCATGTGTGGCCTCCACTGACCTCCCAACTCATACTGCCTCTCTATGGCTGCCTCCCACCTTCACACAGAAAAGATATATTTGGCCCTAGTATGTGCCAGGCCCTGTTTTAGGCGCTTAGAGCACATCAGCTAGTGAAACAAGTACGAACCTCTGCCCTTAAAGAAACCACGTTTTGGAGTGCCTGGATGGATCAGTGATTGAGCATCTGCCTTCAGCTCAGGTCATGATTCTGGGGTCCTGGGATCGAGCCCCACTTTGGCCTCCCTGCTCAGCCAGGAGTCTGTTTCTGGGTCTGCTGCTCCTCCTGCTTGTGTGCTTTCTCTCAAATAAATAAAACCTATTTAAAAAAATCATTCTTTATGCAAGAATGGGCAGAGGGGAGAGACAATAAGAAGGATACGTGATAAAATAACTGAATTATCTATGATGTTAGAAAGTGGTGCATGGTATGAGGGATCAGGGCAAGAGGTCAGAGTGACAAGCAGGAATGCAGAACCTAGGACAACATTGGGAGACTCACCGAGTCTCAGGCAACAACTTGAAGGAAGTGACAAGGTGAATCAAGAAAGTGTCTGGAGGCTCCTAGGAATTAATTCCTAGGGAAAAAAATGGAGCCAGGGTTCCAAAGAACTATTCCCTGCTTCCTATACTTAAATAACTGTGAGTTCCCTATTGCTGATCATAACAAATCACCACAAACTTGGCAATTTAAAACTATAGAAATAGAGGGGGGCACTTGACAGGATGAACCCAACTGCTTGGAGTTTTAAGACTGAGCTCCCCCTTCCCAGCTGTGGGCCACCCTTGACTCCGGAAGCCTCTCCCTTAGTCCTTGCATGAGAGACCTGCATCTCAAGGCCAGCAATGCACGAGAAATCTCTCTCATGCCTGGAATTTCTCTGGCTTTTCTTTCTGCCATAGCTCTCTACTGTTTCCACCTGGAAAAAGTTCTCTGCTTTGCTCGGCTGTGCTCCACGGGGCCCATGTGGATAATCCAGGCTACCTGCCTATCTTTAAATATGTAACCCTAATTACATCTGCAAAGTTTCTCTTGCTATGTAACACAACATACTTACAGATTTGTAACATATTCATAGATCCGGATGTGGGCATCTTTTCTGCTTACCACCATCATGTGATGCGAGGGCTGGATATCTAGAATTGAGGCAGCCATCTTGGGACCGTGAGGTAGAACACTGGAGAGGATATTCAACAAACTAAGGATGGAGGGATGGACAGAAAGATTTCACTGAGCCATGAAATAAGCCTGGGGCACCTTGTAAAGTAACAATTATGGTTTTTGCAGCTGAATGCCTCCCACTTGGTACCCTGTTCAGTCACCATTGGAAATGTTCCTTTGAACTGCTTACCTTAAGATCAGAACCCTGATCTTTTAGAAACTTGGGAGTTTATGGTGGCTTGTGTCCTTTGTCTTAGAAGATAGTAAAACTTGTGAAACTTACTTTGAGAAGGAATCTACTCAATATTATTACTCCATTTAAAAAGACATTTCTGTCTAGTTCCATTCTATTCTCTATGGAGAAACTGAGGCCCAGAGGGAAGAGTGAAGTTTTTCTCCAGTCATAGAGCTGAGTCTTCTTGGAGCACCTGGCACATTCAATTTTGTACCACTGACTTTTTGTGCCCACAGTGTAGGAAAAGCAGGAGAAGTATAAATGAGAAGAGAAAGGATATCGTATACAAGGACCCAGGCAATGCAATCCTAGTATCTCAAACCATGATTGGAAAAATCTATAATGGAGAACCTCTACACACACACACACACACACACACACACACACACACACACACATCATTCTGCACCACCAGGGCCACTATACCATACTTGTTGCCATGACTATAAATTTCTTTTTTTTTTTTTAATCTTTAAAGCTTTGAGTTTATTTTATTTGCCAACATATAGAATAACACCCAGTGCTCATCCCATCAAGTGCCCCCCTCAGTGCCTGTTACCCAGCATGACTATAAATTTCTAGGGCAAAGATAAAAAATTAGCCCACAGACATTTGGATATTTTATTGAGCTCAAGATGCTCAAGGGCATCATAGGAATTGACACATCACTTCTCAGCCACAGTTCAAAGGAGGAAATTTTCTCAGAAGCTTCTCTAGCTCTCCCTTGGCCACCAGGATAACTTAACAATTTCCCAGTCCTGCCCCCTCCATCACCATAACAATCTGGATCCCAACACACTGAGCATGAGCCATGACTTCTAGAACCTGGGCACCACGAATTAGATAGCAAAATGTTTCAGATCTTTTTTATAGCCTGTTGCGTATACAGGATGCTTTAAGTTTACATTAAGATCATGCATCAGGGCGCCTGGGTGGCTCAGTTGGTTAAGCGTCATGATTGGCTCAGGACATGATCCTAGGATCCAGGGATGGAGCCCCATCAGGCTCCTGCTCAGTGGGGAGTCTGCTTCTCCCTCTCCCACTGCCTGCTGCTCCCCCTGCTATGCTCTCTCTAATAAATAAAATCTTTAAAAAGAAAAGACCATGCTTAAACAATTTTATAAGTTACCTAGTTCTTATCCAGCAACAAGGAAGAAAAGAGTTCCCAATCTTCCGTACTCAAGCCAGCCATGAAAACTCCATCTGAAGAAGATGGTGGGGACAGGAAAGCATGGATAAGGGAAAGAGTGAGCTCTGTGATGGGAAAGTGAGAGGCCTCCAGGAATTGTAGCATGTTAGAGACAAACTGATGACGTGAAGACATTGGCTAAAATTGCCAAGGACCTTGTTCACACTCCTGTATGTCCTTTGAGAAAGAGGATTGAAGCCTGGAATTCCTATTTGGACCATGAATTTTAAAATGCAATTCCACTCTGGAACTGAGCCACACAAACCGTGGTTTCTATAGAGTAAGATAGATGATATGGAAAGAAAGAATGCAACATGGAAGGGGGTGTTCTTCATCATTACACTTCTTTTTTTTTTTTTTTTTTTAAGATTTATTTATTTATTTATGATAGACAGAGAGAGAGAGAGAAGCAGAGACACAGGCAGAGGGAGAAGCAGGCTCCATTCCGGGAGCCTGACGTGGGATTCGATCCCGGGTCTCCAGGATCGCGCCCTGGGCCAAAGGCAGGCGCTAAACCGCTGCGCAACCCAGGGATCCCCATCATTACACTTCTTAATTGATGGGGAAAATGCTGTGGAGGTAGTCAATTAGCCCACATGGTATGTCTTACTCATCATGGAAACCTCAATGCATTTTTTTTAAACAAAAGTGATTGGGACATGATTGCAATCCTCTACTTTACTATGCAAATAATCTCAGATCTGTTGCAATAGCTGGCCTCTGCCACAAGCCTCAGTTTTTCCTCTTGGCTTTGTAAGGATTTGGCACCTCTGGGCAGGGTTTCGAAGGATATTTCCATGTGGATGACATTTCCACCTCTCTGAAAAAATAAGAAACTTTAAAGGACATTATTGGCCAGAAGTAAGAAACATTTCACAATATTTTGATGAAGTCCCAATAGCTTATTTTTGCTTTTGTTTCCCTTGCCTCAGGAGACATATCTAGAAAGAAGTTGCTACCTGTTTTATCTTTCATATTTAGATGTATGATATATCTGAAATTTAAAATGTTGTGTGCAGTGAGGTAGAGATGAAAATTATTTTTTCATATAGAGACCTAATTAATCAGTATCATTTATGAATCATTTATGAATAAAATCCTTACCCTCACCATTAAATAGAAAGAAAGAAAGAAAGAAAGAAAGAAAGAAAGAAAGAAAGAAAGAAAGAGAGGAAGGAAGGAAGGGAGGAAGGAAGGGAAGGAGGAAGGAAGGGAAGGAGGAAGGAGGGAGGGAAGGAAGGAAGGAAAGAGGAAAGAAGGAAGGAAGGAGACAGAAAAAAAAAGAAGAGAAAAGAAGTGAAGCCTTGGTCAACCCTATCCACAGAAGGAGATTTCTGTCCAGCTTCCACAATCCAGAAATGTCTCAGCATCCTCTGACTGTGGGACAGACACCTGGTTCTTCACTCAGGGTCAATGGTCCTCCCTCCCTCCAAATTCTTTTTTCTCTCTAAAATTCAAACATCTGGACATCCTCCTGGATTCTCTCCTTTCCCTAACTAATTTCCAACACCCAATCAGTCACCAAATCCTGTGGGCTCCATGTTTTAGTAACTCTGTTTTCCGGCCCCTCCTCTCTATCCCCACTACCTCACCTTAGACAACACTACCTGTGAACCTCACCTGTGAAATTGTGCCAGCCTCCCAGTCTCTGAACTCTGCATCTCCACATCACAATCCTGGCTATCTTCCCAAGTTCCAGCTCTGAATTGGGTTCCTCCTTTCTAAAAAGAGGGACTTCAAGACCCCCAGCTGACCCTATAAGAAGTCTGAGATGCCCCATCTCTTTCCCAATAAACTCACAGGGTGAATGGAAAGCTCCTGATCTGGAAATAAGAGAAATCTCCTGACAAGTTCTGGTCCTCCCCTGGTATACACTGGTCAATCCCACCTCACAAAGAAGATAGAGGTCTGAACCTGATGTGATTTCTCCTAGATTTTATGTAATTATGTATCTTTTTACATTTTTATTGTAGTTGACCCACAATGTTGCTATGTAAACATATTTTTAAGAGATCAGAGTGCTATGACTCTTAGAGATGAGTATTTTGTGGAAATTTAAAAACATTAAATAAACATAAAATTGGAGGTAAAGCAGAACAGCCTTGAGTCTCCTAAGACTGGAATGGCCCTTTCAAAACTTGGTATTTAGAATATTTTGTCACATGAATGGGGAAGGATCAGATAAAGCCCACAGGAGTGGCCTATATGCTTTGTCACAGGACACTGACCAAGCTGGTTACCCCACATCCACAAAGCAAATACACGTAGTCACTAAAAGCTGCACTGTAGGTCGATGTGTGTTATTCTAAACCAATATTCATGAAATTTTGTTAAACTAAAAAAACTGGTTGCAAAACATTATGCATAGTACATTCTCCTTGTGTAAGAGAAAATGCACGTCTTTATTAATTTTTAATAAGTAGGCACAGGGAATGACTCTATAAGAGGATATACCAAAATACTAGCAGTGGTCGTCTCTAGAATTATAGAGGTTTTCTTCCTTTTCTTTTCCTTTTAAAAGCTTCCTTCATTGTCTAATTTTTCAACACTGAACATACAGTATGTGTCCAATAGAGAAAGAGTCCAAATGCAGGATGTAATATGGCTCTATATTAACATAGAAGGATACTAAAGGTTAGAAGATTAAAGTTTATTTTTTTAATTTAAAAAAAGATTTTATTTATTTATTCATGAGAGATACAGAGAGAGAGGCAGAGACATAGGCAGAGGGAGAACAGGCTCCCTGCATGGAGCCTGATGTGGGACTCAATCCCAGGCATCCCAGAAGATTAAAGGTTAAAAAACAGGTAAAATAATGGTAAACAGAATATAATACTATTTTTGTTTAAAATACATATATTTAAATGTAATTACTAAAATAAGGGTATTAGAGAAGCCACATCATTATCTCTGGGAGGCTTAACTGTAGACGAGTTTCTTCTCTTGCTCATCTGTATACTTTTCTTTTCCTACAAGTATCATGGAATTTATTTAAAATATGAAAAGTTAGCATATAATATTTTTAAAAAGTAACCCCTACACATAAGAGTCAGTTATTTGGTTTAAGAATGTAAAAACTTGGGGTGCCTGGGTGGCTCAGTGGTTGAGGATCTGCCTTTGGCTCAGGTTGTGATCCCAGGGTCCTGGGATCGAGTACCGCATCAGGCTTCCCTTTGGGAGCCTGCTTCTCCCTCTGCCTAGGTCTCTGCCTCTCTCGTCTCTCATGAATAAATAAATAAAATATTTTTTAAAAATGTAAAAACTTATTTTGCATAACATGGGTTAGAAAAATCTTGCTGAATATATATGGAAGTGGAACAGCCAGGAAAAGAATCCTAAAAAATAAAACAAAACCAATCTCCCCTAATAAAGTCCTGGAGCAGGGAATGATCAGTCCAAGTCCATCTGAGCTGCTATAACAAAACACAGACTAGATAGCTTATAACAGAATTTTATATTTGAGAAATTTACATCTGAGAAATTTATATCTCATGGTTCTGGAGGGTGCCAGCATGGTCAGGTTCTAGAGAGAGCCCTCTTCCTGGTTCTGTGTCCTCACATAGTGGAAGGGGCTAGGGATCTCTCTGGAGCCTCTTTTATAAAGGACCTATCCCATTCCTGAGGCTCCATCCTCATGACTTCATCACCTTCCATATGAATTTGCAGGAGACACAAACATTCAGATCATAGCAATACCTGAGACAGTGATGTTGGCATTCACACTCCTGTGAAAGCTGGAAACAGAGTTTGAGGCTTTGCAGGTATAGACCTCTGAGTGTGCCCTGGAGAGACCAGGAATAGAGGTTCTAGCTATAAGGCCCAAAAATCCCACTGATGCTGCACACATATTGGGCAAGGGGCTGGGAGTCAGCCGATCAGACCAGGGTGAGGTTGGAACCAATCACAAAATCTGGGTCTGACAAGGTCACAGTAGGAGTGTCAGAGCCATCTGGACCAAGAGAAAAAAAATCCTAAAATTGGGAAGAGTGTGGAAATTAAGGACAACTACTCTGCCCACATTGTGCATTTAGTTCAGGACTGGAAGCACCACACGTTGGGTGGGGCATGCAGTGACACAACCTGAAGGTTTGTCCAGTGCATGAGTGAATAAATGAATGAATGAATGAACAAATCAACTATTCCAGCAACTATCCCCCTAACTGTCATGTCTGTGTCCCTCACTGACCCTTGTGGAACTTCAGCTCCATGAGGACAGAGATGCTTGTCGGTTAGTTTCACTGCACTGACTAGAGCAATCTTCAGCATACAGTGGAGCTCAAGGTCACCAATGAAGAAAGAGCAGAGCCCAGATTTGAATCCAATCAGTCTGTAGAGCCCCTGCTTTATATGGCCCTGTACTTAGCTATAAATAGTGGATGAACCAGTGGATGGTTGAGAGGGAGGTACCATGTGTATCAGAGGTGGGTCCGTTATGGGGCAAGGAAACCCATACTTGCAGGCCACAACCACCATAAGGGCTCCACTGAGCCTGGACTCAAGGTGAGTCCTGGTCTCACAGTAGTAGGTACCAGAGTCATTGGGTGTGACTGTGGGATTGGTGAGGGTCCTGCCATCTATAGAGATCATTGGTCCACCCCCTTCCCAAATCAGCTCGAGGTTCAGAAACCACCAGATCATACATCATTGTTCTGGGGAGACACATGTCAAATTTAAGGAGTCCATGTGGTCCACTGGGGCCAGGTTCTGGGATGCCACCTGAGACTGGTGTAGCTTCTCTGGGGAGGAGAAATGAGAAACTGAGGGTGATAGTGTCAGAAGGGATCTGGAGCCCCAGGAATTATCAAGGGCAGGAAATGCTGCCACTTTGGAACCAACAAAGCCAGCAGTGGGTGTTTCCAAGGTCCACTGAAGAGTGGATCCCAAATCCTCTCCCCAAAAAACACACACATCCACACATTTGCATCTAATTTCAGGTGCTTATGGGCTCCTCTGAGGACCAACTGCAGAGTCCAGGTGAAGACCCTTACACCTAGGTTATAAATTAGTAAAAATCTTTTTTAAGATAGTTTGGCAATACAGATCAAAAGCTTTAAAATATATATACCTTTTGACCTAGTGGTTCCACTTTTTATAATTATTCCTAATGACATTTTCATAGCCATGTGCAAAGAATTAGCTACAAAGATACCTAGGACAACGCTGTTTATAAAAGGGCAAACTACAGAGAGTCTTAAATTACAGTGAAGACTGTATTTTTAAAAAGATTTCTTTATTTGGCAGGGGCAGAAGGGGTGGGAGAAGGAGAGGGGGAGAGAGAGTATCCCAAGTAGATCCATACTGAGCACAGAGCCCAGCACAGGGCTCAATCTCATGACCCTGAGATTATGAGCTAAGCTGAAATCAAGAGTTGGACATTTAACCAACTGAGCCAACCAGGTGCCCCAGGACCATATTTTTTTATTTTATTTTTTAATTTAAATTGTATTTTTTAAACGAGCCAACTATAAAATATCAACAAGAAACTCATTTCAAATACAATAAAATGTCTTCTTGAAAATAAAAGAATGGGAAAAGATACACCATGCAAATGTTATTCAAAAGAAAGCCAGAGTGGCTATAATTACTATCAGATACAGTGGACTTCAGAGTAAATAAATTTACCAAGAGACATTACATAGTGATAAAAGAGCAAGATGACACAGCATCCTTACATGTGTACACACCAAACAACAAAGGCGAAAACCATGTGAAGAAAAACTGAAGATAGAACCAAAGTGAAAAATAGATAAATCCATGATTATAGTTTGATAGCTCTGCACTACTGTCGACAAGTGGTAGAACAACTAGATAGGAAACTAGCAAGGATGTAGCAGGACACAACCCCACCATCGACCAACAAGATCTAATTGATACTGGGACATCTGGGTGGCTCAGTGGTTGAGCATCTGCCTTTGGCTCAGGGCGTGATTCCAGGGTCCTGGGATCAAGTCCCACATCAGGCTCCCTAAAGGGAGCCTGCTTCTCCCTCTGCCTATGTCTCTGTATCTCTCTCTGTCATGAATAAATATATAAAATATTTAAAAAAAGATTTAATTGACACTTATGGAACACTCCACCCAACAGCAGCAAAAAGTACATTGTTTTCAAACATTCATGGTACATATATCAAGATAACCCATATCCTGGGCTGTAAAACAAACCTCAAGAAATGTAACAAAATGGAAATCATACAGTGTAGTGTGTTCTCTGACCACAATGGACACAAACAGGAAATAACTAACAGAGAGATGATGGCACACTCTCCAAACATTTGAAACCCGAACAACACACTTGTAATCACATCAGGCCCTGCTGACATCAGAGGGATGATAAGGGGATATGACAAACAGCTCTACACAAATAAATTTAGCCATTCAAAGGAAATGAACTAGTTCCTCAAAGATCACGACCTACCATCACTACCCCAATATGAAACAGATTATTTGAATAGCCTATGACAATTAAGAAAACTGATTTTGTAATTTTAAACTCCAGAAAAAGAAGTCTCCAGGCCTGGATGGTTTTGCATGAGGGTTCTACTAACTGTTTAAAGAATCAGCACCAATTTTACACAGTCTCTTCCAGAATACAGAAGAGGAAGAAACACTTCTCTATCTATTCTATGAGGCCAATATTACCCTGATATCAAAACCAAAGATAGTATAATAACAAAGAAAGAAAATCACAGGCCATGTCTTTACATGAATATAGACACAAACATTCTTAACAAAATATTAACAAATAGACTTTAGAAATATATAAAAAGAATTGTACACTATCACCAAATGGGGTTTATTCCAGGGATCCAAGACTGGTTTCATATTTGAAAACCAATTAATGTCACCCACCATATTAACAGGCTAATAAAGAAAAATCACAGGATCATTGATGCTGAGAGAGCATTTGAGAAAACTCAGTATCTGTTCATGATAAAAATTCTCAGAAAACTAGGAATGGAGATGAATTTCCTCAACTTAAGAAAGAATATCTATACACACACACACACACACCATAGCTAACATACTTTATGGTAGAAGAATGAATTCTTTCTTCCTAAAGTTAGAAATAAGTCATAATGTCTGGTCTCACTACTCTTATTTAACAAAGTACTACAAGTTCTAGCCAGTGCAATAAATCAAGAAAAGGAAATAAAAGGCATTCATGTTAGAAAAGAAGACATAAAACTATCTCTGTCTAAAGGTGTTATGATGGTCTATGAAGAAAATCCTAAATGATACACAAAAAATAAAAACAAAATACTCCTGCAACCAACAAGTGAGTTCAGTAAGGTCTCAAGATACAAGATCAACACACAGAATTCAACTGTATTCCTATATACTAGCAACAAAAAACATGGAAACAGAAACTTTAAATGCAATATAATTTACACATTTTCTTTACTAATTCAGTGGACACTTCGGTTGTTTCCATATCTTGAGTATTATAAATAATGCTGCAATGAATATGATGATGAGGGTTGGAGATATCTTTTTGAGTTAGTGCTTTTGTTTTCTTTGAATAACTACACAGAAGCAGAGCAGGATATGTACAACATGAGCCTGAAATATTCTATGCCAGCAAGGAAGGAAGTGCTTTTAAAAAATGTCTGTGTCACAGGAAAATTAAAGAGATGCTCACTGGCCAAATCTATAATAACTTAAGCACCAAAACATTAAGTACAGTGATGAGTATAAACCATTAAAAAAATTCATGAGTGCATGCTGATGATAGATAGACAATAGATGACAGATGAGAGAGAGAAAAGAAGGTAGGTAGGTGGGGAGTGGGGAGGGAAGAAGGAAGGAAAGAGAGAGAAAGGAAGAAAGGGAGAGGAGAGGAGAGGAGGAAAGGAGAGGAGAAGAGAGGAGAGAAAAAAATTAGATGATAGGAAAGAGAGATGAGGAAGGGATCTTGCTTGTAGAAGAATCCCAAATGCTGACTGGTCAATGTTAGGAGTGTTGGACTCAGAAATCATCACTTGCAACCCTCTTGGTAAAGATCTCCAAAGCAAGAACCATCAATGGATACTAAACATCAGAGGGAGTTTTGGTGAGGAATAGGATATGGCCTTAAAGTGTCTTCTCACAGAATGCGTATTTATTACAAGGGAGGGAAAAAGAAAGCAGTAATTATACAGTATAGTAATTGGGCAAAATTACATCGCCAATGGTGGACAGATGGATATTGTGTCCCCCCAAATGCAATGCCCCAAGGACACAACATCACACACTCAGTATTCTGGCTGAGAATGCCAAATCTCAACCTAATCACAAGGAAACATCAGACAAATATAGAATGAGAAATGTCCTAGTTTGTAAAGAGGGAGGTACAGTCTCTTAAAAAAAAAAAAAAAAGCCAATGCTATTAAAGATAAAGAGAGGCTGTGGGAAATTCCAGATTAAAAGAGGCTGGAGACAGGACACAAAATGCAATTCCTGACCGTAGACTGGTTCCTGAGCTGGATGGGGGAAAATACATTAAAAAGGAGTTTTTATTGTGTTGACTGACAAAGTTAGAATAATGGATGGACAATTCAATAAAAGTATTGCATCACTGTAAATTTATCAATACACACTCAAGTATTTAGGGGTAGAGGGTCATGATATTTGTAACTTACTCTCAGATGGGGGTTGGGGATGGGGAGACATGAGAGAGAGAGCCCACAATGTTAGGGGTAAATATTAACAACAGATGAATAGGAGGACCTGGGTGTTCTTTGTTGTACTCTTTTTATTTTTGCCACAATTTTAAATTTTAAATTATTTCCAAATAAAACATTCTAAAATTTTGCAACTAAAAAAAGACCACATAGCCTTCAGAAAAGGCTTTCCCCTGAACTCTCACCAGCTACACCTAGGAGGGCTCACTTGCACATCCCTGACAATGGGATCACTGTCCCACATCCTTTTAATGGTATCACACTTTAAAAACAATGAACAGCCCTTATTATCAAAAAGACAAGAAATAACACGTGTGTTACTTTAATAAAGGGAAGGGAGTAACAGTATCTTGCTCGTATGTAATAACACTCTTTAAGGACACTGTCCTTAAAAAGGGACTTTAGGGATAAACAGAGATTGGGTTCAAATCCCAGTTCCATGGGTGTCACTGATCATGTTAAGCCTCTCTGACCCTGTTTCCCTGAAAGGTGTAGTGAGGAGCCCATCACATCCTACCCGCAGGACCAGGTAAGGTACAGAGAAAGCACTTCATAAATGCTAACTATAGCTAGTTGTGTCACCAGAGAGCCCTCCCCCGCCAGAACTGCCCTTACCAGAGACAAGTAACATAGCACAATGGCCACTGGTCCCATCAAAAGAGATGAGTTGCAGCGTGTAGATGCTGTCATCCAAAGCTCACGTGTCAGTGACAGTCAGGGAACTATCAGCCCTGCCTGTCTCCAGCCAGTGTGGGCTGGTCCTGGAGTATGGTCATGGTTGATGAATTTAAAATTGAGGATCCAGGGGCAGCCCTGGTGGCGCAGCGGTTTAGCGCCGCCTGCAGCCCAGGGCGTGATCTGGAGACACTGGATCGAGTCCCACGTCAGGCTCTCTGCATGGAGCCTGCTTCTCCCTCTGCCTATGTCTCTGCCTCTCTCTCTCTCTCTCTCCCTCTCTGCATCTCTATGAATAAATAAATAAAAATCTTTAAAAAAAATAAAATAAAATAAAATAAAATTGAGGATCCAAAACCTTGGTGGTGGCTGGCTGCTCCTCAGAACCGTTTGTAAGAGATGAGATTCTGAAGGAGTTGCCGGACAGACAGGGTGACACTGTTCCCCTCGGTGGCCCAGGAAGGAATGGAGGTAATGGCCACCTAGGCAGACACCTGCTTGTTGCAGGAAATCATGAAGAAGCCTGAGGGAGGAGGCAAGGGTCACTATCATAGGGGCCACTTGGCAGCATTCAGCACTGGAATTAGCCCCTTTTAGATTCTCACTCACAGGAATTCAACAATGGGAGAGGAAAAAGCATATGCAAAGGCCCTGAGGCAGGAGTGAGTATGCTGTCTTAAGGGAACAAAAGAAAGATCAGTGTGGCTGCAGTTGAGTAAGTGAAAAAGGAGAGAGGTAGGAGCTAAGGTTAGAGGTAAGGGAGGCACACCACACAAACGCTATTAGCATCTATGGTGGTATTATTATTATTATTATTATTATTATTATTATTATTATTATTATTAACAGTTACTATCCATATGGGACTCTCCCATGCATTGCAAGCAGTTCAGCAAGGCTGGCCCTCTGCTACACCAGAAGATCCCTCCAGGTATCCAGACAAGGAATAAACATCCCCACACGTTTCCAAATATCCGCTAGAGGGCAGTATTAGCCCTGGTTGGGAACAATTCCTGCCAGCTTTTTAAAGTATTTTTTTTTAAGATTAAAAAAAAAATTATTCATGAGAGACAGACACAGGCAGAGGGAGAAGCAGGCTCCCTGCGGGGAGCCTGATGTGGGACTGGGTCCCAGGACCCCAGGATCACAACCTGAGCCGAAGGCAGATGCTCAACCACGGAGCCACCCAGGTGCCCCTTACCAGCTCTTTAGATCATTGTAAGGATTGTGTTCTGAGAGAGTTACAGAACCACTGGAGGATTTGAGCTAAGGGGTAATACAATGTGTGCCTTTTGCTCCAAAGTGCTCATTCTGCCTGCATGGTGAACGGATTTTGGAGTCCAAGGGTAGAATTGCCTCGTTGCTCAGCTCCAAGGGGTAGAGCTGCCCTGCATGTTACAAGTACTGCCCACAGTGCTCCCAACTATATGTACAGCTACATCCAGTAACCCTGGGCAACGCAGAGCAAGGCAGTTAGGAGCTGAATGCCACAGTCCAGGAGAGAGAGGTCAATGACTTGAACCAAAGTGGTTGTGCCAAGGAAACTGGGAAAGTGAAATCTGAGATCCTGAAGCCAACAGGATTTGCTGGTAGATAGGAGATGGGATGTGAGAGAGAGAAAAGTCAGAGAAGACTCTGAGTTCAGGGGCATGAGCACCTGAACCATGGAGGGACGGTTCCCTAAGATGTGAAGACGTGGGGGCAAGAAAACCAGGAAATCGTAAGCATAGAGCTGTTACCTGCAAGACAGCCATTTCCAAAGCCCACCACCTCTGCAGAGAGCCTCCAAGGGACCAGCCATGTTTTGTGATGCCCCAATGGTTTGGTTGTCTCTGCCTCCTCTCAGCTGGAGACTAGGCCCAGAGGAAGAGCAAGAGTGTCTGAGAAGCCCCTGCCCACTGCAGGGTCCTCGGATTTTCCTTATCCTCAAAGAGACCCCATCAGTCCTGCCCCACTGTGTCCTACTGCCATCAGCCCAGGTTGCCCAGTGAGGGTAAGAAGTGCCCCCATGGTCTTGGAGGTGAACCTGGGAAGAGGGGCTGAGGTTTGGGGCAGGGTCCACCAGCACCAGGGTCTTACCAGTTCTGCAGGGTCCTCCAGACTCTGCCATGACCCGGCTCCCCAGCCAGAAAGAGTAGCTTGGTGCTGCTTTTGATGAGGAATGTGGCCATGTGCCTCTGGACAGGCGGGGCAGCCTCCACGTGTCCCAAGGGGGCCTGATCGTCTGTGCCACTTCAGGTGCCAGGTATGCGGCGTTGGCCACAAGTAGAGTTACAGGCTACAGGCACGAGCCTGGTATGGAGATGCTGGCATCAAACACCCTCAAAGGTCACAGATATGAGTTTATCAGAACAAGTGATAGCAAGAAGACAAGTAAAGGTGGCTTCTTCTCTGCCTCAGATTCTATCTGGCAAGTAGTTTCCACAACTGGATCCCAAAGGCCTAGGGGTGGACAAGGAAGCAACCTGCAGAAGGGACCCTCACATCACCTTGATCCTTGGTTTTTGAGATCTGTAGGCTGCTTGGCAAGTAGGTGGAGGGGCAGAGAGAGTAGACAAGTAAGTATCATCTGATCAGTATAGGAGACAACAAAGGAGAAAGTGAGTTTGAAAACCAGTGGTGGAGAATTTTTCAACAGCAGCAGCTAGTGCTGGTGAGAATGAGGGTACGTCAGAGCAGACCTTCTGGCCAGGGTGTGTCAAAGTACATGAAAATGTACCTTCTCTTTGATCTCAGAATTCCTATTGGATTTGTCTTAAGATAATCATTGTAGATATAGGAAAATATTTATCTCTGGGTGAATGGGGGGAGTAGCCTAAATAGAGTATTCTTGAAATGCACTGTGGTAAATCCACTCAACAGGATATTTTGCAAATCTGAGAAGCAAAATTAGAGCAGAATGTTTATCCACATTAAAAGATGTTCACAAGCATGATAAAAGATGAGGAATAAAACAAGACGTGGTACATTTTTCCATGTCATGAAGCACTCTTCAATAACTCTGTCTTATGGCTACAGAATACTCTATTATATAGATGCAAAATAACTAGCACCCTACTCTTGGACTTCTGAATGCTCCTGTCAGCTCTGATTATTTTTATATTAAGGAGGAAAGCTATACCACAGTTAATAATACTTAAATATTTGAAAATTGTTAAGAGAGTAGATCTTAAAAATTCACAAAAGAGAAAGAATTTGTAACTACGTCAGGTTGTGAATGCTGACTAACCTTATTGTGGCAATCATTTTGCAGTATATAAATAGATCAAATCATTGTATGGTACACCTAACACTAATACAATCTTATATATCAGTTATATCTCCGTTTAGAACAAAAAGAAAGAAAGCTACAATGTCCACCTTTGCAGTTTCATCTTTGCACACATCTATGATAGGAAGACATGAATGGGTCAAATTTCAAGGCTTTTTAATACATGTGCCAAATTGTCCAC
This sequence comes from Canis lupus baileyi, assembly GCF_048164855.1. Classification (NCBI taxonomy): domain Eukaryota; kingdom Metazoa; phylum Chordata; class Mammalia; order Carnivora; family Canidae; genus Canis; species Canis lupus. Next base: position 111,257,891 of record NC_132838.1, on the reverse strand, counting down.
CATCAAGGTTACTACTCTGTGTTTGAGATGACCTCACACTCAACCACCCTGGGTATTTATCTTTGAAAACAACACTACAGAGAGACAGTGACAAGCCAGCAATACAAAAAAAAAAAAAAAAACATAAGAGACAAAAAATAAAAAATAAAAACACCACCACCAAGTTTCACAGTTTCACAGGTGAAAATGGGGGTCCATTTTTTCAGAATTTTTTTGAGTCAGGTTGACACACAATGTGACATTAGTTTCAGGCATAGAACATAGTGATTCGACTTCTCTCTATGTTATGCTACCTTACCCTGCATCACAGCCGTCACGGATTGAACCTGGAAGCCCACGGAGAAGAGGATGGAACAGCCACACGCAAGGGCTGGGAGGACCCTGGGCGATAAAAGCCCTCAGTATTGGATGGTGACACATCTACCCAATCCAAACCGTGTGCTTTGCAAGTCCGTGCACTGGTCCTCACTGCAGTCCCAGAGAAGATCTATCCTCTCACCCAACTAGTCAACAAACATGTATCAGGAATCTACTGTGGGCCATGCATTGTTCCGGGTACTGTGGACACAGGAGCGGATGGAACAGACAAGGCCCTGCTCCCACGGAGCTGACCTTCCAATGGAGCCACATTCACACTGCCCAAAACGTACGTTCTATGTGGCCTGGGACAGCCTGAGAAGGAGCTCCCTCATTTCCCCTGACTTCCTGCAGTAACCTCTCCAACCCCTTCAAGCTCTCACTCTTCATATACCTTCTCAGGGTGATAAAAGGAAGGGGGGCTGGGGTCAACAGGGGTCCCTGGACTGGCCAGTGGGCTCCTTTCTCATGCCCCCCACATCTGGAGCCTCTCCTCCTCCAGGACGGAGTACGGGACAGCGCAGGGGTTTATCTACAGAGTCATTTTGACAGCTTCCAAGCTCCTCCACCCCCTTCATTCCACACCCCACTCCAAGCCCAGTTCCGGTGCCCCTGCCAACCCTGTGGGCGATAATCAGCACTTGACTTTACCTTTTTTTAAAAATAAATGTATTTTTTTATTGGTGTTCAATTTGCCAATATACAGAATAACACCCAGTGCTCATTCCATCAAGTGCCCCCTCAGTGCCCGTCATCCAGTCACCTCCCCCACCTCCTCTTCCACCACCCCTAGTTCGTTTCCCAGAGTTAGGAGTCTCTCATGTTCTGTCTCCCTTTCTGATAATTCCCACTCATTTTTTCTCCTTTCCCCTTTATTCCCTTTCACTATATTTTATATTCCCCATATGTTTGTCCTTCTCCGATTGACTTGTTTCACTCAGCATAATACCCTCCAGTTCCATTCACATTGAAGCAAATGGTGGCTATTCGTCGTTCCTAATGGCTGAGTAATATTCCATTGTATACATAAACACATCTTCTTTACCCATTCATCTTTCGATGGACACCGAGGCTCCTTCCACAGTTTGGCTATTGTGGACATTGCTGCTAGAAACATTGGGGTGCAGGTGTCCCGGCGTTTCATTGCATCTGTATCTTTGGGGTAAATCCCCAACAGTGCAATTGCTGGTCGTAGGGCAGGTCTATTTTTAACTCTTTGAGGAACCTCCACACAGTTTTCCAGAGTGGCTGCACCAGTTCACATTCCCACCAACAGTGCAGGAGGGTTCCCCTTTCTCCACATCCTCTCCAATATTTATGGTTTCCTGCCTTGTTAATTTTCCCCATCCTCACTGGTGTGAGGTGGTATCTCATTGTGGTTTTGATTTGTATTTCCCTGATGGCAAGTGATGCGGAGCATTTTCCCATGTGCTTGTTGGCCATGTCTATGTCTTCCTCTGTGAGAGGGTTTGTGTCTTTTGCCCATTTCATGGTTGGATTGTTTCTTTGCTGTTGAGTTTAATAAGTTCTTTGTAGATCTTGGATACTAGCCCTTTATCTGATAGGTCATTTGCAAATATCTTCTCCCATTCTGTAGGTTGTCTTTTAGTTTTGTTGACTGTATCCTTTGCTGTGCAAAAGCTTCTTATCTTGATGGAAGTCCCAATAGTTCATTTTTGCTTTTGTTTCCCTTGCCTTCATGGATGTATCTTGCAAGAAGTTACTGTGGCCAAGTTCAACAAGGGTGTTACCTGTGTTCACCTCTAGGATTTTGATGGAATCTTGTCTCACATTTAGATCTTTCATCCATTTTGAGTTTATCTTTGTGTATGGTGCAAGAGAATCGTCCAGTTTCATTCTTCTGCATGTGGATGTCCAATTTTCCCAGCACCATTTATTAAAGAGACTGTCTTTTTTCCAGTGGATAGTCTTTCCTCCTTTGTTGAATATTAGTTGACCATAAAGTTGAGGGTCCACTTCTGGATTCTCTATTCTTTTCCATTAATCTATGTGTCTGTTTTTGTGCCAGTACCACACTGTCTTGATGACCACAGCTTTGTAGTACAACCTGAAATCTGGCATTGTGATGCCCCCAGCTATGGTTTTCTTTTTTAATATTCCCCTGGCTATTCGGTGTCTTTTCTGATTCCATACAAATCTTAAAATAATTTGTTCCAACTCTCTGAAGTCCATGGTATTTTGATAGGGATTGCATTAAACGCCTTTCACTGTTTCTTTTATTCCACATATAAGTGAAACCATATGATAATCGTCCTTCTCCAATTGACTTACTTCACTCAGCATAAACCCTCCAGTTCCACCCACGTCAAAACAAATGGTGGGTATTTGTCCTTTCTGATGGCTGAGTAATATTCTATTGTATATATAGACCACATCGTCTTTATTCATCCATCTGTCAAAGGATATTGTTGGCTCCTTCCACAGTTTGGCTATCATGGACATTACTGCTATGAACATTGGGGTACAGATATCCCAGCGTTTCACTACATGTGTATCTTTAGGGTAAATACCCAGTAATGCAATTGCATTAATAGGGTAGCTCTATTGTTAACTTCTTGAGGAACCTCCACACAGTTTTCCAGAGTGGCTGTACAAGTTCACATTCCCACCAACAGCGCAAGAGGGTTCCCCTTTCTCCACATCCTCTCCAACATTTGTTGTTTCCTGTCTTGTTAATTTTCCCCATTCTCACTGATGTGAGGTGGTATCTCATTGTGGTTTTGATTTGTATTTTCCTGATGGCAAGTGATGTGGAGCATTTTCTCATGTGCTTGTTGGCCATACGTATGTCTCCTCTGGAGAAATGTCTGTTTGTGTCTTCTGCCCATTTCATGAATGGATTGTTTGTTTCTTGGGTGTTGAGTTTTATGAGTTCTTTATAGATCTTGGATACTAGCCCTTTATCTGGTATGTCACTTGCAAATAGCTTCTCCCATTCTGTAGGTTGTCTTTTAGTTTTTCTGATTGTTTCCTTTGCTGTGCAGAAGCTTATTATCTTGATGAAGTCCCAATAGTTTATTTTTGCTTTTGTTTCCCTTGCCTTCATAGATGTGTCTAGCAAGAATTTGCTGTGGCCAAGTCAAAAAGGTTGTTGCCTGTGTTCTCCTCTAGGATTTTGATGGATTCTTGTCTCACATTTAGATCTTTCAATGATTCTGAGTTTATCTTTGTGTGTGGTGTAAGAGACTGGTCTGGTCTCATTTTTCTGCATCATACAAGAGCAACTTAGAGAGAAATTTCAGAATTATGCATTTGGGGCCAAAGAGCTAGGGGACTGTAAGAGTAAGTGCAAAGGTGATCCTTTTGGTGTCCATAGGGGGAAGTGCTCAGTGACACTTGAGAGATGGAAGGAGGGAAGGGGGGTAGGAAAAGTGTGAGGGAAGGAAGGAAGTGTAAAGGGAAGGAAAGGAGAGAGGGAAGGAGAAGGAGGTTTGTGGGACCTCTGGGCCTTCTAAGTCATGTTGCTTATACTGGCATGACTGGAGATGCTATAGCATGAGGGTTAAGAACCCCAGTTTCGGAGTCAGATGGGTTGGGCCCCAAATCCCAGCAGTCTCAAGTATTAGCAAGCTCTGAGCCTGTTATCTCATCTGTGGAAATCAGGGAAGAGAGTAGCCACCTCACTGGATTGTGTGGACTCACTGCCCTGCATGTGTGCTTGGTATGTGGTCAGCACTAGGTACATGGCTCCTGACTTAATTAATCTAATTAATTGATGTTAACATATAAACCTCCTTAAGGTGGGAGAAGCAGCTTGGACACATGAAAGCTCAACATCAACTGACCCCACCCCTATCCCCATGCCAGCAGCAAAAGGCAAGGGAGGCAATGGCCTTGCAGCAAGCACTGTGCCAAGAGTCACTGAGCTCTGAGACTGACTCTGTGCTGGTGGTGCTCCAACCCATGACCCTTATCTATAAAGAAAGGTGGAACCCCTCTCTTGCCTCAGCTTGGGCCCAGCTAGGAGGCCATCTGCAGATTTTGCCTGGCCAGTATCCAGAGGGCCCCTGGTTCCCATTGATCATCCATGCATACTGGGCCAGAGGGTTGCATATGGTAGAGCAGAAGAGGGTGAGGTTGAACCCAACTATGAAGGTGACATCAGTAGTGGTTACTGTGGGCATGTCTGGACTACCTGTAGCAGCCTAAATAAATTCCCAGAGAGAGTCACAACCAGGGACCTGGGATCTCTACCAGGCCCTGTCCTTCCCTCTCAACCTGGTCCCTTCCCTGGGCTCTCAGTTGCTGTGTGATCCTAAGCAACTTACCTCCCCTCTCTGACCCAGTGGGTTCAGCACTTGTCTTTATATTCTTGAGGGCAGGGGCCATGTCAGTGCCCAGCACATATTTGATGTTTCATAATTATATGTTAAGTGGACAAATAAACCAATATTAACACAGCACCATCTCTGCCCATGAGAGAGGCAGACACATATCTGAGAGTGAGTAGATTTACCCATTTTTTCAGAAAATGTTTTTTGAGCACTTGCTACATGCTAGGCACTGTCTTAGGTTTGGGGACACACCAGAGACCAAGGCAGGCCTGGCACTGTCTTCACAAGGCCCCCATGCCAGTCAGGGAGACAGAACCATCCCTGATAGTCAATGACCTAGAGTAGCCTGAGTGGGGATGGCGGAATCGCAGAAGGGGGGGCAGTGCCTGACCCAGCCTAAGGGAGGTTTTCTATTTTCCAACCCTACTCTGGGAGAGATAGCTAGTTGTTCTCCAATATCCATTTCCCTTTTTTCCATAATAATAGTACCCCAATATTTAGCTAGGCACGTGGCCTTCCAGAATAAGAACTACATTTCCCAGCCTCTCTTACAGCAGTGTGTGGCCATGTGACTAACTTCTGGCCAATGGGATGTGAGCAGAAGTGATGCTCTCGGACATGTTCTTAAAGGAAGGGAAATTCCCATTTCCCATTTTTCCCATTCCCAGACTGGAATGGGGGCAGAATGGTCAGCCACTTTGGTCCATGCTAACAAGTGCTACTCCCTAAAAATGGGGGAGGATTTAGAAGGACCTGGGCCTCTGATGCTATAGTGCAGTTATATCCACAATATTATCATACCTATACTGTCAAAGGTGGGGGGGCAGGAGGAATAAGCCTGTATCTTTTGAGCCCCTGTTAAATTGAATCTTTGTCACAGCAGCCAAAAATCACAACAGCACATGTTGTCCTTGGGGCACTGAGTGCCATGGAAGAGTTTTGAACAGGGAAGGGATGTGATCAGATGAGAGGCTGGGAAGAGCCATCTGGTTGCTGGGAAAGGGAGGGTGCGACTCACCAAACACAGACTAGCAGACATTCTACATTGGGTGGCTCATGTCCACCTTGATCTTCCATAGGATGCAGAGGCCCACATCTGTGTGGTTGAACACAGCGATGTGCAAGGAGCCCTGTGGATTCACTGTCTTCTGGCCCGTGTAGGCAGGGCCAATGGTGAGGCCCCCTGAGATCACATGGAAGGTAAGGACCTGCTGGATCATTTTCATATCCCATTCCCAAAACCAGCTGAAGGACAGGAATCTATCTTCAGCCAAGCCCTAAACAGCCAGGGTGACATTATTTCCTTCCGGAGGTAGGAATGGAACAGTGAGATGGTTAGATGGGTGGCCACTGGCATCGCCCAGGGGCCTAAGAGAGAGGCTGGGATGGTGGGGAGAGAAAGAAGTCCGAAGTCTTGTAAGAGTCAGAAGAGGAGGCACGGATACACAAAGGAGAAGCCACATGAAGACAGAAGCAGAGACCAGAGTGACGGTCATAAGCCAAGGAGCACCCAAGACCACCAGCAGCTGGACAGGGCAAGGAGCCATCCTCTCCTAGAGACTTCAAAGAGCACACAGCCCTGTCCACACCTTGATTTCAATTTCTGCCTCTGGGACTGGGACAGAACAAACTTCTGTTGTTCAAAGCCACCAAGGTTGTAGTAATTTGTCATGAAAGCCCTAAGAAACTAACACAGATGATAACAGAAAAGTGTCTGAGGAGCCAGATGGTATAATAGGCTGTTCAGGATGAAAGGTAGTGAGTTTCCAGTCACTGGAAGGAAAGAAGATGGGGACCTCCTCAGGGGGTCTTGTTTTCAACTGGGATTTCTGCCCCCATCAGAAGTATCTCAAAACTAAAAGTCACTTGGTACCTGTCCATGTGTCAAACCCATGAACAGGTCTCACTTCTACCTCCCACTTGCCCCACCTGGCATCCATCCTGCATGTCCCTCAGGCCCCTCTTCCTCAATCACTGTCCTCAGGGCTCCAATGGAAACATCCTCCCCTTGGAAACCTTTAATGATGTAAAATCACCACAACATCTTAAAACAATAATACTCAATGTGGGCAAAGATATTCAGAAATGGACACTCTCGTACACACTTCATAGCAGGCTACACTAGCATGTTGTTGTGAAGGGCAGTTTTATGCCATGTATCAAGAATGAAAATGTGGCTCAAATATTCTACTTTCAGGAATCTGGCCTAAGAAAACAAGCTGTGATGTGCAAAATAGATTTATATATACAGCTCCTCCTGACCTATCCCATGTCCCCCTCCCCATCCCTATCTTTTCATCTTCTGCTGATCACTCAGTTGAACTCCATAAACCAGCACAGACCATGAGAATATAGATGCTTTTTCTTCTTTTTTTCCCTTGGGCTCCTTCCTTCCTTCCTTTTTTTGAGGGGTGGGAGGTTAGGAGTCAGGGAGACCCTGTTCTCCCACTGTCTGCTCATCTTTCAAGGGTAAATGCAGATATCACCTCCTCTAAGAAGTTTCCTGACCTCCTGGGAGTAGGTTGGGTGTCTCCTACAGGTCCCCAAGTACCCTCACTTAGTGCTTGAAGGGCAACATCAAGTAATTAACAGGAAATATTGTAGAGCCAGTCTCAGATTCTAGTACCCACTTCACCCACTTCACTTGTGTGACTCTGCAAGTTACCCACGTCTGTGGCAGTTTTCTTTTACACATATATTAAGCATTTATTGTGTACCAGGGACTGTTCTGTGTATTTAGCAACCCACTCAATCTCACAGCCACCCTATGAGGCCAGGGTTATTTCTACCCATTTTCTGAATGAGGAGGCTGAGGCCCTGAAAGCTTCAATGATTTATCAAAGCTCCTGGAATGTAAATAGAAGAGCTGGATCTGAATATAGGATGTCAGCCACTACCCTATGCACTTCCAGGCCTCAGTCTCTTCATCTGACAAGTGGGGCTAACATTAACAGCGTTTCTGCACAGAAGGCTGCAAGGACTAGATGAGCAGATGATGAAAGCACCTGGAGCAGCGTCTACCCATTGTAGTGCTCAGTGACCCTCAGAGAGTATTACCACTCCCTGGACTATATCCTCATCCCTTATCTTCACATTTTCATCATTTACAGTAACCACAGCCTAACTACCACCACCCCCACCATGCCTACTATTTTCTAGGCAATCAAAACAGTGTCCATTTTACATTTGCAACAGCCCCAAGGAGGGATACAATCATTGCCCTATTTCACAAGTAAAGGAAGTAAGAGGATCAGAGAGGTTGAATACCCTACCTCAGCTCACAGAGCTAACAGAGGTAAAGTGAGAATTTGGCTGGTCTCACTCAAAGCCACCTTGCCCCACAGCTTCCCTTTCAGACATAATCACTTAGCAGAGAGAAACTCCATCCCTGGGTCTGACATAATATTTGTCAAGTACGTAGGTTCTGGGGAATTGGAAGTGGGACCAGCCAGACCTTGAAGAATGGCCAGATCCCTGTTGTTCTGTAAATATGCGATGGTCTTGCCTCAGGGCCTTTGCCCTTGCTTGCTTTCTGCTCCAAACACTCTCCCCAAGGTACCCACAAGGCTTCCTGTCTCACCTCATTCATGTTCTTATTCAGGTGTCACATCTTCAGAGACCTTCCCTGAACCACTCTATGTGCACCCAGCTCTCTATGTTCCCCACCTCCCTGTTTTCTCTTCAGAGAACTCATTACCGTCTGACTTACTCTCTGATGCCCTGTGTTCGCTGATTATCTGCCTCCCCCTAATGTCAGCTCCATGAAGGCTGGGATTTCTATCTGTTTTGTTCTCTCTTGTTTGCTCAGAGCCTAGGAAAATGCCTGGCATATAGTAGGTGCTCAATCCATATTTAATGAATCCCTGTGCTGAGTAGTCTATTTAATCCAAAGTGAGAATTTTCATCCCCATGGCACACAGGCAGGAATGGAGGCTCAAAGAGGCCAGGTCACTTTCTAGCCACACAGCTCATGAGGGAAAGAAGCAGGATTTGGACACAAGTCTGTCTGATGTAGCATTTTAATCACCATGCTATACTACCACTGGTTGAGAGAACATGCTAGTGGCCATCCCCCACTCATGACCCCTTAGTTAACTAGGACTCTCTCAAAGGTAAAAAGCAAAAGGTATAAAGAGACAGAGCAAGTCCTCCTGCAAGGAAATCCCACGAACATCCCTCCAAGGCCAAGACCAAGTCGCCTTCTTAGCTGAGGGCAGTCCGCCCCCTGGTGGCCATTCACTGGCACTGCCCCACTGGTGTCCGAGGACACTAGTATTAACACCGGTAACAGGTAACAGGTAAATGCTTAAAATCCCCTAATATACAAAGAACTCCAGAAAAGCAACATGAATAAAGGAAAACAGCACAATATTTTTAAATTGACAAAATACACGAATAAGCAGTTCCCAAAAGACACCATTCTCAAATTTACCAATAAACTTAGAAAAAGATACACAGCCTCACCAATGACAGAAATGCAATTTAAAACAGTGTTGAGGGGGGATGCCTAGGTAGCACAGTCGGCTGAGTGTCCAACTCTTGGTTTCGGCTCAGGTTATGATCTCAGGGATTGAGCCCAACATCAAGCCCTGCATTGAGCTCCCCTTGCTCAGGGTGGAGTCTGCTTGAGTTTCTCGTACTCTCCCCCTGCCCCTCCCCACACACTCTAAAGTAAATAAATAAATAGATGGCTGGCTGTCTGGCTGGATGAATGAATGAATGAATGAATAAATAAATAAATAAATAAATAAATAGGGATCCCTGGGTGGCGCAGCGGTTTGGCGCCTGCCTTTGGCCCAGGGCGCGATCCTGGAGACCTGGGATCGAATCCCACATCGGGCTCCGGGTGCATGGAGCCTGCTTCTCCCTCTGCCTGTGTCTCTGCCTCTCTCTCTCTCTGTGTGACTATCATAAATAAATAAATAAATAAATAAATAAATAAATAAATAAAATCTTTTTAAAAATGCTGAGGTACAAATGTTCCTATAACAGATGGGCAATAATAGGGGAAATATTAATTATGTCCAGTACTGAAAAAAGAGACTCTTTCAAATGCTGTTATATAAAGTAAATTGATAAACTCTCTGAGATGATGGTATGTATTAAAACACATCACATATGAGCTCTTTGTACCCAGAAATTCCAAATTCAGGCAATCTATCCAAAAGTAAGCCACATAGGCGGACAAAATATAGGCACTAGGATGTTCACTGAAGCATTACTCTTAATTGCAGAGGACCAGAAACAAGTTAAATGCTAACTGGTAACAGTGATTAAATAAACTAGTAAATTTTTACTGTAAAACTATAGAAAGTCACTAACATTAATAAAGTATGAGAGCATCTGGGTGGCTTGGTAGGTTGAGTGCCTGACTCTTGAGTTTGGTTCAGGTCATGATCATAGGATCCTGGGATGGAGCCCCACATTGGGCTTCCTACTCAGAGAGGAGTCTGCTTCTCCATCTCCTTCTATACCTCCCCCTGCTCATGCACACTATCTGTCAAATAAATATTTTTTAAAAAATAAAAAGGTATATTACTGATGTAGAGAGATCCCAAAACTTACTATTAATTGTAGAGAAACAAATAACAAAAACAATAGCCCTGGGACACCTGGGTGGCTCAGCAGTTGAGTGTCTGACTTCGGCTCAGGTCATGATCCTGGAGTCCCAGGATCGAGTCCCACATCAGGCTCCCTGCATGGAGTCTGCTTCTCCCTCTACCTGTGTCTCTGCCTCTCTCTGTGTCTCTCATGAATAAATAAATAAACTCTTTAAAAAAACAATAGCCCTATAGGAACATATTTTTGAGAGCTCAAGAAAGATCCATACCAAACTAATATGCAGTATGGTGCATATTTGTTGGGATTTTTAGCTGCCTGGCATCTGAAATTCTTTCCTGTGTTTGGAGGAATGAGCACCATGTGGATCTTGGTAGTGACTGAGCTTATCCTTCCCAACAGAAGCTCCCAAGTTCTGACACCCACTTTCCCAGCCTCTGTTGAGTTAGGTAACAGACATATACTCTGGGTTCAGGCAATGTGATCCACTCTCCTTGGACTTTGAATTGAGAGCTGATGACACAAGAAGCAGAACACTAATTCCTTGGGTAGGGAGCAGAGGCAGTGGTATGGACCGGGTCCAGTAATGGAACATTAAAGCTATGGATGCCCCAGCTAAGGGAGCATGGCATGCATGCTTGGTGGCCATGCCCCCTCTGCACCAGCAATGTGGCATGATCTGAGCCGTGCTCCTGGATGCTGACCCCCTTTATTGCTCTGTCAGTCAGGGTTCTGTGTGGCAGACAACAGAGTCCATTCTAGTTAACCCAAGCAAGGATGGATTTATTCAGGGTGTTGCTGTCTTATTGACACACTGGAAAGTTTGGGGGATTGGCTCCAGGATGATCTTCCAGTTGAAGATGATAGGAGACCCCAGAACCAGGTTGCCTTTGTCGAATAGTAATAGTGTGATCCAGTTTCAGGGGCTGAGTCTGATGGAGAAGTGTTTCAATCACCCCAAGGATGAGCCTGAAAGGCAGAATGCTGCCCAGATCCCTACTGCCCAGATTTAGGGTAGGAATGGGGGAACCACTAGGAGACACATGACTGCAAGGAACTGAGCCATGAGGGCTCAGAAGCCACATTGAGGGTCTACATATAATATACACAGTCCTGCAGCTTATTCTTTTTGCCTTATTATATTCCAGAGTTTTCTTTCATATCGTGCACAGCTTCTCAATGCTGCAGTCTTTCACTGTAGGAATGTGTCACAGTTTACACAACTAGTCCCTTGTGTATGGACACTTGAATGGTTGCCAAACTCATACTTGTACAAGTGTATCTGTAGAATAAATGCCCGGAGACCAAGTCAACTAGTAAATGCATTGGCAATTGTAGTTAAAACCTAGAGCACGAGATGACCCCAGCAAACTGAAGGATGGGGGGATGGCTGGGTGTGCACCCTGCACACTGGTGCTCACCCTCCATCAACAGAAGCCTCTCCCCTTCCTGCTCCCAGCATCCGCAGCCTCGCCACCACACTCCACAATTCCGGACCAACTCTGACCTTCACCCCAATTTCTGGTAGTCACAAGGAGCTCCAGAAGCCTAGGTCACCCATATCTTCTAAACTCTAATCCCCAGAGTCCTGTTCTCAACTCCTACCTCTTATCACAGCTCCTGAAACCTTTCCTCTGTGCTTCCAGAAATTCAGGCTCTCACCAACAACATATCTTTTACCCTATCTTTGTTCCAAGGTAGACACTCGCCCCTGGGGCATCCCCTCCTTGCAGTCCTCTCAAGGGGTGGCTATTTTCTCTCCCACAGCTCCTTGCCAGTGTGACTAGAAGGAGTGGGTGATGTCCCTTGCTCCTCACTGCTGCTCCCAGACCATATGAGATCTCATGGAAAGTTCTCTGAGCTGACACTGCAGCTCACTTTTCACCCATTGGCCTGAAGTATGTAGATTTTTCCTAACATATGCCTTTGGTTGGGTTGCTCTGTGATGTGTCCCTCCACCTTCATACTTCCAGCAATCCTCTTTCCTCTACTGGAGGGGTATCAGGTTTATTTTCATTTCCTGTTCCATCTGCTCCATCTATTTGGCTGTCTGGAACAGGGGATTCATCTTCTGCTTATTACATGCTGCCGGCTGGTGTAGTGTTAGTTTTCCTAAAATACATGTGGAATCGAAGTTAGTCTGTCTGAACTGACGCCAGAACCATGTGTGATCAGCACCTGGCCAGATCCAGCTAGGACGGAAGGAATAAAAGAAGTTAGAGATGTCAACAGTCTGGCTTCTGGAAACAGGAGGCTCTGAACACACCAGGTTCAAAGAAGGAATTGGAAACACTTCCAACAAACACTGCCAACAAAGTATGGCAACTCTGGGTTTGAATTCTGGCTCAGCCACTTTCTAGTTGGGTGATCTTGGGCAAATTACTAGATCTCTCTGAGCCTTCTCCTCATCTGAGAAGTGGATATAACAATATACATTAATCACGAGGTTGTCAGGATATTAAAATGGCTGCAAAGTCTTTGTCACTTCTTTACAGAGAGGATAGGACTAGAACCCCTCCCTGGAATCTGGGCTGGCTTGGGACCACTCTGACAATAGTTTAGGACAGAAGTGATTCACGACTTTCCTGGTGAGGTCATAAGAGGTCATGCAGCTGCCAACTGACTTCATTTTCTGTGGCTTCATTTTCTGCAAACTTAGCATCTTAAGAGAACACAAATGTATTATCTCACAGTTCTGCAAGTCAGAAAGCTAATGTGGCGTGGCATGGCCACATTCCTCTGAGCTCTTGGGGAGAATCCATCCCCTTGCTTTTTCCAGTTTCTAGAGACACCTGCATTCCTTTAGATTAGCTGCTGGTCCCTCCTCAAGGTGCTCTGACCTCTCATCACCCCAGCTCCTTCTCTGACTCAGATCCTCCTGCTTCCCTCTTGTAAGAACTCTTATGATTACAATGGGCCCATCCAAATAATCCAAGTGGATAACTCCATCTCAGGATCCTTAACTCAAACACATCTGCCAAGTCTCTCTTGCCATGTGAGGTAACATATTCACAGGTTCAAGGGGTTAGGATGTGGATATCTTCAGGGGGGTGCATTATTCAGCCTGCCTCTCTGTGCCTCAGTCTCCTTGCCTTTGAAATGGGGGTTAATAGTCGTACCCATTTCTGAGGTTGTTGCAAAGAATAAAAGATCATATGTGCTTGCAGCTGGGCTGGGCTCTAGGGAGGGCTCAGAAGTATTAGCTTGTTGGCTTAGTTTAGAATCCCCCAGAAGATGACTCTGAGACATCCTAGTTAGTCTGGGAAGTTCAAGGAACAGTGGTGGGGGGTGATAAAGAGAAGGAAGGACATAAAGGGTGGCCGCTATGCCAGCTGCTGTGGCAGGTAACCAGAGGTCAAGCCTGTTGGGAGACTCTGGGAAGCAGGACAGGCACACACCAAGGACAGAGGGCGCTGGGGTATTTGTGCTCCATTTTCTCTCAGGCATTGTCTGAGGGCTGTTCCTACAGGACATTAACTCCATGGCACTCCCAGTCTGGCTCATGCAGGCCAGAAAAGGTGAGATGATCCGAGGTTGTGGAGGAGAGTTGTCACATCCAGCCAGGGTTGCTAAAGGCGCAGCCCCCCAACTCTTGGCACCTGCTAAGGCCACTCAAGCCTTCAGAGGTAGGGGACTCCCAAAGACAGCTGTGAACTTTTGTGCCATGGGTCACCCCCATCTCATCCCCTTCTTTCATAAGGCATGAAAGAAGCCTCAGTGGGCAGTGGCCAAAACAAGTCAGGGTCCCCGAGGAGGCCGATGCACTGCCAGTGCCCTGCTGGCCTCAAGAGGCAGGAAAGTCCAATGCAAAGTCATTCTGGTGGAAGGAGGTTTATTGTCAGAAGATCAGAGGGTGCCTCCAAATCAAAGGCAGGATAGAGCTGGTCTCATGGGCCTGAGCACACCCTCAGTGCAGCTTCTCTCCTTTCCCTGAACTCAGATGAACCACTTCATAACCCACACACTGTGTGACCTCCTTTGTCCTGTTTCCTCATCTCATTCTCATATACAAGTGTGATGACACTTTTCTTCCTGTGGGAACACAGTGTGGCTTTGTGTGTGTTGTTTTACACGTGGTATATATGCTGCATATGGATAGGATATATAGCTATATATGTTATAATGTTAATTATCATTTTCTCAAGCTCTGTCCCTAAGGGGAGAAAATGGCTATCCCAAGTCCCTGCTTTGTGTCTCAAAGTGAGCTACCAGAGGGTACCCGACTGATTTCAAATCCTGAAAACCAGTTCTCCTGATGGAAGCCTGTTGGTGCCAGTCTTGGACATGTTCTGGAATGTTGATGGAAATGGAATCAAATGTTCATGGAATGTTGATGGAAATGTAATGTTCATGGAAATGGAATCAGATGTTACATGGTCTTTCATGTTCAGCTTCTTTTGCTCAGCATCATGAATTTGAAATTCATCCCAGTTATTGTGTAGATCAAGAGTTCATTCTATTTTTTTAATTGAAAATCAATTACTTAACATATATTGTATTACTAGTTTCAGAGGTAGACTTTAGTGATTCAACATTCTTATATAACCCCCAGTGGTCATTATATCACCTGCCCTCTTTAATGCCTATCACCCAGTTACCCCCACTCCCCTCCCCTCCAGCAACCCTGTTTGTTTCCTATACTTAAGAGTCTCTCATCTCAGTTTGTCTCTCTCTCTGATTTCTATTTTATTGCCAAGTGGTGTTCCACTGTATGGATGTTCCACAATTTGTTTCTCCATTCATCTTTTAATGGACATTTGGATTATTTCCAGGTAGAGTTGTCATAACTAATGCTATGGACACACAAATAAAGTTCCAAACATTCATTCTCAAGACTGTGAGGGCTCTGTCTCAGCTCTGAACTGTGGTTTCTGCTATTTGGGGGATGGCCCCATTGTCAGTGACTGAGCTTGGTGGGGCTGCTGGAGACTGGGCATTTCTGTTCAACATGAGACTTCTCCAAGAGGCTTTCTTGGCTCTGGAACTCCTCACTGGTGGCTGGGACGCCAGCATATCTGGGTGTGGTCTGCTCCCCCATTTCCTTTCCTGTCACAGGCATGCCTCCCTACCAAATCTCTTGCATAGCCCACTCAGTCTCAATGTCTGCTTTCCAGAGAATCCAGCCTGAGACATATGTAAAGTGCTTGGAAAAGTACCTAGAAAACGGTAAGTGCACTGAAAGCATTGGTTTATCACTGTGATTTCTTTTTTAAAGATTGTATTCACGAGAGACACAAAGAGAGAGGCAGAGACGTAGGCAGAGGGAGAAGCAAGCTCCCTATGGGGAGCCCAATGCAGGACTCAACCCCAGGACCCCAAGATCATGACCTGAGCCCATGGCAGATGCTCAACCACTGAGTCACCCAGCTCCCCCATCATTATAATTTTTATGCAGAGATAGGGATGCAGATTCTGGGGCTGTGGGCCTGGGTTCAGTTTCAGGGCATAAGAGCCCCCTCTGAGTGGTGAGCAGCAGTGCTGGGGCCTGCCTCACCTGGGCCTATCCATTGAAGGCTTTTCAGGGGCCCCCATGGCTCAATCCTAAAGGAAGAGGTGGGAAGGAGGGTTGGGGTCAGAAGCCCAAGCATAATTCCTCCACTCTCTTTGTTCTGACCTCAGCGCCTAGCCTGGAGCTATTGTCACTGGAGGAGGCAAGAATTTTGAAAACAATCCAGGTGTTTGGGGATCCCTGGGTGCCTCAGTGGTTTAGCGCGCCTGCCTTCGGTCCAGTGTGTGATCCTAGAGCCCCAGGATCGAATCCCACATCAGGCTCCCTGCATGGAGCCTGCTTCTCCCTCTGCCTGTGCTTCTGCCATTCTCTCTCTCTCTCTCTCTCTCTCTCTCTCTGTGTCTCTCATGAATAAATAAATAAAATCTTTAAAAAAAATGAAACAAAAACAATCCAGGTGTTCATGATGAAATGGGGCTAGATGCTTTTATTACTGAACCAAGCCCTTGGGACAAAAGGTGGCAGCAAGCCCTTTTATTACCCAAGAGGATCTGAAACATAAGAGCCCTGCCTGAAGTTTCATCCAAGGAGCATGGAAGAATGGGCTGGCACAGTAGCCCACGTGGACCAGGAGGAAAGAACAGACGTGGGGTCAGCTTGTGTCCCTGGAGACTCTGTAGTTCCACAGGTAAGTGTGCAGCCCCTGCCCCAATATTTCAGGCCCCAAATCATTAGGTGGGACAGATCAACCAGGCAGGGTTGAGTGGAGACTCTAGGCCCAGAGTAGGGAGTCAAAGCCCACCTAGGGTGAAGGCAGTATTCATGTGGGGGTGGGGGGACAGGGGAGAGGCACAGGACACATTTACTCACATCACACAAGAGGGCTGATCAAGTATCCAAATGAACTCAGGATATTGGGAGCTGGGTTCCAGGCTCTCAGAGCAAGGAGGCACAAATGAGGCAAGAGAAAAAGCTGGAAGGACACTGTGGCCCTGACTGGGACTGGTGGTCTCAGGGTAAATTGATGGTTTTTCGACAGGTAGTCAGAGACACAAAAATCAAGACTGACATAAATGTGGGCTAAGTGACACTGAGCGTGCAGACCCTGGTCTTGAAGAACCACTCAAAGGAACCAGGGCTCTTTGAAGATACGGCTCATCCTGAGGACAGGGCAGCAAAAGTTCAAAGTGGGCCTGGAACATCTTATTGTGCCAGAAAGCAAGAAGAGATGGGATCAGTTTGAAAGGCAGTTGAACTATTCTGGGCAAGTAAGGGATATTTTTAGCATCAAAATAAATGAGCATCTGCTAAGGGCTGATGTAACAAAGGAACACCCACTGAGTAAGTTGAACAACAAAAACAGATTGTGTCCTTGTCCTAGAGTCCCAGATCAAGGCCTGGGCAGAATCTGTTCCTTCTGAGGCTGCAGAGGGAGAATGTGTTCCCTACCTCACTCCTGGCTTCTGATGACTTGCAGACAGTCTATGACCTTCTGGGTGGTGTAAAACATCCCTCCAACCTCTGCTTTCATGTTCACGTGGCATTCTCCCTGTGTGCATGTCTATGTCCAAATTTCCCCGTTTTATAAGGACACCAGTCACGTTGGGTTAGGGACCCACCCAACTCCAGTATGATCTCATTGTAATTAATCATACTTGCAATGACACTATTTCCAAATAAGGTCACATTTTGGGGCACTAGAGAGTTAGGACTTCCATATATGAACTTGGGGCTGGGGATGGGACACAACTCAACTCTCAACAGATAGTAACAGATATAAGTAACAGATATATTTTATTTTCCTGAATAAAACAGGAAGCCACAAGTCCATACTGATATATAAATAATACTGATTAATAAAATTAATAAAGTGAAAGTATGATAAGGAATAGGATATTTACAGTCTCAGAATAGCTCCCCACAAATGAGTAATTCATTACAAAGTAGGGAAAGGGGAACCTTTAAAGAGGCCCTATCTGCCTGGGTGGCTCAGTAGCTGAGCATCTGCCTTTGGCTCAGGTCATGATCCTGGGGGTCCTGGGATCGAGTCCTGCATCAGGCTCCTCTGCAGGGAGCCTGCTTCTCCCTCTGCCTATGGCTCTGCCTCTGTGTGTGTGTGTGTGTGTGTGTCTCATGAATGAATAAATAAAACCTTTTAAAAAATGCTTTTAAATAAAATAAAATAAAGAGGCCCTATCTCCAAATACAGTCACATTAAGGGCCAGGGCTTCAATATATGAATTTGGGGGTGACATGATTTGGGCCATAATAGCTTCCCCGTCCCTGAGGACAGGAGCTCAGAGGCAATGTTTTCCAGTGAGTGGTTCCTGGAGGCCCTCAGCAGGACCTCCCAACCTGCTGCCCACAGAAGTACCCCGCTCGTGAGCACCCCTAGGGTTGCCTTCTTCCCTTTAACTTCCCCATCCCATACAGGTGCCTCCTGGGACTATACAACCAACTCAGCCTTGTGCACCAGAAGCCTGGTCACAACAGCTGCTCCTGGGGGCCCCAAACTTGCCCAGTGTCCCAATGCCAGCCCTGGCCTGGGTGCCCAGTTGCAGGCAGAGGAGGGGACTGATGTCGGAGTCCCTTGGGGCCAGGGGTGGGCACTGCCTATACAACTTCAGAATCCCAGTATGGACACCAGAGTCTCTTTCCCAGGAAATTTGGGATTGAAACCAAGAGATTCTAGCTTAGCTTGAAGAAGAGCTCTGAAAATGGGTACTGGGGGTGGCCTCCTTTCCCCATGCTGGGCACTGAGATGCAGGGGAAACAGATTTGCAGGGAAGGAGAAAGGAGAGTAGAAAGACACAGAAGCAAGTGGCTGGGGCTTTGATGAGGCTCTCCCTCTGCTTTCTCTTCTGAGCCTTCTCAAAACATGCACTGTGTCCTAGGACATGTTCTTTTTTGCTTTAAAGCATCCTGGGTTGGTGCCCCAGTCACTACTGGTGCATAAGGAATGACCCCAACATTGAGCACCTTGAAACAACCATGTTCCCATTCTTCCCAATCTCCAACTAAGGCCAGGAATTCAGGAAGGGCTCAATAGGGTGGCTCTGGCTCAGGGTCCCACAGGTAGGTGAGATAATTGTTTGTTGTGTATGCCACTACATTTGGGGGCAACTTGTTACATGGCAATAGGTAACAAACACACCTAGAAAACAGCAGATCTGGGACCTGGACTGAGCTCTGAGTCAACAATTAGTGTTTTCTTCCTTAGAGTACATTGAAGCTCCAGGCCCACGCAGGGCTGGGAAAACTTAGGGAGATGGAGGGGGTGATGGTTAAGCAGACTTAACTCCTCAAAGGGGAGGATAAAAGTTTTGTGAACCAGCCAGAGACACAGAAACAAGATAGATGGACATGCAAGGGTATAGAAGATGGTTTGACTCCTGCCTGCTTCTTTAGGAACGCTTTTTGGTTTTAATATTAATGTGTGTGTTTGGGTCTTGTAATTCTACCCAACTTTTAATTATTAAAAATTTTAAACCCACTGAGAAGAGTAGTAAAATGAATACCTATATCCCTTAACCTAAATTCACAATTAACATTTTGCCACATTTGCTTTACTACATTCCCAAATTTTCCTAATGCAGTTAGAGAAAAGTATGCAAGAGCTAAATATACAGCTCAAATTCTTGCAAACACCAACATAAGTATGTGCCAGAACCCTGCCAGTGACAGAGGCTGCCCTTTTGTTCCACCCAGTCACCACCCCCTCTCCCTCGACCAAAGGCAACTACTAGTGTGACTGTCACACCATATTGATGAGATAAATCTGAGACAAGATTGTTCATCTCTAGGGGGAGGGTCAGATTCCCTAGAGAGTCAGAAAAAAGATCTTCAGGCCTCTCTCCAAGATGAAAATGCAGGCACACACATAACATTTGGCACTCAATTTGAAAAGATGCCCAGCCCTGAAGCTCATCTGGACAAGAATAGAAGCAGGTGGAGCTGGTTGGAGGGGGATGGGGGTTGCTGGGAGACCCTGGGCTCAGGCAGCTCTGCAGGTGGGCCCTAAGGAAAGAGTCCTCCTCCTTCTTTGGGAATCCAGGTCCTCTCCCCAGCTCCCCTACGCAAGCATTCAGAGGCATCTTTTGCATGAATGCCGGCTTTGTGTACAGGACTTTGTCAGTGTGGGCAGTGTTGTCGAGAACAGCTGTGAGCAAGCAGAGGCGTTTGTGATGACAGATGAGATTGTGAGCACATGTGGGATGTTTGAAAATCTAAATCTTATTTTCATTCAGGTAGGGTCAGGCCAACAGATCAGGAGATTGCCACTAAAGAAACAGTCACGGTTCTCATGTAGAGCCACATGAAAGAACATCCGTGGGAGGGCAGTGAGAGAGGGTATTGATTGTGGGTTGTTTTTTTTCTTACAGGAGAAAATGGGCAGTCGGGTAAAGCAGGCTAAGTGGGTTTAAAATTGGCTGGTATGAATAATTTCAGCAGGCTATGGAGTGTAAGGTCTGTCCCTAGTTGTCTGTCCCTAGTTGTCTGCTGCCTGACCCTGGGATTCAGGCAGGGAGAGTGGCCCAAAACATGAGAGCTCCACCATAAAGAAACTGGTCAGAGGTGGTTAGTTTGCATAGGAAAGGCATGCTCACAGGCAAGCCTTTTGCCATCTCACTTTACCCTGGGGAGATGGACTCCTCCAGAATTAGCAAGGCCCCAGATGCTTCATAATACTGAAAAAACAAAGAATGTGGCTCATACAGTTCAGGATACAAGAACTCTCCTAAGTGCTTTCTGTGCATTAGCTCTCTTGGCCCTCACAGCAAAATCAGGAGGCAGGAGAAAGCAAATCTGATAAAGATCTGAGAAATACTTCTTGCAGGCTGACGAGAGGTTTATTCACACGGTGGCAGGGGAGTTCGAATCCCCACGGGGAGTCCCCTCCAAAGGAAAGACACTGGGTTCTAGGAGATGTGATAACCAGCAGACGGGAGATGATTATGGAATGACAGGATGTTTTGATCAGCAC
Organism: Canis lupus baileyi; assembly: GCF_048164855.1. Taxonomy (NCBI): domain Eukaryota; kingdom Metazoa; phylum Chordata; class Mammalia; order Carnivora; family Canidae; genus Canis; species Canis lupus. The sequence continues at coordinate 111,237,247 of NC_132838.1, read as the reverse complement.
AGAGAAGAGCAGGGCTGTGTGGAAGGGGATTCATTATGTCTGGCTGTGAAGAGGATTCAGCGCCCCATTTCCTTAGAAGCTACAAATGAGGTTAAATGTGCAAGACTGAGTCCAGAAATGCCTTATCAGAAGCTCCAAACCTGGGTTGAAAATTGAGGCTGTCCCTGTGTTGATGGGGTTCAGGGCACGTCACCCCCAAATATGGCACCTTGGCACTCTAACTATGCTAAGCTGAAGGAATTTTAAGTAATAGCAGGCACAGGAAGGTCACTCTCACCCTTCTTCCCTGAAACAGGTCATAAAACTCCCACATGAGAGGTCCCCTCCCTGTACCAGGGGAAAGAGGACATTCTCATCACCAGAGACAGGGAAACGGGGGCCGAGATATCTGCACAAACAAAGCTTGTTAATTCACCTGTATCTTCCTCACCACTGACTACCCATAGCCCCAACCCCTCTGTGTTGTCAGGTCTTCACACATTTGTCTACAGGGTATAAAAGCTCCCTGCTCTGAGCGCGGTCTCTGGGTCTTCATTTAAGCAGGAGGAATTAATTAGAAATAAGCAGAATCTGAGGAACAAACCATAAACCAATGAATCCGAGGAACTGGGATTCCTGGGAGCCAGTCTGTGTGTAGGCGCCAATGGTTCCTACCCAGCTGGGCCTCATGGGGGTCTGGGGCAGGGGCTCCCTTGGCAGTTTTTTTCTGTATTTCTCCACTGGGTGGAGACACAGAACACACTGTGAGCGTCCCTTTCAATTTGCTGGCACAGCGTTTTGTTTCTCAGAGGCGAGTGAGGGTGGGACAGACTGGCTGCACCCAGGGGTCTAAACTTTGACAGTAAGACACCACATCCATCTGGTGCTCAGACTACACTCGAGCAGACCACAGCTGCTGGGGAATTTGCCGAAAGCCGGAAAGCCTGCACCCACCAGACAGCTTAGCCAAAGATCCACCCTCCTCTGCAGAGTTTACCTAAAATTCACCCCATCTCGAAAGGGGTTTTTATGTTTTTCTAAGTATTTTAAAGACATCTAAAAAAGAAAAAACAGCGAGATAAGGTCTGTACTGAATTAGTAGTATTGTCCTAACATCGATTTCCTGATTTTAACACTAGACTAGACTTAAGATACATTCAGGGAAAAAAAAAATTTTCCTGATTTTGACAAGGTAGTATAGTTATATAAAATATGATCACTGAGGAAAGCTGGGTGTGATACAATAAAAACTCAATATTGGTCTTTGTTCTGGGTTCCTGGCACACAAGTCCTGAAAGCTTTGGGAATCTAGAGTGACAGAGTTCTCCTTTATGCCAAAAATGTGACTGGGGGCCATCAGGGTGGGGGCTGATTGCCAGAAAGGCCAAGACATGGTCAGAGGGTCAGAACTTTCAGCCCCACCCTGGACATCCAGGGAGGAGAGAGGGCCTGGAGGTTGAGTTAATCACTAGTGGCCAATGGTTTAATCAATCGTGCCTACGTAACACAACCTACTTAAAACCCTCAACACTGGAGTTCAGAGAGCTTCCAGGTTGTTGAATACACTTAGGTGCCAGAAGGGTGGCAGACTCAGAGAGGGCACGCGGAAGCTCTGTGCACCCCTTCCCCATACCTTGCCCTCTGTCTCTCTTCCATTTGGTGTTCCTGAGTTGTATCCTTTATAATAAACCAGAAAATGCACGTTTGAGTGCTTCCCCGAGTTTTACTGAGCCATACTAACAAATTACTGAACCTGAAAGGGAGGCGGATTGGGGAAACCCCCCAACTTTGTAGCCAAGTTGAACAGAAGTGTGGATGACCTAGGCACTCAATGCCTGGGACTGGCATCTGAAGTAGTGGAAGTCTTGTGGGACTGAGCCCTTCCCCTGTGGGGTCTGATGCTAACTCCAGGTGGTTAGTGCCAGAGTGGAACTGCAGGACCCTCAATCAGTGTTGGGAGAATCTGACAACTGGTTGTTGGTATGAGAAAAGAAACCTACATGCTTGCTGTCAGAAGTGCTGGGAGTAGAAACAGTATACTGGGTGAAGGGTGTACAAAGGAACTCCCAGTCCTTTTTCTGTAACTCCTCTTGAGTCTTAAACTCTTTCAAAATGGAAAGTTACAATTAAAAAAAAAAAAGAAAGTAAGTTACAATTAAAACAAAAAAACATGTGAAAGGCACTTGGATTTAATTTTGCGTTTATAACGAACATTTGTTTTTTCAAAATTTGCCAGTCTTTCAAAGGATGGAATTATTACACTTGGGGCTCTCTTGTTCTAGTTTATAAACTTTGGCAAGACTTTGTGGACTTTCCAGGCCATTTACCTAAGCACCTTTTCTTTCTATAACAAAAACCAAGTTTTATTTTCACTTGTGTATTCAATGTGATTGAAATTTTACAACACTCAGACCGATGCAAGCACATTCACAGAGGGAGATGAATGAATGTAAGATAAGCTGGTCATTAGAAGTCACCTAAGCCTTGGAAGCAGAAAAGTCAGCAGCCAGAAGCCTACTTCCTTTGGGAATGTGGAGGCACTGTCTGCAGCAGAGCTCAATCTAAACTGGGATAATGAAAGTGAGTGTTTATTGAGTGCCTACTCTGTGCCAGGCACAATTTTAAGAGGTTTAGTGGATGAGTTCATTTAATCCTCACATTGAACTTAGGAAAAAGGTATTAATATTATCCCCCCTCCATCAGAGACGAAGAAACTGAAGTCTGGAGAGGTCTTGTCACTCCCAAGTTCACACAGCCAGTGCGTGGCAAGACAGGAATTTGAACCGTGGCCATCCAGCATGAGGTCTTCACTGCCCTGCTACGGCAGCAGAGCCTAACACAGACCTCTCTTCAGGTGGTGGACATGAAGTGTGGGCCCTATGAAAACGAAGAACAGTGGATAGTCTTTCCTGCTTTGTCAAATATTAGTTGACCATATTGTTGAGGGTCCATTCTGGGTTCTCTATTCTGTTCCATTGATCTAGGTGTCTGTTTTTGTGCCAGTACCACACTGTCTTGATGATCACAGCTTTGTAATACAGCTTGAAATCTGGCATTGTGATGCCCCCGGCATTGGTTTTCTTTTTCAGTATTCCCCTGGCTATGTGGGGTCTTTTCTGATTCCACACAAATCTTATTTGTTCCAACTCTCTGAAGAAAGTCCACAGTATTTTGATAGGGATTGCATTGAACATGTAAAATTGCTCTGGGTAGCAGGACATTTTCACAATATTAATTCTTCCAATCCATGAGCATGAAATGTTTTTTCATCTCTTTGTGTCTTCCTCAATTTCTTTCAGAAGTGTTCTGTAGTTTTTAGGATATAGATCCTTTACCTCTTTGGTTAGGTTTATTCCTAGGCATCTTATGCTTTTGGGTGCAATTATAAATGGGATTGACTCCTTAATTTCTCTTTCTTCAGTCTCATTGTTAGTGTATAGAAATGCCACTGATTTCTGGGCATTTTGTATCCTGCCACACTGCTGAATTGCTGTATGAGTTCTAGCAATCTTGGGATAGAGTCTTTTGGGTTTTCTATGTAGAGTATCATGTCATCTGCGAGAGGGAGAGTTTGACTTCTTTGTTGCCAATTTGAATGCCTTTTATTTCTTTTTGTTGTCTGATTGCTGAGGCTAGGACTTCTAGTACTATGTTGAATAGCAGTGGTGAGAGTGAACATCCCTGTCATGTTCCTGATCTTAGGGGAAAGGCTCTCAGTTTTTCCCCATTGAGAATATTTGCTGTGGGTTTTTTGTAGATGGCTTTTAAGATGCTGAGGAATGTTCCCTCTATCCCCACACTCTGAAGAGTTCTGATCAGGAATGGATGCTGAATTTGGTCAAATGCTTTCTCTGCATCTATTGAGAGGATCATATGGTTCTTGTTATTTCTCTTGTTGATATGATCTATCACGTTGATTGTGGGGAACCCTCTTGCACTGATGGTGGGAATATGAACTGGTACAGCCACTCTGGGAAACTGTGTGGAGGTTCCTCAAAGAGTTAAAAATAGAGCTACTCTACAACCCAGCAATTGCACTACTGGGGATTTACCCCAAAGATACAGATGCAGTGAAAAGCCGAGACACCTGCACCCCAATGTTTATAGCAGCAATGTCCACAATAGCCAAACTGTGGAAGGAGCCTTGGTGTCCATCGAAAGATGAATGGATAAAGAAGCTGAGGTATATGTATACAATGGAATATTAGTCATTAGAAACGACTAACAGCCACCATTTGCTTCGACGTGGATGGAACTGGAGGGTATTATGCTGAGTGAAGTAAGTCAATCAGAGAAGGACAATCATCATATGGTTTCACTCATATGGGGAATATAAAAAAATAGTGAAAGGGATTATAGGGGAAAGGAGAGAAAATGAGCGAGAAAAATCAGAGAGGGAGGCAGAACTTGAGAGACTCCTAACTCTGGGAAACGAACAAAGGGTGGTGGAAAGGGAGGTGGGCACTGAGGAGGGCACTTGACGAGATGAGAATCGGGTGTTATACTATATGTTGGCAAATTGAACTCCAATAAAAAAAATATACAAAAAAGAAAAAGAAAGAAAGAAAATTAAAAACAGGACACCTTACTAAAATGGAGGCAGGAGGTTTGGGCAGGGGGAGCTCTCACACCCTACCCCCGGTAGTCAACAGCAGACCCGACAGGAAGAGAGGAACTTGACGTTCCACAGACTTGACCTTGCACATGGATAATACTCCAGCCTGAGGAGGGAACGGTTTCCTCTCTCCCTGGCCCCACCAGCAACAGCTCAGGCAGTGCGAAGCTGCCACACTTTGAACTTCCAGGTTACTGCAATGGGCTTTGGTTCATAACAAGCCATCCCAACAGACTCTCTCTCCTTAAAAAATTGTGCCTTCCCCAGACTTCCCAATGGTTGCTTTTGCCACAGCTTCTTTGTCCAAGATTGCGATTCTCTTTTATTCCCAAACAAACCCATCTTTTGCTGGCAAATTGGCAGCAGTCTTACCTTTAAGGTTGGTAGCCCTTCAGAGGACATTACCAGCCTTCAGTGCCAGCAGAGCTGATTCTGGGAGTTTCCGTGTCCCTGTGCTGGCCCAGTCTCAGGTCCCCTGGGAACAGACTCTGAGACAGGGAGCCGCGTGCAGGAGTTTGCCTGAGAGTGCGCCTGGATCCAGGCCTGGTGGAGAGGAAGCTGATCTGCCCACGGACAGTGAGGCCTCTGTCCACTCAGAACTCAACCCACCCTCTGGAGAGCCCTGAGGTCGGACTGTCCCAAACTGAGGCTAAGGGGTTATTATGGGTTGAACTGTGTCCCCAAAAAGATGAAGTTCTAACTCCCAGGACTGGTGAATGGGACCTTCTTTGGAAATAGGGTTTTTGCACATGATAAGTTGAGGTCAGTAAGGCAGGCCCTGATTCAATAGGACTGTGTTCTTACAAAAGGGGGAAATCTGGACTCTGGGCCCGAAAGCGAAGACAGAAAGTGAAGTGAAGACACACAGAGAACATAATCTACAAGCCAAGGAACTCCTGAGGCTACTAGAAGCCCAGGGACTGGCCTGGAACAGACTGTCTCTTCTGCCCTCTGAAGGAACAAACCCTGCTTGACGTCCTGACTTTAGGCTTCTGGACTCCAGAACTCTGAGGAAATACATTTCATTACTCAAGCCTCCAGCTGGTGGTACATTGTTTTGGTAGACCCAACCAAACCAACACAGGGGTCAGCCTTTGTACCCCGCAGTGACCGATGGCTGACCACCTGCATGGGGCAGGATGCTGGCAGTTCCTTTTGGAAGAGGGTGATTCCAGGGAGGGATCCAGAAGGGAGTGTAGGGCAGCTGGCAGTCCTGCAGCTGGATGGGTGCACCAACCCTGAAGAGGCGTTCTGGGGGGGGAGCACACAGCACCCACTGGGTGGCGGTGCCCCAAGTGGTCCTGTGACCTATAGGAAGTGATCTTGTTGCTGTCACCCCTCTCGTTAAGAAGCACTTGGATATCAGAGAAGCAAAGGAAACCAACACACTGTCCAAACCAGACGACATAAAGCAGCACAGCCAGCAACTCCCAGACTGCAGATTCAAACATGTCACACAGACTCTCCCACACTTGCACAAAGCGGTGCACTCCCTGCTACCTTTTTTCAGAAACTACAGGGCCCTTTGGCTCCAGCGTCTATTTCCACACTACTGAGACACAGCTGTAAGACCTAACTTCACTTTCCTCTTAAGTCTGCTACAAGGAGGGACGCCTTGGTCCCGGGATCAAGTCCCGCATTGGGCTCCCAGCAGGGAGCCTGCTTCTCCCTCTACCTATGTCTCTGCCTCTCTTTGTGTGTCTCTCATGAATAAATAAATAAAATCTTTAAAAAAAATCTGTTTAAAAAAAGTCTGCTGCAAGGAGAGCACAACACAAATATGATGACATAATCCAGATGCCCACCCGAGTGGATCGCTAAACACACTGCCAGTCTCCCTGGATGACAACATTCTACACAGGATGGGAACAAATACTCCTGCAGGTAAAACCAGATAAAGTGTTATGTGGACCAGAAACTGAACATGAGCAGCTTCACGGGGTTCAACAACACAATTCAGGCAACCATACGAATGAGTCTTGCTGACGTAATGTTGGGTAAAAGGTCAGACCCAGGAGTGCATGATGGTTGATTCCATTTATGCAGAAAGTACAAGGGCAGGCAGAGCAAACCTATGCCCTACAAGACAGGATTGTGCTTCCCTCTGGAGGATAATGACTAGGAGGGGAAGTAGGGTGGGGGTGGGCTGGGAACGGGGAAAATGTTCTGACTTTGATCCGGGTTCTAGTTAACCTGGTGTGTGCAGTCTGCTTTACACTTAGGATGGGTGCACATTTATGCATCCGTATTATGCTCCACAGATGTCACTGAACACTGTGTGTTAGGGTTGAGAGGCCCAGGGAGGGTGGGTTTCGGGGTGTTTCAGTCAGTGTCCTGACAGGAAACAGATGGCCTGCAGACAGACTATCTGAAGAGCATGTAATGGTTTGAGGAGGTGTGGGCAGGGTCAAGGAAACCTGCCGTGGGTGTGGTGGCTCCTCGGGACTAACAGCTGAGAGGTGTGAAGAAGCAGGGGAGAGGGTGCCAAGACCCAGAAAGAGCCAGAAGTGAAGCTAGGGATAAAGGACGGGCTGCCCCACAGGATCTGTGGCCTTCTGCAGTGGAGCACAGCCAGCTGAGGCAGCGTTGAGGGATCCAAGCCTGAGACACCATCTTCTCCCTCCAGACTCTCAAAGACGCCTGCATGGTGGCACCCAACTAGAAACCAGAGGGCAAAGACCTCACTGACAGAGTAGAGAGGGGGCAAACCTTAGAACGGAGGATGAGGGGGACCAGGAGGGTACAGAAGGAGAGCAGCACGCTGGCTGTCCTGCAGGGACATGGACCGGCGTGGCCAATCTTGCTGTTTTTCAATAGAACTTGGAAATCTGGGCTTTTTACACACCATCTTTGCACTGGTAAATGTTGGTGACTCATTGAAGATATTTTCCAAGCACCATGCGGGCCAGGCAATATGTGTCTAGGAGCCGCTGGTTTGATGTCTCCAAGCCAACATCACAAGGGAAATCCAGAGCAATTTCTGGTAGAAGGGCAACCCCCTTCAAAGGGCCGGGTGTGTATGTTTTGGGGACATGGTAGTGAGGACACAGGGGTATTCCCTTCATTAGCAGGTGTAATAGCACCAACAGGCACAAAAGGAGTGAAAACCCTGTGTAATTCTGGTTTTGCTGAAGGTACCGTGAACCTCCCAGCACCCAGACAAGACTCCGTTCTTCGGGTCCACAATGGCCCCTCTTCCCTAGTGGCACACTTGGTACATCTGGGGGTACAAAGATGGCTAAGATCCAGTCCCACCCTAAAGACTCTCACAGCCTAGTAGGGTCGGTAGTAAGAAACTTGCCACGGAGAACACACTGAGGATAGCCAGAACAGGCGTGAAAACAGAGGACGTGGGAGAAGAGTGGAGGCTCCAAACTGCCTGGGGCTAAAGCAAAGGCTTTGAGATGAAGTCACATCCATGGGAATGTGGCAACCAGACCCAGAGGGCAAAGAACAGAATCTAGTTGAAAGAAATGCAGGAAGTGTGAGTGGTTTGGTGCACCAGGTAAAGGCCCAACACGGCTCAAGAGAGGATGGTGTGGGTTCACAGAAGCCACAGGGACAAATAGAGCTGATTCTGATTCAGTAGCAAAGATGAGCCACTGAAGGATTTGAAGGAAAAAAATGGGACAGTGAGTTCTGCATTTTGGCAGAGATAAAGTCAGACTTCCTCATGGAGATCCACAGGACATTGTCCCTTCCGAGGTGGCCCTGACACAACCCAGTGCCCACTCTGTTCCCTCCACCAGGGGACCTCTTCCTCCCATAGCCACTCCCTCCCCCCAATCACCACTCCCCACCCACTCCTGCCAGCTGGAAGTCAGCTGACACTTCAAGGTTGGATGATGAATGAATGAACGAAGGAAGAAACACAGACCCACCTTTCTACACCAAGGAGGAGGCTCCCACCCCAGGAGTCCCAGAACACTGGTTCCCCTCCCTTATGGCTCTGACAGCATTGCCCTTCACTGGACCATAAATTTCCCAAACACGAACACCAGGCCTGACACATCTGGATGGCCTCCAGCACAGAGGGAATGGACTTTTATTAAATTTCTTCTCCATGCGAGGGATTTTATGTGCCTTGAATCATCTCACGACAGGGTGAAGTGCGAGTCATCATCATGACTCCCTGGAGGAAGCAAGTGCCTAGGCACAAAGCGACTCACCATGGCTGAGCGTGAGGGAAAGTGAGAGGTGAGTCCAAGATGTGAAAGTCTGAGCCACTGAAAAACATGTGTATACTCTACTGGCTGGGATTACCTGGCAAGGCAATGCTTGAGACTTGCCTTTTGACAGTGTGAAAAATATGCTTTAATGGGAGTAATAACAAAACAGTGTGGAGTGCCAGCAACCAGATGCTCAGGGGTGCTTTTAGGAGAGTTTGCTGGGATTGGGTGGTGATGGGTGAGGTTGTGATCACCAGGGGAAGGGCAATGGGACTGCCATTGGGGAAGGTAAGGAAGATCTGGATGAGGCTTCGAGTGGCACAGAAGAACTGGAATAGCCAGTCAGACCTGGGCATTCCATAGCTACTTAGTAAGCTGAGCAGCCAACGAACAAAGCAAGGAGGTAAATGAGGAGGTACATGAGCAGGTGGTCAGAGCTGTGCAAAGGAAGCAGGGGAGGGAGATGAGAAATGTCGGGAGGGCTCTCTGGGGAGGAGACACTTGTGCAGGGAGCTGAAGGGGGTGAGAGAACAGATCCACAGGAGGAACATCTAGAGGGAGGAGCCAGGCCAGAGGCAGACTCACACCCACCCATGCAGGGGCCATGGTGCAGATGTGGAGGACCAAAGAGCATGGAAGGTGGGCCTGGAGGACACCCAGTGAGGAAAGAGGAGGAAATGAGGTAACCCAGAGGGAGGGGGTGGCATGTGGGTATGATAAGGACCTAGGTCTTGCCCTGCTTGCCACAGAGCAGGGAAGGGGCAAGACATGACTTAGGTTTTCATGGAATCCCTGTGGCTACTAGTGGGGGAAAGATGAAAGGGGACAAGGGCAGGTAGACAGGGAGACGTGACCACCATGACCCAGACCATAGGTTGCACTGCTCGGACCAAGTTATTCCTAGTTTTTTGAAACTGGGACAGTCCAGATGTCCATCAACAGGAGAACGGAGAAACACACTGTGGGGTATCCAAACAAGGGATTACCACACAGTGAGAAAACAAGGAAGGAGCTGCTGCTGCTGTAGCAATGTAGAGAAAAGGTCACAGTGATTATGCTGAGTAAAAGCAGCCAGACAAAAGCAAAGAGTACCTGCTCTGTGAATCCATTTATATAAAAAGATGGGAAAATGCAAATTAACCTACAGTGACAGAAAGTGGACCAGTGGTTGCCTGGGGATGGGTAGGGGGCAGAGAGTAGGGAACTAATAGGGGATTCTGGAGAAATTCTGGAGGAGAACTAATGGAATTTTTGATAGACTGGAAGGGGGTGTGAGAAGAGCTGCAGATGACCCTATAGGGAAGGGCAGGTGGCCCTAAAATGCGCCACTTTGGCATACTGATTTTTTAAAAAGATTTTATTTATTTGAGAGAAACAGTGTGTGCATGAGTGGGAGGCATGGGGAGAGGCAGAGGGAGAAGGAGAAGAAGAGTCTCTGCTAAGCAAGGAGCCCAACGCAGAGCTGGATCCCAGGACCCAGGATCATGACCTGAGCAAAAGTCAGACACTTAACTGACTGAGCCACCCAGACACCCCTGGCATGTTGATTTTAAAGTTACTTAGGAGTCAGCCTGTACAAGAAGGATACTCAGACCCTCCTCTGTCCCCCTGACAGCAGGAAATAAATGTCCCATGTGAAAAGTGCCCTCCCTGTACCAGAAGGTAAAGAGACATCCTTATTATCACCAGATAAAGGAAATTCAGGGCCCCAGAAGGCTGTTTAAACAAGGCTTGTTACTTTTTATTAATTTACTACCTCAGGGCAAATTCTGTTTCGGATTCCTTACTAACTGAAACTCCCAAAGCTAAGGTTTCTTTGTCCTGTCAATTCTTCACAGATTTACCATCTCTTTGTCTAAATAAAATATAAAAACTGTGCATTACTCATTTCTTCAGGTCTCAGTTTCATTATTGGACCTCTGTGGGCTCATAACTAAAACTCTGGGGTTTTTTTCCTCTCTTGTGAACCTAATGTGCACTTAATTCTCAGTCCAGCTGGAAGATCCTGAGGATAGAGAAGGTTTCCTTCCCTCCCACCCCAATGTGTAGGGAGGGCTGAGGATAACGGGGTAAATGGCAGACAGGGTTCACCACAGAGGTGCACAGAGTAGAGGCGACAAGTTGAATTCCCACATGGGGATTTCAAGAGCCTGTGGTCTGCAAGTGGCAACCTGCAGGAGACAGTTGAATGGATTGTTCTGGGTCTCAGAAGAGAGGTGGGCATGAGAGAAGAACAAGAACATTCGGGAAACAGGGTGCAGCAGGCAGCCCTCATTTGTCATTTTTATCAAGCCCCATGGCATGCATACTCCCACTATAGCTAATTTCAAGCTATGAAAGGAGTGTTCATTAGAGGGATAGTTAACAGCTCACCAAGCTAGTTGGAATAGGCTCCAGGAGCCCCTGAAAGGGACAAAGTCTGTAACAACCCTGATAATTAACATTTGGCAAGTACCTCCTGTGTCGCAGGGGCACCACATGTGCTGTCCCATTTGGTCCTCACAACAGGATCTCCTCCTCTCAAAGGACAAAAGGAAGACTGAGTGGTGCTTTGCTCAAGGCCACAGCTACAAACCAGCAAGTGTAAAGTCTGGGATTCAAACCCAGACAGACAGACAGACACACTCCTGAGCTCAGTGGTTTCAGGAATAAAGAGTTTTATCCGACTTTTATTTTAGTGCCTATTACATCACCCACATTTCCTCACACTGTTCAATTCATCCAGGAGCCCCAGATTTTAATGGAAGAATGACTATTCCAGTTGGAACAATCAGGAAAAAGGACATTGGCAAAAGGGAAGGGGGGAATAGAGGCTAGGGGAGGTAGCAGTGGATGTGGCTCCAGAGGCCTCAATGCAGGGAAGCTCCCACCCGAGCCAGGACCCTTCCAGCACACCACAGGCCCTGCTAAAACCAAGGACTGCACCTGTGCTCACTTGGGATTCATATCTCCCTCCGAGTGCCCAAAACCATGAGCCCCAGAGAACCTGAGGGTAAGGAGCTATGTTCTGGCTTCTGTGGAGAAAGTATAAGAGACAAGAATTAATTGAGGGCACAGAGGCAGATGTGAGAGAGAAAAAAAAATATCCTGCAGCAGTTTGAGCCTCTGGTTCTGGGTGTCCCTAAGGCACAGCCCCACTCCTACCTTGGAACTCCCTTATAAAAAATTCCTCAGTTTCCTTAAACTACCTCAATGTGGCTTCCTGCCCTGTGGACCCAAAAGAATCTCAAGGCATATACCTGCCTTGACAAGATATATTCCTCCTCCCTGACAGTGTTCTATCATGACTAGATTCAGCTAGTAAATAATAGAAAACCCAAAATCAAATACCTTAAACAAGACAGAAGTTTAATTTGCTTTTACAAAAATGGGATCTGGAGACAGGGTACCCAGAGCTAATGTGGCACTTCATCATCAGGGGGACCCAGTCTCCTTTCATATTATTGCTGTCCTCTTCAGTCCATAAGTTGTGACCCAATAGGGCTCCTAGAACTCCAGCTGTCACATCTACATTCCAGTCAGTAGTGAAAAGGAAAAGGGGTTAGAGAAACTTTTTTTAAGGGCAAAAAATGTTTGCCTTGAAGTCCCATACAACACTTTTACTTTGGTCAAAATGTAGTCACATGGCCATAGTTAGCTCAGGGGAACATACACAATGTAATTTTTGCTAGGCTCCAATGTATCCATTGACAAAGCAAGGTTTGTATTACCAAGGAAGAAAAGGGCACGAATATCAGGGGAATCTCTTACAAAATCTTATTCCTTCTGTAGAGCTGGAGGGCAACCTGAACCTTCAGCCCCTAGGCCCTCTAAATTGAGAATTCTCCTGACAGATGTTTGGAGAACTGATTCCACCAAAAAGGAATCACCACCAGTGGGCCAGTGGTTGTAGCTCACCCGGGCAGGTGGTGGCCTGGGGAGCTAGCACAAGGCCCTTTAAGACCTCCTGCTACGTCCTTCTCTCCTGTCTCGTTAATCTTCTGTTAGAGGCCAGCCTTCTCCTTCTCAAAAGAGAAACCATCACAGTCCCACCCGGGGCAAGGTCCCTTCCTGACTGGGAGTCAACACTAATTAATACCCCAGTCTCCCCATGCGGCAGTCACAGTGAGCCCTTACCTGTGAGCCCCAAAATACACACCTCTACCACCAGGAGGCACCATTTACACAGAGCACATCCAATTGGGTGCTGTGAGGCAGCAGCATCCCGGTCCACACCTTCATGTGGTGAGAAAAGGAGGTATAAGAACTACTAGATTGAGGCGGTGTATCCCCATACCAGCTTCTGGGGAGAGCTTGGTAAGATGGTACAGGATGGGGTGGCAGAGTCACAAAAGCTTGATACTGTTACAGCCAGAAAAACAGGGTCATAGCCAAGCAACAAGAATCTGGTGGCCCCTGGAGGATGGACTGGCGATTTAGGGATAGGAAGATGAGTTGGAGGCCTCTCAGAGCCTCTGGGAGAAGAACAGAGGGTGCCCTGACCCAGGCAGCGCCTCCTCAGCTACCAGAACTAACTAGTCCTTAGCCACATTTGTTAGTGGGTTTTTTTTTTTTTTTAAGATTTTATTTATTCATGAGAGATACAGAGAGAGAAGCAGAGACACAGGCAGAGGGAAGAGAAGCAGGCTCCCTATAGGGAGCCAGATGCGGGACTTGATCCCAGGACCCTGGGATCACGACCTGAGCCGAAGGCAGATGCTCAACTACTGAGCCACCCAGGCGTCCATTTGTTAGTGTTCTCTAGGGAGGAGGAACTGGGGCTGAGAGCAGAAAGCATCAGGTGTCTTTTGGACACCTGAAGAAAAGATTAAGGGTGCCCCAGGCAAAGGGAACAACAGGGACGAAGGCACAGCTGTACATGTCTCATGGTATCCCTAAACCATCAGCAGGCACAAGGTTAGAACTGTCTTTTTGGAAGGCACATGGCTGAATTTCAAAAACATTATGCTGAGTGAAATGAGTGTTCAAAATGTACAAAATAGTGCATTCTGGTGATTCCACTGGTAAGAAATACTAAGAGAGGCAAATCTAATCTTTTTATTTTTTTAAAGATTTTATTTATTTATTCATGAGAGACTGAAAGGGGCGGGGGAGAGACACAGGCAGAGGGAGAAGCAGGCTCTGTGAAAGGAGCCCAATGCGGAACTCGGTCCTGGGTCTTCAGGATCACGCCCTGGGCCGAAGGCAGCGCTAAACCGCTGAGCCACCCTGGCTGCCCAAATGTAATCTTTTTTTTTTTTTTTTTTTCCAAATGTAATCTTTTTAAAAAGGCCTGTCAGTGCTGCCTTGGGTGGGGGAATTAACTGCAAAGAGTCACAAAGGAATCCTTTGGGGTCACCAAGATGTACTGTATCTTGACTATAGTGGAGTTACATGGGTCAAAATACATCAAAACTTACACATAAAATGGGTGCATTTTAATGAATGTAAATTATACTTCAATAAAGTTGATTTTTAAAGTATATGGATATTCTGGTCCACCCTCAGAGATTATGATCTGGTTGCTCAGGGGTATAGCCTGGGCACTGGCATTCTGAAAAGCTTTCCAAGTGATTCCAATGTGCTGGAAGCAGTGATCCTTCAAGTATACCCCACAAATGTGCGTCAGAATCACTAGGAGTTTGTTCATGCAGATTCCTGGCTTCCATTCCCAGAGGTTCTGATACTATAGGTCTGGAGTAGGGCTGGAACTGTCATCTTAACAAGCTCCCCAGATGATTCTTGAATGTAGAATTTGAGTGCCATTGACTTGGATTGTGCTATGGGGCAGACCCCAACTCCTAGGGAAAGCCAGGGGCTGAGAAGAGTGCAGAGCTGGGCCCTGCTGTGTGCCCTTGAGCCAAACTCCAAACCTCTCTGATCCTACTTTACTGTGCACACTTTAGAACCTGCCACAGTCCACCAACAGCAGCCACTAGCTGGTGGTCACGTGTGGCTAGTAAGCACTTGAAATGCTGGTGGTCTGCTGTGAAACATGCTGCCAAGTATAAACTGGGATTTGGGATGAAAAATGATTACATTAAAAAAAAAAGACTGTAAAGCATTTCAGTAATTTTTTATATTGACTATAAGTTGAAATGACAACATATTGGATACACTGGGTTAAATAAAATATATTATTAAAATTAATTATACCGTTTCTTTTGCTTTTTTAATCCCAAAATTTATTTAAGTTTTTTTTTAATTTATTTATTCAGAGAGAGACTGAGAGGCAGAGACACAAGCAGAGGGAGAAGCGGGCTCCATGCAGGGAGCCTGACGCGGGACTCGATCCTGGATCTCCAGGATCAGACCCCGGGCTGCAGGCGGCGCTAAACTGCTGCGCCACCGGGGGTGTCCCCAAAATTTATTTAATTACGAAACTATTTCTTTTTTTTCAACGAGGAATTCATATTCTACAGAATTCTACTTAAGCACAGAGGATAAATATGTATTTTTTTAAAGATTTTTATTTATTCATTCATGAGATAGAGAGAGAGAGAGAGAGAGAGGCAGAGACACAGGCAGAGGGAGAAGCAGACTCCATGCAGGGAGCCCGACGTGGGACTTGATCCCGGGTCTCCAGGATCAGGCCCTGGGCTGAAGGTGGCACTAAACCACTGAGCCACCCAGGCTGCCCCTAAATATGTATTTTTAGTTCTAAAATTCTATGATATTTTAACTGGTAAATTTCTGAAGAAAGATCTTCAAAGAAATATTTTTCTTGCCAAGGAGGCCTTCCTCATTCTTTTCCCTAAGCAAGCTATCCTCTTCCTGAGCATCCACTTGCGTGACAATAAGATTCAGCCGTGTGCCTGTCTCTAAGATGCTCAGGCTCTGCTGACTGCCTGACTGTGCACAGATGTTCAAAGTCCATGTGAACAGGGCCTATCATGCTTATTCAGTTACCCAGTATTACTCTCACATAAACCTATTCAAAAAACTGGTCTCCTTACTGTCATCCTTACATTCATGTCTGTACTTTGGTTTTTTTTTTTCTTTTTACTTGATCTGATACACTCTTCCCCGAAACATTGTAGTACATGGCCCCTCCTCTACCAACTTACCCTGGCAGTTCAGTCTACTCTGACCTTTTTACAAACTCAATTGTTCCCATATTAGAATCATCTGTGGAGCTTCTGCCCCCAAATGCACAAATCCAGACCCACCCCTGCAAGACACTGATTTAGCGGGTTTGGCATGGAGCCCAGCTACGCAGGTTCACAAAGCTCTGCTGAGGTTTCTGATATGCAGGAGTGGAAAGTATCTCTCTGACACAGAATGCACCTCTTATACCAATCAAGTAAGTCTGTGCTCAGTGCTTCCCGTGGGCCCTTGCTTGGGGGCTTTGGTGCACAGAACACAGCCGCATCCTGACTCTGGGTAGCCCAGAGTAGCTTGGAGGCATTCCTTCAACTAAACATGATGAACACCACAAAAGCAGTATGAGCGCAGTGCTTTGGAAGCAGGGTAGGGTGGTGGATCATTATCAAAGGGACCATAGAGGAAGTTGAGGTAGCCCCTGAAGAAGAACTGGATTTTTGCCTGCTTAGTAATTAGGGTATTGTGGCTTTGGCCACATACAGCATATACACCCTGGTTCGGGCTCAATTCCCAATCCTGCATCAGGCTCCCTGTGAGAAGCCTGCTTCTCCCTCTGCCTCTCTGTGTCTCTCATGAATAAAGAAAATCTTTTAAAAAATAAAAATTAAAATTAATAGTGTGTCACATACCCTAACAGTAACCCTACTCCTAAGCCCTACACTCTACCTGTCTGGAGAGATCTTTTAACTGCAGTATATCAAGCACATAGACTCACACTCACCCTAGATCTGAGAAAATAGGTTCCTCAAAACACGATTTAAAAGAGAGAGAGACAGAGAGAGAGAGAGAGGCCTAGTTATTCTGAAGAAGATCCCAAATATTTAAAAATTGGTAATATTTCTGAAAATGGTGTGAGTATAGAGATATAAAAACACAAGAACCAACTGAATACCAATTTAAAAAGTATTTAGAGGGGCACCTGGCAGGCTCAGTTGTTTAAGCAGCCAACTCTTGATTTCAACCCAGATCATAGTCTCAGGGTGATGAGATCAAGCCCCAGGTTGGGCCCCACACTCAGCGTGGCGTCTGCTCCTCTCCTTCTGCCCTTCCCCTCGCTCACACTTTCTCTCTCTAAAATAAATAAAATTTAAAAAAATAAAATAATAAAAAGTATTTAGAGCCCCAAATCCCTTCCTTGCTTCAGCTGGGTAGATAGCAGCCATGCCTATACACTCACACCAGCGGAAGTCTGAGGGTTTGTTCACTGGAGAGGTCTCAAACCTCAGGATGTGAGGCAAATACCTTAACCCTATCTCCTACTCCAAACCCCTAACTTCTGACCCTAACTTTCTGGAGAGGGCTGTGAACTGCAAGATACTTACATACATATCTTCACCCTCATCCTGACTCTAATCCTAGAAAAGAGAGGGAAAAAAAAAAAAAGATGTGACATATACATGCAATGGAGTGTAAGTCAGCCTTTAAAAAGAATGAAATCTTGCAATGGAGCTAGAGAGTATTATGCAATGACATAGATGGAGCTAGAGAGTATTATGCTACGCGATGTATGTCAGAGAAAGACAAATATCATATTATTTCAATCATATGTAGAATTTAAGAAAGAAAACAACCAGCAAAGGGAAATGAAAGAAAGGGGCAAAAACAGAGCATCTGGGTGGCTCCATGGTTGGGCATCTGCCTTTGGCTCAGGTCCTGATCCCGAGGTCCTGGGATTGAGTCCCACATCGGGCTCCCCACAGGGAGCCTGCTTCTCTCTCTGCCTATGTCTCTGCCTCTCTCTGTGTGTCTCTATGAATAAGTAAATATAATGAAAGAAAAAAAGAAAAGAAAAGAAAAGAAAAGAAAAGAAAAGAAAAAGAAAGAAGGAAGGAAGGAAGGAAGGAAGGAAGGAAAGAAAAGAAAGAAAAGAAAGAAAAGAAAGAAAAGAAAGAAAAGAAAGAAAAGAAAGAAAGAAAGAAAGAAAGAAAGAAAGAAAGAAGAAACAGATTCTTAACTATAGAGAACAAACTGATGGTTACAGGAGGGGAGTGGGCTGGGGGGGGATGGGTGAAATAGGAGACTCGGGTTAAAGAGGGCACCTGTTGTGATGAGCACCGCGTACTGTATGGAAGTGTTGAATCACTAAATTGTACACCCAAAACTAATATTACACTGTACATTAACTAATGGGAATTTAAATAAAAACTTAAAAAAATAACAGCGTGTCAAGACAATCTTTTTGGTAAGGAACACTAAAATCAGTGACTCTCCAAATATATAACAATATTATATTCTCATCTAGTTTTTCTTTAGTTAATAGCTCTTCAGAGGAGAACACAGGCAACACCCTTTTTGAACTCGGCCACAGTAACTTCTTGCAAGATACATCCACGAAGGCAAAAGAAACAAAAGCAAAAATGAACTATTGGGACTTCATCAAGATAAGAAGCTTTTGCACAGCAAAGGATACAGTCAACAAAACTCAAAGACAACCTACAGAAATGGAGAAGATATTTGCAAATGACCTATCAGATAAAGGGCTAGTTTCCAACATCTATAAAGAACTTATTAAACTCAACAGCAAAGAAACAAACAATCCAATCATGAAATGGGCAAAAGACATGAAGAGAAATCTCACAGAGGAAGACATAGACATGGCCAACAAGCACATGAGAAAATGCTCCGCATCACTCGCCATCAGGAAAATACAAATCAAAATCACAATGAGATACCACCTCACACCAGTGAGAATGGGGAAAATTAACAAGGCAGGAAACCACAAATGTTGGAGAGGATGTGGAGAAAAGGGAACCCTCTTACACTGTTGGTGGGAATGTGAACTGGTGCAGCCACTGTGGAAAACTGTGTGGAGTTTCCTCAAAGAGTTAAAAATAGACCTGCCCTACCACCCAGCAATTGCACTGTTGGGGATTTACCCCAAAGATACAGATGCAATGAAACGCCGGGACACCTGCACCCCAATGTTTCTAGCAGCAATGTCCACAATAGCCAAACTGTGGAAGGAGCCTCAGTGTCCATCGAAAGATGAATGGATAAGGAAGATGTGGTTTATGTATACAATGGAATATTACTCAGCCATTAGAAATGACAAATACCCGCCATTTGCTTCAATGTGGATGGAACTGGAGGGTATTATGCTGAGTGAAATAAGTCAGTTGGAGAAGGACAAACATTATATGGTCTCATTCATTTGGGGAATATAAACGATAGTGAAAGGGAATAGAAGGGAAGGGAGAAGAAATGTGTGGGAAATATCAGAAAGGGAGACAGAACATAAAGACTCCTAACTCTGGGAAATGAACTAGGGGTGGTGGAAGGGGAGGAGGGGCGGGGGGTGGGGGTGAATGGGTGACGGGCACTGAGGGGGGCACTTGACGGGATGAGCATTGGGTGTTATTCTGTATGTTGGTAAATTGAACACCAATAAAAAATAAATTTATTTAAAAAATAATAAAATAAAATAAAATAAAAATAGCTCTTCATACCCATGTTTCAAGAGATAATTTTCAAGGATTCTCACAACTCAACATATGTTACATTTAGCTTCAATACAATTACTGATCCAAATCCACCAAAATGACGACCACCTGAAATAGATTTTATAGAGGGAGTGCCAAGCAGGTGAAAATAATCTGTTATCCTGTCTTTTTGCTTTTTAATGTAACTACTACACATTTTTTTTTCATTTTTTAAAAGATTTTATTTACTTATTCATGGGAGCCATACAGAGAAAGGCAGAGACACAGGCAGAGGGAGAAGCAGGCTCCCTGCGGGGAGCCCGATGTGGGACTCAATCCCAGGACCTCGGGATCAGGACCTGGGACTCCAGGGGCATGCCCTGGGCCAAAGGGGCAGGCACTAAACCGCTGAGCCACCCAGGGATACCCATACTAGACGATTTTAAAACACATATAGCTCACATTGTATTGCCATTGTTCAATGTTGCTTCCCACTTCTCAGGTGGCTCTCAGTTCAGCCTAAGTATATACGCAAGAGATTGATTTTAAATTATTGGGGGTGGGAGGATAAGAATTAAAATAGTAACAGCATTGAAATCGAGTGTGTCCCACACACATATGCATCATACTACCTCACTGAACTGCCTGGTGTCCTCGTGTAGGGATGTACCTACCGCTGTGTAACAGGTAATTCCGAATATTCATGGTTTAAAAAGTTAGGGTGGCACACACAGTTTCTGTGCGTCCGGACTTCGGGGCCGCTTACCTGGGCAGTGCTGGCTCAGCGCCTCTGGAGGTTTCAGGCAGGAGGAGGGCCGAAGCTGCAGGTAACTTAACTGGAAGCGGGTGTGGGGTAGACGACCCACTTTCAGGATGGTTCCTTCCCGTGGCTGTCGGCAGGAGGGGCCAGGCCCCAGCCCCGACTCCACCCTCCACCTTCATGGGGCTGCTCTTAGGGGTGAGGTCCTGCGGACAGAAGCGCTGGAGGCTGGGCCACAGGAAGGGAGGCTGCGAACCCGCGCTCGGGGGCGCCGGGAACCGCCTCGGGTGCTGCAGAACTCACACGCTGGCGGAGGCCGTTGGGGAGCCTCGGCAGCACCCCTTCCTCCTTGCCCTCGTCGCTGGACCAGCCCCAGCGCCACGTGAGCGCCCCTTCCCTCTCTTTCTGGGCCCTGGCTTCCGGATCGAAGCCTCTCAGGAAGGACAAAAATCCTGATTGGCCGAAGACTGAGCCAATCAGATGCTCCCAGGCCCACGACTGGTCATGTGACCTGGCTCTGGCCAATGGCGAGCGAGAGGATGTCTCCAGGGGGATGATGGGGAAATTGTTTTTTTTTTTTTTTTTTTTTAATTTTTTTTTTTTTAAATTTATTTATGATAGGCACACAGTGAGAGAGAGAGAGGCAGAGACACAGGCAGAGGGAGAAGCAGGCTCCATGCACCGGGAGCCCGACGTGGGATTCGATCCCGGGTCTCCAGGATCGCGCCCTGGGCCAAAGGCAGGCGCCAAACCGCTGCGCCACCCAGGGATCGAAATTGTTATTGGCTCTTGAGGAGATCTAGGAAGGGACCAGCGCTTCTCAGGTTTGGGGGCCCGGCTGCAGTTGCTGGCGGGCACGTGGCGGTCATCTTCGTCCGCGGAGGGAGTTGACCTCGGGTGCAGCGTGCTGAGAGCTGGGAAGGGCGATGCGGGACCTGGGGTTGCGGAGTTATCACTGAGCAGCCGTGTTCAGCAGCCCAGGAACTGCCCCATCATAGGAACCCCTGCTACATGGGATAGTACATGTCAGAGTTTCAAACCATTTTGAGTTAGGACACCCATGTTATGCAGCCAGAAATGTCCAAACTGATATTTTGAAGGCTGGTTTGCGCGTTTGATCATAGCCCAGGCTCAGTTAAGCGTGGGATGGAGTGAGGAGCAGGGACACAGGTGGCAAGATGAAATGTCCATTAAAAATGATTTAAAGTAGGGATGCCTGGGTGGCTCAGTGGTTGAGCATCTGCCTTTGGCTCAGGCCTGATGTTCAGTCCCGGGATCGAGTCCTGCATGGGGCTCCCCTGGGGGAGCCTGCTTCTCCCTCTGCCTGTGTGTTTCTGCCTCTCTGTGTGTCTCTCGTAAATAAATAAATCTTAATAAATAAATATACAAATGTCTTAAAATACGAGATGGACATTAAGGGGAAGAAGCCCACCCCACTCCCTACCCCTCAGTAAGACTTTGAAGACTGGAGTCGTCACCATTGTAGACCCCTCAGCTTTGCAAGAAGACAAAAGTTTTTCCAATACAATTCTCTAAGAAGTGAGGAATTGTGCAAATGTAGATATTTTCCAAACTTTGGACTAGTAAAATGTCACCGTTAACCACCAAATGAGATGTAAAGTGACAGATTATTAAGCCTAAAAGATGGCGCAGGTTCAAAGCCAATCTGGAACAATTCAAACCAAAGTTTTTATTTTTTCTCTCCTACTTTATTTCTTTATCTTGGGGGGTGAAAAATGTCGCATGTCGTATGTTTGTTAATAATCCCATTATTTATAAGCTTTGCACAGCTGCACTATCATAGCCAATGAGGTTTATCTGTGGCATGATTACTACCAACTGAAAAATTTCCCTCATAATCCTAAAATTTGCATTTTCTGCACATTGTGAAAGTTTTTACTGTTAAAGCTGCTTCCTTATTCTCATAGTGTTAAATATATATATAAGGGATCCCTGGGTGGCACAGCGGTTTAGCGCCTGCCTTTGGCCCAGGGCGCGATCCTGGAGACCGGGGATCGAGTCCCATGTCGGGCTCCCGGTGCATAGAGCCTGCTTCTCCCTCTCCCTCTGCCTATGTCTCTGCCTCCCTCTCTCTCTCTGTGTGTGACTATCATAAATAAATAAAAATTAAAGAAAAAATATATAAAATCATATATTTATTATAAAATAATATATAAAAATTATATATCATATATTTATATTATATATTTAAAATATATGTATTTATATATAATTGCAAGACTTTGCCTTGAAACTCTAGGCTGTTCTAACTGCTGGTAACAAAAACCTCAGCAAGGCAAGAAAGAGAAAATGTTCTGTACTCTCCTGTAGTTTCGGAAAAGCAGACCTTGCCTAATGAAACTGTCCTTGTAAATCTATTCCTAGCAAAGGAGTCTTATAAGACAGCAAGGCTTCAAAGATTGATGTTGCTGCATCCTCTGACAGCCACCTTCAAATTCCTGTATTAGTTTGCTAGAACTGCCATAACAAAGTATTACTGGATACACTGATGGCTTAAATATCAAGTTTTTTCTCATGATTCTGGTTTTTTCTCATGATTCTGGAGGCGGGAAGTTCAAGATCAATGCTGGCAGAGTTTGTTTCTTCTGAGGCTCTCTTTGGCCTGTAGATGGGCATCATCTTGCTGTGCCCTCAGATGGCCTTTGCCCTGTGTGCACATATCCCTGATGTCTTTTCGTCTTATGAGAACACTGGTCCCATTGGATTGGGGCTCCACCCTTATGACTTCATTTAAAGTTAATTACCTCTTTGGGACACCTGGGAGGCTCAGTCGACTAAGCGTCTGACTCTTGATTTCAGCTCAAGTCGTGATCTGAAAGGTTTGTGAGATGGAGTCCCTTGTCTGTTTGAGTTTCTCTCTCCCTCACCCTTTGCTCCTCCCCATCACTCGTGTGCACATACATATGCTCTCTCTAAATGAATAAAAACTTTTTTTAAAACAAGAAGTTAATTATCTCTTTAATAATTGTGTCTTCAATACAGTCACATTGGAATTTAGGGCTTCAACATATGAATGGTTGGAGTGGACCACAATTTAGTTCATAACACCTCTAAAATCTGGACTGCTTGTCTTAACTAATAATCTGTTGCCCTTGCTAATAATATCTACACCGACACTCCCTTTTCCTGAAAAGTACAAAGGCTTGGGAGGTTTGGGTTTTTTTTTTTAAGATTCTATTTATTTATTCACAAGAGACACATAGAGAGAGACACAAACATAGGCAGAGGGAGAAGCAGGCTCCCTGCAGAGGACACTTGATGCAGGACTCAGTCCCGGGAATCCAGGATCATGCCCTGGGCAGAAGGCAGGCGCTAAACTGCTGAGCCACCCAGGCATCCCAGACTTAGGAGTTTTTATTGTCCCTTCTCTATTCTGCCCTCATGGAGCTAAAAAGAATATCATAATTCTGCTAGATCTTCTTATTCAAACAAAGTGTCATGTCACTTAAATTCATATTTTCCTTCTATTGATCTATGGACCATGACTGAAACAGTAATGTGAGAAAATTGCTTTCATGCAGGAAATGTTGGTGTGTTTTCTAAATGTTGGGAGAGTAGATCTGGGGCTGTGACATTCTAATACATCTGATTTGACTTAGGACTAGATTGATTCCAATTCTTAGAGGCTCAAGGGGACAGACCTAGCCCATGGAAAGACAGCTAGCTGGGTGCTCTCTGATGGGAAGGAAAAGGAAGCCAATTCTATCAGGCCCCACAGACTAAAGATCTGAAGCTGCAGAACTAACCCACTGGGGGAGCTGCTAACACCAGTAAGTATCCTAGAAAATTGGGGAATCAAAAAGCTGCTACTACTGGAGCTCTTGGCTCTAGGACCATGCCATGCTTGCTAGATTCATAAAGATAAGAGCTTCTCAAAATGCACAAAGCCAGTCACTGATGGTGGCCCAGAAAAAGACACCAGCCTCTCCATGACTGTGCTCATCAGAATCTGTGGCAGAAGCATCATAAGCACGGCCACCATTTCACTTCCCCTTTCCAAATCTCATGAAATATGTCAGGTTGGCAGAACCCTGGCTTCAAGAGAAGTGAGGAAGTGTGGTTTTAGCTTCCCTGCCTCTGTAGCACGAAAAGACACCCAGAAGAAAGAAGGCTTGAGCAGGCAAATCCACAATCTAAAACCCCTGGGACATTTTCTCTTCAGCTTCCTACATCCAGGGGAAATCCATATCTGGTCTTTCCCCTGTGTAAGTGGGGCTTTGCAGAAAAAGCTCCAGACAATCTGGTGTCTTTGCACCCACTTTCCTACCAGCAACTGAGCGGAGATTTAAGATCTCAATGATCACCCTTCATCCTGGCCTAAAGGCAGAACCAGGAGAGAAAGAGAGAGAGAGATCCAGAAGTAAAAGAGAAAGAGAGGGCAACATGTTGGTTTTATTCACCAAACAATAAAGAATATAAGGAAACATGACTGAGCTGTGCGGCCTAATGGGTTTGCCATTACCTCCCTCTGCTTTCTGCTCCCTTAAATCGAGCAACTTAACTTAGGATATAAATTTGGCTGTGTGTAACAGATTCAAAATAAGAATAGCTCTAATAACACATAAATACATATAAATATATTTCTCTCTTCTGTAACAGTGCAAGCTGGCATACAGCTCTGCTCTATGAAGGTGTCCAGAGCCTGGGCTCTTCCATCCTGTTCTTGGCCATCCCTATGGTGTTGTACTCATTGCAGTGGTCCAAGGTGCCACTCCACCATGTCCCCATTCTTGCCTGAAGGAAGGGAAACCAAGAAAGAAAGACCTCATTCCTTTCAGGGCATGACCCCAAAAGGGCAATTCTGCTCACATCTCATCGACCAGAACCTGGCCTTGGGGCCACACTTGCTGAAAGGGAGACTGGGAAACATAGTCTTTATTCCAGACAACCATGTGCCCAGGGAAAACTACTTTAGCTGTGAGAGAAGGGCCTAATATATCAGGGGTGAGGGCACCACTAATTTCTCTTCCAGATCATCTTATTTCCTGTAGGCCCTTTATCATATAGCAGAAGGTGACAGGCGAAAATGGACTCTTTCTAGGGATAGGTAAATCTAAAAACAGAGGGAGGGGGTCTGAGCCACCCCAGACTCATCAATCTCATAACAGGGAAGTTGAACAAAAACCAGGGCCTTATCCAACTCCAGGTTTCTAACTAGAATTGTACTGGCATTTTAGGTGAGACAAGTTTCTGTTGTAGAGGACGGTCCTGCCTATTATCACAGGGTATTTAGCCCGTAAACATCATTACTCTTCTGTCCTCAAGCATAGTGACAACCAAACTGTAGGCAGGTATTTCCAAACCCCGTAGAAGGAGCTGGGGTTGCCTCTGACCAGTCTTTCCATGGAAACATGAAACATGTGTAGTAAGACTTCTCCCTATCTAAACCTAGCCCCTGGTGAAACAGAAGATCCTTTTGGCCTTCCAGCTGCCTTCTACAACTCAGCTTTGTCCAGAGCCACCCAGCACTGGTTATTTGTCATGTTATTAGTTAAATGATGCTTTACTGCTCTCCTCCAACACACCAAGCCCTTGCAAATGTGCATATGCACATACTTGCACACACAGGCTGGGAGAAATGAATGATGTTACAAGGGCTCAAGGAGCCAGGAAAACAGGACCTGACCCTGTGTCTCAGGAAACTCATCGTCCCAGGACCAGAGGAAGTAAGGCTGGCTTGGCCTTATGAGTCTGGCCTTGGACAATGTATTTAACCACACTCATTGTATATCTCTGTTTCCTCCTGTCTCTGAAAAAGCGGCAACAATATCTAACACCTATTAGTGTTAGGAGGTCCAAGGGACTAAAAGGTTGGTGTATATAATGCTTAAGATCACAGATTCTGGAAACCAGCATCTGGGTCTGCCAGTCATGTACCAGCGACATGGCCTTGGATAGGTTGGCTACCTGTGCCTCGTTCTCCTCCTCTGTAATAGGATGATGGCATCCCCTGCCATACAGCACTGTGCCCCCTTATTCAGTGTCAACTTCTTTGTAAATGCTAGCAATTGTCATTACTGTCTCCTCCAAGAGGGACTCATTCTTTTTTTTTTTTTAACTCTAGACATGATTCCAATTTCACCAATTTTTCCACTAATGTGCTTCTTTTGTTCCAGGATCCAATCCAAGATCCCACATTGCATTTAGTTTTCATGTGTCTCAAGCCTCCTTTGTGACAATTTCTCAGTCCTACCTTGTTTTTTCATGACTGTGACCATTTTAAGGAACACAGAGTATTTTTTAGAATGTCCCTCAATTTGAGTTCAGCTAAGCTCTTCTCATACTTAGACTGGTGTTCTGGGTTTTAGGGCAGAAAAATACCATAGAGGTGAAGTGGCTCTTCTTCTTCTTTTTCTTCTTCTTTTTCTTCTTCTTCTTCTTCTTCTTCTTCTTCTTCTTCTTCTTCTTCTTCTTCTTCTTTCTTTCTTTCTTTCTTCTTCTTCTTCTTCTTCTTCTTCTTCTTCTTCTTCTTCTCCTTCTCCTCCTTCTCCTTCTCCTCCTTCTCCTTCTCCTCCTCCTCCTCCTCCTCCTCCTCCTTCTCCTTCTCTTCTTCTACTTCTCCTTCTCCTTCTTTTCTTCTCTCTTTTTATCATCCCATTTCAGGGCCTACATAATATCCACAAGACATCACTATCCAGATTGAACTTGATCCATTGGTTAAGCTGATGCTAATGAAACAGAAGTGACTCATTATATCTGCCATTTGCATTCTGTTTTCCTACTTAGCTAACCCTTCCCCAGGTTACCTATGGACTTGATGATGGTTTGTTATGATTTCTGCAAATGTAACTTAGCTATTTCTTTTTTTTTTAAGATTTTGTTTTTATTTATTCACGAGAGATACAGAGAGAGAGAGAGAGAGGCAGAGACACAGGCAGAGGGAGAAGCAGGATCCACGCAGGGAGCCCGACGTGGGACTCGATCCCAGGTGTCCAGGATCACACCCTGGGCTAAAGGCGGCGCTAAACTGCTGAGCCACCAGGGCTGCCCAATCTTAACCATTTTTAAGGTACAGTTCAGCAGTAAGTATCTTCACATTGTTGTGCAATGGATCAAGGCTCATGTTCTTTCAGTGACACATCAAAAATTTTGCAGTTATGTGGACAGTTATGTTTTATTTTCATCATTATGTTTTTCCTGTCATCTGCATTGATGCAAGTAGCATATTAGTATGTAATTTCATGGGTGTTATTGTCTAAAAACTGAGTCAATCTTACTTTAGATGAGTCATTTTTAAGTCAAATATTGAGTAAATAAACAAAAGTGCAGGTGGGGTGTGCATATGGAAGGAATTATAATGTGGTATGAGAAAGGCTGAGGCTTGGGAAACACAGACCTGCTAATCGTCCTCCTCCCCCAGGGTATCCCCTACCCTTCCTCAGTCTCCACTAGATCTTAAATCACATGCTCTCAAAAAAAAAAACTCTGTTTTTCACCTCTCCTTTCCATCAGAGGTTGTTTTTATTTTTATTTTTTTATTTTTTGGAAGCAAGTAACTAAATCCCAAATCAAATTGTTCCAGGAAGATCAATGGAAATATGTAGACTCCGATGATACAAAAGCTGAACGATTAGTGCCAACTTCAGGCACAGCTGGATCTAGGTGTTTAAATGTCATCAAAAATCTGTCCATCTACTGACTATGCTTTCTTATGTGTTGGCCTCATTCTAGGCAGCCTCTCTACTCATGATAGAAAGAGGGCTTCCAGTTGTTCCATACTCAGATCCCATCAGCTTAGCAAGCCAGACAGAAAGAAAATGCTTTATTCCTCCAGAGTTCCAATAAAAGTCCTCTGTTTGCTTTTCTGGAGCCTGTGGTGGATGGTATGTGTCCAGCTATCACTGACGCACAGTGCTGAAATGTTCTTAGTGGCTAGGCTTGGGTCACGTGCCCAACCCTCTCCCCAATCACTGTGGTTGGAGGATGAAGTGCTCTAATTGGCCAGGCCTGGGCCTCCTCTCCCTGCAACTGTGAGAAGGCTGGTTTCTCAAATGAAACTCCAGGTGCTGTTATCCTGATAAAACAGCCTGAAAGCTAAACAAGCTAAAGCTCAGACTCCTCATCCACAGATGATTATTAATCGTGTTGCAAATATTTGCTTATCACCTACTGGTGGTCTCCTGGACTGATTAATTGCCCCAGCAGGCCTTCACAAAAATCATCAAAAAAGGCAATGTGGCTAATGCCAATAAAGATATCACCAAGTCACTTGATAATAACTATTTTCAAAGGCTCATGGGTGAAACTCTGCCCCAGGAAACAACCTGGACCTCTCTGGGAGGGAAAAGTATGAGCTGCTCAGTCAGGTGGGAGTTCAAATTCCAACCTACCATGACACTCACTCACTTACTCATTCTTCATTCACTATAAAAAAAAAAATTATTAGCACCCATGATATGCTAGCCACTGGTCTAGACACTGTCTGGACACACCCAGACAAAATCCCTACCTTTCTGACATTCTAGAGAAATAGATGGGGGAGAGGGGAGACAAATAATAAACAAGTGGACAAGGAAATGAATAATTTCAGACAGTAGTGAATATTGGAAAGAAAAGAAAACAGTGTGTCTTGCTAGCAAGAAGCTGGGGCCTCACCCACAGCAGGATTAGGGAAGGCTCTTTTGAGCAATTGGTATTTGATTTGAGACTGGAGCAATGAGATGCAGTCAGCTGTGACATGATTTGTGTAAGACACTAAGAAAAGGGAGCAGTGGGGCACCTGGGTGGCTCAGTGGTTGAGCATCTGCATGCCTTTGGCTCAGGGCGTGATCCTGGGGTCCTGGGATCAAGTCCCACATGGGTTCCCCGCAGGGAGCCTGCTTCTCCCTCTGCCTATGTCTCTGCTTCTCTGTCTCTCTTTCTCATGAATAAATGATAAAATAAATAAAAATCTATTTTTTTTTTAAATCCACATCTTACAGGAGAGAAAAGTAGAAGCTCAGAGCTGACAGTCACAGAGACTGGAGCAAAGTGAGGAGGCAAGCGACGCCCCGGCCACCTCCTACCTGATGCTCTTCGCCCATTCCTCTCCTCTGATGTGAAGTGACAGAGGCAGGACCATTCTACCCCACTCTCCATCTTCATCATTCTCTCGGCCAGGAGGGCTGGAAGGGATGCAGAGAGGAAAGGGAGAGAAACCCCCAAGCCCCTTCTCCCAGAATCCTGCCCTGTGTGCTCCCCCCGCACCACTCCCACTAACCCAACAATGCTAGAGAAGAGTGCAGGTCTGGGAGGTGAATTCTCAGCCAAGGGCCGGGCCGGGAAGGGAGGCGGGGGTGGGGCCAGGACGGGGGCGGGGCTGAGGTATGCCAACCTGATAGCGCAGGGTAGGAGGCCCCCACTCCAGACGCGGCGACCTCCCCTGTGTGGCCCCTGGACAGAACGAGGCATGAGGTGTCCTCTGGACGCCCGCCCCGGCCGCAGCCCTGCCTGCAAGAGGCTACTTCTTACAGGTGAGTAAGAAACAATGGCTTCACCCACAGGTTGGGGACAGGGAGAGGACAGTCCTCTGCTCCCAGCGAGAGGAGTCTCTATTCCAAGTCAGACTTGCCCCCTGTCAGAGCTCTGACTCCAGTCAGTTGAAAAATGCACGAGAACTCTTGAAATCCCCAGAAGGCCGTGCTATTTATTGACCCTTTTTAGGAGAAGGGAAGTGAAGCTCAGAGAGGAGAAGAGTCCAAGACAGCTGGCTGGCAAGGGTAGATTCAGAATTCAGGACCAGGGGCCGCCCGGGGGGCTCAGTGGTTGAGCGTCTGCGTTTGGCTCAGGTTGTGAGTCCTGGGGTCCTGAGATCGAGCCCCACATCGGGCTTCCGTGGGGAGCCTGCTTGTCCCTCTGCCTGTGTTGTGTCTCTGCCTCTCTCTGTGTCTCTCATGAATAAATAAATAAATAAAATCTTAAATAAAGACAAATCACACCAACTGCCAGCTAAGAGATAAAATCAGTGGAGGTAGGAGGTGGGCAGTGAGCCCCGCACCCACCTAGAAGGCCCTAAGATGAGACAACTCCCAACTATCCACTTACGACCTTGGATCTAAGGCTCAAGTTCACTCTGTCTCAGTTTCCCTGACATAAAACAGACTAGTGCTGATCTCAGAGTTGTGGAGGCAACCAGTGAGTAATGGTTGGGAGAATCTGGCAGAGACCCTGGCAGAGCCAACGTGAGGTTCTCAGCTGATCCCCCCTCCCAGCAGCTGCCCTTCCACAGACCTTTCACACACAGCACTGTCTGTGTCTGGTGATGCTGCCCTGGGGGTCATCACCCCCTCGCCACCACTTCCCATTCATGAAGAAAGCTGATGTTTTAACATTTGTTCTGTAAGTGGGTATTTCTGATCCTGTAAGTGGGTATTGCTTTTTAAATTTTTTTAAAGATTGTATTTATTTATTTGTGAGAGACGCAGAGAGAGGCAGAGACACAGGCAGAGGGAGAAGCAGGTTCCGTGTGGGGGAGCCCGATGCGGGACTCAACCCCAGGACCCTGGGATCACAACCTGAGCCAAACGCAAATATTCAATGACTGAGCCACCCAGGCTCCCTTGTATTGCTTTTTTAAAAATCTTTAAAAGACATATTTATACTATACCTAGTACTTTCAGTTGCAGAAGCAAGAATGGTAGCAGTGATGATAATTATCATTGTAATGTCAAGCACTGATTTGGCGGTCGCCTTGTTGATACATTGTTCTAAGCACTTTACAAGCATTCGATCAAGGCTTCTCAACATCTACACTGCTTACTTTTGGGGTCCAATGCTTTCCCTCTTGCCGGGGCTGTCCTGAGCATGGTAGGATGCTGAGCAGCTTCCTTGGCCTCTACCCAGTGGATGCCAGTAGCACACCCCCCACCCCAAGTCGTGACAACCAAAAAGATTTCTAGACATTGCCAATGTCCCCCTGGGGGGACCAAAATCCTCCCCAGTTGAAAAATCCCTGGAGGCATTATCATTCCCATTTTATAGATAAGGAAACTGAAGCTCAGAGAAGATCATTAATTTTCCCAAAGTCACCAGAGCTAATAAGTTTTGGGGCTTGCACACTGGCCATCCAATTCTGGAGCTTACATTCTGGGGTGTGTGTGTGTGAAGACTATTAAGAACATAGTTTATGCTCTCTTATGTTCTTTATTCAAATTCTACTTAATTCTTTAAAAGATTTTATTTATTTATTTATTTATTTATTTATTTATTTATTTATTTATTTGACAGAAAGTGCACAAGCAGGGGAAGGGGCAGAGAGAGAGGGAGAAGCAGGCTCCCCGCTGAGCAGGGAGCCCTACGTAGGGCTCCATCCCAGGACCCTGGGATCATGACCTGAGCCAAAGACAGACGCTTCACTGACTGAGCCACCCAGGCACCCAAAAATTTTACTTAATTTTTGAATGGGCTATACATTCCCATGGTTTGAGTCTCAAAGGTTTGAGTCTCAATAAGACCTTGAGTGAAGTCACTGTCTTATCCACTCACCCAGTTCTTTCCTTCCCTCCCCGCTGTCACACACAGAGAGCCACTGTTTTATGTATGAATCCTCCCAGGGTTTCTTTATATGTTTATAAGAAATGCATATATATATATTTACTTTTCTTCTGTTTTTACATCAAAAGTAGCACACCATAAGAACTATCCAGAAGCATGCCTTTGTATCTTAACTACTTACTCTGGAGATCTTTCCCTCTCAGTTAATGGCATTCTCAAGTGCTTCTTCGTCCTTTTGTATAATAACTGTATTGTTCTATTGTGTGAATGGACCATAATTTATTAAATTGGTTTTTTAACTACTTACTCTGGAGATCTTTCCCTCTCAGTTGATGGCATTCTGGAGTGCTTCTTCAGCCTTTTGTAAAACTGTATTGTTCTATTGTGTGAATGGACCATAATTTATTAAATCGGTTCCCTATTGTCAGGCACTTGGATATTTCCAATCTTTACCCGTTATAACTAAGGGGTAGCAGATGACCCTGACCATTAGACATTTTATACTGAGAAAATGTATCTGTAAAACACATTCCATGATATTTAATTTCAGAGTCAAAGGATATGGAAATTTTTTAATCCGAAAGACTTTACCAGACAGCCCTCTTCATGGGTTGTGTCAGCCATGAATAGGACTTTCCTATTGCCCTCAGCCTCACCAACACAGACGAGTCATCAATCTTTTGGATCTTTGCCAACCTGATAGGTGAAAGGTGTTACCTTGGGGTGTTTTTAATTTGCATTTCTCTTACTGGGAGCACAGCTGAAAATTTTCTTTATGTCAAGAGACATTTGAATTTTCTTTTCTTTTTTCTTTTTTTTTTTTTTGAATTTTCTTTTCTATGAGTTGTCTATACATATCCTTTGTATGTTTCTATTTTCTTATTGATATCTCAGAACTTTTTACATATTCACGAAATGAGCTCTTGGTCTGTGAAATCTGTTGCAAATAATTTTTCCTGGCATGTTATTGTTCTTTTGACTTGGTGGGTGGTGGTTGTTTTTTTCACTTGGCCAAAGTTCTTTACATTTTCATCTCAAATGTTTTAGTCTTTTATGACTGGATCTTGTGTACTTATTGCAACAGCCGTCAATCCAGTGAGAGGCAGTAGAATGGGGTGGGTAGGTTCATAGGGTCTGGAGCCAGATTCCAAGGATTCTGCTCTAAACCCCAAGCCGCATGGAAATGTAATTAAAGGAAGTGAGAGCAAATGAGGACAGTGGGACACAATCACCAGTCTACTTTACTACAGAATTCTGTTGTTTACCACCTATGACATCCTGGACAATGGTCTTCAATTCTTTGAGCTTCCATTTCCTCAGTCCTACTCAGGGTATAATAGTTGTGTCACTCAGGGTTGAAGCAGGAAAATGGTCTACTCAAAAAACTAATGAGAGGGGTTTAAAGACTTTTAAAATTTTTTATTGAGTTATGTGAGGGAGAGAGAGAGCGCACACGCATGAGCAGGAGAGAGAGGGAAAAGCAGGGGGGAAAGGGAGGAGCGGACCCCCTGCTGACCCAGGGGCCTAACTTGGGGCTCAACTCAGAACCCTGGGGTCATGACCTGAGGTGAAGGCAGACACTTAACCAACTGAGCCACCCAGGCACCCCTTGAGGGGAGTTTAATAAAGGGACTATTTGCAGAAATGTAAGCAGGGCATAAGTAAACCCCCTTGAGACCATGCAGCACCAGAGGGCTAGCCACAGCAGAAAGCTGTTACCCCCTCTGTGCTAGAAGCCATAAGAGGAAGAACAGACCCCAAACCTCAGAGACAGTGGTATATGGAGAGGGCCACCAACAGCAGCTTTAGTAGAGGGACACAGCCGGCCCATGTTGACAAAGCAGGGAGAGAGCTGTGGGATCAGCTACCTCAAAGTCATTCCCATTGGCAGAAGCTAACCAGAAGCAAAAGATAAGGGGACCCAGCAATGCAGCTCAGAGAAGTCAGACTTTCTCGGGAAGCAGAACAGGGCAGAGAAGGTTAGAGAACGGATCTGCAGTACACCCTAAGTAATGTGTGCAATGTGGGGTCAATGTAAGGGGTAAGTAAGATGATACATATTCAGTGTGTAGAACAGCATCTGGCTGATAGAAGGTGCTCAGTGAATGCTCCCTTTTCATTTCCTATTTTTTTTTTAGATTTATTTATTTATTTGAGAGAGAGAGAGAGAGAGCTCTCAAGTGGGGGGAGGGACAAAGGAAGAGGGAGAGGAGACTCCTCAAGCAGACTCCCTGCTGAGTGTGGAACTCAAATCCAGGACCCAGAGATCATGACCTGAGCAGAAATCAAGAGTCAGACACTTAAAACTGAGCCACGCAGGCTCGCCCACCCCACATTCAATGTGCCATACTCCTTCTCGCCCAAATCAGGAAGGGTTACTTGCTGGGGCAGCGTCTTACCTTTGGTCCCATTTGCTCCCTCTGCTCTCTCCTCTCCCTTCCCACCTCCGCCAAGGCATCCTGATCGCATCCTGCACCTGCCTTGCCTCCTCGGAGCTGCCCTTCCCTGCGTCTCCAGACCTCTTGACTGAAGGAGCCGGTGCCCGCCTGCCTGTTCCTGGAAGCCTGAATGGTGTTCTCTCTGCTTCTTGGCCCCAGGGGCACAGCCACACAGGCCAGGAGACACTGGACAACCGAGGTAGCCTGCTCATCAGAAACATGACACCCCCAAGACATGGTGCTGGAAACTAGCAGAGGACACAGGAATGTGACAAAGCAGATACTTGGCAAGGGTGAATGGGGCCAAGAGGGACCACATTCCCAGGCAGCGAGAGGTAGGGCTTCCCAGAGGAGGGGCCATCCAAGCTGGGATGTGTAGGTGGAGCAGGAGTTTGCCCCACAGAGTGGGAGAAAGTGCTCCTGCAGAGAGGCCAGCTAGTAAACACCAAAAAGCAGGAAGGACCAGCTCCAACTTACTGAGCCCTCACTCTGTACCAAACACGGGGGATTTCACAGCAACCTGAGAAAGCAGATGCTCTAAGCACCAACCCCATTGCACAGGTGAGGATCTAAGGCTGAGAGAGAGGTGATGTCAGTGGCCTGTGGTCACCTAGAAGCAAGAGGCCATGTTGGGATTCTACAGGACTCTCTATGATCCTGGAGCTTATCTCCTTCCCTGTGGCCTCTCTAGCCCAGCACCATCTCCAGGGTACCAGGGTGGGGAGAGCCCCCCACCTCCCCGTGCCCATGCCCTTCTCAGCCCTGAGCTCGTGGAGCCTCTGAAACCGGAATGGCCTTGCACAGACATACCTTCTCTGCCTCTGGCCAGCTGTGCATCCTTGAAAAGTGACTTCCCATCTGTATACTTGGGTGTTCCCATCTGTAAAATGGAGCCATGGTAGATCCTACCTCATCAGGTTGTTTTGAGAATTTAAGTGTGTAAATCCAGTGGTTTTCAAGCTTTTTCAATCAAGACCCACAGTGAGAAATGAACTTCACCTCAAGACCTGGAGTGTACACATAGACACACACCACAAGTAATTGAAAGACATGTGTCGTAAAATAACAATTATTGCTATGAGCAATGCATTCTGGTATTTTCTGTTATATTTCACGTCACATTTCAAATGCTGATCACAACTTTCTGAATAATTTTGCCCAAGCACGGATCAGTCTCACTCACAGTATAACTGACC
The DNA here is from genome assembly GCF_048164855.1 of Canis lupus baileyi. Lineage (NCBI taxonomy): Eukaryota > Metazoa > Chordata > Mammalia > Carnivora > Canidae > Canis > Canis lupus. The sequence continues at coordinate 111,202,095 of NC_132838.1, read as the reverse complement.
ATGAGTTAGCATGTGTTTGGAATGGTGTTTGGCTCCTAGTAAGAGCCAGATCCAGGTGGTTCTTTACATTGCTTCTTGTTTCTACACCTGGTGGGCTCCTTTTCCTCCTGCAAGGCTTAGCTCAGACACCACCTCCTCCAGGAAGCCTTGCATGAGTTCTCAGGTTGAACTAAAGTTCTTTTCACTGTATCATATTGCATTGAATTTGGAAATCAGCTCCGTGTGGAGGCTCCCAGTACTCACCACGACATCAGACTTCCAGGTTTAAATACTCACTGGGCCTCTCTCTGACCATGAAGCTTGGGCCTAAGACCCCTGGACCTCAAGTCTTTAACCTGGAAGAAACATTGGAAAGAGAACTATTATGTATGCCCCATCTCTGTAAAGAGCATTCCCAGCAGCCAGTGGCGCCAGCCCCAAGCCTTGGAGGCCCCCCTTGACTCTTCTCTTTCTCTCTCTCCAATGCATCACCAAGTCCTGTGGGCTCGGCTTTCAAAATAATCCAGAATCCATCCACTCCCTCCCAGCAACTCGGCCTCACCCTGGTCCAAGTGCAGGCTGGGTTGCTGGGATATTTATATACCAGCCCATGCCTGTCATTGCATAGGTCTGCCCCTGGGTGTGCTCATTTCCCAATTCTCTGGACTGCTTCCTCCTTGGGCAGAGCAGGCCCTGGTGGCCAGACAAAGTACTGGGGCAACGGGTGAGGTGCTAGCAGTTAGAAGTGATGAAGGTGAGGGATTGAGGGGAGCGGTATGCCCGGGTCTGGAGCAGGACTGGACACAGATCAGGAACTCCAAATACATTTGTTGATGAGTGAATGAATGAATTAATGAATGAATGAATGTCCCTGCAGTGGACAAAAGAAGTGCTCAGCCTCTCTGAGTGGTCTCCATCCATGTGGCCTTGCTCTTGTTTCCACAGCCAGTTCCAAGGGGGTGAGTCTGCTCACATTCCCCTACAACATCGATGGCGTTATCCAGAGTGACCTCAATTACTCAGTGGTCCTGAATTGTTTGGCTTCTTATATCACCCCCAAGCCCGTGCTACACTGGACCCTCAATGGGGAGCCCTACATGACTGGGGCTCTGCTGATCATCCGGAGGTTGTCCTGGGAGAATCTGGGCACCTATGTGTGCACGGCCAAGAACAGCCAAGGACAGTATCCCTCTGACCCTGTGACCATCTCGCTGCCAGGTGAGTCCTCCACCCCCACCCCAGACTTTTGCGTCCTTGGTTGCATTGAGCCTTCTACAAAGCCACCCACTCTGAAACCCTGTAGAGCCAAGATGCCATCCCATTCTTCCATCTGCCTGGCAGAGTGGGGTGATTAGCCCATTTTGCAGAGGCTGCAGCTGAAAGAGATGAACTCTAATAAAAGCTCAGCTCCGGATCTGGAGCCAGCTGTCTGGTTCCTGGCTCCAACTGTTTCCTGGCTGTGTGAACCTGGCCTCTCAGGTCTCAGCGCACACCTAAAAAAAAAAAAAAAAAAAAAAAAAAAGCAGGTGATAATGAGTGGTTCTGAGCACAGGCTTTGGAATTTGAACTCTGGCTCTACCACGTCCTGGATGTGTGAATTTGGACCAGTGCCTTGACTTCTCTGTGCCTCAGTGTCCTTGTCTGTAAATAGGGATAATAACAGCACCCACCCCAAAGTGTAGTTGTGAGCATGCAATGAGATAAGCAGGCAAACAGCTTCAAATAGTAGTGCTGAGCACTACTGAACACTAGGGAGTGCTCAGAAAGCATGAGCTAGTATCGTGGCTGCAATTAGTATTATCCATATTATTATTACTTTTGTGACTACTACTGTATGCAGTGAAATGTGCAGAGCCCCAGGTGACAATAATGAGAACAGCTAGTTGGGATCAGGAAAGTAGTCTGGGAGCCGGTCAAATTCCTGCCCCTGTGCTTCCCTGGCCAGGTGACTTAGGATAAGTGACTTTCCCTCTCTGAGCCTCTGTTTCTTCCTGGGTGTAATGGGGGTGACCATGTACACTTCTGCAAGATTGTCATAAGGAGCAGAAATAATGTGTGAATGGGGCGAGCAGAACACCTGTTAGAAAGCAGGTGCTTTAAGGCTGCCTGGCTTGTTCTCTCGTGGAGCATGCGACTCTTGATTTTGGGGTCATGAGTTCAAGCCCCACATTGGATGTGGAGCTTTATTTTATTTTATTTTATTTTATTTTATTTTATTTATTTTTATTTATTTTATTTATTTTTTATATAATAAATTTATTTTTTATTGGTGTTCAATTTACCAACATACAGAATAACACCCAGTGCTCATCCCGTCAAGTGCCCCCCTCAGTGCCCGTCACCCATTCACCCCCACCCCCCGCCCTCCTCCCCTTCCATCACCCCTAGTTCGTTTCCGAGTTAGGAGTCTTTATGTTCTATCTCCCTTTCTGATATTTCCCACACATTTCTTCTCCCTTCCCTTATATTCCCTTTCACTGTTATTTATATTCCCCAAATGAATGAGAACATACAATGTTTGTCCTTCTCCGATGGACTTACTTCACTCAGCATAATACCTTCCAGTTCCATCCACGTTGAAGCAAATGGTGGGTATTTGTCGTTTCTAATGGCTGAGGAATATTCCATTGTATACATAAACCACATCTTCTTTATCCATTCATCTTTCTTTTTTTTTTTTTTTTTTTTTTTAATTTTTATTTCTTTATGATAGTCACAGAGAGAGAGAGAGAGAGAGAGAGAGAGAGGCAGAGGGAGAAGCAGGCTCCATGCACTGGGAGCCCGACGTGGGATTCGATCCCGGGTCTCCAGGATCGCGCCCTGGGCCAAAGGCAGGCGCCAAACCGCTGCGTCACTCAGGGATCCCTCCATTCATCTTTCAATGGACACCAAGGGAGCTTTATTTTAAAAAGAAGAATGATAGCAGCTATCCTCATGAATATATTTTTCATGTATTTATGCATGGAGAACAAGAGACTTGGAGTGAGCTAGAATAGTATAGAGGACCTGGCCAGTAGAGAAGCCAGGGAGGGATGTGGGCAGCAGGGAATACATGAGCAAAGGTCCAGAGCATGGAAAGGGCAGGAGTGATGGAACCCTGGCTGGGGTAGGCCCCAGAGAGCTGCCATCTCTTCCTAGCCAGGGTCCAATTGGAGCTTCAGGATTTGATTTTGGGGTGATTCTCAAGAGAAAAAGTGCAAATCTTTTTTTTTTTAAGTGCAAATCTTATAGCAGCTGGTGACTCTGATATGTTCATTGAGAATGACTTTCGAGACCCCCCTTTACTCATTCATCAACTCTTCTGGAAATGTTAATTTCCTACTGCCTACTACATAACCAGCCCGTGTTGGGTGGTGCTGGGGACATTCTGGAGACAGCCCTGGCCCTGCCCTCAAATAGTAATGACTAGAGTGGGCAAGGCTGGGTGGGAGAGCCAAGGGATGTGGGACCCAAGAGGCCACCTGACCCAACAAGGGGGTCAGGGAGGGCTTCCTGGAGGAGGGGAAATCTGAGCCAGTACTAGAGTACATAGGAGTTATCCAGGCCAAGGGAAGGAAAATGGCATAAATGGCATACTAGGAGCACAAAGGCTGGGAAGTAGGAAAGAGAGGTGAGCTTAGAAAATTGAGTAGAAAAAAAGAAAGAAAATTGAGAAGAGTCCAATGGGACTGAGTTTTAAAGGTGGAGAGGAGAGAGAGCTGAGGCTGCAGGTAGCAGGGCTTCAAAGATTAAAATGAGAGATGCTTCCTCCCCAGGTCCTGGGAAGCCTCAGCAAAATTCTGAGCAGGGAAGGAACAGGGTCAAGTTCGAGCTTTCCACGGACTCCTCTGGCTTCTGCGTGGTGGGGAGGTTGGTGGGAGGAGAGACTGGGGCAGGAGAGCCAAGAAGAGGCTGTGGTGGAGACCAGAGGATGGAGAGGAGGGGGATGGGATGAAGACACATTCAGGAGGTGAAATGGTGGGAGGCAGGGGTGTGGAGGGAGGATGGCTCCTTCAGTCTCACCCTTTCTTGTTCCTCCAGAAGAGAAAGTGGATCCCACAGAGGCTGAGCCCATCGAGCCGGACCCCGTTCTCTCCCTGTCAGGAGGAGCTGCCATCAGCCTCCTCGTGGCTGGAAATGTAGGGGCGGCAATGCTGATCGGAGGAATAAGCTTCACCATCGTCCAGAGTCTAAAGTAGGTGCTGTCCTCATCCCTGTCCACTGCCTGATGTCCGCTCGGCCCCCATGAGCCACAGAGCTCACTCTGCAGCAAGACAGAAACCCAATCGGTAGCCTCCTCCCAAGAAGCTTTAGACTCAGGGAGGATGATATTGACCCCTGTGCACCCACCCAAGGTGGAACACCGGAGAACAGAGAGACAGAAAGGGATTCTGGAGCTCATCTGCCTCAGTTCAAATCCCAGCTCTGTTCCGTACCTGCAGTGAAGGCAGAGGCAAGTCATACCCCATCTGTGCCTCAGTTTGACCATATACAAAATGCCATCCTCAGGGGCTATCGTGAGGATGAAACAAGCTAGTATTTCTAAAGTGGCTACAGCTGTGCCTGGAATACGGTCAGCCCCATATTCTTCCCTTCTATACACATCTATCGAGTACCTACGCTGCTAGCACTGGGGAAAACCCTGGGAATAGCAGCAGAAAGTCCAGGCCTGCACAAACTTGCATTCTAGTCTGAGACACCAGCAATTCTGGTGGTGACCAAGTAAAATATAGAGAGCATGTTGGATAATGATGGGTGCTCAGTAGCAGAGTAAGGCTGGGAAGTAAGGCCAGGGTTGGGGAGGGACACAGTTTAACTAAGTCAGTGAAGGCCTCCCCGAGAAAGTGACATCTGAGCAAAGACACTGAGCAAAGGAGGGATGGATGTCAGTGGATGTCTGGCAGAAGGGCTTACCCCGCAGGGAAAACAGCCAGTGCAAAGGCCCTGAGGTAGGACTTCACCTGGCATGTTCAAGCAATAGCAAGGAGGCCAGCATGGCTGGAGTGGTGTGAGGAGTGGGAAGAGAAACAGGGCATGAGATATGAGATCAGAGAGGGAACGGAGATCTTGGGGGCCATATAAGGACTTGGCTTTTGTTCTAAGTGACATGAAAGCCATGGAGGGTTTAGAGTAGAGGAGGGATGGGATCTGACTTACACCTGACTTGCATCTCAATGCTAGATGTAGTAGCTATTATGGTAATACTATAATATCTTACCATGTACTGAGCACCTATTATCTGCTTGCTAAACATTATTCTATCTAATTTCCACAAGAGCTCAGCAGGTGGGGTTAGGGAGGTAGGGCGGTGGATAAGAAAAAGACCTTGTTTTTATCAAAGAGGAAACTAAGTCTCAGAGAGAAGTGAGTGGCCCCAGACCCCACAGCTGGAGAGGGATTCAAACCCAGAACCTGGCCTCATTCCTAGTTCTCACTCCTAACCTCTGCTCCCTTTTTTCCTGCCATAACAACACACAACTCTGTAGCCTGTGTACTGCAAGCTGACATGGTTTGCAAAGGCCTTGTGGATCAGCTGGGAGAGGATGGGGTCCGGTCTCCAGTCTGTGAGTCCTGTGTAGAACCTTCCAGGGGTGGGGGAGGGCCAGGCTGCTACGTGAATCCCCTACCTCATCATCACTGTAGCAGCTGCAACTTCCCAGGCCCTCAGTAAGTGCTGGGAGCCTTCAAGTCACAGCTACTCTGAAGGATGGGCACATTCTTGTCCTCATTTTCCAAGCGAGTAAACCAAAGCTCAGAGAAACTCACCTTCCCCCAGGACACGCAGCTGACAAATGGCTGACACTGAACCAAACCCAGATCCTAACCCAAAACCATGTTCTTGGAGGGGAAAGATGAGAAATCCAGTCCCTGCCTTCATGAGCAGGCAGGAAGGGTCACTTCCTGTCCTCCCACCATTTTGGCCAAGATGTATGATGACAGATGGATGCTGACGTCAGCCAGAAGGAACCAGCCTCAGGAAATGAGGTCATTAGGACAGGCGTGGCTGTCCTGACCCTCCCAGTGAGGAGGAGCAGTTCTTAGAAAAGAGGGGTGTGGGCTGAAGGGAAGCTCCACACACATCCACAACACCCACCAATGGCCAGGAGAGATCCCTGTTGTTTGTAGTTAAGGCCATGGGACTCTCTACCCTATCTGTAAAATAAGGATAATGGTAATAGGTACCTCAAAGGGAAAATGTGCAGATTACATGACATGGCGGGAATAAAGCACTGCAAATGGTGCCCAGCACATGGTAAACCTTCAATAAATGTCAGCCACATCTGTGATGATGATGATGATGATGATGACAATCTCTCTCTCTCTCTCTCTCTCTCTCTCTCTTTCTCTCATTATAGGGCTAGAAGACAAAGAATACGGATGTGCTGCTGAAGTGGGCACTTGTCTGTCAGCCTCAAAGTGATGCCAGGAAGGGCAGCAAGAGAATTCTGGGGCTGGGGTACAAGATGATGTTCCTGGGACCTCCTGATGAGACCTCCTCCCTCCTGATCTTTTGTCTGTGGGATGTTCTCATCTTGCTGAGAGTCCCAGAGACTGCTTTTCTCTCTCTCTCCCCAGCTGCCAGCATCCTACCTGGCCAGCTCCCCAAATCCCTGGAAACCACCCATACAAGCAGTCCGTATTTCATGAAATTCATGAACTGAAAGCAAAGGATACTCACTTAAGTGGTCCAATAAAAACAAAAGGATGGGGGCACCTGGGAGGCTCAGTGGTTGAGCATCTGCCTTTGGCTCAGGTCGTGATCCCAGGGTCCTGGGATTGAGTCCCACATTGGGCTCCCCGGGGGGAGCCTGCTTCTCCCTCTGCCTATGTCTCTGTGTCTCTCATGAATGAATAAATAAAATCTAAAAGGGGGTGGACAAATTTAATATAAATATCCAGGAAGAGGGATCCCTGGGTGGCGCAGCGGTTTGGCGCCTGCCTTTGGCCCAGGGCGCGATCCTGGAGACCCAGGATCGAGTCCCACGTCAGGCTCCTGGTGCATGGAGCCTGCTTCTCCCTCTGCCTGTGTCTCTGCCCCTCTCTCTCTCTCTCTGTGTGACTATCATAAATAAATAAAAATTAAAAAAAATCCAGGAAGATTTCTAAAAATCCAAGTGTGCATCAGTTAGAACTTGCTGTGTAACAAACTATCCCCCCATTTTAATGGCTTAAAAAGACAGCCATGGATTTAGCTTAGAATTCTGTGGGGTTATCTGTTTGGGCTGGTCTCAGCTGGGCCATTCTTCTCATCTCTCCTGGGCCCACTCATGCCCCTGTGATGAGCTGGCAGTTACCCAGGAGGTGTCTGGACTAGGACAGTTGTCTGGAACAAGTAACCTGTCCTCCACATCATCTATCATTCTGTAGCAGGCAGACCCAAGCTTGTTCATATGACAGAGGCAGGATTCCAGGAGTGAGAGCAGAGGGGCAATGCTTCTTGGGGCCAAGGTTAAGAATGGCACATCATTGTTACTGCCACATTCCGGCCAAAGCCAGCTACATAGCCATCCCAGATTTGAGGAGTCAGAAATGAACACCAACTCTTGATGGAGAGAAGAATCCGTGGCTATTTTTTCAAGTTCCCACCAAAAGCAAGAGTGCATGATCAGAAAGTAAGAATGCTCTGGAACCTCCTTCGCAGGCCCCAGCCCTCATCCCTTGTCATCTGGAACCTCCTTCGCAGGCCCCAGCCCTCATCCCTTGTCATCCTCTTCTCTGGGCACATGGGATTCACAGTTCTCTCTGTGTCTCTCTCCACAGATGAGTGCTCAGTGCTTCTCTATCCACGTGGGGAGAGACATGATCCCATCACTTCCAAGTCCACAGAATCCCTTCACCTTGTTCCTGAAACCCCCAGAGAAGGCATCTGATTGGCTCACTTGGGTCAAGTGTCAACTGTGGTCCCATTCCTGTGGCTGCAGTGGGAGCCAGAATGATTTGTACAAGCAGAGTTCAAGGGGCTCAGCCCTGTCTGTGGGGGCTCATTGCTCAGAAAGTGGGGGAGGTTTTGCCTTGTAAGCTGGGCAGACACCCCAAAATGTCTTCTGCACGTGCAACTTATTTTGGCTCCTTTTCAAAAAAGAAAAACAAACAAACAAACCTTGGATGTAGAGAAGTGAGGGAGGTGGTCACCACCCCCAGAAACCCACGGCCCATTTGTAAATAAGATTGACTACTTGATTTTGAGCTGTTGGAGAATCCTGGTAGATGGCAGGCCAAGGGGAAAGGAATTTGGATGAAGCCCCTGCATGGATGCATCTAACAGCAGAGGAGCATCAATGGTTTTGTGACCCACACAAAGCCACCTACCGTGTCATTATGATTAGCAGTAATGGGAGCAGACCTGAATTCAGATGTTGTCTGCTGAGGGCTGTCTGTGTGCCAGCTCCTACCCTCATGTATCATATTATCTTCACTCAACCTACTGAGGAAAAGAGAATCCATCCCCATTTTACTGGCAAAGGAGGGGAGACTCAGAGAGAGGGTATGCCACTTCCTCAGGGTCACATGGGTAGAACAAGGTGGAACTGTTCTCCAAACTGGAGAACTACCTGGCTCTGAAATCCCTGTTTCCAATCAGCCCACTTTCCTGTTGCTCTCTCCTTGGGGCCAGAGCCCCCTTCTCCTTTCATGAGGTCCTACCTCCTGTGTCAGCTATTGGTCATTATCCTTGTGTACCTAGGATAAAAGTGATGCTCAGAGAGGGCAAGTCACTCACCTGAGGTAACACAGGCATGCATGATGCCGACTCAAGTCTACTCAGTTCCAAAACCTGTGCTTTAGCCCAGTGCTGTCCAACAGAACTCTCTGTGGTGATGTACATGTGGCTATTGAACCCTTGCAATATGAATAGTGTAACTCAGTTTTTGTTTTTAATTCAATTTAATTTTAACTTATATTGCCACCTGTGGCTAGTGGCTATTGTATTGGACGGTGCACCTCTAACCCTTGTTGTTAAAAATAAATAAATCCCCCAGCAGCCATATGTGTAGATCACTGACTCTGGGGTCCTTGCCCTGGTCTGTCCAAAGGCTCAGATTTGCTTGGAAACCCCTAATATCTAACCAGTTCCTTTGTCACCTAGACATCCTGCTGTACCCCTCCACTCTTCCCTTTTTCCTCCACTGTTAGAGAAGCTAGCTATTTCCTCTTTGGGTGGCGACAGGAAGAAACTGGTTCTCACAGCTCCAAATCTGGCTGGGTCTCAACAGTGACACTGCAGCCACCGCCCTCACCAGTCAGCGTCTAGCTGTCCTCTGGCCAAGGCTGTAGCAAGGCTGTTCCCTTGCCCTTTGGAACAGCTGTGAATTTTTGTGATGTCCCTCCCTACCACTAAAAATAAACGAGGCAGAATTCCTCAAAGAGACCACCTGACCACCTCTGTTACAGATTCAGTCCCCTGGTTGAATGCTGCCATAGCATTGTTCTGCTTTATAGCATTTAACTATATCGTGTCATTAAATATTTATTGGTGTGAATATTTAATATTTATATCAACCATTAGATTATCAGCTCCACGATAGCAAGATCTGTATCTGTTACACAGTCTGTGCTCAATGCTACAGCATGCACACTGTGGAAATTGGAAAGCAGTACAAATCAAAGGTGTCGGGGGATCTCTTTTTTTTTTTTTTTTTTTTTTTTTGAAAGCCAATTATCAACACCCTCACTGAAAAACAGGTGCCTAGAGACTCCATGAAGCCATCCAACTAGCCCTATCTTAAATGCCTCTGGATTATTTGTACATGAAAGAAGAAACACACCTCTTTCTTACTTATGCCACTGTTTTAATTTCATCGTTCCTTACAGCCAGTCTAATACCAATGGATACATCTAACCCTAAGATTTAAACCATAAAGTCAAAGATTTAAATGACACTTGGCAAAACAGGTAGGTGCAGAGGAATTAGGCCACAGTGAAAATGTGAGCCAAGAACAAAATCATATCCCAACATCCCCCCAGGGGTGTGAAAAGTGCTGTCAAAAGTAGAATATACACAGGCGCCTGGATGGCTCAGTGGTTGGGTGTCTGCCTTCAGCCCAGGGTGTGATCCTGGGGTCCTAGGATCAAGTGCCCCATTGGGCTCCCCGCAGGGAGCCTGCTTCTCTCTCTGCCTATGTCTCTGCCTCTCTCTCTCTCTGTGTCTCTCATGAATAAATAAATAAAATCTTTAAAAAAAAAGGTAGAAGATGCAGGATTAGAAAATTGAGAATCTCGTACTTGTTCTTCTTATTCTGTGACTGGACAGACACAAAGTCACACACTTTGTGTTCAGGCATTCCATACATCCCAGGCAACCATATCTGTTAGGTGCTTGAAGGCCACAGGCAGAATCCAAGAAGGAAGAAGTAGGAGAAAGGAGATAGAATTTCTAACTTCTGGCCATAATTCCTCCCCATTTTCCTTTTTTAAAAGATTTTATTTATTTATTCATAAGAGAATAAATGGGCTCCTGCAGGGAGCCTGATGAGAACTCAATCCCAGGACCCTGGGGATCATGACCTGAGCCCAAGGCAGACGCTCAACCACTGAGCCACCCAGGCATCCCAATTCCTCTCCATTTTTGCATCCATTTTGCCAGGGTGCATTTCTCTTCACTACTATTTTTTTCTCTTCACTACTTTTTTTTTCTTCACTACTATTTTTGATAGATTGGCAGTAGCTACTCTAAGTGGTGTACTGAGAGTTCTGGGAACCCACACACACTCACCAGGAAGGAGCTCCTGTATAGAGTAAAAGCTCAATGTTTCGGGAAGCCTGGAATAGAGTGTTGATGGCAGCCCCATATTTGCCTCCCTTGCTTATCAGCAATGAGTCAGACTCTCTCATTCCTAAGAGATGAAAAGAACCTCTGGTTCAAGACCTGCCCAAAATATACTGTGATCCACAATTAGAGAGGCACAGCAAGATTCCTAGGCTAATTCAACGTCTGGTTCATTCACCCAACAAATATTTACCAAGCACCTTCTGTGTGGCTAGGTGCTAGACACATGGCCCAGAATAAGACAGACATGCCCTCAGAACTCTGTACTCACAGAGTTCACAGATTCCATCTCCAAAATTCAAAACTCCAGCCTATTCTTTTCCCAAGTCCTCAGCCCTCCCTGCTTCCTGCCACTACCACCCCATCTCTTCCTTATTGGAACACACACAAACTCTCTTCCTCAAGCTTTCAAGCTTGCAGGCTTGTTCTCTCTCTCTCTCTCCTCTCTCTCTCTCTCTCATACACACACACACACACACACACACACACACAACTTCATAAGAAGTTTCTTATGAATTCCAGTATTGACAGAAAACACAACAATGAGCTAAGGTGGAAAGATGACTAATAGATAACAATCAGATCAAATAATTGCTAAAGCCATTCATTCATTCATTCATTCACTTATTCATTCATTTATTCAACATGCCTTCCTCCAGCCCCTGGTCAATGTAGAGCCCTGTACTGGTCAGTACTGGGGACACAGGACTGACCACAGCAGCTGCAGCCCTGCCCCCACCCCCGGGGCTCACTGTCCAATAGGGGAGAGAGAACCATCTCCAGCAGTGACAACCCAGAGTAGTTCATGCTGGGATGTGGGAGCTCAAAAGGAACTTCTGATCCACCCTGGGAGTCCAAGAGGGCTTCCTGAGGAAGGGGTCATCTGTACTGAAGAATACACTAAGATGATTAACAAGAACAACCATGTCCCTAGAAGGTGATATTTATGCTAATGGACTTTAATGTATCCTCTCTGTTTATTAATCCAAACCCTAGAAAGTGGGTGCTATTATTAGTCCCATGTTGGAAATGAGGAAGCTGGGGTGCCTGGGTGGCTCAGTCAGTTAAGTGTGCACCTCTTGATTTTGGTTCAGGGCAGGATCTCAGGGCCATGGGATCTGTCCCTGCGTCTGGGGCTCTAAGCTCAACGGGGAGTCAGCTTGAAATTCTCTCCCTCTTCCTATACCCCTCCCTTGCTTGCACTTCTCTCTCTCTCTCTCTCTCTCTTTCAAATAAATAAATAAATAAATAAATAAATAAATAAATAAATCTTTAAAAAATAGAAATGAGGAAATTGAATTCTCACTACCCTGGACCCTGCCCCCATGGAACTTACTACAGCTTAGGGGACTTAGGAACACCAGAAGAGGGATTCCCCAGCATGGGAAACCAGGAAGGCTTCTGGGAAGAGGCAAGGGCTCAGTAGTGAACTGAGTAGTAACCATTGCCGGGTGGAGAACAGAGGAAATGTGTCCCAGCCTGGAGATGAGCAAACACGATTCATTCAGAGGGACTGCAAGGGCTTTGGCCTGGCTGACTTATAAAGCAGAAGAGGAAGTGACATCAAGCTGTCATCAGTGGCCAGGTCATGTAGGAGCTACAATGTGGCCTTTGTCCTTCACACTGCAGAGACCTATCTGTTAGAGGGTATGGTTCTGATTAGTTACCAGTGATAGAAGTCGGCTGGGGAGAGCAGGCTTCGTTTCCCTCCTTGGGTTGTGAAAGGCTTGTGGGATTTGGAAGGGAGGAAAGACAGAATGACCATCCACCATCGGGAGGTACCACTACAACCCTGCATGCCCGTGGGTGTGGGGGTGGGAGCTCAGTGGATGTGGGGGTGGGAGCTGGCAGGAGATGACGGAGAGGAAATGCCCACTCTGGGTAGCCAGTCAGTTCTTGGGCAAGCACAGGCAGGTGGTGGTGGTAGTTTGGGAGTTTCTTTCCATCTTTTTCCTGCCTAGCCTCAGGGTATAGAAGATGAAAATTGTGCCCTAGGGCACCAATAATAGATTCTGCCATTTGTGAAGCACCTAAACCAATGACTTTTTTTAACCGTATGACTTCCTTTCAAATAACTTATTGAACCATTACCATATGGTTTTTTTGATCCCCTATTTTATGGATAAGAAAAAGGAGGCAAGAGCAATGATCCAGGTGGTTTAGGATCACCAGCTATTAATTGGTGAGACCAGAATTTGAACCAAAAGAGTAACGTTCCAAACCACTGCTCCCTCCTCTCCTTCTCCCTCTCCCTGCTCTGTCTCCTCCACCCATCTCTCTCCCCTGCCACTCTTTCTTCCTCCTTCCCCTCTACCCAGCCTCCAGGTTTCTACATCAGACCTTTGGGACCAAGCTCCACATCTGAAATTTTAGAAGCTCCAGCTTACTGCTATGAGGGCCTCTAGGTAATAACACGGCACTGCCATCATCTACCTTGCTGGCAAGAGTGCTTCTCCCAAAACACACATGCCCCGGCCCTTGGACCCAGCCAATCAGCTTCTAGGAACGCATGGAACTGATTCCGTCACACACCAAGGAAACAGTGTGGACGTGGTTACTCCACGTCCTGCAAGGACAAAGCATTAGAACATTGGAAATACCCAAAAGGCCCGTGCCCTGAGAGTAGGTTCAAAACTGATGATGTGTTCATGCACAGGAAGACTTTGACAAAAGGAGAGTGGTTGCAAGGAGCCAGACCACCTTCAGGGCTCAGAGATGGGGAAAGATCGCGGGTGGGGCTGTAGAACATCTTGTCTCAACCTACCCATTCCAACTGGCACCACTCACTCTCCCCCATCACATCCTCAATGAGGCCCATCCAGACCTGAAATAAGACATTTGCTTTAATTCAGTGATTTTGACACCATGGTGCTTTTGGCCTTCCCAAGTATTTATTGACTTAACTTTTTTGGGGGGTGGGGGGAGGTGGCCAGGAATACCAGCTATGGAAGGCCCTCTCCTACCCACTGACCCTCCCCTCACCTTAGCCCCATCCCTGAGACCCTCACTTTTCTAGACCCCATCTCTGGCTCCATCCTTAACCTTCACCCCATCCCTGACCCTCAGCTCTCCCTTGACCCCCCTCCCCCATTGACCCACTGAAGAGAAGCTTCAGTGGCTAAGGACTGGTATCATTCCTTTATGTGACATTGTTTAGGACCAGGGTTCAGATGGCTTGTTTTCAGACAGAGGCTCCATTCTTGTCAAAGAGGAGTCAGATGTCCAGTGGGGAAGAGGTAGAGTATGTGGTGAGGTGGGCCCCAAATCCGAAGCTCAAACACCAGCGGAGGAGGGGGTAGCCTCTCCCATCCAGAGCTCTGAGAGGAGGCTCTCCATGTTCAGTATCTGGGGAGCCCTGGAGGAAGGGGAACCCCAAAGGGTGACAGCATGGTCCAGAGGAGGAATGTAGAAGCAGCCACAGGTTCCGGATTTAGAGATAACTCAGCACCTCAGAACAAGAGTGCCAAAAAATTCAGAGATTTCCCCAATCAAGAAATGGGCAGAAGACATGAACATTTATCGAAAGATGATATACAAATGGCCAACAGACACATGAAAAAATGTTTCACATCACTTGGCATCAGAGAAATACAAACCAAAACTACAATGAGATACCACCTCACACCAGTAAGAATGGCAAAATTAACAAGTTCAGGAAATGACAATTGTTGGTAAGGATACAGAGAAAGGGGAACCCTCTCACACTGTTGCTGGGAATGCAGGCCACTCTGGAAAACAGTAAGGAGGTTCCTCAAGAAGTTGAAAATAGAGCTACCCTACAACCTAGCAATTGCACTACTGGGTATTTACCCCAAAGATACAAATGTAGTGATCCAAAGGGGCACCTGCACTCCAATGTTTATAGCAGCAATGTCCACAATAGCCAGACTATAGAAAGTCCAGACGTCCATCGACAGATGAATGGATAAAGAAGATGTGATAAATATATATATATATTTGCATATATTTTATATATATAATGGAATACTACTCAGCCATCAAAATATGAAATCTTGTCATTTGCAATGACATGGATGGAACTAGAGGATTTTTTAAAATTTTATTTATTAATGAGAGAGACAGAGAAGCAGAGACACAGGCAGAGGGAGGGGCAGGCTGGGCTCCCACATGCAGGGAGCCCAATGTGGGACTCAATCCCAGGACCCTGGGATCACGCCCTAAGCTGAAGGCAGATGCTCAACCACTGAGCCACCCAGGTGTCTCGGAACTGGAGGATATTATGCTAGGCGAAAGAAGTCAGAGAAAGACAACTATCATACGATCTCACTCATACGTGGAATTTAAGAAACAAAACAGAGGGTCATAGAGGAAGAGAGGAAAAAAATAAAATGAAATCAGAGAGGGAGACAAACCATAAGAGACTCTAAATCATAGGAAACAAACTGAAGGCTGCTCACTCAGCCCCCAGTGGGGGGAGGGATGAGGTACCTGGGTGATGGACATTAAGGAGGGAGCATGATACAAGGAGCACTGGGTGTTATATAAGACTGATGAATCACTGACCTCTACCTCTGAAACCCATAATATATTATATGGTGATTAATTGAATTTAAATAAAATAAGATTTACATTTAAAAAAAAGAAGAAGAGGGG
This sequence comes from Canis lupus baileyi, assembly GCF_048164855.1. Lineage (NCBI taxonomy): Eukaryota > Metazoa > Chordata > Mammalia > Carnivora > Canidae > Canis > Canis lupus. Next base: position 111,186,758 of record NC_132838.1, on the reverse strand, counting down.
ATCCCTGAGTGGCTCAGTGGTTTAGTGCCTGCCTTTGGCCCAGGGCATGATCCTCCATGGAGGCTCCCTGCATGGAGCCTGCTTCTTCTCCCTCTGCCTGTGTCTCTGCCTCTCTCATTCCGTGTCTCTCATGAATAAATAAATAAATAAAATCTTTAAAAGAAGAAGAAAAAGGGAGGAGGAGGAGGAGGAGGAGGAGGAGGAAAAGGAGAAAATTCAGAGATTTCACAGAGACCAGCCTCCATGTTTCCATTCAGAAATTTACCTGCACCCAGGACAAGAGACATCAGGCATCAGAGCCACCCACCCACAGCCACACACCATGAGCGGGCACTAGGTCCAAGTCAAAGACATCAGCAAGAGACAAAAAACCCACAAAACTGGTCAAAACCTAAAAAGGGAATTGTCTAGAAAGATATAGGGATGTCACAGAACAAGGGTCAGAGCTGCTAGGGGGCCTGGTGGGGACCATAGCCAGGATGGGCAGAGCTGGGGACCAGGGAGTCTCCCAAGCTCTGTGTCTGAGTACATGGCTCTCTGAGTCTCTCTGTCACCTCTTAATTCTCTCTCATCTGGCTGTCTGTCCTTGTGTCTGCCTCTCCTCTCTTTTGGTCTCTCATCTTGTGTCTCTTTTTTCATATCTGTTTCTCTCTTTCTTGCTCCCTATCTCCCAGTCACTGTCTCTGAAAGGTGTCTCTATTCCTCTCATCTGTCTCTATCATGCTCTCTCTCTCTCTCTCTCTCTCTCTCTCAATCTCTCATCCTCTCATCCTTCTCCCTGTTGTATGTTGCTCTCTGACCATCATCGCCACCAGACAGGGTTGTGTTCTCTGTATTAATTAACCTGTTAACATCTGTTTCCTTCCAGCAAAAGGCGGGCTTTACAAAGGCGAAGATTTGTGTCTGTATTATTTTCTGCTGCCTCCCCGTGCCAGGAATAGTACCTGATTCAATGAATTTATGTCAAACTAAGAATGGGTGGAACATCATTCTCACCGACAGGATTATTCAATAACCGTGAACACATTGATACTAGTTGTTATTGTTATAGCTGTTGTCTATTGAGTAATACAGGAATTGGGCTAAACAGTGGCTTGTTTAAGCCTCATAAACCCTCCTGTGAAGCGAGCACTGTTATCATGCCCGTTTTTCAGGTAAGGAGGGCAAGGAGGAGCAGCTTGCCCAATATAAGCCCAGGCCTTGTCTGCCTCCAAAGTCCAGAGAGTTTCTGCCTGGTGGTTGAGAACGTGGGATCTGTCTGGATTGTAGGTCGGAATGTCTGCTCCCGCACTTAGCCAACTTGACCTTTAAAAAGTGAAGTAAGTCAGTCAGAGAAACACAAATATGAAACCATTTCACTTAGGTGGAATTTAAGAAACAGAATACAGAGGGAGAGGGGGGGACAGGTTGTTAAATAGAGAGAAGGAGGGGGAAGAGGGGGAACCAGGCTAGGGGCCTTAGGAGTACACTTGTTGGGCACCTGGGTGGCTCAGTGGTTGAGCGTCTGCCTTGGCTCGGGTCGTCATCCTGAGGTCCTGAGATTCAGTCCCCCATGGGGGCTTCCCCGCAGGGAGGCTGCTTCTCCCTTTACTTCTGTCTCTGCCTCTCTCATGAAAAAATAGAATCTTAAAAAAAAAAAAAAAAAATTGGGACGCCTGCGTGGCTCAGTGATTGAGCATCTGTCTTCGGCTCAGGCCGCGATCTCGGGGCGCGGCATCGAGTCCCGCATCGGGCTCCTTGCGGGGAGCTGCTTCTCTCTCTGTCTCTGCCTCTGTCTCTGTCTCTCACGAATAAATCAATAAAATCTTAAAAAAAAAAATAGCAGTTAAAAAAAAGTATACTTGTTGCGGTGAGCTCGGAGAAAGGTACAGAAGTGCTGGATCACTCTACTGGAAGCCAGGAATTAATACAACACTCTGTTAGGGACACTGCAACAAAAAAGGACAAGAGCACCGGGCGGGACGCCCAGCGCCCTGACGCGGCGGCTCCGGCCCCAGCCGGCTTGCGGCCTCTTCTGCGCAGGCGCGCACGGGCAGCCCCGCCCCGCCCCGCCCCGCCCCGCCCCTACTCAGCCGGCGCCGGAGAGCCGGGGTGCGGGTCGGTGGGAGCTTTTCCAGCGCCCGCGGGGATCCGGTGCTACTAGGCTGCCGGTTCTCTGGGCAGTGGCTGGGCGTCCGCGGCGGCCGGGGAGGGAGCGCGAACCCCGAGATCCGGGGAAGAGGCTGTGCGGAGGGGCACCCGGAGGAACCCAGTTATGTGGCCGCCGCCGCTGTGGCTGCTGCCGCTGCTGCCGCTGCTGCTCTGGGCACCCACGGAAGCCGGTGAGTCACCCCCGGGCGGGCCAGCGGCCGCTGGGCCCCCTCTCCCTCTCCACCAGCCTCCACCAGCAGATGCTCGGCCTCCCCGCGCCCCGGGCTGCGGAAACCGGCGGGCCCTCGGGCTCCCAGAAAGCGAGTTCGCTGCCATGGGTCCTGGAAAATTACTGCGGAGGGTGACTCACGGGCCGCCACCTCAAGTCCTGTGACTGCTCACCGGTTCTTCCCCCCACCAGATGCCAAACCCTGGCCCGCTGATCCCCACAGAGAATGCTTGATGGGGGAGGGGGGATAAGAGCGCGGTGGCACATAACCCTTTCCCCCTTCTGACCCCAAGAGGATGGCTCTAAGAGCATGGCCATTCATTCATTCATTCATTCATGCACGTCTGCATGCATTCAGCGCTTACTATGTGTCTGTCAGTGTTCCAGGTCCTTGGGGATACAGCTCTGAACTCCAGCGGGCCCTGGTTTCAAAACAGCTTTTGGCACTTTTAAAAAAGATTTTATTTATTTATTCATGAGAGGCACAGAGAAATAGGCAGAGGGAGAAGCAGGCTCCCTGCCGGGAGCCAGATGAGGAACTTGAGCCCAGGGATCGTGCCCTGAGCTGAAGGCAGACGCTCAACCCCTGAGCCACCCAGGCATCCCAATTTTGGCATTTAATGCCTGTGAGAGCTCAGGAGAGTTTCCTAAGCTCTCTGTTTCCACAAAATGTGTTGGGGATTGGGGTGGCTGGGAGGGGTTGGGGGGCAGACACTTTTTATGACTATGTCTTGGGAGGATGCTGAGCAAAGTTGGATGCACTTGGTAGCATAGTGATATTGATAATTCGTATGAACAGTTTATTTTTTATTTTTTCTTATTTTTTTATTTTTTTTGGTATGAACAGTTTTAATACTGAATGTAGACTCGGTCCCTTATCTCACCAAAAAGGTGACTCCCAGAACACCGGGCACAGCTCCAGAAAAGAGGAACCCACAGTTTGAGGCGTTCACAGAGGGCCACTAACCCAAACCTCTTAAGGAGATTTCCAATATGGGTCCCACTGTGACCTCCATTTACAGATGAGGAGATTGAGGCATGGAGAGGGGAAGTAACTTGCTCAAGGCACCAGCAAGAAGTAGCAGGTCCAATGAGTAAACGAAAAATAGTGGACAGGGCTCCCTTGACCAGGACAGAAGAGCCTGGTGCCCAGGATCCTAGGTGCAGGGTAGATCAGGCCCGGGGTTGGCCCTAGGCTATGCTACTCCTCCATTAGCCTAGGCAAGTGGCTTAACCCTCAGAGGTGCACCTCACCTCTCTGTCCAGTAGGAATGAAAAAACTAGTGCACATCTCATGGGGCCATGGAGAGGGTTGCAGGAGGCCACGTGTCAGAAAGCAGCTCAGTGTCTGGCACAGATAGGCACCAAAGTGTGGTTATTAGACTTCACTCAATGTCATCTTAATGGCACCTTGGCAAGGAGGAGACTTGCTGTTTGGTGAAGGAAAGTACCGGAGAAGGAGACCCATGTGCCCAGAGCCATGCAGCTCAGCAGTGGCAGAGCTGGCGTTCAAACCCATGTTAGCATGCTCACCACTCCACAATTGCTTGTGTCCAAACCATGCCCTCCTCCACCCAGCACGCTCTAAGCACCCCTGTCCATCACCTCCCAGCTTCTTCTTCCTCATAACACAATAATTATAACATTCACCTTGATAGAGCCATTGGGACATGCTAATCCCTCCACGTAGATTTCACTGTCTCCTCCACTCAACAACCCTATGATGCTATAACCATCCCCCAATTTACAGATGATAAAACTAGACTCAGAGGAGTGAAACCACCTGCACACAGACCCACAGTTGCTGAGTAGCAGTACCGGGGTTCAAAGAACTTAACTCCTTCCCACTGTCTCCATTATCTTTATTATTAAAAATAAGAATGTATAGCACCGTGTTTATTCATAGCAATAAAAGCCAAGACATAGTGAAGACCTACTATGAGCTGAGGCTGAAAGATTTTAATAGGGAGCCTGGTGGGTTAAAGGTCAGGACTGCCAAGTGTAGACTGCAGGGTTCAAATCCCACTTCTGCCATTTACCCTCTCTGTGACGTGGAGCAAACGACTCTCTGCCTTGGTTTCCCCATCTATAAAGTGGGGCTGACAGTAGTGCTTGCCTCAAAGAGCTGTTTAAGGACAAAATGCTAAGAGATGTGTGAAGCACTCAGAACAGCCCCTGACCTGTGTAAAGCAACCTGTGCTAACTGTTATTAGTCCCACATTACAAGCTGGGAAAGAATCAGAGAGGTTAAATAACCTGCCTGAAGCCTCACAACAGAGATTGGAAGGGATCCAAAATCCTTGGGTTATAATCGCCTCCCTTCTTGTGCCAGGATCCCCTATAAACCTCCCAATCAGGGTCCATGCATAGTAATACTAATACTAATATTACCATATTTCATAGATTCTAAGATTTAAAGTTTCTGCCTCCTTTTTCCTACCCCTCTATCGGACATCCTGTAAATGACAGCATCCCAGTGACACTGATAACACTGAGCCGATGAAAACGTTCTGGAACTAGATAGTAGTAATAGTTACATACATGACTCATTGCCACAGAATTGGGCACCTTAAAATGGTTTAAATGGCAGATTTAAGTTTTTAACCACAATATGGACCACAATTTAAAGCATCGATGATGCTGAGATTGGAGAAATACGGTAATAACAGCACAGCGAAGCTGTGGGGATGGTTGCAGACCCGGGTAGGGGCTGGGATGGTGGGGGTGCCAGTGGGCGGTGCCCCTCGGCATCCAGACCTCCAACGCCAGGTCTGACTCTGCCCTGTGTTTCCCTGCAGGGCCCGTGACAGTGGGTGTGCTGGCGCCGGCGCAGGTACATGGCCTCCTGGGCAACACTGCAGAGTTGTCCTGCCAACTGCCGCCACTGGAGCATGGGGTGCACGTGACACAGGTGACCTGGACCCGGCGGGATGCGGCAGGAGAGGACTTCAATGTGGCGGTCTTCCACCCCACGCAGGGCCCCAGCTTCCCGGAGCCTGGGCGGTTGGAGTTTGTGGCCGCCAGGCCCGGTGAGGAGCTGCGGGACGGGTCACTGGCCCTGCGGGGACTGCGCGCAGATGATGAAGCCAACTACACCTGCCGCTTTGCCATGTTCCCCGAGGGCAGCAGGAGTGCCCATACCTGGCTCCGGGTGTTGGGTGAGCAGAGGAGCACGGATTAAAGGGGGGGGTAGGGGCTGGGGGGAGGAGGTGCAGGGATGGAGGGGCAGATTCTGTGGGGACAAAAGGAGGAGATGAGGCAGTGATGGGAGGGCCAGAGTGGGGGCGGGGGGGGGGGGTATGCAGGGAGGGAAGTCAGAGAGGGAAGGGGCTGGAGGCTAGGAGGAAAGTTGGGATCCTGGAGTGTAAGATCTTAAAAGCTCTTGCAGGCTGAGGGCAGAGCATGGAGGAGGGTGGGTAGGAATGGGGAACAGGGGAAGTCAGGGGGAGTCCCGGCAGGGGCCTGAGAAGCAGGGAGGCCAGGGCTTGCTTCCCAGTTGGGTACTACTAGCTGGGCAAGTGCTTTCTTTAAAAAAACAAACGTATTTTTAAATTTATTTATTCATGAGAGACACAGAGAGAGAGGCAGAGGCACACACAAGGGAGGAACAGGTTCTCCACAGGGAGCCCAATAGGGGACTTGATCCCAAGACCCCAGGATCATGCCCTGAGCATGAAGACACTCAACCACTGAGGCACCCAGGCATCTCTTAGCAAGTGCTTTCATCTCAGATTCCCCCTTTCCTCGCCTGTAGAATATGCTTAGTGACGAGAGTGCTGCCCTCACAAAGCTCTCCTGAGAGTCTCAGGAGTTTATCCAGCTGAACCTTAGAACAGAGGCCAGCTGTGGGCTCCTGATGGCTGTCAACCACTGTTTCTATCTTTGTTTGTTTTTTTCTTAAAGATTTTATTTATTTATTCATGAGAGAGACAGAGAGAGAGGGGCAGAGACACTGGCAGAGGGAGAAGCAGGCTCCATGCAGGGAGCCCGCTGTGGGACTCGATCCCAAGACTCCAGGATCACGCCCTGGGCCAAAGGCAGGCACCAAACCATAGGATCAGAACAGCCACCCTGGGATCCCCCTGTTTCTCCCTTTGATAAGGAATTTGAATTATACCAACCAGAAGGAGAGTGACTCTGACACCGGTAGTGGAGGCTTTCCCCAGCGGGGCCCAGACACCCCCAGGCATTGTAGAAGACTCGTGGTTCATTTTCCTGAGCACTAGGAAGAATAATACAGAATATTTCCTCTTTGAAATTGAGTAGGAAGTCTCTATGCCTCCGTGAAATGGAGATCACTACGAGGATCACAGTGAAAGCTGACATGTACTTAGCGTTTAGTGGCCAGGAACTGATCCAGACCTTACAAGAGTGACTCCTGCACAATCAAGTGCTTGGAACCAGGGCCGAGCACACAGCACCCAACCATGGGTGGTGCTTGTCATTTCAGCAAACCTGGGACTTCAGGTCTTACAGTTCGGGATGAGGGTAAAACAGAACCAGTGAGCGGCCCTGGGCCCCGTTCCCGGCTTCTAGCAGCTGCGTCACTGGCGCCCTGGGGCTGGATTCAAGGACACCACCACCACCATGCTGCCTTTCCTGTTAGCAGGGGCCTTTGCTGAGGACGAAGCTGGGGGAAGTGCTCCACACTGTGGGTTAAAGCTCTTTTGGTGGATCTGGGTGGCACACTTCGCACTCAAATTGCAGCTGTGTGAGGCGCAGAGGAAGCTCATAAAAGGTTATATGGTTAACTTCTGTCATGGTTAGGTGTGTGACCAATACAACCAGAGAGAACAAGCAAGACCTATTGGAAAGATTGAAAAATTTGGTGTTTGAGATCTCTGAAGATGAAATATTCACTTCTCTGATTACAGCCAGAAATTTAGTAGAGCAGGGGGGCGCCTGGGTGGCTCAGTTAGTAGAGTGTCCGACTCTTGATTTCGGCTCAGGTCATGATCTCAGGGTCATGAGATCAAACCCCATGTCGGGCTGCACGCTGGGCATGGAATCTGCTTGGGGTTCTCTCTCTTCCTCTCCCTCTGCCCCACCCCCTACCCTCAGAACAAGCCCTCACTCACTCTCTGTCTCTCTAAAAAAAATAAAATTTCGTAGAGCAGAAACAGGTTGGACATATCCTACTAAGAGATGATCAGCCCCTACCTGATTTCAGAGAAATATGAACAAGTGATCCTAATGCTGTGGTCATAGGCTTGGCACCAGAACACTTTCATTATCAAATTCTGAATTGGGTGTCCTGGTTACTCCCGGATGGGGTGCCGTTCCTGATGGCTTTAGAGTAGGCCACAGACACCGAGGCCACTGTAGTGGGAAAACCAGAGAAAATGTCCTTTGTGGAGGCATTGCAGGGTGCTGGCCATGAATCTGAGGAGGCCATGATGATAGAAGATTGCGGGGATGATGTTGGTGGGGCTCAGAATGTCGGCACACTGGGTGTCTTAATAACAACTGGGAAGTAGCAAGCAGCAGATGAAGAAAAATACTAATCAGTCTCCTCAGCTTTGTGAGAGCTTCCCTTGGGCTGTAGGCCACATTCTGCAGAGTCTATCATGACCCCTTATGTGAATCAGAAGCAACTGGAAACACAGCTTCTCGTGTGTAGAATTAATCCCTCCCTAAATCCATGCCAGCACAGATAGATGCAGACCAACCCTCCTCTACTGTACATCAATTAGAAAGAAAGGTGTTGCATTGCAGCCAGCCCCTAAGCCTTGCTTATGTCTTTTGTTCTGTTTTGTAAAAGATGATGAGACTCAAAGAAAGTGTGAAAGCTAAGATTTTAGGCCATTCCTTTTAAAATAGTCCTCAGGTTAGGCAGGGCTGGGAGGGAGGTTCCATAAGGAGTCGTGTTCTCGGCCATCTCCTCACTGGTACTTTGGGAGGGGGCGGTGTTCGGATTGTGAATAAACTTGCATGGCATTTTGTAAATGAGAAGATAATGTGTTGAAAAGCGTATTTGGCTGTAGTTGTATTTTTATTTTTATTTTTGGCTGTAGTTTTAATATTGGGTTCAGCTGTGAAATCTATCAGACGTGCCCGTGGGGCACCTGGGGGGCTCAGCCGGTGGAGTGTCTGCCTCCCGGCTCAGGTCATGATGCCAGGGTCCTGGGATCAAGCCCCACATCAGGTTCCTTGCTTGGCAGAGAGCCTGCTTCTTTCTCTCCCTCTGCCTGGCACTCCCCCTGCTTGTGCACTCTCTCTCTCTCTCTCTCTCTGTCAAATAAATAAATAAAATCTTAAAAAAAAAAAAAAAAGAGGAAGAAGTGCTAAGTGGAATACAAGTCAGGAAAAGCAAAACAAATTGTCGTTCAGCCCAAGTGATCGAGTGAATTTGCTTTCACAGATGTAGAAAACTAGATTATCTACTAGATCAGTCCCAGCACAGTGACTTCTTTTTCTCTGCGTTAGCCAGAGATGACTAATTTAAACTTCGAACTTGATTTTAATTTAAAATTTCCTTTAATAACCTGTTCGTTACAGATGCCTATTGCATACTGTTGTCAGTTTTATTTTGGAAAGTTATGTAACATTAAAAGTACCAGTATTTTACCAAAAAGAAAACACACACACACACACCAAAAAACCCACAACCATGAGTCATATTTAAGAGAAATCTCCAGGGGGATCCCTGGGTGGCTCAGCGGTTTAGCGCCACCTTTGGCCCAGGGCGTGATCCTGGAGTCCTGGGATCAAGTCCCACATAGGGCTCCCTGCGTGGAGCCTGCTTCTTCCTCTGCCTTTGTCTCTGCCTCTCTCTCTCTCTCTCTCATGAATAAATAAAATCTTAAAAAAATAAGAGAAATCTCCAACCCATAATAATGCAACAATAACAAGCAATAATGAGGAAGGAAACAAGTGGAGCTCCAGGTTTGGGAATCACCAGAATAATGATGAAGGGTTTAGAGTCAGACCTCACATAAAAGCCCAGCTCTGTCCCATAGAACTGTGTGACCTTAAGCCTGTCTTCCCTTCTCAACCTGCAGAGCACTGCTCAGCCCTCCTCTCCTCCATGAAGCCCTCCTTCACTCCACCAACACCGCGGCACCCCTTCTGGGATTCCCCCACCCCAGCCTTGCCCACTGCGGGTTGCCACACTCTCTCGGGAAATCTGTCTTCCTCTTTGACGGTGTAGCCCCTGAAGGCAGGGCTGGGTCCTATCATCACCCGTGATACAGCCAGGCAGTGTATTCAATTCCTAATAATAATAGTGTTTCCTGAGCACTTATGGTGCCAAGTACCATTTTATATTCTCATTGCCTATGATCCTGTCATTATCTCCCGTGGACAGATGAAGAAGCACATGTGCCCACAGCCACCCAGCGGCTCAGGGACAGAGCTGGGATTTGAACCTGGCCCGCCTGTACTCTCAGCTAGCTGCCCCTCTCCCCCAAGCCTCCAACCCCTGCTGCTGTGATGTTTGTAGAAAGACCGCAGGCGAGGACTGACCGGTCCCTTTCCCTCCTGTCCGCAGCCCAGCCCGAGAACAAGGCTGAGTCCGAGGAGGTCCTGTTCAGCCCGCTCAGCCCAGAGCCTGTGCCCGTGGCCCGCTGCGTCTCCAGTGAGGGTCGCCCACCCGCCCGCATCTCCTGGCCACACCTGGACGGCCAGGCCAATGAGAGCCAGGTGCCTGGACACCTGCCTGGCACGTTCACCGTCATCAGCCTCTTAACCTTGATCCCCTCGAGCAAGGTGGACGGCAAGAATGTCACCTGCAGAGTGGAACATGAGAGCTTGAAGAAGCCCGTCCTGCTGCCCGTGACTCTCGCTGTGCCTTGTGAGTGTGCCCAAACGTGAGCAAGCACAAGGACCGCTACATTGTCTACACGGGGCCCCCTGGGCCACAAACAACACTATCCTTCATGGTCTGTACCAGCTTCTTAGGCGACAGTCCACGCTGCACCCTGGTTTGTCTACCCTGGCTCTCCTGGTCACTGTCTACACTGACACCCCACAGTCTCTCCCAACTCCCTTGAACCCGGCCTATGCACACTGCCTCCACCTGCTTCCCTAGGCAACTGTCTACACTGACCTTGCCTGCATTGCTACACTGTTTACTGCACTGTCTACCCCAACTCCCTTGTCCATTTTCTACACTGCCTACCATTGTCTACACTGGGTTTCTGAATATTCCCTCCTGGGCAGCTGCTACACTGATTCCCTCAGGTACTGTCTTCCTTGGACACCTGCAACATTGCCACTGGGTCTGAGGGAAGAGGGATCAACACTGGCCCCTCCCCATTAAAAAAAAAAAAAAAAAACAACACTCTGTCTCATTGGCCTTGCCCATGAGGACTTTGAAAAGTCCTCCCTGTCGATCACATTTGGGATGGATAAGCAGCAGCTGAAGCAGAGCCATCCAGGATTCTTCCTGGCAGGACTTGTCAGAGCCTTGAATATATGTTCCTGTGGGTTATGGGCACCTAAGAGGCCTTTTCTTACAGGAGACCTACAGAATGCCAGGACCTGGCTACCAAGGAAAATGAGTACAGAGGAGCAGGTCCCCAGAAGCCTTCTCAGCACCCCCCTAGCCCCCACCCTGCCAAGGACTTTTGGCCTGCTGTTCTCTGAAGAGATCCATTGCCCCAGACTCCTCAAAGGCCTCTCTGTCTCGGGCTATTCCTGAAGCCCATTGAGGCCTTTTCTCATTATGCCATGACCCCACGTATCTTTAGGCCCCTCTGAGGAGTCCCTGTCTCTGAACCTGTGTGTCTATTTCCCTCAGACCCTCCCGAAGTCTCCATCTCCGGCTATGATGGCACTTTATACATGGGCCACAGTGAGGTCACTCTGAGCTGTGACGTCCGCAGCAAACCGGAGCCCACAGGCTATAACTGGAGCACGTGAGTCCTGGGTGGACCTGGGCTCCAGGGTCTGAGGGAGGAGGGGGCTGTGGGCCTGGACTCCTGGGTCCGAGGGAGGAGGGGGCTGGGGGCCTGGACCCCCGGGTCTGAGGGAGGAGGGGGCTGAGAGCATGGACTCCCAGGTCTGAGAGAGGAGAGTTTGGGGCCTGGATTCCTGGGTCTGAGGGAGGAGAGCCTGGGGGCCTGGATTCCTGGGTCTGGGGGAGGAGAGTTTGGGGCCTGGACCCCTGGGTCTGAGGGAGGAGGGGGCTGGGGGCCTGGACCCTCAGGTCTGAGGAAGGAGAGCCTGGGGACCTGGATTCCTGGGTCTGAGGGAGGAGAATTTGGGGCCTGGACCCCTGGGTCTTGGGAAGAAGGTGGGTACAAGAAAGTAAAAAGAGAGAAGTCGACTTTAGACCCCAGTGAACTTTCTGTCTTGTATGAACAGTTTATGAGAGGTCGGTTCAGGTTCGCTGTTACACCTGCTCTTTTGCGTGGCCTGCTGTGTGCCGGTGGCCACCTCATCCCGTGTGATTCCCCACACTCCGCGCACAGGCAGCATCATCACCGCGCCCGGGGTTCTTTAAGCCGGGCCCCAGTAACCACCATCATCTGCACGGGTCCCGCGGCCACAAGGGTGTAGAAGTGGCTCTCAAATCAGCATCTGGCTTAACCTCCTAACCTCGGGACTGTGCCACCTCCCAGGTCACCTCATGTAACCTGCTCAGTCACTTCTGACAGAGCGGGTGCTGTCCCCATTCTCTGGATGAGGAAACTGAGGCGCAGAGCACTCAGATCTCCTTGGATTCATACCAAGGCTGGGGGGAAGAGTGGGGGAAGCAAAAAGCAAAGGAATCGATAGTTTTACTTAATTCGCATCGGGCTTTTGTTCTAATTACAATCAAACTTATGACCGTTATAGAAACTTCAGACAATCCAGTTATGAGCAAAAAGAAAACACTAAGAACGTGTAGTCAAGTGCCCAGAAATATCCACCGTTACCCCATACCCCTCCCGCCTTCTGTTCTCTACGCTTCTCTCCCTCCGTCTCGGGAACGCCTTTCCGTGTCAGCTCTCAGAGCCGCATCCCCGTGCTCCCCAGCATCTCATCGGGAGAATTTGTAGACATACAAAAAAAGCTGTAAGACTTTGCCAGGGAGCGCTCAGAAACCCCCTATGTGGATTTCTCCCACTCATACTTTCCTGGACCTGCTCAATCATGTCCATCAATCCATCCCTCTCTCCATCCTTCAGGGGTGTTTTGTTTTGTTTTGTTTTGTTTTGTTTTGTTTTGTTTTGTTTTTACCTCTTATGCACTTCAGAGTACCCGCAACCCCCTTTGCGGTGCTGCTGGGATTCCGTTCCATCCTATGTGCATGCCATCAATTATTTAACGCCCCCTGCAAGAGAGATAGGGAGCTCGCGTCCCTCTTGCTAGCATGCAGATGCCGCAGGGGTGATCATCCCCACCTGCCCGGCTCGGTGGATGGGCACAGCTGTGCCTCTAAGGAATCGTGGCCTTGGGTCTTCCAGTGAGTGGTGTTGGCTGACGCCTCCCCGTCCTGCCTCAAAGCACCGTGATCCAGGCTGCTGAGCCCACATGGCTGGGTTTCCATCCCAGCTCTGCCAAGCGCCCAGAACTCCGTGCTTGCATCTTCTCTGTCCATTAAACTGAAATGTGTCCGCTGTTTACCGTGTGCCAGATCCCACTGGCCAACACACCCTAGTAAATGAGACAGGCCACATTCCTTCCCGTCCTGGTGCTCTGTCCTAGCAGGGGAGGGAAACAATAAACAAAATAACATTGTGAGGTGTAGTGTGTCCGATGGGGATAAATGCTGGGAAGAGGTAAAGCAGAGCGGGGAGGGGTGGGGGGTTTTGCAGTTGCAATAAGCTGGCCAAGAAGGCTGTCGCTAAGGTGACGTCTGAGCCCAGGCCTGAAGGAAGTGAGGATGCGCCGTGCACATACCCGGGGGAATAGCATTCCAGGCAGAGGGAACAGCATGTGCAAGGACCTGCAGTGGAAGCCTAACTGGAGTGTTGGAAGATGAACTCGGAGGCCACTGTGGATACAGAGCAAAGGGGAGAGTAACAGACAGTGTGGTCCGAGGTATCTGCAGCCGGTGGATGGGGTCTGTGGCTGTGTTAGCACTTTGGGTTTATGCAGGGTGAGGCAGAAGCCACAGGAAGGCTCTGAATAATGAAAGGATGTGAAAAGTTAGTACTTACAAGATCTCTCCAGCTGCTCATAGGGGACAGTGTGGTGGGGGTGGGGTAGAGGCAGGGAGTCCCATGAAAAGGTAGCCAAGGTGGCCCAGAAGCTGGGGGATCGGACCGGGGTGGTGGCTGGGGAGGCCTGCAGAGGGGCTGGAGTCCAGAGAGGTTTTGGAGGTGAGATGGGTGGGACCCGCTGATGGGTTGGATGTGGGTGTGAGTGGAAGAGTCGGGGAACTCCAGGGTTGCTCTCAACTTTGATCAGAGACAGCATGAGTACACAGTGAGAGCTCACACCTGCCACTTCACCCATCTGTCTCTCCCAGGACTGTGGGTCCCCTGCCGCCCTCTGCTGTGGCCCAGGGCTCGCAGCTCCTGATCCATACCGTGGACGAGTCAATCAACACGACTTTCATCTGCCGTGTCAGCAACGCCCTAGGGACTGGCCAGGCAGAACTGAGCATCCTGGTCAGAGGTGAGGAGTCCCTTGGGTGGTAAGAATAGAGGGACCGAAGGAGGAAGTCCCAGCAGGATTCCCTCTGAGGGAGGAGTTTGGAAGTGCTCCCTGGTTAAGAGAGTCCTCAGACACAAGAATGCTTTCTGATTCCCATCTCCCCCCAATCCCCCTCATGAAAGGACCAATGCAGTCAGCTTTAGTCTCTGTTAACATCTGTACCACTGAAACTATTGTACAGCCTGCTGGATAACCCCCTCTGCAAACCCAGGGTTGGGTAGTTGCAGGAGGCTTGTCCCCAGGGTCTCAGAAAGGCCTTCCCAAGTATATTAGGCAAGAGTCTCTATCAACTGAAATTGATAGAAGGACAACTCAAAATAGTCTAAGCAAAAACGGGACTTTATTGAAAATGCACCTTCAGGTACAGTTGGATCCAGATGCTCCAACTGTGAAACCCAGGAACTTCCCTTTACATCTCTTGTCTCTGCTTTTCTCTGTGTTCTCAGGAAGGTGAGCTGTCCCTTGGCAGCTACAGCCTCCCATCTCACCCATCTAGTAATCCCAGGGGAGAGAATATACCACTTCCAGTAGCTCTAGCCAAAGTCCCAGGGTTGGCTGTCATTGGCTTAACTGGGGTCACAGCCTCCCTATGAATCAATCACAATAGCTTCAGAGAATGAAATGCTCTGACTGGCCAGACCTGGGTAAAAGTCCTGTCCTAGGAACCAGGGGGTGGGATCAGGTCCTCCTAACTATATAGACTGAGAGACAGAGCAGTAGCTTCCCTAAAGGATGAGGAGTAACGTTTAAGGGCAGGTGAAGACCCCAGAAGCCTCTGAACCTAACTCTGCTTCCTTTTGTTCTTGCAGAAAAACCTCCCAACAAGCACGGCTTGTCCACTGTGACCATCATCATTTGTGGAGCTGTGGCCGGGATCATTGTGGTCCTGGGGTTGCTGTTATATTTCTTGCTGTACAGACGCCCCCGTGAGTCCTTCCTCTTTGGCACATCTCCTGCCTGTCAGCAGTGAATGAGCATTATTACAACTGCCATGGTTGGCCACCATGGCAGCCTATACTAAGATCTATACTAAGCCCCATGCATGGCAGCCTCCTCAGTACCATGAGGTTCCCCCATTTTACACCTGAGGACACTTAAGTTCAGAGGCTCTTGTTCATTGGATCGGTGATTCCTTTTACAAATGTTTAGGGAGTAAGGGTAGCAGCTGGCACTCTGATCCCCACCTCTTAAGGTCCTGATGCTCTTTTTTTCTTTTAAGATTTTTTAGTTGTTTATTCATGAGAGACACACAGAGAGGCAAAGACACAGGCAGAGGGAGAAGCAGGCCCTTCGCACGGAACCCATGTGGGACTCAATTCCCAGACTCAGGACCATGACCGGAGCCAAAGGCAGACACTAAACTGCTGAGCCACCGAGGCATCCCAAGGGCCTGATGCTCTTGACTCAAGGGCTCCACCCAGGCTGTCCCTCTGCCTGGAGCACCCTCCCCATGGCTCCTTCTGGTGAAGTCCTTTGGCTGCATAAGAAGAGCTACATTTTCCAGAGCACTTTATACCTGTGGTGAAAGGGACTTTCTGTGCAATGCCCCTCTCAAATGCTCACTACCACCCTGCAAAGTGAGTCCTGCCATGAGCCCCACAGTAGAGACAAGGAAATGTTTGCTTGGAGAGATGAGGTCTGCCAACAGGTGCACAGCCAGAAGGTCAGGCAGAGAGGGCGGTTCTGTTGCCCTCAAAGCTTATACCCTCAACCGCTAAACAAAACTGCCTCCTCACAGCCCCGCTGGAGGCCGCCTCCTCCAGGAAGCCCTTTCTGATCTCCCAGAGTGAGCCTAGCACCTTTTCTGGTCTTCCCCATCCCCCATCCCAGCCCTTGCCCACTCTGGGATGCCACTGTGTGGGGACTTATCTGTCTCTCCAGAGAACTGTGATCCCCAGAACAGCAGAGCTAGAACTGTCATGGTCATGGCTGTGTCCCCAGCCCCACCTCCCACTGGGGGCCGGGCACACAGGAGACACTTGAGGAAGTATTTATGAAGTATGGCATCTCCAGGGCCCTCATTCTACCACTTTATTAATTGTGTCATCAAGGGCAAATGACCGACTCTCTTTGACTCAGTTTCCTCCTCTGTGAAATGGGAGTAACTGTACCTCATCATACAGGTAAAGTGCTTGGCGCAGCATTTGGCTCGTCATAAGCCACATGCTGGCTCTATGTAGGCTCTAATAACTATTGCCGCCAATACTATTACTATGATTAATCTGAACTCCATGAGAGTAGGGATTTGTGTCTGTTTTGCTCATAGCTGTACCTGCAGCACCTAGCATGCACCTGGCACAAAGTAGACATTTCCTATTTGCTAAATAAATCCCTGTTTGATGGTTGAGAAAACCGAGGCACAGAGAGTCAATTGCCTGAGGTCACACAGCTCCTAAAGAACAGGGCTGGGATTTGAAGCCTTCTATCGTATTCTAGAACCCATGCTGAATAAATATCTATTTATACTTAATAACTACATGAATAGCTGTGTGAGGCATATACCCCAGTCCTGTTTTACGAATAACCACTGTGGGGAGTGGCTCCTCCATGTCAATGGCAGAATTGGGGCCAAGAATTCAAGGGGCTCTGACACCCACATGTGTCCTCCTGCCATGCTTTCCAGCATTGTCATTCATTCCTGACAACTTCTCCTCTTCTTTCCCTAGGTCAGAACCAACGCAGCTCCACTGCTAATGGCGTAAGTATGGTGGTGGAGATGAGGAGGGTGTGGAGTCTGCATGGACATTCCCAAGGAGGGGACAGACACCTCTGGGCACCCACAGCGCTTAACCAAAAGCCAGCATGGTGTCAGGAGCCAGGTCCTGGATCTTTTCTCCAAATACCTGGAGCAGTGGTTCCCAACCTTTCCTGCTGGGCAGACTCCCCTGAAAAGTTTGCCCAAAATGCAGGTTCCCAGGTCCTTCCCTCTGAGAGTCTGGTCTGGTGGGCCTGTGCTGGGGTCTGGGGATCTGCATTTCCATAAATGACCCATGCCTCCCCACTCACGACCATACCTTAAGAAGTACTGCCCTGGCTTCCAGGGAGAGGGGAGGGGACAGGTCTGCAGCTGTTTTCACCCTGAGCTTCAGTGTTTGGAAGGGCCCTGAGGCTAAAGTTTGAATATCTGCCTTCTAGCATGTCATCTATACAGCTGTGAACCCTGATGCCAGCTCCTCCCAGGATCCACAGACAAACAGCCCCAGGTGACAAGGTGACAGTGTCACCACTGTTGGAGAGAGACTGGGACTGGGGAGGAATGGACTTTGCAGCTGGACCCTGGCCCAGTGGATGCAGTCTCCCTTCAAAGAGAGTGGCCACCCTTCTCATGCCAGACCTCAAGACGTACAGTGGCAGGTGCAAGTCCAGCTGTCCCCACGACCCCTCCCTCTCAGGTTCAGTTATTCACCGGAAGGAATCCCAGAACTCAGGAAAGTGGTTGTGCTCATGGTTACAGTTTACTACAACGAAAGTATGAGATTAAGATCAGAAGCATGAAAAGTCGCATGAGGCACCATCCAGAAGAGTCTTGGCACCAGCTTTCACTTGCACTGACAGTACTGATTTTTCCTGGCAATGATATGTGTCAACACAGAGTCCTGCCAACCGAAGAAGCTCAGCTGAGCCTTGGTTTCCAGGGTTTTTATTGGGGAGTCCATCATTGCAGACACCGGCTGACCACCCATGGAACTGACTTAGTCTCCAGCACCTCCCTACGGCAAAGCCTCACTATAAATCACACTGTTATCATAGACTCACTGGTGCTGCCCACAGCCCCAGGCAAAATAAGACTCTTATCAGCCAGGATACTCCCAGGGGCTTAGAGATTCCCTGCCTCCCAGAGCCAGGGGCAAAGGAAAGGGCTAAATCTTACTTTGGGCAAGATTAACCCTTTCCTGCATTGTCATTGTGGGGCCACACAGACTATTGCAAGTGCCAGCAAAGTTTTGTAAGAATCTGACCTCTGGCCTTGACCTTCTGAATCTCCATGTCAGTGGAATCCCTGTGATTACAAGAGAGAGCCGCCAGCCTTATCCAGAAGAGAAGCCGAGGCTGGAACTCAGCTGCTAGGGCACTCTGAGGAGCAGAAACAATGGTAGACATAAACTTGGAGGATGCAAGTTCCTGGCACCTTCTGCCAAGACTTGGGGCCTGGCATTGACAGGACATCGGAGGTTGACAGGACATCAGAGAAGGGGAGCCAGTACCCCACCAAAGAAAGCAAAGTGTCAAAAACAAGGAGGAAAAGGTTCTAGGAGAGCAGAAACCACAGCTGTGCAAGCCATACAGACGGCCCTCAGACCAGGGAGGATACAGCCCAACATCCCAGAGGGAGAACTTCTCAGGTACAACTGACCCATTTCTTTTACAACAGACTCTGACCTTGGAGGCAGGCACCAGAATTCCTCTAACAGTGAGACCTGTCTGTTGGGGAAGGACTTGGCAGGAAAGACCATGGGCCAGAATGCTAAACTGGAGCATGAGGCATGAGCTGCTGTACAAGAGAAAACAAGAAGTTCTTGGGATTCACTCAGGGTAGAAGGGAGAGTGTGAACAGCCTCCATAAGGGGTAAGGTGTAAGGGATGGCAAGGAGAGATAAATGGGAGGTTGGCCACATTGCTACTACATGAACCCCTATCCAGCCCCCAGCCCCAAATACTTTCTTAAAGTTAATTTATTACACCTCAAGTGTCTGTGTGCAGGGGAGGTCTTTCATAAGAATTGGAGACAGGCTGTTTTCTGTGAACAAAACCAGAGGTGTGGGAGCAAGAACCTGAGTCAAGGGGTCACTTGGGTGTCTCAGTGGGTTAAGTGTCTGATCCTACATTTTTAAAGATTTTATTTATTTGTTTATTTATTTGAGAGAGAATAAGCAGAAAGGAAGGGCAGAGGGAGAGAGAAGCAGATTCCCCACTGAGCAGGGAGACTGATGTAGGACTCAATCCCAGAACCCCAGGATCATGACCTGAGCCCAAGACAGACGCTTAACCCACTGAGCCGCCCAGGTGCCCCTAAATAGCACATCTTATTTTAAGATTTTATTTATTTACTCATGAGACACTCAGAGAGAGAGGCAGAGACACAGGCAGAGGGAGAAGTAGGCTTTCCGCAAGGAGTCCGGTGTGGGACTCGATCCCAGGACTGCAGGATCACACCCTGAGCCAAAGGAAGATGCTCAACTGCTGAGCCACCCAAGCATCCCTGAATAGCATATTTTAGATGGAGGAATTGTATCACCACAAACTTAGTGGCTTAACACACAAAATTCTTCTCTCACAGTCTGGAGGTCAGAAGTCCAGAGTCTCACTAGGCTAAAATCAAGGTGTTAGCAGGGCTGGTTCCTCTGGAGGCTCCAGGGAAGAATCCATTCCCTGCCTCTCCAGCTTCTAGGAGTGCTGCTGGCATCCCTTTTCATATGGCCCATCATATGGCCTTTCCTCCCCATTCTCCCACTTCCCTCCTCCAAATTTCTTGCCTCTCTCTTTCCTTTATAGAACCCTGTAATCACACCAGGCCCACTCGGGTCATCCAGACTGAGCTCCCTATCTCAAAGTCCTCAACAAGATTTTATTTGTTTGAGAGAGAGAGAGAGAGCATGAGTACAAGCAGGGGAGCAGCAGACAGAGGGAGAGGGAGAAGCAGGCTTCCCGCTGAGCAGGGAGCCTGATGCGGGGCTGGATCCCAGGATGCTGAGATCATGACCTGAGCCAAAGGCAGACGCTTAACCCACTGAGCCACCCAGGCACCCCCAGACACTTGTTCTGCACCTTTCTTTTATTACTAAGGTTTCTGGGAATTCTAAGAGAGTGTCTTTAGTGTTTTTACAAAAAGTCACATAGTGGGGTACCTGGGTAGCTGAGGACTTTTTCAACCAAGCCCCTACTGGATGGGCGTTTGTAGTATTTCTGCCCCTTTACCATTACAGAGTTGTAATGAGTGGCCTTACATGCTGTCACACCCCAGCTCATGTTGACACATAAGTGTAGGACATACTTCCAGAGGTGAAATTGCTAATCAAAGAGTATGTGCCCCTGCTGTTGTGATAGATACTATAAATGGTCCTTCCTAGAAGCCTCTGTGCTGGGCAATGATGGATGTGACCACTGGTTTCAGTGGGGGGAGCATCTGTGAATTCCACAAGAGCCAGGAGTGGAGAGCAGACCCAGAATTTTGGTATAGGAGTCAGAAAAACTTCACATAAAATTGAGAAAAAACCCGATGATCAATATTGCAGAAGGAAGGGGACAGTGTCTGATGGAGAGCCTAAAATAGCCCCAAACCCTCCCTCAGCTGACTCTGCTCCAACCGGGAGGAAAAGGAGTTCTGAGCCAATGCTCAAAAGGCCACATAGTGTAGGATTCCGTTTGCAGGAAATGTCCGGCGTAGGCAAATCCAAAGAGGCAGAAAAGCCATCAGTGGTGGCCAAGGCCTGAGGGAAGGAGGTGACAGTGAAGGACCACTTAATGGGTTCAAGGTTTCCCTTTTGCACGATTGAAAAAACGTTCTGGAAATAGTGGTGATGGTTGCACAGCACTGTAATGTATTAAATGCCACTGAGCTGCACATTTTAAATTGGTTAAAATGAGGGGCGCCTGGATGGCTCAGTTGGTTGCTCAGACCGTTGAGTGTCTGACTCCTGATTTTGGCTCATGTCATGATCTCAGGGTCATGAATGGAGCCCTGTGTCGGTTTCCACGCTGAGCACGGAATCTGCTTGAGGATTCTCTCCCTCTCCCTCTCTGTTTCAAATAAGTAATATAATATAATATAATGGTTAAAATTATCAAAAAATAAATGTGGTTAAAATGATCAATTTTTATTTTTTTTAATTTTTTAAAAGATTGTATTTATTTATTCTTGAGAGATAGAGAGAGGCAGAGAAACAGGCAGAGGGAGAAGTGGGCTCCCTGTAGGGAGCCCCATGCGGGACTTGATCCCAGGGCCACAGGATCATGACCTGAGCCAAAGGCTCAACCACTGAGCCACGCAGGTGCCCCAAAATGATTGATTTTATATGTTAGTTTTACTACAATAAGAGAAAAAATCTTTAAAAATTTTTATAGAAAAAAATGTTTCCCAGCTCTTAGGAGCTGAATTTTTAAGAACCAATTAAATTCATGAAGTGAAGGATGGGTGAATTTTTTTTTGAAGATTTTTATTTATTTATTTTTGTGTGAGAGAGAGAGAGCATGAGCATGGGTGGGGAGGGGAGGGAGAAGCAGACTCCCCGCTGAGTAGGGAGCCTGTCGTGGGGCTGGATCCTGGGATCATGACCTGAGCTGAAGGCAGATGCTTACCCACTGAGCCACCCAGGTGCCCCAAGGATGGGTGAATCTTAAAGAAAAAAATAGTATTCTAACTTTTAAGGAGAAAAGTTCTTTAATAAGTCTTTATAAGCACAATAAGGCAGACTTTCTTCAAGGGGAGGGGCCATTGCAATAGACCCATTGCAATGGGATCGTGTGGGGAGTGGGTGAGGGGTTAGATTCAACTCTGAACACAGCAAGGGCAAGTAGGACTTTATAACCAAGGAGCAGGTGGGGGGCAGCAGGTGGGATATTACTAAGAGGTAAATCAGATGTAAGGGGGATCCTGGCTAACCTAACCTGACAAGATTCTTACTGAAGACAGGCCAGGATGACCAGATATCACCTGGGGAGTGGGGGGAGCGGGGAGGAGGAACCTATCAGACGTGGAGGGCAAGTGCTATCAAGGGCCAATAGCTGACTTAGGAGGATACTTGCCAAATTTGGACAAAACAGACATGAACACAGAAGTCCAAAACTCAGACCTCATAGGAAGTGTGCGGGGGAGCCTAGGTAGAGGCCAGTCAATGAGAGAATCTCCATCAGTATATAAAAATGTGATGGTGAGAATGCTTCAGGTTCGTTCCAAGAGCAGAGAGCGCCCCTCTCCCCACTGCTCCCCAGGCCCAGATTAAAAACAAGGAACCGGATTGTCTGTTTCTACTCCAGGCACCGTGTGTGGAGTTCAGCTCTGCTACTCTGCTGTTTGTTCTATTTTCCACCACTCGTTGGCATCATCCTCAGGCTGGTGCCAAGATGGCTGCTGCATTCCTGCCATCACAACCAGACCCAGACCTGGAAAAACAGACCAGCGTGTCCTGGGTGAAGTTCCCCAGCAGCCTCTTCTCGGGCATCATTGGCCAGCGTCATCCACTGCTCAACCAATCCCTAGCCAAGAGAAGAGGACTGCTTGGGAGGCTTGGACCACTCAGGACCTGTCCTCTGGGGTTAGGGAAGAGCCCAGAGGAAGGCTGCAGAAGGGACAACAGAAGTCTGGATCTCTGGTATTTATTAGCAGTGACTCTCTGGGTAGTTGGAAGATGACTGAATGTTACTCTCTTCTTTTTGAGCTCATACTGTCTAAATTTTCCATATTAAACCTTGACTTTTAATAATGCAAAGGAATCAAAGTCATTATTTGAAAGAAACAAACTGAAAGAGAGATAGAGAGAGAGAAGCTTCAGCATGCAGAAAATCCAGAATAACTGGCTTTGCTTTATGCGCTGCCTCGCGCTGCTTACAGAGCCTCTCTCCAGGGGGTAGTGGTGATAATCTATCAGAGTCCCCCTGACACCCTCAACTCCACTCCTGCTGCACAACCAAATTCCTACTGGAACAAAGTGGTTTGGGCAATCTTGTTGCAGCCCAAACTCAGAGCTGTCTCCCCCAGGAAGAACGTTCCCATCACCATCACAGAGGAGGAAGCCAAGCCTCAGAGAGGTGAAGTCATTTGCTCCCAAGATCCCATAGCCAAGTGGTGGCAAAGTCAGGCTCACCAGCTCGCCACAGGGCTGTGCTTGGACTCTGCAATGGTTCAGCCCACCTGGACCATACCACCCCCCCCTCCACTCCACCCTGCAAGGTGGATCAACATCCAGATTTCTCTCTCACTCCAACCTGGGGACCCTTGTCTGATAGATGCCATCGCCTGTGACAACCTGGTGACATACACAGGCAAACTACCACTGACTTATGGCCCCCCCAAACTTAGTGTTCTGCCCACAGATCCAGAAACCTCAGCTGGCACTGCCCCCTTCAGGTCCCTACACGGGCACTGCCAAATAGTAATGTCTGTGATGGTGATGGAAACATTCTGTAGCTCGCTATCCAGTGTGATAGCCACTGGTCACAGGGGATAATTGATCACTTACTTGAAAGTGACCAGGTTGAGAAACTAATTTTGAAGGCATTGAATTTTAATTAACTTCAGGGTATATTTCAATCACCTTATGTGACGACTAGCTACAATATTGGCACAACCCTGGCCCCTCCGTTACTTAGATCCTATCCCAACACAGCTCAAAATCCCAGTGGATCCCTCCTTTCCAGCCTACTCCCATCCCACTCGGCGCCCCCTCAGCCAGGATTTTCAGCCTCCATGCCTTGCATATGCTGTTATAATGCTTGGTAAACCTCACCCCATTCCCACCCCACCACCTGCCTCATTGCTACTCCTACTCCAGGTCTCTGTTCAGATATCTCCTTCTCCCTGCCCCTCAGGCTGAGTGAGGCACCTCTTTGGGCTCTCCCAGCCCCCTGGGCTCCTCCATCCCAGTGCTGATCACCCTGGATCATCATTGCTTGGGGATGGGTCTGCTCCCCCCAACACAGACACAGAACTGTGAGCCCCGCTGGGGACTGAGGACAAAGCAAGAGGTGTCTCAATCACCACTGTGTCTGCAGCACCACTCAGCACAGTGCTGGGCACAGGGAGTGGGTGTTGGGATGAATGAATGAATGAATGGCCACCTACTAGTAGACCTGATTCCTTCCTTGAGCTTTAGTTTCCTCATCTGTGAAATGGGCATAGTTATGTGTGGTAGACGTTGGATGAGGCAGTTGTGTTGGGCCTATCTGCAGGGACCTGCCTGGCCCAGGGGGATTATTCAACCAGAGGACACTAGGACTCCTGTCGTACTCCTGTCGTGCTCCTGTTGTGCTCCTGACGTGCTCCTAACGGTCACACCTCACACTGGGTGGGAAGAAGAGGTTGAAGGGGATTAAGGGAGGAGTCCACGGGAAACCCCAGGAAGCTCCCCAGTCACCCTGATAAACTGGTTCAACCAGTATCTGCAGTCCATCCCGGAGAGCACAAGTGAAGCCTCTGGAGCCTGTGGAAAGGGGGTACTGGGGTTCGGCCAGTTTCAGCAATGTCTGGGAGGCACCCCAAAGATTCCCACTGAGCTGGCCCACTTCGCACAGCCAGGGCCCAGCCGTCCAGCCCTGTCGGTGTCTGCAGTGGCCCTTTGGCACCTCCACAAGACACCAAGATGGAGATTCCTGAGTGGGCCCAGCACTACTTCTCAAAGGGCCTCCTGCTCTTAGGTAAGGAGGAAACACACCCCAGGGCTGAGGGGAGAAGGTGGGACTCAGCCCAGGGGCTGAGGTCTCTTGGGAGAAAGGAAAGATTTGCCAGGGAAGAGGAGTAAGATTGGGGGTTGGAGAGGGTTGAGCTGTAGAATCACAGTGCCATATTCAATTTTACTTTGGAATTTTCTAGAATATCAGAACCATGAGGACAAGAATATTATCTGTTTGGGGATTTTTTTCGGGGGGGGTGTGTATTTTGTTCTTTTGTCCTATTTGCAATAACACATATGATCATCAAACTGCTGCTACAATGTTTACACCTGTTATTGCAAATTCAAACTCCAAGAACTATCCTGGGAATTGACTTAGGTCAGGCTCTGGCTGCCTGGTACAAGGCTGCGCCCACTACAGGCCAGGTTCAGCAACACAGGAGCCTTTCCTCAGATCATCACGAAGACAGGAATTTATTTGTATTTGTTTTCCTGCTATATCCCCAGTGCCTAAAAATCTAGGGAATTTTTTTTTTAAGATTTTATTTTATTTATTCATGAGAGACACACAGAGAGAATCAGAGACATAAGCAGAGGGAGAAGCAGGCTCCCTGCGGGGAGCCCGATGCAGGACTCGATCCGAAGACCTTGAGATCACAACCTGAGCCTAAGGCAGATGCTCAACCACTGAGCCATCCAGGTGCCCCTGAAATCTAGGGAATTTTAGACATATCATATACAATTGGTACTGTGGCATAAATAATATGTATTTCTGTAAGTATTGGTTACATGGATAAATGAATTAATTCAGAGAGTTCAACTGTTTAGAGGCAGACCACACAGCATCTTAGGGCAGAAAAATCTGCTGGACCAATGGGATGAGAAATCTGTGTCTTTCATATCTGGGTTTCCACTCCTGAACCCAGGGCAGACATCACTAATCAATCCCAGTCCTATTTCCAATAAACAGCACTCAGAGTCCTTGTCCCCAGATGAGGACATACAGGGAGAAAAATGCTATGGTTCCTGCCCAACATTTCTGATCTCAGGCCACCCTGTAACTCCCATAGCCTCAATCCTGGCCCTCTGGATCCCACAAGCTCTTGGGCTGCCCTACGCATCCAGAAGATTCCAGAGTATCCTCAAAAGGACCAGGACCTTCTCCTGTCTGTCCAGGGCATCCCAGGCAACTTTCAGGACTTCAACTGGTACCTGGGGGAGGAGACCAATGGTGGCACGATGTTATTCACCTACTTCCCCGATCTCCAGTGGCCCCAGAGGGACGGCAGTGCCATGGGACAGCATGACATCGTTGGCTTCCCCAATGGCTCCATGATGCTGCATCGTGTCCAGCCCACCGACAGTGGCACCTACCAGGTAGCTGTCAACATCAATCCTGCCTGGATCATGAGGGCCAAGACTGAGGTCCAGGTGGCCGGTGAGTGTTGTGCCACTGAGGGAGGGATGGGTTAGGCTAATGCACCCTGGAGGCTACCACAGGCCAGGACCTGTGCAAATACAACTTCCTTTGATTCTCTCATTCATCCATTCAACACAAACTGATGGAGCACCTCCTGGGTGCCAGGCCCTGAAGACATTGTGTGTATCCTCACATGCATCAACTGATAAAATATCCATTGAGTGTCAACCTTGTGCCAGACACTGAGCCAGACCCTGGAGAATGCACCATCTCATTTACTGCTCACAGGCATTAATTAAGGAAATACTGATCGAGCTCCCACTGCGTGCATGGGCCTAAGTGTTACACTGCATTTCTGTCTTCAAGTCCATTAAGTCAAGTATTTATTGATAAATCCACTCTGGGCCAAGTGCTAGACATAGGGTGATGGATAATAGCAGCTACCCTTTCTTGGGCATTTGTTACTTGGGCACACGCCCTCCAGAACATAGCTTCTCAACCTGGGCACCATTAACATCTTAGACTGGCTAATTCCATGTAGGTGGGGGCTGTTCTGGGCACTGTAGGATATTTAGCAGCATCCCTGGCCTCTACCCCCTAGATGCCTGTAGCATTCACCCAGTTGTGACAACCAAAATTGTCTCCAGACATTGCCAAATGTCACCCTCAGTTGAGAACCACTGCCCTATATTAATTCATGTGTATCTTAAAAAACAAACAAACAAACAGGTGAGGGACATCAGTCAGAAGAACATGTGACTCTTGGTCTCTGGGTCGTGAGTTTGAGCCCCACACTGGGTATAGAGCTTACTTAAAAATAAATAAATAAACTTTAAAATTAAATGAGAGGTACCTGGGTGGCTCAGTCGGTTAAGCGTCAGACATCAGCTCAGGTTATGACTTTGGGGTCCTGGGATCAAGCCCCAAATTGGGCTCCCTGCTCAGCAGGAGGTCTGCTTCTCCATCTCTCTCTGCCTCTCCCCTGCCTTGTGCGTGTATGCTCTCGCCCCCCCCAAATAAATAAATAAAATATTTAAAATTAAATTAAATTTAAAAACCCTATGAAATCTGATATGCCATTTACATCTCAATAGAGCTAGAGGAATAAAATAACTTCTCAACTCTCCCAGGCAGACTTGGTCATTAACCATCTGTGTCCCCAGAGGACTCTGGTCATCTCATTACCTCTGTGATTTTCATAATGTGCTCCGATGTGTCACATTCCAAACATGTCTCATGAGGAGAGTAATTCTTCAAAGCAAGAGAGTGAAAACATACTTGTCCTTTTATCATCCGACATCTACCACAGCAGCGGGTGGACACAGTGGGTTCTTAGTTAATGTTCGTTGAATAAAGAAATGAACAAAAACTTTCTCTCTCTCTTTTTTTTTTTTTTTTTTTGAAGAGAGAGAGTGGAAGGAAGGCTAGAGGGAGGGGGAAAGGAGAAATCTCAAGCAGATCCCACCCTGAGTGTGAGGCCTGATTTGAGGCTCAATCTCACAACCCTGAGATCATCATGACCTGAGCTGAAATCAAGAGTCAGACACTTAACTGACTGAACCACCCAAGTGCCCCTGAGTGAAAACTTTCAAAACCAAAAACTCCATGAGGCAGGTACCATTATTGTCTTCATTTTAGAGCTGAGGAAACTGAGGCAGAGTGGAGTAGACCAAGGATTTGATCCCACAAAGTCACAACGGCAGTCTGGGAGCTTAATCATTTCCTCTCAAAGCAGAGAAAAAGGGGTGGGGGGAATCTCCTTGCCTTCTTTCATACGTGGGATGCTGATAATGTGCATGTAAATAATAAAATAAGATCATATTTCAGAGACATTAACAATAGTTATAGCTAACACTATTTATATTAAATGCCTATTATATGCCCACTGTATGTATAATTCATTTAATCTTCACTGCAGTCCTGTAAGGTAGGTGATATTATTGGACTCATTTTATGGATGAGGAAACTAAGGCACAGAGAAGTTATGACTTGTCCAATAAAAAAAAAATTAGGGGGATCCCCGGGTGGCTCAGCGGTTTGGCACCTGCCTTCAGCCCAGGGCGTGATCCCGGGGTCCCTGGATTGAGTCCCACATCGGGCTCCTTGCATGGAGCCTGCTTCTCCCTCTGCCTGTGTCCCTGCCTCTCTCTCTCTCTCTCTCTCTCTCTCTCTGCCCCCCTGAGTCTCTCATGAATAAATGAATAAAATCTTTTTTAAAAAATTAAACAAGGTAATGTGACCTGGAATGAATGAGAGGTCATCATAGAGGCCTTGCCAAAAAAGTGACATTTGAGCAGAGGAAAGGAAGGGAGCCCTACAGATTTCTAAGGGATAGAGTTCCTCACAGAGGGAACAGCAAGTGCAAAGGCCCCGAGGCAAGACTAGCTTGGTGTGTTCAAAGCATATGGACAGAAGGATGCCATGGCTATAAGGCAGTGAGCAAGTTGGGCGTTAGGAGTTGAGGTCCGCGAGGCACACAGGGGCCAGGCTTGTCGGTTGTAGAGAGATTGAAAGAAGCCACTCGGGAGTTTAAAGCAGAGGACTGATCTGATTCACAGTTTAACCCAGCCACAGTTAAGTATGGGCTGAATCTTGTCTATCCAGAAAGAAGCGGAGGCTCAGGTGGAAAAAGGCATGCCCCAACTATTAGGCATCCAGTCATCGAATCAGTGACAGGGTTGGGATTCAAGTGCAGGGCCGCCTGAATGAGACACGTAGCTGCCTCTGCAGATGCGGAGCTGCTCATTCACCCATCCCTTCACCAAAGCTTCCCCCAAGTCCCTCTTCCTCAAGGCCACCTCTGTGTCTGGATTATACTGGGCAGTGCTAGGGACACAGTGCAGGCCGAGGCAGCCCTGGCCCTGCCCTGCAGGGGCTCACAGCCTGGCAGGAGAGATAGATATTAATGAATAATCACACACACACAACAGATCACTATGATCAGTGCAGGGACCATGAAGGAAAGGCACATACAGAGATGATGAGAGTGTAACTAGGGGTAGCAGGGAGGTTGCCCTGGGAAGGCACTCCTTCAACAAAGCTTGAAGGATGACCGGCAGTTCCAAGCAGAGGGGAAAGGAGCTTTGGGAGGTGTTTGGGCAGAGGGTTTGGTCTGTGCAAAGGGCCTGCAGGAAGCTGCAGGGCTCATGAACTGAGCTGGCAGGGGCCAGCATGACTGAGGCAGGAGAGCAGGAGGGGCATCCTCGGAGGCCAGTGCAGCAGGATGTATTCAAACCGAGGCTTGGGTTGTGAGGACAGAAGCTCTCTGCAACTGTCTCACGGTGTAGGGAGCCTTGTAGGGCCCCAGGGTAGCCCCCGGGATGTCGGCTCCAGGAGCCCTGGGTTCACAGCTGTCTCCTTGGAGCCTAGAACAGGGCCAGACACACTGTTGAATAAATGAATGGGTGGGGAGCCCAGCAGAGCTGGTGGGAAATAGTTGTCCAAAACACAAGGGCTCCCTCCTCCTCCTGGGGGTGCCATCTCTGGCCTCATCTCTGCTCAGGAGCTCCATTCTCCTCTTTGCGGCCAGGGTTTCCTGCCAGACCCTAACTGAGTGACAGCGCAGGCTTCTTTGCAGATTCTGAATCTCCTCTTGCAAAAGGCAGAGGTAGGAAGAGAGAAAGCTGAACAGAGAGACAGACAGACCAAGATAGAATTCTGGTTGGTCTGAGGTGCCTGGGTGGCTCAGTCGGTGGTTTTGGCTCAGGTCATGATCTAGGGGTTGTGGGATCAAGCCCCGAATTGGGCTCCACGCTCAGCAGGGTGTCTGCTTCTCCCTCTCCCTCTGCTCCCCTCCCCTCCGTCACCCCTGCTCATATTCTCTCTTATGCGCTCTCCCTCTCTCTCAAATAAATGAATAAATAAAATCTTTATAAATCATCATCATCATCATCATCATCATCATCATCTGGTTGCAGCCTGGTCTATAGCTTCCTTCCCCTTGAGTAAAGGGTCCACACCTTGTCCACGGGCATGGGATCAAGTTGGACAAACAAGATGATGGGGAGCCCAAGGCCAGGGGATTAGGGTGGGGAGGATGAAGAATTCAACACTTGCTCTCTCCATAATAATCATAACATTTTTATCTATTATGGTTTTGGTCACCGCTAATCCCCTAGTGCAGAGCAGTGCTTAGCACACATTAGGTACTGCGTAAATACTTGTAATTCCATCTCCCCTGTGTGAGCACTTACTGTATGCCAGGCACCTGTCAGCTGAGCGCTTTGCTGACCACACTTCATTCCCACTGCCACAGGAACCCTGTTGGGCCCTGGGATGATCCCCGTTTTACAGAGGGGCAAACAGAGACGCAGAGGGC
Organism: Canis lupus baileyi; assembly: GCF_048164855.1. NCBI lineage: Eukaryota > Metazoa > Chordata > Mammalia > Carnivora > Canidae > Canis > Canis lupus. The sequence goes on along the minus strand of NC_132838.1, from coordinate 111,156,750 downwards.
CCACCACCATGCGGCTGGGGCAGGAACCAAGGCCCCAGCTGTGTCTGAGTCCATGTTCCTGGCCCTCCGCCACCTGGTTTTTTCTCAGCCCTGGTAGAATCCACTCCCTCCTGGGAAATGCCTTAGCTTCCAGAAGGCTGAACACAAACAGCAAGGAAGCAAAATGATTCAGCAAAAGGAAGAGCAAAGGAAAAGGCGGAGGGGATGAGGCATAGGCTGGGGTGGGTCCTCACGTCAGGAGGGGTCACCTCAGCAGCCAGGGCATTTCTATTTAAGGACTGCTGTGGCCCTAAATCCAGCCCCTGGCTTGAGGGGGGTGTGGACATGGCTGGGAACTTGTCCTGTGCCCTGGGTAATTCCCACACTTAACCTCTCTTAATCATGAGGGGTGTGGCCTTTAGTGGCTCAGATAGAAGGGGACACTGGAAAGCTGCATTCAGGGTCCCCTGGGTGGCTCAGTGGTTGAGTGTCTGCCTTCAGCCCAGGGCATGATCCCAGGCTCCTGGGATCGAGTCCCACGTCAGGGTCCCCGCAGGGAGCCTGCTTCTCCCTCTGCCTATGTCTCTGCCTCTCTTTGTGTGTGTTTCTCATGAATAAATAAATAAAATCTTTTTTTAAAAAAAGGAGGGGGAGCTGCACTCATTCAACAAACATCTTGAGTATCTCCTGTGTGCCAGGCACTGAGTTTAAGGAAGCAACAGACAAATCTCTGCCCTTTTGGGGTTTCTATGTTGGCGGGCATGTCCTCGATCAGGGACTGGGTCACCGGACAGTGTCCGAGAGAAAAAGAAGCAAAGAAAGCGAGTCTCTGGCAGGGCTCCCCAAGTAGAGGATTCAGAGGCTCCAGGCAGACTGAACACACAAGAAAGGCCCAGGACACCTAGGTCCCCAGCATACCAATGAGGAAAGAGGCTCAGCGAGACGGAGTCAGCTGCCCAAGGTCCCACAGCCAGTAGGCAGCCTAAAGCAGGCTCGAAACCAGAGATGGATCACAGTCATCGCCAGCTCGTGTCCCTTCCCCTGTAAACCCCGTCGTGGGGACTCGGGGCCTTCAAGCAACAGGCTTCTCCAAGCCCCCCAGGCCCTCTGACCCCAGGAAGTTCATTACAGAGCCCAGCTCCCCTTCACCGAACACATGCCAGGTGCTTCACACGCATTTCTCCTTTGAGTCTTCCCTGCCACCGCAAGATGATTCCCGTCCCACAGATGGAGAAACTGAGGCCCACAGCGGTTAGGTAACTTGCACAGGTCACTCAGCTAAGGGGCAGCAGGTGCAGGACTTGAACCCAGGCTGGCGGGCTCTGGAGTCCACACTTTTCGGACCTTATTCTGCTTCATCATGAACAACCACCATCGAGGACTAACTGGCTGGTGTCAGGATTTATGTGACCTCTAGTCAAATGGCCAAAGTTTTCCGAATTTGTTCCCCAAAGTAGCTGTAAAATGAGGGCAATTGCCCCTCCCGCCATGGATCGCTGTGAGGACCAACTGGGAAATCCAAGCGAAGTCGCTGTTTTTGAGGCCGTGGAAATCAACCAAGTCCAGCGCTGGCAATGAGGAAAGCAAAGGTGTTATGCTATATGTTGGCAAATTGAACTCCAATAAAAAGAATTTTTTTTAAAAAAGAGCCTTTTCAGCAAAGGCTATTTATTCAGAGCCTGCTGTAATAAGGGAGTCAACCAACCCCTATCACTTGCATTTAGGCAGAGACTCAAAGGCAGGCAGGTGGGGGGGAAGCTTCCTAGTGGAAGAAAGAGAAGACTTCAGCTGTCTTCAGCTCCTCCTGATTGGAGGTTGTTGTCACGGGGCTAGGTGGGGTGCCTATTTGGCTTTCTCCTAAGTTAGAAGCAGGGACAAAGTTAGAAGCAGGGACAAAAATTAGGGAAGCAGTCGGTTATTAATCATGTCCTGGCCACTTAGGGCCAACTCGTACAGAAGCTACTGTTTCTTTTCCCGGACTGTCACTGGAGATAGCAATCTGGCTTCCCTGTAAGTCTGACTCAAAGCAGGCTGGCGTCACCAGCTGTTTGTGAGAGGGCTGGTCTTCCTGGCAGTTCACCATAGGTTGTGGACTGGAATTCTTTTTTTTTTTTTTTTAAGATTTTATTTATTTATTCATGAGAATAGAGAGAGAGGTAGAGACATAGGCAGAGGGGGAAGCAGGCTCCCTGCGCGGAGCCCAATGAGGGACTCAATCCCGGGACCTCCGGGGTCACAACCTGAGCCAAATGTGTCTAGATGTTCAACTGCTGAGCCACTCAGGCGTCCCTGGAATTCTATTTTTGTATACAGTTTGGTCATTGTCCACTGTGGTCTCTCGAAGCACTTTTTTTAAAGATTTTATATATTTTTTTTTATTCATGAGAGACACAGAAACGCAGAGACATAGGCAGAGGGAGAAACAGACTCCTCGAAAGGAGCCCAATACGAGACTGGATCCCAGGACCCCGGGATCACGACCTGAGCCGAAGGCAGACGCTCAACCACTGAACCACTCAGGCGTCCGTCTCGAAGCACTTTTTCAGATGTGTTTGTATCTAATCAAAGATACACATGGAGAAATATGATCCACGGAAGAAGACCCAGATGATTCTTTGTTGGGATAACTGAGTATAGATGGTCCCAGGGCCCAGAAAGAGAAAAGCCAAAAAGAAAACTTTCAGTCGTAGAAGAAATCAAATGTGGGGCTCCGTTCTGGTTACTTCTTGATACGGAACAAACTCAGTGGTATAGAACAATGACCATTTTATTATGTTCATGATTATTGGGATCGGGAATTCAGACAGGGCACAGCAGGGATGGCTTATCTGCTTCATGATGTCTGGGGCCTCAGATGAGAAGACTCAGAGGCTAAGACTGGCTCAAACGCTAGAAGCTGGAATCATCCAGAAGTGTCTTTAGGCAGATAGGTGGAGGCTCACCCTGACTGTGAGCTGGGAACTTAGCTGGGGCTATCCATCAGATCTTTGTCAGCTGGTCTCTCCAGTGTGACTGCTTGGGCTTCCTCACAACACAGAGCCTGGGTTCTTAGGGGGAGAGCAAGTATTCCAAAAAACCAAAGCAGAAACTCTATGGCTTCTTCTGACTTAGCCCTGAAAGTCACGCAGCATCACGTACATTGTATTCTTTGGATTACAAGTGAGTCACTAAGATTAGCCGAGATTCAAGGGAGGGGTCTTAGACCCTGCTACTACATTAGAGAACGGTAAGATCATATCACAGAAGAGATCCTGTCGCAATCGACTTTGAAAAAGACAGTGATTCACAGGCTCCCTCTTTTCAAGTTCACTGTTTATGATGAAAGTCAGAAAATATAAAAAATTCTAAAAAGAGGACACTTGATCGTGTGATTCAGGCAGGGTTCTTGCTACTGGAAAAGAAACTGCTTCTAGCTGATTTAAGCAGAAAAGTAGATTAAAGGATCCTGAACAATTCAAATATTCTCCAGGGTGTCAAGGAACCAAGCTTAGGAGGCACTGAATCCGGATCCTCAGTACATCAGAATAGAGCCTTATTTAGAAATAGCATCTTTTATTTTTTTAATATATATTTTTTATTGGAGTTCGATTTGCCAACATATAGTATAACACCCAGTGCTCATCCTCTCAAGTGCCCCCCTCAGTGCCCGTCACCCAGTCACCCCATCCTCCCGCTCACCTCCCCTTCCACTACCCCTTGTTCACTTCCCAGAGTTAGGAGTCTCTCATGTTTTGTCACCCTCTTTAATTTTTCCTGCTCATTTTCTCTCCTTTCCCCTATCATCCCTTTCACTATTTTTTATATTTGCCGTATGAGTGAAAGCATATAATGATTGTCCTCCAATTGACTTATTTCACTCAGCATAATACCCTCCAGTTTCATCCACGTCAAAACAAATGATGGGTATTTGTCGTTTCTAATGGCTGAGTAATATTCCATTGTATATATAGACCACATCTTCTTTATCCATTCATCTTTTGATGCAGTGAAAAACCGAGATACCTGCACCCCAATGTTTATAGCAGCAATGTCCACATAGCCAAACTGTGGAAGGAGCCTCGGTGTCTATTGAAAGATGAATAGAAATAGCATCTTTAGGGATGCCTGAGTGGCTCAGTGATTGAGCATTTTTCTTCAGCTCAGGTCATGATCCTGGAGTCCTGGGATCAAGTCCCACATCAGGCTCCCTGCAGAGATCCTGCTTCCCCCTCTTGCTTATGTTTCTGTCTCTCTCTCTCTCTCTGTGTGTGTGTGTCTCTCTCATGAATAAATAAATAAAATCTCTAAAAAGAAAGAAAAAGAAAGAAAGAAAGAAAGAAAGACCATCTTTATAGAGGCAATCAAGTTAAAATGAGATCGCTAGGCTCAGCCCTAATCCAATACTACTCGTATCCTTATAAAATGGGAAATTCAGACACAGAGTTTTGTATGTGAACTTGCTCAGGGTTCTGATGTCAGCAGCAACGTTCAACACTGTGCTCTAAGGCATCTTTGAACGAGCTGTCCATGTACGGAGGTGCAAAGGAGGCTGGGAAATGTCTTTATCTGGGGCAGGCTTGTGCCCAGTTCAAGTTCGGGGTTCTCTTTCCAAGAGAGAAGGAGGCATGATTAATGCCTTCAGGGTAGCAAGATGACTTTACGGTTCCCAAGGCTCACAAGCCCACGCTTCCAGACCAGGGTCCCTTCCTCCGACCCCCTCTGGACCACACCGCTTCACTTGCACTCTGCTTGGACCAACCTGAGCCAATTAGGAAGGCCAAAGGAATGCAAGAGCGCTGACTGGCTTAGGTCTGAGCGGCTGCCCTTCCTGATGTGGTGGCTGTGACAAGGGATGGATAAGCTAAGGGAGTCTACCCAGAGCTGGAGGCGGGATCCATCCCTCCCTGAACTCCTGGAGGCTTCACATGGTGGAGGGGTAGAAGGTTCCAGCTGAGGAGACACCCACATGTCTGTAGCTGCGGCACAGGGGTGCAGGAGCACCTGGCTCCCGAGATCCCAAACAGACCAAGTTTGGCCACTCTCTGCAGACAAAATCCAAAGGCAGAGAGAGGAGAGGTAGGAAAACAAAGGGATTTATTTATTTCAGTGAGGCCAACACCAGGAAGACAGCACACTAGCATCTCAAAGACTGTCTCCAAAGCACTGAAAATACATCTAGGTTTATATAAGGAAGATGTGAGACAAAGGTCAGGGATACGTGCAGGTGGGCAGTAAAGGTCAGGTCAATTGTTGTCTCGGGGTCAGTCAAGAGGGCTCTTGCTGGCTCAGAGCAGTCCCTACTGCTTGAAGGGGTAGTTTCCGCTCCCATCACAGGATGCCTTGCACACAGAATCTTTTGCATGAGTTAAGAGACAAGCTGGAAAGAACTTAACCAATTAACAAGTACAGACTAAGGTCAGAATGGAGGTAGTTGAAGTGCTCTTTCTTTCTTTCTTTCCTTCTTTCTTTCTTTTTTTCTTTCTTTCTTTCTCTTTCTTTCTTTCTTTCTTTCTTTCTTTCTTTCTTCTTTCTTTCTTTCTTTCTAAGATTTATTTATTTGAGAGAGAGAGAGCACGTGCATGCAAACAGAGGGAGGGGCAGAGGGAGAGAGAGAATCTCAAGCAGCACTGAGCAAAGGGGCCCAATGAGGGGCTCGATCTCATAACCCTGAGATCGTCTACGGCCATACCACCCTGAACGTGCCCGATCTTGTCTGATCTCATAACCCTGAGATCATGACCTGAGTCGAAATCAAGAGTCAACGCTTAACCGTCTGAGCCACCCAGGTGCCCCTGAAGTGCTCTTTCATGTCCAATCTACCAACATGAACCAATTAATTGCATAATTAAGCAAGTAAGCGGGATCCCTGGGTGGCGCAGCGGTTTAGCGCCTGCCTTTGGCCCAGGGCGCGATCCTGGAGACCCGGGATCAAGTCCCACGTCGGGCTCCTGGTGCATGGAGCCTGCTTCTCCCTCTGCCTATGTCTCTGCCTCTCTCTCCCTCTGTGTGTGACTATCATAAATAAATAAAAATTTAAAAAAAATTAAGCAAGTAAGCTATGAAGGAAATGCCTATCAGGAGTCTCCTTGGCCTGGGGTTGTCAGAGAAGGCTTCCAGAGGGAGCTGGGAGTGGAAAAGTGAGCAGGAGTTATATAGAGAGAGCATGCCAGCCAGAGGGAACAGCATGGGCAAAGGCTGGGCAGCCCCAGACAGCGAGGAAGGGAGCTGTGGGTGATGGAACTGCATGGGTGGACAGGGCAGCAGGGGCCAGAGCAAGAAGATGCAGGAGAAGGGGCTCTGGATGATGTAAGAAGATGAGGCAACAGGGCCTGGGTGGAGAGGACAGGAACCGGGGGACCCTTTGAGTCAGCTGACCTGGCCTCAGCCCCACCCCACCTCCTGAGTCATTCACAGAAGCCACTGGAATTCCACTTGCTGTTGTGAAAGTCAAAAAGGAAGGAGGTGGGGGCGCCTGGCTGGCTCAGTCGGTAGAGCATGCAATTCTTGATCTCTGGGGCTTGAACTCAAGAGAGTTGCGTGTGAGGCTACTTAAGAATTAATTAATTAGGGGATCCCTGGGTGGCGCAGCGGTTTGGTGCCTGCCTTTGGCCCAGGGCGCGATCCTGGAGACCCGGGATCGAATCCCACGTCAGGCTCCCGGTGCATGGAGCCTGCTTCTCCCTCTGCCTGTGTCTCTGCCTCTCTCTCTCTCTGTAACTATCATAAATAAATAAAAATTAAAAAAAAAAGAATTAATTAATTAGTTAATTAATTAATTAAAAAGGTAGAAGATGCGAAAGCTGCTAAGTTCCAGTGTCTGGAAGAGGGCCTGCCTTCTATCTTCTGCCCAAATGCAACCTCTCGGGGCCTTAGTGTATCTGCAGAACGGGCCTGACTTAACCACCTCCCCAGGCCAGGGGGGCAAGGACCACATATGCCCAGACACAACCTATCTTCTTCCTCCCAGTGAGAAAAATACATTTTAAAACGGGTTTTGGACACTCTGAACAGATAAACTTTTAGGGAAATGGATGAAATAGGCGAATATTGAGTGATTTAATTATATACACACACAAATACATATATATGTGTGTATGTATGTATATATGGTGACACTCTAGTCCATTTGGAAATGATGGTCTACACTCCAGTCACGCAGAGCCTGATACAGTTCCTTCCCATCCTTCAAGGGTTCGTGGGACACAGGCCCCTCTTTTGGAAGCTACACAGAGTGGTCCTCAGGAGCTCAGGTGGCCCAGTTGTGATCCTAGCATTCATTGCACCTGGTGTGAGCCCTTGGGCAGGTTAGCTCACCTCTCCATGCCTCATTTACTCATCTTTTAAATGGCATAGATCTTACTTTGTTGGATAATTGAAAGAACAGTGTGTGTGTGTGCGCGCATTCAATCTTCACAACAACTCTACAAGGTAGATACTCTTATCATCCCCATTTCACAAATGGGAAGAGGCACAGCGAGTTTGAGTCATCTGCCCATGTACCCCAGCATTTTGACCTCAGAGTCTACAAGTTTAGCTGCCAAGAAAGGTTGGGATATAACAGGTGTTCAGCATGATATGAAAGACTGGAGGTCCTCATGGTGGGGGTAGGAAGTCAGGTAGGCTCCATTCCAAACCTGGCAGGTGGGGTTTGAGAACCCCACACATCAAGATCCTTTGTCCCCCCACAAAACAGAGGACATCCCCTAAAAGAATGGAGGTGTCTATCAACTAAGTTGAGAAAAAGCAGGCAGGTGGGGTGAGGTGGGGGGATGTGTCAGGAAGCAGATTTCAGGTTTGCCAAAGATGGTAGGAAATCTTAGGGAAGCAGAGATTTTGAGGTGGGGAGAGCCAAGGAGTTCCATCTGGGGGCGCTGAGTTTTACGTGCAGCAGAATCAACTAGACAGGTGGATGCTCAGCTCTGAAAAGCAGGAGAAAGCTCTAGGCTGGGGACAGGAAACTGCACATCAGTGCTCTATGGACAGTCACTGATGCAGGGGGGAGGGGCGTGGGGAGGCCCTCCCAGGACATCTCACAGGCTTCTCTCTCTCTCTCTTTCTCTCTCTCTCTCTCTCTCCCTCTCCCTCATACCCCTCAGAAGAGCATAAGGAGCTGCCCATCATACACCTGCCCGTGAGTGCTGGGATCATGGCTGCCATCATAATTGGGTCCCTCTCTGCCGGGTCCCTCTTCATCTGCTGCATTGCCCATCTCCTGTTAACAGGAGGCTGGAGGGGCCAGAGCCACAGGTACAGGGGCCCAGCCTCTCTGTCCCTCTGTCTTCTTCCCCACCTCTTGCATCCCACTGATTGATTCTTCTGGGAGTCATGTCCTCTGACTCATACACAATCTCATCAAATCTCAGAACTCTTTTTTTTTTTTTTTTAAAGAAGCAGTTTCTTTTTATTTATTTATTTATGTCACACACAGAGAGAGAGGCAGAGACACAGGCAGAGGGAGAAGCAGGCTCCATGCACCGGGAGCCCGACGTGGGATTCAATCCCGGGTCTCCAGGATCGCGCCCTGGGCCAAAGGCAGGCGCCAAACTACTGCGCCACCCAGGGATCCCCAAATCTCAGAACTCTTGAGGTGAAAAAGATCTTTCTATCCTATATTAGGCAGAATTTGCCCTGCGAGAGGCAGAAACCCTACCTTCAAATGGGCTTACAAAGAATTAAAAGGTTTTTGGGGGTCCTATATGAGCTTCAGGTATGGCTGGATCCAAGAACTCGATTTTGGCAAGAGGTTTTTCCATATACCTCTCAACTCTGCCTTTCTCAGTGGTGGCTTCATTCTCAGGAAGGACCTTCCCTTTTGGTGTGATGAGATAGCACCCAGGGGCCCCAGGCTTATATCCCATCAGCTCAGCGGCCACAGAGAGAAGACCACACCTAGCTCCTGACACCTCCAGCAAAAGCCCCGGGGCTGCTTCTCCCCAGCTTAACTCAAATCACATGTCCTATGAGGACCAACCACTGTAGCCAGGCGCTCGAATGTCCCAATTGGCCAAATCTGGGTTATTTGCGCAGCTCTGGAGTCAGAGGACCAACCCAGCTCCATGTGACTAGATGGATTCAGAGTGGGGAAGGGTTCCCTACCTGCCCTCCCCCCAAAAAAACAGACGTTATTACAAAAGAAGCAGGGTGGACAGGTGGGCAGGTAAAGGCATCAGATGGTGCCCACTTCTGTATGGAGGAGAGAGGCTGGGGCCTGTTTTCCCAGGAGACAATCTATTCCTATTTGCCGCAGTGATGTCATGTACTTTTTTTTTTTAATTTTTTTTTGTTTGTTTGTTTTTGTACTTTTTAAATAAAGGTATTCAAATGAGCTGATTCAAAGAGAAATATCAAGGAAATCGTGAGACAGGTGGATAGAGCAGAATCATTTGGATGGTCTGTATCAACAGTGACATTAGGGAAACATTACTCATTGGCATATGGCAGCAGCTGGGGAAACTGAGGAAGGACTCTGGGGCCAGGGATTATGGGAGAAGAGGTGGGGATAGGGTAGGTCTTGTCCTAACTCGCTCTGAAGCAGGGACCATCTCACTCTCTGATGGACTGATGGGCTTTTCCAGCTTCTCTTAAGTCTCTCTCCACCCACCCAAGCCTCTTACTACCCTAATATTGGTTCTCTCCATATGTCCCCAGGATGACACCCACAGAGAAGCCAGAGGCGCGCCCCAACCTCAATGCTGGTAAGTAAGCCAGGGGTCCCGGTGGCTACTGGCCCTCCTCCGGGCTCCTTCCTCTTCACCCCATCAGCCACACACACCCTCCCCCTCCTCTGCTGGGGACCTCCCAATCACTTCACCCCAAACCTGCTTTTCCTCCTCTTCTCAGTGGCTGGCACATCTAGTCCTGGCTGTTCCACTCCTGGGGCACCACACCTGGCCCAGGCTGGCCTCCCGGCCTCCAGGCTGGCCTCCACCCCACCCCCGGGCAGGGTGCTTCTAAAACTCTCACCCTGTCACTCCTCGGCTCAAAGGCCCTCCATAGCTCTTCCCCACCAGGGTCCGTAGGACAGGGTCAGCCTCCTTTACACGTCTCTCCAGACCCCTGCAAACTGATCGCCACTGTCTTTCCTGGCTTCATCTCCCACGTGTAACATTCCTGCCCTGCCCTTAAAAACAAAACAAATAAACAATATAAAACAATAAACAAATAAACAATATAAAACAAATTGAATATATATATATAATCCAGACAGGCCCAACGTGTCACAGCTCCTCAGCCATGGCAGGCTATCTCCCGCCAGCCACTCATGCCTGCTTTTGCGTAGCTCTCACTTCTCTTTCCAGTCTTGGCTGTCCCCTCCTCCAGGAAGTCCTCCCTGATCCCCCTTCCGGGAACCCTCGGGGCTCCCCCACTCACCCCTACCCACTCTGGGTTATCCCTATCTGGGGACAGATCTGTCTCCCCCACTGGACTGGGAGCCCCAGGAGGGCAGGGTCCCCAGCACAGGGCTGGGCAAGACAGGGATTTGCACAAGTGTTAGCTGAGTAAATGAGTGCTGACAGCAGCCAGCAGGGTCCTGTGGGACCTGCCAGCCAGTTCCTCCCTTGTCCCCTGCTTCAGGTGACCAGCACATCTATGAGGTGATGCCGTCTCCGACCCACCTGGTGTCTCCCCTCGGGGGCACAGCGTCCATGAACAACACCATGGTGAGCCCCCACCTGTCCCCCAAAGCCCCCTGGTGGCTCCCCTGGGGGTTCACTGTGGCATCTGGCACCTTGTCCCCCACTGCAAGAACACGACTCTGTGGGATGCTCCCTACTTTTTTTTTTTTTTTTTTTTTAAGATTTTACTTATTTATTTGAGAGAGAGAGAGAGAGCACAAGTAGGCAGAGTGGCATAGAGAGGGAGAAGCAGACACATGCTGAGCACGGAGCCCCATGCGGGGCTTGATCCCAGGACCCTGAGATCATGAGCTGAGCTGAAGGCAGATGCCCAACCGACTGAGCAACCCGGGTGTCCCCGGGATGCTCCCTACTTTAAAGCCACCAGGAAGAGAGTCTGGGAAGACACAACATAGAGCCTTTGTCTCTGGGGCATGGAGGCTGAGGGTGGGGGTGGGGAGGGCTCTATTTTCCCTCTTCCGCTTGTCTGTAGTTTCTCCATGGGGCGGATACGGGTGGGAAGGGATGATAAGAAGAATTCTATTGGGAGGCCTGGGTGGCTTAGCCATAGAGTGTAATCCTGAAGCCCTGGGATCGAGAGTCCCAACTCCGGCTCCCTGCATGGAGCCTGCTTCTCCCTCTGCCTGTGTCTCCGCCTTTCTCTCTCTCTCTGTGTGTCTCTCATGAATAAATAAATAAAATCTTAAAAAAAAAAGTAGAAGACGAAGAATTCAATTGAATAAGAGGAAAAATGTCAAAAGCCTAAACTAAAAGTGTGGAGCCACAGGTGTGGACGGGAGGCGGGGTGTGAAGGCCGTCATAGTCAGGACACCCAGGAAGGGGCGAGGCGGATTTGGAATCCAGGTCGGGCCTGACACCCAAGGCCAAAGGTTGGAGGGTGTGGGAGTGCCAGGGCCCCCCTCACCAGTGCTCTTCCCTTGCAGCCCCTGCCCCAGCAGCAGCCGGAGCCAGAGAACCACCCCTACCAGGTGTGGAGCTGGGAAGGGGGGTTGGGGGAAGGGCGGCTCCTGACAATGGGCGGGAGGGGGGGCGGCGGGGCCATCCTCACCTAACTGCCACCTGCTCTCAAGTCTCTAGCTCCCCGGAACACAGTCCAGCCCCTCCCTTCCTGGGGTTACACTTCCCTCCTTCTTAGAAGGATTCCAAGACTGCAAATTTGCGCAGGAGGAAATGAAGCTGGGAGAGGGAAGGGTGGCGCCCAGGGTCACACAACAGGTCAGAGCCCAAGTCGACCCCACTTAAGGGACCTATTCCTGGGCCTGGGCCCCAGCCCCTCTCTGTCCCCTCCCATCTGCCCCTAGATCTCTGTGTCCATGTGTCTCTCTACATTTCTCTGTACATGGCTCTACACCTCTCAGGATGGCTCCCACTCTTGCTGTCATTCTCTGGCTCCCTATGTCCTTTTCTCTCTCTCTCTCTCTGTCCCTCTCTCCTTTTCTCTGCCCTGTCCCTCCTGTCTTTTCATCTCTGTCATTCCGTGCCCACCCCTTTCTCTGGGTCTCCACGGCCTGGTGCCTCCGCCTCTTGCACACCTCTCTCCTTCTTGCTCTTCCCTCTCTCCAGCTGTGTTCTCCCCGTGTGCCTCAGGCTCCGCCTGGCTCCCCCGACCCCGACTCTGACCCCCACCCAGGATCCCTCTCTTTTTCTCCCCGCCAGGACCTGCTGAACCCCGACCCTGACCCCTACTGCCAGCTCACGCCAACCCACTGAAGAGGTCCCAGGCCCCTGAAAGAGCGAAAGCCTCAGCCCTCCCCTGAGGGCTTGGTGCCCACAGAAAAGCCACACCACAGACCCCACAGGACCAGGCCACCACACCTGTGGGGCCGACTCAAATGAAGACTCAGTATGGCATCAGGCAGGGGGCATGGGGGGGCAAGAGATCATGATGGGCCCAGCTCCTCTCTGACCCTCTGAGTTTATAACCTGCTCTCAGGGCTGGTCTGTCTAGCAACCTGGCCTGGGCCATGTGCCTGGGAAAGGCAGGCTCTTGCCTTCTCCTAACCCAAGGATCCTCACACACACTGGATGTTTGGGGGTGCGGAGAGTGGACTCAGGCCTGCCTCAAGCCAGACCTCACAGGCTCCTACTTGCTGGGCTGCTGTTGGCCCACAACACCCCACTCCTGCTCCCTGGTTGTCCTAGGAGCTCCTTCTGCTGGGGTCAAGGCAGCCCCCGGACACACAGCCCCAAACAATAAGGCATATGGCAGGGACGGCTGGCCTTCCAGGCCTGTGGCCCCCGATGCAGAACTGGCCGGTTACCACAGCTGTCGGACCCCTTCCCTGCTCCGGCAGGGCCAATCCAGTCCCTCTCGAGATCTGGTCTCTCAGAACCTGTGGCCAGTTTCTGCCTATTGCCTGGGACTCTGAATCTTACCAAGGCCCTCAGGCAGCAGTTCTCTTCCCTACCCCCACCCAAAACCCCGGTCCCAAATGTAAGCCCCATCTGTCGCCCCTTAATTTAATTACTTAATTTAATCACTCATTCAACAATAAATAAACTGTGTGTTATGCACAGTTCTGGACTCTGCGGCTTTGGGAGGAAACAAAACAGACAAAACCTTCTGTTCTCCTAGAGGGGCGCTATGGCAGAGGAGAGAGTCAGCAAAGTAACTAATATGCGTGGTGTGCTGGATGGTGATAAGAAGAGAAGGGGAAATGAGGAAAGAAGAGGGTTGGAAGTGTGGAGGGACTGTGATTTTCAATAGGAAGGTCAGAGAAGGCCTCGAAGAGAAGGTGACGATGAGCAAAGACCTAAAGGAGGAAAGAGAGGAATGTAGGGATCTGGAGGGAGAGCATTCCAGGCAGAGGAAGCAGCAAGTGCAAAGGCCCTGAGGTAGGAGTATGCCTGGGGAGTTCAAGGAGCAGCAAAGAGGCCAGGGTGGTGGGAGCAGAGGAAGGAAAAGGGAAAGAATGAGGGTGAGGTCAGGGAGATGAGGAGCAGCAGATAGTGCAGGGCACAGGGCCCCCCATCTAAGGCACAGCAGGCTGTCGCTTTTGCTCTGGAAGCTGAAAAAAAGACCATGTCGTAGGCTGAATAAAGTTGTCTATGTGCTAATGCCCTGTGAATGTTACCTTACATGGCAAAAGGGCCTTGGCAGGTATGACTGGGTTAAGGATCCTGAGATGGGATCCTGAGATGGTTATCCATGATCCTGGACGATCTCACTGGGCCTGAAATATAATCACAAGGGTCCTTCTGAAAGGGACCCAGGAGGAGAGAGAGTCAGGGAAGGAGTTGTAAGAAAGGAGGTAGAGATTGGAGTGATACAGGCCTTTGAAGATGGAGGAAGGGCCCAGAAGCCAAGACCCCACAGAGTCAGAGGGACGTGATGGGAGGAAGATTTCTGGGGACCCTTGCTGGCGTGGCAGACAAAAAGAGGCCACCAGCAGAGCCCAGAAACTCTGAACACAATCGCAAGAACACAGATTCTCCCCTAGAACCTCCAGAAAGCAACCCAGCCCCGCCACCACCTTGGTTTTGGCCCAGTGAGACCCATTTCAGACTTCTGACCTCCAGAACTGTAAGCGAATAAATTCCTATTATGTGAAACCACTACATTTATGCCAGTTGGTTACAGCAGCCGCGGGAAATTAACATAGAGGATGAGAAAGAATTCGCTGGAAGGGAAGTTGCGTCTCTTCCTGACTCAATATGCAAATACTCCCCGCTTAAGGATTTCTCCATCCCCAGATCTCTCAGGACACCCCAATCCTCTGGGCCGCTGATCCCCTGCTGCTGACCAGGTCACAGCAGGGTCAGCCCCAGCACTGGCTGTCAGGTGCAGAGTATGTGGGGGGACCCCATGCCTGCCTTCCTCTCCTCTTTTCTAGCAACCCCTGTCAAACCCCAATATCTGTTCTCTCCTTTTCCTCAGTAATAGGGTTTTGAACCAAGTGTATAAAAACTACATTTCCTGCTGAGCATTAAAAACTACATTTCCCAGAATGCCTTGCAGCTCGATGCGGCCATGTGACTAATTCCTGGCCAATGGGATGCGAGCAGAAATGATAGCGTCACACAGTCCCTCAAATACATCCCTAAAGGGAGAGCACTGGGGTCACCAGTGAGGTCTTCTTCTTCACCGCTACAAAACCAGGCGTAAGCATAAGCATGACTGACGGTAGCAACAGCTCCAGTAAACAGAGCCGGGCCTCTGTGTCTTTACTTGTCTGAACTTCTCAAATTCTCAGAATAGCCTTGGGAGGCTGGGACTGTCTATTCCCATTTTGCAGATGGAGAAATGGAGGCCCAGAGAAGGGAAGTGACTGTCCCAAGGTCACACACCATGTATAAAGAAAGGCCAGTGTTGGGGTCAGGATGAGCTGGGTTAGGCTGCAGTAACAAACAACCCCACCATCTCCGTGCCTTAAAATAGCAACGGTGGTTTATTTCTTGCTCGGGCTTCACGGTGGTCTCAGTGCAGAGGGCATGCCCAGAGTCAGGAGAGCTCGGCTTCACATCTCCTCATTCAGGAACCAGGCTCTCACAGTCGGTCACTGTGCCGGAAAAGGGAGGGGACACGGCAAAGCAGACTTTTAAAGGCTTTCACCCAGAAGTGACACTCCCACTCACAGCTCGTTGGCCAAAGGAGGGTACATGATACAACCTAATGTCAAGAGCGCTGGCAGGTGCAATGCTTCCGTGTATTCAGAATAAGGAAAACTGATATGTATGAACAGCCCAATCGATACCCCATCAGGATTCACACCAGAGGCCACATTCTCTGCCACGATGCTTTCCTGAGAGAACTTCCTAGGAAGACCCATCCACATCTTCATCCAGTGACTCATTCATTCATTCATTCAGCAGGTGCTGGACCAGGGTGGCAGGCCTCGCTGGTGGAAGAAATGCATAGAGCCAAGAGATATTTAGAATAAAACATTGGCAGAATTTGGCCCTGGGTTAGATGTAAGGGATGAGGGAGAAGAGTGTGTCAAAAGTTTCGTTCATCAGCTCAACGAACATTTATTGATCACCTGCTGTGTGCAGTTTTTCTAGGCTCTGATGAGATAGCTGAGAACAAAGCAGAGATCCCAGGATGCCTGGGTGGCTCAGTGGTTGAGCATCTGCCTTTGGCTCAGGTCATGATCCCGGGGTCCTGGGATCGAGTCCTGCAACAGGCTCCCTGCAGGGAGCCTGCTTCTCCCTCTGCCTGTGTCTGTCTCTCTCTGTGTGTCTTTCATGAATCAATAAATAAAATCTTTAAAAAACAACAACAGATATCCCTATCCTCAGAGAACTGACAACAAATGGCACCAAACATAACTCCCAGGGGAGTAATATTATGAAGAATGAACAGATGCCAAGAAAGCTGGGGAGCTGGAATGGGGGACCCCCCCTGGTGTCTGGTTTGCTGATGGGATGCAGGGGCATTGCATTCACAATGCAAGAGGACTAGGTTTGCAAGGAGTGAAAACATGTCCACATGAAAACTTGTACCCAGATGCTCACGGCACTGTTCATAATAGCCCAAAAGTGAAAACAACCCAAATATCCATCAGCAGAGGAACAGAGAAACAAAACATGGTGTATCCAGACAATGGAATATAATGCGGCCTTCGGATAAGGACCGAAGTACCGAAGTACTGAGCCATGGGACGACCTGGATGAACCTCGAGGACATGATGCTGAATGAAAAGAAGCCAGACACAAAAAGCTACATATTATATGATTCCATGAAAGGGAATTGTCCAGAATAGACAAATCCACAGAGACATCTAGGATTTGCTTCCTAGCAGATGAGTGGTCACCAGGAGCTGGAGGGATGGGGGGCTAGGAGTGACTGCTGAGGGGTACAGGGGTTCTTTTCGGGGTGATGGAAATGTTCTAAAATCGATCATGTGGATGGTTGTGTGGCCCTATGAACATATTAAGAACAACTGGATTTGTACACTTTTTTTAAAAGATTTTTTTAAATTTATTTATAGAGACAGAGAGAGAGAGAGAGAGGCAGAGACACAGGCAGAGGGAGAAGCAGGCTCCATGCAGGGAGCCCGACGTGGGACTCGATCTCGGGTCTCCAGGATCACGCCCTGGGCTGCAGGTGGCGCTAAACCGCTGGGCCACCGGGGCTGCCTGATTTGTACACTTTAAACGGGTGGATTGTCTGTTATGTGAATTATATCTCAATAAAACTGAGAAAGAGAAGGGAGGGAGGAGGGAAGGAAGAGGGCAGGCTTGAGAGGTCACTCTTGAAATTCACTTCGGTGAGTTGGCAGGAGGCAGCTGGAGACCCGGGGGCGGGGGGGGGGTAGTGAACATGGGTGCATGGTCGCCCCAGAAATGTCATCTTTTATCACTGGTTGGAGTTTGGGTTCATTGGGTCCGTCCTTTCTGCCAGACTTGCAAGCAGCACTCGTCAATGCAGAGCCAGCAGGGGGCAGCAGAGGACCACACAGGCCAACAGACGCCCTGGCTGCTCTGAGCACCTCTGCACCCCACCCCAGGGCACCTGTCCCCAGCCTCCGCCCCTTTGTGTACCCTTCTTTTTTTTTTTTTTTTTTTAGCCTTTGTGTACCCTTCTGAGAGCTCAGAGGATGCACCCAGCTGCCCAGGCCCAAAACCTGGGTGTCTCCTTCCCTCAAAGGGGGCAAACACCAGAACCTACCTCCTAGGCCTCCTGAGCTTGGGGTCTCGACAGCCCAGCCCTGGGCCAGGACGTCTCTCCCCATCACCTCCCCATCCCCCTACCTGGTCTCCTGCCCCCTCCCATCCTCCCACCATGAGACAGCCCAAGGGATCTTTCTAAATCCCAAACTCAGTAGTGCCTCCTCCCTGCTTGGAACCACCCATGGCTCTCCAAGTGCCCTTAAAGTCCAGGTTCTCATCATAGCCTGCAAATCCCTGGGAGGTCTGGCTCCTGGAGGCCCCTCAGCCTCCCTCTCAGCAACCCCTGACGCTCACCCCCACCCTGTGGTCTGCAGTCTATCATCCCCTGAACTGCTTCCAGGCCTTTCCCACTCTGCTCCCCATGCTCTGGGCATGCCCACAGGCACAGCACTCCACCCTGCCGGCCCCACCCCCGTTGGTCTTCCAGGTCTTCAGCTCAGACACCTCCTCCTCCAGGAAGCCCCCCCTGACACTCAAGCTGAGTCAGGTCCTTCTCCTGAGTTCCTCGACCTCAGCTCTGCCCACTCTGGGTGGTCACTGTCTAGAGATTTGTCTCGCCACTGGACTGTAAGCCCTGGAAGGGCTGGGCCAAGGCCACCCCGCGGTCACAGATGGGTCCCAGCACCACCCAGCAGGGCAGGCCCAGGGCAATGGATCAAGGAACGTGTGTGGAATAAGTGACACGTGGGCAGACTCGTTATCTCCATATCCTCCCTCGCTGTACCCGGCCACCTCCACTCATTCGTCGACAGACATTCACTGAGCAGCTACTGGACATCAAGCTCTGTTGAATGAAGCCTGGACTCCAGAGACATGAAGAGAAGGACAGGCCCCGACTCAGGAAGCTGGCGGTCTAGGGGGAGGCGACGTAACCTGGCCACGCACTGCGCTGAGCGCTTCACGTTTCTCAACTTACCTGATCCTCACAACGGTTCTGTGGGGGCAGCGCTCTGAGCGTTCCCATTTTACAGATAAGAAAACTGAGGCAGGGACACCTGGGTGGCTCAGCGGTCTAGCGCCTGCCTTGGGCTCAGGGTGTGATCCTGGGGTCCCGGGATCGAGTCCCACATCAGGCTCACTGCGGGGAGCCTGCTTCTCCCTCTGCCTGTGTCTCTGCCTCTCTGTGTCTCTCATGAATAAATAAATAAAATCTTTTTTAAAAAAAGAAAAAGAGGGCAGCCCAGGTGGCTCAGTGGTTTAGCGCCGCCTTCTGCCCAGGGCGTGATCCTGGAGACCCGGGATCGAGTCCCACCTCTGGCTCCCTGCAGGGAGCCCGCTTCTCCCTCTGCCTGTGTCTCTGCCCCTCTCTCTCTCTCTCTCTCTCTCTCTCTGAGAGAGATTTTATTGAATAAATCAATAAAATCTTTAAAAAAAGAAAACAGGCCTCAGAGCCTAACACCTGGCTCTCTCTCCTATTCATTCTGATCCGTCAAGGACCAAATGTCACCCAGGGCTGCGACCGTGTTGGGGTCCATGTGTCCAAGCAGAGAGAGGGCTCTGCCTTAGGAGAGGGCACCGCTCACAGGAGAGAGAGAGAGAGAGAGAGAGAGAGAGAGAGAGAGATCGCTAAGGTTGGAACTCCAGGCACTGTGTTGAGCAGCCCGATTTGGAAGAGACCAGTGTCCTCGTTGGGGACTAGGAGCCCCGGGACTCCTTCATCCTCTCCACCCAAGCTCACTGCCCCCCAAGGCTCACTGCGGACCCCCACTCCCTTCCTCTGAGTCCCCAGCACCACTCGATTCTCAGGGCTGTGGCTCCTCATCACACAAACGAGGAAGTGGCTGTCTGGGGAAGGAAATGGGCTGGCCCATGACCAAGACTGATTATGATTCATGGGGAAAACCCTTCCCTCCCGAACTCAACCCCTTTGTAGGCAGGGGGCACTGCCCTCTGAAAGAGTCCGTCTGGCGGGCCTGCTGCAGAGGTGTAGCCCCTGACGGCCCTGCGGGCCTCCTTTATCTGCTAACCTCCCTGGGGTGGCATGGAAGATTTCGCTTGTGGAAAGCATCCCGCTGCTGGAGTCAGCATTTCAAAAACATCGAGCCCTTTTGGGGTCCTGGCACGAGGAAACTTTCGGGGGTGTCGAAGGTGCTCTAAAACGAGATCTGGTGGTGGCTGCGGAAAATGAACTCTGTGCTATGAAAATCCTGCCCCAGGGGCACCTGGCTGGCTCAGTTGGTCGAGCGTGCCACCTTGATCTCGGGGTCGTGAGTTCAAGCCCCACGTGGGGTGCAAAAATTACTTAAAAAATCCCTAAATAAAAGAAGAAGAAAAGAAAGAAAGAAAACTATGCCCCAGTGAAGCTAAGAATGAGATGATGTTTATGAGACTGGAAATCTGAATACTGACTAGGTATTTGAAGATATTCAGGAAGTGTTTTTTGTTAACATTTTCACGTGTTAGGTAAAAATATGACATTGTGTGGTTTTCTTAATGAGTCCCTATCTTTTAGGGATATAGGCTGAGGCATCTATGAGTAAGACGATAAGAGGCTTGGAAGTTGCTTTCAAATACTATAGGTCAGGGGTAGCTAGGGAAAGAGCAGCAAGATTGGAGGGAGCTGGGAAATGTGTGGAATTTGGAAATTTTCCAAAATAAAGTTATTTTTTTTAAAAAGTGGGGCACTTGGGTGGCTCTCAGGTGATTGTGTGTTTGCCTTTGGGTCAGGTCACGATCTAAGGATCCTGGGATCGAGCCCCACATCGAGCTTCCTGCTTAGCAGGGAGTCTGCTTCTCCCTCTGCCTCCCCCCACCCCCATGTTCACGCCCACACTCTCTCTCTCAAATAAATAAAATCTTTTTTTAAAAAAAAGTTATTAAATTGTTTTTACATAACTCTAAATCCAAATCTACCCCCTTCCCATATTCCTGCTGGATAAAATGAGGCTCGAGAAAGACAGGACATCTAGCCAGGTTCCTGCTCAGGGCCTTCTGGACCTTTGGGGGCCCCCAGAGAACCTGACCTTCTCTCTCTGCTCCCCTCCATCCTCCCTAACTCCAGAAAAGCCCAGCTTCTCACACTTACCAACTCAGCCCCCCGCAACCCCTCCTTCCAGACCTAGATCCTTCTCTTCTGTGGCTCGTTGGCTCTCTTACCCTAAGCTGGGCCTTACCATCACCCCACTCCCCTACAAAGGGCCGTCTTGCACCCAAAGTCCTACTTCCCAGGTCCCCTGCTCCCTCTGCAACCACCTCTTCCCCCTGCCCCCTCCGTCACTCAGCCACCTTGCTGTCCTCACACTCACCAAAGACCTTCCTGCCTCAGGGCCTTTGTACTTGCTGTGTCTGCTGCCCCAAACACCCTTCCCCCAGATGTCCCCAGACCCTGCGTCATCTCCTTCATCTCCTTCAGGTCTCAGCTCACATGTCTCTTCAGAAAGGCCCTTCCTGACCTCCCTAGCTAAAAGAGCAACAACCCCCGTCACTTCTACCCTCTGGCCCTCCTTTATTTTTTTATAGCAGTTATCTCTCCGCGACATGATATGATCTATCAGTTTTTCGATTAGCATTGCTCTCCCTCCAACAGGATTACACCCCACAAGGAAAGGGATGCACGGTCCGCAGGTAGTTGGTGCTCAATAAATATTTGTCTAATGGTTGAAGGACTTGGAAAAACCCCGGGTGGACTAGGCGAGAGAGAGAAGGGGGGGTGGGCAGAGGATCCTGGCAGAGGGAAGGGCCTGTGCAAAGGCTTTCCCCTCTCTCCTCCAATGCACTCGTCCCGCCCCACAGGGCAGCTCAGGTGCTCTCCCCCGGGTGAGGACTGCAGGGCATCTGGGGTCCTTTCTCCCCAAGGACAGCCTCCCCAGGACCGAGCCCAGACCTCGCCTGGCAGGCGGGCACAGGAAGCCACACCCTGAGGTCAGGTCCATGAGTAAATATTGCAGCACCTAGGCCTCCCCTCACAGATAAGGGGGGGCGGGAGGGTCAGAAACCTGCTTTGGCCTCACCGAGGGAACCGCTCCAGCAGCCCCTGGGCTCCAAGGTCTCTGCCGGGGAGGATGGGACAAGGGTCCGCCACAGGGGCCCAGGCCAGTTTCCATCTAACAAATACTGACTAAGCCCAAGTGGGCGGGATCCCAGGCTGGAGACAGAGGGACAGGGCCCCAGGCCGGCTCCCCAGGGAGCTATTGACGTGGCTGGCCAGATAAGAGGGCTGACAAAACAAGATCAGGGAACCTTGTCCCCAGCCTGCCTTTGCTGGGTGGAGAAGATAAGGCTTGCCCACTGCAACCTCCTGAGGCAACGGCCCCAAGCCTCAGTTTTCTGGGCTGCAAAATGGATCCTCCAGGAGGGAGGGGGCACCCGATGACGTCATGGGTAAAACTGACAATGTCAAAAGGAATAAGAGCATCCGTGGAAACTAGATCCAAGGCCCAGCCAATTCCCCCCTCCCGGGTGGGGCCCGCGCCATCCCAGAAAGAACGCGAGCTACATATGCAGCAGAAGACATCCTGGCCTCACATGAAGAAAAGCACAAAAAAAGAAAAAAAAAGGTGAAATGCATTTACTTAACCCAACATATGCGAAATGTTATCATCTCTCTTTTTTTTTAATGTTTATTTTATTTTATTTATTTATTCATAGAGACACAGAGAGAGAGAGAGAGAGAGGCAGAGACACAAGCAGAGGGAGAAGCAGGCTCCATGCAGGGAGCCCGACGTGGGACTCGATCCTGGGTCTCCAGGATCACGCCCCGGGCTGAAGGCGACGCTAAACCGCTGAGCCACCCGGGCTGCCCAAATGTTATCATCTCAACATGGAATCAATATAAAAAATGAGGGCAGCCCGGGTGGCTCAGCGGTTTAGCGCCACCTTCGGCCCAGGGTATGATCCTGGAGACCCGGGATCGAGTCCCACGTCGGGCTCCCTGCATGGAGCCTGCTTCTCCCTCTGCTTGTGTCTCTGCCTCTCTCTTGCTCTCTGTGTCTCTCATGAATAAATAAATAAATAATCTTAAAAAAAAAAGGATGATCTATTTTTATTTTTACATTCTTTTTTTTTTTTTTTTTTTTTGGTTTGCAATAAGCCCTCAGTATTTGGTGTGGTCATTTTACTCACAGCTCATCTCAATTCGGATAAGCTAGTGAAGCTAGTGGCTCGTGGCTACCTGGGACACAGCTGGACTATTGCAATCCCCTGCCAGGGCCTCCCAGCACAGACCCTCACTCCCCACTCCTCTGTTACCCACAATGAAGCCAGAAGTTTCTATTAACACCAGAGCCCCCATCCCTTCTCTGCTCAAAGTGCTCTCATCGCTCTGGTCTCAGAGTAAAAGCCAAAGTCCTCCCATGGCCCACGAGGCCCTTCAGGATCGCTGCCCCCCCCCCCCCGTTCCCTCACTGGCCCCTCCACTCTTCCCTCCGCTCACTGAAACACTCCTGCCTCAGGACCTTTGCACTTGCTGTGTCCTGGGGAATGCTCTTCCCCCAGATTCAGCATGGCTCCCTCATTAAGTCTCTACTCCAGGGTTGCCCCCTACAACATCTTCTCACTGCTGGACATAAGCCAGTGCCCAAGCCACCTCTACTCCCTCCCCTGCTTTCTTTTTTCCCATGGCATTATCCCCACCTGACATAAAGTTATATGCATTTGTGTTTATTTGTCTATTGATTATCTCCCCAAACCAAAGGTCAGTTCCGTGAGGCAGCGATTTTTTTTTTTAATTTTTTTTTTTTTTTTTTATTTATGATAGTCACACAGAGAGAGAGAGAGAGAGAGGCAGAGACACAGGCAGAGGGAGAAGCAGGGTCCATGCACCGGGAGCCCGACGTGGGATTCGATCCCGGGTCTCCAGGATTGCGCCCTGGGCCAAAGGCAGGCGCCAAACCGCTGCGCCACCCAGGGATTCCGAGGCAGAGATTTTTGTTCCACTAATGACCGTAGCTTAACGCCTGGCACAGTGCCTGGCACATACTAGGTACTCAAGAAATGTCTGTTGACTGGTGAGGGAACAGTGGCACCCATGTACCCAGAGCCCACTCAGGTCCGGCACTGAGCCCCCCTCTCAGAGGAATCCCAGGGAGGTCAGTGTCGTGATCCCCCACTACCCATTGCACAGAGAGGCACAGGCCTCTGCCCGGGATCACCTGGTCCACTTTCTGCCCAGCTCTGGGCCTGGCATACAGCAGACACTCAAGAAACTTCGGCTTTCAAAGGACTCAAGGATCCAGGCTCATGTTCAGGAGCATCAGAGGAGAGGCAGGGAGGTGGGAGGGTGCAGGTGGATCCGGAAAGGCAAGGACAGCAGAGAGCCATCAGCACGACGCCACCAAGGCAGGGAGCCATGGCCGAGTCTGGACGACAGCCTGGATGTGTCTCAGTCCTCCCAGAGACACGGCCTCCTCACATCCTCAACCAGATAGCAAATCACCAGAAACCCGGGCCTCCCTGGGGACTCCTCTCTGTCATCCACACCTGGTGTCGGCTTCCACAAACACTGTTTGAACCCCAACCCTGAGCTGGGCAGCAATGGGGACACAGTAGTGACCACAACAGCCCAGGGCCTGCCTTCCTAGGACTCATAGTCCAGATGGGGAGACAGGCTCACCCTTTGACTGGGAGGACCCAGGGTGGTCAGGACTGGGACTGGGGATCCCAGGGTGTACCTAGCCCAGCCTGAGAGTCCAGAGGGCTTCCTGGAGGAGGCAGGCAATGAAATAGAGCAGAGGAAAGCAGGGATCTGCTGGCCGGAGAGGGCATAAGTGAGGCGGAATAACTGGAGCACAGAGTTCCCAGGAGGAGGGGGTGTCCATGAGGCTGGGCAAGTAGGCAGGGGCCAGGCCATGCAGAGCCTCGTGGGCCACGCCAAGAAGCTGGGCTTTCTCCTGTGGGCACTGGGGAGTCATGGCAGGTTCTGAGCACATGGAAGGAGGGAGGGTGAGACCAGGCCCATGGACCTGGGAGGATCTCCTGGGGGAAGCCAGATGAGGAGCAGGGTGATGCCTGGACCAGGGCAGGGAGGACAGGGAGAAAGAGAAAGAGCAGGTGCCACAGGGTGTGGCGTGCTAGGGGGAGAGAGGAGGGAAGCGTCAGGGACACAGTCCTGGGTCTCTCTGTCCCAGTGACAGGTGAACGGTGGCGCCATCCCTGATAAGAGGAGGAACAGGTCTGGGGGAAGATGCCAAGGTCAGTTTAGGACAAGGTGAGTGAGAGGTGCCCAGGGGACATCTGGGGGGAGGCATCCTGAATGGGCTTGGGAGAGGCCTGGGTCAGGACAAAGAAGGATGAGGTGAGGTTGCAGGTGGGGTGGGGGGAACAGGAGGCGCCAGGGCACCCACACTTCCCGCCACTCCCCCATCAGAGCCCCGCCCTGCAAGGGTAGCTCAGGACAGGATGCAAACTAGGAAGAGCAAACCAGGACAGGGGAGCCACTGGTACGGCCCTTGCCCAGATGCAGGCCGCTGGGGCCTGAGAAGGACCAGCGCCCAGAACCATCAAGAGATCAATATAACACATCTGTCGAAAACACTTTCCCCAGATCCCCCACGGCCTCTGCCAACCTCACCTTTCCAGAAACACCTCCCCTGATCCCCTCCTCCAGCTCCAATTTAAAAATTGGGTGGCTCAGCAGTTGAGCACCTGCCTTTGGCTCAGGGCATGATCCTGAAATCCGGATCGAGTCCCACATCAGGTTCCCTGCGGGGAGCCTGCTTCTCCCTCTGCCTCTGTCTCTGCCTCTATGTGTATGTGTGTGTGTCTCTCATGAATAAATAAATAAATCTTTAAAAAATAAAATAAAATAAAATAAAATAAAATAAAAATCACAAATGCGGGAACACCTCAGTGGCTCAGCAGTCTGCCCTCAGCTCAGGGAGTGATCCCAGGGTCCTGGGATCAAGTCCCACATGAGGCTCCCCGCAGGGAGCCTGCTTCTCCCTCTGTGTCTCTGCCTCTCTCTCTGTGTCTCTCTAATGAATAAATAAATAAAATTTAAATAATTACATATGAAAATCACAAACCCCCTTCCTGGCTTTATTTTTCCCCATTTACGTCCATCCAACATAATATTTTATTTGTTTACCCACGAACGTCAGCCCCACCAGCACCCAGGACACTGTCCAGCAGACAGGAGATGCTCTTGCAATATTTGTTGAGTAAAACAGCCCTACGAGGTGGGTGCTGTCATCATTCCCATTTCACAGATGAGGACGCTGAGGCCCAGCGGGTTCCATGACTTGCCCCGGGTCGTGGAGGTAGGGGACAGTGGACCAGGTCCCGTGCCTACACTTTTCATAATAGTAACACCAAGCAGACCTCGCCCTGGGGGCCCGTTCTGCCGGCTGCTGGCCAAAGGCCTGACACGGAGCAGCTCACCAACTGCTCTCAGGGTCTCCACCATCCCGGCTTTTCAGAGCAGCACGCGGAGACTCAGCAAGGGGCTGCCTCCAGCCCCGCTTCGCCCAAGTGCAGAGCCAAGGTCAAACCCGGACGCTTCTCTGGCCCCAAACTCTCCACGCACACACCTGACAGACAGGGCTGTCAAGGCCGAGAAGGGAAGAGGGAACGTGGGTTTCTTAGCCCCATACGGGGGCCGGTGGGAGCAGAGCCCCAAAGAGAGTGAGTAGCCGCCCAGCCTCCTTCCTTCTGTGTGGCTTTGCACACAGAACAGGGTTCAAATTCCCTCTCCCTGCAGGACTTTGGGCAAGTCAGAGCCTGTGGCCAGTGCCTCAGTTTCCCTCTCTGCAAACAGTGCCCACCTGGGGGGACATCCCCTGAAAGGACAAGCTGACAGTCACCCACGGTGCCAAGGCCAGGAAACGACAGTCGCTGGTTTTATTCCTCAGTGACCCCCACATTGCCAGGGAGGCCGAGGTGTGGGCCCCGAGTAAGAACTGCCCTAAAATCTTTCCCCCGCGCCTCCTCCTCCTCCCTGGCGACCTGGTTCTTCTCCTGGTACCAGACCCGGGCCCTCAGCACAAAGAAGGTTAGGCAGCGCCCCAGGAGGCCTGGCCGGGTCGTGGCCCCTGGCCCGTGCCTGCCACACCTGCTCTGGTACCCAAATGGGGCCCCAGATCCTTGGTGACTCGATCCCTCCAAATTCAGGTGATCTCCCCCGGCTCCAAATCACCGAACCCTCCCAGGTCCCGCGCCAGACAGAGCCAGGTCCCCACCAGGAAGGGCCTCGGAGCACTGGGACGCCACCACCGCCGTCTTCAAGACCAAGTTGGGGGCGAAAGATGGCTGTGACCGGGTGCAGCTGGCTCCTCCTCAGTGGTGAGCAAGAATGGAGCCCCCCACAACCTCAGCCCACTGGGGGGAAGGGTGGGGATCCCTGGGATCGGGAGAGGGAAGGTGGGAGCCAGCACCCAGCATGCTGTGTAGGGAGGGCATCGTTTGCTCCTCCAGGAGGCACCCAGCGTGGGGCTGGCCAGGGACGGCCACCCAGAGAGGTTTGTAGGGTGAACCTCAGAAATTTCTGGAATCAGGGCGTGAGCTCAAGCAGAGGAGCCGCTGATCCTGCTCGCTCGCTCGGTGTGGCAGAGCCATACTGAGCCACGGAAGCTTGTCCGGGGTGAGCTCTAGCCAGCAGCTCGGCCTCTCCCTGGGATGTGGCTTTGGGCAGGTGCCTTCCCCTTCTCGACCTATTTCCCCGTCTATGAAACGGGCTAAACTCACAGGGTCGTTTGAAGGTCATAACAAGCAGCATTGGCTAGCGCCGACTGTGCCACGGGAGCTGTTGGTAACGTTGCCCGTGTGTTCACCACCACCCTAGGCAGGAGGCCCACTCACGACCCCCCACTTCATAGACGAGAAACCGGAGGCTCAGAGAGGGGAAGCCAGCAGCCGGGGTCACACAGCCAGTAGCAGCAGGGCCGAGTGCTACACCGAGAGCACTCACCCCTAGCCCTAGCTTTAGCAGTCTGGAAAGTACCAGAAACCAGGCCAGGCATGCGAGCACTTCTTCCCTGAGAACTGCCATGGACACCCATTCCAGGCCTACACACACACACGCATACGCACACGCACACGCACATGCACACATACATGCACACGTACAATTCCAACCCAAGCAGCCCTGACCAGCTAGGCAGGTTTGGGGCTTATCTGTCGGGGTTGAAAGGAAAGGGGTGGAGTCAATTCATCACACCCCTACTTTCTGCTGTGGTCAGACCTGGAGAGGCAGAGAGCTGAGCCGGGGCCTAGATGAGCCCGCCTGATTGTGAAAGCCTCGGTCTGGTGACTCTCAGGACGGGAAAACCCTCTGGGCCCCATGCAATCCAGAGTTCTTGCAGGCTGAGCACGTGCTACACACTCGTGTGCAAGGCTTTCTGCCAGATTCTTGGCACGGCCCGACAAATTCAATCCTCAGGCCCACTCCAGACCCTGCACCTGGCCAGCACTTATTGAGCACTTACTGTATACCAGGAACACGTGTGCCAGGAGTGCACATCTCCTCCTTCACTGAACGAAGGCAGTGGTCAAGCCGACCTCATCCGGGCCCTCTGGCTCCTTTTCCTCAGCCACTTTTCTGAGCGTGGGGGCCGAGATCTCCATCACTCCCGAGCCCGCCCAGCCAGCTGAGGGGGACAACGTGACGCTGGCCGTCCACGGGCTTTTGGGGGAGCTGCTTGCCTACAACTGGTACGCGGGACCCACTCTCAGCCTGACTTACCTGGTGGCCAGCTACATTGTGAGCACGGGCGACGAGACCCCTGGCCCGGCCCACACAGGGCGGGAGGCTGTGCGCCCCGATGGCAGCCTGGACATCCAGGGCGTCCTGCCCCGCCACTCGGGCACCTACATCCTGCAGACTCTCAACAGGCAGCTGCAGACGGAGGTGGGCTACGGACACTTGCAGGTCTATGGTGAGACACCCCACCCCCGGACTCCCCTCTGCCGCAGCCAGCCTTCCCACCTCCTTCCCAGTCCCTCTATAAAAAAAATAAATAAATACATAAAAAGAAGGTAAAAATTTAAAACCAAAAAAAAGACAAAATAACAATAAAATTAAAATGCTCACCTCCTTCAGGATGGCTTCCAGGATTACCTCTTATCCCATTCTTTGCCCCTCCGGCGGGGTACAGGGACACCACCAGGATCCAGCCATGCCCCTCGACCTGGGGAGGGGGGTGGCCGGGGAAGCAGGCAGTGCCCGGCCCCCTCCCCCTCTGTCTCTTGCCCCACAGAGATCCTGGCCCAGCCCGTGGTCATGGCCAACAACACGGCACTGGTGGAGCGCCGAGACACCCTACGCCTGATGTGCAGCAGCCCCAGCCCCGCTGAGGTCCGCTGGTTCTTCAACGGCGAAGCCCTGCCCATCGCCATCCGCCTTGGCCAGTCCCCCGATGGCCGGGTGCTGACCCGGCATGGCATCCGCAGGGAGGAGGCTGGAGCCTACCAGTGTGAGGTCTGGAACCCGGTCAGTGTGAGCCGCAGCGAGCCCATCAACCTGACCGTGTACTGTGAGTCCTCCTGGCCCCACTAGAAACACCCAGTGCCCAAATCTCATAGATGGGTAAACTGAGGCCAGGAGAGGGCACCCGAGGGCACACAGTGGGTCAGTAGATGAGCTGGGCTTAGGAGCCAGGGATCCCTCTTAAAATGCACTTGACCCATCGCCAAAGGACAAAAAACCACCCTAGAAATGGAATAATCCTTCAGTCTGAAGCAGTACCTGCAGGAAAGGACACAGGACTGGTTGGTTTTGAAAGGGAGGTGGGAAGGGAGTGGTGGGTGGGAGGGGAGGTAAAATTTAAAAATGTAACCAAAGCACGGAGTCATTCCCAGGGGCAGCAGATATGCAGTGTGGAATCCGGGGCAAATAAATCACAGAGGTACGCAAGGGCCGCTAATGTAGAAAAACTTAGAGCCTAGAATCCTACCACCAGGGAATGCTGGATTTAAGAAGCACTGAATTCTAGACTCTGAGAATCCTAGAAACTCTAGAAGCAGAAATTCTTAGAACCTTAGAATTGAATTCTAAAATCTTAGAGCCACCCAAACCTAGAATTTTAGAAACATAGATTTCTAGAATCTTAGAATCCTAGAACCTAGAAGCACTGACTCTTGCATTGACTAGAAGCATTGACCCTTGGAGCCCTAGAATTCTAGACTCTTAGAGTGACTTACGAGAAACTGATAGTCTAGTCTTCTTCTTCTTCTTCTTTTTCTTCTTCTTCTTCTTCTTCTTCTTCTTCTTCTTCTTCTTGGGCCATAGATTTCGAAAATATCTTGAAATTTGGTCTGGCCCAACACCCTCTCTTTACAGAAGAGAAAACAGATTCCCTGAAAGGGGAAAGTGATTCTCGGGATCCTAGAGCAAGTTAGAGATCTGTGTGGGATCCAGAAAAGACCAGAGCTTCCTCCCTCCACAAGTCCCCAGGGGCCCAGCCTGGTGGAGAGGAAGCCAGGGACTCGCCTGTCCCTCTACTGCCCCGTGTCTCTCTCCCTCCTGCCCCCACAGTTGGCCCAGAACGCGTGGCCATCCTCCAGGATTCTACTGCCCGCACAGGCTGTACCATCAAGCTTGACTTCAATACATCCCTCACCCTGTGGTGTGTGTCCCAGTCCTGCCCAGAGCCCGAGTACGTGTGGGCCTTCAACGGGCGTGCCCTCAAGAACGGGCGAGACCACCTCAACATCAGTAGCATGACAGCGGCCCAGGAGGGCACGTACACGTGTATTGCTAAGAACCCCAAGACCCTGCTTTCCGGATCTGCCTCAGTGGTGGTCAAGCTCACCGGTGAGTTGCCCCCGGCCTGACCACCACCCGCTCCCCCATGGAGGCCCAGGTGGACCGCGAAGGTTTGGCCACTCCTCCAACAGTTAGGGCACCATTGGCCCACCAGATCATTGGAAATTAAGAGATTCTCAACCCATCCTTTGGCCAAGTGACAAAGTGGCATGTCCGGTGGTCCTCCCCTCTTCATTTGGGGGACAGAAGGAGACAGCCCATATCCTGTCACTCGGAAAACAAAGAATGAATCAGACTCTTCCCTGAGGGGTGACAACGTGAGAAGGGAGCCACCTTGTCCGCACTGTGCAGGAGCAGAGCGGGAAAACATTCAGACGTCCCTTTGTGTGAGCGCCCCCCCCTTCTAAATCCAGCCCGCCACAGCTGCCGAGGGCCTTGGCCCATCCCCTCCGCGCAGACAGCTGAACTTCTGTGCAGCCAACTAGATGATGCAGTGATCTGGCCCAGATGACTGTGTGTGTACACGCACAGGTGCACACACACATACACACACGGAAAATCACAGCCAGTTGTTGGCAAGTGGAAAAACACAGCCAGGGAGGCATTGCCTTGCCCCTGTCCTTAGACAGCCTGGGGACTGGGGGTAGTATAGACACAGCTGGTGTTTTGAGAGCTATCAGGATCCTCAGGGGACACTTTCTCATCCCCTGGGGATGGTGGCTTTGAACATGAAGGCCTCGTTAATTCTGCCTTGGTTCCTTCCCAAGCGGCCACTATCCCCCAGGGACAGTGGGAACAGTCCTGCCCTCCTTCCCTCCCCCTCCCTCCTACTAACAGGCTGGGTCTCATCCAAAGGGTGGATACTCTTTCACCCAAAGCAGAAATGGCATCCCCAGAGGTAAGTGTACCTCCTGCCCCACCCCACCTGGGGCAGCTGGTCTTGGCAAGAGACAGGGGGGTGTACCAGATGACCTCAGGTGCTGCCCCAAGTCCTGCCCGTACAGGCCAAGATGGGGGGTGTCGAAGTGTGCAGGTATGTGCAGGGAGTGGGTACAGCGCCCCCAAGGGCCTCTTAAACTGTCAGCAACCCTGTGGCAGGTGCCAGGGAGAGACAGAGGAAAAGGAAACCACCCTGCCCCCATCTGGGGGAGACTCTGATCTGATGGAGGAGATATGGTCTCTGCTCTTGGAGAGATGATCCTGGAATAGGGAAGCATGACTT
Source organism: Canis lupus baileyi (assembly GCF_048164855.1). Taxonomy (NCBI): domain Eukaryota; kingdom Metazoa; phylum Chordata; class Mammalia; order Carnivora; family Canidae; genus Canis; species Canis lupus. The sequence goes on along the minus strand of NC_132838.1, from coordinate 111,125,684 downwards.
CCTTATTCAAGGAACTGCCAGTCAGAGCGAAGAGGCAATGCCTCACACTCCATGGACTTTCAAGCAGTGATGGAGGAGACATGACATGCACCCTCAGTGAGCTTCCAGTCAGATGGAGGAGACAGTCCACACTTGGGGGAGATTTGGTACTCTGATGGGAGAGATGTGGTCTTGAGGAGACATGGTCTTTTTTTTTTTTTTTTTTTTTGAGAATTCCTAGTCTGATGGGGGGAGACACAGTTCCCACCTCTGCGTTACTCCCAATCTGATGGGGGAGTACAAGCCCCCCCACTTTCTAGGAATTTCCAGTCTGATAAGATAGGCATGCTCCTATCCAACCTCTGAGGTCCCCAGCCTGATTGGAGAGACCCAGCCTAATAATCTGGAATTCCAAATCTGATGGAAGAGACATGGCCTCCCACCCTCTGGAATCTTTTGATTTGATAAGAAACTATATAGCCCCCACATTCTGAGACCTCTTGGTTTGATAGAAGAGATACGGCCTGGGGTATACAAGTCTCAACTCTCTGGTAAGGGAAACAGGGCCCCCATATTTTGAGAATTTTCAGTCTCATAGGGGAGATACAATGCCCCCCCCCATATTCTAGAATTCCCAATCTGATAGGGGAGACATGGTCCCTGTATTCTGAGAACTTTCGATCTGATGGAGGAGACATGGTTTGACTCTCTAGGGTCATCTAGTTAAATGGGAGAAATATCCCCCAAGGGCTGGAAATTCCTAGTCTAATGGGGGAGTGATGGCTCCCATCCTTTGGGGTCTCCCAGTCTCATGGGGGAAGACACAGCTCCCTGGTAGGCATTGTTGGGATACAAAACCGACCTCCACTATCACACAAGTCAGCTCCTTCCTCTGTCTCCTTCCCAGCACCTCGCACGGGGGGAGCACCAGCCAGTTGTGGGGAGGCATGGAGGAGCCAGCTGAGGGGAGGAGGGGGATGCCATACCCAGTGCAGGCCAGGCTGACCCAGCCCCCTCACTGTTTCCTCAGCGGCAGCAGTTGCCATGACAATTGTGCCTGTGCCGACCAAGCCGATGGAGGGCCAGGACGTGACACTGACCGTACAGGGCTACCCCAAGGACCTGCTGGTCTATGCCTGGTACCGCGGGCCTGCCTCCGAGCCCAACCGGCTGCTCAGCCAACTGCCGTCAGGGAACTGGATCGCAGGCCCCGCACACACAGGCCGGGAAGTGGGCTTCGCCAACTGCTCACTGCTGGTGCAGAAGCTGAACCTCACGGATGCTGGCCGCTACATGCTCAAGACCGTCACATTGCAGGGCAAGACAGAGACGCTGGAAGTGGAGCTGCAGGTGGCCCGTGAGTGTATCAGAGGGGGCAGAGGGGGTCTCTTTTCAGATAGAGGCTTCCAAGAGGAGGCTTTGCATCCTCCATAGGCTGGGAAACATAGATCGAGGTGGATATGCCTACCCATCACACTGCAAGAAGGGACTTAGTCTCCTCCATCTGACTTGGGGATCTCCAAATGGAGTTCTTTCCTCTTCCATCAAACTGATGACCTAGACTAGGGGTAGATAGGCCTCCTCCATCAGACTGAAGGCCACTACAGGGGGCTTCCGTGCCTTCTCTCTCATACAAGAGGTTCACCAGACTGAAGGTTTTAAAAGAAGAGACATAGTCTGAGAGTAGGGCATCCTTTTTCCTGCAGATGGGTAGACTCTAAAACACAGGAGATATTGTCTCTGCTACTATATTGGGAAAATGGGCTAATGATGGGAGTTTACCTCCCGAGTTTACATCCCGACTAGATGTATAGAATGAAAGTGGATCATACCTCCCTCTTTAGACTGGGAGATCCTAGACTATTGGAATTGTGCCTCATTCTTTGCATTACAGTAAGAGTATGAACAGAATTTCTACCATCAGAGGGTGGAATTTTTTCATAAAGTGAAATCCTCCGTTAGGATAGAGGCTTCTAGATGGTAGGAATCGCATCTCTGCCCTCAGACAAGGCGTTTCCAATGTTCAAGAACAATGTCTCTTCCAACAGCCTGTGAATTTTCCTGATGTTGAAGACCATGGCTTGCCCATCAGAGTAGGGACTCCCAGAGTCAGGGACCATGTCTCCTCCATCAGACTGGGAGCTCCCAGAGTCAGGGACCATGTCTCCTCCATCAGACTGGGAGCTCCCAGAGGCAGGAAACATGTCTCCTCCATCAGACTGGGAGCTCCCAGAATCAGGGATAAGGTCTCCTCTATCAGATTAGGGGCTCCCAGAGTTAAAGACCATGTCTCCTCCATCAGACTGGGAGCTCCCAGAGTCAGGGACCATGTCTCCTCCATCAGACTGGGAGCTCCCAGAGTCAGGGACCATGTCTCTTCTATCAGACTGGGGGCTCCTAGAGTCAAGGACCATGTCTCTTCCATCAGACTGGGAGCTCCCAGAGTCAAGGATCATGTCTCCTCCATCAGACTGGGAGCTCTCAGAGTCAGGGACCAGGTCTCCGCCATCAGACTGGGGGCTCTCAGAGTCAGGGACCAGGTCTCCTCCATCAGACTGGGCATCCCTGGAGATCCAAGAGGCCATGTCCCTAGGACAGGTTTCATCACATTAGACCAGGACACTGAATGACACTGGGAACTAGGTCATTCTCCAGTCTGGAGTCTCACCTCCCACCATCAGACCAGACACTTTTGGAAGCCCTAAGTCAGGGATGGCGTCTCCCAGCTCAGATGTGAAGCTTCCAGGATCAGAAATCAATCACTGCCAGGTACCCCCTAGACATCCTCTTCATCAAACGCTGGTCCTGGGGCAGTGCTGGAGGTAGAATGCTCTGCGATGGCAGCAGGCCACCCCCCTAAAGCCTCGGAATTCCTTTTCAACCTGTCTCTCTCCTCACAGTCAACCTCCCTCCCCCGCATGAGGACCAACGCCACCTTCCTGAACCTGAACCTGACACAGGCTGAGCGTGGGGCGGTTGGGGCTGTGGGAGGCTGGGGGTGGGCAGGGGAGCACGAGGGGTGGGGGCACTGGGAGCTGATCCTCTACCTCCCTGACAGCTTTTTCCACCCTTTTGCCCCATGCCCCCCTCAGCCCTGGAGTAGCAGCACAGCTGTGACCGTGGGGACCTCCGGAGAGAAGAACTCTTCACACCGTCCTCCGTCCTCCCCGTCTCCTCCCTCTCAGTGGAGGACCACTCGCTCCCAGTGAGGATGCCGGATTGGTCGTGGTCAGCTGCTCTCCTGCTTCCACGCTAGAGTTAGAACGGACAGGGCCCTACTCCTTCGCTGAGTTGTTGGAGAACCACAGAGGCCATAAATGTCCTGGTGAACACATGTATGTGTCAGCCTCTCCTTCTATGATCGCCAACCCTGCCATATCCTGGTGGCCACACTCACCTCCTTTCCTACCTGGGGTTATTCTCAGTTTAGGTGCATGCATGCACAGGGATGCCTAAATGACAGTGAGGCAAGTCCCTACTGCTCAGTGTCAGGGCCTCAGGCTCTTCCCACCCCTCCTCAGGTTATAGCTGATGGTCCTGCTTCCCAGTGGGTCAAAGGCTCCCCTTTCCTGGGACACCAAACAGAGCTGGGTTCTGGAGGACATGGTCTTCCCCTATGCTGCACCTCACTCCACTGGGCCCGAAACAAGGCTGCTCAGGACAGGCAATGACCAAATTTCTTGTGAGGGGTTCCTTCTATTTAACCAAAGATGTTCCTTTTTGTCCTCCATTGTCCTGGGATTGCCCTCACCCCATGTCTCTCTCAAACATCACCTGCACAACCCTAAAAATATCTCCTGTATCTTCTAAATGCAAATGGGGTAGTGTGGGGATGAGGAATGGAGAGCAGGGGGAGTGGAAACCAGAGAAAGGGTGTCTTCTAACTCCTGTCACAGGCCCTACTCCGATGTCCCAGAGGAGACAGATTCTTAGTGTTGGTCAGAAATGGTGATCACAGACTCAGCTTGAAGAAGAAAGAAACATTTGGGCAGAAATAGAAAGGCTTACTAGAGAGATTGCCTAGAAACTTTCAAGAAAGACCCTTTCTGAGGACGGCCACGCTGAGACGGGATGGCGGGAGGTTAAAAAACAGAAAGAGAATTATAAAATCCAGATTATGATCCACCATTTGCCATGGATTCACTAGACCCTCAGTTTAAATACAAGCAAAAAGGTGGGCTTAGGATAGTTTAGAATTTTTTAATCATTTTGTTAGCCTCAGAACCCTTCAAATGCAAGGTCACATGGTAGGTGATATATTACTTGAAAAAGCAATGCAATGAAAGTAGATATCAAGTCAAAAGCTACAGCCCTCTCTCCCCCAAAGTTTATACACAGTTGAAAAAAAAAATCTCAAATGTAAATTAAATAAATCTTGCACTACAGAGGCAATTACAACGCAAAGTACCAAGGATCAGATGCCAGTGAACACACTAGATATAGAAACCTGTTGGATATGGCCAAAGCCACCCTTGGAGGGGGGGGGAATGATAGCCTTAAAATGATTAAATACAATGGGAATATTAAAAATAAAAGAGTCTGAAGATGAAAAAAAAACAAAAAACAAAACAAAACAAGCTTTCCACTCAAGAAACTAGAAAACATTCACAAAATACACCAAAGAAAAAAAGGCAAGGCAAACACAACCCCAAAGGTAAAAGCAGAAGCGGTGGGGGATCCCTGGGTGGCTCAGCAGTTTAGCGCCTGCCTTCAGCCCAGGGCATGATCCTGGAGACCCAGGATCGAGTCCTGCATCAGGCTCCCTGCTTGGAGCCTGCTCTTCCCTCTGCCTGTGTCTCTGCCTCTGTGTGTGTGTGTGTCTCTCATGAATGAATAAATAAAATCTTAAAAAAAAAAGCAGTAGTGGATGAAATATAAAACAAAACATAGAGTTAGTCAAGAAAACCTAAAGCTGCTTCTTTGTTGTTTTTTGTTTTGTTTTTAATAATTTTTATTTATTTATGATAGTCACAGAGAGAGAGAGAGACAAGCAGAGACATAGGCAGAGGGAGAAGCAGGCTCCATGCACCGGTAGCCTGATGTGGGATTCGATCCTGGGGCTCCAGGATCATGCCCTGGGCCAAAGGCAGGCGCCAAACCGCTGCGCCACCCAGGGATCCCCTAAAGCTGCTTCTTTGAAAATGCAAATGGACTAGACAAACTTTTTGCAAGTGTGATAAGAAACAAAGAAGACTCATATCTACATATCTAATATCTAAAATAAAATAGGGGGCAGCCCCAGTGGCGCCCCGGTTTAGCGCCACCTTCAGCCCAGGGCATGATTCTGGAGTCCCAGGATCGAGTCCCGCATCGGGCTCCCTGCATGGAGCCTGCTTCTCCCTCTGCCTCTGTCTCTGCCTCTCTCTCTCTCTCTCTCTCATGAATGAATAAATAAAATCTTAAAAAAAAATTAAAATCTTAAAACAAATAAATAAAAGAGAAACTGGTCTGGTTGCAGTAGAAGGTTGGTTTCTGGGTAGATGCACAATAAGCATATACATCAGGGAAAAGAGTGGGGGGTACCTGTGAATAGCTCCCCAGCAGCCACTCAACTTTTCCTCTTTGGCGATGGCAAGCACTGCCTCCTGTGAAAGAATCTGAAACTGTCAGGTGCTCACTTTCCCAGAGGGCTGTGCGGCTGCAGGTGGCCATGTGACCAAGTTGTGGCCAGTGAAGGAAGGAGCCAGCCGGAAGTTCTGTCCACTGCTTCTGGCCCGGCTGAAGGAGGTGATGAGAGAGCTCCATGGAGTTCGAAAGCTCTTCTTACCAGGTTCAGTGGTCTCCAATATGAGGTTTCCAGGAAGTGCAGATAGACTTGGGCCCAGACTCTTAAACCCAACATCATGCAGGCCCCAAAATGGGAAATGGTGCCCATGCTCTACCCCTCCACCAAGTTCACATAAGTCAGAGAGACCTATTTAGGGCAGGTGCCTAGGCACCTCAGTTAGAATTTCTCTTCAGTGGCTAGGAAAAGATTGGACATAACTCAAGACAGGGAGAGAAGACGACAATATAAGATGAAGGAGAAACTGGTGAGAGGAACTTACGTGGACAAAGGGGTGTTTCTCTCTCACATGAAAAGTGCCCAGAAGCAGATTGTTCAGAACTGCAATCAGGGCTCCGTGGTGTCACTAGAGACACGGCCCCTTCTGGGTTTCCGCGCCATCGTTCTCAGCTTGGGGTTTCCATTCTCTTGGTCTCCTCGTGGTCCAAGATGGCTGCTGGAGCTGCCTCATCAGTGTCCCAGGCAGGAAGTGGGGGAGTGGGGGGAGGGGTGGACAAAAGGCAAACACAACCCCACACAGGTTATAGACTGTGCCCCTTTTAAGGAAACTTCCCCAGAGTCCCAGCCTACAGCTTCCACTTACACCTGACTGGCCCGTTCTTAGTCACATGGCCACCCCAGCTACAAGGGAGGCTGGGACATGTAGTCTTTCCCCTGAGGATATCTCTGCCCACCCCCTCCCCAAACAACTTCGGGGTCCTGATATCAAGGAAGAGAGGAAGAATGGATCCCAGGTGGGCAGCTGGCAGGCCCTGCCGTGTCAGACCTTGGAACTCCCACTTCCCCAGCTGGACAAAATGGCCTTTCTCATCTAAGTCCAAAGGGACATCACTACAGCCACGGGAGCAAGGATTTGGAAAAGACAGTGGTTGTGTTCAACTGGGGGTTGCTTTGTGCAGTGCAGAATGAGGCCAGCCGGAGGGATGCAGTGGAGGGAGCCAGGGAGGAGGCAGCTCAGGTTTCTAGGTCATTCGGATCTCCTATCCTCAGGAGGTGGAGGCTCACATGTCCCTAGAACCAAAGCTCCTGTCCTTCTAGGCATTTCTGGGCTCTTGAACTGAATCCTTCAGGAGGTCCAATCCCCTTCTGTTAACAGTCCAGGAAAGAGGGGCACCTGGGTGGCTCAGTGGTTGAGCGTCTGTCTTTGGTTCAGGTTGTGATCCCAGGGCCCTGGGATCGAGTCCTGCATTGGGCTCCCCGCAGGAAGCCTGCTTCTCCCTCTGCCTATGTCTCTGCCTCTCTCCCTGTGTCTCTGATGAATAAAAAAACAAAATCTTTTTAAAAAATTTAACAGTCCAGGAAGGAAAAACAGGAACCACGAAATAAGACTAGCTCCTATATCTTGAGCATTGATTGTCCTTTGGCATGCATACCCATCCTCAAAGAATTTCTACAACCAACCTCTCGGGTCGTCGCTGCCAGTTTCTCCATTTTGCAGAGGAGAAAACTGAGGCAGAGCTTAAAATCCTCATTGTGGGTCCCGCAGTTCCCAAGGCTGCTGGTAAATCCCCTTCACTCCTCAGCAGGGCAGTCTGGTCAAAGGCACAGGCGCAGAACCCAGACAGAGCTGAGTTGGCCATGTTTAGCTGTGGGGCTTGGGTCACATTGCTTTTCCTTACCTGTAAAAAAGAGAAGAAAATTAGGGCCCATGCCTAGAGTCGTTGAAAAGAGTCACTCCAAGTAAAGGATCTAGTGCAGAAAGAAGTTCTTGGTAAATGCTTTTGGAACGTCGGTGTCAGCTTTTGGCAACAGGCACATGGAAACGTCACAAATAATGACTTTTCTGTAATATCTTCTTCTTGGGGAACTCAATCCTACCGTACAGGTTCTTCTCGATTGATGCAATACTCACACATGCTTGAAAATTGTAATCACAGAGAGTGGCTTCCAAGAAAAAAGTAATAAATGCGTGTGAGCTTTTAGAATCAAGATGCTAATCATGACTGGCTCCGGGGTAACATGCTCTTAGCACAGATTTTCTGACTTATTCCTCACAGCTTCCCTTTGAAAGGGGGCCACATTACCCCAACTTCTAGTTGTTTATTAAAAATACACAGCCCGGGGTGGGTGCCTAGATGATGCAGGTGGTTAAGCGTCAAACTCTTGGCTTCAGCTCAGTTGGTGATCTCAGGGTCCTGGGATTAAGCCCCACATGAGGCTCCTCGCTCAGTGCTGAGTCTGCTTAGAGTTTCTTTTTCCCTGTGCTCCTCTACCCACCCCCCAAAATAAATGAATAAATCTTAAAAAAAAAATAAAATAAAACTCATCCCAGGTCCCTACCTGGCTCCAGGAAACCTGTGTCTCCAGAGAAGAGACCGGGAAAATGAATTTTTTACATAAATGGCCTGGGTGAGTTTTGTCAACTGGGAAGTTTGAAGGACCTAGATGCAGGGGAGGTTTTGACCAAAAAAAGGAAAGTGGGGGGAAGCAGAGGAGGCAATTTGCCCAAGGCTACTCAGCCAGGAAGGGGCAGGGCCACAAATTGGCCCAGAGAGGGCAGGAACCAGCCCAGGATCACACAGAAGGGGGGGTCAGGAACCAGCCCAGGATCACACAGGTTTCGGGCTGAAGGCTGAGACTGGGGCTCTCGTCTACCCCAGCAGGTTGAGAGCAGCCTCCCACCATCCCAACAAAGCCATGAAGCCCGAATGGTGCTTGGGTCCCTGGATTCCACTAGCCATGGGTGGGGGCCAGACTCTGCCCTGTTTCTGCCCCCATTCCTCCCCCCTCACCTAAGATGCCTTTTCTCAAGTAACCCTTCTGCACTGGGGAGGGCAGGGGTGGGGGCGGGAATGACCTTGAGGCCAGAACACACAATGGCCCAGTCACTGTCTGGAGCCCTGCCAGTGAGAGGAAGGAAACCTGCCCTGTTTTTTCTCCCCTGGGCTGGAATGTTGATCCAGGATGGAGAGAGAGGAGGGTGAGCAGAGAGAGGAGGAGGGAGGAGGGGAGGGAGGAGACATGAAGAAGGAGAAGGATTAGAAGTGTGGGGTGGGGGTTCCTGGCACCACCAGGGTGTGCCAAGGCCAGACTTTGGGAACCAAGCATGGTCTGCTCAGCTCCAGCCCAGCCTGACACACAGTGCAGAGTCCAGAGAGGACATCCCAGCACCCTAGGGTTGCACAGGACCAGGGCAGCCAAAGGGTCTCACCTTTGCTGCTAAACACAGGCAAGAGCTCCCTGGGTTCCCACAGCTACCTTCAGAAACAGGTGGCAACACTCCCATCCCCCAGAAGAGGAAACAGGCCCCCAGAAGTAAGGTCACATTTCTGGAATCATCTCCCTTTTGGATCACAGCCTGCATCGTTCGCCTCTCCTCTCACTCCACTCTGGCCGCACTGGCCTCCTGGCTATTGTTTGAACAAACCACAGAACTCCTGTGCTGGGGCCTTTGCACTGGCCTTTCTTTCTGCCAAAAATGCTCTTAGCCTAGATACCCGAGTCACTCCATTCAGGTCGCTGCTCGAATGTCACCTCCTCACAGGGCCCCCTGAACACCCAGTGTCGAATAGCTTTGTCCTTCATAGCATTTATGACACACACACACCCAACTTTATATTCTATATTTCTTTCTTCACTTGTGCACTTTCTTCTCCACCGAAGTGTGTGATCCACGAGGTGGGGATTTTCTCTCTTTTGTTTGCTACAGTGAGTCTATCACCTAACTTAGTGTCAATAGAGCCGGTTCCTTCTAGAGCCTCCAGGGTGTCACTCAGCCTACCACAAGGTGGGACCTTGAAGCTCAGAGGAGCTGGATAGAAAGTTGGCAGGGAAGGGACACCTGGGTGGCTCAGTGGTTGAGCATCTGCCTTTGGCTTCTTAATCCCTTCAGGGAGCCTGCTTCTCTCTCTGCCTATGTCTCTGCCTCTCTCCCTGTCTCTCTCTCTCAACCTGGATCTCTCATGAATAAATAAATAAAATCTTAAATTAAAAAAAAAAAGTTGACAGGGAAAAGCATTTCAGACAGAAGGCACAGAATGTGCAAAGCCCAGGAGGCAGGAAAGCAGATTCAAGGTCAATATGGCTTGAACGTGTGGTGGTCCCCTTGAGCAGGAGTCACAGGGTGGGGGAGTGGTGGGTGCTGGACAGGCTCTGTCTCAGGTTCTAACACCTCTGGCCACATGTCTGGAGGAGACATAAGAGCAGGGAGCCCAGCGAGATGGTGACTAACAGCAGTAGAGACAGGAGGTGATGGCAGCTGGGTCGGGGACAGGCAGGGAGGCCATGGAGATGGAGGATAGAATAGATTTTGAAGGTGGGGCTGGCAACGTTTGCTGATGGACAGGACGCAGTGGAGGGAAGAGAGGAGTCAAGGGGTCTCCAAGCTTTGGGCCTGAGCAGGTAGAGGCTGGAAAGAAGGTTTGGGGGCGTTGAGAGGCCAGTGACCCGGGAAGCGGCCCAGACCCCAAGGCTCCATGAGGGAAGTTGGCATAAGTTGCGGACTGTGGTTTTCACCCACCTCGAGGGGCCTCTTACTCTCTCCGCCAACTTCCCCTGACGCCGGGTGGGGCTGGCCGTGTTTGTTTCCCTCTCCGTCATCCGTTTTATGATGGGGAAGGCTGGTTTTCCCCTAACCCAGCAGACACCTCTTCCCTCTGCCTGGCCCTGACCCTCCCGCCTTGGGAAGCCCCGCGCCAGCCTCCTGAAATGTCCCTGCAGGACAGAGCCCCTGCCACCCGTCTATCCAGCCAGATGGGACTCGAAAGGGGAAGTGGGTCACCCAGAGTCACCCGGCATGTGGTCAACTCCGGACTTCGGGGTCTCGTCTCCTCAGTGCTCGCAGCCCTGGGAGGCGGGGTGGTGGGGTTGTGGGGAGGAGGAACCAGCAATTCTTTCCACATTTCCCATGGGAAAATTGGGGCTCCGAGGGAGGCCTGAGCTCACCCAAGACACTCCACAAACAGGACCATCGGGATTGAAAGCCAGCTCCTGACAGCAGGACGGCTCTGTTCTGAGCTCTGAGGACAAGGCAAGGGGTAAACAGAACACGGCCCTGTCCTGCCAGGATGCAGATGGGGTACAGACTTGTCACAGATTTGTCACAGATGATGACAACCCAACATTGGTCAGGGCTGAGATAGGAGAGTCCAGGAGCCTGGGTAGGGGAACACCTGACACCTGACCCAGCCAGGGCGCATGGAGGGCTTCCATGAGGAGGTGACCTAGAGGGTGAGCAGGAGTCAACAGATGCCCGTGTTCCAAGGAGAGGGAACAGCACAGGCAAAGGCCCAGGATTAAGAGGGAACCTTGGAGCTTCTCGATAGCCATGTCCCTCCGCTGATTTTTTTTAAACACTTTTAAAATATTTATTTATTTATTTATGACATAGAGAGAGAGGGGCAGAGACAAAGGAGGAGGGAGAAGCAGGCTCCATGCAGGGAGCCCGACATGGGATTCGATCCCGGGTCTCCAGGATCACGCCCTGGGCCAAAGGCAGGTGCCAAACCGCTGAGCCACCCAGGGATCCCTCCCTCCGCTGATTAAACTCTCCTGTGATGACGCTGGCAAACTCTTCAGCCTCTCACTTATTGATTAGAATAAACATTCCCTGGCGTTAGGAGTTAGTGTCAGGCCCTGTGGGGACATAGCAGTGCCTCTAACGGCCCCTTGGGACTGTGACCCTGACGTGGGGCATCAGGGAGGGCCTCCTGCAGGAGGAGGCATCTACTCCAAAACCTGAAGGGGTAGTAGGAGGCCTGCTGGGAAAGAGGCAGGGAAGGGTGTTGCAGGCAGAGGAAACAGCCCGTGCAAAGGCCCGAAGGTAAGTTCTGAGTAGAACAAGCAGCTCACGTTTCCGCTGAAACACAAGGTGGTTTGGGAGAGGCAAGAGAGGCCCGCCTTGTGGCCTGTGTGTGGGCTTCCTGCCGGTGCACGCGGATCCCTGGAAAAGTTGTGAGCAGAGGCAGGCAGAAAGGTAGACTCGGAAAGAAAGTCAGAAAGACGTTCCCCAGCTTCCACGTGGAGGACGAAGCCACAGAAGCGCCAGGTGGGGTGTTGCAGGGTGGAGGAGACTGGCACCCGGGTCTGAGGGAGGCAGGATTCGGGGGGCTCCGCGGTCCTGCAGCTCTGGATGGGAAGCCTGGCCCGCAGCCACCACTGGGTGGCGCTGGCACCCCACCAGCCAGGCCTGCGCCCGCACAGCAGGCCCAGAGCCCGGCCCGACCGCCGCGGTGAGGGGAGCAGAGCTGCCTCCCGAGCTGGGGCCGGTAACTGGGAGATCTCAAGCCCGGGAGGCCGCCCAGACCCCAGGGCTCCAAGGAAAGAGCCAGCTGAGCTGCAGACACGTTCTGTCATCACCCTGCAAGCTCAGACCCGAGCACCTCGCCTCCACTTCCAGACTGGAGGATTTTTACCTCTCCCCTAAGACTGGGGTTTACCTGTCTCCTCCATCTGATTAGAAACTCATCATCTCACACCTCAGAATGGCCCCTCCTGGCCTCCCCCAACAGACTAGAAACCCAGACTAGATACATGCTCATCCGGGGAACTGGAATTCATCTTCTCTATCCGATTTGGGAAATTCTGCTTCCCCCATCAGACTTGCTGAGGGCTTCTTATGCCCCCAACCAGCTGGGTCTCATTTCCACCCTCCATCAGACTGAGGAAACTTTTGTCTCCTGATTAGACCAAAGGGGAAGGCTCTTCCACCCTTGCAAAGCTCTGCGGGGCCTTCTATCCATGGAAGGAACCGTGCCTGATTTACAGACAGGGAAACTGAGGCACAGCCCCATGGGCTGCAGATGCTCTCCTTCCCCACACCTGCCCTCCGCCCTCCCCGCACCCTGGGTAACTCCCCTGGCACTAGGAGTAGGGGAATTTTGCCCGCTGGCCTCTGCGCTCATCTGCCCTTATCATTGGCACCTGGTGGCCTGGGGTTAAAGTCTGGAGCTCGGCTTGGGGCTGAGGGAAGGGAAGGAGGGAGGGAGAGGCAGTGGCCTAACCCACAAGGGGTGGGGGAGCAGGGGGACTCCCCAGAAGGACGAGCCCTCAGAGCTGGGGAGGGGAGGCGATGGGCTGGCGACACTGTGTCCATGCAAGTGGCGGTGAGGTAGGATTCGAATCTCCCCGCCCCAGCTGCTGACTGTGTGGCCTTGGTCAGTTTCCCCAGCTGTGAATAGGGTATGATATTTCTCCAGCTGACTGTGAAGACTCCCTGAGTTCATGCCAAAGAAATCCTAGGGACAGTGGCCAATAGTGGCCCCTCCATCCCTCCCCTTCCCCAGAAGGTTTCCTCCTAAATCTCTGGAATTGACTTTCCTTCCTCTATACCCACCTGCCCTCCCAACCCAACCACCCACACAGCTGCTCTCCCTGCACAGCCAGAGGGCTCTTCCCCAAAATCACCCCGATCCCAGCGCAGGAGCCGCTACGGCTCCCCCGTGCCCCTCAGAATACTGGCCACAAGCTACTGGGCACTGTGCCACCTGACCGCTGTTCGCCTCTACCCTCCTTTCTGTCCTTTTTTTTTTTTTTAAGATCTTTAAAATTTATTTATTCATGAGAGACACAAAGAAAGGCAGAGACATAGGCAGAGGGAGAAGCAGGCTTCCTGCGGGGAGCCCGATGTGGGACCCGATCCCAGGATCCCGGGATCACAACCTGAGCCGAAGGCAGAAAGATGCTCAACCACTGAGCCACCCAGGTGTCCCCCCTTTCTTTTGTTCTAAGAGATCCTTGTGCTCTCTACTTTCAAACGCTTCCCCACTCACTTCAGGTCTCTGCAAAAACATCACAGCTCCAGGAATGTCTTCCCTGATCGCCACAAAGCAGGTCTGCTTTTCCTCCCTGTCTTCGTCCTCTGCACCCCTCTATGCAGCTCCCACTACGGTAGAAAGAACATGTATCGAGGTGCCACCTTCGAACAGCCTCTGACCTCCCTCAGACCTCAGCCACTTCTCACCATCTGAGCTGCCCCACCCCACCCCCCATCCTGGCCCAGCCAACCCTCACTACAGGTGCCCCCGTAGCCTGGACTGTTACAATCCCCTCTCTGGGCTCCCTGGGCTCCCTGCCTCCGTCCTTGCCCCCCCACATGTAGCCAGAGGGACTCTGTTAAAGCCCAAACCAGACCACATCCCTTCCCTGCTCAGAACCCTCCATGGCTCCCACCTCCCTCTGAGCAAAAGCTGAATTCCTTGCAGTGACCCACCGGGTCTGCTCAGCAACCCCCGTCTCCCCAAGCTCACGTCCACTCCTCCACTGCGCACTCTGCTCCTGCCACGCTGTTCTGACAGCCAGTTGGAACCGCCTCGCCTCGGGGCCTCCGACTATGCTGTTCCCTTAGGTCTAGGACACTCTTCCCCCAGATGCCCACATGCTTTCTCTCACCTCCTTTATGTTTTTGTCCAAATATCACTCCTTATAGGGGCCTCCTTTAACCACTCAATTTAAAACACACACACACACACACACACACACTTTATTTAAAAGGGTGGGGGGCAGATGGAGGAGAGAGAATCTCAAGCAGACTCCTCTCTAAGCGTGGAGCTCAATGAGCAGCGGGGGGGGGGGGGGGGGCTCAATCTCCCAACCCTGAGATTATAACCTGAGCCGAAATCAAGACTTGGAGGCTCAACCGACTGGGCCACCCAGGTGCCCCTAAAACACACTTTAAACCACTCCCCACCCCAGTCCCTTGCCAGCTTTATTTTTCTCCACAGCAAATAGCAGATGTCTTTACTTTCCTTGTCTTATTGACAATCTGTCTAGGGGACTGGACTCTGTCTCCCAGGGGGCTGGAAACCTATTTGTACGCCAGCAGAACAGGGCCTGAAATACCTGTTGGCACAGTGAGTGGATCGTATGTGTTTATTTTGAAGAGGTAAGACATTCACAAGTCTCAAAATCCAAAAAGTACAAAATGGAAGTGAGGAGTCACCTCTCCACCATGAACCCGGGCCCCATCCCTCCCCAGATGTGCTCCCCCCTCGCGGTCCCTGCTGTTTCCAGTTGCTTGTGTTTCATTCCAAACACTGTGCACAGACAAGAAAATATGTGCATCCATTTCTTCCTCCCTCGCCTGTTTATGCCAATGCCACACACTTTGATCCTGCCCTGCACTTTTTTCTCCAGCAGCACTTCTGGAAGATTCCCGTCCAGGGAGTGCCTTATTTTTTTCTTTCTTTCTTCCTTCTTCCCTTCCTTCCTTTCTTTTCTTTTCTTTCTTTCTTTCTTTCTTTCTTTCTTTCTTTCTTTCTTTCTTTCTTTTTTTTTTTTTTTTTTTGCAAGCAACTGCGTGGATGGTAACCACATGGAGAGAGCTTTTGTCACAATTATTATTTATGAAGAGTGGCAGGGGGCACCTGGGTGGCTCCATCGTTTAAGCATCTGCCTTCAGCTCAGATCATGATCCCAGCCTCCTGGGATCGAGCTCTGCTTTGAGCTCCCTGCTCAGTAAAGAGTCTTCTTCTCCCTCTCCCTCTGCCAGCTTGTGCTCTCTCACATTCTCCCTCTCAAATAAATAACATCTTTAAAAAGAGAGAGAGGGATCCCTGGGTGGCTCAGCGGTTTAGCGCCTGCCTTCGTCCCAGGGTGTGATCCTGGGGTCCTGGGATCGAGTCCCACATCGGGCTCCCGGTGCATGGAGCCTGCTTCTCCCTCTGCCTATGTCTCTGCCTCTCTCTGTGTGTCTCTCATGAATAAATAAATAAAATCTTTAAAAAAAAAAAAAAAAGAAGAGAGAAGAAGAGAGAGAGAGATTGAGAAGTGCGGCTCCACCGGCCAGGAGCTCAGATCTGTCTCACAGACCCAGACTCACATCGTAGCTCTGCCACCAGCACCCTTGCACGCTACTGGCGGGAGTGCAAACCAGAACAGCCACCTTGGAAAACAGTTTGCCAATTTCCCCTGAGGTTAAACATACACTTCCCATATGACCCAGCAATTTCATTCCTGGGTATTTACACAAGAGAAATAAAAACCTATGGTCACACAAAAACCTGTATGCACATGCTTATAGCTGCTTTATTCATAATCACCAATAACTGGAAACAACCCAAATGTCCTTCAACGGGTGGATAAATAAGCAAACTGTGGTCCACCCACACAGCCAAATACCAAGCGACAATGAAAATCAACAAGCTACCGGCACACACAACCGTATGCATCAGTCTCAGATACATTCAGCTGAGTCAAAGAAGCCAGACTCAAAAGGCAACATTATTCCATTTATAAGACATTCTGAAAAAGGCCAAATGATAGGGACAGAAAAATCACTGGGGGTTGCCAGGGGTGGGATGGGAAAAGGTGCCACCACAAAAGACTAGCATGAGGGGATTTTGGGGGGTGATGGAAATCATTTGCAATTTGATTCTGGTGGTAACTATACAAATGCATATGCACACAGCTACGACGCTTAAAGAACAGTCTACCACAAAGAGTGAATTTTACTGTATGCAAATTTCTTAATTTTTTAAAGGCTACATGCTGTATGATCCCATTCCTAGGACATTCTAGAAAAGCAAAACTATAGAGATTAAAACAACAACAACAGATTAGTGGCTGCCAGAGGCTGGGAATCCAGGGAGGGTTTGACTACAAAGGAGCACAGGGGTAGTTTTTGGCAATGGAATTGTTGGGTATCTGGCATATGATGTGATCATAGGACTATAAACTTTTATCAGGACTCATCCAGTGTACACACTTAAAATGGGTGCGTTTTATTATATGTAAATTATACCTCAATAAAGTTGATTTTTAAAATATTGTCTCCCCTTGCCCTTCCCCGGCTGTGTGACCTGAGGCAAAGCCCCTAACCTCTCTGTGCCTCAAGTGAAGGAGGAGGGAGATGAGGGGGGACAAGGAATCGAATTCAGGGTGGATGCTGAAGTCTCAGATCTCTCCCATGGGTACACGGGTACATGCAAGGAACATTTATAAACAAAACAGAAGATCTTTGTGAGCCTTTAGGGTGGAACTGGTGACACAGACCTGCGCTGCTGACAATGGCTCCTGTGTCTCAGGAGGGCAGGTCCTGGACTGAGCTCTAGCGGGTCTTACCCAGGTCCCTTTGAACCACTGGGCACTCCTTGATTGACCTAGAAAAGCCAGTAGAGCCATCCCTGGGTCCCAGGGGGACCGTATCAAGGGGCACAGTTCAGCATCATAAGAAAGCCTTTTTCTATAAGCAGATGGGACTGACACACCCATTCCCTGAGGTCTCAGTGTTTGTTGGGTATACACACCCCGGGCCTGCCCTCACGGGCTCACACACAGGGGAGACTGGGCTGCCCCCAGACAGGGACACGACACCCCAGAACAGTTGGGGCTCTGGTGGGGAACCCAAGAAGGGCACCGGACCCAGCCTATGGAGAGAAATCAGGGAGAGCTTCCTGGAGGAGAGGCTACTGGAGTTGAGGCTCTAGTATGTTTATGGAACACCTACCGTGTGCCCTGGTTTGGATCTCTGAGAAAGGTGTATTTTTGAGGCTGCCTCGGAAAGGGTGTGTGGCGACAAGAGGGTGGGGGGAGAGGCCACTATTGAAAGCAGGGGTGTAGGTGGGGGCAGAGCGGGAGATAAGGCGGGAGGGAGGTGGTGCCTGGTGCAGGGGGGTGTTCTGTGGCAGGAGCCTGGACTTTCTCTCGCCGATGCCCAGGTGGGAGCAGGCTCCCCAGGATCCATCCACACGTGCCAGGGGGATGAGAGGAGGCAATGGGAATGAGAAGTGGCGGGCCTGAGTCAGGGGGCCCTTGTCACTGGAGCTTCCTCATTTCTGAAACTTTAAGACAGTGAGTCTTAGATTTGCCAAGAATGCATTTCTCTCATTCTTTGGTTCCTAAGACTCTCTGACCTGATCATTCTTGATTCTGAAATTCCACTGGTCAGGACGCCTGGGTGGCTCAGTGGTTGAGCATCTGCCTTGGGTTCGGGTCGTGATTCTGGGGTCCTGCATGGGGCTCCCCACAGAGAGTCTGCTTCTCCCTCTGCCTGTGTCTCTGTATCTCTCATGAATAAAGTCTTTTTAAAAAATTCCACTGTTCTTTGCACCTCAAGTTCCATAGTTGCAAGTTTCTCTGATCCTTTGATCCTAGGATTTATATTCATTCATTCTGCGACTATTTATTGAGCCTGCCTCCCGTTTTAGGGGCTGGGAACACAGAAAAGAACAAAATGGGTAAGATTCCTGCCTCAGGGGAACCCACCCTTACTGAGCACTCACCATGCGCCCGGCACCATTGTAGGTGCACGTGTGTAACTCGTTTAATCCTCCAACTAACCCTGTGAGTTAGAGACCCCTTATTGTCCCATTGCGTGAATGAGGAAAGTGGCCCCAGGACTCTGGAACGCCTTTTTCCAGAAAGTCTGAGACTCGGGAATTTTTTACCCTTAAGAGTTTCTGGTTCTAGAATTTTTGTTGTAAAGATTCTGTTGTGCTTGGATTCCAGTAGACAATGAACACAGGAAAAGGTACTCAACCTTGTCATTGAGCCAGGAATTACAAATTAGAACCACCATGAGATTCTTGCACGCTCTCTCTCGCTTTCTCTCTCTCTAACACACACACACACACACACACACACACACACGCATGCATGCAGGGTGACTCATATTTTGAAAGTCTGGCCAGAACTAGTGCTGACAAGGATAGAAGGCAAGTAGAACCCACAGAAGATGTTGGAGATGAAGGAAAAATTGGTTCAATCACATGGGAAAACTGGCCGTATCTTGCACCACGGGACACATACCCATCATCTGCCCCATCCTATGACAACTCCACTCTTGGGCATTGCAGGAAAATGGGTGCTCACTGGCACCAGGAGATGCACAGAGCGTCGTCAAAAGAGCCACGTGTCAAAATCATTCACACGCCCATCAACAGGAGACGCATTCACAAATTGTGGTATATTGTGCAAAAAAAAAAAAAAAAAAATAGTATACAGCCAGGAAAACTAAGGCACCCCCACAGACACAAGACTACGAACGCACCTCACAGGTATAAAATTGAGTGTAAAATCCCTTTATTAAAAACTCAAAACTGTAGTGCTCAGGTGTGTATTTATAGGTACTGAAGGTATAAAAGAAAGCCATAAAACCATAAAAGGATATGGGTTACTCTGAGGGGAGGGGAAGTGTTAGGGTTTGGAAGAGGCACAAAGGCCATTTCTGAGCATAACTAACAGTTCCCTTTATAATAGGTAGTGAAATGGAACATTATTATTTTATGCAATTCCCCACCTTATATTTCATGATTTGAAGATATGTGGGTTGTTGTTGCTGTTGCTGTTGTTGTTGCTGTTAATCCCACAGTTCCACATCTCTCTGGTCCCCCATGGATGACTTGGTTCTCCAGGGGGCAGAGTTCCTGAGCCCAGAGGGAGGAGAATACAGCGAGAACCCACAAGAGGAGAATTTGGGATCTGAAACACACAACGCGATTTGATTTTCCCAGAAGTGAGTGGCAGATGTGCTGTGATGCTGTATAACCACAGGCCAAAGTGACAAGTTCGGAGGTGGGTAATGTCCAAAGCAGACACCACAAGCCAACAGCCACCCCACCACCACCCCTCGCAGCCCCTGCAGGGCATAACCATAGGAAGCCCCGTTTATCCCATCTCTCAGTCTCTCACCAGCCAGCCCAGAGCCAGGTTCCTCCATGGGGATCTCATAATGCCTGGTGCCAGCCCCACGCTTTTCAGATGTGCAGACAGCCTGCCCAGACAGGGCTGCAGAGCTGAGAGGCAGCCGTGCTAGGGTTTACTTCCGCCTGGCGACAAAGTGAGGTGAGGGGGACACAGACCCCTGTTCCTCACTCTCCTGGGACGGTGTTGGAGGGCGGGGGTGGCCCCTACCGAGACAATGGGACAGGGGAGGTGAGTCCACTGTGGCCCTGGCTCAAATGAGGAAGAGCCTGGCGTGATCTTGGCTTTCCCAGGAGCCCAGGGAACTTTTGCATCTGTATTTTTAGGCCCTGGTGGCCGCAGGGGTGGTTGTGGCCTCAGGCTGGGGAGATGTCGACTTCCAGGAAAAAAAGGCTGGCTTTTCAGGGAGGGTGCTGTCCCTTCGTCCTGGATGGGCTCTGTGCCCTGCCCTGGGGAGTAGGTTTGGAAAGGGAGGGTGCTCCAGGTTCACTGGGGGAGGCTTGCCCGCATCTCAGGGAGCAGCTAGGTTGATGGGAAAGAGATACTTCCCCAACTCAAGTCTCTAGAGGCAAGCACTAACCTGATGGAAGAGGCAGGCAACCTCTTGGGTAATTCACGCCTCATATTTAATATTGGGGACAAGATTAATCTCACTCTCACAGGGCTTCTGGGTCAATGGCCGACTCAAGCTGTGCGACTCAGTGAGAGAGTCTGATGGAGGAGTCACTCTCAGGGAACTTCAGTATGATGGTGGAGGCATGCCCACTATCTTCAAGAAGCTCTAGTCTAGTCTAATAATCGTCTGAATGTCCCCTGGAAAGGGGTAAAAGGTCTCCCCTCAATTGAGAACCACTGTCCTAGACAGATGCGGGTAACATGCCACGTCCTCTCCCAGGAACTCCCAGTCTAACGAGAGGCATTCCCTGAACCACCCACCCAGGGAGAGTTCTGGGTCTGATAGGAGAGGCATCGCTCACTCTTAGAGATAGCTAATCTGCAGAGGTGTCACACCCTCCTTGTCAGGGAGATCCTGATCTGATGAAGGAGAAAGAACGCAACTCAGAGGCTCGATGAACTCCTACACTAATGGGGGAACAGGTCCCCACCTCAAGGACCTCCTGGTCTGATGGTGGAGGTCTTCCTCCCAGCCTTGGGGAGCTCTAGTTTGATGAAGGAGGCAGCCAGCACCTCCCCCACCCAGCCTTTTTTCTTGTTCACTCTCCCTCCTCCCTTGCCCGCTGAATGAGGGCTTCCCCTCCCACCTCTGTGGTGTATCCTAGAATCAGGGAGCTTCTACGGGAGGACACCATGGTTTCCCAGCCCTGGGACTTCCCTTCATCCGTCAGCCCAAGACCAGGGCCCCATGGGGGTCAGACATGCCTGCCCTGCAGCTCACCTACCATCCCTGGCTCAGCCCCTCAAGGCAGTCACAGAGATGACACCAGCCTGCTACTGAGCTTCCTCGGTGCCAAGCTTGCCCGGGGCTTTCCACACCTGACTCCACCGGGGCCCTACCCTGGGAAGGACGGGGTCCATCCCCACCTTACAGAACAGGCTCAGAGGGCATAAGCTTGCCAGAGGCCACATAGCCAGAAACTGGCAGCATGGAAGGTAGACCCAGACTTGTCTCCCTCCCAGTGGATGAGCATGACGTATCTGTGCCAGGTAAGTGTGCCAAAGGCTTTACTGCTGACTCACGGGAGCCTCTCAGCCATCACGTTACTATTCTCCTGACTCAGAAGGGGAAATTGAGGCTCAGAGAGATCAGATGCTTCTCCAAAGCCAACCGGGCAAAGACGATACTCACGCTCAGATTGTCTGACTCCAAAGTCCAACCATCTCCGGATCCCGTCCTCCAGAAAGCAGAAGCTTAGAGTCAGGAGGGCAAAAAGTTAGGGAGAACAATCTGTGAGGAAGGGAAGAGGAAAGCAGGATTGGGGAGGGGGGAGGGGACCATCAGGCCACCAAGTCAGCCCCAGGGGGAGCTCCTGCAGCAAAGACTGCCCAGTAGAGGAGCCCCACAGTAGGCAGAAACGACCAGACCCCCAACCTCGCCTGGCTCAGTCAACAGCCAGAGGCTGCCCAGGAGATGGTGTCCCCGACTGGCAAGCTGAGGCGGAACTTGGATGAGCCAACTGTGGGAGGCTGTCGGCCAGCCATCTGCACGCCTGGCAGCCATGCCACAAGTCTTTTCTTGAAGGAGGATCCAAGCTCCGTGCCTCTGAGGCAGCCCCTCCCATACTATATTAATAATAGCCATCATGGAAAAATGAAACCTTCCATTTATTGAGACCTTACTCTCTGCCAGCTTGGGCTGATGTGCATTAACTCCTGTGACCCTCACAACAACCTCGTGAGGATTCACTGTTTTGCCCCCATGCTATAGACAAGGAAACTGGGGCTCAGAGAGGGTAAGTCATTTGCCCAGGGTCACACAGCTGGTAAGTGACAGAGCTGGGGATTCGAACCCAGTTAGATAGTGAGCCCCATGTACAGATGAGGACACTGAGGCCCAGCATGACACTGCCTACCAGCTGTCTACCATCACCCCCTGGAACCCCTCTGACCTTCCCAAACCCCCCAACCCAGGGCAGATGCCAAGATCCATAGATCTCTCCCACCGCATCACCTCTGTCTAATCAAGGCAGCACATGGGGCAGAGGGTGTCTGGTCTCAAAGCCTGAGGAGAGATGTTGCAATCCTCTGACTCAGCGTCGTGCGTGCAGACCCAGCAAGAGGGAGAAAGGGGAAGATTAAGTTTTGGCCAAGGCCCCAGATGGGCTGATCCTTCTTGGTGCCAGGGGTTCCAGAAGCTGCCAAGGCCCCAGGGTGGGGAGGAACCAGGAGGTACAGGCCATGCTGCAGGAAGCTGGCCTGCATTCACTCCTGGGGGTGGGGTGGGGGCCGCCTCTGGGAGCAGAGCTGTCTGCAGACCTAGGGTAGACTTCCAGCCCCAAGCTGTGGGACCTTGGGCAGGGCCCACCAGTTCCAGGCTCAGGTCTGATTTCCTCTTTCTGTACATTTGTTTGCTCTCTCTCTCTGATTCTCTCTTAAATCTAAATCTATACCTTCCTACTGCACTGTGACCTTCCCTCCATCAGCTCCACCTCCCTGTGCCTGGAGGCAGCAGAGCAGTGTGCAGAAAGGCTGCAGACCCTTGGGGGCCCCTGGGGGGCTCAGTGGGTTAAGCATCTGCCTTGGGCTCAGGTCACGTTACCAGGATCCAAGGGTCCTGGGATCCAGCTCAGCAGGGACTCTGCTTCTCCCTCTCCCTCTGCTGCTTCCCCCTGCTTGTTCTCTCCCCTACTCTCTCTCTCTCTCAAATAAATAAATAAAATCTTTTTAAAAAACAAAAACAAAAAAAAAATGGGCAACCTGGGTGGCTCAGCAGTTTAGCGCCGCCTTCAGCCCACCGCGTGATCCTGGAGACCCAGGATCCAGTCCCACGTCAGGCTCCCTGCATGGAGCCTGCTTCTCCCTCTGCCTGTGTTTCTGCCTCTCACTTTCTGTGTCTCTCATGAATGAATAAATAAAATTAAAAAAAAAACAAAAACAAAAAAATAAAGACTGTAGATCCTGCAAATCTCCAACCACAACTTTGCCTTTTTTGTCTCTGTTTCCCCTTCTAAGTCATTCCTGCCCAGGGGAGAGGGGTCTGGAATTAGAGAGGAGAGGTCTCTAACTGTGAGAGGAGAGGTCTCTAACAGCTGTCTCTGGGACTGGCTGCCCCTCCCAGGTCAGCGCAGGCAGCAATCAGGGGACACAGAGATCTGGCAGAACGTCTCGATACTCCCTCCACTCCATGCGTGTCCTGCCATATGACCCTGGGCAGTGACCTCACTCCTCTCTGCTCGCTTCTTTCTCTGTAAAATGTGGGGGGGGGGGGTGGATTTCCTCACAATGTATCAAGAGGATCAAGTGGGCCAGTTCCTAGTGGGAGTTCAGCCCACAGTGAATGGGTCCATCTTATCTCATCTCTGGATAGAGAGGGGTGACAAGGAAGGCCTGGCCTGATGAGTTAAGGCAGGCACTATGGAGACAAGAATGGGCGGCATTCATTCCTTCATTCCTTCTGCACCCCTGGCCTCCATCTGCTCAGCGATCCTGTGAGGCAGGAGCTGTTAACTCCCCCCACCTATAAAGTCACAACAAAGGTGCAGAGAGGGAAAGGCACCCATCCAAGGTCACACAGCTCAGACACAGCAGAGCTGGGCCTCAAACCCAGGTCCCCAAGCCCATCAGGAAGGATCCTAATTTCCTCAATGAAATGGGTCCAGCTGTGGAGACTTCGTGACTGATTGGTAATGATAAAAATTATTGTTCCTGTGGTTATAATAAGACTAATAATAATTGCAGCCACGTTGCATCCAGCACTTCCTACACACCAGGCCCTGTGGGATGGAAGCACTAGTTTCTTGATTTAGTCTGCTTTGTGGATACAGTCAAGTAAGTGCGTTGGAAGTCACACAGCTCATGAAAACAGAAGACAGGACTTGCACCCAGGCCTCAGCGGGGAGCAAGCATCAGAACAGCAAAAGGCCCAGGAATGAAGCCGATGGGAGCCCAGGGTCTGGAAAGGCCCCAAGAGCAAGGAAGCTGCCCCAGGCCCACAGCCTTCTAGATGGAACTTTCTTCCTTCTCAGGACCTTTAACGGGTACAATCTTGGCCCTTCCTTCCCTGCCCCACCAGGGAGGGATGTGGGGGAGGATGAGAAGGGAAGAAGCAGTAGGAGGGAGGAAAAACTTTGGATACAAATATCCAAATACAGATACAGTACAGTTACAAAGGGCGGCCTGCATGAGGGAAAGTGGTTAGACACCATGCAGGACTTCCAGGCTCTCTCTGGGAAGTTTCTGGGACTCATCGGGGACTGCCCCTGCCAGCAGGGGGCCTCCAGAGCTCAAGGCCAGAGAGGGGAGACCCTAGTTCTCCCCGCCGGGGGTGCAAGGAGCCAGGGGGGAAAGGAGGGGGCAGCCATCCTGGTTCCGCATCCTCCATTCCCGACACTGGAGGGAGGTGGTTGAGGGAGCTGGGACTTTCCTGAGCAGTAGAAGATTCTGGGAAATTAGACAGCTGCAGGGCGGGGCTGACTCCAGGCCTCCCTTCTCTTCCCTTCCCTGGGTCCCACTTGGTCCCAAGCACGCCTCTCCTCGCCTCTCCTCCGTCTGCCCCAGGGAGGCCCTCTTCAAACTGCTCCTCCTCCCTCAGACCATGCTGTCCATCCTCAGAGCCTCAGGTCTTCACCCTCAAAGCTCCTCTTCCCTCAGAACACCCCCCACCCCAACTCTGCTCCTCCCTCAGAGCTGCTCTCTTCTTGGTTCTTCTCAGACAGTGCCTCCTCCTTCAGAACTCCTTCACCTCTCTGAGACCCTCCTCCCTCAGACATTCATGCTCTCCCTCAACCCCTCACCTCCTCCCTCAGACCCTTTCTCTCTCCCTTCTCCCGTTCCCTGAGACCATGTACTCTCTCAGACCTGTCTTCCTCCTTCCAAGCCTCCTCCTTCAGACTTTTATCCTTCATCCATCCTCAGACTAAGCACCGCCAGCACTCTCTCTCTCTCTCTCTCTGCCAGTCCTGCCTAGGCCCAAAGCCATTCTTCCACCTGCTACAGAGAGACAGGGGAGTAGGAGGAACTTGGGTGTCTTTCCAACCCCTACCTCGTAGGGTCACCACCTTGACAAGCCCCGCCCCCCGGAGGCTCAGCTTCCCCTTTTGTGCAGTGGGGTGATGCTCCATATACCACCCTGCGCTGTTTGAGAGTCCCCCACAGGTGAGGTCTGGGGGGACACGAACAGCAGCACCCAAACTTTCCAACCTAACTCCTTCACTTCTTCCCCGGGTGAAGCTCCCCCAACATGAGGAGGCAGGGGTGGACACTGACCCCATTTGCCAGAAGGCCAAACTGAGTCCCAAGACAAAAGACTTGTCTGAGGTCCCACAGGGGGCAAGCCCCAGGCCTTGTTTCCCCATTACATGGGCCAAGGAGAGGGTGGGGGGCGGGACCAGAGAGAGAGAGGCAGAAAGCAGAGAAGGGGGAAGGGGTGAGGCCTCTCTCTGCCCACAGCTGCTCCTCACATCCCGGGTTAACGATCCACTTGGGGCGGGGCTCGAGTCCTGGGCAAAGTCCCTTCCCGGGGGGCCGGGGCCCCACACCGACTTTCAGGGGCCCAGAGACACAGGCAGAGATCGGGAGACAAAAAGAGATGGGGGCGGGGCCGGAGACGGGGATGGAGGGACAGCGTTGCAGATACGGGGGGCGCTAAAAGACCCGGGGGGCCTGTGTGCCCCCTGGACAGATCCGTAGTGCGGCCCCCATTCCTCCGCGCCCCCCCCTAAATCCCCAAAGCCTCCCCCTTGGCCTCCCGTAACTCAGTGACCCGGACTCAACCCCAGCGACGGCCCCGCCCCAAGGGAAATCCGGGAAAGCCCCGCGCCGAGGCGGCCCCTCCCCGGGGCGGAGAGAAGGGGCGGGGGCGGGGCCTCGGGGAAGGCCCGCCCCGCCCCGCCCCCCAGCTCCGGGCGGCCTCTGAGTCATGCCCCCAACCCGCCCGGCCTGTTCCCCACCCACCAAGCCCGCCCGGAGGGGAGGGGAACGTGGGGGGGAAGGGGCAGCCAGACCGCCCACCCCACCCCACCCCACCCCACCCCGCACCCCGGGCCCCGTAGCCCGGACTCTGCGCCGCGTCTCCACGTCCCTTGCTGTCTTCCTCGTCTCTCCCTCCCCGGGTCTCTCCCGATCGATCTCTTCGCCCAGAAGCTCGAGCTGGGTAGAGGGGCCCTTCAGGCCGAGACCCACTGTGCACCCCATCCCCTGAAGCGAAGTTCTGACGCACGGCTGGGCCACACGGAGGAGGCCGGGATGGCGACAGGGCAGGCAGAGGGATGGCAGGCACTACCGTCCGCGCTGCTGGGCGCCTGCCGAGGGCAGTCCCTGACCTGGGTGCGTCTTTTTCCTCCCGCAAAGGAGGAAACGGCTCGGCGGAGGGAAGTGCCTGGTCAAGGTCACCCCGGCGAGGAAGTGGGAGTCGGGACTCGAACCCGCGTCCTAGTGAGCCCGGGGCCTCCTGGAACCCCTCCCTGTGGGAGAAGCTGAGATCAGACCGTACCCAGGAGACAGGAGACAGGAGACAGAGAGAGATGGTGAGAGGCACAGAGGACAGAGAGACAGAGCGAGAGACCCAGAAAGACACGTCTCCAGCCCGCAGAGACCCAGATACAGAGCTACAGAGATAGAGACAAGTAGCCAGAAAGAGCAAAACACTGAGGCAGCGCCCGCGAGAGGCCCGCAGCCGCAAGGGTGGGGACCCCGGCCCCCGACCCCGCCCCCTGCCCCCCCACCAGCGCCGGGGCCCAGCCGCCGGGGGCGCCGCGGGTCGGGAGGGGGCGGGCGCGGGGCGCGGCGCGGGCGGGACGCTCGGAGGGCAGCACCGCGGGGCGGCGGGAGCGGCGGCGGGTCCAGGAAACCCCTGGGGCGGACGGGTGGCCCCGGGGGGGCCGGGGGCGGGGAGGCGGGCGACCGGCACCGCCCCGGCCGACAAAAGTCCCTTCAGTTCAGCCGGCGGCAGGGGAAGTCCCGGCGCCCGGCGCAGCCACCCTCCGGTGCCGCCGAGCCGAGCAGCGCTCCGGCCGCCCGCTCGGCCGCCGTCTCCGGCGGCCCCATGCCCCGATGCCCCGCGGGGGCCATGGACGAGGGGCCCGTGGACCTGCGCACCCGGCCCAAGGCCGCCGGGCCCCCGGGCGCCGCGCTGCCGCTCCGCAAGCGCCCTCTGCGCGAGCCCTCCCCGGAACCCGCCGCCCCCCGCGGCGCCGCGGGCCCAGTAGTCGGCCCGGATCCCCTGGGCGGCGGCCCCGACTCCCCGGCGGTCCCCGCGGCCCCCCACGGACTGGCCCGGCCAGAGGCGCTTTACTACCAGGGTGAGTGGCTCCCACGGGTCCGGGCCAGGTGGGGGTCAGACAGGGCGCAGGGTCACCAGAGCCAGGCAACAGAGATCAGGATGCAAATACAGGGGCTCCCCACGGAGCTGAGAAACAGGGGCGACGGAATCCAAGGTCCCAAGGACCTCGGGCTCTGGGGAGCTGCGAGGGAGCAGGGCCTGAGGTCCCGGGGACACGGTCATGGGAACCTCAGGGAGCAGTGCCTTCCGACATAGATATGGGGGTCCCAGGACACCGGGTGTCAGGGGGTCCTGGGGGACAGAGCCCAGTCTGAAAGCCATGATAGGAAGACCCAGGGGACAGTGCCCAGCAGGACAGATAGGGACAGATTCTTGCGGAATCAAGGGGGCAGAGCCTATAGTCCCAAGAACACAGAGTTATTAGCTCTTTAGAACCCAGATATTGAGGATTATAAAGACTCAGTGCTTTGGCCCAAGAAACTGGGGTTCCTGGCATCCAGGTATGTGGTGTCAAAGGAAGTCAGAGAAACAGTGACTCGGGTTCTAAGAAGTCAGATATGGGAGGTGTCAGCACATCAAAATCTCAGGAACCATGATCTCAGGGACTGGTAGGAATCAGGAGAACAGAGTTTAAGCACCCCAATATCTGGAATCACAAGGATCCAAGGAAACAGACGCAGATAGTAGGGGTCCTGAGGAGCCAGCAGGACAGAGAATCTGGGGTCCTGGGCACCAGTTATGTATGGTCACACAGGCTCAAGGTCTCATTGGAGGTCACAAAGTCAGGTGGCCACAAAGTCAAGGCTTGGGAATGGAGGGTTCTAGGAATGGGGGGCAGGACCGGGCGATTCTGGGAGTGAAGGATTTAGGGTCAGGATGAAGAATTAAGGGGTGTCCAGGCAAAAAGCTGCAGGACACCAAGGCCCGGTACTGGGGATACAAGGGTCTGCAAACTTGGGGGTGCATGAATGGGGGCCCCCAAAGATCAGGAGATGAGAGAGGAGGCCAAACAGCATTCTCCCTGTCTCCATCCCTGATCTCAAGGAAGGGGCATCCCTTACCACAGCTGTCCCCACATCACCCATCCCTGAGTCGCCCCAAAGCTGCAGAAAGCCCATGCCTAGTGCCTCCAGACTTTGGCCCAGTTCCTGCACCTTCCACACCATCAGAGTAGAGCAAGTTAGAAAACCTCAGGGTGTGCATCAGGAGGCTTGCCACTGCCTCCTCTTTCCCATTCCCTGCATGAGAAGCCAGGCCTCAGTTTTCTCCATCTGTGTGATGGGTGGATATGGCTTCAACTGCTGCCATGGTTGGCATCTGACATTGTTCGTCTCCTTCTGACCCACCCACCCTTCTCCCCAACTCTCTACACAGTCACCCAACACCCAGTGTTTCATCCATTCTTACTTCCCTCAGCCACAAATTTACTAGGCAAACAGGCCCTCAGGTCCCCCTGCTGGGTGATGATGGGGCTCAGGCCTGTCCTTAAGGAACTCTGCCTAGGAGGAGATGGGGAATCAGACACATGAAGAGATAAGTGATAATGACAGTGACCAGGGCTCACGGAGGACAGTGAAGGGGGAAGCTGCTGGACCCCAGATGGATGTGAAAGGCCACTTTGTCTTGGGCCTTTCGGGCCTGGTATGAAATGCAAAAGGGACCTTAGCAAACAGGGCAGCAGGAGCGAAGGTCTGGAGGTAGGGGGCGGGTTGAGGGTCTGTGAGCTTGGCCTCACCCTTGTCCTTCCTTCTGTCCAGGACCTTTACTTCCCATATACCCCACCCCGAATATGGGCTCCCTCTTCCCTCTCCTGAACCTGCCTACACCCCTGTACTCCATGGTGTACTCCATGGAACATCCCTTGTCGGCTGACATCGCTGTGGCCACCCATGCAGATGAGGACGGAGACACGTAAGTAAAGCCCCCCCCCCCCCCATAAATGGAAGAGCCAGCCCTCCGCCCACCTCACCCACCACCACACAGGGGCACTCAGCTTCCTCTCTGAAAAATGGGCAACCTGAGCGCTTACCTCCTAGGACTGTTTTTGAAGCAGGCAGCTACAAAATTTTTATCCAAATCCAAGCATGAGAGGGGCGCCCGGCTGGCTCCGTCGATAGAACATGCAACTCTTGATCCCAGGGTTGTGAGTTCAAGCCCCACATTGGGTATGGGGATAACTTTTTTTTTTTTAAGATTTATTTATTTATTTACTTATTTATTCATGAGAGACAGAGAGAGACAGAGAGAGATGCAGAGACAAAGGCAGAGGGTGAAGCCGACTCCATGCAAGGAGCCAGACATGGGACTTGATCCCCGATCCTGGGATCACACCCTGAGCGGAAGGCAGACGATCAACCACTAAGCCACCCAGGCGTCCTGGGGATGATTTTTAAAAAATAAAATAATCAAAGGTACCCAAATATACCCCAAAATTCTTTTTAAAACTCCAAACAGGAGAAAGATATTTCATTGATTGATTTGTTATATATGAATTATACATGTTAAGCTCTTAGCACTGAGCCTGGTAGGTTATAAGAACTCAGTAAGTACTCATTAATTAATATCATTGCTATTATATACTTTATGTTAAACCCAGCACACGTACACACATAGAAGTAAAAATTGCGCAGAACAAGAGACCCCCTTAATAGATGGGATCTACTTTGTATTTTCTATTCTAGACTCTTCCATTGTTTCAGGGTCAGAGGTCAGTCGATTGATTTGAGGATCCCTTAAACCGATTTCACAAATTCCATAGTTCATCATCACCTGCAGTTGAAAACGTGCCCTTGAGGCCGCTGAGAACCCCTGCAAGGAAGGGTTTAGCTCTGTGCCCAGTGCATAGTCAGCGCTCAACACACTTGACCATCGATTATTACTTCTCCACCTAGGTTTGAATTTCAGCTGGCCACATTCTCACCGTTCTCGGCCAGAGTTTTCCCCTGTCAAAAACAAGAACTGTAAGCGTGTAAAAGTCTGTGAGGCACACAAGAAATCTCTTCTATAAAGCGCTTACCTGGGAATTGGTTTGGGGACTGGAAACCAAAGGTAGGGATGGAATGGACAGGCTCATTGCTGCAGAAAAAGGGGCCATCACTGGCCAACTTGTGACTTCACATCCCTGAGCCTCAGATTTTCCCTTTCTGGAAATCGGGGCTCATACAGGACCTATGAAAATTAGGATTCAGTGCAGTTGATGCCCATGCGCATAGAACATAGGCCAGGGCCAAGCACACAGTAGGTCCTCTATGCAGGGGGATGGGGTGTTCTAACAGAGCTCCCGGGGTGGTTGTGGGCCATCCTGTGAGTCCAAGCAGGAGAAAGTGCCCAAGATACCTAAAAGGCTGAATAAAACTAGTTCCCTCCCACTGTGGGTACCTCTGGGGTCATCTGTGAAATACATTTTATTTGTATCTGCCCCCAGGGGTGATTTGTTTGCAGCCTGCGAATGCAGGGTGCAGAAGGCCATTGGCACAACCAGCCTCAAATGCTGCGCCCCACCCGCCCTCCCCTGCCCTCCCCCGCTCTCCCCCCTCCCCTCCAAAGCAAACACTTCAGCCTCAGCTGCCTGTTGGGGGAAATCCCTTCCCGCAGAACTTGACCGCAGCCCAGCTGCTCTGCCTCCCCCACGTCAGCAGCCGTCACTCACTCGCAGCCTCCCCCTCCTGGCGTTCAATCTAACCTTAACCCCTTTCCGCTGGGGCCGAGACCTTACCGGAATGGACAGCTGGCTAGCCTGGGGGTGGGGGAGGGGGACACGCTAAGTCTGGGTCCCCAAAGCAGCAGAGCTTCGTGGGGAGCCTGGACTTCTAGGGACTCGAGAGAGCAAGAATCTCGGGGCACTGGGAAGGTAGAGAAGAGCAGAGGTCGGGGTACTGTATTCCTTGACCCCTGAGGCGTTAAGGAACAGGGTCCAGCGACTGGGAAAGCTGGTATCTGCAAAGAGTTAGGGCACCGTATTCGGGTCCTAAGAGATCTCGGGGGTGGATGCCGGGATATGGGGGATAGGGAGCCAGCTGGAGGCAGAGCTCAGAAGGGTGGAGTTCCAAAGGGGCCCTTAGGCTGGAAAACTTGGGGTCCTCCCCGCCACCCCCACCCAGGAAAGCTTGGTCTTTTTGTTTGGCCTCCCTCCTGCTCCACCCCACGCGAGGATGGAAGTGGGGGTGCCGGGGGTGGCCGGGGTAGATCCCCGGCGGGAGGCTTCCCTCCCCCGGGAGCAGGAAGCGGAGCCCCGCCCAGCAGACCTGTTACTGGAAGTCCGAGGGCTGGGCCGCCCCTCCCGTCCCCACTTCCTCCAGCCCCGCCCCACCCCCTGCAGCCCGCGCGTTTATGGGAACTCAGGCCTGGACGGTTTCTCTGAAATCATTCGCTCCCTCTGCCCTCACTTAACCCCGCCCGCCCCGAGAGGGACCCAGGCCAGGCTTCCTGGGAGATGGAGGGAGGGAAAGGAACCTTTCTCCGCCCACCCCCACCCCCCACACACACCCCAGGCCTAGGTCCGCCCCTCCCCCAACATTTTCCTTTTAAATTTGGCTTTCACGATTCGGGATCCAGGTTCCGCATTTCACCTGCAAAGCGCCTCTTGGGAGGTGGGCGCTATTGTGGGCTCTAAGGTACCAAGGAGAAAACCGGAGGGGCACGTGACTTTGCTCTAGCACAAACAGCTGCAACCCTGGCCTGGTTAGCCCCCCAAAGCCACCAGCCCCGGGAGCGGGGGCGGCGGGGGGCGGGGCGGGGGGGGTTGAGGTTCCTGCACGATCTCTCTCCACCGTCACCCGTCACCGAAGCACTTAGAGAGCTAGTTTAAAATGCGGATTCTGGAAGCACATTTCACAATGGGAAGGTTCACCTGCCTTAGCATGGCTCTGGTTATTGGGAAATATTTTCCAGATCCATGCCAGTGGGGATGAAGGAAGAACTGGGCAGAAATGGGGCTGTTGGGAGTCTCAGCAGGGCCTTAGCTGTCCAATGGGGAATAGAGCAGCTGCTGTGGCCTCTAGAGATGGGGCCAGAAGACTAGGCCCTCTATGCCAGCACTGACCAGTCACTGGATGCCACGGGATGGCAGCTGCCCCCACTCATGACCCAGGCAAGCAGTGCTTTTCAGCAGAGGGTAATTCCCGGAGAGAGCTGATAGGCGACAACCTTCCCAGAAGCTGGGAGAGTGAGTCCTTTGGTCCGGAAGGAGGGAATCTGAGTTGTGCAGCCAGTGTCCAGAACAATGACTCCATCCCAGTACTCCCACCTCCCCTTTGGGCAAAAATTCCTCCACACAAATGCTTCTGGGTTGGAGGCTGAGCGTAACATGCAGTCACAACAGATGGAGAGTACTTCCCTGGGGCCCTAGAGAGAGGTGGGAACAAGCTCACCGGCCTCAAGGATGGCCAGGGATCACTGTGACGGATTCATTTATTCAGTGCATGTTTGTGGAGCACCTGCTCAGCACCAGCTGCAGTCCTAGGCACTGGGCAGTGACCAAAGCAGACAAAATGCCCTGCCCTGGTGGAGCTGACATTCTAGCTTCAGAGATTCAGACAGGAAACAAATAAACTACAATGTTGGGTGATGATGTAGAGGAAAATTAGGCAGGGGAGGGGGGAAGGGGAGGTGGCCATACCATTTTAGCAGAGGCCCAAATGAGGGGAACTACGCAGTGCAGATTATCTGGGGGATGACTGTTCCAGGCAGAGGGAACAACCAGTGCAAAGGCCCTGGGGGTATCTGGGGATGACAGTTCCAGGCAGAGGGAACAGTCAATGCAAAGGCCCTGAGGGGCAAAAAAAACAAAGGCCCTGAGGGGCAAGCATGCTAGTTTTGCTTGAGGAACAGCAAGGAAGCCAAGCAGAGTGAAGAGAGCAGATGGAGAAGAAATCAAAGGGATGGAAGAGGGGAGGCAAGATCACATGGGGCCTGTTTGGCCTTGATTCTGAGAGTTCTGAGCAGAAGTGGCACTTGACCTGATTTAGGTTGCAAAAGGGTCTCTCTGGCTGCTATGTGGGAGACAGACAGCAGGGCAGAGGTGGAAGCAGGGAGGCCAGTGAGGAGCAAACAGTCCAGGAGGGAGGTGATGGTGGCTGAACCGGGAGGGAGGGAGTGAGGGTCAGGAAAAGTGGGTGGATTCTGTATATACTTTCAAACTCCCCAGCACATGTTGGGAGTTAGCACCACTCAGCGTATGGAGGTGAGAGATGACCACCCCTAATGCTTGTGATCCCCCAGGCCACTCCACATTGCGGTGGTGCAGGGCAACCTGCCAGCTGTACATCGGCTTGTCAACCTCTTCCAGCATGGGGGCCGAGAGCTAGATATCTACAACAACCTGCGACAGGTGAGCCTGGGGGGCTTGGATCCGATGGAAGAGAGGACTAAGTCCTAGAAGCTGGGGATCCAGACTCGGAGATCCTCAGAGACAAGACTGGGGACACAGGTCCAAGCAGGTTCCTCATAGTCTCTGTTCCACAGACACCGCTACACCTGGCTGTGATCACCACACTGCCATCGATGGTGCGGCTCCTAGTGATGGCGGGTGCCAGTCCCATGGCCCTGGACCGCCATGGCCAGACGGCAGCCCACCTGGCCTGTGAGCACCGCAGCCCGACGTGCCTGCGGGCCCTTCTGGACAGCGCAGCCCCGGGCACCGTGGACCTGGAGGCCCGCAACTACGACGGTGAGCACCTACCCCGGCGCCGGTGGGGCTGTCTGGCAAGACCTGAGGTCCTTCTGGGGTCCAGCGCCCCTGGCCCAGGTTAACTGAGAATTCCTGTCCCTCAGGGCTCACCGCCCTGCACGTGGCCGTGAACATGCAGTGCCCCGAAGCCGTGCTGCTCCTGCTGGAGCGAGGTGCTGACATCGACGCGGTGGTGAGCAGGCGCGGCCGCGGCTCGGCGGGAGGAGCGTGGGGGCGGGGCTTGCGTGGGAGACCGCGAGTGGGTGGGGTGGGATTGAGGTGCTGGACCAAGAGCCTGGGATACGGGCCGGCTGATTGGGCAGAGCTCGGAGAGGCTCAAAGAGCTTCCCTCCCTCCTGCAGGACATTAAAAGCGGCCGCTCCCCGCTCATCCACGCAGTGGAAAACAACAGCCTTAGTATGGTGCAGCTGCTGCTGCAGGTGGGTCGGCGCCCGCGCGGGCCTCTCCCCGCTCTCGGCCGCGGCACGCAGCCTGCGCTCCAGCTCTGGCCCCCGCTCTGGCTCCGCTTCCAGATCTGCCCCCTCCTTCTAGGCCTCGTTGTGTCAACCCTCTGACTGCCCTCTTGTCCGGGGCCTTCTCGCTTGCCTTCCCCCGCCCCCAGAACGAGCCAGGCCCGCTGCAGCGACGACGGCCTTGCTCACCCTGCGTCCCGCGCTGTCCTTGCGCCCGCCTCGCCTCTGGACCTTCCCTCCCTCCGGGGGCGCCCCCACTCCGAGCGGCCGCGTCCAGCCCCGGGTGGTCAGCCCGGGCCCCGCCCCCGCCCCCTGCCGCGCACCCCCGCGGCGGCCGTCCCCGCCGTCCCCCCTGACGCGACCCTCCCGCCCCGCAGCACGGCGCCAACGTGAACGCGCAGATGTACTCGGGCAGCTCGGCGCTGCACTCGGCGTCCGGCCGCGGGCTCCTCCCGCTGGTGCGCACGCTGGTCCGCAGCGGCGCCGACAGCGGCCTCAAGAACTGCCACAACGACACGCCGCTCATGGTGGCGCGCAGCCGCCGGGTGAGTGCGCGGGGAGCGGGCGCGGACGGGACCCCGGGCGACGCCCGCCCCGCGAGAGCCCCGGTGAGAGCGAGCAGCGCGGGCCGGAGCCGCCCGGTGGTGACCCCCATCTTCCTGCAGGTCATCGACATCCTGAGGGGGAAGGCGACCCGGCCGGCGCCCGCATCACAGCCAGAGCCCTCCCCGGAACGCAGCGCCACCACCTCCCCCGAGAGCAGCAGCCTCCTCAGCTCCAACGGTGAGGACCGAGCTCCCTGCCACCAACCTCTCAGCGCCCCCCCCACAACCCTCCAGGCCCCCACCCCTCCTCCCCCGGAACCCTCCAGGCCTGTGTACCCTTCCCTGCCCCCCTGGAACCCTCCAGGCCCCCTTCCCTCCTCAACCCTCCAGGCCCCCTCCCCTCCTCAACCCTCCAGGCCCCCTTCCCTCCTCCCCTGGAACCCTCCAGACCCCTTCCCCTCCTCCCCCCGGAACCTTCCAGGCCCCGTACCCTTCCCCAGACCCCCAGAGCAGGCCTAGCACCTTGTGTCCGGATCTGGTGCTCACCACTTTCTTCTCCCCACAGGTCTCCTTTCTGCGTCCCCCTCCTCCTCGCCCTCCCAGTCTCCTCCCAAGGACCCGCCTGGATTCCCCATGGCTCCCCCCAGTTTCTTCCTTCCTCCCTCATCTCCACCTGCCTTCCTGCCCTTCGCTGGGGTCCTCCGAGCCCCTGGCCGGCCAGTGCCTCCCTCGCCAGCTCCAGGAGGCAGCTGAGAGGGATGGGGGGGCAGATCTCAGACTCATGCGGAGGGACCTCCCTGCCCTGTGGGGTCAACCCTCCTAGAAACTGTGAAGACCTTACTCTGCCCCCCCCCTTCAGGACCAGGATTTGCACAGAGGCACAAGCATGTACCCATAAGCCCCCTCTTCTGAGCAAAGATATTCTCCTGCCTCCACTCAACTTGTGGCCCCCCCAGGCCTTTTACCCCTGTTATTCTCAGGCGCCAGTCCCCTGTCTGGAATTCCACCCAGATTCCTTCTCCTCCCCCAGAGCTGGTGGAACCAGGGAATAGTCACTCCCCTCCCCCCACCCCCCCAGCTGGGTGAGGAGGGGGAGATGGGCCATAGCCAGGCACTGATAACAATGTAAATTATTAGGCATTTTGGTTGGATTTCTTTTGTAATAAACTATTTTTGTACCATACCCAGGCTTGGCAGGGCCTCTTTCACGGGAGGTCTGGAGGAAGTGTGCTTGTGTGTGTGCACAGCTGTACGTCCTACCCAGCTGACTCCATGAGTGACCTTGTGGGTCTCAGACTGATGATGGTAATGATGGTACATGTGGGTGACCCTGGCACTTCTAGTTTGCCCATTCTGTTGTGTCACTGTGCCACCATTTCTGAGGACGACGTAGTGTGTGACATCCTTCCGGGGCACCATTTCGGATTCCATAGTGACCCCAGGTGTCTGCATGTGTGTGTGTGTGTGTTTTTATTTATTTATTCATGAGAGACAGAGAAAGGCAGAGAGACAGGCAGAGGGAGAAGCAGGCTCCCTGCGGGACTCGATCCCAGGACCCCAGGATCATGACCTGAGGTCATGGCAGAGGCTCAACAACTGAGCTACCCAGGTGCCCCTTGTATGTGTGTTTCTGAGGTTTGTGGGTCCCAGTTGGGGAGCTGACTGTCATGTGATTGATGGTCTCTGGGCCTGTGTGTATGTGTGTATGTGTGTGTGTAGCAGTTGTGAGTGTTCCCAACATTGAAACCTGTGGTCATCGTGTGATTCTTTGTATGACTGCCTTGCTTGGTCCACCGTGTGTTTGACTCAGCAATTCCAGAGCCCCCCTGACATAACAATGTTTGGGTCTTAACTCTGTGGATGTGTCACTTCTTTATCACACTTAACATTTGTATTCATCTCCCATCACCCCTGTCACAAAGCACCACCAATTTAGTGGCTTAAAATAACGGATTGATTCACTTACAGTTCTAGAGGTCAGAAGTCCGAAATCAGTTTCATTGGCCCAATGTCAAAGTGTCAGCAGGGCTGTTTCCTTCTGGAAGCTCTAGGGGAGAATCCACCTCCTTGCCTTTTTCAGCTTCTAGAGGCTGCGTTCCTTGTCTCATGGTCCCTTCTATCACTTTGACCTCTTGCTTCCATCTGCACTTTTAAAAAGATTTTATTTATTTATTCATGAGAGAGAGACATGGGCAGAGGGAGAAGCAGGCTTCCTGTGGGGAGCCCAATGCAGGACTCAATCCCAGGGCCCCAGGATCATGACCTGAGCTGAAGGCAGATGGTCAACTGCTAAGCCACACAGCCATCCCCCCCACCTTTTTAAAGATTTTATTACTAATTTATTTGATAGAGCAAAAGAGAGATCAGGAGGAAAGTGCAAAGGGAGAGAATCTCAAGCAGACTCTGTGCTAAGCACAGAGCCTGACATGGGGCTCAATCTTGTGACCCTGAGATCATGACGGATGCTCAGCCCAGGGAGCCACCCAAGCGCCCCTTCATCCGCACTTCCACCCAGACCTCCTGCCTCCTTCTTAGAAGGACCCTGCAATTATACTGGACCCACTGAGATAATCTAAGTTCCTCTCTTCATCTCAAGATCCTTAATTTCATCACATCTGCAAAGTCTCTTTTGCCATTTAAAGTAACTTCCACAGATCGCAGGGATTAGAATATAGGGATCTTTCAGAGCCTTTATTCAGCCCACCCCATGCTTCAATCAGAAAAGCAACATTACTAGGAAGTGGGTATATGGATAAGAGACTTGTTACAGGAATTTGAACACCGGAAAGAAGATAGATGTAGGGTGGAGGAGACCGAGGACAAGCTGGCACCCCCAAGGAGGAACTCAAATCCACGTTGGTATCCACTGTCCCCAACCTTGATGAAAGGGGTGTCTTGTGGGAGAAGCTGGTCCAACCATGGTCCAATTCTATTGGCATGCGTGTGTGCATTTCTGAATGATGGTGAGTTCTTTTCTTTTCTTTTCTTTTCTTTTCTTTTCTTTTCTTTTCTTTTCTTTTTTTTCCTTCCTTCCTTCCTTCCTTTTTCTCCGGGGCCTCCCTGAACCTCTGGCTCTTCTTTAAAAAAAAAAAAAGGGAATCCCTGGGTGGCTCAGTGGCTTAGTGCCTGCCTTTGACCCAGAGCATGATCCTGGAGTCCCAGGATCGAGTCCCATGTCAGGCTTCTGTGTGGAGCCTGCTTCTCCCTCTGCCTGTGTCTCTACTTCTCTCTCTCTCTCTCTCTCTCTGTGTGTGTCTCTCATGAATAAATAAATAAAATCAAAGATTATTTATCTTTGATTTTATTTATTTATTCATGAGACACTGAGAGAGAGGCAGAGACATAAGCAGGTCCCATGCAGGGAGCCTGATGTGGGATTCAATCCCGAGACTCCAGGATCATGCCCGGAGCTGAAGTCAGATGCTTAACCGCTGAGCCACCCAGGCGTCCCAAACCTCTGGTTCTTCTTCTGTCTTGGCCACTGTGACATTTCTGCTGACACCACTCCATGACATGTTGTATCTTTGGGGCTGACTGCCTTAATATCTTCTTGGGAGACAATGTTAGGAATGACCGAGTGTATGAGCAAGCACATGGGAGTGCGTACACATATGCACATGCATTCGCATGCACATGCTTTGGGGTGCACTCTCCCTGGGTGACCTATCCTGGTCCCTGACTTAGCTGGCTGTACGTCTTTGTATGTGTTTAGGACCATGTACCGGTGTTTCTGAGCCTGCTCCTGGGTCACAGCAGCCTTGCAGGTGCCTGACCTTGGAAGGTCCACTTGCTTCCTATGGGCTGCTGTAACAAATGGCCACAAACAAGGAGGCGTAAAGCAACAGAAAGTTATCCTCTCACAGTTCTAGAGGCCAGAGGTCTGAAATCAAGGAGTCGGCAGGGGCACACTCCCTCCAAAGGTGCCTTGCTCCTTCCAGCAGCTGCTGGGCCCCCATGTTCCAGCGTTCCTGGGCTCAGGGCTACATCTTCCTCCGCCCTCTCCTGGATGTGTCTGGTCTCCTCTGCTGCCTCCTGTAAGGACATGTATGTCAATGGATTTAGGGCCCATGTAGATAACCCAAGAGATCCTTCCCTTAATTGCATCTGCAAAGACCTTATTTCCAAGTAAGGTCATATTCGCAAGTTCCAAGGGTTAGGATAGGGATGTATTCTGGGGGGAGGAAGAACCACCATTCCCACTATGGAGGGTGACTGTTCGGCCCTGCAAGCTGCTGCATGTGAGAATTTCCTGTGCGATGATCCACACACACACATAAGGCCACTCACAATGAGTGTCTCTCCCACAGAGCGTCAGCCGTGGGAGGGCAGTACAGGGCCTTCTTCCCTGCGGCCCCCCACAGCAGCCAGCACACTGCCTGGCATGAAGCATACCCTTGAGAAGTGATGGGTGGATGAATGAGCCTCCCCCACCCCCACCCCCTACTCTGGCCTCTGTGATTCTGGCTGCATCTAGTCTCATATCACCTTGTATGACCCCTTTGAGGGTATTCATAGAAACATAGGGGCTGGGCAGCCCAGGTGGCTAGGCAGTTTAGCACCGCCTTCAGCCCAGGGCCTAATCCTGGAGACCCAGGATCGAGTCCCACGTCAGGCTCCCAGCATGGAGCCTGCTTCTCCCTCTGCCTCTCTCTCTCTCTCTCTCTCTGTTTCTGAATAAATAAATAAAATCTTAAAAAAGAAAGAAAGAAAGAAACAAACAAACAAACATAGGGACATCTGAGTGGCTCAGTTGGTTGGGCAATGCTTTGGCTCAGGTCATGATCCTAGGGTCCAGGGATCAAGTCCCACATCTGCTCCCTGCTCAGCGGGGAGCCTGCTTCTTTCTTCCTCTCCCTCTGTCCCCTCCCCCCCCCCCCCCCCAGTTCGCGTGTGCTTTTTCTCTCTCAAATAAATACAATCTTAAAAAAAAAAAAAAAGAAAGAAACGTAAATATTAGCAGCCATTTACTGGCCATGACAACATCCATATTCCAGATGAAAAAACTGAAAGCCAGATTGGAAATCTCCTGTCCAAGCCCAGGTCTGTGCCTCCAAAGTCCATGCTCATAATCACGGGGCCCTCTCACCATGCAGAAAAGCCGTGCATGGTTGCAACTATTATTTTAACTGGACACGCAAGGCATGCACCCATGCACGCGTTGTGGGCTACTGGAAAGGATAACAAGCAGGTGTGGCATTGAGAGCACAGGGTCTGGAGTCAGGACTGAGTTCGAGTCTTGCCTTTCCATTTCCTGGCTGTGTGACCTTGATCAGATGACATCTCAGGCCTGAGCCTGTTTCCTCATCTGTAGAAAGGAGGCACAATAACGGTGCCACCATGCCAGTTTGTCAGGAGGATTTTTTTTTAAGATTTTATTTATTTATTTGACAGGGAGCGCACAAGCAGGGGGAGTGGCGGGGAGAGGGAGAGGGAGAAACAGGCTCCCCACTGAGCACAGGGCCCAACCTGAGGCTCAATCCCAGGACCCTGAGATCATGACCTGAGCAGAAATCAAGAGTCAGATGCCCCCCGGGGTGCCCCGAGTTGATGAGGATTTAATGGGAGTATGGGTGCCGGGCCTGGCCCATTATCCTAGAGTGCGTGCTGGGAATCTCCTCGTCCTTGTGAGTCCAGGCTGTGGGTGATGAGCCTCTTTGTGTGAGAGAAACTATCTCCAGGTTCAAGAGCTGAACCCAGCACTGACCCTGGTAAGTTACTTCTCTAAAACAAAGGATCTAGCTTCTCCACACACGGAAATCCCCTCTCAGCCTCCTGACCTTGGGACTGGGCGCGTGTCCTTACACACCCATCCCCCTTAACAACCATCCCCTTTCCCTTGCAGAAGAGCAGACTCAGGAGCGGGGAGGAGGTCCCCATACAGGGTCTCTAGCCCCCCAGACCTCACAGGATTAAGCACACACCCCTCACCCACTGCTACCAAGCCTGCTCACCTTGTCTCTGACAGTCAGCCCTAACATTCAAAAGCCAAAAGTCACATTTTCAAATGCATTTCTCGGGGGGCCCCAGCCCCTGCTACAAAGTTTCACTTACTATCACCACCTTGGGTAAATCCAGACACTCAGTCAGAGAATGTCTCTTCAGGTGCATGCGTGAAATCCGCTAAATCATCGATGCCAGTGCCATTCCCGAGAAACGAATTTAAGAGCGTGCCAATGAAGCAGAACACATCTGCTGGTTAGGTGTGTTTGCAGACCCTCACGTAAGCCACGCCTCCATTTTACAAAAAGAGAAACTGAGGCCATGGGAGGGTAAAAGTGACTCGGTGAGCTTATGGGTCCAGGATTCTGGGATTCATCATAACCAAGCGATGGAATTTGTCACCAGTCATGGAATGACCAACATCCTGTGCCTTCTGAGACGCAGTCTGGGTCTATGCACCCAGACGGACACGGCATCTCTTCTGGAATATTCTTGCCACCAAAATCTAATGATGAGGAAATATCAGATAAACTCAAAACCCAGGGGGACATCTTACAAAAGAACTGACCTGGCATGTTCAAAAATGTCAACCTTGCAACACACAGAGAAAGTTGGAACAATCATACCAGACAGAGTCGAAGAAGACAGTAAACTGAATACAACTCACAGCCTTGGTTTGGATACTGGGGAGAAAAAAACGTTTTGCGAGGAAGGATAGTTTGGAGGCAAAACTGGTAAAGTGAGTCTAGGCTGCACTGTTAGACACCAGTCCTGTACGGCGGTCAAATGTCCTGATTTTACGACTTGTGTCTGAGAACATCCTTATGAGTGGAAATATAAGTGTTTAGGGGCAAAGGGGCTTGATGTCTGAAACTCACCCTCCAATAATAGTTCAGAGGGGAGAAAAGCAGAGAGAGCCAATGATAGAGCACACGAGCAATTGTTAATTGGTGAATCTGGGTGAAGGCCACATGAGAAGTCTTCGTCCTGTTGTTGCTACTTTCCTAGAAGCTTAAAATGATTTCAGGGGACGCCTGGATGGCTCAGTGGTTGAGCATCTGCCTTGGGTTCAGGTCGTGATTCTGGGGTCCTGCATGGGGCTCCCCACAGGGAGCCTCCTTCTCCCTCTGCCTGTGTCTATGCCTTTCTCTCTCTGTGTCTCTCATGAATAAATACATAAAATCTGTTTTTTTTTTAAAAAAAAAGGGCAGAGCCAGTGCTCTTTAAAAAAATAATAAAATATGGGGATTCTTGGATGGCTCAGCGGTTTGGAGCCTGCCTTTGGCCCAGGGCGTGATCCTGGAGGCCCTGAATCGAGTCCACATCAGGCTCCCTGCATGGAGCCTGCTTCTCCCTCTGCCTTTCTCTCTCTCTCTGTGTCTCTCATGAATAAATAAATAAAACATTTAAAATAAATAAATAAAATGAAATCATTTCCAAAGAGAAAAAATGATTGCAAATTAAAAAGTCATGGTTTAAAAGTTGAAGGTTCAAGGCTTTGTGTTTCCATGAGTATCTAAATCTGTCATGCATTTGTGGTCAGAGTTTCAGGAGCTGGGAGGGTGAATTTGCTGCTTCAGACAAGGCTTCGGGGCACGACCCGGGCCTTGGGGCGTGGTCAGGGGGCGTGGCCAGACGCAGAGGCCTGGCTGGGATGAAGAGCGGGCTGCAGCCTGAAGGGCGGTCGGAACCTTGGGGCGTGGCCAGGGCCCCGGAGGTGTGGCCAGGGTCTGGGGGCGTGGCTTGAGAGACTTTCCCAAGGGAGGAGGTAAGTTTGTACTTGGAGCGCCCTCTCGTGGCTATACTGGGGCCTGGCCTCCACACTTTTATTTTTTATTTTTATTTATTTATTTATTTTTAAAGATTTTATTCCCTGTGGGGAGCCCGCAGGGGAACTCGATCCCAGGACCCCGGGATCACGACCTGAGCCAAGAGCTGACACTCAACCACTGAGCCACCCAGGTGCCCTGGCCTCCGCTTTTTTTTTTTTAATATTTTATTTATTTATTCATAGAGATGCAGAGAGAGAGAGAGGCAGAGAGAGAAGCAGGCTCCACAAAGAGAGCCCGACGTGGGACTCGATCCAGGGTCTCCAGATCACGCCCTGGGCTGCAGGCGGCGCTAAACCGCTGCGCCACCGGGGCTGCCCTGGCCTCCACATTTAAAAAAAAACACTTTATTTTTCAGAAATTAAAAAAAAAATCTTTTTTTTTTAATTTATTTATGATAGTCACAGAGAGAGAGAGAGAGAGAGAGGCAGAGACAGCAAGCTCCATGCACCGGGAGCCCGACGTGGGATTCGATCCCGGATCTCCAGGATCGCGCCCTGGGCCAAAGGCAGGCGCCAAACCGCTGCGCCACCCAGGGATCCCAAAATATATCTTTATTGAGATG
Source organism: Canis lupus baileyi (assembly GCF_048164855.1). Classification (NCBI taxonomy): domain Eukaryota; kingdom Metazoa; phylum Chordata; class Mammalia; order Carnivora; family Canidae; genus Canis; species Canis lupus. Next base: position 111,082,426 of record NC_132838.1, on the reverse strand, counting down.
TAATACATACACCATACAATTCAACTATTTAAAGTGTACAATTCAGGGGATCCCTGGGTGGCTCAGCGATTTAGCGCCTGCCTTTGGCCCAGGGCGTGACCCCGGGGTCCCAGGATGGAATCCCACATCCGGCTCCCTGTGTGGGGCCTCCTTCTCCCTCTGCCTGTGTCTCTGCCTCTCTCCCTCTCTCTCTCTCTCTCTCTTTCTCTGTGTCTCTCATGAATAAATAAATAAATCTTTAAAAAAAAAATCTATTCCTCAAGGCAAATTTATTAAAAAATTAAAAAATAAAAAATAAAATAAAGTGTACAATTCAGGGGCACCCGGGTGCCTCAGTCAGTCAAGCATCTGCCTTTTGCTCAGGTCAATATCCCGGAGTCCTGGGATGGAACCCCATATCAGGCTCAGTGGTAAGTGGGGAGTCTCCTTCCCCCTCTCTCTGCCCCTCCGCTGCCCCCACTCATGTGCTCTCTCTCTCAAATGAATAAATAAAATCTTTAAAAATATAAAGTGGGGCAGCCCCGGTGGCCCAGCGGTTTAGCGCCGCCTTCAACCGGGGGTGTGATCCTGGAGACCAGGGATGGAGTGCCACCACGGGCTCCCTGCATGGAGCCTGCTTCTCCCTCTGCCTGTGTCTCTGCCTTTCTCTCTGTGTCTGTCATAAATAAATTTTTTAAAAATTAAAAAAAAGATTTAAAAAATAAATAAATAAAGCAAGGATATTGTCCCTGCTAATCCCTTTAAAAATAAATAAATAAATAAAAATATAAAGTGTACAGTTCAATGGTTTTAGTAAATTCAAAGAGCTGTGCAATTATTACAACCAATTTATTATTTTTAATTTTACTTATTTATTCAGAAGAGACACAGAGAGAGAGAGGGAGACACAGGCAGAAGGAGAAGCAGACTCCCTGCGGGGAGCCCGACGTGGGACTCAATCCCAGGACCCCAGGATCACGTGGGGAGCTGAAGGCAGGCGCTTAGCCGCTGAGCCACCCAGGCGTCCCATTACAACCAATTTAAAACCATGTCTTCACCCCCAAAATAAACCCCATATTCATTAGTAGTCACTCTGTATTTCTCCCCAACCTCCTTCAGCTCAGGTGATCCCTAATATATTTTATATAGATTTATATAGATTTGTACAGATTTGCCTATTCTGAACACTTTATATAAATTTAATCATACAGGCAGCCCTGGTGGCTCAGCGGTTTGGTGCTGCCTTCAGCCCAGGGCGTGATCCTGGAGACCTAGGATCGAGTCCCACATCAGGCTCCCTGTGAGGAGCCTGCTTCTCCCTCTGCCTGTGTTTCTCATGAATAAATAAATAAATCCTTAAAAATAAATACATAAAATCTTTAAAAAATAAATAAATAAATTTAATCATACAGTATATGGTATTTTGTGACTGGCTTCTTTCACTTAGCAAAATGTTTTTGTTTTATTTTGTTTTAATTTTTTTTTTTTTTAAGTAGGCTCTATGCCCAGCATAGAGCCCAATGCAGCACTTGAACTCATGTCCCTGATCAAGACCTGAGCTGAGATCATGGGGCACCTGGGTGGCTCAGTGGTTGAGCATCTAACTTCAGCTGAGGTCATGATCTCGGGATCCTAGGATCAAGTCCCGCATCGGGCTCCCCGCAGGGAGCCTGCTTCTCCCTCTGCCTATGTCTCTGCCTCTCTCCCAGTGTCTCTCATGAATAAATAAATAAAATCTTAAAAAAAAAAAAAAAAGATCTGAGCTGAGATCAAAAGTCCAACACTGAACAAAATGAGCCACCCAGGCACCTCTAGCATAATGTTTTTGAGGTTTATCTACATTGTAGCATTCATTCCTTTTACTGGTCAAAAAAACCTTCCATTGTCCAGGTAACTGCTTTTAATTTACCCATTTATCAGCTAGCTGATGGACGTTTAGGTGGTCTCCACAAACACTTGAGTAGATGCACGTTTTCAGTTGTCCAGAATATATATGTATATGCACAGGAGTGGAATTGCTGGGTTATACAGTAACTCTATTTTGCCATAGATAAAATCTCTTTATTTCCTCTGCTTTGAGGAGCTGCCAAATTGTTTTCGAAAGCAGCTGCACCGTTTTACATTCCTACCAGCAGGGTATGGAGGTTCCAATTCCTCCACAGCCGTTCCAGTACTTATTATCTGTCTTTTCCATTACAGCCACCCTAGCAGGTGTGAAGTGGTATCTCATTGTGGTTTTGATTTTCATCCGACTGAAAACGATGCTGCAGATCTTTTCTTATCATTCACTGGTTTTGGATCCTCTTTGGGGCTAGATGAACTCTAGCTACTTTGCCATATTTGATCCAGATCTTTCAAATTAAACTATAAATGACATCATTGATGTCTCGGCACGTCCTCTTCTCAGAGTCCATCCTTGCCCACATCCTGCATGTCATGTTCAGCGCGACCTCCCGTGTTTTCATACTATTATCACATACAGATGCATCCCCAAATAATCTACAGCATTGGTTTTGCAGGTTTTCAAACCTGATATAAATGTCATTATCTTGTAATCCTTCTGCTTTTGCTTTTTCTTTTTTTTTTAAGATTTTATTTAGGGGATCCCTGGGTGGCTCAGCGGTTTCGCGCCTGCCTTTGGCCCTGGGCGCCATCCTGGAGTCCCGGGATCGAGTCCCGCATCAGGCTCCTGGCATGGAGCCTGCTTCTCCCTCTGCCTGTGTCTCTGCTTCTCTCTCTCTCTCTCTCTCTCTCTCTGTGTCTATCATAAATAAATAAAAATAAATCTTTTAAAAAAATAAAGATTTTATTTATTCATGAGAGAGAGAGAGCACAAGCTGGCAGAGGGGCAGAGGGAGAGGGAGAAGCAGGCTCCCCACTGAGCAGAGAGCCTGACATGGGGCTCCATCCCAGGACCCCAGGATCAAGACCTGAGCTGAATGTGACCAACTGAGCCACCCAGGCACCCCTGCACTTGCTTTTTATTTTTTATTTTTATGTTAGTTTCCTAGGGCTGCTGTCACTTTAGACCACAAACTGAGTGGCTTAAAGCAACAAATTTATTTCCTTCCACTTCTGGAAAGTAGGAACCCCAAAATCATGGTGCTGGCAGAGCTGTGCTCTCCCTGAAGGCTCAAGAGGAGAATCCTTCTTTGCCTCTTCCTAGCTTCTGGGGTTTGCCAGTGATCCTTGACATCCCTTGGCTCCAATCTCTGCCTCTGACTTTCTTCCATGTGTCTCCCATCATGTGGGTTTCTTCCGTGTATATACCTATGTCTGTGCCCAAATTTCCGATCATGTTGGGTTCACACCCCACCCTAACAGTATGACCTCATCTTGGTGACAACGGCAAAAACCCTACTTCTAAATAAGGTCACATTCTATTTCTAAATAGGGTTCTAGCGCACTTGAATTTGGGGGCAGGGCTCACTATTCAACCCAGTACACTCATCGTTATGTTTTTAGGACTCACACTATTGGAATGTGTATCCAGTTCATTCACTTGAACTGCAGTGTGGGAGGCCTCTGTGAGAGTATACCGCAATTTATGCATCCCTCCTCCTGCTGGTAGATGGCCTTACCTTGTTTCCAGTTTTCTCCATTTCCGACTAGAATGCAATTAACATCTCTGAACTTGTCTCTTAGAGTTTCTTAGGGCAGTAATTTTCAAACTGCCCAACAAGATCCATTAGTGGGTTGTGAAATCAATTTAGTGGGTGGCGAACACGACTTTCCCTTTAATGAAATGGAATTAAATAGAACAGAAGCTATTGTAACACATGCACATAGTCTGGGTAAGGATTACCCTGTGAAACCGTTTCGGGTATGTATGTAATGTCCCCACATGAGCAAACATGCTTAGGAGCCACAGCCCAGGACGATGCAGCCAACAACCCTCATGCCCTGTCCAAGGTCTGATGGATGCCGCCAAATGGCTTCTCCAACTCATTTGTTCATTCACACTTCCAACAGCTCCCCATCAACGCTTACCATAGTCAAAAATTTTGACTTTTTGCCAGGCCACTGGGTTTTCATCCTGTTTCTGGAAAAGGAAACAGGCTGAGACAGGGCAGAAATGCCAGGAGCTGGAAGACAGACCGTGCCATCCGAATGCAAAGACCCGGTCTGAGATGCAACGTCGAAGATCCCCTAAGTGAAGAATTCGTGGGTTCTAAGAGAGGATGAGGGCCTGAGTAGGAAAGGGTGTTGGAATGAGCGGGTCAACTCTCATCCTAAACCCCTTTCCCCTTCCCGCACCTCAAAGGGGGGGGGGGGCCTGGGGTGCAAGAAGGGCGCGGTCCACGGCGCCCCCGGGTGGCCGCCCAGCGCACAGCCAGAGCTGGGCAGGTGCGCAGGTTGGGGCGAAAACCACGCTCCTGCAGCGCGGAGCCTACCAGAGGCGTCTCGACCTCTGCGTTCTTGAACCTCATCTTCCCGCCTCATCTCCTGGGGGACCCAGGGGCCCACCTCCTCTGGAAATCTGGGTGTCTCAGCTCTAGCCCGATTTCCCACAACCCCGCCCGCCCATCACGTGGGGACTCACGAATTATGTTGCCAAATTCCTGCTCCCCCAGACACCCAGCCCTGCTACTAGGGGACCTAGGGGGGTCTGGTCTGGTCGCGCTATGCTTTCCTTGTCCGGGGCAAAGAGATCGCACTATCTCCACCGACGCTGACTTCTAGAAATTGCAGCTCTTTGACCTTTAATCCCATGCTACAGCTAAAGATCCAAACCTGCATCCGAAAGCCCCAGGAATGCCCTGTCCCAGCCCCACCTCCCCGCAGGGTGGATAAAGCCCCCAGCCTCCTGGGTCCCTGGGTGGCTCAGCGGCGGAGCGTCTGCCTTCGGCTCAGGGCACGATCCCGGGGTTCCGGGATCGAGTCCCATGTGGGGCTCCCCGCAGGGAGCCTGCTTCTTCCTCTGCCTGTGTCTCTGCCTCGCTCTCTGTGTCTCTCTTAAATAAAAAAAAAAAAAAAATTTTTTTTAAACTTTAAAAAACAGAAACTCCCAGCCCCACCCCCGACCCCAAAAGCCTCAGGTACCCTCCTCCGGTGCTACCTTGAGACCCAGTTTCCAGAAGGTCTCAGATGCGGCCCAGGTATCCTACCTACAATCCCCGCCCATTGAGAGTCTTCCCCTATCTCCACCCATCCGGCCCTCTTTAGGGGATCAGACTTGCGCACCCCATCTCTAGGAAGCCGGGTACCAGACCCTCCCCCGCCCCGCGCCTCCGCCCGCTGCAGACCCCGTACCTGCAGTCCCCTGCCTGCTTCCCCAGGGTCCGCCCCCCCCTGCCTTCCGCTCGGGGCCCCGCCCCCACCCCGGGCCGCGCCGGCCGCACCTTTGCCCGCCGCCCGCCTCCCTCCCCCGGCACCCGAGGGCCCCATGGCCGCGGCGGCTGCACCCCGGAGGCGGCGGTGGGAAGAGGCCCGCGAGCTCCGCCGCGCGGTGAGGCTGCTGCAGCGCCTGGAGGAGCAATGCGGGGACCCCCGGCTGGCCTCCGGGCCCCCCTCGCTGCGAGACCTGCTGCCCCGCACCGCGCAGCTGCTGCGCGACGTGGCCCACGCCCGGCAGGCGGCCGGGGGGGGCGGCCCCGAGGACCCCGGGGGTGCGAGGGACTTTCTCATCGTCTACGTTCACAACCTGGAGGCCAAGAGCAGGCAGGTGGCGGCACTGCTGCCATCCCGGGGCGACAGGGGCGCGGACGACGAGCTCTTCCGGGAGGGCTCCAGACTCAGGTGAGCAGCCGCCCTCGCCCGGGACAGAGAGGGGATCTGGAGTCCGGGCCCCAGCCCCTCCGCCCTCAGACCGGGGTGTCCAGGCCCCAGCCCCTCCTCCCTCAGACCCGGGGGTCCCGGCCCCCAGCCCCTCCTCCCTCAGACCGGGGGTCCGGGCCCCCAGCCCCTCCTCCCTCAGACCGGGGGTCCGGGCCCCAGCCCCTCCTCCCTCAGACCCGGGGGTCCGGGCCCCCAGCCCCTCCTCCCTCAGACCCGGGAGTCCGGGCCCCAGCCCCTCCTCCCTCAGACCCGGGAGTCCGGGCCCCAGCCCCTCCTCCCTCAGACCGGGGTGTCCAGGCCCCAGCCCCTCCTCCCTCAGACCCGGGAGTCCGGGCCCCAGCCCCTCCTCCCTCAGACCGGGGTGTCCAGGCCCCAGCCCCTCCTCCCTCAGACCCGGGGGTCCGGGCCCCAGCCCCTCCTCCCTCAGACCGGGGGGTCCAGGCCCCAGCCCCTCCTCCCTCAGACCGGGGGTCCAGGCCCCCAGCCCCTCCTCCCTCAGACCGGGGGATCCAGGCCCCCAGCCCCCCTCCTCCCTCAGACCCAGGAATCCGGGACCCCAGCCCCCTCCTCCCTCAGACCCAGGGGTCCAGGCCCCCAGCCCCTCCTCCCTCAGACCCAGGAATCCGGGACCCCAGTCCCCTCCTCCCTCAGACCCAGGGGTCCAGACCCCCAGCCCCCCTCCTCCCTCAGACCCAGGAATCCGGGACCCCAGCCCCCTCCTCCCTCAGACCCAGGGGTCCAGGCCCCCAGCCCCTCCTCCCTCAGACCCAGGGATCCAGGCCCCCAGCCCCCTCCTCCCTCAGACTGGGGGGTCCGGGCCCCCAGCCCCTCCTCCCTCAGACCCAGGGGTCCAGGCCCCCAACCGCCCTCCTCCCTCAGACCCATGGGTCTAGGCCTCCAGCACCCCCTCCTCTCTCAGACTCAGGGTCCAGGCCCCCAGCCCCCTCCTCCCTCAGACCCGGGGGGTCCAGCCCCCCAGCCCCCTCCTCCCTCAGACCCAGGGTTCCAGCCCCCCAGCCCCTCCTCCCTCAGACCCGGGGGTCCAGGCCCCCAGCCACTCTTCCCTCAGACCCAGGAGTCCAGGCCCCCAGACCCTCCTCCCTCAGACCCAGGAATCCAGGCCCCCAGACCCTCCTCCCTCAGACCCAGGAGTCCAGGCCCCCAGCCCCTCTTCCCTCAGACCCAAGAGTCCAGGTCCCCCATACCCTCCTCCTCCTTCAGACCCAGTAGTTTAGGGGGCCCCCCAGCCCCTCCTCCCTCAGATCCAGGGGTCCTGAGCCCTAGTCCCCTGCTCCCTCAGACCCAGGAGTCCAAGTCCCAACCCCTTCTCCCTGAGAGAAGCTGGAAAACTGAGCAATCCAGTTTTTTCTTTGGACTAGATGTCCTCAACTCCCCATTTCACCTCTTTCTTAGCCACCCAGCACCCTGCTTCAAATTGCCCCCCTCTCCCAGAGGCCTAGACACACAATCTGGGAATGTGGGCACCCCAGCGAGCTTGTTACATGAGGAGGGATGGACTGACATCCCCATCGTCTCGCCTGACTTGGGGGATGATGCACAGCACCCCCGTCCCCTGGCGCCACCTGAGGAACAGCTAGCTCAGGTCCTGGGGCTTATCTCTAGGGCCCCCTCTTCTGAACTCTGGGGAAGGGGCTGCTGAGTGACCAGAGCAGATGAGGATTGGGGTCTAGAGCCTGGAACAAAACAAAGTCTGGACGGGTGGCTCTCAACCCTCTCAGGCAAATACTTTGTAGTGTCTCCTTAAATTCATCCTGAAATGAAATGCATAGGTTAAACTAACTACCTACCCATAATTTTTTTTAAATCACCATAGTATCCCAAATGTATTATAAGGGATGACAAAAAGACTGCCCTTCATAATAACATTATCTGTGTTCCAAACGAAAATGCCAAGACACAATTAAAATTATTCGGAAAGGCAAACTTGCTAGTCAGACACTTGCACCGCTAGGCAGGATCCTTTATCACTGAACCAGTCTTCCTGCCATATATAGGAGAGTTGAATTTCTGTAAAATTCAGCAGAAATTTAAGGTGTACAGAAAAATGCTTTTGTAGGTGTGCATGGATGGTTCAGTTGATTGTCTGCCTTCAGCTCAGGTCGTGATCCTGGGGTCCTGGGATCGAGTCCCGTGTAGGGCTCCCTGCTCAGCGGGGAGTCTGTTTCTCCCTCTTCCCCCTACTTGTGCTCTCTCACTCTCTCTCAAATACATAAATAAAATATTTTTTAAAATGCTTTTGTAAAACAAAATTGGGCTTTAGGTTTAGATAATTTAAAATAGATTTTCCACTTTCACTGATGTCTGATGGGACATTGGAAAGTGGAGTGGAATGTGGGTAAATTTTGCTAGTGGGGGGATTGTCCCCCACAATCTAGCCTCTCTACCATAATCACGATGTCAAGTTAATTTCTAGAAGCCCCTTAGAAAGTGGTGTAACTCCACTGAGAATCACTGTTCCAAAAACTAGGAAGCATAGAGGCTTAGTGAGTACCTGAGTGAGTGTTCTAGAGTTACTAGTGTCATAGCAACTCTCTGAAGAAGATCCTAGAACAGCAATCTCCACTTAAAATCTAATGCAACCCACATGTGTAGTTTTATTTTCTAGTAGACATTTTACAGAAAGTTTTTTTTTAAGATTTTATTTTTAAGTAATCTCTACACCCAACATGGGGCTTGAACTCACACCCCCGGGATCAAGAGTCACCGGCTTCACTGACTGAGCCAGGGAGGCACCCAAGAAAGATTTTATTTTAACAAGTGCAATGAGTTTTAATAACCTTCCCTTTATTTTACTCACAATATGTAAAATATTATCATCTCAACTTATAATCAGTATAAAGCAATAATTAATAAGATAGTTCACATTCTTTTTAAAATTTTTCCACTAAGTTTCAGAAATCTGCTGTGTATTTCACATTTTGAGCACATGTCCGTTTGGACCAGCCACATGCTGGTAGTGGCTATGTACTCGACTCTGGGAAGGGGAGATGTTTAGGCACCTCAGGGATAGCCCTATAAGGTGCCAGGAACCCTATAGACCTGGCTCAAGGAGGCTCTTAATATAAGATAATACAAACGATAATAATTAACATGCACTGAGTGCCGACTGTATGCCACGTACCCTGGGCATTTTCTGTGCTCCTAACGCTGGACAAGGAGCACCTGCGTGGCTCAGCGGTTGAGTGTTTGCCTTCAGCTCAGGTCGTGATCCGGGAGTCCTGGGATGGAGCCCCAGGTCGGGCTCCCTGCTCAACCGGGGGTCCCCTCCTCCCTCTCCTTCTGCTGCTCCTCCTGTTCCTTCTCTCTCTCTCTCTCTCAAATAAATAAATAAATAAATAAATAAATAAATAAATAAATAAAACCTTAAAAAAAAAAAGACATGGAAAAGTCCGTATTGATCCCCCTGGGAGACAGGGGCTGTGCATGTCCTGCACTTGTGCCCATTTCACAGTTGAAGAAACAGTCTTAAGGGGGGTAAAGGAACCTCCCCAAAATGACACAGCTAAGAGTCAGAGCTACCCTTTGCTGCCCCCCACATCCTGACCCATACCCTAGGGAGGCAGCTGGCAGGAGAAAGCACAGAGGTCCACAGAGGTCCCCCCACCGGGGGGGCTGAAACCAAGAAGGCTCCGAGCAGCCCAGCCCCTGCTCACAGACCACTCCCAGTGCCCTCAGCTCTGGTGCGCCCATCTCTGACAACGCAGGGCTCCTCCTTCGGCCCCGGTGGGCTGCAGGAGGAGGCTGGGATCTGTTTGCTGGAGGATGACTCGGATATTGGGCAGCACCTCCCTTTCCTTCACAGGCAAGGAAATCGAGGTTCACGGAGGGGAGAGGTGGCAGGGTGTCAATGGACTTTGGCCCTGCACTGATACGTTACGACGTCTGGGGGCCTGGTGCCGTGGATATTCCCCACAGCGGGCGCAGGTGTCAGGGGGAGCCCCAAGGTCCAGCCCAGGCCCTCAGAGCCCATCCCCACAGGCGACAGCTGGCCAAGCTGGCCCTCATCTTCAGTTACATGCACGCGGAACTGGGCGCGCTTTTCCCCAAGGGAGAGTACTGTGGACACACGTACAAGCTCACCAAGGCCTCAGCCCACAACTTCTGGAGGAGGCACTGCGGAGCCCGGTGAGTGAGCACCTGTCCCCAGGGCCGCTTAGCTCCTGGACCCTCGTCCTATCCCTGCCCTGGGGACCCAGGAGTCCAGGCCCCCAGCCCCTCCTCCCTCAGACCCAGGAGTCCAGGCCCCCAGCCCCTCCTCCCTCAGATCCAGGGGTCCAGGCCTCAGCTGCCTCCTTCCTAGAGGTCTTCCCATCCTAGGTTCCCAGGGGCCTTAGCTGCATACTCCACCCCCCCTCCATCCAGGTGTATGCTGCCCTGGGCTGAGTTTGAGTTGCTCTTGTGCACCTGCCACCCAGTGGAATCAGGCGCCACGGCCCTGGCCTTGCGCTCCACCATTAACCTCACCTGCAGTGGCCACGTGTCCATCTTCGAGTTTGACATCTTCACCAGGCTCTTTCAGGTGAGTGAAGGCCAAGGCTGGAAGCTCAGAATCTTGGGTCCTGAGGGGAAGGAGAGGTTGGGAACATGGCCTCCTGGGTCTGAGGGAAGAGAGGCTGGGATCCCAGACTCATGGCTCCTGGGGAAGGGAAGGTTCTGGGGTCTTCTGTGTAAGGTTCCTAGGCTCACCAAGGATGTAAGCTGAGTGGCTATGTTCTGAGACCCAGGGAGGCAGGAGGTTCGGGCTGCTTCCTCAGCCCCTCCCTGACCCCAGTGTTGCCCCACTCCAGCCATGGCCAACGCTTCTCAAGAACTGGCAGCTCCTGGCGGTCAACCACCCGGGCTACATGGCCTTCCTCACATACGATGAGGTCCAAGTGCGTCTGCAGGCCTGCAGAGACAAGCCAGGCAGGTAAAAGGGCCCGGCCTCAGGAGGAGGAGGCTGCTGGGGGCTCCAGGGTCTGGAGCCTGGGCTGGGCTGTGGTGGGAGCACAGCCAGCCTTTGGAGAGTAAGAATGGAAGGGCCGAGGTACCTGTGACCCCCCAGACTGCCAAGACCTAAGAGGTAGGATGCTGAGTGCCTCCTGCCATCCTGCCTCATCTTCTAGGACCTCCGAGGAGCCTGATGATGTTGAGCAGTGCTCAACATGCACCACCATCCGAAGTGCAATTCCGCTGACACCCTCTTGCAATGCACCTTCTCACAGTCCAGCAGCTAAAGGAATAATACGTGGCCTGAAGACCTTGGCCCAGCATAAGATCCATTTCTGATACATCGGAATTCATACTGTATTATCTATTAAAATCTTTTAAGATGACCCTCCTACACCTGCTGGGGTAGGAGACTAGGGACCAGACACCTGAGTCCTTTTTTTTTTTTAAAGATTTATTTATTTATTTATTTATGATAGACATAGAGAGAGAGAGAGAGAGAGAGAGGCAGAGACACAGGCAGAGGGAGAAGCAGGCTCCATGCAGGGAGCCCGATGTGGAATTCGATCCCAGGACTCCAGGATCGCACCCTGGGCCAAAGGCAGGCACGCCAAACCGCTGAGCCACCCAGGGATCCCCGATACCTGAGTCCTTAAATTATTTCAAGCCAGGAATTTTGAGCTGTTGGGTCCTCCCAGAGGGCTAAGGATTGAGAGGCTGAGCTACCTGGAACACTAAAGGTTAAGGGAATAGTTCACATTCATGAATCTTTGCAGGGCCAAGGTATGAGAACCTCAGGACAGCAACTGTGTTAGCACTCTCCCGGGTACACTTCAAACTGGCTTAAAGGGAAAGAAAAAGGGATGGATTAATTCTCGTAATTGAAAAGACCAGGTATGGGGTTTCGGGTGCAGCTGGATCTAGGTGCTGACAAGCTATTGTAAGGAATGGGTTCCTATTCTTCCCTGTGTCTACTTTCCTCTGTTTTTGCTTCATTCTCAGACATGGTCTTTCCTTATGGTGGCAAATGACTTCTAGAATTCCAGCCATACACCCTCCCAGCTTAGCAACCTCTGTAGAAATGGGGTACCTTGTTCCTGATACTTCTGGCAAAAATCTCAGAGCTGATTTCCATCACTATGGTCAGGGATCCTACAATGCACTGATTGGCCAAGGTAGAACTAGCCTTGTCTAAAGTCTCCCAGTGAAGGGAGAGAGCTGAGCAGGTAAAACGTGGATATCCCCTACAGTGGCAGACAGAAATCTTAATGCTCATTGCCTTAAAAAGTGGGAAGGTTAAGGGAACTTAGACACCTGGGTCCTGAACAGAATGGGGAGCTGTGAAGTCCCAGATGAGCCAGGGCTGACACTCCCTCACCCCATCCTACCAACCTCTTCCTCCAGCTACATCTTCCGTCCCAGCTGCACTCGCCTGGGTCACTGGGCCATCGGATACGTGAGCTCAGACGGCAGCATCCTGCAGACCATCCCTCTCAACAAACCCCTGTTCCAAGCACTCCTGGACGGACAAAAGGAAGGCTTGTGAGTCACCATCCTGGCAGGGGGAGGGTGTCAGCAGAACGCACTTGGAAAGGTGGTGTGCGTTGAGCACTGCCCAAGATCACTCTGGGGGCTCGCGGGTTGCTCGGCAAACGCTGCACATTTGCAGTACCATAGTGTTCCAGTAGGTGGCAGACGAGGGTCTTGAGCAAGGGGTGCCTTCTCTTCTTTTTTAAAAGATTTTATTTGTTTATTGTAGAGAGGGGCGGGGCAGGGAGGCAGGTAGAAAGAGAAGCTCCTGGAGGCTCCGTGCTGAGCTTGGAGCCCGACACCAGCCTTGATCTCACAACTCTGACATCAGGACCTCAGCCAAAATCAAGAGTCGGAAGCCTAACCCACTGAGCCACCCCCCAAGGGCGCCTTTTTTAGTTCACAGAAAGCTGCCATGTGGGCTAGCAAGTGGCTGGGGGACGCGTGTGGGGAGTGGTTCCACTGGTTCCATTCCTGGGAATTCTGCTGAAAAGCTTTTCCTTCTAGATAACCATAGCCTGTTCTAGAATCTAGACTGTTGTGGACTTTTTAAAAGATTTTATTTATTTGTTCATGAGAGAGGCAGGGATATAGGCAGAGGGAGAAGCAGGCTCCCTGCAGGGAGCGTGATGCGGGACTCGATCCCAGGACCCCGGGATAATGACCTGAGACAAAGGCAGACGCTCAGCCACTGAGCCACCCAGGTGCCCCTTTTTAAATTTTAAGTGGGCTCCACACCCAATATGCAATTTGAACTCACTCCCCCGAGATTGAGAATCACATGCCTTACCGACTGCACCAGCCAGGCGTCCCATCTGGTCACATTTTTGTCAACCAATTGCTGCCTTATTGGTAACCAGTAGTTACCTTTATGTGTTTTTCTGCCGAACGACACCGTATTTAATATGTAGTCGATTCTCTCACAGTGACCTCCCGGCCAACAGCACTATAACTCACTTCTGAAGGAAGCTCCTCTAACACCTGTGCTTTCTCCATAAGATGCATCCCAGCCTTACACTTAGGAATGCTGGACAGCACCCCAGCACTATCTGGGGGTCATTTAAGATGGCGAAATCACCAACAAGAAGCGCTAAAGTACAAAAAAACAGTGGCACTAAATCCACTGATAAGGATATTTGTTTACAGAGCAAGGAGCTGAAACCAGAAGGCAGAGTGTCGCCTTCTCCAACCTCGCTCAGAAATGCATCAGGTGACTCAAATTTTTTGCCACTCTGTATAGTCAACGAATGATCACCCAAGTGCCATGACTATTGATTTGGGGGTGACAGACATTTTAGCAGGTAGAAACATTTGCAGATCCAGAATCCAAGAATAAAGAAGCTCTCTTGGTTATACTATTTATTATATCCCTATCCGACAACCGAGAAAGACTGAGGTCCAGAGACACGGAGCTACTTGCCGGGGTCACGCAGCTGCTGAGCTCATCGGCTAGGTTTTGAAGCCAGGCTCAGTACATGGACCCTCACCCACCGTAATGTCTTGAGTTCCCAGTCAGACTTCATTGGAGAAAAGGATTCTAGAGATAAAATAAGTGTGAACACACCATCAATCTGGTTGAACCCCCACCCCCTGCACCTGCCTCGCACACATACCCCACCACCATTATAAAGACAGGAAGATAAAGGCCCTGAAAGGGGAGAAGAGACTCAGTGAGTCTCTTCAACCCCACAGTGAGGTGGCTTTCTAGGTCTAAAGTTGATCACAGCAGGGATGCCTGGGTGGCTCAGCGGTTGAGTGTCGACCTTCGACTCAGGTTGTGATCCCAGGGTCCCAGGATCGAGTCCCGCATTGGGTTCTTTGCAAGGAGCCTGCTTCTCCCTCTGCCTACGTCTCTGCCTCTCTCTGTGTGTCTCATGAATAAATAAATAAAATATTTTTTAAAAATAAATAAATAATAAAATTGATCAGAGCAGTTCCCTCTGGGGGCGTTTAGGTCTGGGGAAAGGATACTGCACATGTTTTATGGGTGCCACCAGTCTTTGCCCCTGGCATGATTATGTTCATTTTACAGAAAGGAAAACTGAGTGCAGGGAGGTAGAGCTGCCCAGCCCAGGGTACACAGTGTATGTGGGAGAGCTGCTCTGGGAACCAGGCACGGGCACTTGCCCTGCTCTACTGGGCTGGCCAGACAGAGCCACCAGCCTCAGTGGAGCTGTGGCCCCACTGTTGGTCTCAGGGGGCACCAGTGACCCAGAGATTTAGGAGACTTCTTCTCGGCTGCTCTGGAGCCTGGTGGTCAGAGCGCACCCACAGCCCAGGTCCTGCATCCCTCTAGACCCCTGTGTGGCTTCCAGCAGCGGCCTTTCCTACTCTGAACCTCAGTAACTATATGTAAAATGAGGAGTGCAGATGATCTAGAAGGGTCCTTCTAATTCTGCTAGTCTAATACCAGGATTGGGTCAGTCTAGCAATGTGTGACCTGAGATGTTCTTTTTTTTTTTTTTTTTTCTGAGATGTTCTTATACTTGGGCCTGAACCCTCAAGAATGGGGGTGCTCTGGGAGGGTGAAGCCTGGGACTCGGTCAGTTTCCTGGTTCTTTTTTTGTTTTAAAGATTTTATTTATTTATTCATGAGAGACACACAGAGAGAGGCAGAGACATAGGCAGACAGAGAAGCAGGCTCTTTGCGGGGAGCCTAACGCGGGACTTAATCCCAGGACCCCAGGATCACAACCTGAGCCAAAGGCAGACACTCAACCACTGAGCCACCCAAGCATTCCAGTTTCCTGGTTCTTGTTGAGCTGATTTGTGTTTCTAGAGCTTGAGACACTCAGGTCTAATGTGGCCTTTTTGGGGGGTCTGAGGGGACACGGCCCTGCCCTGAAAAGTCCCAGTGTGGTGAGAAAGAAGAGAGAAGATCCCCAGGCCAATGATGGGTCTGGGAGAAATGCTCACAGAGGCCCTGGGCCCATGGCAGAGTCAGGGGGAGTCCTTGCTCCTCTGGGGTGCGGATTGCTAGACGGCCCTCGGTCTGCCTCTCTTCCCCAGCTACCTCTACCCAAATGGGAGGAGCCACAATCCAGACCTGACTGAACTCTACCAGATGGAACCCCATCAGTACATCCACGTGTCAGAGGTGAGGCCCAGGCCTGTGCCTCCCACCCCTCCATCCCTGCTTCCTGCCCCACCCCACCCCCACTGTGCCTCTACTCCGGAAGTCTCTCCCGCAGACTCAGGCCTTGGGTTTTTGTGGCTGTGTGGTGACCATGTGACGGGGTAAATCACTTGGCCTCTCTCTGCCTCTGTTCCTTCTCTGGAAAACACGGTTCCTCGTACCTCTTCCCCAGCGGTTTTTGTGGGGATTAAACCAGGAAACAATACTGCTGAGATGATCAGAATGGCTGATGTACTTGAACTTCCCCCAGTGATAGCCCCTGGACCAGTTCCTAGTCTTCACAGCCACCCCACGGGTGAGAGAGGAACAGCAAATGAAATCTTTTGGTATAAGTATATCCCACACAGTATTTGGGATATACTCAGACCTAAAACATTATGCATTATTTACCTAAAAATCAAATTTAACAGGGCATTTTTCATATTTTTAGTTGCTAAATCTGGCAACGCTGAGTATAGACCACCCCAGAGACTGAGTTTCATAATAAAGTACATGGAAGAGGCCGCTGGACACACGGCCCTCAACTTAGGAGGGTTCAGGGCTAGCACAGAGGTTTGGGACTTTCTTCCCGTGGCCTGACTTGTATCCCCATGGCTAACACCTCCCTTCCCATCCTCCCCATCTTCTCCCCTGCTAGGAACAGCTACAGCTATACTGGGCCATGAACTCCACGTTCGAGCTCTGCAAGATCTGCGCTGAGGGCAACAAGGACGTGAAAATCAAGCCTTGTGGGCACCTGCTCTGTAGCCGCTGCCTGGCCGCCTGGCAGGTGGGTCTGACCGCCCTGCCTTCCTGCCTAGTCTCCCCACCCCAACCCCAGCCCCCTTTATGTTAAAAGTCCTGGAAGGATTTCCCACAGGCCTCATGGATCAGATGGAGAAAGTGAGGCCCAGGGAGAGCAGGGATTTGCTTGGGGTCACTCAGGAGTGATGAGCGGGAGCCCACCTCTCTATGTGCCTCTGTCTCTATCTTGCTCTGCATCTCTCATCTCCGCTCCTCCTTCTCCAGCTGCGTTATTATTAGCAGAAAGGGCTCCTTGTTCCCTGGCTGGGTGATCTGGGGCCGGTGGCTTCCCCTCTCTGAGCCTTGACTTCCTGCCCTGGAGAAGGGGGAGCTGATGGTAGTAACTTCTCAAGGGCTATGGTGAAGCCCACAAAGCCCTCTGCAAAGGTCCCTGGGAAACTGGGGCTGTTGCCCCTGTGTACCGTAGGTGCCTGATATTAAGCTTTTTGATGGTAATTGGAGGTGTTTGACACACTATTTTTTTTTTTAATTTTATTTATTTATTCATGATAGTCACAGAGAGAGAGAGAGGCAGAGACACAGGCAGAGGGAGAAGCAGGCTCCATGCACCGAGAGCCCGATGTGGGATTCGATCCCGGGTCTCCAGGATCGCGCCCCGGGCCAAAGTCAGGCACCAAACCGCTGCGCCACCCAGGGATCCCGACACACTATTTTTTTTAAGATAATATTTATTTATTCATGAGAGAGGCAGAGACACAGGCAGAGGGAGAAGCAGGCTCCCCACCAGGTGCCCAATGGCGGACTCGATCCTGGGACTCCAGGATCATGACCTGAGCCAAAGGCAGACGCTCAGCCACTCAGGTGCCCGTTACATGTTTTTGATGGCTGAGGCATGCATTCCAAAGGCATTCATTCATCTTGAATACACATATTGCCAGCTGTAGGACACAGCTCCTAGCAAAACGACAGAATAAGGAACCAGGCCACCCCTCTCATGAAGTTCCCCTTTAGAAAACCCGGGGTAACTAGTCAGATAGCAGACCCCTTAAGTGACCCCACTTTTCCCTTCCCATGCCCTAATGCCTTAAATTCGCCAATGAAGAGTAAACCTGCAAATCCGTAGATACCACACTCAGCGCCCAATAAAGGCAGAGCCCTGGGTGCATGCATCTTCTCTCTCTGTCCACCTGGGACTCACTGTGAGGAGCCAGCATGCAACGTATCCCCCGGGACCTGTGAGTAATCAATCTTGGTTTTTTTTTTTTTAAAGATTTTATTTATTTATTCATGAGAGACACAGAGAGAGAGACAGAGACACAGGCAGAGAGAGAAGCAGGCTCCTTGCGGGGAGCCCGATGAGGGACTCAATCCCAGGGCCCCGGGACCATATCTTGAGCCAAAGGCACATGGCCAACCACTGAGCCACGCAGGCGCCCCTCAGTCTTGTTTTTGAGAGCTCACTGGCAGTTGCTGCTAAGGTGTGTCCTATGATCATAAGCACCGCAGGGACCAGCTGAGCCCCAACAGTGGCCCCAGTGGTGATTGTGAGACAGATGTCTGTGGGGCTCACCACGATTAGTACAGGCCCAAGCAAGTGCATCAGGCATTCCGAGGTGACAGCATCCCAGGACAGCTGAGCCCTGCCCCTCCCCCCACACAACACCCTGGCTCCGCCCGCTGGGCTCCCTGCTTGGGTGCCCCTCCTGACCTCACGCTCTGCTCCCGTGTCCCCCTTCCCATCCTGCATCCCCTCATTCCCCCCCTTCCCAACTCCTCTCCCTCTCTCTGTTTCCTCCATCTGGCCTCAGCATGTCGCTCTGTTAGGGAGGAAGGCCCTGTGGTCCCAAGGGACATGGAGGAGACCAGGGAGACCCTGACCCTATCCTTCCCCCCACCAGAACTCCGACAGCCAGACCTGCCCCTTCTGCCGCACAGAGATCAAGGGCCATGAGGCTGTGAGTGTCCATCAAATCCAAGTGAGGCCAGCGGAAGCCAGGGCCGCTGCTGAGGACCAGAGAGAGAACAGAGACCAAGCAGATGGAGAGGAGGAGCTGGGGCAGGTAAGCAGGGCCAGGCAGGAGCTGAAACTGAAACTCCTGGGTCTGAGGGAGAAGGGGACTGGGGTCTAGACCCCTGGGTCTGAGGGAGGAGGGGACTGGGGTCTAGACCCCTGGGTCTGAGGGAGGAGGGGACTGGGGTTTGGACCCCTGGGTCTGAGGGAGCTGGTGACCTAGGGTTCCTAGGGACCTAGACCTTTGTTTCCCCAAGGGTCTGAGGCTCTGACTTCCTCTAGCTGTAACTCTCCCCAGGGTTAGGACTTTGCCTTATTCTCCATTCCATCTCCAAAGCCTAGAAGAGTGCTGGGACTCTAGGCAGAAGGACACGTAGGGGGAATATGACAGCTTACAATCCCCTCCCCACCCTGTGTCTCTCCTAGGTGGCTTCCTCAGCCCCCCCACAACCCCCTCAGCTGAATGTGTCCGCAGCTAAAGACTGGCTGAAAGTGGTGAGTCAGATACTGGTGTGAGGTGGGCAGCTCAGGTCTCGTTCAGCCCCGGGCTCCCTCAGGGACTCCAGGCCCAGCACTTACCCTCTGTACCCAATGACAAGGCGCTAGGCGATCCTCTATACTCTCTCATTCTCCTCCTTACTCATCCCCCTTGCTGGCTTTCTGCCTCTCCTTCCAGCATCCCAGGCATGTCTAACCCCAGGGCCTTTGCACGAGCTATTCCCTCTGCCTGGATCTCCTTTCTCCAGGCTTGCTTTCTCATCTCCTTCTCAGGGAGACTTCCCTGACCAGCCTATCTTATTGATAAAAGGAACCCCCCTCCCTCCAAGCCTCTTCTCTGCTGACTTCCATAGTTCTTTTCACCACCTAGCAGAGGGTACAGTCTGTTTCTATCCCAGTCAGCAGGTTGTAGCCCTCCCAGAGATTGGGACTTTGTCTTCTCTGCTATGTCTCCAGAGTCTAGAGCAGTGCCTGACATATCGCAGGTATTCAGTGGACAGCCTTTGAATGGATACAGTGAACTGGGTCTTCCCAGCAGCCCTACAAAGTCAAAGCTGTTCCCCTCTTCATTTTTCAGAGGAAAAGGGCTCAGAAAGGTGACTGCACTTGCCAAAACCTCAAAATGTGATACAAGAGAATCTAGTGGTTAGGAGGGGGTGGTCTTAGAAACCCCTAAAATCCTCTGCTTATTTTCTAAGCAAGCCCCAGCTTTCTTCTTCTCCTTCTCCTTCTTCTTTTTTAAGATTTTGTTTATTTGTTCATGAGAGACACAGAGAGAGAGGCAGAGACACAGGCAGAGGGAGAAGCAGGCTCCTTGTAGGGAGCCCAATGCGGGACTCGATCCCATGACCCTGGGATCATGCCCTGAGCCAAAGGCAGACACTCAACCACTGAGCCACCCAGGTGCCCCAAGCCCCAGCCTTCTTTCCCCCCACACCCCTCACTTCCTACCTCAGGATTTTCCAAGCCCCTGGCCTGCTGGGGAGGGGCCAGTCTCTCTTAGCATCTCAGGCTGAGCACACACTAGATTCAATCAATACAGGGCTGTCTTCAAACAAACAGCTCAGGAAGTCCGGGAACATTATTCGACCGCAGCAAACAAGTGAGCCAGCAGGAAGGGGGGTGGCGGTGACACCAGCCAGGGAAGCTAAAAACAGATCCAGACCTGCAGCCAAAAGCAAATGGAAACATTAGGAGGCACTCAGCCTGCTCCCTGAGGACAATGAGGGGGACACAGCCAGAACGGCAGGCCGATGGGGCACCTCCGGCCACATGGGCACACCTTTGCCTCGGCTGGGCCCTCCGCCTGGCATGCCCTTTCCTCTTCTCCCCAGACCCAGCCCAGTTCAAATCCCAGTCAACTCCTACCCCTTCATCCTTCAAAACATGCTGCAAGAGAGGCGGCCTGGGGGCGCCGCTTCCCAGCAAAGCGACCACCATATGAGAACAGTTAACGTGTGTATAACTTGCCATATGCCTGGCACTGCTTTTAATGTATTGATTTAATTGTCATGACAACCCAGTGAAGTAGGTCCTGTTGGGATCCCTATCATGCAGAGTGAGATGTGAGGTCACTAGCTCAAGGTGAAAGAGTCAGGACTGGCCCCCAGGCCCCTGGCTGTAGACTCCAGACTCCATCCTCCACTCCCTTGGGCCTCTGTTCCCTTGTCTGTGAAATGGGCATCATGCCAGTCGCTGCCGCATGGGGGCGAGGGGTTGGGCTGCTGTGGGCACGGGGCAAAGGGGGCTGTGTCAGTGCGGTTGTGGTTTGCATCTGCTGCTCCTACCCTGCTGTTCTCCATCTGAGAAATCCACCTCTAGGCAGCAAGACTCATTCAGTGGGACCCTGGCACCTCGCTGGCCACTGGGGACCTCTCACCTCCTCACTCTCTCCATGTGGAGAATAGCAATAAACCTGGGCTGGGCCCCACGGGTTCTGATGAAGTGGGCAAGACTGAGTGTGTATGACCTGGGTCACACCCCGTCCTAGCCTCTTAGAAGACCCTATTAGCTCCCCAGGGCTCCGAGAAAAAGCCAACATACTCTCTGCAGCCCACAAGGCCTGGAGGAATCTGACCCCTCCCAACCTCTCTGACCTCTTACCATCCCCCCAACTCCTCTTCAGCAACAGTGGACCCCTGCTGTGTTCTAACAAGCCACCCAGCCCACTACCCATCATAGGACCTCTGCCTACACCCTTCTTCCATTCGGCCCTTCTGTTCAAGTCCACCCCCTTCCAAGAGGTCTTCTCCAGCCATTTATGAGTTGACCCCTACTCTCCCAATGCCCGTTTCAGTTCCCTGAAGAACATCTAACACTCTCGGGATATTTTCTTGCTCATGCACTGATTACTCATGGTATTGTGCACTGATTACTCACTCTCTGGATATTTCCTTGTCCATGCACTGTTTATTCGTGGTAAGTCTCTTGCTTAGTAGATCATCAGCTGCATGAGGACAGAGATTTGTGTGTTTTATTCATAGCTGTCTCTTCAGAACCTAGAATAGTGCCTGACACACTGTAGATGCTCAGGGAATGTTTGTGAGATGGATGGATGGATGGACGGATGGATGGATGGATGGATGGATGGACGGACGGACGGACGGATGGATGGATGGAAGGATGGATGGATGGATCGGTGGGTGAATGGATGATGGTGGATGGATGGGTGGATGGATGATTGGATAGATGGAGGGATGGGTGGATGGAGGGGTAGATGAGTAGATAGGTGGGTGAATGGGTGATGGTGGATGGATGGATGGTTGGACAGATGGAGGGATGGGTGGACAAACAAAACTTTCTACTCAAGCCAGAGGTGCTAAGGAAAAAAAAGCATGGACCAGGGACAAGACTGTCATATTGTCTCTCCCACCTCCCCCCCGCCCCCCAGCCACCAATGTGTTACTGCTGTTTGGGACTGTGAAATGAAAGATAGCTGTAGTTCAGCTGTGACATCTCTTAATCTCTTCCCCTCCAGGTACCTCCAGCCCTCCCCAGACTGCAGGGCCCTATTCCCTTGCCAAGAATTAAGACTGTGGCCTTAGCTCCGTGGCAAATCACCTCTAGCCCTCAGGCCAGGGAGGGAGCCACAGGGTAAGTGGAGAGGCAGCTGGGGTCCAGGACTCCCAGGTATGCGGGAAGATGGGATGGGGGTGCATAAGGGAAACACTGATCCTATGAGATAGACAACCCTTCTTCAAACTCTCTCCATTGCAGAAACTCCTAAAGGCAAAATCACCCCTCTGGCTGTCCTTGTGGGGCCCATGATCACCGCCCAGCCATGGGGGCTGGTTAATCTACTCCATCTGAGCCCCAGGCAGGTTCCTTCCCCTGGCCTGGCCCTGCCCTGTCGCCCAACCTGGCTGTGATTCTATCTAACCTCTCTTTCTGCCTCTCAGGGTACTAAATGTGCTGCTAAAGGGAACCCCAGGGGCTGGAAGGAGTTTGTGAATAATAAATTGCCAAGCCTGGCTGTCCTCTTATATGTGGAGAAAATGCAGGCCACCAGAGGGCAGCTTGACATTGGGAATGGGGGTCACCCACAAGATTAACCCCAGGGGTCTGGAGGGGCAAGTGGGAGGATCCAGGAGTCCAGGGCCCCATCCCCGGCCCCTCCCCTCAGACCCAGGAGTTCAGAGTCCCAAGTTCTCAGGGAATCAGGCAGCCAACTCTTTCCCCATTAATGCAAAGGAATTTCTGGAACTAGATCCAGATATCTAAGTACTAAGTCCCTAATCAAAAGGACCTTAAATTTCTTTAAGACTTATGCACCTGGTGTTGCCCCAATGTTCCTATCCCTCTCTTTCCTCCATTCCACTCTGGGAGTGAATTCCAGTCCAAATTAAACTGAAGAAGTGTCTCCCCACTTCACCACTAATCTTGTAGGGATCTAGTCTGCACCCCCTGAGCCCTGTCCTGTTCCCAGCCCTGGGCTGCATGAGGCTGGGTACACTTACCAGCAATCAGTCACTGCCTCCTGGTGGCTCACAGTCAATGGGTGACAGATAGTGACACCCCAGAGTGGGCGGGGCTGGGGGGAATGGGAGAAACAGAGGACGACCACGGAAGCCCAGAGTGGGCAGCTGAGCCACCCTGGGAGGTCAGGGAGGGCCTCTAGGAGGAGGCATCCAAGCTGAGCTGGAAAAGAAGAGGAAAAGGTATCCTGGTATAAAGGGAGCATAGATGCACACACCAGAGATTTGTCCCAAGCAGCAGAAGTCACCTCTGGGGGCAGAAAGGGAATTCATTGAGAGAACTTGGGGTCTCTCACAGAATCCCGGAAGTGATTAGAGAACCAGGACAGGAAAGTAAGCTGTGAAAGGGAAAGGAACCAGTAGCAGCGGGCTCCAACCGTAGCCCAGCCCCGATCACGCCACAGAACTGGTCTGATGAGGATACATACACTGGCACCCCGATGACCAATGGACACTTGTCACCTCACTGCCTCTGCCACCCCAGCAACTGGCCGTGGCTGCTGCTCTCACTAGCTGTTACCGGAACAAATAACAGACACTGAGTGGTGGACACCAGCATCGTGGTAGCTGCGGGCCAG
The DNA here is from genome assembly GCF_048164855.1 of Canis lupus baileyi. NCBI lineage: Eukaryota > Metazoa > Chordata > Mammalia > Carnivora > Canidae > Canis > Canis lupus. The sequence continues at coordinate 111,059,248 of NC_132838.1, read as the reverse complement.
GATCTGGGGGGGGGCTCAGGTGGGTGGTCCTAGCTCAGGCTGCAATCAGGGGGTACCTGGGCAATCAGGGCATCTGGGGGGCTGAACAGACATCTCTCTGGAGTCAGACCCCTCCATGTGGTCACCACACTTGCTAGTTTGGGCTTCCCCACAGCATGGTGGCCTAAGGTAGCCTGACTGCTTGAGTGGTGGCTGAAGGCGTCGTGGAGAGTCTTCCAGTGACCCAGGCAGAAACTGGGTGGCCCTTTCTGCCTAATCTTGGAAGTCCTGCAGCATCGCCTCTGCCACATTCTCTTGTTTACGCGTGAGTCACAAAACTGCACAGATATAAAAGAGGAAAGGACTTAGGTCCCCCCTTCTCAGGGGAGTGTCAAGATCAGATTGTCAGAATTGCATACAGAATGAGAGATACTGGGCAGCCCCGGTGGCACAGTGGTTTAGCGCCGCCTGCAGCCTGGGGTGTGATCCTGGAGACCCGGGATCGAGTCCCACATCGGGCTCCTGGTACATGGAGCCTGCTTCTCCCTCTGCCTGTGTCTCTGCCTCTCTCTTCGCTCTCTCTGAATGAATGAATAAATAAAATCTTAAAAAAAAAAAAAAAGAATGAGAGATACTGTTGCAGCCATTTTTGGAAAATAGAATGTGTCCCAGCTTCGCAAGGGAGTAGACCAACCAGGCCCTGCTTCTCTGGCATTAGGAGGTCCTGATTCAAAGTATAGCAGGACTTAGGGGTGCCTGCCTGGCTCAGTCGGAAGAGCATGTGATTCTTGACCTCGAGGTCATCAGTTCGAGCCCTGCATGGGGTGTGGAGATGACTTAAAAATAGAAAACTTAAATTAAAAAAAGTTCTTATCTAAACCTTTCCTGCACGATTAACTGTTGTTGTCCAACTCAGAACGCATTCACGCTGCCCTCCAAGACATCACAGACTTTTAGTAGTTACGTTGTCCAGATGCGAATCTAGAATGACTAGGGAATCACCATTCCCCTCCTGGTGTGTCATGATCCCGTATTCCACAAACCATGCACAGGGTTTTGTTTTGTTTGTTTTTTAAAGATTTTTATTTATTCCTGAGAGGCTCATAAAGAAAGAGGCAGAGACACAGGCAGAGGGAGAAGCAGGCTCCATGCAGGGACCCCACTGCGGGACTCAATCCCGGACTCTGGGATCATGACCTGAGCAAAATGCAGATGCCCAACCACTGAACCACCCAAACATCCCAAGCATGCACTAGTTTTTTTTTTTTTTTTTTAAGGCTATTTTTATATATTTTTTATTAAGATTTTATTTACTCATTCATGAGAGACACAGAGAGAGAGAGAGAGAGAGAGAGAGAGGCAAAGACACAAAGGCAGAGGGAGAAGCAGACTCCATGCAGGGAGCCTGATGTGGGACTCGATCCTGGGTGTCCAGGATCAGGCCCTGGACCAAAGGCGGTGCTAAACCACTGAGCCACCCGGGCTGCCCGCGTGCACTAGTTTTAAAGTCAACCATCACACACTGTAAAATAATGGGCTTAAGGTATAATAGTCCCCCCTCTTATCCTCAAGAGGAACTTTCCAAGACCCCCACCGGATGCTTGAAACCACAGACAGTATCCACCCCTCGCTGCACTGTATTTATTGACTAGGGACTTAGTACTTGGACATCTGTACATAGTGGTTAAGTTTAATTTACCGGTTAGGTACAGTAAGAGATTAACAATAGCTAATAACAAAATAGAACAGTTATAACAATATCCTGTAATTAGAGTTATGTGAAGGTGGTCTCCTTCTCAAAATTTCTTACTGTACTGTACTCACCCTTCTTGCGATGATGTGAGACAATAAATGCCTGTGTGAAAGATGAAGTGAGGGGAATGACACATGCATTGTGACGTAACCCTAGGCTACTCTTGTCCTTCTGAAACATACATTGGCAGGAGGATCATCTGCCTCCAGACTGTTGACCGAAGGTAACAAACCATGGAAAGTGAAACCGCAGATAGCAGGGCTGCCATAGATGAAAAATAAGGCTCGCTAATTAAAATGTGACAGTGTATACACATGAGACAAGAAGGCTGGGATTGGGAAATTCATTTATTACACAGATGTTGACGCCACTTCTCAAACCAAGCACCGTTGTAGGCGCTGGAGATACGGTGGAAAGCAAAACAAAGTTTCCATCCTCTTAGCACTTATGTTCTACACAAGACAAACAATAAAAAATAAATATGTGGCATCGATAAGTGTCCTAGAGGAGCAATATAGTAAGATAAGGGAAATAGGAATGGCCGGGATAGCAGGAATTGCTATTTTAGATAAGACAGTCAGGGGGAACTGATGAGGTGGTGTTGGAGAAGAGATTTGAAGCAAGTAAGGGATGGAGCTCCGTGGGGAAGAATGTCCCAGCAGAGGGAAGAGCAAGTGCAAGGGTCCTGAGGCCGGAACATGCCTGGCATTGCAGGAAGCAAAGAGACCAAGGTGGCAAGAACAGGGCCAGCAAGGGGGAAGAGAAAGAAAGATGGAATCGGGGAGGTAATGAGGACCAAATCGAAGACCTCGCGAGCCGTGGAGTGGATTTTTGCTCTTACTGGGAGGAGCCCTGAAAGGATTCTGAGCAGAAGAGTGATGTGGGTTGACTCACATTTTAACGGGATCCCTCTGGCTGTTTTGTGGAATAAATTGTAGGGGACAAGGGCAGATGACGTTAAGGTACTAGTTTCTGCAAGTCTGCGAGGGGCTGTGGCTGGTATTCGTGCCTCTTCTCCTTCCTACACGCTCCATTAGGTCCTTCCCCTTCGCCTGGAGCCTTGGCGGTTGGATTCTTGAGGAAAGTGGAAGTGGGAGTGGCTGATAAGAGGGTGCTTACCAGAGTCCAGCCCAGGCTTGGACCAAGTAGGTGCACGAGTGGGAGCCAGAGGAGCTGGGGAGTGGGTGTCCGGGGTCGCAGCGTGTGAGCTTGCCCCGGGAACACTTTTGTCCACGAGTGAGTTTGTATCACGTGTCCTGCGATGATCCAGTGAGCCTGGGGGCTCCTGACTCTTGAGCCCTGCAAACCTTCCCTGAGCACCTGCTCTGTGTCTGGCCTTCTGCTGGGGACACAGCAGTGACCAACAGAGACACTGCCAGCTCTGCCCGCATGGAGCCACAGTCTAGTGGGGGGACAGATTAATCCCCAGATAGGATGGCCCAGAATGTACAGGACTGGGTGGGGGGAGTTCAGGGGGTTGTGGGACCCTAGAGGGGGCGCTTGACCTAGCGGGGGGAGCAGGGAAGGCATCCTGGAGGAGGTGATGGTGCGGCTAATACTAAAAGGTCTCCTCTCCCAGTAGAACAGTTGCTTTCCTGTATCACCGAGGAATAAAGTAGCCTTGACCGGTCTAACAATAACTCCCAAGCTGACCTGTGATCTAAGCCTTCCTTCTGTGTCTGATGGGCAAAGCCCAACAGTGACCCCTGTTCTGGCCAGTGTCCAGGGCTAGCTACTCCCTATAACCGGTGACATATCCCCCCCCTCCCCAGGGGATTTTGTCCTAGTCAGACCTGGCTGGTGAGAAGCCTGAGCCGTCAGATCTGTGAGCCCCCTCCTCATCTGACCTATCTGACCTGTGACCCTTCCTTCTGACCCTTGGCTCTGCTCCTCCCCACGCCCCTCAGGTGCCCTAGCCTGCTCCCCTCCCCCACTCACCTGCTCCCTCCAGCCTGAGTCTCCTCCCCTCCCCCCCAAGGTTGGGAGGGTGTGAAGGGGAGAGGAAGGGAGGAAGGGGGGTGGCATTCCTGGGATTCCCTGGATGAGGGTAAGAGAGGGAGGGCTCTAGGGAGGAGAGTCTAGGAAAGAGCACCCCACCGCGCTCCCCACCCCCCACCCTCATCACAGAGTCCAGGGCTGAACTGAGGTTTGAAGACCATTAAATTTAAGAGATTGGAATGATGGGTTCCAGGCCACTGGGCAGACAGGAAAGCAGTCGAGAGCACTGGCTACAGGGGAGGGCCTCACAAGGCATACTGGGAGAAGCTGTTCCAGGCCACCGATCAAGCTGGCCACCACTGGTTGTACTGGGAGAGGACAGTGCAAGCCACTGGTCATGCCGAGAACCACCGGTTACACTGGGAGAGGCCAGTGCGTGCCCTAAGGGTCCCCGGGCAGAATGAGGGGGAGAGGGTCCAGGGCGGAGTGCTGAGGTCCCAGCTCAGGACACTGGTCAGACTGGTCGGTCAGGCCACCCCCGCGGGCACCGGGCAGCCCGCTCGGGGGCAGAGGGAGCCCCGCTCCGGGCCGTGCGCTGGGAGGTCCACTCCGGGCAGTGGGAGGTCCTGGCGGGGCGCCCGGGTTTGGGGGGAGGCGGGGGGCCGGAGGGCGGGGCGGGGCGGGGCGGGGCTGCCAGGGGCGGGGCCTGGTCGCTCCCAGCCCCGGGGCCGCCGAGCTGCAGCCCGGGCAGTCGCCGCCGCCGCCGCGAACATGGAGCCCCGGGACGGCCGGGCCCGGGCGCGCAGGGCCCCGCGGCTCCTGGTGCTCGCGCTCCTGCTGGGGGCGCACCCAGGTATGGCCCGGGCAGGGGGCAGGGCGCTGGGGGGGGCGCTGGGGACCCCGGGAAAGGAACGGGGAAGGGGCTTCCATGGACCCCAGGAGGCCAAACCCGGGGACCCCGAGGGAGAGGGAGACGGGGGCGTGGGGGACACCCCTCCCGATGCGGGGCCTGGGGACAGCCAGACAAGGGGCTGGGCATCCCACAGCGGTGGATTAGACAGCACCTGGGAATCAGCCCCCTCCGCCCTCGGCCCCCGGAATCTGGGTCCCGGGGCTCCTGCTCCCTCAGACCCGGGGGTCCAGGCCTCCAGTGGCTTCCCCCAAGACACAGGAGACGCAAACCCCCAGGTTTCCCCCCAAAGGTTCCCGAGCTCTGCAAGGGTCAGGGACCCTGTGGCTAGAACCGAGCGAGTCACATGCTTTGGAGGGTTCCCCCAACCTGGTTTCTGAGCCCAGGCTCTAAAGAACCCAGCTCCCTAGGCAGCGGCCGTGGGGAAAGTGTTTCCGAGGGCCAGTGCCAGGGCCGCCTGCCTGGGGCCCCAGACAAATCCACACACCTGTGTGGCGGCGGAGGGGAGGAGGCCCAGGGGCTGGCAACGGAGGGCAGAGATCTCTCCATCTGTCCTCCTGTCGTTGCTCAGACGAACCCCAGGCACCAGTCTGGCCCCACACCCCCTCTCCTGGGACCCGCCTGGGCCAGAGGTGGGTGCCTGGGAATCCAGGCCCCCGGCACAAGCATGGCAAATAGTGGGTCCCCAGGGGCAGGGCTGGGTCAAGCTGGGCGGGGAAGGGAAGGGAAGGGAGGTTCTAAGAAGTGAGCGCTGATGCCAGGATGCCAGCCCAGAGGGTGAGAGAGCATGGTTTCCCCTATTGGAACAGCTGTATCTGCCAGGATCCTAGGATGGGAGTCCAGGCCCCCTCAGCTCTCTTATGCCTCCGGACCCAGAATCCTGGGCCTCGCCCCTCTTCTACTCCGAGGGAATGCACCTCACCCGCTTCCTTGCTCCATCAAAGAGGCTGAGGGGCCAGGGGGCGGGTAGGGGGCTCTGGCGCCAGGCCGGGCAGGTCTGGGCCAGCCTGTCCCTCCCACATTCCTGAAACCTGCCCAGCCCTGTCCCCCCTGACCGCCCCCACACACCCATCCTACCTCAGCTGCAGGCCCAGCCCCAGCCCCCTGACTCGTGACGAGGGACCCAGGGGCTGAGAGAGATGGAGGCAGTGCCAGGCTGCTGGAGAGGCAGGGACTGTGGACCAGAGATGGAAACCCAGAGTGAGAGACACACAGGCAGAGATGGAGAGACAGCTGTCTCTGGCCCTGTGCCAGGCCCTGCGCAGGGTGCTGGAGGCCAAGGGATGAGCCAGTACTGGCACTGCCCTGGAGGGGCGGCTGGCCTGGTGGGAAGAACAAGGACAGGTGCAGTTTTACCCCCCAGGAGGATTGGACAGAGGGCCCTGTGTGGCCCAGGGGGGGAGGAGCCCTTAGTTCTGTGAAGAGAGAGATGGAGAGAAATGCTGATGGGTTTGTAAGCTCAGAGATGCAGACAGGAGAAATGGAGGGAGGAGGTGCTGGGGGTCTGGACCCCTGGGTCTGAGGGAGGAGGGGCTGGGGGCCCGGACTCCTGGGTCTGAGGGAGGAGGGGCTGGGGGTCTGGACCCCTGGGTCTGAGAGAGGATGGGGCTGGGGGTCTGGACCCCTGGGTCTGAGGGAGGAGGGGCTGGGGGTCTGGACCCCTGGGTCTGAGGGAGGAGGGGCTGGGGGCCCGGACTCCTGGGTCTGAGGGAGGAGGGGCTGGGGGTCTGGACCCCTGGGTCTGAGAGAGGATGGGGCTGGGGGTCTGGACCCCTGGGTCTGAGGGAGGAGGGGCTGGGGGTCTGGACCCCTGGGTGTGGGGGAGGAGGGGCTCAGAGGCAGAGAGAGCTCAATGGCTCTCCTGCAGGTGCCCAAGCTGAGGTGCGCTTGTCTGTGCCCTCCCTGGTGGAGGTGATGAAGGGGGAGCCCGTCGCCCTGAACTGCACCCCCTTGGGGACCCACGACCATTTTGTGCTGGAATGGTTCCTGGTGAGTGCCTCAGGCTGGGGGCCAGAGGATGGCCAGGGAGCTGGGAGTCAGGGTGCCGCAGGGGCTGCAAATATTCATTCCCTCATCAGCGCCCCAAAGGACCAAAGAGCTGCATCCCACTGCCTTTCCCTTGTACAGGTGGGGGAGTTGAGGCCCAGCCAGGGGGAAGGACTCTCCAAGGTCCCCGGGTATCTGAGCACAGCTGAGACTGGAAGGAGGAGGCCCCCTTCGGAGAGAGAACGTTCAGAGATAGACATAGCCAGGAGATAAGAGACCAAGGGACAGGGTGCGTGAGGAGGAGAGACGGGAGCAGAGCAGGGTGGAGAATGAGGGACCCTTAGGGAGAGGAAACCCCTGCCACACAGACCAGAGGGAGGTGACAATCAGAGAGGTGGTGGTCAGGGGAGGGGCACAAAGGGACAGCGGTGGGCAGGCCAGGCAGCCCGGAGCTGAGGCCCTCCCCGCCCACAGGCAGACCGCTCTGGGGTCCGCCACCGCCTGGCCTCGGCCGAGCTGCAGGGCTCCGAGCTGCAGGGTCGGGTGCTCGACTCCCGGGGCCGCAGCCCCCCGTACCAGCTGGACTCGCGCGGCCGCCTGGTGCTGACGGAGGCGCAGGTGGGTGATGAGCAGAACTACGTGTGCGTGGTGAGGGCGGGCGCGGCGGGCACCGCCGAGGCCACCACGCGGCTCCAAATGTTCGGTGAGTGCGGGGCACCTCGGCAGGGGAGGGCAGGGGGGAGCCCGGGAGAGGGGCTCCTGACTCCCCGTCTCCCCCACAGCAAAACCAGAGGCCACGGAGGTCTCCCCCAACAGAGGGATCCTGTCTGTGGTGGATGACTCTGCCCAGGAGGTACCTCGGGGCCGGACCTTGATCCCAGGGTCCTGCATGGGGGCGGGGGTGGGGACGAGGGGGCCGGGAGGTTTGCACTCCAGCATCCTGGGGGGCCCGGACTGCTGTATCTGAGTGAGAAGTCCTGAGGAAAGAGGGGCCCAGGCTTCGGGTCCTGCGTCAGAGCCCACAGCCACACCTGTGTCCACCTCAGATCGCCACCTGCAACAGCCGCAATGGGAACCCGGCCCCCCAGATCACGTGGTATCGGAACGGGCAGCCGCTAGAGGTGCCCTTGGAGGTGAACACAGGTGAGCGGCGCAGGACCCCAGCTCGGCGTGGGATGCAGCCAGGCGGTGGCCCGGCAGGCTGACCGCCTGGCCTCCCCCCGTCTCCCAGAGGGCTACATGACCATCCGCACCGTCCGGGAGGCCTCGGGCCTGCAGTCTCTCACCAGCACCCTCTACCTGCGGCTCCACAAGGCCGACCGGGATGCCAGCTTCCACTGCTCGGTCCGTTACCACCTGCCCACGGGCCAGCACGGCCGCCTGGACAGCCCGGCCTTCCACCTCACCCTGCACTGTGAGTCCCTGCTGGTCCCCACCGCCCCGACCTCCGACCCTCCAAGCTGTCCGGTGGCCTCGCCCTGACTCCTGACCCTCCCCCCAGTGTTCTGAACCCCATGGAGTTTCCCCACTAAACACGCTCCACATGCTCTCACACCACATTGGGCCCTGGAATCTCACAGTGACCAGTCACCCTGCTGACCTCTGACCCTTGACCTGTACTCTCAGCACAGCTCAACCTCTGACCTCTGATCTCAGAATAAGTGTGAATCTGAGCTGTGAAAGATGGGACCTCTGTCCTTTGGCCAACCCTAGCCTGCCCCTTTGCTGTGGCACTGATCTCTTTCCCCGAACCCAGCTCTGCCTTTTACCCTTGATCTGACCTACCCTTGACCATGATCATGAGTCTGCCCTGACCTGCTCCCTCTTGTGCTTTCCCTTAGATCCCACGGAGCGTGTGCAGTTCTGGGTGGGCAGCCCGTCTACCACCGAGGGCTGGGTGCGCGAGGGTGACTCTGTCCAGCTGTTTTGCCGGGGGGACGGCAGCCCCAGTCCAGAATACACATTTTTCCGCCTTCAGGTGACTCACCCCATCGTTCCTTTGGCAGTCCCGGCCCCTGACCTCTGTGACATTGGCCTCCACCAACTCCTGACCTTTCACCTGGGTGGCCCCTGGCTTAGCAAGGCGACTATACTGGTGACCCAGGAGCTAACGGGACCTCTGAGCCCTGATTTGAGAGAGTCCTAACTTAGCGTGATACCTGACCCCTGGCCTAGCAGGACCTCTGCCCTGTTACTCGAGGGGGCTCTGAGCTAGGATGATGCTAACTTGGTGACCCCGACCTACAAGATGCCTGACTCTGACCCGGGTGGCCCCAGCCCAGCCTGACCCCGTGGGACCAGGGCAGCTCCTGAGCCGGGTTCCTCATCCCTGGTCACCCAGGACAAGCAGGAGGACGTGCTGAAAACAAATCTTGAGGGGAACTTGACCCTGGAGGGGGTTCAGCGGGGCCAGAGCGGGACCTACGGCTGCAGGGTGGAGGACTACGATGCTGCTGATGATGCGGAGCTCTCCAAAACCCTGGAGCTGCGCGTGGCCTGTGAGCGTCCCGGGAGAACGGGCAGGGGGGCCCTGGCACCAGCGGCCCCCTTGCCCTCACCCCCGCAGCCCTGCCGCCAACCCTTTCTCTCCATTTCTGTGGTCCTTCTTGGTCCAGATGGCCCCTCCACCCCCAGGTGCCTGCTCCCGCCCTCTCCAGTCTCCCACACAAGGCAGCCAGAGAGCTCATTCCAAAGCACAAACCTGGCCTCCCCTGCTCTGAACCTGCCATGGCTCCCCAGCGCCCTGGGGAAAAAGGCCACATGATCCACCCCGGCCTTCAAGACCCACCTGGCTGGCTTCACCTCTGGCTGACTCTCCTCCCCACCAAGACCTTCTCCTCATCCCAGCCAAGCTCCTCTCATTCCTAGGTTAACTCCCTTGCTTTCTATCATCCACTTTTAGCCAGTCTCCAGGGTCCGGGCCTTCTAGAAAACCTTTCCAGTCTGCTTGCCCCCGAGCCCCACGCAAAGGCTGTTCCTCCTTGGCACTCCTCTGCCTGCTTTCCTGGGGCTAGACCCTGTGGCTGGTGCTGGGGAGGCATCTTGAATTAGGCGGCACAGCCCCCACCTTCGCAGAGTCCAGTAGGGGAGACAGGAGGCTTTGAGTATGATGGAGCATCTATAGGGCCTATCCCAGACTGACGGGATTGGCGAGTAGAGCGGGGACTATTTTAGATCGGAGGATGTCTCATCCATCCCGGGAAGCCAATTCTGATTCGGAGATCTGTAGGCAGGAAGTTTGGGGGGAAGGGCCTTGAGATCATCTACGGAGGCTGGGAAGGGGAAGGAGATAGGATTGGGCAGAGGCAGAAGACAGGGCACTGAGACGCTGGGATGGCCTCTCCTATTCGTCCCCAGTTGGGGCAAGGGGCTGGGCTTTATGCCCCACATCAACCAGTCATTGCATGTGGGCTGCCTGAGAAAGGGGACATGACCTTGAGCGAGGGGCTCTCTGCAGCTGAGGCAGTTCCCAGAGAAGGCTGACAGCTGAGGGCTGACAGCTGACATCCTTCTCAACAGCTGGGAGAATAGATCCTTTAGTCCTGGAGGGGAAATATGAGTGTCCATAATGGGGGTGGGGCAGAGAGGCCCCTCTGAGAAGGGGCCATTTGGGTAGGACACCAAAGAATGGAATCAGAAATACGAAGAGCCTGAAGAGGAGCTTTGAGGAAGAGGGATCAGCAAGTGCAAAGGCCCTGAGGCAGAACCCAGCATGGCATACTGGAGAAACACGGCAAGAGAGTAGGGTAGCTGGAGCTCAGGATAAAAGGTGGGGGGATGAGAGGTGAGGTTGAGGAGGTAGGCAGAGGTGAGACCAGACAGGATCCTCTAGGCTCCGTCAAGGACTCTGGCCTCTGGGCCAAGGTTATTAGGGAACCCCTGTGAGATTTTGCACAAGGGCAGAACTGACCAGGGTGTGTTTTGAAAAGATCCCTTTGGCAGCTCGGAGGTAGGGCGGGGGGATAGACTGGAGGGGTTGAGAACCCTGGCCAGTAGGGAGACCAGTGGGGAGGTGGCTGCAGGGGTCAAGGCAGTTGGTCCTGGAGGTCAGAGAAAAGTGGGACGGTCTGGTTCGGAGACAGAGCAGACAAAGCTGGATGAAAGGCTGGGTAGTGGGGTTTGGGTGGTAAGTCAGTGAAGGAACACCTCACCCCTCCCGGGACCTGTGGGCCCAGACAGCCGCCCTGGAGGAACATGGTTAAGTGGGCTATGCGTTTTGAGTTAGATTTGGGCTCAAGACTTGGCTGGGATGGGAGCATGGAAAGTTCTTGGGGGCGGGGAGAACGAGGAGGAACACTGACATGCTCTGCTTACGGTTGTGCATTCACATCTGCACCCCAACAGCCCTGGAGAGCCCCTAACCACATGGGTGAGGGTCCGGGGAAGGTGACAGTCTGTACCCCTCTCCAGACCTGGACCCCCTTGAGCTCAGCACCGGGGAGGAGCTTTCCTTACACCTGGGCAACAGCACAGCCGTGAACTGCTCCGTGCAAGGTCTGCCCACCCCTGCCCTGCGCTGGACCAAGGTGAGAAGAAAAGGGGTCCCCGAGCCTCTGGAACTGGCTCCCTTCCCTCCACCCCACCCTCACACCCGCCCTGCCTCGCCCTCCTCTCCCTGCCAGGACTCCGTCCCGCTGGGGACCGGCCCCACACTCTCGCTGAGCTCCATCACCTTCGACGCCGCGGGCACCTACATCTGTGAGGCCTCCATGCCCACCGTCCCCCTCCTCAGCCGCACCCAGAGCTTCAGGCTGCTGGTCCAAGGTTCGGGCTGGGGCAGGTCTGGATGGGGACAGTGGGGTGGGGCGCCGGGACAAATGGCTGGCCCCTCCGCCTGCTATTCCTCTTTCCCTCCCCCTGCTTCCCCTTCTCCGATGTACCTCCTCCTCTTCCTTCCCCACCACCTTCAGGGCCACCTCAATTGAGGGCAGAAGAGACTCAGCCCAAGACAGAGGGCAGCTGGATGGAAGGAGAAGAAGTCAGGCTGGTCTGCTCTGCCCGCGGTTACCCGGAGCCCAAACTCAGTTGGAGCCAATTGGGCGGCAGTGTAAGGGACAGTCCTCTCCACCCTGAGCCCTGTGGGACCCAGCCCCCTCCCCAAAGCCCCTTCGGGGACCCTGCCCCCTCACTGATCTGAGAATTGTGCCCCTCCGCCTCCTGGGGGACTGGGTGCCTTCACCTCAGCCCTCACCCCAGCCCGTGATCCCATGGGCGGGGGCTAACCCAAGCCTCCACAGCCAGCAGAGCCGGCCCTCCAAGGACAGGGCTGGGTGAGCAGCTCCCTGACCCTGAAAGTGACCAGTGCCCTGAGCCGAGACGGTGTTTCCTGCGAGGCCTCCAACCCCCACGGGAAGAAGCAGCACGTCTTCCACTTCGGCTCTGGTGAGGAGCTGCAGGGCTGGGAGAGGAGCCTGGCGTGGAGCAGATGGGGCGCTGCTGGCTGACCCCTCCTCCTCCATCCTGTCCCTCCATCCTGTCCCTGCAGTGACCCCCCAGACCGCCCAGGCCGGAGTGGCTGTCATGGCCGTGGCCGTCAGCGTGGGCCTCCTGCTCCTCGTGGTTGCTGCCTTCTATTGCATGAGACGCAAGGGTCGCCCTGGCTGCTGCCGGCGGGGGGAGAAGGGGACTCCGTGAGTGGCCTGCAACCTTGAAATTGACCTCCATAGGCCCCTCCACCCCTACCCCCAACTCTGACTTCACCTCCAACCTCAGCCCTAAGCCTAGCCCATGACCAACCCCAACTGCTTCCTGTCCCCAACCCCAAACCCAGACACATCCCCAGCCCCAAGCCCAACCCCGACTGCATCCCATCCTCAGCCCCAAACCCAAATACATCCCAGCCCCAACCCCATCGCCGAATGAAATGCAGTCCCATCTCCAACCTCAAACCTGGTCCATAGCCACCCTCATCCCCAACCACCCCACCCAGCCCATAACCATCCCCAGACCCCATCCCCAGGCCCATCTGCACCCCATCTGCAGTTCCGGTCTCCTCTGTAACCCCAATCTCATCCTCGTCCCCAACCCCAACTCCAGTTTATAGCCCGCCTCAGACCTGTCTGCATCCAACCTCTCCAACCCTGACCATATCTCTATCCTCAACACCAATCCCAAACACACCCCTAAGCTCTTCCTGAACCCCGGTGTCTCCCTCAACTGCAACCCCAGCCCCAGGACCCCTCCATCCCCATCTCATTCCCATTCCCAACTCCAGTCCCGTTGTCTCCATCTAACCTCTCCGAGCCTGATCACGTGGCCACCCTCCCCTCCTCCACCCACTATCCCTGGAGCTGACCCCCAACTAAGTCCCCATCTCCAACTCCCACAGCATCCGACCCACCCATCCCTCACCCCATGCCATCACCACTCCCACCACATCCCCCAAGGCCATCCTCATCCCAAACAACCCCATCCCCAGTCCCTTCCCCAGGCATGACTTCCTTCAACATACTGCTTCCCCTCCCTAGGCCAGCTGGGGAGCCAGAGCTGAGCCACTCAGGGTCAGAGCGGCCTGAGCAGACGGGCCTTCTTATGGGAGGTGCCTCTGGAGGAGCCAGGCATGGCAGCGGGGGCTTTGGAGATGAGGTGGGTAAGGGCCCTGTCACCCCATGGTGGTGGGACTGGGGGGTGGGGGCAGGACAGCCTCTGGGGGCACAGCCACAGACTGACCTCTCCATCTTCTCCCAGTGCTGAGCCTGAGGACCTCCAAGAGGCTCTACTGGACCTGACATCAAAGAATCAGCATCAGATAACCAGCCCTCTTCACACGGCTGCCGCCCCCACCTTCCCTCTTCCCTCTGGGCCCTCCCTTCCCTTCCTTCCTCTGCAGGCTTGGGCAGGGACCTAGAGCAGCCACTGCTGCGGGGAGGGAGGGAGGGAGGGTGGGTAGGAGGGGACCTTCCTCCAGGGAATGTGACTCTCAGGCCCCAGAATAGCTCCTGGACCCAAGCCCAGGGCCTGGCCCGGGACAGGACGAGGCTCCGAGGCTCCGAGGCTCCAAGGCTCTGAGGGTCGGCGGGCCAGGGCGATTTTTTACCTCCTGCCTGCATTGCTGGTCCCCTGCCCCACCTGACGTCCTATTGCATAGTCTGACACTGGATCCCCATCCCTGCCCCCACCTCCACCCCATCATCTGTGGACACTGGAGTCTAGAATAAAAGCTGTCTGTCACATCACACCATGCTGTGGCCAGAGCCTCCTCCGGAGGATGAGAGAAGGGGGTGCAGGTGATGCTCCCATCCCCCCCTGCAAGACCTGGGAGAAGTCTGATGTCATAGAGAAATAAATAAGAGAGAGCAGAGAGAGACTCAGCTGGCCAAGGGTGGAAGAGAGAGGTGCCAAGGTCCAGAGGGTGGTGAGAACCAGTGCGTGCTGGGGTGGGGGTGGGGGTGCTGTTCCCTTAAGTAAAATTCTCAGCCTCTCTTGCAGAGCCCAAGAGGGAATTGAAGCTGCAGGCCAGAAGGAAAGCTTTCTGTGAGCTACGGAGTGGATGGAATTAGGGATGGAGCCGCTCCCTCTGAGAAAGGCATGGTGCCTGCCACTGACGATTCCCTAGGGAAGGAGGGGTGGCTTGGAGGAACCCGCAAAAGGGTTTCGGGGTGGAAAAGCAAGACAGTAGAAACAGTGAGGCCAGTTAGAGAGACTTACTGAGGTCAAGGAAGAGCGACTTGAGAGAGGGATGGAAAGATGGGGAGATGGGGGGATGGACTGCAGAAGCTCAGAGATGGGAGAGCCCTAGCTAGAGTCAGATACAGATTTGGGGAGAGTGAGGCAGGGACAGAGAAATTGGGACAAAGAGAAACACAACTGGGACTCAAAGATCGTTACAGTCAGCAAGGGAAAGAAAAAAGGTTGAAAGCAGCTGAGAAGCAGGGGGAAGGTGGTGGGAGGGGAGGCAAGTGTGACTTTGGCCAAATGGTGGCCACCTCCCTGAGCCCAACCACTCTTGGGCAGCGAAGGGCTGCGTAAGGCACACGTGCACCTGGAGGTCTCTGCTCAGACCTCGGGTCTCTGGCAAGTGACTCTGCTTCTCTGTCCTCGGTGTGCTCATCCACAAAATGGACAAAGTGGGATCTGTTACCCCCCGGAAAGTGGTGAGCTGCTATAGGAGCTGCCTGGTAGGGGGACTAGGCAGCATGCCCAGGGTCCCTGGAGCAGAAGAGTTCACCGGACTAATTAAGATACTCAAAAAAAAATTAAAAAAGATACTCAAATCCCACTGTTTATTGAATTATTTTTTTTTTATTTTAAGGTTTTATCTATTTATTTGATATAAAGAGAGAGCACAAGCAGGGGCAGTGGCAGGGAGAGGGAGAAGCAGGCTCCCCGCTGAGCAGGGAGCCCCATGATGCAGGCTGGGTCCCAGGATGCTGGGATCATGGCCTGAGCTGAAGGCTGATGCTCAAGGGACCGAGCCACCCAAGCGCCCCCATTGAATCAGTTTAAAACACATGAGAGAAGCCAGAGAAAAGAGTTGGAGGGGTTAACACACCTAGGTCAAGTGATCAAGGTCCCCACCACCTGAGTTTTGGGGTACACATGGCTCCCGAGTCCTATCTCAGCATGGTGTGGCTCTGATGCCCACAGAGGAGGGTGAACCAGTGGCTTTTGAACCCTCGAGGTGCCAGACCCACGTGAGGGCAAATGCTCCTGGCCACACTATAGGTCTGAAAACGTGCTTGGCAGCCACGGCTTTTACCTACATGGCTTGGGCACAGGACTCCGGGAACAGAGCTGGAGTCACCAGCAGGGAGCCCCCTCGCTGACACATGGACACATGGGGCTTACTCGTTCCTTTCATCCTTCCCACCTATGTTTAAATCATTCTTAATACATCCTTTTTGTTTTAAGATTTTTATTTAGGGGGCAGCCCCTGTGGCTCAGCGGTTTAGTGCCGCCTTCAGCCCAGGGCATGATCCTGGAGTCCCAGGATTGAGTCCCATGTCAGGCTCCCTGCAGGGAGCCTGCTTCTCCCTCTGCCTGTGTCTCTGCCTCTCTCCCTCTGCCTCTCTCTATATATCTCTCATGAATAAATAAATAAAATCTTTTTTAAGAGACACAGAGAGAGGCAGAGGGAGAGGCAGGCTCCCTGCGGGGAGCCCAATGTGGGACTCGATCCCGGGACCCCGGGACCATGACCTGAGCCACAGGCAGACACTCAACCACTGAGCACCCAGGTGTCCCTCATTCTTAATATGTCTACCAGGCCCCGTGGGTCACTTCTTAAAAACTCATTCTTTGTTTCTTCTATCTGCTCATGTGTGTGGCTTTCTTGTTTTCTGTACGGCAGAAGTGACTATCCTTTTTTTAAAAATACAGCAGACACAAGAGAGCCGTTGAGAGAATTTGATAAGATAACCATGGAAAGTGTTTATACAAAGCCTGGCACAGAGTATGTTTTTAGTACAAGTACATGTTTATTATTAGTAGTATCATCATCCAAGGAAATGGAGGGACAGAGAGAAAAGCAAAATAGGGTCCCTTGGTCCAGGGAAGGGATCAGGTGGAGAGAGATACCACTGTAAGAACAGACATCAGTGAGGGGGGATTCTGGGGAGCTAGAGGGGGAGTGAACAGATGGCTGGGGGAGGGGATGGAGGGGGACCCCGGGGAGGAAGGGGTTCTCTATGCTCAGCACCTGGTCCCCAAGTTAATGAGGGGAGGGTCCTGGCCTGCCTCCCAGGAGGGCATGCATTTGCTTAAGGTCCCTCTTCTGCATGGCATCCCAGGCAATTTGCATACAGATGGTAGCCTGTGCTCTCAATCTGACCCCTCCTACCTTGGCCAAGGGTCTGGGGGAATGGAAATGGGGGATCCCCCACTTCTGGATCCCCAAGAAGTAAAAGCAAGTTTGGAGTAAACTACCCTTGTTTATCAACCTTCTGTGGCTCCCTGTTGCTCTCAAGAGCATGAGCCACACTTCACCTGCCATTTGGGACCTACAGTGTTGCCTCTCACTCACAACCCACTGCTCCCCCCTCACACATGCCCCTGCCTGATGCCTTCATGACTTTACTATTCCCAGAATGTCCTCCCCCATTGTCACAAAGCTCACCTGTCCTTCCAAGCCTGGACATCTTGAAGGATTCTGAAAAGTTTTCACTCTCCTTTCCCTGCCCTGGGAACTTTACAAGAATCTGTGCCTCTTCTGGACTCTTATAGATTCCATGACTTTGGTTGCAAATGACAAAAAAAAAAAAAAAAAAAAAAGAAAGAAAGAAAGAAAGAAAGAAAGAAAGAAAGAAAGAAAGAAAGAAAGAAAGAAAAAGAAAAAAGCGGGGGTGGGGGACGGATAGTAAAAAAAATTTGTGTAAGTGAAAAGGAAAATTATTCACTCATATAATTAGGATGACTACTTTCAGGCATAGCTGGATCCAGGAGTTCAAATAGTCTCATTAGAAAGCTCTTGTCAGGGCAGCCCAGGTGGCTCAGAGGTTTAGCCCTGCCTTCAGCCCAGGGCCTGATCCCGGAGATCCAGGATTGAGTCCTCATGTCAGGCTCCCTGCATGGAGCCTGCCTCTCTCTCTCTTTGTGTGTCTCATGAATAAATAAATAAAATCTTAAAAAAAAAAAAAAAAAAAAAAAAAGCTCTCCTCTTCCATTTCACAGCTCTGCTGTCCTCCAAGCACTCTTTTCTCAAGTGTCACCCTCGTGCCAGATTTCCGCCCTACCAGCTTAGCAACCCCCATTAAAAGAGTGTATCCCGGGGTCCCTGGCTGGCTCATTCGGCACAGCATGTGACCCTTGATATCAAGGTGATAGGTTGGGTGTAGAGTTTAATTAAAAAATAAAATCTTGGGGTGCCTGGGTGGCTCAGTGGTTGAGCATCTGCCTTTGGCTCAGGTAAGTCCTATATCGGGGTCCCCGTGGGGAGCCTACTTCTCCCTATGCCTGTATCTCTGCCTCTCTCTGTGTGTCTCTCATGAATAGATAAATAAAATCTTAAATTTAAAAAAAAAAAAAAAAAGAGTGTATCCTTTTCCTATTTAATCAAGAGAGAGTCCCAGAGCTAATTCCCATTGGACAGGAATGGGTCCCACCCCCATCCCTGAACCAATCCTGGTGGTGGTTGGGGGATCAAATACTCTGATTGGCCAGGACAGGGAGAGGCTCACTCCCACCATAAGGACTCTCAGTAGGGGATTCTGTGCAGGGAAATTTGGTGGTGGGGTGGGATGAGGGCACTGCTGGAAGAAGGAAAAGAGGTTATAGGTTGCCAGGCAGGTAAATACTTGGCACCAACTCCAAAGCACCGTCAGGAAGACTTTGGCCTTGTGCCTGTTCCTCCCGGTGGTTATGGCTCTTCAGTGAAGTGCCTTGGGGCTTGTCTACAATGAAAGCCGGCTTCTCAGGCATGAGACCCACCCAGGCATTTGTCAACAAACATGGCAGTGCACAGCCAGATGCATGTCCCCTTCTTCATGTGAAGGGGGCGTTAAACTCCGGCTTACCCTCCCAGGGCTTCTTTCGTGGGCTCCACGAAAAATAGCCAGGGAGGCTGAGCTCACTCACCAACAGGGCCCAGAAAGGAGCAGGTGCTAGGGGGCCTTCCTAGAAGAAATCTCCCTGGGGACTGGGCATTCTGTTCAGGGGAGAAAGGGGTGTATGTGTGTGGCGGGGAGGGGAGGCGGGAGGCAACGATTTTACAAAGCAAATTAGTAGCAAAGCGGCACTGAAACCCAGACATGCTGGCCATCTAGTCTGGCCCCAGGCTGGGGAAAGAACAAAGAGATCACATTTATTATGCACCTATTTGCCCAACTGGGCTAATACCAGGCTTGTGGGAAGCCTGAAAACACATTATCTGGAAGACATGTAGGGTAGAAAGGGTAAGAGCTCGGATTGCCTGGGTTCAGATCGCTGCTTGCTACCTTCTTGCTGGGTAGCTTGGGGCAAATGACCCTCAATGTACTTTTCAGCATTGAAAAGGGATCATAATGTCTCCTCCATTGGATTCTTTTTTATTTTTTAAAATATTTTATTTGTTTGTTTATTTGACAGCACAAGCAGGCGGTGCAGTAGAGGGAGAGGGAGAAGCAGACTCCCTGGTTGAGCAGGGAGCCTGATGCGGGGCTTGAGCCCACGACGACGACGCTGAGATGGTGACCTGAGCCCAAGGCAGACATTTAAGTGACTGAGCCACTCAGGTGCCCCTCCCCCATTGGATTCCTGTGAGGAATAAACTAAGATACATTGGTCCCAGATTTGCCATTTTGTGACTCTGTTGGGCCAAGTCACTCCATCTCTCTGAGCCTCAGTTCTCTTATAGGGTCCTGGGTGGGTATAAGTATTTGAGATCAATACTTATGGGTATTGATCTCACTATAGGTATTGATGACAAATACTTATAGTGCATTTAGATGTGTACCCGGCACACAATAAATAAATATATTTATTAATAGTATTATTACCAAGACTTGAAGGCAGGCCAGTAAGAATCCCTACCACCTGAGACCTTGCCCTGTGGGGAGGAAAGCTCAGGTGTGCGGTGAGTGGGAAGGGAGGGCCATGGGGGAGGGCGGTCCTCTGGCTGGGGCGAGACCCTCTCAAGCGTCTGCCGCGGGTTGATCGGCACCCTCGCCCCCTCGCCCCGGAGGAACTGGAACGGAGGGACTTCAGGCGCTCAGTGGCATCCCCGCCCCCCCCAGCCGCCCGCTTCCCGCCCTCACCCCAACACACTGGGCGGCCTCACCAGCTCCCCCCGTCAGCCCTAGGAATGTGAAGAGGTAGGTGGGGGTGGGGAGGAGCAGGCGCCGCCGGGGAGAGACAAAGGGGCCGAGTCAGAACTAGAGACACAAAGACGCGAGGAGGCTGGGAAGATAGGAGAAGTGGGACAAGGACAAGGGGAGGGACCGTCGGAGTCCAGAGGCCGGACCCTAGCCCAGCCCGGCAGGGCCCGCGGAGCGCGGGGGCCGGTCTGTGGCGCCCCCTAGCGGGAGGCCGCGGACAAAAGCAGGTGCGGACCTGATGCCGGAGGGGACCCGGGAGGCGGGGAGCGGGAGAGGCACAGAGAACAGAGACATCGACAGAGACACTCAGAGAGACAGACACAGAGTCAAAGGGATGGAAAGAGACGCGAGAACCAAGTGACATCGGGACGGTGGGAGAAAGACAAAAAGAGCAGAAACACAACGCGACACCGAGACGTGAGGACTGAAGGATCCAGAGATAGAGAAATAAAGGGACGAAGTCAGAGATCATGAGACAGAGACATCTGGGCAGGAACGAGGCAGCGACGCCCCGAGCCCGAGGCAGAGATTGGAATGAGGCAGGATTAGCCGAGAGCACCCAGATGTGACACAGGCCCTGGGCCAGGGGGCGGGAACCAGGAAAGCCTCGTGGCGGGGATCGGGGTGGGGGCAGGTGGTCTCAGCCTGGGGGCGGGGCTCCAAGGGGGGCGGGCCTAGGGGCACCCACGTGCCTCACGAAGGTGTGACGACGAGGCCTCAGCTAATGCTGAAGGGGCGGGGCTAGAACTTCGCGCGGGGCCGAGACCGGGCTGCACGGAGTTCCCGGGAAGAGGCTGGACCGCGGCCGGGAGAGCGGGGGGCGGGGCCGCAGGGGCGGGGCCTCGGGGGCGGGGCCTCGGGGGCGGAGACCCCGGGAGCCCGGGGAGGGCGTGGCGGAACGGCGCCGAGCCAGCCAGGGACGGGGGGCGGGGCGCGGGAGGCCGCCCGGAGGGCCGAGGGGGCGGGGCTGGAGCGCCGGGAGAGGCGGAGATAGGATCCTAGGGGAGGGGCGACGTCGAATCCCGGGGAGCGGCAGGTGTAGCACCCTGGGAGGGGGCGGCGGCAGAGCGCGGGGCGGGGCGGGGCGGGGCGGGAGTAGAATCTGGGGAGGTCCAGCGTGGAATCTCAGAGGGGGCGGGACAGGCGTGAGCCAGTGGGGCCGAAGCCCAAGGTCGGCTCCGCGGGGGGGGAGGGAAGGGGTGGGTCCTGTGACGTCACCGAGTCCGAGCTGCCGGAGAGAAGCCTGGGGCCGGGGGCGCCGAGCGGGGAGAGCCCGGCCCCGAGAGCAGAGAGCGGCGAGAGTAGAGCGGGCGGGAAGCGGCCGGGAGCCGGAGCCCCTCAGGCACCTGCTCGACCGCCCAGCGATCGGCGCTCACGGAGTGGCCCGCAGGCCCCCGCCCGGGCCCAGTCCCTCCCGGGGCCCCCCCATGGCCCGGGCCGCAGCCCTCCCGCCGTCGAGATCGTCGCCGCCGCTGCCGCTCTTGCCGCCGCTGCTGCTGCTGCTGCTGCTGCTCCGGGAAACCGGTGAGAAACCGGTTGGGCAGCCGCCCACCGCCCGCGCGGACCCCATCCCCTCCCACCTTCCGAGCGTCTTCCCCGCTCCACTCCCAGTTCACGGGCCCCCTCTCTCGAGCCCTCTTCCAGGCTGGCCCCTACCGACTCCGACCGGTTTCTCTCTGCAAGCCTCGCCCCCCATCACCCTCCTTTATTTCAACTCCCCAGCCTACGCCGGACTTCTCGCCGCCCCCTCCCCCTTCCTCAGATTCTAACACCCGAAGGGTTAAATCCCAGTCTCGCGACCCCTCCCCACCTCGCAGCACGCCGTCAGCCGGATCTGGGGTGTAGTCTCCGCTTACCCCCTCAGGCATGTGGGGAATTCCTGCCCGCCCTCCCCCAGCGGGAGGGTCGCGGCGTGGAGGCAGGACCATCCCCATCCTCCTCCTCCCAGGGTTGGGCGTCTCCGGCCTTGCGAGAATTGAGGGCAGGGGGCCAGGTGCCCAGGTCCTCTAGAAGGGGGCCGGGAGCTCGGACTTTGGGTCCCTTGGAGGGCGACCTGGGGAAGGGCCTGACGACTCCAACCCTGGGCCTCGGGGAGCTGAAGGCTCTGACTCTTGGGACCCAGAAAACAAGGGGCTGGGGCCTGGCTCCTGGGCCCCGGAGAAATTAGGACCTGGGGGGCTCTGTCTTCTGTGTCCCAGGCGGAATGAAGGCTAGGGTCCTGGTCAGATCGGGGGGGCAGGCAGGGCTCAAACTTGGTTCCAGATTGTGAGCGGGGGCCTCTGTCTCCTGGGTCCCGGGTAAAGTCGGGGGGCCGGTGGACGTCGGATTTAATTGTGAGCATTGAAATGTCTCCTGAAATCCAGATATAAATGTGGGCGGGGGACCCCGTTCCTGGCTACTAGACGTAATCAAGGGCCACAGGCTCTATGTGGAAGCTGGAGCTCGGTCAGGGGTGTCCCAGGCGGAAAGAAAGGCCGGGTCCCGCAGGCTGGGACCTTTCCCTTGCCCTGTGAGCCATTGGCTGGGACGTCCCTGGGGAAGTTTACCGGTTTCGCTTTAGCTGAACCCGGGCGGGAGGGGCGGGCGCTCTCCAGGCTCCCGGTTCCGGACTCCCGGGTTTCGGGACCTTATCTTTCCTCTGGTCGCGACCTAACCTTCGGAGCCGCCGCGGGGAGGGGCGGAGGGAGGGGGTGGGCGCGCGGAGCCACCGCCCTAATCCCCCGCTTCTCCCTCTGCTCAGCCCACCAACCCCCTCCCGTTCCCCTCAGACCCCTTGAGGGAGGGCGCAGCTCTCAGGGGAGGGAGGGGCTGGGAGGAAACAGGTAAAGGAGGCTCCGGCCCCGCCCCTTGCAGGTGACCGGGCTGTTTATTCCCAACTCTGGATATTGGAGTTTCCCAAGGGTTTGCCCAGAAAGTGTAGGCGGGGGCCTGGGAGCGTGGGGGGGAGGGGGCCGGGGGGAACTCTGGTTACCCCTTGACTTCATTTTCCCCAGCATGTCTGAGTTGTATCCCAGCCTTCATCCAGAGCTGCCTTTCCCTTGGTGTCAGAGATAGGGAGATGAGGTCAGAACCTGCCACTTCTGGAGGAATGCCGAGAACCCACCTGACCTTGAGCCAGGCTTTGACGTGGATGCAAGATCTCGTGCGGGATTGTAGATCTCCCTGGGAGACCCATCCTGTTCCTGTTCCCATTTTTCAGATGGTGACACAGAGGCTTCAAAAGGGCAAGCCTCTTTCCCAGGGTCCGCAGCCAGTCCCCAGGAAGCCGGACTGCAGACTTCAGAGCCTTTCTTGGCTCTGCTCCACCGGGTGCCTCCGAGCCTCCATTTCCTCCTTTGTAAAAAAAAAAAAAAAAAAGGAGATAGTAACCCCTTCCCTGCAGGGCCATTGAGAGGATTCAGAGGTCCTGCTGATCCCGTGTGAAAGCTCTTAGCACCTGGGGGAGGGGGGCCTTCCCCCTTCCTGACCTCTCTTCCTAGAGCCTACACTCCCTGCTTTTCTCTCTGCCTCCCTCCCTTCCCCTCTCTCTCTCTCTCTCTCTGTCTCTCCCCTCCTCATTTCTCACCTCTCTCTCTGCTCCTCTGGCTCTCTTGGCTCTCACAGAGCTCTTCCCCGCTTTCCTTTCCATCCTTCTCTCTTTACCTGTCTCTAGCTCCTCTGCTTTCCCCCTCCTTGGCCTCTGTGGATGGAGGGGGCACCACCTGGGCCTCCAGCTGGGTCCTCCCCAGCTTTCACTGCTTATCCTTGTCAGCCCTGCGGCCCCACAGTAGTGGAGGGGGATGGGAGGAGAGGGGATGGCGGGCCTGCTGTCTCTTCTTGTTAGAGCAGGGGGACTGGACAGCAAAGTGGGGGTGGGTCTGCTCACAGGCAGGGAGGAGGGGTGGGGGGGAAGGGAATGCGCGGAGAGGATAGAGATACAGAGATGGGGACAGAAGCCGATGGAGCGTGCATCTGAAACAAATTTAGGGATGAGGTCAGAGACAAACAGGAGAATGGAACCGGGAGATGGGGAGAAGGAATTACAGCCCACAGGGGTGGGATAGAGAAAGGGAGGGGGAGGGAGCTGGACAGAGACACCAGGATCAGGGCAAGAACAGCCTAAGGAGAGAGACCTAGAGGTTTGGTGACCTGCTGGGGATCCCAGCTGTCAGTGATGGAGATGCCACGACCCAGGGAGGTCAGGGCACAGGCGAGCCTCAAGGCCAGCGGTGTGTGGGGGCCACAGGGAGTGGTGGACATAGGAGGGACAGGGAGTCAGGCATGCGGACCAGCTCCTCCGCCCCGCCAGGGATGCTGTTACATTTTTAATGTCCCAACGATGCTGAGAAATGGAGCAGGAGGGGGAGGAGGAGAGAGACCCAGCGAGATGGCCCCAGCATAGGGAAAGGGTGTTAGAGAGTGAAGAGATGGGCAGAGATGGGGAGACCTAGGAAGTAGGGAGGTACCGGGGTCAGAGACCCTGAGAGATGTACCTCCGGAAACCTCGAGAGATTAGAGACCCCAGGAGTCTATGCAGGGAGCCGGATTCCGGAGATGAGGAGACCCAGACCAGAAAGCCTGGGCTCTCAGGTGTCAGACATGAGGAAAGAGGATACGAGAACAGCTAAGGATGTGGGCGATCTTCTTGGGCTGGTGAAAATGTTGAGATGGGCTGCAGAGTGATGGAGACCCCAGCCTGTGAACATGCTGCCACTGAATATGTAGCATATGAATATACTAACACCGCTGAACTCTGCCTCGAACGGGCAGATTGGGTGGTATGGAAATTATGTCTCAGTAAACCTGTTGGAGAGAATATGAGAGACACAGAGAGACCAGAGACCCCAGGAGTCAGACAAGTAGGGACAGATTTAGGGCCCAGGAACCAGATGCAGAGAGAGACACAAGAGATCAATGCCATGACCTACAAGAGCCTGTGGCCAGAGTCTCGTGGCCAGAAACATTTTGGGGTACATGTTGACTGGGCAGAGGTGCTTCTTTCTGTCTGAGGGGCTCAGCCAGGAAGAGCAGTCCTAGAGATTCACCCCCAGAAATAATAGACCCCACAGGGGAGGTCTTCAGGGTGGTTGAGCCCCTGCAGAAAGGCAGGGAAATCTTAGCCTGGGAGGGAGTGATAACCACTGAGAGATGATGTGGAGGCAGGGAGGCAGGTGCAGAAATCCTGGGCACAGCCAGAGAGTCCCATATCCTGGATGCTGCTACTGCTCAACCCCCCCCCCCCAACCAAAACCGGCTCCCGGATGTCCGCTGTGGGGGTGGGCACTGTGATTAATGCAATTAATTAATTAGCAAGGTGGCTGAGGCAGCAGCTGAAGCCAGTGCCCAGAGCACGCTGGCCTTCAAGGGCCTGCTGGAGTCCTGCCGCGCCCTACAGGGCAAGTCACAGTGTTTATGGGTCAGGAGGAGGTGAGCCAAGCCCTGGGGAGCCAGCCAGGCAGGAGCCCAAGCCCCCAGCCCCCTACTCCTCCGGGATGCCGCAAGTCCCTATGCACACTCTGTGCCTTGATCAATCCTTCTGCAGATCTCAGGGTCTCAGGCTCTGTGTCTCTGTCCCTCACAGTTTTCTCCTGGGCTCGCACAGTACCTAGGGGCTGCCACCACTCTGCTACCAGAAAGCCTTCAGGCCCAGGCCACAGGGAGAGGAAGCGTGTCTGGGGACCCAGCTGATTCCTCATTGAAGCTGTCGCCAGTCTGGCTTGCTGATGAGGGAAGCGGAGGGAGGTCCATGTTCACAGGGCCATGCTCTCCCCCACTGCGATGCCAGCTACGTCCCAGCCAAGGTCAGGGCACCGGCACCCGCCCAGCAGCATGCTGGTAACTAGGATTCTAATTCCAGGCCAGCCATCCTCCTGGCTTCAATTCCCTACACCTAGCACCTAGAACATCTAGGCATCGGCCCACCCCTGTGCCCCTAACTCCCATAGCCTATCAGCCTTGTGTCCCAACCTTCCCACCTTTATTTATTCATGAGAGACACAGAGAGAGAGAAAGAGAGAGGCAGAAACATAGGCAGAGGAAGAAGCCGACTCCACGCAGGGAGCCCGATGTGGGACTCGATCCCAGGACCCCAGGATCATGCCCTGAGCCAAAGGCAGACACTTAACCACTGAGCCACCCAGATGTCCCTCCTTCCAACCTTCTTTTTTTTTTTTTTTTTTTTTGTTAAATTTTTATTTATTTTTGATAGTCACAGAGAGAGAGAGAGGCAGAGACATAGGCAGTGGGAGAAGCAGGCTCCATGCACCGGGAGCCCGATGTGGGATTTGATCCCCGGTCTCCAGGATCGCGCCCTGGGCCAAAGGCAGGCGCCAAACCGCTGCGCCACCCAGGGATCCCTCCTTCCAACCTTCTGAACTTGTTTCCAATCTGGCTTATCCTTCCTCCTAGTCCCAACTCCCGTGTCCCTGCCCCATCCCATTCTAAGGGCTCTTTGAGAAGCACACACCTCAAGGTACCTGGGTAGAAGAAGCAGCAGCAGCACACACCCAACCGTGTTATTGGGTGTAACTCTCCCTGCTTCCCAGTGACCTCAGGAAAAAGCCCAAACTCATAATTTAGCCTCAGCCTGTGTAATCTGGCACACCACTGATACCCCACCTTCATCTCATTCATTCATTCACTCATCATATTTATGGAGCTCCTACTGTGTGCCAGGCACCATTCTCAACTCCGGAGCTACATTAGTGAACAAAGACCTCTAGCCCTGGGCCCTGATGTTCTCGTGGGGAAGACATGTCAGGTGCCTTGAGAAAAATGAAGCAGGGCCAAGGGGGTTTTTGTGATCATCATTATGGTGCTCAGCTGAGCAAAGACCTGAAGGCAGTGAGGGGGGAGCTGTGGGGACAAGTGGGGTAAAGCACTTTAGGGTGAGGGAACAACAGGTGCAAAGGCCCTGAGGTGGAGCTTGCCTGACATGTTTGAGGAGTAGTGGGGGGGCTGGTGTGGCTGAAGCAGGGTGAACCCAGGGGACAGGGTGGGAGGTGAGGATGTGCAAAGATCATGCAGGGCCTTGTGGACCAGTAAAAAGGTTTGAGTTTCTTTCCTGAGTGAGGGGAGCCCCTGGATGCTATGGATCTTCAAGCCATAGAATTTGTTTTTTTAAATCATCCTACTCATTTTTTTTTTTTTGAAGATTTATTTCATTTTTGAGAGAGAGAGCACAAGCAGGGTGAGCTGCAGGCAGAGGGAGAGGGAGAAGCAGGTTCCCTGCTGAGCAGAGAGCCTGACGTTGGGCTCCATCCCAGGACCCCAGGATCATGACTTGAGCCAAAGGCAGATGCTTGACCGACTAAACCACGCAGGCGCCCCAAGCCAGAGGATTTTAGAACCTCCTTCATTCAGCGAATATTGAGCATCCACTAGGAGCCAGTGTCTGTTGTAGATACTGAGGACATAGCTTGTGAGCCTAACTGGGCAAAGAATCTCCGCCCCGGTGAAGCTCTAGGGAGTCGTGAAAATCCAGGGTGAAGATGAGAAGTGCTCTGCAGAGGAGATGGGGAGCAGGGGGAGGGGCGCGGGGCCCTCTGGGGCAGAATGTTGGGGATGGAAGGTCTGCCTGAGGAGCCTACCCCACAAGAAGCTAAGAGTGAGTTTTTTTAATCCTCTGAAGTGGGCAGTGCTGAGACACTACCCTAGATCTGGGAGGACCACCTCCCTCAGAAGATACAGGCAACATGCGATCATAAGGACTCCCTTAGAATGAGAAATCTGAGTCCTATGGGACCCAAGGGTGGGCGTGGGGGTGGGGTTCTCTGGACCTGAGCTCAGTTTCCCTTGAAAAGGAATTAAGTCTCCTTCGGAGCCCTCCCAGCCTGCCTCGGTAGGGTCAGGCCTCGGTTCTGGGTTCTTCCCCCACACCCCATCCCCTTCAGTCTTCCTGGCATCCTTGATGATGCCAATTGGTGTGACATTTGTCTCCCCACCACACTGTCAACTCTTGAAGAACAAGAACCTGCCTTGTCCTGTCTCTCCTGCAGTACCCATACCCAGCACAGAACCAGATGTTAATTTGGTGGTGATTTTTTTTTTTAAGATTTATTTATTTATCTGAGATGGGGGCAGAGAGAGCACATGCATGAGCAGTGGAAGGGGCAGAGGGAAAACTCTCAAGCCATTTCCTTGCTGAGGGTTTAGGGCTGAGCCCACCTGGGGCTCAGCCTCATGACTCTAAGATCATGACCTGAGTCAAAATCAAGTTGGATGTTTAAACTGATGAGCCACACAGGTGCACCCACTTGGTGGTATTTATTGAGCGCCTACTACATGCCAGGCCCTGGCAGAGGCTGTGGGGATACAACAGGGAACAAGACCGGCACCTCTTCCCCAGGGGCTGACTCTCCAGCCCCCAGCACCTCTTTGCTGAGTTGCTATTGCATGGACTTGCATGGGATGGGAGCCAATTCCAGTTCGTCCCCAGCAGCCCCCAACACTAAATCCCTTCCAGTTCTAAGGCCCCCTCAAGGGGTCAGCCTCCTGCCCTGCACTCAGTGGCTCCCTCTCACCTCAAAGGAGAGGGCCTAACTCCTTGGCCCCAGCCTCCTTGGCTCTCTCAGAGCTCCCGAGGTCGGATGGTTTTTCCTGACAGAGTGCCCGTCCCCCCTCACCCAGCTAGAACGGGGCAGAGCCTTTGGGAACACTTGTCCCACACTCAGTGCCTTTGGAGGCCAGGTGGGTGAGGGGTGCTGGCACCCGAAGGAAGAAGCAGCCTTTCCTCGGCTCTGCCCAAGTAGTGACCCACCTTCCCTCCCCCCCAGGAGCCCCATATCCTGATTTTTGTCTGGATTTTGACATTTAATCACCAGACCCTTTGGCCCGCTAGTAGATGATTCTAGTTCATGTTTGAAACAATGCTGTGTGGGCCAAAAGTAAATACAAGTGAAGCCAGACTTGGCCTACGGCGGGCGGCTGACGGCCTCTGTTTGACTCACCCGTGCCAGGCCCTGCAGAGCACTGATGGAAACAGATCGTTGCCTGGGATCGTCACAGGGGACCCTGTGGGAGGGTAGCTTGAACATCCTCATTCTATAGATGGAGGAATTTAGGCTCAGAAATATGGTCGCCCCCCTGGAAAGGGACTGAGCCAGCAGGAAATCCCTGGGCAGCCTGCTTAGGGGTCCCCCACTCTAGTGTGGCCTGTCCAAAGGGGGAATGCCCCTTTCCCAAAATGTTGCTCTTGGACTATTTGGGGATACACATGCAGATTCCATGAGATGATATATCTATTATGCAGTGGTCTTTTTATTTCTTTTTTAAGATTTTACTTATTTATTTGTGAAAGAGAGAGAGAGGGGCAGAGACACAGGCAGAGGGAAAGGAAGGCTTCTTGCAGGGAGCCCGATGTGGGACTCAATCCCAGGACTGTGGGATTCCAGGATCATGCCCTGAGCAGAAGGCAGATGCTCAACCGCTGAGCCACCCAGGCACCCCTCTATTACACAGTGGTCTTGACGGTTGGCTTCTTTCCAGAAGTATTTGGGACTGGCCCTGCTTGTGGGACTACCTTCTTCCAGGGGGACTCTCTCATTAGGGTCTCTTGTTTACATTGCCTGGGTTTCTGTTTGAGGCCAGTGGCTGCACATGCTTCCCACCCCCCTTCTTGGTCGAAGACGGTGGGGCAGCCATTGCCTCTCCTGAGACAGGTCTTGTGTCCTTGGCCTTGCCTCAAGGCTGAGTGTCAAGGACCACTTGTAATTACTTACCTGGCCCGTGTTTATTTGACAAACATCTCCTGTTTCCTGTGGCCCTGTGCTAAGTGTTCCACAAATATTCTTTAATCTTTATAACAACCCCTAGGAGGTAGGCCCTATGATTATCCTCATTTTACAGCTGAGGAAACCAAGGCACAGAGAGGTGAAATGACTTGCCCAAAGTCACATAGGCAGCGCGTGGCAGAGCCAGGATTTGAACCCAGGCAACCTACCCTCAATGACCAGGCCGTCCTGCCTTGCACAACAGAGTGATATTCCCCTTTATCCTGGTATTTATTAAAAGTGAGAGGGGTACATGGGTGGCTCAGTGGTTGAGTGTCTGCCTTCGGCTCAGGTTGTGATCCTGGGGTCCTGGGATTGAGTCCCACATGATGCTCCCTATAGGGAGCTTGCTTTTCCCTCTGTCTGTGTCTCTGTCTCTTTCTGTGTCTCTCACGAATAAATAAAATCTTAAAAAAAAAAAAAAAAGTGAGAAAAGAAGGGGCACCTGGATGTCTCAGTCAGTTAAGCGTCCAACTCTTGGTTTTGGCTCAGGTCCTGATCTCAGGGTTGTGGGATCGAGCCCTGTGTCAGCCTCTGTGCTCAGTGTGGAGTCTGCTTGAGATTCTCTGCCCCTCTCCATCCCCCTCTGCCCTTCCTCTTGCTCTCAGATGCTTTCTTTCTCTCATAAATAAATCATGTTCTTTTAAACAAGGTGAGAAAAAACAGATAAGTGAGAAAGAATGGGAAACAACCCCAGTGTCCCAACTGATGAGCAGATCAATGGAACATGTTGCATCCAGACAGTGGAATATTATTTGGCCATAAAAAAGAACAAAGCACTGACACATGCTATAATACGGATAAACCTTGAAAACATGATGCTAAGTGAAGGAAGCTAGTCATAGAGGCCACATAGTGTATGATTCCGTTTATATGAAAAGTCTAGGGGCCCCCTGGCTGACTCAGTTCATTGGGCGTCTGCCTTCGGTTCCAATGGTGATCCCAGGATGCTAGGATCGAGCCCCGCATCAGGCTCCCTGCTCAGTGGGGAGCTGCTTTTCCCTCTCCTGCTACTCATGTTCTCTCTCTGTCAGGGAAATAAAGCTTAAAGGGGTGGGGGGGGGACACCTGGGTGGCTCACTGGTTGAACGTCTGCTTCAGCTCAGGTCATGATCCCAGGGTCCTTGGATCGAGTCCCACATTGGGCTCCCCGTGGGAAGCCTGCTTCTCCCTCTGCCCATGTCTCTGCCTCTCTGTGTCTCTCACGAATACGTAAATAAAATCTTAAAAAAAAAAAAAAAAAGGATGGGCCAAGAGGGCTATAGGTTTTCTAGAAAGGTGAGAGAAAGTATATATAATTCAATGCAGAAAAAAGTGAAGGTTGTCCTTTAAAAATTTAGGAATTTATTTTGTGAGAGGCTTCTTTTTTATTGATTTATTTTTGAAGGAGATTTTTTTTTTTTGAAGGAGATTCTTTTTTTTCTTCAAACATTTTATGTTTAAGATTTTATTTAAAAAAAAAAAAGATTTTATTTATTTATTTATTCATGAGACACACAGAGACATAAGCAGAAGGAGAAGCAGGCTCCCCGCGACCAAGCCAAAGGCAGATATGCTCAGCCATTGAGCCACCCAGGTGCCCCTCTTTACACATTTTACAATGGAAATTTTCAAACATAGAGATAGGGGTCAGTTGGAAGACCAGCTCAGGAGCCTCCCTCCCCTCCTCCCGCTAGACTTGACAGTGGGCTACATTTTGTCACATTGTCTTCATGGCTTTCTCTATAGCTTGTCTTGGTTTTGCTGACCCATTTGGGAGTTGCAAACATGACCGTTCAACCCTGTATCTCCTAAGAAACAGGAATGCTGCATGGCTACAATTTAATCGCCATGCTTAATAGTAATGAAAATTCCAAAATTGCACATAATCTAGTCCAGACTTCTGTATCCCTAGTTTTCCTCAAAATATGTTTTCTGGATGGCCTTTTTGGAATTAGGACCTCACGAAGGCTTCGGTGTGGCATTTCAGGCCCCGCCTGGCCTGGAGGTGTCCGGGTCCTTCCCCCACCTACCTATCTCTCTCTCTCTCTCCTTTCTCTCCAGGAGCCCAGGATGTGCAAGTTCGAGTCCCATCCGAGGTGCGGGGCTACCTGGGGGGCACCGTGCAGTTGCCGTGCCACCTGCTGCCTACAGGACCTGAAGTCCGAGTCTCACAGGTGACGTGGCTGCACGTGGATGCAACTGGAGCCAGCAGGAGTGTGGCCGCCTTCCACCCTTCGTATGGTCCCAGCTTCCGCAGCCCACAGCCTGGCAAAGAACGGCTGTCCTTTGTCACTGCTGGGCAGAGCACCGGGACCAGGCAGGGCACAGAGATGGAGCTGCGAGATGCCACCCTGGCCCTCCAGGGACTGACAGTGGAGGATGAGGGCAACTATACCTGCGAGTTTGCCACCTTCCCCAGTGGCACCAGTCGGGGGGTGACCTGGCTCAGAGCCATAGGTGAGCAGGGCAGGGTGGGAGAGGCGCAATGAGGGAAAGCCCCCCTTGTGGATCTGTTTCTCTCTCTGCTTCAGCTGTAGTATTGACTTTCCCTGTGGTCTTCAGTCAATTAGCAAATATCCATGAAGCACCTACTGCATGGCTGATGCTGTTCTGCACGTGGAGGCTACGACAGGCCGCAAGGCATTCAAAAATTGATATTGAGCACCTTCTATGTGCCAGGCACTCTTCTAGGCTCTAGGAATAAAGCAGTAAGACAGAGCTCCCTGCCCTACTGGGGTTACCCTTCAATAAAGGGGTGCCGGAGCACAAATAGCATCAGTAAGAAAAATAGGAGTGGGTCAAGTGGTTATGGGTGCTATGGATGCCGGAGGGGGGCAGGTTACAGTTTTGGGGGGCAGGGAGGCCTGGTGAAATCCGAACAAAAGCTAGAAGGAGATGAGGGAGCCCTGTAGGGCTATCTAAGGGAAGAGAATTCTAGGTAGAGGGAACAGCAAATGCCAAGGCCCTGAGGCAGGGTGCATTTGAGGAAGAGCAAGGAAGTCAGTGTGGCCAGAGGCTTGTGAATAAAGGGAAAGTAGGAGGAGACAAGGTCAAGAAGATGATGGGGGACACAGGTCACAGGCAACCTCACGGACCACATGAAGACTTCGGCTTTTGCCCTGAAAGAATAAGAATTCTAGGAAGTTCTGAGCGGGGGACAGGTGTGATCTGGCTTTGGTTTTCACAGGCTCCTTCTGGCTGCATGTTGGGAACAAGGGTGGAAGCCCAGGGACTACAGGGTGAGAGGTCATGGCAACTAGAGCAAGGGGAGGCGATTGGGGTAGCAAGAAGCAGTAGGATTTGGAAATATGTTAGAGATAACGCCGGGAATAATCAAATTAGTAAACAAAGGGAACACCAGGATGTTGTGATACTGAGAGTAAGGGACCCGGGGGTCCCCTTTAGACAGACTGGTCAGGGAAAGCCTCTTAGTCAAGTCCTGAAGTATAAGGAGTCACCCTCGGACATATGCCCTCAAGCAGAGGAATGGGTGCACACATAGAGGGAACAGCAAATGGAAGAGTCAGGATGCGGGAGCGAGCTTGTCATGTTCCAGGAACGGAAAGGAGACTGGTGGCCAGGGCTTGAGTGGCCCTCAAAGGGACAGGAAAACCAACAGGGCCAGATTGCATGGGCCTCCTGGGCAGAGAGGCGAGGTGGCTGGACTTCATCGAAGGCAGATGCAGTGGGGATGGGGAGGACCCGTGTGGGATAAAACCTGGCTCCAGCAGGAGGGTGGGTGACCAGCACAGCCGCTTGACACAATGGGGAAGACTTAGGGAGGGCTTTTTTTTTTTTTTTCCTGGATGATGCTATTTCTTGCTAAATCTTGGGCATTTGCCTGGGGTCCCAGCTTCTGGGACCCAGAAGCCACATCACTCTGGACACAATTTTCCTTCTCTCAGCCCCAGAGGGTGTGAAAGTCTACCTTTTCTAAGGGAAAAGGCTTCCTTTTTTTTTTTAAAGGAGCCTGAGACCACAGTTGTTTTGCATAATTCAGAGCAGATATTCACTGCACTACCCCTCACAAAGGTATGCAGAAAGCAGCTGTTTCACACCAGGGGAACTCCTGGGGCAGGAACACAGAACAGCCAAACCTTAGCTTTCAAGGAGGAGCAGGCGACGTGAATGCCCCTAAACGGAGAGCCAGATGTCAGGGAAGTTCCCTTGTGGAAGTGAAGCCCGGATCTGGAGGAGGAGAAAGAGCAAGCCAAGGAGAAGGGAGGCCAGAGCATTCCAGGCACATGGTCACCAAGATCTTGCAGTGGGTGGGAGCAGGGGCCCAAGGGGGCATGGGGCGGGTGCCTGGAGCCATCAGAGGACAGATGGCCAGGTGACCAGAGAGGATGTGAGGAGGAACATGATGAGCTCAGGAGAAACCCAGAGAGGTCCCCAAGGCAGCCAGAGCTTTGAGGCAGAACCCGACACAGTCCAGCTATAACTGCGGATTATTCCTCCTGGACATTTTACTATTGTTTCCCACCCAATGTCTTTCCATGTTTTCCAGGAAGATGGGTGAAAAGGGCAAAAAATTTCCAGCTTTGGGAATCTCCACAACCTTTATCCCACTTCCGGCACCACAATCTAGTGGTGATTACAGGAAAGAAGTGGAAGGCCTTCTGAGCTGGACCTTTGAACCCCATTATTCTGCTTTGGCTTTTTGGAAAAAAAAAAAAAAATCTCAGCCTCTTCCAGGCTTTTGGACACTGTTTCTACTTTTGTGACAGAGCGGGACAGAATAATATGGCACCCACTTAGCCACAGGGAGTGCCAGGTCCCGTCCAAAGGGCTTTATATACCAATTTGTTTAATCTGCCTGACAAACCCTCGGGGGTGGGCATTTTAATTCTCCCCATTTTATAAAAGGGGAAACTGAGCTGAGAAATGGCTTGCTCAAAGCCATACAGCTGCTAAGAAGCAGAATGGGATCTGAGCCCGGGCTGTCGGGGCTTTAACTGCTCACTTCCATGGGTGAGGTGTCCGTCGAAGGGTCGCAGGTGAGGAGTGACGTACCCCTTCTGTTGCTCTCCCCAGCACAGCCCCAGAATCACGCCGAAACACAGGAGGTCACGCTCAGCCTGGACCCTGTGCCCGTGGCTCGCTGCGTCTCCGAGGGGGGCCGCCCTCCCGCCCGAATCTCCTGGTTCTCGCCCCTGGACGGGGAGGCCAAAGAGAGCCAGATATCAGGGCCTGTGCCTGGCACAGTCACTGTCACCAGCCGATTCACCTTGGTGCCCTTGAGCCGAGTAGATGGGGTCAAGGTCACCTGCAAAGTGGAGCACGAGAGCTTTGAGGAGCCCATCCTACTGCCTGTTACCCTCTCCGTGCGCTGTGAGTGTATCAGGATGCGACCGCATCCCCAGTGTTGTCTACACTGGCTTCTCTAGGGCACTGTCTACACTATGCTTGCGTGTTGTCTGCATTAGCCAAATTCTGCACCGCCTTCCTGCCTATTGTCTATACTGGCTTCCCTGGGCAGCATCTACACCCTGCCCTCTCATTGCCTACGCTGGCTTTGCTAGGCTCCCTCCTTCCTGCCAGGCGGTGGTGAGCTGGGATGGGTTTGCAAGGACCAATTTTAGACATCTTGTCCCGATCCCACATTCAGCGAAGTGACATTGACAGCTTGAAATCGACCATTGGGGAGTATTTACAGCAAGGAAATTGGCAAACACCCAAAAACTGCCTATATCGACACCCCCAGTATTACCCCGAGAGGCTCCCCCGCCGCTCTCCCTGTGGACCCTGCCAGAGAGTAACTTGACCAGCTCTTCTTCACCCTGTCCAAACACAGCCTAGCCCCCAACTCAGCACTTTCTACACTAGCTCCCCAGGCAGTGCCTTTGGTTAAACCAATTCCCTCTGCGGCTCCCTCAGACACTGCCTGCATTGAACAATAACCTCCTCAAAATCATCCAGGCAGCATGCCTGGACAGTGTCTGTGCTCACCCCTGCAGAAGTAGCTCGAACTGATTTCTGCCAGGTTCCATGGGTCTGCTTCCTGTCAACCCACCTCATTTCTTTAGGATTCTCATGTCTCTGCTGATGTATCAGCCCTTCTGGGACTCTCCCTGTCTCTAAGCTCGTTCCCCCATTTCCCCCAGACCCTCCTGAGGTCTCCATCTCTGGCTATGATGACAACTGGTACCTTGGCCGCAGTGAGGCCACACTGAGCTGCGATGTCCGCAGCAAACCAGAGCCCACAGGCTATGACTGGAGCACGTGAGTCTTGGGTGGACCTGGACTCCCAGGTCTGAGGAAGGAGGGGGCTGGGGGCTGGAGACCTGGGTCTGAGGGAGGAGGGGCTGAGGACCTGGACATCTGGGTCTGAGGAAGGAGGTGCTGGGGGCCTGGACCCTTGGTTCTGAGGGAGGAGGGGCTGGGGGCCTGGACTCCTGGGTCTGAGGGAGGAGGGGCTGGGGGCCTGGACCCCTGGGTCTGAGGGAGTTGCAGCAGGGACCTGAATCCATGAGTCCTCCAGAAGGAAAGAGCTGGCAATATAAGGTCTTGAGCATTGAGTTTTATGTCCCTGGAGCTTGGACTGTGATGGCTGTGTCATGAATGACTAGGCCTGTGTCCCCTACGGACCCTGATGCGTCCCCCCTATGGACCCTCCCCTTCCAGGACAGCAGGCGTCTTCCCAGCTTCAGCAGTCGCCCAGGGCCCCCAGCTGATCATCCACTCTGTGGACAGACTGGTCAACACCACGTTCATCTGCACGGTCACCAACGCTGTGGGCACGGGGCGTGCTGAGCAGGTGGTCCTCGTTCGAGGTGAGCGGGTCTTGGAGATTGGGTCAGCTCCCCAAGTGTTCCTCCCTTCTGGGTTCTGGGGCTGTGTTGGGGGAGGCTGTGCCGCCGGCCTGGGGAGGGGTTCAGACCCGCCTCTCCGATGAGAAAGGAGGTCAGCGTGGTTTTTCTCTCCTGCCTCCTGTGGGATCTGGATTGGGATGACAGGGTAGGCCTGGGCAGAAGAACCAGGAGGATGAGGCCTCTGCTGAGGGCTTTCTAGAAACTAGAGGCCTGGAAAGGGTGTCCAGGAAGAGACCGAGGAACAGTGCCCCAGGCTCCAGTTGGAGAGACCCATCAGGCAGCTAGACAGACACAAAACACATTTGCATACTGATTTCTTACAGTGAGTGCTGGTCAAGTAACGTTAGGAAATTGTTTTTAGTGTGTGTTGGAACACATTTGTGTTCTTAGAGGGGGTATTTTGGAAATGGCGGCTGAGGTGTCGATGGGCCAAAAGTTCTCTGAGTCTCCCTGATAGGAACTCAAACCCAAATAGGCCCCAAGACAGAAGAGGAAAAAAACTAGGCCTGTGGCACCGGCTGATGGAAATAGGGTCGAAATCCCACAACTGTACACCCATGCA
This sequence comes from Canis lupus baileyi, assembly GCF_048164855.1. NCBI lineage: Eukaryota > Metazoa > Chordata > Mammalia > Carnivora > Canidae > Canis > Canis lupus. The sequence continues at coordinate 111,022,849 of NC_132838.1, read as the reverse complement.
CCTAGAGGGAGGCAAGGAATGTTACAAGGCCATGTGCCCCGATTCACAGACACGTGGACCCCAGGGCAGGAGACAGAGTCCCTTCCATGTCACAGCCAGCGTGACCCACATCTGCAGAGACATATTCTGTGCTTTGAGATGGCATTGAAATCAAAACAGAAACTCACCCCTAACAACCCATGCACTCAGACCCACTGTCACCAAGACACGGCCCCCAAGAGGACAGGGACACATGCTGGACAAAGCCAGGTGACACCTGTCCAGAGAGACAGTTGGCCTGCCCTCAGCAAGGCTGACACACTCAGGTGCCAAACACACACCTCTGGAGGGAGACACCAGCATGCAGACAGGCCGACAGCGGGGAGACCCCAGACACCAACGCTGCCACACGCAGAAACCGTCAACTCACGCACAGATGCTGAGAAAGAATTACTCAAGGACATTCTCAGAGGTGCACGCCCTCCGAAACTCTCCAGAAACCCAGTTTCTTTCAACATATCGTCATCTGACAAATATTTGTCGAGGGTTCCTCTTTGCCAAGCACTCTGTCCTCGATGTTAGGGATACAATGGTGCACAGAGACACAGTCCCTGCCCTCGAAGACACACCCAGAGGATGGTCAGCTCCACCCACCCCAGCAGGACGCCCAACTGGAAATACATCCCCTGAACCTCTACCCCAGATACACACCCAGCAAACTCGTCTCCCCGTCCATGCTTGGTCAGGAGGCACCTGCGACGGGTGGAGCCCGCAGAACACAGATGCCGTCATACCTGAGGTTCATCAGGGGAACACATGACCGCAAAACCATGGACACCCCCTAAAACCCCTTAAAACACACAGAAATCCCAGGGATATCCCCCCTCCGGAAACCTCCCCGCTCCAGAGAGGAACACACCAGCTTCAAAGTTAAGCCCTCCATCAATATTCGCCCTGTAAGATACATATTCAGTGTCAGGAATTGGGGTGTGGTGGGGGGCAGAGGGGAGTAGTGCACACAGGGTCACACCCCTGATTGAGAGACTCAGCTCACTGAAAAGGCCCCCTCCTCCCAAACTCCCCCAAAGGTAGCCACAGAGTCACATCTGGGCAACGGCACACACCTCCAGAGGGACACCAAGAGAAGGGGGCCTGTGCTCTGAGGACCCTAGACACCCAGTGAGGGAGGTGGGTGCCCCCGCAGAGCCTCCCCCAGACACAAGACTCACATGTCTTGAGTCACGTCCCAGGGGTCTCTGAGACACGTCACGTTCCCACATGCACCCAAGACATAGCCCAGACATGCGGTCATAGACCAGTAGTTTGAGGTTCACATTAGTGCAAACCATAGGTATACAGATGGTGCCACAGGCTAGACATCGCCTCAGGGAGACTGGAGAACTTTTCACCCACAGGCTCCTGAACACACCCACCGTCTCTAAAATAACCACCTCCAGAAACACAGATAAACATTCCGACATGTGCTGCAACAGGTTCCCAGATGTTCTTGCTGGGATTCACAGTAAGAAAACTTTTTCACGCCCCTAACCAGGTTTATGGACATAGATGTATATTCCAGGAAAAAAAAAAGTTCCACAAAATAGCACTTACCCTTCATCCTTGAGATACGCTTTTTCTGTTCTTTATTTTTTAATTTTTTTATTTTTACTGCTCCTTGTGAATCACTAAATTGATTTGAGAGCCCATGGGGTCGTGGCTCTATTTGCAAAAAAGCGCTTAAAAGAAGCGCCTGGAGAAGCAGGTGTCCTCAGGAGTCCCTCCCAAATACAGGGTGTGGGGAGGAAGGGTTTAGGTGTAAATGGATCCCCTTCTCCCCATCAGGGCTCGCATGCAGGGGTGGGGGAAGGGCATGTATAAAACGGTTCCAGGTTCCACCTGCATCGATGTCTAGTCCTGGTGTGGGGCCCAGACTGCTCCCCCTCCTTCATCTCTCCAGCCCCTTGCATCCTTAGCACCCCCTGACTTCCTTCTCCATCTCCCCCAGACCCCTCCCCTCCCAGCTGCTGGGCCACTGCCAGGAGCACTAGCAGAGGTCGGGCAGTGGGCTTCAGGAGCCCCATTTTCCATGCTGGGGACATGGCCCAGACAGGGGAGGCAGGCCACCTCACCTGGCCCAGGTGCTCCCAGCCACTCCCAAGGCGGGAGGAGGATACCTTCCTCCCCCATCACCCTTCCCCCCTTCTCTCAAGCCTGGAGCACTTTGGAATCTGACAATCTTAAGCCCAAATCCAGCTGCCTCTTCCTGGGCAAGACTCCATCCATGACTCTAACCTCAGAGCTTTTGCAAAGATCCCCCCACCCCCCGCCCACCGCCCGGCACATCCCGAGTGGGTCACAAACTCAGATGCCTCCAGGGTCCTGGCAAGTGACCAGGTGACCAGGTGTGGAACCCTGTTCCACCCCAAGCAGCCAGCCTATACCCGGCTACTGCCTATTGCCAGGTGGGAGATGAGAGATTGGTGTTGCCTAATCCGAGTTTCTTTTTCCAAAAAAAAGTCTGGGGTGGTTTTGTGAGCTTTTTGTTTTGTGTTTGTTGTTGTGGGGGGTTTTGTTTTGGGTTTTTTTTTTTTTTTTTTTTTTTTTTTTTTTGGTGAAATTGCCTGGCTTTTGAAATGTTAGCAAGTTTGATTTTTGAAAAACCCCGTGCAGGTCTAAGGAAGCACATCTGGGGGCCACCAGTTGGCAACGCCAACACCCCCTGAGCCCCATACAAAGTGCCCAGTGTGTAGCGCAGAGCAAATGGGTTCTCCCTCCCCTCCCCCTCCTCTACCTTCTGCCCAGAGTCACCTCCCCTGTTTTCCCATCACTACCCCTGTTGTGTCCTATGTATCCCCCCAGATGTGTCCTCTTGACCTCGTGTCTCCCTTTCTCTCACCCCTCCTTCTCTCTCCTCAGACACACCCCGGGCCTCGCCCCGAGACGTGGGTCCAGTGGTATGGGGGGCCGTGGGGGGGACACTGCTGGTGCTGCTGCTTCTTGCTGGGGGGTCCTTGGCCTTCATCTTGCTGAGGGTGAGGAGGAAAAGGAAGAGCCCTGGAGGAGGAGGAGGAGGAGGAGGAGGAGGAGGAGGAGGAGGAGGAGACAACAGTGGAGGAGGATCCTACGATCCAAAAACTCAGGTGTTTGGGAATGGGGGCCCAGTCTTCTGGACACCAACCGCCCCTGGTCCCCTGAAGCCAGACGGCAAGGATGAGGAAGATGAAGAGGAAGAGGAGGAGAAGGCAGAGGAAGGTCTCATGTTGCCTCCACCCAAGGCTCTCGAGGACGACATGGAGTCCCAGCTGGATGGCTCCCTCATTTCACGGCGGGCGATTTATGTGTGACCCCGAGATAGACAGAGACAGAAACAGAGCCAGCCACGCCAGCCAAGGGTTCCAGACTGGTTGGACTCGTTTTTCTGGACGACACTGGAGCTCAAATGCTACCTCCCACTTCCCTGGAATTGGGAGGGAGCTGGAATCACACACACTGGACTTCTGTCTCCAGGGCTGCATGGGGAAGGGGAGGCCCCAGGGGAGCTCGGTAATGGGGACCCGGAGAGGACCCCCCAGAGAACTGGTTTTTGGCTCTGGCCTGCCCCAACCCCATGACACTCAGGAGTTAATAAACGCCTTGGAGGAAAACATCGGGGGTGTCTTGTAATACATCAGACCCCCTCACTGGGGGGCGGGACAGGGACTGCTAGGTCCCAGGGGGTGGGAGCCTGATGGGGGCTAGACTTGGGAGGCTGGGGCTGTGGGGGGTAGGTAGGGGGATCTGACTACTTGGATCATTCAAGGACATACTGCATGCCTGAGACCCCTGAGGCCAGTGCCCCCAGGAGGTGGGTGGCTGGCTTCTGGGCTTAGAGGCTGGGAAGCTTGGACTTGGGGGGGCGGGGGGACCGAGGCTACCTTTCCATGTGGAATAACCAGACTGGTGAGAGCGCAGAGCTCCCCAGAATGGAACAGAGAACCGGAACTCCTGGGCCCTTTTGGGGAGGGGGCGAAGCTCAAACTTGAGCTTCTGAGGTTGCTGAGGATCTTGGGAGGGAGGGAGGGAGGCCACCCTCTGTGTTCTCTTGGGGGGGGGGAGCTGAAGATACAGGGCGGGTGGAGGTATTAAGGAACCAGAAAAGTCTCACCTGGATGACAGTGGGCAGTGGCCTTACTCAGTCTCCTTCCTCTTTCCTTGCCCTGGTCCCAAGCGGGTTTTCAGTGATGCAAAGGGAGGGGCTGCAACTCTGTATCCCCCTCCTCCCTGGCCTCTACTATTTTTTTTTAAGATTTTATTTATTTACTCAGACACACAGAGAGAGGCAGAGACACAGGCAGAGGGAGCAGAGGCTCCCTGCAGGAAGCCTGATGTGGACCCGATCTGGGGACTCCAGGAACATGCCCTGGGCTAAAGGCAGGGGCTAAACCGCTGAGCCACCCAAGCGTCCCTCCCTGGCCCCTAACTAATTAGGAAATCTCTGAAACCCAGGCCCAGGAATATGGTGGGGGGTAGGATGGGAGGGGCAGGGTTCCGTGCCAGTCACCTCTGCTGTCCTGCGCCCACCGTGGCCACCTCTCTAAGACGCAGGTGGAGCTGCCTCTGCTCCAGCAGCTGCTGCGGGGCACCGAGAGGGTGTGCCCCGAATGCCCCCCCTGAGCAGCCAGGTGAGGCTTGGGGAGTGCATTTCCCACCAGTATCGACTTCCACTTACTCTGCCAGGGACTCGGAGGTGACTCAGACAGATGTAGCCCCGTCCCCCTCTGGGCATGCAGTCAACAAAAACAAGAATAACAGTACTTTCAGGATGGCTAGGTGTGGACGGAGTCAGCAGCAGCTACTGTTATTCCCCCAACCCTGGAGCCTTCCCGAGGATGCCAGGCTGTGGAGCAGGAAGTTCTGGAAACCAGGGACGCAGACATTATTCCTCTGGGCAACTTTATCTCCCCATATGAGCAATGGGGCCAACGGAGGGTGGAACCTGTGGGTGGGGCTTTTGCACACGTGTGGTTTCCTCTGGTTGTTTATTGTCTTGTCACCCCCTTGGGTCCCCCATCCCTCCTCCCCAAAATGGGAAGGAAGCACCAGCAGGCGGGGGGTGGGGGGTGGAATTTTGACAGTCTGGCATAGGGTAGGTCCTTGAGCACCCACGCTGGGCGCCCCCCTCCACATCTGGCAAACAGCGACCATGTGCCAGACCCTGCCCCTTGGAGCTCGCAGTGTAGTGTGGAAATTGGCAAGTAGACAGGTGACCTCAGGGAGTGAGAAGGGCTACAACCGAGAGGCCCAGGGGGCTGTAGCTTCTCTCAATTCCTTTTCCTGTTAGGTTGGACGAGCTACATCCTCTGCCCAGGATGACTCCATTCCCTGTAATGCGTGAAGGGTTCTGATCCCGATTCCAGAATATCCACGGTTCTGTGCCTCTTAGCTCTGCCCCGTCACCTCCCTCCCCTCCCCATCCCCCACCCCTGTTTTCCCTTCTTCTCTGGCCACATGGTCTCCTTGCTGTTCCTTCAAAGTAACACAAGGCTTCCTCCTCAGGGCTTTTGCACTGGCTGTTCCCTCTGCCTGGAATGCTCTCATTTCCTCATGGCTCACCCCCTACAGCTTCTTCAGGTCTTTGCTCAAATGTCACGTCATAGTAAGTCTCTCTCTGATGACCCTTGGGGTCCCTGGCTCTCTCATTTCCTTGCTACCCTCCCCACGCTGTTTTAACCCTCTATCCCTACTGCCACCTGGTACATTAGCTATTGTATTCACATCTGTGCTGCTGTTCTCCTTGCCCGGCTAGGACAGGTGTTCCATGGCAGTGGGGACTTCTGTATGTTTCGTTAACCACCGGCACCGAACAAATGCTCAGTAAGGACTAGGGAGAGGAGGTAGGCAGGTGGGAGATGGCTTAGGGAGGAGGGCGCCTGGGTAAGGAGCTTCCTCCTGGAGACCCCCTTACATTGTCCCTCTTCTTGCAGAGACCCCCAACACAGCAGGAGCAGGAGCCACGGGTGGCATCATTGGAGGCATCATCGCTGCCATCATTGCTACCGCTGTGGTCGCCACAGGGATCCTCATCTGTCGGCAGCAGCGGAAAGAGCAGAGGCTTCAGGGGGCAGAGGAGGAGGATGAGTGAGTGATGGGTCCCGAGGAGTGGGTGGAGGAGGAGTCCCAGAATTGGGGAGCTCAAGGGGTGGGAGAAACGGGGGGGAGGGGCCCGACCCTAAATAACTATGACTTAAATGGGGTGGAGAGGAGAGTTTATTTCTGTCTCCTGTAAAGTGCGGGTATGATAGTGATGCTCTGTGAAGCCATCAGAGCCCAGGCTCCTGCTACCTTGTTGCTCAACTTTCACTTCTCTCAAATTCCAAGATGGCTCCCCACTCTTCTAGCACTGTCTACTTCCTTGACCACCAGATACATCCGTTGTGGCCTCAAAGCCCCCATTCCTTCCATGGGGAGAGGGGAGAGACAAATATAGGGCAGTGAGCTGCCCTGAAAAGGAACCCATAACTTCCCTTTACTTCGCATTGGCCAGAACCTGGTCACATGGTGCACCAACTACAGGGAAAGCTGGGAAATGTAGTCTTTAGTCTGGGCAGCCACATACCCAGCTAAAATCTCACATGAGAAAGAAGGAAGGGGGGGTGGGGTGAGCACTAGCCAGACTTATCTGTGTAGAGCACTTGTTCAATGCCAGGCTTGTTGAAATGCATTTTACATGTATGACCTTGATGAAGCCATCCATTCATTGATTCAAGGAGTATTTAGAAAATACTAAGAGGGCGCCCAGGTGGCTCAAATGGTTGAGCTTCTGCTTTAGGTTCAGGTTGTGATCTCTGGGCTCTAGGATGGAGCCCTGGATCTGGCTCCCTTCTCAGTGAGGAGTCTGCTTCTCCCTTTCCCTCTCCCTCTGCCTCTCCTCTGACTCTTGCTCTCTCTCTCTCAAATGAATAAATAAAATCTTTAAAAAAAAGAAAAGAAAAGAAAGAAAGAGCGAGCCATTTATGGCCAGGCACTAGATGTTAGGAATACAATGATGAGACAAACATTTTTAAAGTGTTTGTACACGTAAATACATCATAGAAAGACCTAGTGATACCCATTTCATCAAAGAGGAAACAGGTTCAGAGAGCTGAAATCACTTGCTGAAATTCATCCATCAAGTGAGCATTTTGGCAACGTGTGTGTGTGTGTGTGTGTGTGTGTGTGTGTGTGTGGAGGGGGCATGGATAGGTAGGGACATTTGTTAAAAATGCAGATTCCTGAGCTTACACCAAACCTACTGAATCAGAACTTTTACAAGACATGCTTGGGGGCAGCCCAGGTGGCTCAGCGGTTTAGCGCCACCTTCAGTCCAGGGTGTGATCCTGGAGACCCCGGATCTAATCCCATGTCAGACTCCCTGCATGGAGCCTGCTTCTCCCTCTGCCTCTTTCTCTCTCTGTGTCTCTCATGAGTAAATAAATAAAAAAAGACATGCTTGGAATCTGTACTTCTAATAAGCTCACTGAGTTACTCTGATGCACAAGGAACTTTCTGACCCACTGTCTTAAACATCTAGTCAATTTATTTATTTTTTACTTTTTAAAAAATATTTTTTAAAGATTTATTTATTTATTTACTCATGAGAGACACAGAAAGAGAGAGGCAGAGACACAGAAAGATGGAGAAGCAGGCTCCCCACAGGGAGCCCGATGCGGAACTTGATCCGTCGACCCGGGATCACGCCCTGAGCCCAAGGCACATGCCCAACTGCTGAGCCACCTAGGCATCCCACATCTAATCAATTTAAACCAACAACTTGCTGTCACTCTCTCCTATGCCCAGCCCAGTGCTGAGAGCTAGTGGTGCCTGAGATGGCCCTGGCCCTGCCCTCCTGGGGCTCACAGTCTGGAGGATATAGACCCATCCCTAGATAATGGCAGTCCAGTTGGCCAAGGATGGGCTAGAAAAGCTGATGTAGCTGTGAGAGGGCAGAGGAGGCCTGGAGGGTCAAGTGGGGCTTTCTGGGAGAGGCAACATCTGAGCTGGTGATTGGAGGCATAGCAAACACTCATCGTGATATATACGGGATGCTCTGGTCTGTGGGTATGTATAACAAGAGAATTTTAACATAGTTTGGAGGCCAGGAAAGCATTAACATAGTTTGGAGGCCAGGAAAGCATTTCCTTTATTCATTCTATTTCTTTTTTTTTTTTTTTACAAAGATTTATTTATTTGAGAGAGAGAGAGAGAGAGAGCACGTGCGCACTAGTGGGAGTGGCAAAGGGAGAGAGAAAATCCCAAGCAGACTCCACACGAGCGTGGAGCCCCACATGAGGCTCAATCCCATGATCCCGAGATCACTGCCGGAGCCAAAACCAAGAGTCAGACGCTCAACCAACAGCACCACCCAGACGCCCGCCCCTTGTTCATTTTTTAAACAAATACTTGCTGACTCCCGCGTAGTGAGTCCTGAAAACACTGTTGAGGACACAGATCTCATTTTTTCCCCTCACATTGCTCACCACATGTGATAGTTATTGAACTGATATCAGAAATAATGTTTCTTTTTTTTTTTTAAGATTTTATTTATTCATGAGAGAGAGAGGCAGAGAGAGGCAGAGACACAGGCAGAGGGAGAAGCAGGCTCCATGCAGGGAGCTTGACGTGGGACTCAATCCCGGGTCTCCAGGATCAGGCCCTGGGCTGAAGGCGACGCTAAACCGCTGAGCCACCCAGGCTGCCCAGAAATAATGTTTCAAATATAAACTCAGTAAGGGTCTGAGAGGGAAGAACAGTTAGATATAAGCAGATATCAGGAATCCCTAAACCTCCTGGAGAATCAGGGAGGCTTCCTGGAAGAGAAATTCATGGGATGAATAGGAGTTAGTTGTGCAAGGGGGCATGGCTGGGGGTTGGGGGGGGCAGTGGAAAGGGAAATCAGGCAGAAGGAAGAGCATGTGCAGTGGTCCTGGGCTAGGAGGGTTTCTCCAGTCTGAGCCTCCACTTGACCTACCTCCTACCCAACAGTCTGGAGGGGCCTCCCTCATACAAGCCACCAGCCCCCAAGGCGAAGCTGGAGGAGCCAGAGATGGTAAGCACTTCCCCTGGAGCCCGGGCTGCCCCCACCTACACACCCACCTTTCCCCACTGAGGCTGGGGCTAGGAGGGGGGGGACTCTCGGGGAGAGGCCAACTGTGAGAGGGTCCTGACCTGCCTCTTCCTTCCCTGTAGCCCTCTCAGCTCTTCACTCTTGGGCCCTCAGAGCACAGCCCACTCAAGACCCCCTACTTTGATGCTGGCATCCCGTGTGCTGAGCAGGTAGGAGCTCAGGGGAGGGTAGGGGTGGGTTTGGGGTTTGGGTTTAAGGGTCAGGGATCAGCTCTAGACATAAAAGGTCAAACCCTAAAGGTCACAACTCCAAGTCAACGCTGTATCTCTGATCAGAGGGGAGAACATCGAGATGTATTTAGGATTCAGTAGGGGGAGATCGTGGTTGAGAAAGTCCAAGGACATATGGTTAGAGTTTACAGTCACTTAGTGAAGATGGGTTAAACATCTACATCTGCCAGATACCCTGCCTGGAGCTGAGACAAAACCAACTGTCATTCCCCTCAGTGGTCTATTGGATGTCAGGGGTCAGATATTGAAGTTAAGACAAATCAAGGTTCATGGAGCTCTTTAGGGCTTAAAGTTAAGTAGTTGGAAGTCAAGATTGAAGCCAGAGGTGGATGGAGAAAGGCTTGTGGTCAGGGATCAAAAGACAAAGGAGAGGCCCAGGACTGGCAGGCTCTGGGCTTAGAGTTGGGGACAAGCCGTATGATTGCTCCAGTGTAATTTCCACCCAGGCCAACAAGGGATGAGGTCAGGTCTGGTTGGCATAAGGAGATGATCAAGATGTGGGGATCAAGGGGGCAGACCGGGATTCTGTATCGTGCACAGGAGATGACCTTGGGCTCTTTTTCCTTTCCTGTCCCTAGGATATGCCTCGATATCATGAGTTGCCCACCCTGGAAGAGCGGTCAGGGCCTCTGCTCCTGGGGGCCACAGGCCTTGGGCCCCCCATGCTGGTGTCTCCGGGGCCACCTGCTATGGAAGGGGTTTCCCTAGACTTGGAAGATGAGGAGGAGGAGGAAGACTATATAGATAAGATCAGCCCCATCTATGATGCCCTGTCCTACTCCAGCCCCTCTGATTCCTACCAGAGCAAAGGCTTTGTCATGTCCCGAGCCATGTATGTGTGAGCTGCGATGGCTCTAGCCTCTCAGCTCTCACTTTTTGATCCTTCAACTCTCTGCCAGGGATCTAGTGCCCCCTGACCTCTGGCCAGGCCACCGTCAGTTAACAGACAAAAAAAAAAAAACAACAAAATGTGTCTCATCTGTGACTTCTACCTTGGTGACTCCACTATGACCTCTAATCCATGATCTCTGACCCAGAGAAACCAGCCATGACAACAGAAACCTGATAACCATATCTCACGTGAGGGTGGAGTATGTTCCTGCACAACATCTGATCCAAGGATTCCTAAAGATCTGTGATCTTTAGATCATACCTCTCATGTGCCGTCATCTCCGGACTCCCCCCAAATCCCCCCAAAGACCCCAAACCTCCAAGTTGTCCTCAGGCAGTAAAATCTCAATAGTTCTGCTGGGGTAGGTGTTGGGGGTACCCTGCTGCTCAGACCTGAGCCCTCCAGGCAGCAGAGCCCCCTCCTCACCCTGTCTGTTCCCCAAAGGCAAGAGGGAAGGGATACCCCAGCCTGAGGCAGAGCTTCCCCATCTTCTCCCTCCTGCAGGCAGGAGTCTCAGGGTCCAGACCCTTCCCTGAGCCCCCACTACCCCAATTCCTGTCTACAGGGAATTAAGCCCTAGCCCAGGATGAGAAGGGGTAAGCCTCATGCAGTATGCCTTGCCGGCCCCAGCCCTGGAGGAAGAATTTGCTGTTACTTTGAAGACTACTGAGTCCTTTTACTCCTGCCCTGTGGGATGCAACCCAAACATCTCGCGGGGGGGGGGGGGGGGGGGGTTGGAGGCTGGGGACACAATACTCTTTTGTAATATAGCATTTCCTACAAAAAACTGAGTTTATACTTTGACCGGATGTCAACTTGTGTGTTCTGTGGGATGTGAAGGGGGTGGGGGTGGGGACACGATGGGAGACCAATCGGGCGTCTGGAGCTGTAGGAAATCGGCAGGCTAGAAGCCAAGGTGGGTTACAGGCAAAAAGCAAAAGGGCCAAAGATATTTTTTTTAAATTAAGTGAGGGGATAATGAATTAAAAATTCATAAACCAAAAACAATGATGGATAATGGAAGGAAAGGGGGAGGAGTCCAGGGCACGGTGGTTAATGACAAGGAACGACAGTCGAATGGGCAATGGACGGAAATAAACGGAACAGAGACCGAAATGGCAGTAATTCAGGCTGCAGGACTCCGGTTTAAAGGATAAATGGCAAGTAAGGTGAGACCAAAAGCAAAATTGCGAATAATAGGAGCTCGGGGCATTGTGGGTAATGGAACTGAATGAATGAGCCAAAGGCAGAGGGATAATAGAGGAATAGGGCCGGCAGGCATGATGGGTAGTGGACCCAAGAACGCGACGGCTAATTAAAGAAGCGCTAGAAGGATGATGGAAGCAAACAGGCAGAAACCGGCTAAAGGTAGTGCAGGAAATGAAGCCGAAATGAATGGGGCAGAGGCATGCTGGGTAATGGGACGGCAATGAATGGGCCAAAGATAGAAGCCGCAGTGACGCAAGGGGGGGCGGGGAACAGAAGGCATGATGGGTAACAAAAGGGGTGGGTCTACGGCAACTGTCGCGTTAAACACCTAAGGGGCATTGTGGGTAAGAAGCAGCCTGACTGGGTTCACATAACCGGTTAGGATTCTCCCGAGGCACTGTGGGAAGGGCCAGCACTTCCGGTTTTCGGTCGCCGGCTCTGGACTCCGGCGCTGCCCCGCTGCCGCGGTGCCTGGTGGGACTAGAGGCCTGACCTTGCTGCCTAGCAGCCTCTGCCGCGCAACGCACCTTTACCCGTGTCCCTCGACCCTGGCACGTTAGCCAATGAACGTACCAGACCGATTACGTCACCAGGATCGGCCTCCTGTACCCACGAGAGCCAATCAGGATGCTTCGAGGGCCAAAGCCGGCCAGTTACAGTGGCAATTTCGCCGCGGGGCGGAGTCGAAAGAAGGGCGCCCTCTGGAAAGGGGCGGAGGCGGCGAGTCAGTGGGCGTTTCAAAGTACGCAGCGCAGACCAATGGCAGCCGAACACCGGAACCCGCGGCGTTGCGAGCCAATAGATGCGGTCTCCGCGGGCCAATGGGAGAGGCGGGGGTGTGTGCCTTGACCTGCCTGTGAGTGGGAGCCAATAGAAAAGGACGTCCCAAAGAGGTGGGTGGGACTCCCAGCCCTGACTCCAATTGCACGGCCAGGCCTTGAAGCTGGTGGGCGGATCCCAGGGCATGCTGAACCAATGGGCTAGGTGGGGCGGGGCGACGGTGCTGGCGGCGGCGGCAGCGGGTTCGGTTGCGCGTGGCGCACGGGGTGGGAGCGGAGCCCAGGCCGGGTGCAGGCGCCGCCGCCAGTGAGAACCGGGGCCCGGAGCAGAGCGGGGTTTGGCTGGGACTGGACCCCGAGCGCACGGGCCCTGACCTTCGCCCTCTGACCTTTCCCCTTGCAGGCGACCATGGGGAACGTCTTGGCCGCTAGCTCGCCGCCCGCAGGGCCGCCGCCGCCGCCTGCGCCCGCCCTCGTGGGACTGCCGCCGCCTCCGCCCTCTCCTCCCGGCTTCACGCTGCCGCCGCTCGGGGGCGGTCTGGGCGCTGGGGCCGGTGCGGGTCGAGGTTCGGAACGGACCCCCGGTGCTGCCGCCGGCAGCGCCGCAGGGACCGCGGACGATGGGGCCTGCGGCTGCCTGCCCAACCCGGGCACGTTCGAGGAGTGCCACCGGAAGTGCAAGGGTGAGGGGCGACGGACCCGGCGGGGGTGTGAGGGCCCGGATCTCGGGGGGAGGGGGGGCGCTCCGAGGACCTTGGGAATTGGCACCGACCATTGGAAACATTTAACAGAGCGTTAGGAGTTGACGTTAGGATCGAATGGTGGAACATTGGACTTGGGGCATAGAACGATGGGATCGAATGGTGGAACCTCGGGACGAAATGCCAGAGCGGTGGAGAAAAGGCTTAGGGAGCTCAAGGAGCCCCGGGGTTCCGTCAGGCCAGCCTTCTTACGTGATCGGGAAGGAAACTGAGGCCCAAGGTCACAGTGTCAACAAGGGTCCAGTGGGGGTGGAACCCAAGTCTTCTGGAACTGGGCTTGGACGAGTTAGGATAGCAAAAGTGGCGCTGACTGACTGGCATTCAGTGTACGTTAGTTAATTCATTAAATCCCTGCAATGTCTCCACGTGGTGAGCTTACAGATGACATCTTACAGGTGACAAGCTTGACACAGAGACTTAAAGTGACTTGCCTTGGGTCACATGGGTAGTAAACAGTGGCACTGGGATTTGGGTGCAGGCAAAGAAAGGCCTGGTCCTGGCCCCTGATTTGGTTAGACTGGCTCTTTATTGGTTGGGGTACTTTTGTGATGCTGTGCTTGTGGGTGGGAGAGCTGGGATGGTAGGGAAGGAAGGGATGAGAGTCGGTGTGTTTGCGTAGGGGTGTGTGTATGTGTGTGGAGGGTGACAGCGAGTCTCTTCTTCAGAGCTATTTCCCATTCAGATGGAAGGTGTCAAGCTCACAGTCAACAAAGGGTTGAGTAACCATTTCCAGGTGAGCCTTCCTGGTGCCCTTACTCCCCTGAGGTCATCCCAACCATCCCCCTGCACCTACACATGCAACCCCCTCGCTCCCCCCTAAAGGGCTAGGCTCCTTGGCACCTGAAAAGACTCAGAGACACAGTGCCAGGCTGACTGCTCATTGGGTCCCAGTGGAAGTGTTTAGGGACCCAGAACCCGGGGACGCCCCACCACCCTTAACATCCAGGCAGGAGTGAAGGACCGGGTACGTAGTCGCATCTCCAGCTTGTCTTTTCTCTGGGCGTCTAAGTAGTCAGGCCGAACCTCCCAGTCCCCATCCCCTGCCCTAACCCAGAGCCGCTCGTCTTTTCCTCCATGGTGGGGAAGCCAGACTGGCAAGTATCCCATCCCAGGCTGGAAGGGAGCTTTGCTGGGGGTAGGTTCGGCTGGGTTTATTGGGGAGGGGGTGGCCTACGGGCTTATCCCTGCGGCCTTCCATGTTCTCCCAGGTGAACCACACAGTAGCCCTCAGCACAGTTGGGGAGTCCAACTACCACTTCGGGGTCACGTATGTGGGAACAAAGCAGCTGAGTCCTACAGAGGTGAGGTTCCTTTTGTCTTTTCATTGTATCTTTTTTCTAACCAGCATGTAGCCAAGTATCCTGCAAAGAAGGCTCTGTCAGTAGGAGGCCTGAGCTGCCCAGGGAGCTCAGAGGGTCTTGGCAGGTGGGGGGACTGCCTCTCCAAGGTGCTTTGGAATATGGTCCCTCCTTCATCCCATTTGGCCCTGCCCTCGGCCAGCCCTGTGCTGGCTTGGGGTCACCAGATTGTGAGGACCCAGAGTAGGCAGGGCTGAACTGGAGATCATACAGGGCCTTGAATGCCAAACAAGGCATTTGAACTTGCTCTAGGGGGCAGTGGAGAGCCACGGAAATATTTGGACTGGGAAAGACATGGTCAGGTTTAGGCTTTAGGGCTGTCCCTCAGGCAGCCATGCAGAGGCAGAGTTGAAGGAATGGGGGTGAAACTAGAGGCCTGGTAGGAGGCTGGGCAAGATGCAGGTGGAGGTGAGGGCCTGAATTAGGTCTCTGCTTCTATCAGCTGTTGCCATTCAGTAAATTCATTTATTCAGCATATCTTCATTGTACTGCATTCGGTGCCCAGCCCTGTGCTGGATGGTGCTGGGGACAGAGCAGTGACTGAAATGGCCACAGAATTCACAGTCTAGTAGAAAAAGAGAACAGACCTGTCCCCAGAGAGTGACAGTCCGAGGTAGGCAGGACTGAAATGCCAGGGGTGGGGGATGGGTGCAGCCCAGAGGGACACCTAACAGCCTAGGTGGTCAGGGAGGACGTCCTGGAGGAGGGGACCTCAATCTGAGGTTTTCTGACGCTAGGGTTCTCACATAGGCTCACCATGCATGTATTTCCATAATGCTAGACCTCTGACCTCTGACCTTGCCCTCTGCACCACAGGCATTCCCCGTGCTGGTGGGTGACATGGACAACAGTGGCAGCCTCAATGCTCAGGTCATTCACCAGCTGGGCCCTGGCCTCCGGTCCAAGATGGCCATCCAGGTGAGTGGAAGCCAAGTCAGCTGTTCCCCGAACCTCCCTGAGCACTCGACTACCCTCTACACTGTCTCTTCACCCTACAGACCCAGCAGTCGAAGTTTGTGAACTGGCAGGTGGATGGGGAGTACCGGGGTTCTGACTTCACAGCAGCCGTCACCCTGGGGAACCCAGATGTCCTGGTGGGTTCAGGTAAGAGGCACAGGGCTTGGAGGGCAGTCAAATCTCAGTCCCAGCTTTCCCGGCAAATCCATTCCTTCCTCTGGATCTCCTTTTCCACTGTCTAGAAATAGTCAGGGGCCAGGAGTGATTTTTGAAACATCTGGCAATGTAGCATCAGGCACAAGCAAGTAGGTTCAAACCCCCAGCTCTGCCACTGGCTACACTGCAACTGTAGGCAAGTTCCTTCACCCCCCGTGGGCCTCTTTTCTCCTCTGTTATCATTGGGCTACCTCACAGGGCGGTTGAAGAGGTTATTTAAGTTCTTTCGTGTGAAACACTTCAAGTGGCGTGGGGCACATAACGGGTCCCAGAGAGATGTGGGCTGCTCTTATTACTTGGTGGGGCTCTGGGGTGGTTTTGAGGCAGAGATCCCAGCGTGGGTGGGTCCATGTGCAATTCGGGAGGCAGCGATGGTTGGGTGGGGGCAGGTAGTCTGAATCTGAGACAGAAGCTGACAAGGAAAGTTCCTGTCTGGGTGGGTGTGGGCAACAACCGCATAACTCGTGCGTGTCTAGTCTGTTCTTGGTTCCCTTTTTTTTTTGTCTACTGGGTATTGTCTTCAATTTCTCTACTTGACCGTTCATCAGGAGTGTCTTGGGTGTGTATTGCCTACATTCCAGGCCCTGAAGATAAGGTGTGGCAAGCAAAGGAGGATTAGGTTTGTCCTCTGGGATCTTCCATTCCAGAGGACTTAGACACAAGGAAAGCGTCACAAAAAGAAAAAAAATGTCAGGTGATGGGGAGGGGGTTGGAAAGATTAGCACCTTTGGAAGGGTGGGTGGGGTCCTTGGAGAAAGCCTTTTTACCTAGGTGCTCTTTGATTAAAGATTAAGGACTTGAGGGAAGGTGCCATGCAGATCTGTGGGGAAAGAGCTCTTGGGCCCTTGGCAACAGCAAGTGCAAAGGCCCTGAGGCAGGAGGATGCTTTACTGCCACACCAGAAGGTGGAGGGGGGGCTATAATGGGTGGGGAGAGAGAGCTAGAAGTCAGAAGGTCAAGGAAGGGGCCAAGTCAGCTGAGGCTTTGTAGTAAAACTTTAGCCTTCACTCTGAATGAGTCAGGGGCCACACCAAAGGTTTGTAAGCACAACAGGGACAGGAGCTGATGTAGCTTCTAATGGGACCCGCCATGCTGCCCCATGGAGAGCAGCCTATGAGGGGCTCTCCCCTAGGGGCAGTGGAGAGGTGAGGAATGGTCAGGCCTGATGTACTTTGAAAGTGGAGCCCACGGGGTTGGCCTTGGGTGTGGGAGGTGAGCGAGAAGAGTCGGGATGACTCCATAGGTTTGGGCTTGAATTACCGGAAGGATGGGAGTGTGGGTTCCAACATTTGTATCTGTCGCTCTGCCATTTGCTTGGTCTTGGAGAGTCATTGGCTCTTAGACATCGAGTGGCTTTGTGAAGGCAGGAAGCCAGAATCCTGGGGAGAGCCCTCGTTTCTGCCTGCTGGGGGGCCAGAGAGCCTCCTCAGAGGAGGTGGTGCCCGAGCTCCCCAAGGAAGGGCAGGGGCCACCCCAGAAGGGAGGCCGGGAGCAGTGGGAAGGGGTGAGGAGAGAGGGGAGGGCCATCCCGCCAAGTCCAGGGGATAGAGGGACCTCGGAAGAAGAAACGTGTCCCCTGCTGACCTCTTGACATCATCACCTGGCTCTGTTCATGTGCTCCCTCCAGCTGGGCCACAGGAGCTTTGCTGAGACTTTTTGGAGCTGCCACATTCTTTCTACCCTATGACCCTTTCACATGCTATCTCCATTGCTTAAAGTTCTCTCTGGGCTTTTTTTTTTTTTTTTTTTTTTAAGACTTATTTATTTATTCATGAGAGACCCAGAGAGAGAAAGAGAGGCAGAGACACAGGCAGAGGGAGAAGCAGGCTCCATGCAGGGAGCCCGACGTGGGACTCGATCCCGGGACCCCTGGATCATGCCCTGGGCCAAAGGCAGACACTCAACCACTGAGCCACCCAGGTGCCCTGGGATCTCCTTGTTCTGATCAGCCGCCTTGCCCACTAGGGTGGCAGCCCTCTCAGGGCAGGAACCTGCTCATCTCCCTTGCCACTGTGTGCCTGGAACCATGCCAGGAACAGAGTAAACACTCAGAAAATACTGAACAGGGAGCAAGTGGCAGTAGCGGCATGCCCCGTGTGGTACTGCCACTATCCTGAGAGCTGGAAAGGGGAAGCGCTTCCCAAGGACACATAGCGGGTCAACGTCCAGAACCCAGGTGCTCCTCTATGGTGCCAGGCACACCCCCTGTGCGCTCTCACTGGCATCGTCCTGTGCTTCCTGGCGCTAGCTTCTGGGTCCCTCTGCCCTGGAGCCCAAGGCCGTGGGACACCCTTCGTCTCTTAGTTCTTTTCGTCCCATCTAGCAACAGTTGTGACGTCATCTGTCACAAGGGCACCAAAACGGTGATCACCTCTGGGTGAATGATTTAGGGAGGAAGAGGCCAGGTGCAGTTGGGCTTCCGTCTGTGTTGGGGCTGCGTGTTGTCCTGCAGCAGGCAGGGGGATGTCACTGTTCCTCTGACCCCTTGTTTCACAGGTGAGGAAAATAGAGGCCCAGGGGTGAGAGCAGGGGCCTGGGGGCTCACTGCCAGGAAACCGAGAAGCTGGGATTTGAATTGTGGTCTAACGCGAGGGTCTGTATTCCTTCTCCATGCCCTCTCTGTGGCTTCGGCTTCTTCCCTGGAGCCCAGGAAAGCCTCGCATATGCCCGGCCCTCAGCAGGGCAGTGCCAGGATGCAGCAGTGACAGCACCATCCTATTACGGGGCTCCCAGCCCAGTGCAGGGGGGGCACCTTTGCTTTTATTTATTTGTTTTCCTTAAATTTTATTTATTTGCGAGCAAGAATGAGAGAGCATAAGCCGGGGCAGGGACAAAGGGCGAGGGAGAAGCAGACTCCCCACGGAGCAGGGAGCCCAACATGGGATTGGATCCCCCAACCCTGGCATCATGACGTGAGCTGAAGGCAGGTGCTTAACCAACTGAGCCACCCAAGCGCCCCAGGATATTTGCTTTTAAACAAATGATCATGGGGTGACTTCTATAACGTGAAAAATCCTACCCGGGAAAAGTTCAGACTGCCAGGAGAGCTTATAACTACCGCTGCCCTACTACATACACACACACCATTTCGCCTAGAGCGACAGGGACAGCTTCTCAAAAACTGGTGTCTGGTCAAAGGAGGGTGAGGAGGGCACTCCTAAGGCCCGTGGGGCACAGCACATGAACAGCAGAAGGTTGTCCCATCTGGCTGGGGCCGAGGACTCCTGGTGTGGGGCCCAGACAAGCAGGGAAAAGGCCAGGGGGAGTGAGTGGGCCCAAACCTTCCTGCTGCCCCATCTTTGTCTCCTGCTACCTGCCCAGCAGGTTTGGGAGGTGGACCTGGAGGTACAACTTAACCAGGTTGCCTGGCTCTGCCAGTTGCCCAAGGCCACCTCTCTGCTCACAGACCCCACTCACTTTCTTTTCTTCCCGCTTCCCGGCTGCTCTAGACGCCGCAGGATGGCCCCCACTTGGGCACCCCTGGTCCTGACAGAGGTCCTGCCTCAAGGAGCCCCTGTTCCTTTGGGGAACTAGGTCTGGACACAAGGTGGGAAGGACAGACTGGGTTCTAGGTACAAGGAGGAGTCAGGATCTTCGAGCAGGAAGGATGGGGCGAACAAGCCAGGTTCCATGGGGAACAAGAAAGACAAGTGGCAGAGAGCATGTTCTGATCCTAGTCCTCAGACTCCCAGTGGCTTTTATATCCACCCCCCCCCCCCCACCAACTGCAGGGGCGGGGAAGGTAAAAGCAGGGAGCCTGGGGCAGGGTGAGGGCCTCGATCCCATGGTGACCCTGGCTCCAGTCACAGGGCGTGCTAGAGAAAAGTACCCCAATCCAGGAAACACTTTAGGGGCGAATGTGTAGTTGGGGAGACTAAGCAGGGGAGGATGTGCATGGGGAAGAGCATGCTCCACGTATTCATGCTGCCTGCAGGGACGGTGGTGGCTGTGTCTTGGGAAGAGGGAGGGGCTCAGTTTTGAAGCTGGGGCCCAGCCATGCAGGACCCTGCTGCTGAGTCTCCTGGGCACTAGAGCTATGTCAAGTTCTGAGCAAGAGAATAAGGTTAGGTGTGTGCATGAATTAGATCCCTCTGTGCTGCAGGTATAATTAGTTGGAGAGGGCAAGGCAGGCCAGGAGATGGGAGGCAAGTTCAGGGGTCCCCCAGCCCTGAGGCCACATAGGTGCCAGAGCTGAGAGACCAGAGACTCTGAGTTGAAGTGCCAGCCTCTCTGACCACCTTTAGTTTTCCCTCTGGGGCCACAGTTTCCTCCTCATTGCATGAGGGCAAACCCAGCCAGGGGTGCACTGGCAGTGGGGGCTGACCCCAAGTCTCCTGCCCTAGTGGGGAAGGGATGCACACTGTGGCCCACATGAGCCCAAAGGGCCCCACTCAGCCTACCCCTGACCACACCCTCCACAGAAGACCCTGCACCAGAGCCAAGGCCGTGAGCCTCCCCAGCCCCGCTGGCGGCCCTCACCAGCTGTGCTCACAAATGGGACAGGTCCCTGACCCTGTGTGCTCATCCCTGTTCTGTCCTGTCCCTGTCCTACCTTCCTGGCTCTCCCCATGTCCCTCTGTCCCTGCCTTCCCCCTACCCCCAATCCTCTTCCTCGCTGGGTCGTGACCTCCCAGCCCAACTGCATCTGCTTAGTCTCCCCTGGGAGTCTTCCATCCCTCTCCCCCCCCTTTCTGATTCTGTTTCCGTTTCTCCATGTAGATGTCCTATTTTCTCCTTCACCATCACTCTGTCTCCCGACTCTTCTCCCCGCGCCCCACCCTGTTCCGTGTCTGCTCGCCTAGGCTCCAAAGACAGGCATGAATGCGTCAGCCCTTGGGCTCCAGAAATCCAACCCAGCAGTGGACAGTTGCTTGTTAGCCACTCCCAGGGGGCTCAGGGCTGTCCCCACTGCCAAGAGGCAGGGGGGAGCCAGATGGCGACCTCAGCATGACCAGTCCAGCACTGGACACTGCACTGTGCCTCATTTACTCCTTGAGACTTTAGTACAACTTCAAGAGGTAGTCCTGTTCCCAGAGAAGTGACACCAGTGGCCTGCTATTACTCCCCCGGCAAGTGGCAGGGCTAGGATTTGAACCCAGGCTGTCTGGCCCCCAGAGGCGTGCTCCTACCAGCCCTACCCTCCTGCCTCTCCCAGCAGCAAAGGGGTTCAGAACCCCTGAGAGGCAGAAGAAGCCCAGATTTCTGCCCCTGACATGTCTTGTGACTGCAGATCAGTGAATCACTCCCCTAGCCTCCGTGGACTCTAAACAGTGGCAAATGAATGCCTGCCTCACGGCCCGAGAGGCTGACCTCACTCCTCTGAACTGTTAAGCAAGGAGCCAGTGCTGGAGGCCTCAGGGGCAGGCCTTGAGCCTCCAGCAGGGGCAAACCTGGAAGGCTGCCTGGAGCAGGAGTCTGGCCTGACAGAAACCAACCACCAAGCCAAGGTGACCCCTTCCCTGACACCCCCCACCCCCTGTCTCACCCACAGGAATCCTCGTGGCCCACTACCTCCAGAGCATCACGCCGTGTCTGGCCCTGGGTGGAGAGCTTGTCTACCACCGACGGCCCGGGGAGGAAGGCACCGTCATGTCTCTAGCTGGGAAATACACATGTGAGCCCGGGGCCTGAGGGCAGGGTACGGGGCTGGGCCCAGGGTTCCAGGTCTGGGGGAGGAGAGGGACCTGGCTTCCACACGCACCTAACGCCACCCTGCTCTCTTACAGTGAACAACTGGTTGGCGACGGTGACATTGGGCCAGGCAGGCATGCACGCGACGTACTACCACAAAGCCAGTGAGCAGGTGCGCTGGGCCGGGGAGCGGCTGTGAGGGCACGCTCTGCAGGCGTGGGTGGCGGGGGGCCGGTGTGCCCGGGGGCTCCGGCCGGGAAGCTGACTCGTGCATGTTGCCCTGGCCCCTTCAGCTGCAGGTAGGCGTGGAGTTCGAAGCCAGCACGAGGATGCAGGACACCAGTGTCTCCTTCGGGTACCAGCTGGACCTGCCCAAGGCCAACCTCCTCTTCAAAGGTACGGGCCTCAGTTTCCCTACTTGTAGACACGTCGGCCAAAGGAGTTGGTGGGGGGTGGCTTGCGCGCACTTCTGTGGGCCCCCAAGTTCCCTGGAGACGCTCGTTAAGAAGCCAGATGCCCGGCCCTGGGTCTGGAGGCACCCACCACGCCTGCTCCCCACCCCCTCTTGCTCCTCCTTTCTGATAAGTGGGAGGCAACTTGGAGCGCATCTGGGCCACCCTGCTCATCGGACAGGAGGGGCCAGGCTCTGCCTGGTGAGTGCCGTCACAGCCCAATCCAGAGCCTCTTTCTGGGCCAACTCGGGTCCTTATGTTAAGTCTGGAGTCTTTCTTCTCGGACCTCAGTGGTTCTCAGGTTGGCGTCCAGGCTTCAGGCAGGGCTTCTCCAGGCGGCGATGAGGCCTAGGACTTGTTTGCCTCTGAAGCCGACCTCCTGTGCCTGCCTCTTGACCCCTCTCTCTGCACTCAGCCTGGTGTCGGAGGCTGGGTGTGGGTTCCAGCTCTGCTGTTCCTCTGCTCCCATGAGATGAGTGATGATCGGCCCTTTCTTTGGTGTGGGGACGGTCCCCCCACACTCGCACACCAGGAGGGTTCTGGTGCACAACTCCGAGGGAAGGTTTTGGTCTTCCTTCAGCAGCTACTGAGCACCTGCTCTGTGCCCAGCCTTCGTGCCGGGATGTTGGGAATAAAGTAGCTGCCGGGCTCTGTCCTCACAAGGCTCACAGCTGGGGATGTGACCCACCCATTCCCAGAGAGTGAAGACCTGGTGTGGATGGGATTGGGATGGGGGGGGCCCATGGTGTGGGAGGGGGCTTCTGGCAGGAAAGGGGTCATTAACCTGAGGCAGGGGAGGGGCGGAGAGGACAACTGAGCTGGTTGGCTCCCGGGGCCCAAAACCTGGAGGTTCAGGAAGAGGTTTCCAGGTAGAAGGAACAGTACCGTCAGAGGTCTAGAAGCCGGCAGTCTGGTTGCTGGTGTCTGAGGCGGCCTGGAGTGTGACTCCACAGGGACAGGGCGGGAAGCTGGGTCTCAACTTAGCCGTTTACCTGCAGGGTCCGTGGACAGCAACTGGATTGTGGGTGCCACTCTGGAGAAGAAGCTCCCGCCCCTGCCCCTGACGTTGGCCCTCGGGGCTTTCCTGAATCACCGGAAGAATAAGTTCCAATGTGGCTTTGGCCTCACCATCGGCTGAGCCCCTCCTGGCCCCCGCCTTCCACCCTTCCTCCTCCAGATCCCACCTCCCTGTCCCCCTGCCGTGGAGGGGAGACCTGAGCCCTCCTCCCCCTCCCTTCCCTCCCTCCTTGGGGGCCAGGGGGGCAGTGGAAAGGAGGGGACCCATCACCCAAGCAGCTGAGGGGGGGGATTCTGGAACCACAGGCGCTTCAGGATTCGGAGCACTAGGGGCAGGGTTGCCCAGTGGGCCTGGAGTCCCAGCAGGGATTCCAGAATCGAGGGGCACGCCAGATTCTGAGCACCAGGGGCAGAGGTGGCCAGACAACCTCAGGGAGGTGTTGGGGCATCCCCGTCTCCCCCCAAAGGGCCCTGGGCCTGGCCCTGAGGGGTCCGCAAGAAGAGGAGCTTCCCCGTCCCCGGTCAGTCAGCCCGCGCCCTCCTTCCCACCCAGCCCTCAGTATAAATCATGTTTATAAGTTATGGAAGAACCGGGACATTTTACAGAAAAAAAAAAAAACCAACAAAAAATACACGTGGAAAAAAAAAGGAACCAGGAGGCGTCTGATTTGCTATTTGTAGCCCCTCCTGCCAGCCCGTCCAGACCGACCTCTCGGTGGCCAGGAGGGGGCGCTGCGGGGCGGAGCCCGGAAGGCTTCCTAACCGCCAGGGAGTCGGCCTGGCCAGAGATCACACATCCTCCCCGTGACTTGTGACTTCTGCTGGGACATCACAGGCCTTCCCTCACCGGCAGGGCCGGGTCTGTGGTCGCTCACCCCAGCCTGGCCCCGCCCCAGTGGCTGCTGCCTGAAGCAGTGGACTGATGGCTGGGGGTGGGGGGGCGCTGATGTGCGGGGGACCTCTTCGTGACTGGAGGGTTGGAGCTTTCAGAAGCTTCTGAAGGATTCCAGCACCTGGAAAGACTTCAGAATCCATTAGCTACTCCTCAGGGGGCAAAGGGCTTCTGGGCCTGGGGTGGGGGGACGCTGGAGTCTGACTCCAGGCTGGCTCCAGATGCCTCCTTGGCACGGAGACGGGGAGGACATAGAGGTGTGGCTTGTGCCCACCTCAGGTTCCAGTAAACTCACACTCCTGACCTCTCCAGACCGGAACTGAAACCACACACATAATGGGCTTTGGAGAGGGAGGCCATTGAGCAGAGATGACCCCTCATCACCCAGGGAAGCCACCCCTGCTCATTTCCTGCCGGCGCCCTTTGAGGCCAAAGCAAACAGGCCCAGGCCTGGCTGCTGTCCTGGGACCAGTCTTTGGGCCTCCATGGACCCCACGGCACCCAGTGTTCACGCACCCTTGAGGCAGCAGGCATGAAGCTCGGCCCTACTTTGCCGTGTGGCCTCACCCACCTCAACCTGGGCTTCTCTGGGGAACAGCCAGGACTCCAAGCGGGCTGCTAGCAAGGTGACGGGTCTCGACGTGGCCAATCAGAGCAGCTGGCCCCGTCTGCCCCAGGAACAGTTCTCGGGATTTCGTGCACTCAGCAGCTTGCATCACCGAACGGTGGTGTAAGTGGGACCATTTTCCTGGTTTTGTGGAGCAAGGAGTAGGGTGGTGAGAGAAGCTCGATCGCTTGCCCAAGGTCATGCAGCTGGCAGGAACCCGGTTTCGGCCCAGAGTCCGCAGTCCTAACCCGGCAGCCGGAGGGCTCCATAGCCCCGCGGAGGGCATCCTGCGGGGGCGCGCCGGGACCTACAATGTTCCTCCTAGGGAGGAGGGCTGGATCTGCATTTTGGAAATGCGAAGCGGGACTCAGAGAGGTGCTCGCCTGTGCCCGAGGTCACAGCCAAAGGGGAAGCTAGGATTAAAACCCAGGTTTACACAGTGCCCCCCCATCCCTTCTGGGTCTGGGCCTCTGGTCCTGCTCTCCCTGAGTCCCAGGAGTCTAGGCAGCACCCCCAGCCACCTCCCCTTGGAACCCAGGAATCCAAAACCCCAGCCTTCTCTTCGCCTCTGCCCCAGGATTTCAGCCCCCAGCCCCCTCTTCCAAATTTGATTCATCCATCAGAGAAAAGAAGGGGCGCGAAGGGGTGCCGGGGTCTGCCACAGCTCCTTCCCTGGCGTGCCTAGCCCCTCCGAGCGGAGGAGGGGGCCTGAGTTACTGAGATGTCACCTCCCTTCGTGGGGGCCAGGGTGGGGTGGAGGGGCATCACAGGGCCTCCAACCACCCCCCTCCTTCCCCCTGCCGGGTGTGGGAAGGGGTGGGGGAGAACAGCCCACCTCGTGACTGGGGGCCGGCCCAGCTCCCGGGCCGGGGAGGAGTGGGCGGGGCAGGGGGAACATTATAATTGGACGAGTCTGGTATCCCTGAGTCCTACTCAGCCCGAGCGGAGGCGAAGGAGGAGGATTCCCGGGAGCCGGTGAGAAACCGAGTTGAGGGCACAGAGACCAGCTCAGGGCTCCCGGGAGCGACGGGCTGGGGCGAGGTGACTGTCAGACGCGAGGACCGGGGCAAAGGCAGCAGCCGGGGAAGAGGATGCACGCAGGGGTCGGACCTAGGAGGAGGAGTGGGCCGCAAGAGCATCCCGTCCTGGCTGGAAGGTGGGGCGGGGGGAGCAGCTGGACCTCTCGAAGAACCGGATGAGCCAGGCCACGAATTGTCACTGCCATTCCTTGAGCGCTTCCCGGGTGACCCCTCAGATCTCCAGGGCTTGGAGGCCCAGGGGCGGCGCGAGGTGGCCAGAGCGCTCACCGGAGGACTTGTCAATGAGAATTAAGTTAGCTCATGGGTGGAACATGACGTTTAGATGTGAAGCTGGGGCTTAGAATGTGAAGGGAGGACGAGGAATGCGAGGTTGGAACTTAGAAGCCACGGTCGGGGCTCTCATGCAACTCGGGGCAGAGTGAGTGGAATTTGAACCCCTGGGAGAGGGGGATGGAATTTGGGCGGCGGAGGCCGACCTGGTGATGGGGAGATAGGAGGAGACAATGAGGGAGTTAAATCAACAACGGAGGGACCGCTCGGTAAATGTTTGTGATTGGATTCGGCCCGATGCAGACTTGGGGGCGCGGGCAAGACTCGGTGGGCCGCGAGCGGGTGGGGCGGGGCTCCGGGTGGGAGGGGTCCCCACTGGCTGCCCAGATTGACATTTCTCCCTCTCTCGTACTGACCAATCGCAGGCTGGAAGATGAAGGTTCTGTGGGCTGCGCTGGTGGTCACGCTCCTGGCAGGTAGGTGGGCGGGGCTTGCTCAGGTTCCCTGCCCCTTCCTCGCATCCTCACCTGCACCCCGGGGTGGGCCCTTCTCTCATCCCTGGGTCCCACCTTCAGCTGATCTGTCTTCCCCTTGAGGGGAGGCCCAGGTCTGAGGCCTCCCATCCACTGGCTCTGAGCAGTTGTTTTACTCTCTCTGGGCCTCAGTTTCCCCATCCTTAAACCGGGAGTTAACAACAGTTCCTAATGCATTGTTGTCAGGCAGGTAGCGAGCCTTAGATTCGTGTCTGCCGTGAGTAGGTTTATTCCTCACGGCAACACGGCCCTGCACGGAGCAGACACAGATGCTCCACATGTGCCTGTCAGGTGAACTGGGCATCCCCCCACCGGCTCCCTGACGGCCAGTGCTCTAAAGCAAGCGCGGGAGCATATGTGGAGCACCTGCTGTATACGAGGCACTGCGGGCCTGGAGCGGGCCGGGAGGCTGACCGCCGCGAACTTGCTCTGTGCAGGATGCTGGGCCGATGTGCAGCCGGAGCCGGAGCTGGAGCGCGAGCTGGAGCCGAAGGTCCAGCAGGAGCTGGAGCCAGAGGCCGGGTGGCAGACTGGCCAGCCCTGGGAGGCGGCGCTGGCCCGCTTCTGGGATTACCTGCGCTGGGTGCAGACGCTGTCTGACCAGGTGCAAGAGGGCGTGCTCAACACCCAGGTCACCCAGGAACTGACGTGAGTGCCCCCTGACACTCCCGCTGGGCAGTTCCTCCTGGAGCGTCCGCCAGTCTGGGCATCTCTGCCCATGTCTCGATCCCTCTTTCCATCTCAAGCTCCTGGCTATGGACCCCTCTGACTCTCTCAGCTCCTCCTGCCCCTGGCCACCCCTCCGTCAGGCTAGCTCAATCCCTCGCACCCTTCCCTTTCATCCCCGCGTCTGGCCGTCCCTGCCCCCACCATGCCCTCCCGCACCACGGGGTTTTCTCCCTGTTCCCCGCCCCCCCCCCCAGCTCTGCACACACATGCTCCCGCCCTCTCGGACCCCAGGGCGCTGATGGATGAGACCATGAAGGAGGTGAAGGCCTACAAGGCGGAGCTGGACGAGCAGCTGGGCCCCATGACCTCGGAGACGCAGGCCCGCGTGGCCAAGGAGCTGCAGGCGGCGCAGGCCCGGCTGCGCTCGGACATGGAGGACGTGCGCAACCGCCTGACGCAGTACCGCGGCGAGCTGCAGGCCATGCTGGGCCAGAGCAGCGAGGAGCTGCGGGCGCGCTTCGCCTCCCACATGCGCAAGCTGCGCAAGCGGGTGCTGCGGGACGCCGAGGACCTGCAGAGGCGCCTGGCCGTCTACAAGGCCGGCGTGCGCGAGGGTGCCGAGCGCAGCGTGAGCAGCATCCGCGAGCGCCTCTGGCCGCTGCTGGAGCAGGCCCGCGAGCGCAACGCCAAGGTGGGCGCCCTGGCCACGCAGCCGCTGCTCGAGCGGGCCGACGCCCTGGGCCAGCAGCTGCGCGGGCAGCTGGAGGAGATGAGCAGCCGGGCCCGCGGCCACCTGGAGGAGATGCGCGAGCAGATACAGGAGGTGCGGGTGAAGATGGAGGAGCAGGCCGACCAGATACGCCAAAAGGCCGAGGCCTTCCAGGCGCGCCTCAAGAGCTGGTTCGAGCCCCTGCTGGAAGACATGCAGCGCCAGTGGGACGGGCTGGTGGAGAAGGTGCAGGCGGCCGTGGCCACCATCCCCACCTCTAAGCCTGTGGAGGAACCATGAGCGCCCCGCATGCCACCTGCTGGGCCTCCCCCAACTCCTTCCCGTGCCCCCTGCCTGCTCCCACCGGCCTCCAGGAGGCCTGCCCCTGCCCCCAGCTGTCCTCCTGAAAGGGCCCTAGCTTAATAAAGATTCACCAAGCTCCACAGCAGCTGCTGGACTTCTGTGTGTGATTACTCCCGGCTCTGCCTCAGTTTCTCTTTTCTTCCCCACACTGGCCACACCACTCTGTCCGGTCCCCTCTGCTTGTGTGTCTGGTTTTTGGTCCCTTCTGATCCCTCCCTCTGTTCCTTTCAGAGTCTCCCTTCTTGCTCTGTCTCTGCTCAGCAGTACTCAATCTCTCTCTTCCCTGCCTCCCTGTCCCTTCTGGCTCTGAGACAAGGTTCTGGAATAGATCCACCCCTAGGGTGAATCCTGCAGTTGCCCCTGACTATGCCCGGGGAGGTGGTGGGCAGAGGGATAGGGGAAGCAACCTCTCAGCCTGAGCTTGCTCAGCTTCAGGATACTGGCTTCATGGAGTTGTGACCCCAAAGACCTGACACCACTGCAATTATGATTAAGTTCCCCCTTTTAATTTTTATTTTTTAAAATATTTAATTTATTTATTCATGAGAGACACACAGAGAGAGGCAGAGACATAGGCAGAGGGAGAAGAAGGCTGTATCAGGGAGCCTGATACAGAACTCATCCCAGGACCCCGGGATCATGCCCCGAGATGAAAGCAAGATGCTCAACCGCTGAGCCACCCAGGCGTCCCTAAAAGAAAGATTTTATTTATTTGAAAGAGAGCACAGCAGAGGGAGAAACAGGCTCCCCACTGAGCAGAGAGCCAGATGCAGGGCTCGATCCCAGGGCCCTGGGATTATGACCAGAGCTGCCCAAGGCATGGGTGCTTAGCGGACTGAACCACCCAGGCCTCCCTGGTTAAGCCCTTCTTGGCATTCCCCGGCCTTATCTGATTCTGCCTCCTGGCCTCCCGCCTCCTCTGGGTGAGTGAGAGGCTTCATTTTTCTTGCTTCCTGTTTTCCTCCACCTCTATCTTTTATCTCTTTCTCCTCCTGTTTCCCCCACACACACACCTTCTGGTCCTGCTTGTTTCTTGTTTCTCTTCTCCTGCCCTCTGGGTTGGTCCTCTCCACCATTCTGTTGCACTTGGGCCCTCTCTGCCTCTCCAGTTCCCTCTGGATCCGCAGATCTCTTCATCTGATCTTCCCTGCCCCCTGCCCTCATCCTCTCCTCTACCCTCCAGTTGGGTTGCTGACCTCTGGTCTCTCCCAACAAGCCTACTGGGTGCTGGGTCCTGGCTGGAGAGGAGGAAGCTGCCCTTCCCCCACCCCACCCCCAGGAGGGGGTGCCACGCCCCCATGAAGAACTGGGGTCCAGGTCTGGGAGACAGCTGGGAGCTGACCTTCAGAGTGGTGCAGACTGAAGCCAGGAGCCTGGGGCCACCTGCTGGCATTCACTCCCACCCCCTCAATTCCCAGAGGAGGGGAGCAGGGTTCCAGCCCAGAGGACAGGCCAGGGCTTGAGCTTGTAACTCCTAGGCCCAGCTGCACTATTCCACGTGGCTCCTGCACATTCTGAACTCCGAGCTTTCACCAGCTGCCCTGAGTGCCCTTCTGGGGGCAGGCTGTCCTCCCCACCCCCCCAGATGACTCACCCTAGGCTTGGTGAGCAAAGGGCCAGTGGGCTTAGAGGCAGGGGGACTAGTTCCAGCCAAGTGTGCTGCTGATTCACTGTATGCCCTGGAGCTGGGGCCAAGCCCTCTGAGCCACAGCTGTCAATGCACGGCCTGGGATCAACCGTGTCTCCCCCTTGAAGAACTGAATCTTGGGTTCTCATGGATGAAGACAGCAGTCAGGTCTAGAGATGGCACCAGGGCTGGAGAAGTTTTGGGGAACAGAGCCTGGCAGGGGGTGCTGTGGGGCAGAAGCTGATCCCCCTCAGAGATTCAGAGGGGCAGCCTGAAGTCCAGAAAGGGGACAGACAGAGAGCCACCCCTCCCTTCGCCCCAATGGTGCTGAGCCATTGAATGTTCTTGGCTGTGCCTCGGTTTCCCCATCTGTAAATGGAAACCCCTGTAGCTAGCATGAGGAGGAGGAGACTGGAAAAGCCAAGTCATTCTTCTATTCCGGTGGGGTGGGGAAGGAAGGAGAAGAGACCTCTGGGTGGATGTCTGGGGAATGCTAGGCTCGCAGGGGAAGCAGATGTCTGGGAAGGCAGCTGGAGGGCTGACAGGGTCTGGATGCACTGAGCCAGCCAAGGGGTTGTCGCAATCCTGCCAGGGTCATGTCTGTGCGTCCCTTTCATAACCGTCCCCTCCCACCACCACCCCCAGGCTGACACGTGGTTGTGGGGGCACAAGGCCAGCCAACCTCAAGTCTGAGGCCAGGGCCACCCTCCCCACAGCTGCCAGGGATCACTGGCGGTCAAAGGCAGCCAGAGGAAGGGGGGAAGCATTGGACTCCAGCCCTGAGGGACGGATGTGGTGGGAGGAGAGACAGGGGAGGGGGGGAGAGCTTGGTGCCAGGAGGGGCCCGAAGGGGCAAGGGCAGATGCACTGTTTACCAGGGGGCCCGGAAGCTCGCAGAGTGGGAGAGCAAAGGGCTAGGAGGGGCCTGGTGGAATGGATGGAGGCGCACACCCTGGGATCCTTGCAGCTGGGGTTTTGCAGTTGAGACAGGTTGCAAAGATTCCTGCCCCAAAGATCGATGTGCATGGGGCAGGGGAGGGGGCTGTGGAATGAAGACCTCAGAGCACATCCGTGGAGGTCTGGGATGCTCCCAGATGCAGAGAGGTGGGGGGCTTGAGGGCTGGTCTGCAAGTGAGACTGGAAGTGGCCAGGGTCTAGGAATGTGGGGGTAGACTGGGTGACCCTGGAGTCATGGAGTTGGGAGTTGCTTGCGCTGAAGAGGCTTGCTAAGAAGAGAAAGGGGATGGAAGAGGAGGCCTGGAGAGTTCCAGCAAATTACAGAGATGCTCGGTGACAGAGAGACCCTTGAGTTCAGCAGGAGAAACACGCCCCCAGCCCTCACATGTAGGGAAGGGACTATGGCAGGCTGAGATCCACCAACAGGGAGATTTAGAGGTGCAGGTGCTGAACAGCAAGTGGCTTAAGGGACAAGGGATGTGCCCAGGCCCACCTGACCCCCGCAGCCCACCAGCCAGGCAGGGAAGAGGAAATGGTGGGTGGGCACGGGAGTGGGGGGAGGCCAGCGGCCCGGAGGCTTAAGGGGAGGGATTAACCTGCCCCGCCTCCACCCCAGCCCGATAAAGGCCTGGGCCAGGCCAGGACCTCCCACCTGCGCTTTCCGAGACCGCTCCAGGTTGGTGCTCGATACCTGATGCCCCTGATGCCCCGGGAGGGCTGCCCCTCCAAGAACACTAGAAAAGGGGTGGAGGGAACTCCGGGGAGGGAGGAGGGGTGTCACTGATCGCTCCCACCCCTGCTTCTGCTTCCAGAGAGCCCCTCCGGCCCCGCCATGAGGCTCATTCTGTCGCTCCCGGTTTTGGTGGTGGTTCTGTCGATGGTTTTGGAAGGTAAAAGCGGGATAGAAGAATCTGGGGGTTTGAGATTTGGAAGCTTGAAGCTGCCTACGTGCCTGGGCTCCAAGCTTGGAGGACGCTTGAGAGCTCTGGGGCCCCTTCTGTGCCCTGGTTTTCCTATCTCTCACCAATCACCCCACCCCCAACCGGGCAAGGTGGGTGAGGGTGCTCTAAGGGGAGGGCCGGCAGGTGGCAAGTCTACCTCAGGAAGCCCTAGCAACAGATGATGTATTGACTTGCCCCTCCAGGATTGGCTGTCCTGCTTTTACAACCTGGAAAGGGGAGGGGGAGGAGGGAGGCCTGACAGTAAGCTAATTCCCGGCAGCTTGAGCTCCATCTGGTCGCCTTAGTCCATCTTCCCCCCTCCCCTTCCCAGCCTAAAGCCATGACCTCCAAGAATCATTTAAAGATCTCCTTTCCCGTCCCCAGAATCTCAGCCTGAGGCTTCCCAATACTGACATTTTTGTACCCCTGCCCGTCTCTGGGCAGGTCCAGCCCCCGCCCAGGCGGCCGGAGAAATCTCCAGCACTTTTGAGCGCATCCCGGATAAGCTGAAGGAGTTTGGTAACACCCTGGAAGACAAGGCCCGGGCAGCCATTGAGAGCATCAAGAAGAGCGACATTCCTGCAAAGACCCGGTTAGGAACCTTCTCAGGGTTTGGGAGGGCTGGGGTATATCATTAACAGATTGGGGAAACTGAGACCTGGAGAGGCTGACAGCTTCCATGTGGTCATGGCTGGATCGCAGGGTGCCCAGATGTGGGGGACAGGTTCCTGACTCCTACCTAGGCCACAGTGTAGAAGTGGTCCTGTGTGGTGGTAAAAGGCCGAGCTTGGGTGTCGAGTCACCCCAGGTCCACAGGCTAGCAAAGACTCAGTTCTCTTTGTGTGATTCCAGAATAGATCTGGATGAGCCTTCTTCCTCCTCTGTTACATGGATGGTTCTGAGGAGAAGTAAACTAGGGGATTTGCATAGTGCCTGACACATGGTAAATGCTCAGTATGCTTTTTAACCAACAGTGACTCCATTTGGCCACTTAGATTAGAGGATCATTCATTCATGAACAAGTATTTATTGGGCATCTGCTAAATGTCCAGGATTGTTCCAGTGTGGGGAATAATAGTGATGAATGAGATAAAGTCCCAGCCCACAGGGAACAGATTGTAAACCAGTGAATTTCCAGCAGGTCAGCCCAGATGGGGCTAAATACTGAGAAGACAATAAACAGGGTGGATGTAGACAACCAGTGTGGGGCTTGAACTCATGACCCTGAGATCAAGAGTTGTATATAATACCTCCTGAGCCAGCCAGACTCCCCTTTTCATATCTCAATTTAAAGTGTTATTGCTTCAGGGCGCCTGGGTGGCTCAGTAGGTTAAGCTTCAGACTCTTGATCTCAGTTCCAGTCTTGATCTCAGGGTGGTGAGTTCAAACCTACATGAAGCCTGGCTGTCTTACTTTAAAAGAGAGAGAGAGAGAGAGAACGAGAGAGAGAGAGAGAGAGAGAGAGATCTGAGTGATTAGGAAAATCCAGCCAGGCCTAGAAACATGGGAAGAATGTTCCTGTGGAGGGTGAGTGCAAAGGCCCTGAGCCAGGAAGATATGAACATAATCCAGGCCAGGGACACAGCCTGGGCAAAAAACAAGAAGGCTGAAGAGTGCCCCTGAATAACTAGGGGACAGCGTGCCAAGAGCAGGCTTGGTAGCAAGAGATAGCAAGCCTTGAAAGTTGTGCCCAGGGTGGAGTGTTCTGACTTCAAAGGGCTCTGGCCCATCTGGGAAATCCAGCCCAGGGCTCCTCCCAGTTCCACAGGGAACCATGCTCTGTCCTTGGGGGAAGGGAAAAGGGAAGATGGGGGAGGCAGGTAGGAGGCAGGATTTGGGCCCTCTGACCTGCCCTGAAACACCAAACTCAGTGACTCCTCCCCCATCTCTCCCTGCAGAAACTGGTTTTCTGAGGCTTTCAAGAAAGTGAAGGAGCATCTCAAAACTGCCTTCTCCTGAACACCAGGAGAGCCGCCCCTCTACTCTGGCCTGTGTGCCCCAGGAGGGGGCTCTGAAATTTCCCATCCCCTGGCTCCTTGCCAAGGACTTCATGATGTTCATGTCTACCCCCAACCTCCAATAAAAATCCTATAGAGAAATCTGAGTGGTCTTTTGCTGGGGGGGAGAGGGGGCTGCATCTTTTGAGGAGGCAAGGATTCAAATGTATTGAACGTTGTCTACTTGACCTGTGCCAAGGACTTTGAACTTCATGGTCTCAAAAAAATCCTCACAAGAACCTCGGGAGCAGGGGCCCTGTTAATTCCACGAGGGCATGGGGGCCCACAGAGGTGAAGTCACTTGTCAGGAATGGGAGAGCTGTTTCTCTGCTATATTCTTTCCCGACTGGGCTGCCCAAGATGAGGGACCGGGTTGGTTCAACACCATGAACAGTAGGTCTTTATTATACTTAAAATGGATGATGCCCCTCCTCCAGGAAGCCCTTCTTAGACCTCAGGCTGGGTCATCACTGCCTAGTAATGGGTCTGTCTTTCCTACTGGATTGTGAGCCCAGGAGGACTGGGCCAGGACGTCATCACCACTGTCCCCAGGCATAGTCCCACACAGGACTGGGCATGGTGTAGGCGCTCAGTAATACTTGGTGGAATAATTATTCACAATCCGAAACAAACAAACAAAAACCCTAAACATTACCTTTTCACAAAACTCCCCGTAGGTGGGTGCTGTCTCTGCCCCTATTTTACAGAGGAAGAAACTGAGACAGAAGTCTAAAATCACTTACGTGATGTTATGCAGCCAAAAATGGGTAGGGCTGGGATTTGAATGGAGGCTGGGCAGGTGGGGGTGGGGGTGGTTCAAGGGTCACCTCCTCACTCTGCTTTCCTGGTTCCTGGGACACTCTGCCAGACAAGCCGGCTGCAGCCACACACACACACACACACACACACACACACACACACACACAGCCTGGCCCAGGGCCTCGCCTGCATCATCCCCAGCATATTAAAATGCACCCATACCCCTCATCAGATAAAATTCAAACAAGCAGTCATCTTGCAGGTGGCTAGTTGGCAAAAAGGTATAGTCTGTACAGATTTAATCAATTAGTCATCTTGGCCATATTTCCAGCATTTGGGGGCCAATTTATTTTTCAAGCACTCTTCCCAACCCCTCTGGACAGCTCTCAGGTTGGAGAGGTGCAGAGACAGAGAAGATGGACAGTTCATGGAGTATGCCCTTCGCTTTGGAAGAGAGGCTTAAACTCAGGGGCAGTAAGATGAAAACAACCAGGGAACCTGGGTGGCCCAGCGGTTGAGCATCTGCTTTTGGCTCAGGTCATGATCCCAGGGTCCTGGGATCGAGTCCTGCATTGGGTTCCCCGCAGGGAGCCTGCTTCTCCCTCTGCCTATGTCTCTGCCTCTCTCTCTCTCTCTCTCTCTCTGTCTCTTATGAATAAATAAATACAATTTTTAAAAATAAGACGAAAACAACCAAAAGACACCAGCCTGCTTCCCATCATCTGGCAGCAAGAAGATTGGAAAATACCAGGGGCCGGTGAGGACATGGGTACCTGAGAAGCAGCACACCCTCCCCAGGAGAGTGGACTGACTGGATCTCTACAATGAAGAGCAACCTGGCAGTTTCTAGGGACATTAAGTATTTGTGTGCCCCGTGTCCACCCCAGCGATCCCGAATCCCGGTGCGGGGGCCAGAAAAGCATCTGGGAACACGGACAAGGCTGCTCATTGCGGTGTTATTTGTGGGGATGGAAGCTGCAAGCAACCTAGCAATCGATCGCTAGGGGAATAAAAAAAAGAAAATGTGCAACTCCATGCAACTGCAGAAAAATGAGCTAAATGTTCATGCAACAACTTGGAGAGATCTAACAGTGTAGCACTGAGTGAAAAAGAAACAGGAGAGGGGTGCCTGGGTGGCTCAGTTGGTCAAGTGTGTCTGCCTTTGGCTCGGGACATGATCCTGGGGTCCTGGGATCAAGTCCCACATCACACTGGGCTTCCTGCTCAGCAGGGAGTCTGCTTCTTCCTCTCTGTCTGTCAAATAAATAAATAAATAATATTTTTTTAAAAAGATTTTTATTTATTTATTCATGACACACACACACACTCAGAGACAGAGACACAGGCAGAGGGAGAAGCAGGGTCCCTGCAGGGGACCCAACGTGGGACTCGATCCCGGGACTCCAGGATCACGCCCTGGGCTGAAGGCAGGCGCTAAACCGCTGAGCCACCCAGGGATCCCCTAAATAAATAATATTTAAAAGAAAGAAACAGGGACACCAGGCTGGCTCAGTAGTTGAGCCCCTGCCTTCTGCTCAGGGTGTGATCCTGGAGTCCCAGGATCGAGTCCCACGTCAGGTTCCCTGCATGGAGCTGCTTCTCCCTCTGCTTGTGTCTCTGCCTCTCTCTCTCTCTCTCTGTGTCTCCCATGAATAAATAAATAAAGTCTTAAAAAAATAAACATAAAAGAAAGAAACAGGAAAAGACGCACAGGGTGGTGCCATTGTTGTAAAATTAGAACATAGGCACATAGGGGCGCCTGGGAGGCTCAGTCTGCCTTTGGCTCAGGTCATGATCCCCGGGTCCTGGGATCGAGCCCAGTGTGGGGTTCCCTGCTCAGCGGAAAGTCAGCTTCTTCCTCTTCCTCTGCCCCTCCTCCCCTGCTCATGCTCTCTCTCCCTCTCTCTCAAATAAATAAATAAAATCTTAGAAAAGAAAAAAAGAACATACACACATGGAACCTTGCACCTTGTGGGTTTGAGTTCTTTCCTGTCTGAGGACAACTCCAAGCACATCTGAGGAACGAGGGTAGAGAACAAAGGTGGGAAATAAATAAATATAAGTGTGTGTACTCAGTGCCCCCCGCCCCAGCCAATCAGCCCTCCAAGCTGCTACGCTCCCTTCCCACTTGGCAGCCAGAGGGATCCTGTTAGAACACAAGTCACGTCACACCCTTCCTCTGCTCACAACCCTCCCTCTACCCTCAGAGGAAAACCCAAAGATTGTATCAGAGTCCACCAACTCAAGTCTCCAGCTCCACACTACCTGGCCTGGTCACCCCTGTGCTTCCTGCCCTGTGCCTCTCCCCCTCCCTCACCTGCAACTCCTCAGGCTCCTCTGACACACTGGGCAGGCTTCTACCGCAGGGCCTTTGCATTTGGAATGTCCTTCCCGCAGATGTCCAGATATCTGCCCTGCTCGTCCCTCACCTCCTTTGGGTCTCTGTTTAACACTCACCTCCCTGTTGTGCTCCCCTCATACTGCTCTCCCATCACTCTCCCATCTCCTCATCTACGTTTCTTTTTTTTTTTAATAAGTATTTTTTATTTATTTATTTATTCAGAGAGAGAGAGAGACTGAGAGGCAGAGACACAGGCAGAGGGAGAAGCGGGCTCCATGCAGGGAGCCCGACGCGGGACTCGATCCTGGGTCTCCAGGATCAGACCCCGGGCTGCAGGCGGCGCTAAACCGCTGCACCACCGGGAATGCCCCTCATCTACCTTTATTTCCAGTATTTGCTACCCTCTAATATATATCTATTTGCTTACTTGTTCACTGTCTCCTGCTGCTGGGACCTCAAGTTCATGGATGCTGTCTTGTCTCCTGCAGTGGCCCCAAGTCCCCAGAACAGTGCCTAGCACACAGTGAGCGCTCAGGCAATACTTACTGAATCAGTGAATGAACATTTGCATTCCACGGACCAGCTTACATATACATGCGTGGTTCCCATTCATTATCCACTCATGAACTCACTCATTCTAAGATTTTCTTTTTACACTGTATTTATTTATTCAGAGAGAGAGAGGCAGAGACATAGGCAGAGGGAGAAGCAGGCTCCCTACGGGGAGCCCAAAGCAGGATTTGATCCCAGGACCCCAGGATCAGGACCTGAGCCAAAGGCAGACGCTCAACCACTGAGCCCCCGAGGCTCTTTTAACACTTTATATTTAGAGCCAATACGTTTGTTCTTCTCAGGGTTACAAACTTACCTTCAAGTCCTCAGAGAGCAGGGATCCCTGGGTGGCTCAGCAGTTCAGCGCCTGCCTTTGGCCCAGGGCGTGATCCTGGAGTCCTGGGATTGAGTTCTGTGTCGGGCTCCCGGCATGGAGCCTGCTTCTCCCTCTGCCTGTGTCTCTGCCTTTCTCTCTATGTCTATCATGAATAAATAAATAAAATATTATAAAAAAGAGAGAGACCTCAGAGAGCAAAGAGCCCTGATCTCACCAGGAACAAAAACACTTGGAGAACTCCAGACATCCAAGTAGAAATGTTCACACTCAGGGAGTAGAGATGGCACATTCAGACAGCCCCACCCATGGCACACACTCCACACAGCGGGGAGGGCGGGGATGGGGGACTCCAGTGGGCACCAGACTCAGTGTAGCTGGTCAGGGAGGGCTCCCTGCAGGAGTGGACACGGCACCTGAAACCCAAAAGACAATTCAGAAGTCATCAAAGAGAAGTAGGGGAGTGCATGACAAGCAACACAATTTTGTCCCCATGAAATGGTCATCAACAACCACCGGAATGAAAAACTGAATATGAAAACGAATGAGGAGGGGATCCCTGGGTGGCTCAGTGGTTTGGCACCTGCCTTTGGCCCAGGGTGCGGTCCTGGAGTCCCAGAATCGAGTCCTGCATCGGGTTCCTGGCATAGAGCCTGCTTCTCCCTCTGCCTGTGTCTCTACCTCTCTCTCTCTCTCTCTCTCTCACACACACAAATAAGTAAATAAATATTTTAAAAATAAAAGATAGATAGATGATGGATAGATAGATAGATAGATAGATAGATAGATAGATAGATAGATAAAATGAATGAGGGATGCCTGAGTGGGTGGCTCAGTGGCTGAGAGTCTGCCTTCAGCTCAAGGTGTGATCCTGGGGTCCCAGGATGGAGTCCCACATCCAGCTCCTTGTGTGGAGCCTGCTTCTCCCTCTGCCTCTCTCTCTGTCTCTCTGTGTCTCTCATGAATAAATAAATAAAATCTTTAAAAAAAAAAGCCACAAATGAACAGTGCCCCTTTGGAAAACAGTTTAGTAGCTCCTCAAATTGTTCAACAGAGCTATCATGTGATCCAGCAACTCCATTACTAGGCATCTTACCCAAAGAACTGCACACAGGTTCACACCAAAACGTGTGCACGCATGCTCGTGGCAGTATTGTTCCTGACAACCAAAAAGTGGAAACAATCCAAATGCCCAACAGCTGATGAACAGATAAAGCCACATAGTGTGTGCATATGGAAGCCCACCCAGTGAATATTACTCTGCCATAAAAAGGAAGCACTGACACACACCACAACACGGATGAGCCCGAAAACCCGATGCTCAGTGAAAGAAGCCAACCACAGAAGGCCGTGCAGTGTATGATTCCAATCACATGACGTCCAGAATAGAAAAATCCATAGAACAGAAAGTTGATCAGTGGTGGCCCTACTGGGCCGGGGGAAGAAGGTAATGGGAGTGACCCCAATGGGCTAACGGGTATGGGGGTTCCTTTTCAGGGTGGTGAAAATGTTCTGGAATTAGATGGTGGTGATGGTTACACAACTTTGCAAATATGCTAAAAAACCATTGAATTAGGGATGCCTGGGTGGCTCAGCGTTTTGAGCATCTGCCTGTGGCCCAGGTCATGATCCCAGAGTCCTGGGTTCGAGTCCCACCTCAGGGTCCCTGCAGGGAGCCTGTTTCTCCCTCTGCCTGTGTCTCTGCCCACCCCCCCCCCACTCTCTCTCTCTCATTCTGTCTCTCATGAATAAACAAAATCTTAAAAGAAAATACAGCATACAATTCAATGTTTTGTTTTTTTTTTTAAGATTTTATTTATTCATGAGAGACACACACACAGAGAAGCAGGCTCCCTGCAGGGACCCCAATGCGGGACTCGATTCCAGGACTCCAGGATCATGATGGGCCAAAGGCAGATGCTTAACCAACAGAGCCACCCAGGTGCCCCAAATTGTATGCTTTAAAAAGATGAATTCTGGGCACCTGGGTGGCTCCGTTGGTTAAGCATCTGCCTTTGGCTCATATCATGATCCCGGGGTCCTGGGATCGAGCCCCACAGTGAGGAATCTGCTTTTCCCTCCACCTCCACCTGCTACCCCCAGCTTGTACTCTCTTTCCCTCTCCCTGTCAAATAAATAAATAAAATCTTAAAGAAAAAAAGGATAAATTTTATGGTATGTGAATATCTCTGTTGTTTTAAGTAGGCTCCACGCTGGAGGGCAGCTCTAATTCAATAGTCTGAGATCAAGAGTCAGACGGGCTTAACCAACTGATCCACCCAGGCGCCCCAATATCTCTGTTTTTAACAACAAAGGAAAGCAGAACTCTCAGACAGAAGGCAGAAAGTAGAGATCAAGGAAGGAACATTTCCACATCTCTTTGGCTCCAGATTTCCCTGACATAAGCCAGGGTCGCAGAGGAGGGAGGTGAGCACCAGGAGTGCTGGCGGGGAGGTGGGTTCTGGGATTCAGGAGTGAGGGGATGGGGTCTGGGCAGGGGGAGAGGGATTTGGGTGCCTGGTGGTCTCTCTGACACAAAGCTGCAGGCTCAGAGATGCTCTCTGCCTCCAGACACATGCTCTCCGTTCTCAGGGTCCACTGCTCCCACTGTTCCCACTGCTCCCACTCCCCCCTCCCTCTTGTGACCTCTTTCTCTCCCTCTCATCACCCTGCTCCCAGTTGTTATTGAGCTGATTCTGAGGTCCACCCTGAATGACCTTTAGCCTGTTCCTGTCCCCAAGATGGGCAAACATTGCAAGCAGCAAACAGTAAACAGCCCTACACTGACCTTGGAGCCAGAGCAGGGGTCAGAAACCTCTCCCAGGCCCACCCCACTGCGGGTCTGATTTAACCTCCCTCTTGATCTCTAGGACTCAGGTGGGGAGGAACCGCAGGGGTTGTCCTGGCTTAGTGAGATGAGAGAGAGCCGAGTTCAAATTCACCACCTGCTGGTTGAGGAGCCGTTAGCTAAGTGGCCTCACTTCCACCCCCAAGCCTCAGTTTTCTCATCTGTAAATGGGAATGATAAAGATGCCCCACTTCATAGTGCCAGAAAACACAAGCTTAATAAATAGCCTCTGACCTTGACCGAGCACCTCTGCGCTGTATCTGGCACTGGCAATTTACATAAATAGTCTCCTCTACTCTCCAGGGTAGGTAGTCCCTGACTCCCAGTCATCAATGAAGAAATAGGCCCAGAGAGGTTAAGCAATTTGCACCAGGTCACACAGTAGGGCAGATGTACAGTCAGGTTCTGAACCCCATCTCATGCCTGCCCACCATATATGGCAGGATTTTCTTTTCTTTCTTTCTTTTTTTATTTAAAAAAATATTTTATTTATTTATTCATGAGAGACACAGAGAGCAGAGACATAGGCAGAGGGAGAAGCAGGCTCCCTGTGGGGAACCCAATGCAGGACTCGATCCAGAGACCCTGGGATTACAACCTGAGCCAAAGGCAAGACACTCAACCACTGAGCCACCCAGGTGTCTCTTTTTTCTTTTCTCTTTTGGTCAAATACATAACATAAAATCTACCACATTAGCCATTTTAGGGGTGCACTTCAGTGACATTGGGTATATTCACAAATTGTGCAACCATCACCACCATCCATTTCCGGAACTTCTCGCCATCCAA
Organism: Canis lupus baileyi; assembly: GCF_048164855.1. NCBI lineage: Eukaryota > Metazoa > Chordata > Mammalia > Carnivora > Canidae > Canis > Canis lupus. The sequence continues at coordinate 110,981,998 of NC_132838.1, read as the reverse complement.
AAGAGAAGCTCCAGGAGGTTTCATTTTACCAATTATTGCTAGCCTGGCCCTGCAGGGCACATTTGTTGTGCACCTACTGTGTGTGGGAGCCCACACTGGGGCCCCTGGAGTGAGCAGCATTCTGCTGGAAGCCTCTGGGTTAGCACCAAACCAGTAGCCGCCCCTTATCAATGGGAGATGCATTCCAAGACCCTCAGCGGATGGCTGAAACCACAGATTTGGATCTACCGTGTTTTCCTCTCCCTATATACCGATGATAAAGTTTAACTTATAAATTAGACACAGTAAGAGATTAACAACAATGACTAGGGGAGGGGTTGGGGGGAATGGGGTAGCTAGGTGACAGGCATTAAGGAGGGCACTTGATGTGTTGAGTATTGGGTGTTATACTGTATGTTGGAAAACTGAATTTAAATTAAAAAATAAAAGAGGGGGATGCCTGGGTGGCTCAGCAGTTGGGTGGCTGCCTTTGGCTCAGGTCGTGATCCTGGGATCCAGATCGAGTCCTGCATTGGGTTCTTACAAGGGGCCTGCTTCTCCCTCTGCCTGGATCTCTGTTTCTCTTCCTGTCTCTCTGTGTCTCTCATGAATAAATAAATAAATCAAGAAAGAAAGAAAGAAAGAAAGAAAGAAAGAAAGAAAGAAAGAAAAAGAAAGAAAGAAAGAAAGAAAGAAAGAAAGAAAGAAAGAAAGAAAGAAAGAAAGAAAGAGAAAGAAAGGAGGGAGGGAGGGAGGGAGGGAGGAAGGAAGGAAGGAAGGAAGGAAGGAAGGAAGGAAGGAAGGAAGGAAGAAGGAAGAAAAGGGGGCATCTGGGTGGCTCAGTGGTTGAGCATCTGCCTTTGGCTCAGGTGGTGATCCCAAGGTCCTTGGATGAGTCCCCCATCGGGCTCCCCACAGGGAGTCTGCTTCTCCCTCTGCCTGTCTTTGCCTCTCTCTCCGTGTCTCTCATAAATAAATAAAATCTTTTAAAAAAAGAAAAGAAAAAATATAATACTAATAAAAACAACGAATAATACTGAACTAGTACAATTATAATAATATCCTATAATAAAAGTTATGTGAGTGTGGTCTCCCTCTTTCCCTAAATATCTTTTTTTTTTTTCTTTTAAGATTTTATTTGTTTGAGAGAGAGAGCAAGAGCACAAGCAAGGGCAGAAGCAGAAGCTGAAGGAGAGGGAGAAGCAGATTCCTCACCAAGCAGGGAGCCTTTGTGGGGCTTGATCCCAGGACCCTGGGATTAGGACCTGAGCCGAAGGCAGAGCCAAAGGCTTAACTGACTGAGCCACCGAGGCGCCCCTCTGCCCCTAAATATCTTGTTGAACTGTACTCACCCCTTTTTGTGTGCTGATGTGAAATGATAAAATGCCCCTGTGAGGGGAATGACATAGGCACTGTGACATAGTATTTAGTGATGACCAGCCTGCTGGCATATTGTCAGATTATCTGCTTCCAAGCCTTGGTTGACCTTGGGTAACTGAAACTTTGGATAAACAGGGGATACTAGGGGCGCCAGGGTGGCTCACTTGGTTAAGCGTCTGCCTTTGGCTCAGATAGTGATCTCGGGGCCCTGGGGTCTAGCCCCACGTTAGGGCTCCCTGCTCAGCAGGGAGTCTGTTTCTCCCTCTCCCTCTGTCCCTTCCCCAGCTCATGCCTGCAACCTCCCTCAAATAAATAAATAAATAATTTTTAAAGGTGGGGGAACTACTGTATAAGTTGCTCAGGCTATGGCCAGCAAAGTGGGGTTGTCAGATTCACCACATAAAAATACAGGATCCTGATCGGGTTTGAATTTCAGATGAATAACAAACAATTTTTAGGATACTTCCCAAATAGTGCATGGTACGTACTTATACTAAAAGAAAAACTTGGGCAGCCTGGATGGCTCAGCGGTTTAGCACCACCTTTGGCCCAGAGCCTAGTCCTGGAGACTGGGGATCGAGTCCCACGTCGGGCTCTGTGCACAGAGCCTGCTTCTCCCTGAGTCTGTGCCTCTCTCTCATTCTGTGTCTCTCATGAACAAATAAATAAAACCTTTTAAAAAACCTTATTATTTGTCTGAATTCAAATGGGAATCCTGTATTTTATCTGGCAACCCTAGACTAAGGAATCCAGTCCATGGTCCGCTGACCAAGATGTGTGCTCTGGCTCTAGGCTGGGTCCTCCAGGAGAAAAAGGCTCATTTTCTTTCTGTCTAGTGTTGGGCCTGAGCCTGATAGTGACAACTTCCTACTAGGTGCACCTGGAATTTTCTCTCACGGAGCCTCACCCAGCTTTCACATGGGTGAAATCACATGGTGCATCACATTCTGGGAGGCAGGCACTTATGAGCATCCCCATCTTACAGAAGAGAACATTGAGGCCCAGGGAAGGAGTGGTAATTGCCCAGGTCACATGGTGAGAGGGTGTCTGGCCTGTAGTCCAGTGCCCAAGGGATCTTAGAAAGAAAATAACCAAAAGCATCCATAATTGGGGCACCTGGGTAGCTCAGTTGGTTAAGTATCTGCCTTCGGGTCAAGTCATGATCTCAGGGTCCTGGGATTGAGTCCTGTGTTGGGGTCTCTGCTTAGCAGGTAGCCTGCCTCTCCCTCCCTCTGCCTATGTATCTGCCTCTCTCTCTGTGTCTCTTGTGAATAAATAAATAAAAATTTAAAAAACACATATATTTAAAAAACAGAAACAGTCACGATCTGCGAGCACCACCGTTACCAGGGAGCTTGTTAAGATGTTTTCCTGTGTGGTTTCATTCCATTAAAGTCCTGCTGAAGTATGGATTGTAGGCCCATTTGTCAGAGAAGGCAACTGAGGTTAGAAAGAGGAGCCAGCAGGTGAAGTGGAGGCAGGATCTGAACACCTGTCATCGTAGGAGGGCCAGAGAGCTTCTGTCTTCTGTTGGGCCAGAGTGCCGGCAGGGTAGGAAGGAGGGAGGCCAGCAGGGGCGGGCAAGGTCTTTGCTTGTCACTGTTACCTGGGTCCCTCTCTCTGAAGTCCCTGCCAAGGGGCGTGGGGAGGCCGCCAGGGGAGGGCCCTGCTCTGAGCCATCTGCCCCCCTCCCCCAGCCAGGAGAGCTGAACGCGGAGGAAAGGAGGAAGGAAGGAGAGCCCCCAGAGATGCTGCCTCCTGGACTCAGGCCCCAGGCCCTGCCCTCCCTCTGCCTCTGCATTCTGGTCCTGGCCTGTGTTGTGGGTGAGGAGGAGTGGACGGGCGGGTGTGGGGCCCCTGCGGTGCTGTGGGCTGTGAGTGTGACCGTCTGTGTGGTGCGCAAGTTTGCACACATGCGGGTGTGGAGTTTGTGTGTTTTGTCGTACACCAATGTGTGCACGTTCCTGTGAGAACGTGTCAGCGGTGGCCCCGTGGGAGGCGGGTAACGTGGGAGTTGGCAAGAATGACAGTGGTCGTGTAGGTGTGTTGGTGTGTGGATTCATACAAGAATATGACGTCGTGGCAAACGTGTGTCTGTGAACATACACGTATATGTGTGTGTGCACTCATGTGTCTTTATGGGGGTTTCATGCAGAAAGATTTGGGGGCACTGCAGAAGATTTGAGTGTGTGGACACTGAGGGGGGCTGTACGTGCTGGGTTGTGAGCCTGTGTGAATTCTGCACGGGCATTTCAAGTTTTAACACTTACACGGTGCAGGGTGCCATCGCCAGTGCCTCAGGCGTGTTAACTCTGGGTTCTCACAGTATTCCTGGTGCAGGGCCTATCACCAACCCATTCTACAGAAGGGAAAACTGAGTATAGAAGAGGTTTGGTCACTGGGTAAGGCACACTGCAGGGCACACACGTGCTTCTGTACATGCATGAACACATATGTGCCTGTGTGAAGCCAAGGATCTGTGGGTGAGGCTCTGCCCAGGTGTGTGAGTGTGAGTGCTGGACAGGCAGGTGGGAACGAGGAGATGAAGTGGGATTGGAAGTGGTACCCCCAGCCCCTGGGAGGAATGACCAGCACAGCCCTGCTAACCTCCATCCCGAGGGGTACAAAGTCTTCCTGCACCCTCCCCCACCTGTGGAGGTGGTTCTGGGGGGAGTCACAGGAGAAGGGGGGGAGGCAGTGAGATCAGGTAGAGAAGGAGGCATCAGGAGGGAGGTGGGGGCAAGGAGGTGGGGTCACAAACTGAGGGGGGAAACTGAGGAGTGACAGGAGGGGCCGTGGGCACAGAAGGTTACAAGAAATTGACTGGTGATGGAAAGGGGGGACAAGTGGTCAAAGGGACATACGAGGTGAAGGCCAGCAGGGACGGTGTCAGGCGGTTGCCCTCGTACCCCGGGAGTGATGGCAATGGTGAGCATGGAGGGAAAGGGAGGAGGAAGGATTCTCAGGTCCCAGCCCACCCATGTTGCCCTCTGGTCCCACCTAGCACGGCAGCAAGCAGCGCCCACAGAATCCCCGAGCCCCCCACCGAGGCTGGTGAGTAGTCCTTGGAGCCTGGTGCCCAACAAGGTGAAGGAGGTGGTGACCAGGACCAGAGAGAAGTGGCAGTGGTTCTGGTCAGTGTGTGCAGCAGTGCTGGGGGGTGGACCCCTGGGTCTGAGGAGGAGGAGGAGCCTGGGGGCCTGGACCCCTGGGTCTGAGGGAGGAGGAACCTGGAGGCCTGGATCCCTGGGTCTGAGGGAAGAGGGGGCTGGGGACCTGGACCCCTGGGTCTGAGGGAGGAGGGGGCTGAGGGCCTGGACCCCTGGGTCAGAGGGAGGGGGGCAGGGCTTGAACTCTTGGGTTCTGAGTGGGATAAGGCTGGGTCTGAGAAGAGCAGAGGGTAAGAGTTGAGAGCAGTCACTCCCAAGTCGGAGGGTGGAGGGACTGATGAAAGGGGCAGAAGCCTTATGGATAGCTGGGGTCTCAACTCTTCTGTCCCCTCTTCTACAGGGGACCGGAGGCCTTCCAGGGCTTTGTGCAGACCTACTACGATGACCACTTGAAGGACCTGACTCTCCGTACCCGGGCCTGGCTCCGCAGCTCCAAAGACAGCCTTGTGAACCAGGCCCACAGCCTGTGCCCCCGGCTCTTCTGTGGGGACAGTGATTAGGATTAAAGTTTCTGCAGCCACCACAATAAAGAAATGCTTCTCTGTGTCCCTGTCCCAATCCCTTCCAATGTGGCCACCCCCAGCAGTTAATGAATTGAGGAAGCGACACCTGGCAAGGGAGGGACAATGGGGGACCCTGAGAGGAAGGAGTCAGGGGGATGACCCCCTGCCCCCTGGGACCCACCACTACGGGCTGGTGGCGGGAAGGAGACATCAGGCAACTGAGTTTGGGACGGGAAGGTGAAGGCGGGGGAGCAGGTGGGGTCAGCAGGTTCTCCCAATGACCCCTCACTCAGAGCTTGGCCTTTGCTACCCACGTGAGGGAAACCCCAGACCTCTTCCTGCTGGGTGCCCAGGACCCCCCACCTCTTCACAGTCCCTGCCCAGCCTGGCCCTCTCAGGAGCAAATTTTCAGAGTAGGGGCTCTCTGTGGCTTGACCTTGGGGACAGTCCCTGTCCTCTCTGCCCGCACCACCCCCTCAGCGGTCCTGTTGGCTAGGACTTTGGACTAGGGGACAAGGTGGGGGTGGTAGCTGTGGATGGGGAGGTGGATCTCAAGAGCTATAAAGCCTTTCTCTGCCCGTGTGGAGCTGGGGAGGACAGCCTGCCAGAGTCGGGTAAGAGAGGGTCCCCAGTGGAAACGGGGAAGGGGCAGCGGGGAGGGGGCAAAGATGATGAAGTCTGAAACTGTAAGAGTCCCTTTAGGTTCCTCCGCTGGAATGGGGGGAATTTAGAATCCTAGACTGTTTCCCCGTGCCGACGCCCCTTGGGGTGGGATCTCAGCCTCATCTCCAAATTACAGGTGACAGTAGGGCCTGAGGACCTCTGTCACAGGGTTGGGGTGAAGACAGACAGAATGAATGCAGAACAGAACTCGGAGCATCTGAAATGCACTCATCCCATGCTCTTCCCTCTGCAGGTTGTCCCTGAGTCTGTGGGGATGCATCCCTGTACAGACTGGGTCCTATTAGAAGTGTCACCCTCTGCCAAGGCTTTCCCAGGCTATGAGACACGCCCTCCCCCCGCCAGAGTACTTATTCCCCAGTGACACGCTGCAGATTTCCTCATGTAATATAGTTGATTGTATTTCTCTCTCACGTGGGCTCTGTAAGGGCAGGGCTGCTGCCTGCGTTCACAGCTGCGCCCAGAACTGGGATCGGTGCACAGTTCCATGCTCAAGAAATGCTTCTTGAGAGAATGAATGGATATTAGAACTAAGGTCTTTTTTTTTTTTTAATTTATTCATAAGAGACACAGAGAGAGAGGCAGAGACATAGGCAGAGGGAGAAGCAGGCTCCCTGAGGGAAGCCCAATGCAGAACTCGATCCCAGGACCCCGGGATCACGACCTGAGCCAAAGGCAGATGCTCAATCACTGAGCCACCCAGATGCCCCTAGAACTAAGTTCTTAAAATCCAGAGTAGAATCATAAAATGTTAGACAATGAGGCCCAAGCCAGTGCATCAGCAACTGGATCAGCAGGGAAGGAGGGGGGGAGAGGGAAGCCCAGCACCCTCCTCTTGAGTTTGGGGGGTAGTAGACAGGACAGGACAGGGTGGGGGCCGGGGGGAGCAGAGCAGGATAGATGTCACCAGTGACCCTGCCCTACAGCTTTCTCAGTGGTCCAGGTCTTCCGAAGCCATGGGTACCCGATACCTCCTGGTTCTGTTGCTTGTCCTCCTGGTATTGGGATTTGGTGAGTGTGGTCGGCCGGGGAGGAGGGTCTGTGAGGGGGATGAGATGAGCCCCCAGCATCTTCCCAGCCCAGTTCTTACCTGGCCCTACCCGTCCCCCTCCGTCCTTGCTTCATTGTCCCCTGCCACATGCTCCTCAGCTCTCCTAACGCATTCTACCCCTGCAGAGGTCCAGGGGGCCCATGAGTCCCAGCAAGATGAAACCACCAGCTCCGCCCTGCTCACCCAGATGCAGGAATCACTCTACAGTTACTGGGGCACAGCCAGATCGGCTGCCGAGGACCTGTACAAGAAGGCATACCCAACTACCATGGATGAGAAAATCAGGTATCAGGGCACCTGGGTGGCTCAATGGTTGAGCATCTGCCTTTGGCTCAGGTCATGATCCCGGGGTCCCGGGATTGAGTCCTGCACTGGGCTCCCCTCAGGGAGCCTGTTTCTCCCTCTGCCTATGTCTCTGCCTCTCTCTCTCTGTGTCTCTCATGAATAAACAAATAAAATCTTTAGAAAAAAAAAAAGAAAAAGAAAATCAGGTATCAACCCACTGCCACTGGGAATCAGGAGTCCCGGCCCCCCGGTCCTGTCTGAACCCTGGATTCTGAGATCCCAGCCCTGTCCTCCCTAGGGATCCAAGAGTTTGGGTTCCATCCACCTTTCCCCACAGGACACATGACTCTGGGCCCCCAGCCTGTTCCTCCCTCAGACTTGGGGTCCTCCCAGCCTCCCCCCGCTGCTCAGAGCTTCTGTCCTTTTTCTCCAGGGACATATACAGCAAAAGCACAGCAGCTGTGAGCACTTACGCAGGGATTTTCACTGACCAGCTACTTTCTATGCTGAAGGGAGACTCGTAACAGCTGAGCCCCGATCGTGGGGGAGGGGAGAGTCCAGACCCCACAACCCCTTGGCTCCTCTGACCAACCCCCCACTTCTCAGCACCTGTCAGCATCTTGCTCCCAGTGCTAGTCTGTCTTCTTATAAATAAATACATTTAAAAAGCCATTTCTTTTCTTTCATGTGGTTGTCTTTCTAAGATCTCAGGGAATGGAGCCGTCCATCCAACAGTGCTCATTGGATGCATGTAGCCGTAACTTGGTCAGTGGGAATAAAAGAGGCGAATAACAGTTGAGAATCATAACAACAAAATTAAAGATTGTCCTTCACCGAGGTTGGCCTTTCTCATATGTAAAATGACAAACCAGGAACACAGCTAGCTTCCAGTGGCCTCTGGCAGTATCCAGGCCCTGGATAGATACTTTGAACATGCATCACAGGGAGGTGTCCCATAGTCCTGTGATAGAGGGGACGCTGGTGCCCAGAGTCACTATGGAGTATAAAAAAAAATCAGTGTCCAGGTTTTCTGGGACCCAAGGGGATGGATCTGCAAAAGCTGTGCCCTGTGATAATGCCTATACACTTGTCCAACATGTATTTATTGAGACCCTACTAGGCCCAGGGGACACTGCAAGGGAAAGACAGAGAATTTTGTTTCTGTGCCCCCTCAAAAAGCTATTGATTGGGCCCTGGCCCAATTCCACACAGTTTTAGTGACTATGGCTTTGTGCTCTGTTTTGTTAGCTGTTCTCTCCTTATTAGCAATAGTAGTAACATCTTCTGAGCTCCCATTCAGGAATCGGGAGCTCTATTCTGTCTTGAGGTCACAAACAGAGGGGCTGGGGGAAGGGGGGGCGGTGAGGCTGAGGATGAGCAAGCTGACCAAGGGAGGAGATGACTTCAGGCAGCAATTTGTGCAATAACGAAAAGAAGAAGTGTAGAGTTGAAGGCCTGGGTACAGTCCCCTAGGCTGGGGGAGGGTCCCCTAGAAAACCTGGCTGGGCTGTCCACAGAGGATGCATCACAGAGCAGTGTGGTTAAGGCTTTTGTTGCTGGAAAGTGGGGGCCCACTCTCTTGGTCCCCAGGTCCACAACGGGCGATTAGTGGTTGGGAAATGGTATCTGGGCAGTGGGGAATTGCAGGCAAAAAGCACAGGATGAGGGGATCCCTGGGTGGCTCAGCGGTTTGGCGCCTGCCTTTGGCCCAGGGCGTGATCCTGGAGTCCCGGGATCGAGTCCCACATCAGGGTCCAGGCATGGAGCCTGCTTCTCCTTCCTCCTGTGTCTCTGCCTCTCTCTCTCTCTCTCAGTCTATCATAAATAAATAAATAAATAAATCTTAAAAAAAAAAAAAAAGCACAGGATGAGCAAGTAAGAACAGAGGTGATGCAGTCAGAGAGAACAGTGCTGGGGTCCCTGGGTAGATGGCTGGGGACCTGGACTTCTGGGTCCTGAGGGAGCAGAGGGTGGTCTGGACCCCCAAGTCCTAGGGGTGGGGCTGTTGGCCCCTGAGGATGCAGGGCCTGTGTTTCTCCTAATCTGCCTGGCATTAACTTCCAGCCAGCCTTTCAGCGTTCTTGGGGCAGCTTTCCCAGGTCTTGAGGATGGGGAGCTGTGAGTCTAGTAGAAAACAGGGACCTTGGGGGAGGTTGTGGGAAATGCCCCCAAGTCTCCGGAGCCTGGGAAGAGCTGAGGCTGCCAAACCCAGGGGGTGATGAGGAGGGGGGACCCCAGAGGAACAATCCCTGCTCTGTCCACTTGTTTCCCACGGACTCAAGCCAAACCAAACCACTGCCCAGTTCTGCTTCCAACCAATCCTGGTGCCCTTCCCAGATTCCTCCTCCCTTTCTCAGGCCTCCACCCCAGTCCCACTGCCTCTAAGACCCCAGCATTCAGGGCCCTAGACTCCTCTTCCCCCAGAACTCAGGAGTCTGGGACCCCAGACTTCTTCTCCCTCAGACTCAGGAGTCTAGACCTCAAGCCTTTTACCTCGGGACCCAAAAGTTTAGGGCTCCAGTCCTTTTCTCCCTTAGAGCCTGCAATCACAGCCTCTGGTTGGTGTTGGGCGTCCCCTAGTGGAGGGCAGAGAGGCTCTGGGCGGTGATTCAACTAGCAGCACAAATGGAAGAATTTATTTGGTCACTCAACAGATATGGGGGAGTGTTTTGCAGGAGTCCTAAGGTCATAGTCTAGCAGAGACTTTCATGCTCCAACAGATCAGAACTCTGCAGTTTATGGGAGAGGAGGGCACACCAGGGCATTTTACATCTAGTGTTGAAAGCAGAGATGGGGTTACAGTGAAGCTGGAGATTACGTTTTAAAGCCCCTCACCTGGGGCAGCCCCTGTGCCTCAGTGGTTTAGCGCCGCCTTCAGCCCAGGGCCTGATCCTGGGGACCCAGGATTGAGTCCCACGTCATGCTCCCTGCAAGGAACCGCCTCTGTCTCTGTGTCTCTCATGAATAAATAAGTAAAATCTTAAAAATAAATAAAGCCCCTCACCTGCCTGGGCTTTCTGCAGTCTTCTGTTTAAGCTTGAGTATGTAATTTCATACTTTTTAAAAAGAGGCCTGCAAATTTCTTTTTTTTTTTTAATTTATTTATGATAGTCACAGAGAGAGAGAGAGAAGCAGAGACATAGGCAGAGGGAGAAGCAGGCTCCATGCACCGGGAGCCCGATGTGGGATTCGATCTTGGGTCTCCAGGATCACGCCCTGAGCCAAAGGCAGGCGCCAAACCGCTGCGCCACCCAGGGATCCCGAGGCCTGCAAATTTCAATATGCCTCTTGTCTGGTGGACTTCAGTCATTATGTTCATTTTTTTCCCTAGACTTAAAAACTGGGCCTACAATTTCAAAAAAAAAATTTTTTTTTAAAGATCTTATTTATTTATTCATGAGAGACGAGAGACGAGAGAGAGGCAGAGACACAGAGGGGGAAGCAGGCTCCGTACATGGAGCCCAATGTGGGACTCGATCCTGGGTCTCCAGCATCACGCCCTGGGCTGAAGGCAGGGACCAAACCGCTGAGCCACCCGGGCTGCCCTCAAAATTTTGGGGGAGAGAGAGAGAGAGAGCATAAGTGTGTGTGTGTGTGTGTGCGCGCGCGGGGGGGGGGGGGGCAAGGGAGAAGCAGGCTCCCCAACCAGGGCTCAATCCCAAATCCCTGGGATCATGACCTGAGCTGAAGGCAGAGGCAGATGTTTAACTCACTGAGCCACTCAGGCACTCCCTGGACATACAATTTCAGACTTGTTTTTCCTATTCTTATTTGTGAGTGAAGTGGACTGCGCAACACTTTCTCTAAGGTTCCTTCTTGCCCTGTGCTGGTCCTCAGAGGTGTCATCAACCTTCCGCATTCAGTTTCACGTTTCACTTAGCAACCATCCCCTGGGACAGTGCTGGAGGGCAGGGCAGTGAGCGTGACAGCCCTGGGCTTCCGTGCCCAGGGCAAAACATACCACACCCGCCCCTGACAGTGATGATATAAAGTGGGCCGGGGTGGAGTTGGGGAGCCCAGGGAACTGGGAAGCCCGGGAGGCGGTGCTTGCACAGCCCGGGGGCCCAGGAGGGTTTTCAGGAGGAGAGGATACTATTATTGAGCTGGGACCAAGAGGAGAGCGGAGGAAGTAGATAGTAAAACGAGAAACAATGAATCCCAAGGCAAAGCCTGCTCTCCCTTTTAGGTAATCTGCAAGGTCCGTAACAACAGTGCAAAGATACAGATCACTTCCGAGGAGTGAGGTGGGGGTGGGCGGGTAGGTGCTTCACATTGTGATCCATCTCACTCGGTCCTTCCAAAAAATCCGGCAGGGCACAAGCCGGAGGGAAATGCTTTGTTTATAAAAGAGGAACAAACTGAGGCCCCACGAGATAGGTCACTTGTCTGGGATCATTTAAAAGGTCAGTAGCACAACCAGGTTGAAACCCCGGTCACACCTCCACTCAACTCACAGAGGAGGCTTCACGGCCGCCGACAGGCTTCTTTTCTGATCCTCCATCCCACCCTCCCCAGGCCAGGGGTCTCTCCACACGCGTCCGGGCTCGGGACTGCACAAAGATAGCTAAGAGAAAGTATGAGCGCTCAGAGCCCCCGAAGCCGAGTCCAGGCGTGCGACATTTGCGAGGAAGGAAAGACCACTCCGGAACGCGCGTGCGGGCTACGCGACGCGGTCTGAAGGCTTGAGGAGGGGCTGGCGGGGTCCATTTCGAACGAGTGGCGGCTGCGAGAACCGAACGCTCAGAAAAATTCCAAGGGGACTTGGAGGAAAGGGTTGCTCTAGAAGAGGCGTCTGAAGGCGAGGGCCCCGGCCGGAAGCCCACCCCCGAGTCTCGGTACCGCGGCCGGGGAGGTTCCTGTTACGCAGCAGGGGCGCGCTTCGAGCTGAACGTCCGGCGTTACGGCGGCCGGGGAAGCTCAAGAAACACGAAATGGGAAAGGACTCGAAGAATCGGCGAAGCCGCCAGGATGGCCTACGAGGCTCACATAAATGGCAGAGACGGGTTTGCTCGAGAAAGCCAAAGGAATGGAGCCTGTGGGAAACTCATACGCTGACGACAAACTCTGGGAGCTCAAAACACGGAGAAGGTCTCTTAGGTGAACACAAGCGCGCAGCAGAGACGAGGCGGAGCATGGTGGCCCGACGGGTTCTTTCATAGCCGGAAGCGACTCTTCCCGAGAGGCGTGGCTTAAGCTCTCTGGCCGGATACGGTAGCTGGCGAGTCCGGCGCAATGTGAAATCTCGCGCGAACGCACTGGCGCCGTCGGGGACGGGGCGGGGCTGGCGGCGGGGGCGGGGACCCGGAGCGGGAAGATGGCGGCGGCGCAGGAGGCGGACGGGGCCGGCAGCGCCGTGGTTGCGGCCGGGGGAGGCGGCTCCGGTCAGGTACGGAGGCCGAGAGGGGCCTGAGGGGTTCTTCCCCACCCGGGGGGCCTCCCACGGGGCGTGTCCTGCCCCTTTTCGCGGAAACCCGTGCACTGGGGGCTCCTTACCCAGAGGGACCTTGAGTACCGGGCCCAGGCGGGGCCGGGCAGTCCTGGAGGCCGGACAGTGCGGGGAGCGGGGGCCCTGTTGCACGCCGGGTCCCCTGCACGCTCGCGCTGGGCGGTCACCAGGCTCTGCTCGAGCTGGGAGACAGTGGCGCGGAGGGGCGCAGACTTAACACCCAAGCGCCCTGCTTCTCGACTCTGCGATTCCAGGCTCCGAGACCGTTCCTAAAGTGGACTGGCGTTTAGGGTCTCCCTTGCAGTGCCCGGGATGCGGGCAACAGTGGATTCACTGGGAGTTTTTTAGCTCTGGGGAAGTCATGTAATCATCGTGGGTGAGGGTCCAGGCTGTGGAGGTCGACAGACCCACTTTACAGACGGGAATCCCAGGAAGAATGAGCCTGAAGCGCTTGCAGAAGGTCACCCAGGTTCGGTTTGGGATCTATTCCATGTAGAAGTTCCCAGACATTGCCGAGCCAGGGTGGTCAGAACTGCGGTGGGTGTGCTTTCAGCACAAACTAATCCATCGGGGGATTTGGTCGAGGTGCCAGTGACTTCTGATGCACTGCTGCCTCAACTAAACCAAAGCTGCAGAACATAATAGTTGAGGCATCCATCCTTCAGGCTTTTAGGGAATGGATGGAGTGACAGCGAGGTGCTGTCGACCCACCCACTGGGATGTCACTGACATGTGGGAGGCAGCACAGGGGAGAAGAGTGCAGGTTGAGACGGAAGGATGAAGCTGACTTTCTCTGTGACCTTGGGCAAGTTCCTTGTCTTGTTTGGGCTTTCATTTCTCCAGTGGTAGGTGGAGGGGTTCCACAGGATGGCCAGCCACGTGATGGGTCACAAAGATGGTTCCAGCCATGTCCCTGCCATCAGTGGAGTGGAAGAGAAGATTGACACGTAGAGAATTATAACCTTCAGTGACTAGGGTGGTGACATAAGTCTGTGTCAGCGACTGAGGGAGCCCAGAGGAGGGGCAAATAATATCACCTGGGGAGGACACCAGGATTTGATCTGTGTGATAGAGCCCAGCATGCCTGGTTCAGCATCTGTAACCAGGGCCTGGCCTGGGGGCAGCATCAGGAGATACTTGTTGATTTAGCTCTGGAGTGAAGACTCAGTCCTTGCCATCAGGTGTTTCCCAGTCTTGCGGAAGGAAGGTCTTTTCTTTCCTGAGTTTCTGTCGATTACTGGGTGGGGGGGATGGATCAGAGAGACTAGGGTTCAGGTTGCCCCGATTGCCAGGCTTCCAGGACCCCCGATTTTCTCTAGTCCCATCTCTGCTTAAAATCTTTCAAGATTTACTCCTTTGCCTTAAGGGTAAAGTACAAATTCTTTAGTAGATCAAGACCTTAAGTGATCTGAATTTTCTTGCGACTAGACAAAGATTTCTCAGCCTCAGCATTATTGACATTTTGGATTGGTTAAGTCTTGGTCGTGGAGGTCTGTTCCATGCATTGTAGGATGTTTAGCAGCACCCCTGGCCTCTACATACTAGATGTCAGTAGCACACATACTCCTTTACAGTTGTGGCAATGAAAAATGTCCCAAACGTTGCTAAGTGTCCCCTGGGGTGGGAGGAGAGCAAAATCACCCCTGCTTGAGAACCGCTGGATGAGAGGAGTGTCCAGCACTGTGAAGCTCCTTTATTTCCAGCAGTGTGCCTTGCTCTTTCCTCACTGCCTTTGCACACACTCCTCCCTTCTGTACCTGGTTGATCCTTACTAGCTCTGTACATCTCAGATGTTCCCTCCCCTAGGAAGCCCTCTCTGACCGTCTCAGACTAGGTCAGGGTTCCTATGGCCTCCTGGGCTCTCTTGTCCCAGCCATGGCCACTCTGGGTTCTATTGTCTGCCTGTCTCTTCCCCTGCACTGGGAGCCCTTGGAGGGCAGAACCAGGACTGTCTTGATCAACACTGTCCCCTACACTGCCCAGCTTGGGACCAGGCACAGAGCAGGTGCCCAGTGTTTGTGGAATGAACAGATTTTGAGGCAGAGGCTGGTCTGGGATGGAATTCCCACAGTGGATCAAGGCAGTCAGTGAGGATACCCTGGAAAGCCAATCTTCACACTCCCAGCCCAGCCTCATAGTCTCAGCTGTTTCTGGGCCCCTCAGCCAGTGGTTCTGTAGATTGTGTATGAGATTGGACATGTGGGTTCCAGAGGAAGAACTGTGTCTTAGTCACTACAATATCCATAGCCACCATACCCGCCATTCCCCCGCCACCAACCCAGGCCTGTGGGGGCCTAGCACAGAGTGGGTGGACCCTCAGCAGTCTCATGCTCCTACCATCCTGCTTCTCCAGCCAGGGGCTCAGACACAGGGCCTACAACCCTGCCCTTCATTCCTTCAGCTGATGTATACTGAGTCCCCACTCCATGTGAGGCCCCAGGCTAATGCTGGGGGCTACGGCTGTGAACAGAACAGAGTCCCTGCACTCTTGGAGCTCATGTTCTATTTAAGTGCTGGTGGGTGAGGATAGAAGAATGGACAGGACAACCGTTAATAAGATAAATATATGTAGCAGGTCAGATAGTGATAAGTGCCATGGACAGTAAAGTCTGGGAAGGGGATCGGAAGTGAGAGGTGGGTAAGAGGGTTAAAGTTTAAACAAGGGTAGTCTGGGAAGGCCTCTCTGAGGAGGTGACTTTTATTTGTTTTTTTTAAGATTTTGTTTACTTATCTGACAGAGAAAGCACAAGTAGGGGGAGCAGCAGGCAGAGGGAGAGGGTAAAGCAGGCTCCCTGTGGAGCAGGGAGCCTGATGCGGGACTCAGTCCCAAGACCCTGGGATGATGACCTGAGATGAAGGCAGACACTTAACCAACTGAGCCACCAAGACACTCCGACTTTTTTTTTTTTTAAAGATTGATTGATTGATTGATTGATTAGAGGGAGCTAGAGTGAGGTGAGGCAGAGAGAGGAAGAGAAAAACTAGCACACCCTGTACTCAGCACAGAGCCTGATGTGGGGCTCAATCCCACAACCTTGAGATTATAATCTGAGCCAAAACCAAGAGTCAGTCACTTAACCGATGCACCACCCAGGGGCCCCTGAGGAGGTGACATTTGAATGAAGACTTGAAGGAGATGAGGGAGGGAGGCATGCAGGTTTAAGGTGGTGGGGCAGGGAAGCCTCTCAGATAAAGGGAATGGCAAGTGCAAAGGCCCTGAGGCAACAGGTGCCCAACAATATGAAGGAACAGTGAGGGGGCCTTGTGGCTGAACCAAGTGAATGAGGGGAGAGGGGTGAGGGTAGAGAGGCAGGGGTCGGGGGATCAGATCAGGCCCAGACTTGGAAGCCAACATGAAGATTTCGCCTTTATTCCAAGGGAAGTGGGAGCCATGGGAGAGTTACCTTTCTTTTGACGTATGATAGATAATACAACATTCACTGTCGTCAGTATGGACTTCAGGGACTTTTCGTGCATTTGCAAAGTACAGCTATCACCACCATCTGGTCACCATTCCCTTAGAACATTCCAGTTCCCTTTTGCAGCCCCTTTGCCCCCAGCAAGGCTCCTTATTACTGAGTGGCATTCTACTGTGTAGATATACCACATTCATTCATCCAGGGGCATTTGGGTTGTTTCTGGCTATTACAAATAATGCCCCTGTGAACATTTGCTCATTAGCTTTCGTGTGTCCATATGTTCTTTTTCTTGGGTAGAGAACTAGGAGTGGGGCTGCTGGTTTGTATGGCAGGTGCACATTTTTCACTTTTTATTTTTATTTATTTTATTTAAAAATTTTTTTAAAAGATTTTTTTATTTATTTGAGAGAGAAACAGTGCAAGTGAGGGGAGGGGCAGAAAGAGAGAGAGAGAGAGAGACAAGCAGACCCCCCACTGAGCAGGGAGCCTGACGTGGGGCTCCATCCTAGAAACCCTGAGATCATGACCTCAGCCAAAAGCAGGCACTCAACAACTGAATCACTCCAGAAGCCCCAAACATTTCACTTTTTAATTCCCTGCTGTGTTTTTCAAAGCCGTGGTTCCATTTCCCCATCATTTGTATACAACCGGTCAAGCTTCTGCACACCCTCGCCAACACTTGTGTTTATCCATCATTTTGATTGTGGCCAGCTTAGTGAAGTGGCTTCGCACTGCAGTTTCCATTAACGTTTCTGTGGGAGGGTTTCCATCCAGATTGTCCACCAGTGCAGGTTGGAGAACGGACCCAGGGGTCAATCAGACATGGGTGCAAATCTCGGCCTGGCCTCAGCTTCTGTTTTTTGACTCAGAATCAGCTCAGAGCTGCTGGAAACCCTCACTTGGCCCCCAGTGCTCCCGGGAGCAAAGCCAGCCCTGAATAAGGGGGCCCTGTGCCTGTCTCCGACCTTGCCTGCCAACCCTTTCCCTGAACCTGTCCCGCCCCCGGCGTGCCCTTCACCCAAATGTCAAAAATACCTCCTCAGGCAGGACTCTGACTGCCTAATCCAGAGTGGCTCCCTGTCCCCAACCCAGTAGCCATCATTGGCCCCTGCTTCTTTCCTCCAGAGCCACTTTTCCCACTTACCAGTTTGAATGATCCCATTGACTGTTCCATCGGTGTGTTTCCTTCTAGACCCTGAGCTCCAGGAAGGCAGGGCCCAGAGCTGTCTGGCCACTGCCTAGCACAGGCCCCGGTGTACAGTAGGTACTCAGGAAGTATGTATTTTTCAACACACAAAGGAAATATTTTCTGTCTATAACATACTGGTATTTTCACAACTTGGCCTCTGGGCCAGAGAGAAGAAGTGACGTGTCTAAGATCTCACAGCCAGGAACTGCAGAACACCAGAACCCCACCTTCTTTTTGAACCCCCCCCTTTTACCATGGTGGCATCTTGTACAGTGGAGGATACAGGGACAAGCTCTTGCTGGTGAAGGGGACAGGAGATGACAAATGCCAGAGAGGGGTGGGCTTGGGGCTGTGGCTGGGGCAGGGCCTGGGCTCTGGAGGGGAGTGAGTTTGGGGGCCCTGGGTGCTGGGGGCAAGCCCTTCAGGGAGCACATGTTGATTTCACAGGTGTTTCCTGAGCCCCTGCTCTGTGCTGGGCAGTGCTTCTGCCCAATGGTGACCATGAAGTCCTGGTCCTGCCTCTTGAAGGCTGAGTGGTGAGGGGACAGAACTGGGAGGAGGAAGAGGAGAGGATCCAGGAACCAGCAGGTGCAAGGAGAGGGTGGGAAGAACTTCCCCATCTCAGGCCCTTCCTGACATCATGAGCTGCCCTGCTGCTGAGCTTCTGTTTCTGAGTGAAGATTCTTCTGGGAAGCCCTGCCTGACCTCCCTGACCTGCCCACCCCCCTGAGTCACCCAGATGAGTAGGTTAGCCCCACCGAGCCTCCACTTGCCCGGCTGCTGAATGGAATTGTTCATAGTTAGGGCCTCACATGGCAGTGTGTGCTGCGTTCCTCTGTTGTGGCTCACGCTCTGGCTGTGTTTTTCTGTGTCTGTCTCCTGCTGGATTAGGAGCCCCTGGAGGGACAGGCCCTGCACAGGGCTGGCCACAGAGGAGGCCTTAGGAGCTGTATGCCCAGGGAAGGACCTTTCAGACCAACCCAAGCCTTACAGAATCTGGTACTGGTCACCCTTGTGCATTGTCCTTAGGAGCCACCTTGCATCCTGGGCCCTGGCTTCAGGGAGCAATGTGGACAGTGTTCACCATCATACTGTCTCTCTCCTTCCTTTCTGTACTTCCTGCTTCTCTTACTGCCTCCTCTGCATTGTCCCCTTATTATATTGTAGGCCTCAGTGCCAGTGGTTCCTTCCTCCAGGGAGCCCTTTCTGACCTCCAGGCTGGACCAGATGCCCCCTATGGAATCATACATCCCCGCCCTGTCCATTCTGGATCATCCCTGTCTGGGAACTGTTTGGCTCCCCCACTGGACTGTGATCCCAAGGGGGGTAGCACAGGGCTGTCTTGGTCACCTCTGTGTCACTAGGACAGAGTAGGTTTTGGGGGAGTGTTTTTCACTTGAAGGAATAAGGTCCACCACCCTTCCTGGGTGATTTTATTCATCTGTTCTCCAAATATTGGACAGGGCTTTATCCTTAGCCCTGTGCTGGGCCTTGGCATGAGTGGTGCCTAAGACAGCCCCACCTCAGGTGGCACCCTCCCTCCTTACTATATAGTCTCTTTTTCCTGCAGGTGACCAGCAATGGCAGCATTGGGAGGGACCCGCCGGCGGAGACACAGCCCCAGAACCCACCACCCCAGCCAGCACCCAACGCCTGGCAGGTCATCAAAGGCGTGCTGTTCAGGTGAGCAGATAATGGTGGGTTTTGTTCACTGAAAAAAATTCAAGTAAGGAAACCATAAAGAAGAAAAAGTCATTGGGGATGACCATCACCCTATTGGTAGAGATCTTTTTTCAATACAACAGAGTTTTTTTGTTGTTGTTGTGGTGGTGGTAAAATATACGGTTGTAGGTTTTTTGTTTTGTGTGTTAAGATTTTATTTTTTTAGGCTTCTGGGTAGCTCAGTCGGTTGAGCATCTACCTTCAGCTCAGGTTGTGATCCTGGGGTCCTGGCATTGAGCCCCACTTGAATTTTGAATTCCCTGCTCTGTGGGGAGCTTGCATCTCTCTCTGCCTGCAGCTCCCCTTGTTTGTACATGCATGCGTGTTCCTTCCCCCTTTTTCTGTCTCTATCAAATTAAAAAAATTTTTTTTCTTTCTTTTTTTTTTAAAGCACTTCTTTTTTCTTTTTTTTTAATTTTAAAGATTTTATTTATTTATTCATGAGAGACACAGAGAGAGAGAGAGGCAGAGACACAGGCAGAGGGAGAAGCAGGCTCCATGCAGGGAGCCCGATGTGGGACTCGATCCCGGGACTCCAGGATCATGCCCTGGGCTGAAGGCGGTGCTAAACCTTTGAGCCACCAGAGCTGCCCAAGAAAAAAAAAAAAATCTTAAAAAAAAAAAATAAATAAATAAATAAAAGGAATCCCATGCTTTACCAACTCAGCCAGCCAAGTGCCCCTAAAATGTACATTATTAAATTGCTAGGGATGCTGTAACAAGTAGCTTAGACTGGGGGGCTTAAGCAACCAGAAATTTATTTTCTTACAGTTCTGGAGTCTACAAGTGAGATCCAGGCATCAGTTATGTCTGGTTTCTTCTGAGGCCTCTGTTCTTGGCTTGTAGATGGCCATCTTCCTGTGTCCTTACATGGTCTTCCCACTGTGTGTGTCCGTGTCCTAATCTTTTATAAGAACACCAGCCTACCCTAGTGGCCTCACTTAGCTTTAATCACCTCTTTAAAGGCTGTATCTCCAAATACAGTCACTGAAGTACTCAGGGTTAGGACTTCAGCATATGAATTGTGGGGAGGGACTGGGACACACATAAACAGTTTAGGCATAACATATACATTACATAAAATCTTCCATTTTAAAACCTATTTTAAAGTGCATAGTTGTGCAACCATCACTACCATCCATCTCCAGAACTTTATTATGTTCCCAAACTGAAACTCTATGTCCATTAAACCACTTAGGCCCCATTTGCCTTCCTCCCAGCCCTTGGCACCCACCGTTCTACTTTCCATCTCTGTGAACTTGACCGCTCTACTTACCTCATAATAAGTGGAGTCATACAGGCTGTCTGTTTGTGCCTGGCTCGTGGTGATCTTTGTATGTGTGCATTCAAATGGCCATTGCTGGGCAGTGGGAGCACAGGGCCTGCCTTCCGGAATCCTGGCCTCTAAGTGAGGCCCTGGGGAGATGCCAGGTGGAGCAGGGCCGTATACCGGAGGCTAACTTCTGCCCTGCCGGCCTAGACCTGCCGACAGTTCCCTTCACTGTTCTGGGCCTTTTTTTTTGCCCATATGCCAAATGGACATTTCTTTATTTTTCCAGAGACGTATTTTAGCGAAATATTCAAGAGACAGGCTATGCATTTAAGCAGGCGCTTTTTCTCTTTATCAGCTATAAGGAATTCCATGGCAGAGTTGTTTGTTTATTAAAGTCTCATTTAAATTCCAGTTAGTTCATCTATAACAGTTTCAGGTGTACAATATAGTGAATCAATGCTTCATACATCACCTGGTGCTTGTCACAAGTGCACTCTTTCATCCACATCACCTGTTTCCCTCCTTCCCTGCACCCACCTCCCCTCTGCTGACCAGCAGTTTGCTCCCTGTAGTGAAGTCTGTTTCTTTGCTTATCTCTTTCTCCATCTCTTTTTTTTTCTTTCCTCGTTTGTTTTCTTATTTAAATTCCACATGTGAGTGAAAGCGTATGGTATTTGTTCTCTGACTTATTTCGCTTAGCATTGGACTCTAGCTCCATCGATGTCATGGCAAATGCCAATCTTTCATCTTTTTTTATGGCTGAGTAATATTCCATTGTGTATATATACCACATCTTTATCCATCCATCAGTTGATGGATGCTTGGGCTGCTTCCAAAATTGTGCTGTTGTAAATAATGCTTCTAAAAACATCGGGGTGTATGTATCCCCTTGAATCACTATTCTTGTATTCTTTGGATAAATACATAGCAGTGCAATTGCTGTGGCTCTATTTTTAACTTTTTGAGGAACCTCCATCCTGTTTTCCAGAGTGACTGCACCCATTTGCACTACCCCTTGTGGTACAGGAGGGAGCATCCCTTTTTCTCCACGTCCTCATGCTGCAGAGTTATTTAAAATAGTCATCCCCCTACTAGTACGTCCTAATGCGCTATGGCCTGCTACAAGGGAGCCTGGGAAATGTGCTCTTTGTTCTGGGAAACTAAGCACCCTGCTGAAATCAGGAATGTTGTTAGGAAGAAGAGGGTGGTTTCGATGGGTCAACTACTTGTCTCTTCCAGTTTGTCTTACTTGTTTTGTTTCTAAATTTATAAGTAATACACACTTATTGTAGAAAGTAAATTCAAAGAATATAGATGTGTAGAAAGAAGAAAGTCACAAAGAAGTGTGATGGATTGGTGGCCATCCTGTAAGCACACACCTGCAGTTTGCCTTCAGGGAGATTGTATAAAGATGCTCATGGACGGTTGTTTAAACTGGAGAAAAACCCCAAACAGCCTGTTTGTCCAAACTGGAAGAGCTGTGTGTCCTGATTGGCCAATCATCCCTCTTGTGCCTGAGTTTCCACCTCAGAGTTCGGAATCCTGCCAGGTAGCTCACAGGTCACGAAAGGATGCCACGAGGTTCGTTTCATCTTGGGGGAGCAGGAGCTGGCACCCGCTCAGAGTTGGCCAGGGTCACTTTTGTTGTTAAATGTTAAAAAAAAAAACCTTAGAAGATACAAAGAGAAACAACTGGGGGGGGGGGGGCGGGGGGGAAGCCCACAATCCCAGAAACAGTCAGCAGTCATATTTTGGTGTGGGACAGGCCCACCTGCCTGATGTTCTCTAACAGTGTCACCCAGGATGTGGAGAGAAGCTGTGTAGGAAAGAGATTCCTTGCTGTTCTGCCCAGACTCTTCCCTATGGAGCCTCTGTTCCCTTACTCCTCTGTTCCACTCTTCCCTGCCCTTCCCCACCGTGTCCAGGAAAGACCTGGAATTTTCTTATCTATCAGTTTCTTTTTCTCATGCTCCAAGCAGCTCTAGATAAAGATTATTTTTATCTTTCCCTTCACTTTTACATAAGAGCAGCCTACTTTGCACAGTTCTGCACCTTGATTTTTTTTTTTCATTAACAATATATCTTAGAAATCTTTCCACATCAGTACATAAGGGCACTTCCTTCAAATAGACGTTTTTCATGGAGTCCCAGCTTAGGCTCATTTCCTTCCTTAGAACCAGACAGCACCAAACATCAGCCTGACTGGGTGCCTGGAAACCATCCCGTCTGGCATTCTGGAAGTGGGGTTTGGGGTTGGTTCTCAGGGGCCTGTGAACTCTCCAAAGCTTCAGATAGATGGTGTGAGAATGGCCTTTTTCTGAGGAGAGGGGATGGAATCTGGTTCTCAACACCTCTTTGCATTTTACCAGTGGTTACCTGGTGTGCGGGATGGGATGATAACTGGGTGGGAGGGTTTTCATCTGTTTAACATTATTCTGAGCCCGTGAACATAGGGTCCCTAGGTGGGGTGGGAGAGAAGATTGAATGTCTCCTTTATTTGCTTATTAGTGCAGGAGGTAGAAAAGTATCAGCTGAGGGCCAGTCCCCCCTAGGCCTGTCCATAGGCTAGGGCTTCCTGGCCTGGGGTGTGTGGATGGAGAGGTGTGGCCATGTGCCCTTTGAGAGGATCCACAGAGCTGTGTGTGTACAGGTACACATAGGTGTTATTCAGGGGACCAGGGATCTGGAATCCTAAAATATGTCTAGTCAACTCAGCCTCGTTTCATACCCAGGGACCCAGCAGCCCAG
This sequence comes from Canis lupus baileyi, assembly GCF_048164855.1. Classification (NCBI taxonomy): domain Eukaryota; kingdom Metazoa; phylum Chordata; class Mammalia; order Carnivora; family Canidae; genus Canis; species Canis lupus. The sequence continues at coordinate 110,959,152 of NC_132838.1, read as the reverse complement.
AGTGGGTGGGACTCCTGCAGGCCACACTGAGCTAGGGCAGAGCTGCCAATGGGCATCCTTGCTCCCGCACTCTCCCTTGGCATATTTACTCAAATGGGAGCCTCTCTTGGGAGGTGGAGGGGTCCCCCGAGATTACCAGTTCCAGACCTTCCTCAGCCATGTGCGTCGGGGACATCTTGAGGAGGCAGCAGATGGCTCAGCTGGCCCATGACCCCTGAGACCCCAGACCTCAGGGTTCCATAGCTCCTACAGGCAGAGACAAGTCCCTGTGCCTGATCCTGCCCTGCAGTGTGGTTTGGGGCCCACCTACACTAGAATTCCCTTGTAGTGTTTTTACATTCCAAAGAGTTTGCCTTTTTCCTATGATGAAACTAATAATACCTAACACTTCTAAAGTACTTACTGAGTGTATACCAGGCTTCATTCTAGATAATGTATATTTATCATGGGTGCATATGTGTATGCATTTAGATACAGATATATATCCATGCATTTGATGATTATAAACAACCCTATGAGGTAGGTAGTGTCATCATCCCTATTTTAACTGTTGAGAAAACAGGCCTGGAGAGGTTAAGAGGTTAAGAGTCTTGCCTGTGGTTACACAGGTGGTGAGAGTCAGAGCTGGACTTCAGATCCAGGTATTGCAGCTTAGAGGCTGAGCATTTAATCTCTGCTATGTTGTTTTTCATATCTGTAATTAGTTAATACTTGTCTCATTTAATAATTACACAGTAGCATGTGTCTGAGAGACCTGAATTAACATAATAGAAGTTTTTGATTTTTCTCATGTGCTATTCTGGACTTAGACCAGAATTCTACAGTCTTCGGCAACCCAGATTCCTTCCTGCATTTTGTTCCACTGTCACTACGTTTTGCCCCTTATCTGCATGGCCTAGGATGGCTGCGATCCAGCCATCGCATCTGCATTCTAGTAGGGAAGAAGAAATCAAGGAGGCATCCTGTGTCTCTTTAAGGACACATCCAAAGCTCAGCACAATACAGTGTTTACGTTTTATTGGCCAAGACGTCACCCTGTGTCCACTCCTAGCGAGGCTGGAATTATTGTCTTTATTCTGGGTAGCCGGGATCCCTGGGTGGCGCAGCGGTTTGGTGCCTGCCTTTGGCCCAGGGCGCGATCCTGGAGACCCGGGATTGAATCCCACGTCGGGCTCCCGGTGCATGGAGCCTGCTTCTCCCTCTGCCTGTGTCTCTGCCTCTCTTTCTCTCTCTCTGTGACTATCATAAATAAATAAAAATTAAAAAAAAATTAAAAAAAAATTCTGGGTAGCCAAGGGGTCCAGCTAAAATTTAGTTTTCCTTTTGAGAAAAAGGGGGAAGATGGATCTTGGGAAACATCTAGCAACCTGCTACAGTTTTGTTTGGGGGCTTTTCTTTTGTTCATTAAAAAGCAAGAAAGTTAAAAAAGAAAAACCTAAAGAAGAAAGTAAAAACCACTGAAGGATAACCATCATTCATCATTATCATATGATCCTTTTACATGTTGACTCATATAAATGCTGGGTTTTGTTTGTTGTTGTTTTTTTAAGTAAGCTCTATGCCCAGTGTGGAGCCTGAACTCAGGAGCCTGAGATCAAGAGTCACATACTCCACCCACTGAGCCAGCCAGGCACTCCTGGGTTTTTTATTCGGAATTTTTTAAGGCAGTATTGTGTTTTGCAGTTTATTGTTTTTGCTTACCTGTATACCTTCTACTCCCTCAAACCAGGAAATCCGTTTGAAAGTCTGATGTGTATCATTTCATATCTTTTTCTGTTTTTATATCAGTGTAAAGGTGCAAATGCACGGTTTGGGGGGTATTTGGGTGGGTGTGTTTTTGTTTTAAGATTTTATTTTTTTTAAAGATTTTATTTATTTATTCATGAGAGACACAGAGAAAGACAGAGGCAGAGATGCAGGCAGAGGAAGAAGTAGGCTCCATGCAGGGAGCCTGATGTGGGACTCGATCCCGGGTCTCCAGGATCACACCCTGAGCTGAAAGCAGTGCTAAACCGCTGAGCCACCTGGGCTGCCCTAAAACTAGTATTGATATGTTCTTAGTATATTCATTTTTACTAAGTTTTTCCAAGTTGTTTCCAACCGCAGTGCTGGTCTGAATAGCCTAGGCCAATATTGCTACAAATTGGGACTAATCCTTTACTTCCTGCCTGCTTCTCAAGTGTTCAATTGATTGGAAGTTCTAAAATGTTGCTCTCAAGGATGCCTGGGTGGCTCAGTGGTTAAACGTGTCTGCCTTTGGCTTAGGGCATGATCCTGGAATACCAGGATTGAGTCCCACATCGGGCTCCCTGCAGGGAGCCTGCTTCTCCCTCTGCCTGTGTCTCTGCCCCTTTCTGTGTCTCATGAATAAATAAATAAAATCTTTTAAAAAATAAATAAAATGTTGCTTTCAAAGGTGCTGTGCCTCTAAAATGCTGAGATTCCAGATTTTTGACTTTGAGATTCCAGGGGCCTGGCATATCAGGTTTCCTGCGTCCCAGGTTAGAAGGCCCATGCCCTGCAGCCCTGTGGCCACCAGGGGTTTTTGGAGGCCTCACGGGGCGGGGGGGTCTACGTGGAAATGGGGGCAGCACCCCGGACATGGCCTCTGGGGGCCTCTGGTCTTCCCACACCAGTGACTACCTGCTTAGGGGCCCTCCCTGCTTAGTTAGCAGCACTGGGTCATGCCCCACGCGTGCTATCAGAAGGAGGTCGGGTGGGCCCACGTCGGGAAGGAAAGGCTTGGGACTCACTGTGTGCCCTGCTTGCCTCCTCAGGATCTTCATCATCTGGGTCGTCAGCAGCTGGTTCCGCCGAGGGCCGGCCCCACAGGACCAGGCAGGCCCTGGAGGAGCCCCGCGCGTCGCCAGCCGCAACCTGTTCCCCAAAGACACTTTAATGGTAACTGCCAGCCCAGAGGCCAGACTCGGGAGACAGCCGTGTAGGGGAGGCTGTGAGGGAGTGACATAGGCAGTCAGGACAGACAGGTCCTTCATTGCCATTAGCTGGCCACAGGTCTGGACTTGAGGGACTCCAGCTCCATTCTCAGCCGATGGAGCCTGTATCACTTAAACAACACCCATAAGGAAAAAGTAAATTATTTGGGTTTTGTGGGGGAAGAGGGGCATCAGGGATTCCCCCCTTGTTTATAAACTGTTTTAAGGGCCCAGCCCTGGGATGTGAGTGAGGTAGGGATGGGGGTGCGGGGTGGGGCACCAGTAAAAAAAATAATAATAATAAAAATAAAAAAATAAAAACTGTTTTAACAGGGTCCTGATGTAATGTATTTCAAAAGTATGTTCAGGCCTTAAAAGTTGCAAAGGGAGAAAAAAAAAAGTTGCAAAAGGAGGTGTGCAGGGACGGGAAGGGATGAAGTTGGGGAGAGAGAGCGGGGAGCCAAGCAGAGGCAGCTGCCGAGAGTGAGAAGAGGGAGGTGTTTGTGTCCCATGGGGTCCCAAGGGGCCGAGGCTCGGGGTTCGGGAGCCCCTGCAAGAAGGGCCCAGACCCCAGTAATGGAGACTTCTCCCACCTTTCACTTCTCCGCAGCTCTGGGAACCCCGATTGCGTAGAATTCCAGGGTAGCGGGTGGTCACCACTGCTTGGAGCTGCTCTGTCATTGGACCTTTAGGGCTCTGTTCAGAGATGGCCACGGGGACTGGAGAAGGGAGGGCACTCTCTGAGGCCCGGCTTCTCCATTTGCCCTTGTTTGCAGGAGTCTGCTCACCCTCTTGCAGCTCTCCACTGTGCTCTAGCCATGAGCCTGTAGAGCTCTGACCAGGAAGGGGTCAGATAATTCAAGGAGACTTGATCCCTTCTGACCCCAAATTCTAACTTTTCTTTTTTTTTTTTTTTTTTAAGTAAAAACATGGGAGTTGGACTCCCTGAGTTGCATGCCCTACTGCCTGAGCCCATCAGACCGGCCCCAAATTGCAATTGGCAGGCCAGCCCTTCTTCAGTTGTGGGTTTGTTTCTTGTTTTTTTTTGCTTTTTTTTTTTCCTCACGGACATAACAGACTCAGACCAGGACAGATGTGTAGGGTTTGAGAAAGGAGAAAATTTATTCCACCGGCAGGTATTCTTTACTAGCCCTGTGTCCGCTCCCTCCATGAAATCATTCACGTGAGCGTGCCGACCACTTCCATGGCTCTCAGGCTGCTCTTTATCCATTGGCCTTCAGAGGCTGTCTGCAGCAGCCCTGAGCTCTACCCTCCCCTCTCCTCCTCGCAGAACCTGCACGTGTACATCTCAGAGCACGAGCACTTTACAGACTTCAATGCCACATCAGCACTCTTCTGGGAGCAGCATGACCTCGTGTATGGTGACTGGACCAGTGGCGAGAACTCAGATGGCTGCTATGAACACTTCGCTGAGCTGGACATTCCACAGGTGGGTTCAACTCCTGCCTCTGGCTCCAGGGCTGCACTTCTCACACTGAGGGGCCTTTCCTTGAACCAACTCCCAGCCCTGCAAACCTGAGTTGGGGCTCCCAGCCCGGTGCTGCCTGTGGTTCACATGCCCTATGACCACAGGGAGGCCCTGGAGGTCTCCAGGCCTTGGCTTCCCCATCTGAAAGGTGTGAATAGGGTTGGAATTGGCCTTGGATCCTTCCAGCTATCTCTAGGGTTGTGTAAACCTGTGCTTTAGGGGTAGCCCTGGTGGCGCAGCGGTTTAGCGCCGCCTGCAGCCCGGGGTGTGATCCTGGAGACCCGGGATCGAGTCCCACATCGGGCTTCCTGCATGGAGCCTGTTTCTCCCTCTGCCTGTGTCTCTGCCTCTCTCTCACTCTCTCTGAATGAATAAATAAATAAATCTTTAAAAAAAATAAACCTGTGCTTTAAACCCAGGAAAAATTAATAAGCAACCTTCGGGGGATGTCAGGCGGCTGGGTTTGTAGTAGTAGTTAATACTGATGAAGCACTTACTATGCATAGGGCACCAAGCTAGGCTGACTGGTGGGAGCCTACCCATGAAGTGGCAGCTATCCTTTACATTTGACTGACTGATAAGGAAACAGAGGCACAGAGAGCTTGGGGGACCTACAAGATCAGACATTGTGAGAGATTGGAGTTCAGGCTATCTGGCTTTGGACTCTCACAGCCCCAGGCTCAAATCCTGCCTCCTCCAGGAAGCCTTCCTTGACACTCAGGCTTAGGCAGTGGGCCGTCTCTGGGCTTCTGCATCCAAGCCTGTGCATAATGGGTTGTCAGTCCCGGGGCTGGTGTAGTCACCGCTGTGTGCCCAGCTCTGCCCAGCATGAGGCCAATACATCAGCCCATACACACATTAGTGAATATGATGAATCAGTGAATCAGTGGGTGTTGATATTTCTTTGGGCTCCCTTCTCATTCATTTCTCCCCAGCCTGTCTTCTCCTCGGCCCCTGGTGGGGAAAGGGCTTGTCTGCTCTGTGTGCCTGGAAGCAGAGTCTGGGCACCATCTTTATGAGGCAGGTGGGATAACTGTGCAGGGGCCAGCTCCACCAAGATCTCCAGCCCAGCCCCCAGAACCCTTCCTGAGACGCCATCCCAGGAAGGCTGGGGGTGGGGGATGTGGCAAGTTGGATGATGAGAGCCATTCCCAAGCATGCCAGTCTAAGCCTCCTTCCCAGCTTTGGGGTGGGAGGTGGCCCAGTTGTGCCTGATTTTAATTTACTGTTTGCATTTCCCACACAGGGCCACAGGGGAAACCCCAAGTTTGGTCAGGAGCAAAGGAGCTTGGGGGGGTAGCAGAGCCCAGCTGGAGCTTTCCCTGGGGTTTCCACGGGAGAAGAAAGCCAGGCAGGGGAAACATCTTAGGATTGGCTCCTTGGGATGTTGGTGGGCTGTGGGTTAAAGGGGTGGTCTCCAACTGCGTGTACCCGATGTACCCTGTCCTGGGTGATTTAGGGAAGCTGAGTATATGAGTTAGATCAAGGGAGCGGGTAGAGTGTGGGCTTGAGATTGGCCAGTTTGCATATGAAAGGTGTGTTCAAAGGTAGGTGAGTTGTCTTTAGGAATGAGTAGCCCTGGAAGGGGCAGTCTCTCCCTAACCAGCTAAGGACCCTCCACACCTGAAGATGTTAAAACAGTAAAAATACATAAAATATGATTAATGCAAAGGTGGGTTTAAAAGGCAGGGAAATGAGGGGGACACGGTGTGACCGAGGCAATCTGTTGTGCCTCGAGCTCAGACGGAGGCCTCACATTGGCCATCCCCCCAACCCAGGGCCTCAGGCAAGTGGCCGCCCTCTTGGGTTTCCTCGTCTGTAACAGGTGGGAGTGAGAGTAGTTCCCGTCCTGGGGAGACAGGAGGTGACAGACAGGCACAGGCAGCGCGGAGGACACAGATGGTGCGAGGCAGAACTGCACGGGAGCCCACAGACTGGGTTCAGATCCACTTATTCACCACATGTTACACAATCTCTCCATGTGAGGCCCAGCTGCGGCATCTGAAAGATGGGAGCAGTAATAGCACGGAAAGCATAAGGTTTATGTGGTTAGCTAGATAACTGAGAACCCCCTGGATTCAGTGCTTACCGTCTGCGGTTCCCGGAGCAGGGTCTGGGGCTCATTGTTTTACTGTTGACTGGGTTAGAACTGCTGGCGTTACTGAGCTCCTCCTGTGTGCCCAAGTGGCAGTGCTGGGTGCCCTCAGATAATCTTTCCACTGCTGTGCGTTCAGTGCTGGTTATCTGCATGGTGAGGGCAGACCCGAGGCCCAGCGAGGCGGAGCCTGGGGGGTCCCACAGCCCAGATGTGCTGTAGCCGGGACTCGTATCTGAGCAGCTCTGATATGAGCTGTCTGCTCTCCATCCCTCAGCCCCTCTGCCCACCCAAGCACTCGGTAATGGGAACCTGGGGGTGGTGAAGCTCCTGGGCCAGGTGCCACGAGGGAGTTCGGCATGTCCTTTTTTTCCCTATTGGCTTGCCTTGCAGAGTGTCCAACAGAATGGCTCCATCTACATCCACGTCTATTTCACCAAGAGTGGCTTCCACCCAGACCCCCGGCAGAAGGCCCTCTACCGCCGGCTCGCCACAGTCCACATGTCACGGAGTAAGCACTCCCGCTGTGCGGTCTACCCCCAGTGCCAGGTCCCCGAGGATAGGCAGGCAGCCCAAGCCCAGGGAGGCTGGGATCAAGCACCTCCCCCCCCAACCTCTGCCTCTGTGGACACCTGTGAGCAGATGGGAGCAGAGTCAAAGAGCAGGCAGAGAAAGGGACTTTTGAAAGGCAGGGGACAGTGTTTATAGAAGGGCGGGGCCAGCTTGTGCACACTGCCCCGCCTGGTCAAAGGAAACGCTTGAGAACAATCTGTGAACTAACAACAGAAGGAGTGAGGTTGTGGGGGGTGGGGGGGTGGTGGGGGGCAGGAGGACCTCTGGCCTTTGCTTCATCCACTATGATGTCTGTAAGTGCATCTGTGTTACCCCCTTGCATGCAAACGGGTGCTGCACAAATGTGCTACCCTTTGGGGGATTTTATGGGGAGATGCCTGGCTCCCCAGCTGCCTGTGTGGAGGATCCCATGTGAGTGTGCTGTGAGGGCCACACAGCCGGATGAGGTACCCCATTCTCATTCTGGCTGGCCACCCGGCTCTCATTGGCTGCCAACGAGTAGAATCCCAACGGCGAGAACAAACCCCAGGGATGGTGAGTGACCCTGAGAAGCCCTGGGTCAGGGCGAGCCACTTGGACTTCTGACATGGCCCAGTAGCGACCAGGGGTTTTCTCCACCTGGAGCGTCGTCTTCAATTTCATCTCTTCTTGCACACACGTGGTTCAGAATTCAAGTCATCTAACAAGACCGTGCAAGTCCTCAGGCTCCTGCTCACCTCTCTCTTGCTCCCCGTTCCCACTCCCCACAGCCAGCTGTCTTCAAGCTCCTGTAGCTGTTTCTCGAAGCTCCCCTAAACCAGGCGATACTGCAGTTTCTTGGTTTTTCTGTTTGGGTCATTTTCTCTGGACTTCCTACTCTGGAAGACAAAGGCCCAACACAGGACTAAGATTTTGAGATTAATAATCAGTGTTTAGGTGCTTTTGAGTACATGGCTTTATTTGCATTGGAGCCACGTGGTGAACATAGTTTTTTTTCCCCTTCCTGTCCAACTTCTCGTTTTGTATGAGCTTAATCGTGGCTGTGGCCTTTTGCTCCCTCTTGGTGTCTTTGTCCTTGAGTCTGCTGTCTCCCGATTGGCAGCCCTGGGGATCTCTCGCCATATTTGAGTTTCAGCAGATCTAGAAACTCCCTCAGAAAGAATCCCACGCCCTTCTCACGATTCTCGTGTGCCCACCTCACTTTTATTTCATCGTGCCTGGAGATTTAGTTCAGATCCCTTGGCTGTTTCTGTGCAGGGCAGTAATAGGTATGCTTCTACTTGTGTGGGTTAGGCCTTTCCTAACTTTTGGGGGGACAAAAATATCCCAAAGGATGATGATATTTTCATCATTGCCCGTAGTGGGCCACACAAAGAGTTGGCGACCCTGTCTGAGCCTCCACGACTGATTTAAAAGTCCCTTCATGCGTGCTGAGCTCTGCTCTGTGAGTGTGTCTGTGGAATGTGATCCGTGGGATGTTCTGCCCGGCTGGCTTCCGTTAGCAGGATCTGGTGCAGGCAGAGGCAAGCAAAGGGAGTGGGGCTGGCGGGGGTAGTCTCCACAGTTGGGGCCCGTGAGCTTTATCAGGGGTCCGGGTTAAACGTGGCTGAAGCCTCAGAGGTTACCTTGAATGTGACCCAGGAGAGCGGTTGCTCCCTCATCCCAGTTGCCCCTGATCAACACCAGCATTCTTTTTTGTGGTTCTGCCTTTGGTGAATGTGATCTGTATCAATGCGTGGGTTAAGGTCATGTCCATGGTCAGTGTGACACATGTTGGGGTGGTCGACAGAAAATCTGCAGCCCGTGGACCTGAAAAGCCCAGTGGGATCTTCCAGACCTCCCTCCCCAGTCTCACAGCTAGGACCCCTTGGAGCAGGGACTTGAAGGGCCTCAGAGCTGGCCACACACCAAGTCCAGAGGGAAGAATGAGAGTGTGGGATCAGAGAAGCCCCCTCTCTCCCCGAAAGGCTCTAGTCACTGCCTAGAGCAGCACAGTCCCATAGATATAGCACTAGCCACCAAAGTCCTTTATGCTTCCTAGTGGTCACGTTAGTGTTAGCGATAATTTTATTGAAGTCAACGTGTTGTAATTTCAACATGTGATCATGTAAAAAAATAGCGAGATATTTTACATTCTTCTTTGCATTAGGTTTTCAAGTCCAGTGTGTATTTTGCACTCACAACAGATCTTGGTTTGGACCAGCCACATTGTCAGTGTCCATAGCCTCACGTGCCCAGAGACTGGACTGGCTGGTGCAGTTCTAGAAGCTGTAACTCCAAGAAAAGGGGACTCTTCTCCCCCACAGAAGCCAGGTCCATCCCATGTTATAATCCAGTCTGAATGCCACCAAGTTGTAGAAGGTTCTCCACCCGAGCCAAAGCTTCTCTCCTCCTGGACTTGGGCTGGGCACAGCCACTCCCTTTCCTGGACAGCCTCTCCCAAGTGTGGAACAGCAGCAGAGCACGTCCCCCTGGAAGCTTTCCTCTAGGATGCCCACCCTCGGGTATTGCCTGTTCTCCCTGGACCTTGGGGCAAGGACTCAAATAACTACCATGATAGAAGCTGGGGGTGCCGTTCATGTTAACAGGAAGAGCAGCAGGTCCCGGATGGAAACCAAAAGCCAATTCCCAGAAGCATTTTTGAGCTTGAGCTCATCCATAGACTCCAAAAGCCCTGAGCCCTGGTTCTGAGTGGGTGGGAGGGACCCGGGCCCTGTGGTTTGTGGAAGTGTGATGGTCAGGGATTCTATCTGGCTGTGCTCTGGAGAGCAGAGCTACTTCACAGTGGTCCTGCCAAGAAGAGGTGGCACTTTGAACCCCATTCTCCAGAGGAGGGACTGAAGCCTAGGGAAGTGATGTAGCTCTCACCAGAGTCCCTTGGGGAGATAGAGCCAGGATGTGACCCCAGAGCCCCTGCTCTTGGCCAGCTCTCTTTCCCATTTCCCCATCTCTCCCTTTCACAGGGGCAGGATGGAGAAGTCACAAGAGGGGCAGGCTGTGGTTTGTCTTAGCATAAAGAAGACCTGAAAAGTACCAGGCTGGGGTGGATGAGGGGCAATGGGGTATAAGCAAGCACCAGCCTCTTTTTTCTGGCAAGTCTTAGCAGTCTTCTGGGCAGGGCGACAGGGAGCCTGTAGCTTACCTGGTCTCCAAAAGAGGAAGTGTGGTCCACTCCAGACTGGGGATTCACAGCCCCAAAATATTTCTCACATTGGTGGCTCAGGCCTTCTCCAGAATTGTCCGCAGCCTGCCCATCAATGTTCATGTGTTCTACTAGTTGTCAGTCCTGGGATTCTCAGTCTAGAGGAGGTGGACAGCAGACACACCAACCAATGGGGAGGCGAACTTGGGGCCGGGATAAAAAGTGGTGGGGGTGATAGAAACGGTGAGGAAGACGGCAGGACAGGCTCCTGGAGTGGGGTGGGCGGGGAAGCTGGTAGAAGAGGAGCATTTCACCAAGGACTGGAAGGCTATGAAGGAGCCAACCAGGAAGGTTCCAGCCATGGTGGATGCATACCAGGGAGATGGTGCAGCACCTCCAAAGGCCCAGGGTTGGCAGATTTGGGGAGAGAGGAGTGAGGTGCACAAAGGCAGGAGGTCGGTGGGGTCGTGGTGAGTGTTGCAAGAGCCCTGCTCAGGGGTTGGGAGCCTTCTGGGCTTCTGGAGCAGCAGGACATGAGCAGATACTTGGTTTAAAAGAACTGCTCTTGCCTCGTGGAGAGAACATCATGGGGGCAAGAGCGGCCACCAGGAGTCCAGTGAGGACTGTGGCCATCAGGAGGGGGACGTTTGTGGCTGGCCTGGTGTGGGGCCCTGGAGAGGTGGGAGGAGTGGTTGGATGCAAGGCTCGAGCCGGAGGGGCATCCCTGGAATGCTGACAGGATGGATGGAGCAATTTCTGGAGAAGGAAGACTCCCAAGTTTTTGCCTGGGGTGGTTTGGCAGATGTTGGTGTCACTGCAAAGATGGGGAGGTAGACAGGATTAGGTTTGAGAAGGCAGTTCAGGCTTTCTGGCTCCCGTGTAACCCATTGTGGGGTCAAGAGTGCAGCTAGGAGACCAGTGAGTGGCTGTTGGCGGCCAGAGGTCTGGTGTTTGGTGCCAGCAGGTCTCATGTCCACCCTCTCCCCACTACCCAACAGTGATCAACAAATACAAGCGGCGGCGATTTCAGAAAACCAAGAACCTGTTGACAGGAGAGACAGAAGCCGATCCAGAAATGATCAAGGTGAACATGAGCGGGGCTGTCAGCCCTTGAGGGAGTGTCTGGGCCCTTCGCAGCCCCCTGAGCTCCCCTCTGGCACTACTAGTGAGCCTCTGTAGCGGCTTGGTCAGGCTGCTCACCTCTCTGAGCCTGTTTCCTCTCTGGAAACCAGGTGAGGAATCAGAGCTACCTGTCAGGATGGGGAGGATTCCAGGCAAGGGTGTAGCAGCCAGCCCCTATGGAGCAGGTGCTCTGCACACCACGCACGCACGCACTTAGATGCTCCGCATCAGAGGATCCTGTCAAGAGGATCCTGTCACTATTCCCATTTGTAGACAAGGAGACTTGCCCCAGGATTCACACCCAGGCAGCCAGGCCCCAGAATCCAGGCTCAGCCTGATAAAGAGTCAACAGCTGATAATGTGACTCTAGCAGGAATATTCTCTGGCAGGCTGGGGTGTTTAACCAGTGGTGAGCACCAGGAGCTTTCCTTTCTCCACAAGGAAGAGAGGGACGGGGGCGGGAGGCAAAGGAGGGATAGGGGGATGATCCCCAAGTGTGGAGGCTGAGTGTGGGCCTCACATCCATGTTGTTACGAGGCCAGGCTTTGCAGCCTGGCATTATGACCCCAACCACACCCTCATGCCTCAGTTTCCTGCTCTGTTAGGTGGCTGGGGAGGGGGGATCCAGAGCAGTGAGTCAGGAGGAAGGAAGACTGTAAAGGCTGGCATGGGGGGTCATCTGGGGTAAGCCTTTGGCCAGTGGTCACTGTGGTAGTTGCTCTTCTGCTGTCTCAAATGTCACGGAAGCCCTCAGAAGGAAGTAGGCAGATGCCTCCGAGGCCTACCTCTCCAACCCCATCTCACCCCATCTTCCCTCAGAGGGCCGAGGACTATGGTCCCGTGGAGGTCATCTCCCACTGGCACCCCAACATCACCATCAATATTGTGGACGACCACACGCCGTGGGTGAAGGGCAGTGTGCCTCCTCCTCTGGACCAGTGTGAGCCCCCAGCCCCCTTGAGCCCCAGCCCCGGCTGTTTTCCTTGTTTCCCGGGCCCCAGCTCCCTGAGAGATCTGACTGGGATCTGACCACTCTCAGGCTCCGTCCCTGCCTCCCCCAGCACTCCCGTTTCCTTCCTGTACCTCCTGGTGATCCCAGCACTGACCACCTGTGTGCCCAAACCAGTCTTCTGGCAAGTGTCATCAACCCATGAGTTGTGGCCAACTTTGGAAGTCAGGATGGCATTGCTTAAAAACCCAGATTTCTGACTTCCTTTATAAAACCCTGATATGTGGTAATCGCAGGCAGCTGTGGGTTGAGGCTGAGCCACAGATGTCCCCTTCAGGTGAGGCCTGCCCAGCCCTTTCTACTCTGTCCAGCTACTCGTGTAGCCGAGAAGTGTACCCTGTTCCCTGGTCTCTGTCAGAGGTCCCTTTAGGCATCTGAATCTGCCACCTTTGTCATTGGAGGCCCAAGGGATCTTTCCACCCTCTGGGGTGCCAGCGGCCCGCAGCCCAGGCTGAGCAGTGCCCCTGCCCCACATGCCCGCAGATGTGAAGTTCGATGCCGTGAGTGGTGACTACTACCCCATCATCTACTTCAACGACTACTGGAACCTGCAGAAGGACTACTACCCCATCAATGAGAGCCTGGCCAGCCTGCCGCTCCGTGTCTCCTTCTGCCCACTCTCGCTCTGGCGCTGGCAGCTCTATGCCGCCCAGAGCACCAAGTCGCCCTGGAACTTCCTGGGTGACGAACTATATGAGCAGTCAGACGAGGAGCAGGACTCGGTGAAGGTGAGGCAGGATGGGGGTTTTCCACCACGTTCTTGGACTGCAGGAGGGGAAGGGGAAGTGGGCCCACTAGCAGCTTGGGGACCTCCAGCCCCAGCTCCCTACCCAGTTTCACAACCTCCGGGGCCCCATCCCTGCAGCAGGTCCTGGCTGGCTCTGGGGGTCCTGCTCCGAGGCTTCTGTGGGCCTCCTTGTTATCCTGTCACAGCTTTTCTGTCGGCTCAGCCAGGCCTTTTCAGGTCTGGACCTACACCCTGGCCCCTGCGACAGCCTGGCTCCCTGACCCTGGGCTCTGTGTCTCTGCTCCCTCTCACTGCATCCTTGGACATCTGCCTTTGTTTCCACCTTTCTTTTGGCCTGCGTCCATGACCTGGGGACTTGGCTGTGCCTCCCTGGGCTTGTCTTCAGTGTTGAGTTTCCAGTCCTCACCCCAAACTGTCCCTTCATCTGTCTCAGTCACCCTGCTTCTCGCCCCATTGCTGTCCCTCTACCCCCCACCCATCTGTGCATCCTGACTCTCCTGTTGGCTGGCGTACTCTCTCCTTCCCTGGGGCACCCCCCAGGGCTCAGGTCCTCTGGGGTCCAGGGGAAGGAGAAGGAGAGCAGGGCCGGCTGATGAAGGTGCTGCCGTGGTCCCCACTGGGAAAGGGCACAGCCGTGCTTACAGGACTTGCCCCCACCCCCACCCCCAGGTTGCACTCCTAGAGACCAACCCCTACCTGCTGGCGCTCACCATCATCGTGTCCATCGTCCACAGTGTCTTTGAGTTCCTGGCCTTCAAGAACGGTAGGGTGGGACCCTGGGGCCTATGGGAGGTTATGGGGAGCTGGGGATAGGAGGGGGTGTGGCAGGGGTAGGGCCTATCCCTTCCCTATTTCCCTCCTTCCCCATAGGTTCTCCCTCTACATGGGATGTCTCAGCCCTGCTCTCCAGAGACCTGAGGAGCTGGGGAGGGTAATGGCCCCAAAACTCCCAGCCCAGAAACTCCCGTCCAGCGGGTGTGGTGCTGGGGAAGGAGCTGGCCTGCTGCTCCGGCAGAGGCCGGGATGGTACCACCAGGAAGCAGGGCTGGGGAACTCCAGGCTGGAATCAGGGAAGCCCCAGAACTGCTCCTGCTGCCCTGCACAGCAGGCTTTTTGTTGGGGAGGCCCCCTGAGGCTGAGTGGATGGGGCCTACCTGAGTGGGAAGGCGACAGCCCTGTCGCCAGAAGGCCCCTAGTTCCAAAGGCCAGCAGTGCTGATGGCCAGCGTTTGAGGGGGTGCTGGCCAAGTTGTTAGCACCCTCATTGATTAGCTTATTGAGTCCCCACAGCTCCAGCCCCATGAGGAAGCCTATCATTACCTCCGTGCTTATAGGTGAGGAAGTGGAGGCTCAGGGAGGTTAAGTAACTTGCCCACAGTCACGCAGCTCTCAAGTGACAGAGCCAGGATTTGGACCCAGGCGGGGGATCCAACATCCACTTTCATCCCCTGGGCTGTGTGAGCCACTCCTTCCTTTCTTCCCTAGAGAGGCCACCGTCTGAGGGAGGCCAGCTGCTCTACAGCTTGTGCAAGCAGCAGTGCTAACGGATATTATTAAGACAACGCTGCCACGATTGAGTGTTACCTTCTAGGAGTTAATAACATCCAAATTGGATAGTAGGTGGTGGCGACCACCACCGGTAGGGAGGGAGGTCCCTAGCTGTGCTGTCCGGAGCGCTCACGGTACCTGGCCACACTCAGGCTCACAGACTTCCTGCTTGCTTACAATTGGGGCGTCTACCGTCCCTCTTCCTCACAAGAAAGGAAGGTACAGAGGGTCTGGTCACTCACCCACAGTGACCAAGGGGGGGGACATGGGCCATGAGCTCCTTTACACTCCCTGCTTGTTGCCTCCCTGGTCTGAGGCGGGACTCCGATCTACCCACCTCCAGTGGAAGTCCATCTCCTGATACGTTCTTCGCAGTCAGGACTGGGTGGGGGGGCGTTTTATGAGTGTCCCCCTCGGGTCTCCTCAGGCCCTAATGGTCTGATGGGGGGTGGGGCAAGCCTGCTGAGTGTGCCAGAGCTCTGGAATAGGAATCCAGGTGGGTGCACAGCCTCACCACCAATGCAGAGGCAACTCTGTGTGACCCTGGGTCTGGCTTCACTTCTGTGGGCAGGTATTGTGGTGGGTCACTTCCTGTGGCTGCAGGTGTTAGTGCTATTACCCACTTTGGCCCATGAGAGACCAGGGTGAGGAGAGGGGCTGCCTGGCCCTGTGGGTAGGGGTCCATGAGGGACACTTGGAAGGAGCTCTGGTTGGGGACCAGAGCCAGGCCCTTGTCTGCATGTGTCTGAGGTCCTTCAGGGTTTCAGGGTGGTGGGCTGAAGGAGCTGGTCTCGAAGTGCATGTCACAGAGCCTCCTGCCCAGGGGAGGCAGCATGGCACCAGGTGGACAGCATAGGTCTGGTGTCATGTAGACCTGGCTCCCATCCAGGACAGGCTGTGTGGCCTGAGGAGTGGGGCTTCCCTGACCAGCCCTAGCACCTGGTGTGTGGTGAGCACCAGGACATGGCAGTGATCACGGTCACCATCACTGCCACCCTGTGCCCCACAGGGCGGGTGGTCCTGCCTTTCTGCTGCTCTGCGTGGTGCCCATGAGGCAGAGACTCTTCGTGGGACGGGAGGGTGTGGGCACCCCTCTGCCTTGGCAGACCCAACGCCACTGTGGCACATCGGGGTGGGGTGAAGGGTATGAGGAGGATGGGTTGTGGATAGCCTTGCACACCGATGCAGAGCCAGTGGGAGCTGCAGGAGGGACTCTACAGTCTCTCAGTATCCCCCACCTTTGTGCAGATATCCAGTTCTGGAACAGCCGGCAGTCTCTGGAGGGCCTGTCTGTGCGCTCTGTCTTCTTCGGCGTCTTTCAGTCTTTCGTGGTCCTTCTCTATATCCTGGACAACGAGACAAATTTCGTGGTCCAGGTCAGCGTCTTCATCGGGGTCCTCATCGACCTCTGGAAGATCACCAAGGTCATGGACGTCCGGGTAAGGCCAGGCCACTGTGCGGACCTAGGGGCTGCCGGCTTTGGGATGGGGGTTGTCTGCCCCAGCTGGCCCCTGGAGCTGGCCCCTGGGGGTTTCCTAATGCCTGTTGCGCTCCCAGGACCAAGGGGATTTTTGCACCAGGGGATTTCTTGGGTCACACGTGGGGCAGGGGAACTGGGAACAGTGAGGAAGGGCAGGGGCCAGAGCTGGCCTGGGGGTGGGAGCCAGTGTGGCAGCCGACCACGGCCTCCCTCCCTGTCTGCAGCTGGACCGGGAGCAGAAGGTGGCGGGGCTCTTCCCCCGCCCGACCTTCAAAGACAAGTCCACGTACATCGAGTCCTCGACCAAAGTGTATGATGATGTGAGTGTCCCCCAAGTGGGCCCCTGGGAGGCTCTCCAAGCACCCATGCTCTCCGGGAGCAGGAGATGGGCAGCGGGTGGGGTCCAGGCCCTCTGCCTGCTGATGAGGGGCCCATCCGTTCTTTATGGCCTGTGTCACACCCTCCAGGGTTCCGCGCCTGCCACGTATGCTTCCTCTCCAAGCCCAGAGTTCCCAGGGCCACCTGGAAATTCCCCTGGCCTGGCCTGCCAGACCAGGTGTGGGGGGGTGAGGGTGGGGAGCAGGGGTGACAGGTGGGGCCCAAGCAGCTGGGTGCCAGCCCCACCCTGTGCCCTACAGATGGCGTTCCGGTACCTGTCATGGATCCTTTTCCCGCTCCTGGGCTGCTACGCTGTCTACAGCCTCCTGTACCTGGAGCACAAGGGCTGGTACTCCTGGGTGCTCAGCATGCTATATGGCTTCCTGCTGACCTTCGGTGAGCAGCCCCCTGCCATGCTCGGCACCCCTACTTGGGGCAGACTCAGTACACGTTCCTGGGTCCCGTGCTGGGCCATGTAGGGCACCAGCAGCGGTCCAATCAGCCTGGCCCTGCCCTCCTGATGCTCGTGGTCCAGTGTGGGAGAGACTCACCCCCAGACAGGGACAACCCAGGGTGGGTGGAGGTGGCCTGTCAGGACCTTCAAAGGGGTGCCTGGTCCAGTCTGGGGGTCAGGGAGGACTTCCAGGAGGCCTGTGCTCAATGTGGTTCAGTCTTGGTCCTCAGGGGCCCCTTCCGAGTAAATAAGCAGATAGACGAGTCACGGCACATGGCAAGTGCCATGAGGGGCTGAAGTTAATGGGGTTGGGGGGACCTCTCTCAGGAGATGGTGTGTAAGCTGAGCCCTGAAAGATGCCCAGGGGCCGGAGTGGGGGAGGGGAGCAGCGAGGAGACCAGGGTGGCTGGAGAAGAATGAGGAGAGAGCAGAAGTGCTGTCAGAGAGGTCAAGGGTCAGGGCACCCCTTCCTCTGCTCATGGGGGTCCTTCTGTCATCACTGCAGGCTTCATCACCATGACCCCCCAGCTCTTCATCAACTACAAGCTCAAGTCTGTGGCCCACCTGCCCTGGCGCATGCTCACTTACAAGGCCCTCAACACCTTCATCGATGACCTGTTTGCCTTTGTCATCAAGATGCCTGTCATGTACCGGATCGGCTGCCTGCGGGACGGTGAGGTCCAGTGGCCGGGAGGGAGGCTGGGCAGGAGGCTGCTGCCACAGCCAGACACAGCGAGGGTCTTGGCCCGAGGGAGGTGCCACGGCGCTGGCGTACGGGCTCAGTCTAGGGGTGCCAGATGGGCCTGTTCCCCTTACACTGCCCCCCTCCCCCACCCTCAGATGTGGTCTTCTTCATCTACCTCTACCAACGGTGGATCTATCGCGTCGACCCCACGCGGGTGAATGAGTTTGGCATGAGTGGCGAGGCCCCGACAGCAGCCGCCCCTGTGGCCGAGGCCCCAACAGCAGCAGGGGCCCTCCCACCCCCACCCGCCCCAGCCCCTGCCACAACCACCGCCGCAGCCGCCAGGGAGGAGGCCTCCACGCCCCTGCCCGCCAAGCCCACCCAGGGGGCCAGCTCTGCCACCGAGCCCCAGGAAGCCCCTCCAAAGCCAGCAGAGGACAAGAAAAGGGATTAGCCGCCCCTGGTCCTCCTCTTCCGCTCCGGCTCCTGGTGACCACCACCCCTGCTGCCCCGGCCCCCTTGCCTCCCCTTCCTGTCGCTCTTTCCCTGGACAGATGGGGCCAGGGCGGCAGGAGGCCCCCCTCGGGGCAGAGCCCAGTATGTGTTGTGGGGGCCGGGGCAGGCCAGGGCACGTTGTTTGTGGAGGCGCCGTCTGTCCGTATGTTCCTCTGTGTTTCTAGCCATCTCGCCCTGCCAGCCCAACACTATTGGGAATCATGGTGAAGCCGATGTGGCGCTGCCGGGGTGGGGGGCCAGGCGGGGGAGCGGCTGGGGCCCCTCTGTGGGATGCCCACGGCCATCCATTATCTTGTCCCTTGTCCCCCAGCCACGCCCCTCCTCCCAGACCACCACCCTTTAACACAGTCTGGATTTAATAAATTCATATGGGTGTTTAACTTAAACTCAGCAATCCCCCCCTTGTGCCTGCCTTCCTCCACCACCTGGAGGGTAGCTTTACTGGGGTGCGGGTGGCTCTCATGGGTCTGTGAGAAAGACCCGCACGTTGCAGGACACAGTCAAGTGGGTCTCACCGCCAGGCCTCTTCCCTCCACTCTCTCCCCCTCCTAGCAGCCCTCCGAGGGGCTTCTGTAACTGTCCCCATTTCACAGATGGGAAGCTGTTTGCTGTGACTATATTGTACCTGTGTTCTTACCACAAGGCTGCTTCGACTGTGCCCACTGGCTGTCTCCTGGCCTCACGCTGCCAGGCAGGGCAGCAGCACAGGCCTGCCTCCTGAGTAGATACCCACTGTCCTTAGAAGTTCCCATCAGACTAACTCGTTTAACGGTCCCCACACCCTGGACACACCACCTCACCTCTCTGGGCCTATGAGCTCTCCGACTAGGGTTGTGGTAGGGGTATGGGGGTGAATCCTTGCTCAGAGTGGTATGCCTGGCTGTAGTGCTGTGTAGCTGTTGGGTGACAGCATCCTCAGGGTTGCCTGCCCCAAGGACCCAGCCAAGATCTTAGATCATGGCACGTGTGTCTTCCCAAGTACTTGGGTACTAGGACTGTTGACCCACCTTTATAGACAAGGGCATGGTCTCTGGGTGTCCCTGTGCTCCAAGGGGCTGGGACCCTACATTTCCAGGTTTACTGTTTTGGGAGGTGGCCTCATTGAAACTGTAGGGAGAGGAAGCCCCAGGGCCGAGGACCACACCAGGCTCCACCTGCCACCCTGCCCTGCAGAGCCCGGCGGGGAATCTATGAGGTCCCAGGAGATGTTAGCACCCTCAGAGCCCCCTGTGTACACATATGGGACAGCAGGCTCCTCTTCTCCTCGGACAGCCACGGACCCGTTCCACTCCCTCCCCTGCCCTATCTCATTTCATAGTTGCCAGTGCCCTGGGAGAAAGCCTGGGCTCCCCTGCAGGGCTTTTGTCCCAAAACTCTGGAAACCAATGAGGCTCTCAGGCCACCTGGACTCACTGGCCTCCCCCCTACAGGCACACGCCCAAGATTTTGGCAAGGCCCATCAGCTGTAAACACCCCCCTCCCCCCCAATTACTCAGGAGTCACCTCTTCACTTCCCCTGAGGCTACCTGGTCCAGGCTGTTCCTTGTTCTCCTGCCCTGCCCCCCTCCCTTTTGCTCAGCAGCCAGGGGGTTTTCTAAAGCACAAACCTGACCCTACTGGTCTGTGCTCAGAATCTCTGATGGTTCCTGTTACCCTTGTGAGAAGAGCCCAGGCCCCTACCTAATGAGCGAGACCTTGAGGGAATGGGACTTGACCCCCACAGCCTGATGCATCTTCCCTGCTTTAACTTGCCATGATCTCTTACCTTCTGGCTATAGACCCTGCTTTTCCCTTCCCTGGGACATGCCCTCAGATACACAACTTATATCTTACCCTGTGCATCCTCCACATTGCGGTTCCAATGTCTCTTCCTCCAGGAAGTCCTCCCTGGCCACCTGATCTGGGGCCTCCAGTTCCCTGGGCTCTCACACCCCTGATCTGGGACCTCCAGTTCCTAGCTTTCACACCCACTATGGGTCATCACTGCCTGGAGACAGGTTATTCACTGGACCAAGCCTTGTGAAGACAGAGCCAGCGCTGTCTTGCTCACTGGTTTGTGCTCCAGGAATGTTTGCTGAGCATATGTTTGTGCGCTCCTGACTTTCACAGACCCAGACACATCAGAAGTGGAGACCTTGATGAGGCTTGCATTAACACACTGGGAGGGAAACTGACATGCAATAAATCCACAAATTTTTCCTGAGCCCCTCCCCTGCACATTGCCCTAAGCTGGGGGGCTTCTGTTTATTTTTATTTTTTTGTTTTGGTTTATTATTTTTTGTGTATTTTTTTATTGGAGTTCTATTTGCCAACATATAGTATAACACAGCAGAGACCAAGAAAGCCCCAGGCCTGCCCTCCAGGGGCTCGGAGCCAAGCAGAAGCCCTGAGTGCTGAGGATTTCTTACCTATCCTAGCTATTCACCTAATACAGTTGTGAGGCCCAACGTTTGCAAGGGACAAGAGGACATCAGGTGGGCTCCTGGTCGTGTTGCAGGAGCCACAATTCGATGTTCCTTATCATGAGCCAAACTCATGTCTCAGGGTTGTTTGTAGTTTGCTTCATCTATTAAATATATGTAACTCAATGTCCCCTATCACCTTACAGGCCAGCTTTTTCCCATCCTGTCCAATTCTTCTCTAGTGGTCACCCCAGCCTTCTTGTTCCCTGAACATGCCATATGTGTTCCTACCCCGGGGCCTTTGCACTTGCTGTTCCCTGTGCCTTGCACACTTCCCTGGATAGCCACATAGATCTTTCATCATTTCAACTCTGCTCCGTTTCATCTCAGGCCTTCCCTGAACATCCTCACCCAAACAGTGCCCTCCAAACCCAATCCATATATCCTGCTTTATTCTGTAATGCCACCATCACCACCAGACATAAATATTTGTGTCTCTTTTTCCACCTGTCTCCTCTGCCTTGGATTTCAGTTCCATGTGATGGCAGGGGCTTTTGTTGGGTTCCCTGCTTTTGGAACAGGGCCCAGCACATGCAAGAGCTATATGCAAATGTCAACTATTTTTAGTATCTTAATCCTCACAACTATCATAAGACCCATTTTACAGATGAGGAAACCGAGGCTCAGAGAGATGAAGTCAGTTGCCTGAGGTCAGACGGCTGGTAAGTAGGAGACCTACGATTTGAACCCAGACAGCCTGATTCTGGACCCTCCCATCATAACTTCTCTTGCAATACTCTTGTTGAATGCAGACTAGAGCCTGCAGGCCAAATCCTGCTTTTTCTAGTATTTGTGTGATTTTTACATGTTTAAGTGGTTGAAAAAAAGAATCTCAAGAGAAAGATTTCACTTCACATGAAAATTATACAAAATCCAGATTTCAATGTCCACAAAATAATGTTTTATTGGAACACGGCCATGCTCTGTTTCCATGCTGCCTTTGGCCGCTTTTTGTGGAAAAAGTTTGCTTGATATTTCACTCTACGGCAGTAGCTCTCCAGCTTAAGCTTGAGCTATCCGCATCACCTGAACGGCCGAGGGCCACACTTTGAGACTGCTGCTGCACATGATTCTGCTTCCTACAAGCAGGCACCAGGCCTGATATGGTGAGTGCTGTGACCTGATGCCCAGTGCGGACCCTGGCACACAGCAGGTGCTCAATGAGTGTATGTTGAATGAATCAATACATCCGTGTGGGTCATGGAGAAAAGAGGTGGAATTTTTACAGCAGCAGACACAGGATGCCAAACCTTGGCTCTGTGGTCTGAGAGTGCTGGGCATCCAAGTTAGGACCTGATGGTCAACTAGTCATTCTCAGGGATAGTGAAGGCCTAGGAATGTGACCTCACCAGAGGGCTGCCCTGCTTTGCACCTCAATCTCCTCCTCTCTGCAATAATCCTAATTTGACACAGGTGCAAACTGGGAGGCATCTGTGAGGTGCCCTGGTGAGAGCCCTTTGCTCAGGGGCCCTGCCTACCGCTCAGCATGTATACTGGGGGCTCCATCGTTAACGCTGGCACACTGAGTTATGGAACCCTCGAGCTGAAAGTCTTCCGGGCTATTAGGAAATTACGTGGGGCAGTGGGGCAGGAATAAAACATCCATTAACTCAAACATTGGACATCTACCGTGCTCCAAGGGCTGTTCCAGGCTCTAGGGTTAGAGCAAGGAACAAAACAGACAAATCCTAAAACTGGTATTCTAGCCATAAACTTTTTAAGTATCTTCAATCCCAATTTACAGTTAAAGAAACTGAAGCATAGGGAGAGACTAGTTTTCCTAAAGATCATTAGTACCAATGGCAGCGGAGCCCTGCCAACCTCCTGATCCGCAGCTTCCCTTACAGCCAGAGAACAGCAGGTTCAGCTACCGCTGGTGGACCTGGGGGGGCGGGCCTCAATTTCCAGACTTGCTCCACGGGTAGGACATGAGTGGCCCTAAGCAAGCCTCAGTTGTCTCCGCCAGAGCAATGGGCAGCGGCGCGGGTCCAGCCCCTCGCGTGCGCCCGGCCTCCTCTTCCCGGCCGGCCCCACCCCCGCAACCACGTGACGCGTGGGGGTTTTCCCGTTCCCCTAGCGTGACGTCATGATGGGGTGCGGGCCAATGGGCGCGCAGGCCGGCGGCGCCGGGGAATTCCGCCGCCCCGCCCCCGCCCGCCGCCCGCCCGGCCCGGCCCGGCGCCCCCCGCAGCCCCGGGCGCCGCGCTTCCAGCCCGGCCTGCGGCCCCAGCCCCTGCGCCGCTCGTCCGACCGGCGATCGTCCTCGGGACCGTGCCTCCTGGCCGCCCGGCCTGCCGGCGTGTGTTTTGATCTGCGCCGGCCTCCGGGCCGTCCGTCCCCACTGGTCGGGCCATGCCGAGCCGCCGCGTCGCCAGACCGTCCGCTGCGCCGGAGCTGGGGGCCTTGGGTAAGCGGGACTCGGGTTCAGGAGAGGAGTCTGGGGAGGAACTGGAGATGCGGGGGCTCGGGGGGTCCCGGAGTAGTCTGCGGGTTCCTACAGGAGCCTAGGGGTTTGGGGGGGCGAGGCTGAGGGTCCCAGGGAAACTGTATTAGAGGGAAGGAAGGAGGCAGAGGATAGTGACGGGGTCCAGCCCAAGGTAAGAGGGAGGCGTCCCACTACAGAGTGAGAAGGGGGCGGGGCCTGACCCTGAGGCAAAGGGGGAGGCGGGGCCCGACTCCGAGAGGGAGGGGCGGGGCCTGGCTCCGAGGGGGCGGAGTGGGAGCCGCTCCTGCGGGGGTGTGGGCGTGGCCAGACTCGGAGTCAGAGCTGAGGGTCCTGGCTCACCGGGGGGGCGGGGCCTGACTGAGAGCGAGATGGGGGCGGAGCCTAACTCCAAGAAGGAAGCGAGGGGCGACTCGGAGTAAGCGGGAGGGGCCTGACTCTGGCAGGGAAAAGGGGGAGGGCTTGTTCCGAAAAAAGAAGGGCGGGGCCTGACTCTGAGAAGAAAGAGGGGCTGGGGCTTGCTTCAGGAGCCAGGTGGCAGGGTCTGGGGGAGAAGGAGACGGCCTGACGCCGAAAAAGTGAAGGGGTAGGGTCGACCCTGAGAGAAAGGACGGGCGCGGGCTTTCCTAAGTGAAGCTGAGAAGGGCTCCTCCAGACCCGACCCGGGGTGTGACGCAGGGTGGGGAGAATGAGTTGGGGAAGGGAAGCAAGGCCAGACCCTGCGGGCGTTCGGGGTGAGGGGGCCCGACCCGAAGGCGC
This sequence comes from Canis lupus baileyi, assembly GCF_048164855.1. NCBI lineage: Eukaryota > Metazoa > Chordata > Mammalia > Carnivora > Canidae > Canis > Canis lupus. Next base: position 110,935,335 of record NC_132838.1, on the reverse strand, counting down.
GGGGTGCGGCCCTCCCGCGGCCTCTCCGGCCCCTCCTGAGACATGCCTCCCTCCCCGCAGGGTCCACGGACCTCTCCTCGCTCGCCGTTTCCAGGACCACGGGTGAGCAGCCCTCCACAGTTCCGGCCCACCCGCGCGCTAGGGTGGGGGGAGGGTCCTGTGGAGGCGGCTTTGGGCACGCCCCTGTGTGGGGTGTCGCCCAGGTCCGCCTCAGCTGTCCTCTAACCGCCTGTGTTGGTCCCCGCCGGTTGAGACGGGGGCCCAGGGGTCCCTACCTCCCGGGGGGTTAGGAGCTGGACAGGTAACACTAACCACGTAGCACCCTCTAAGAGGAGTCCTCTTGGGAGCTTGGCCACGGTAGTGCAGAGGGTAATAATGACATGCCGGTGCCACCACCCCCTCACTGTGTGAATGCCTGCACATCACTTCCTCTCTCGGGGCCTCAGTATTCCTCATCTGTACGATGGACATAGTATCAGTGTCTCCCTTTGCCAGAGGATTGAGAGGATTCAATACAGGCAGGCTTTCAAAGCAGTGTCTGGCACACAGTAAAGTCACAGTAAGTGTTAACTGTTGATAGCTGGTTTTATTATTATCATCACTATTATCAGACAGCCTGTAACAGTGGTTCTTAGACCTTTGTGTGCATCGGAGTCACCCAGGGAGCTTGTTAAAGTAGATTATTGAGGCCTCCCTTTAGAGTTTCTGATTCAGTAGGTCTAGGATCGGCCCAGAGAGTTCTCATTTTTAGCAAGTTCCCAAAAGATGCTGAGAACCACTAGTCTGGAAGGTCCCTCAGGCACTGCCGTCCAAAATTCAGTGCTGCCCAAGAAATTGCAGAATCATGGCTAAATGACAACATCCTCTCTCTCTTCTAAATCTGCTGGGATTTGGAGGGCAGGGACTGAGTCCTGTTACTGTGAAGACTCGGTAGCCCCGGTGGACTGGGGCTGGGCCTCTGTCTAGAGGTAGAGGCTGTGGTGGAGGAGGCTCTGTGGGTTCTCTAACAGGTCTGAGAGTTTGGACAATGGTGAAAGGTGGGGCATGGCGTTGGAGAGAGGTACTGCCCAAGCACTAGTTCTGGGCAGGAGCAAGGCTGAGGTTTTTTTCTGGCCCAAGATCTTTGGTTTCAGTTGAGAGTAATTTGTGATGTCATCTCTTCAATAAATATTTATTGAGTGCCCGTTCTGTACCTCGTCCTGTGCTGGGCAGTGCTGGGGACTCAGCCGTGACTGAGGCAGCCCTGACTGTGCCCTCACGGGTTCCCTACCTAGATGTGGAGGCAGGCACATATGCAGTAAATTAAATGTGGATTATAAAATGTGATAAAGGCTCTGTAGAAGTCTTGGGGTCATTGATACCTAACAACAGGGCAAGGATGGGAGAACTAATGCTGTGACAGGGCATTCATTCTGATGGACTCATTCCCTCTCCCTCATTCTGATGGGCTAGACATGTGTATAGATGTGTCCCCTATTCTGAGGTTCTCACAGTTTACAGGAGGAGACAGGTAAGAGTCACTTAACATAAAGTCTTGTCAAATTCTAATCAGTGCTGTGAAAATGATAAAACAAAGGCACGTAACCACAAGCGACTGGAGCTATCTTAGGGACCAGGAGGCTATTTTCGATAAAGTGGTCAGGGAAGACCTATCTAGTAGGTGACATTTGAGCAAGGACCTGAAGGAGGAGGAGGAAGCCATGCAAAGAACTGGAGGAAGAGCATTTCAGCAGAGAGCAGACTGTGCTAAGGCCCTGAGGCAGGAGAGACAGCTAGTTTTCTGTTCCCATGCAGCCCATCCTGGCTGTCTGTGGATGGTGGGAGTTTGGGGTGGGATGGAGTGTTATTTGTGTTGAGCCCTAAATAAGGAGAAGTTCCCAATGTTTGTTGGCTGAAAGAGGGTTTTTTTTCAAAGATTTATTTATTTATTTGAGAGTCAGAGAGTGCACAGAGGGAAGGGCAGAGGGAGAGGGAGAGGGAGAGAGAGAATCCTCTAGCAGACTCCCCACTGAGCATGGAGCAGATGTGGGCTCTATCCCAGGACCTCGAAATCATGATCTGAGCCAAAATCAAGAGTTGGCGACTCAACCAACTGAGCCACCCAGGTGCCCCCAAAAGGGGATTTTTATATAATAATGCTATAGCTAAGCTTTATGGAAGGGCTAGGGTGGTCAGGCACAGTAGTAAGCAATTTATCTGTGTAATTCTGAACCTTCATGTTCACTCCTGAGTAAAGAGCTCCGACCTCATTTTATAGGGAAGGACTCAGAGAGGTTGAGAGACTTGCCCAAGGCTACACAGTCAGTGAGTGACAGGGAGGATTCTAACCAACATCTGTGTGATGCTACACTCCATTCTCTAAAAGCAGGTCTGCCAACCTCTTCCTTTTATAGACAGGGGAACTGATGTCTAGAGAGGGAAAGTGGGTTGGTTACCCAAGTCCATAAAATAAGATCACCCAACACTTTATCCAAGAGCAGCAGCTGCATTTATGCAATGCCTACTATTGTGGCAGTTCTAGGTGCTTCCCACATATTCACTCATTTAATTTTCACAGCAGCCCAATGAGGCATGATTCCTGTGTCCATTCTACAGATGGAGAAACCAAGGCACAAAGGGGTTAAGTGATGGGCTCAGGTATCTCCAGTTAGCAAGTTGCAGAGCCAGGACTTGAACCAAGGCAGTCCAAAGCTCGGGCCACTGCTGCCTGGGCCTTGGTTTTGGTTCCCCCATGCAGCCTGGGAGCTCCTCAAGGGTCCAAAGTCGAAGTCATCTCTGGGTCCCCCCCACGTCATTATCCAGCACAGATGCCTAAGTTGAAGTGCCTGGAGGTTGGCCCTGCCAGGGATCCATAGCCTGTCCCTTTCTTCTCTCCCAGCTTCAGTGTCCCCAGCTGCCAAGTGGGGGTATCTTCTCTACCCTGATGACTTCACAGATCACACGAGATAAGGGGAGCAGGAAAACTGCTTTCTGAGGAGCAAAGGTCTGGCAGCCAGGAGCCACTCCCTGAGAGTAGAGGAGGAGGACGGGTCTGGCAGTGGGGCAGGCTGGTGTTGATCAGACAGTGGCCAGCGACTGGCACAGGCAAGCCTGGGAGGGGCCTCTGGCCCTGGCCTGCCCTACCTTGCTGTGTGACCCCAGGCTTGCTTACTCACTCTGGTCTTCCCCTCGTCCTGTCTATGGAATGACGGGAGGTTTGTTTCGATTCCTCCATGACCCCTTTTAGGACTGACCTTTCCTGAGGAGGTGATGAGGAGGCTTCCCCAGCATTACTGTTACGAGCACCCTCAGGGGGCAAATCTGGGGTGGTAGGTGAGCGTAGCTGAGAGACTAGGCCAGGATGCAGAGCAGCCGATTGCTTGGAGGTGAAGGATTGGCTTCTTTGGATCTTCAGATACCAGCCAGTGACCCTTGGGTCCGATGATGGGCTTTAGGGAGAGAACACTCCCACATTTTAGAATATGGGAAGTATAATTTTTTCCTAGTGATAAGACCCTTGGCTTTTGTGGATCCCCAGTGATACTTTGTAATTCTTGGTCTAAATATTTTTTAGAAGGCAGTTGAGGGTACCCTAATCCTGGGACCCCAATATTGGGAGCTGAAGGGAGGGTAGCCCAAAAGAGTGAGATAGGGGCTGGAGTTTAGCACCCCAGGGAGTCAGAGCCCAGTTTCCCAGAATGGAGGAAAGGGGAAAGGGGGAGGGTTCCAGGCAGGGATGGGGTTGGGGAATCTGTCTTAAAAGATGAAAGCCTTGACTAGTTTCTGGACCTCACCTTTCTCTTTCTCTTTCTCTTCCTTCCACAGATGAATTAGGTAAGTATCACAGGGCAGGCCTTGGAGGGGAGGCTGAGGAGTCCCAAGTGCTCACAGTGTGGGATCTGGGCCTTCCTTGCTGTTGGGCAGGGGGGAGGATCACAGTGTGACTTCCAGGACTATTGGAGAATTTTATTATTTTATTTTCTTAAAGTATTTTATTTATTTACTCATGAGAGACACACAGAGAGAGGCAGAGATACAGGCTGAGGGAGAAGCAGGCTCCTTGCAGGGAGCCTGATACAGGACTGGTTCCCAGGACCCTAGGATCACAACTTGAGCCAAAGGCAAACCCTCAACCACTGAGCCACCCAGATGCCCTTCTTGGGGAATTTTAACCATTACATTCCCAAAGTAATAGCCCTACTTGATACTTAGAAAAGATTCCTCACATCAGCTGCGTTTAGTGTTACTATTACTATGAGCATCCTTAATTCTTTTGGTGAACTGTACTGAGCACCCACCGTGTGCCAGGCACTGTTCTAGACACCGGGTATTCAGCCATGAACCAAACAAGGCCCCTACCCTCCTGGAGCTGACACTTTAGTGGGAGAGACAGTAGGACAAGGAGAGGTGACATATGAGCTGAGACTGGAAGGATGGGGAGCCAGTGTGTATTGAATGGAGGGAAGCATGGAATAGGCAGATGGCGAGCAAGCACAACACCCCAAAGAGGACGAGGCTTGCTGGGAGCAACAGAAAAGAGACTGGAGTGGGAGGAGGGGGGTGGCAGTGGTGGGAGGTGGAAGGCCCAGGACAGCAGGGGCCAGTCCATGCAAGGCTCTGAGGAAGGGCTCCGGGGTGTGGGCTTGTGTTTGTTTGTTTTCTGACTGAATAGTTTGGGGAGGGTGTTATATGGGAAAGATGTTGTCTTTGACCCTTAAGGGAGATGGGAGCCATGGGAGGCATCTGAGCAGAGTGGGGACAGGGTGTGACATAAGCTACCTCTGGCTGCGTGTGGGGGAACAGGAGCAGTGCTTCAGAGGGGGAACGGTCAGGGTGGACCAGGATGGAGGCAAGGGTGTGGGGAGAAGTTGTGGGAGTGTAAATCTGTATTCGAGGAAAGAGGCAGAAGTTCAAGGATGGGGAACAGATGTGGAATCGTGAGCAATTAACAAAGATGTGCAGGCTTCCAGCTTGAGCACTTGGTGGATGGTGGTGCTGCTTTCTGAGGTGAGAACTGCTCCCACAAGCTATTCTTATTATTAAAAGGGGCGAGATGGAGGCAGGGACACCTGTTACCTGGCCCTACCTTTATCCAGGTGAGAGGTGATAGAGACATGAATTCAGGTGCTGTTAGGGAGGGGAGTGGACATGGGTGCAGAAGGAGAAACGAGGCCCACCCCCAGGTTTCTGGCTTCAAGAACCCGAGAGCTGTTTGCAAGGAGGGAAGGGGCTTTTTGAGGGTTCAGAGCTAGCTGCCCGTCCCCCTCCCCCTCACCCAGGCTCGGCCCACAAGGTAAATGTCTTGAAGAAATGAATGGAGGGGGCAAGGCCGGCGGCACAGGTGGGCGGGCTGGTCATCAGGCCTTTCCTTCTGTAATCAGCGTCACCCCAAATTTCTGCTTCTCCCCACAGAGATCATCGACGAGTACATCAAGGAGAATGGCTTCGGCCTGGAGGGGGCGCAGCTGGGCCCGGGCGAAGGGCTGCCGCGCCTCGTGTCCCGCGGGGCGGCCTCCCTGAGCACCGTCACCCTGGGCCCCCCGGCGCCCCCGCCCCCGGCCACGCCGCCGCCCTGGGGCTGCCACCTGGGCCGGGTCATGCCCCAGGCCCCGGGCCCCGGGCCGCGGCCGCACCTGGTCATCACCGAGCAGCCCAAGCAGCGCGGCATGCGCTTCCGCTACGAGTGCGAGGGCCGCTCGGCCGGCAGCATCCTGGGGGAGAGCAGCACGGAGGCGAGCAAGACGCTGCCCGCCATCGAGGTGGGGCCCGGGCGGGGTCTCGCGCTTCGCCGCGCCCGAGATTCGGGCGCTTGCGTTTATCGTGTGTTTTATGGTGGTTATTATTACTGCCGTTGCTGTTGTTGGAGCGGATACTACTAACACCTGGCCCCGCATTCTAAAGGACATGCCAAGAAAGGCCTCCTTCCGGGCAGTTGGCCGTATTGATCAAAATTCTCATTGCCTCCAGGGCCACAAGGGAGGCCCTAATCATTAGAGTGGCCAGGTTTGAATCCCTGTTCTGCCATTTACTAGCTGCGCAGCCTTGGGCTGGTTATTCAGTCCCTCTGTGCCTCAGTTTCCTTTTCTACAAAATGGGATAATAATAATATATACATTATTATATAAATTATTATATACAATATATAATATTATATACATTATTATTATTATTATTACTGGGAAGTGTGGATGAGTTCGTTACATGAGCCAAGGGCCTCTAACATGTATGTGCTCAGGAGAGTCGATCTGCTGGTATTGCTGGTGTTAGGATTCTTATCATCATGCCTTACAGGCCTGGCCATTCCACTTCTAGGAAATTGAGGATAAAGATATGCCAGCCTCTGGGCGGAAAGAGGGATGTGCAAGGTTATCCCTTGAAGCCTTGTGTAAAGAATTGGAAACTGCAGAGTTCATCAGCAAGACACTGGTGAACGTCTGTCTACACATTGGAATCCTACGCAGCCATGACACGTATCTCTGTGTGTGTGTGTGTGCCGATAAATATAAACACATACGGTTCACACAGAAAGATTTTAAAATGAAGCCATCCCCTAGGTACCAATGTGGAACCATCTCCAAGATATGTTAATAAGCTAAAAAAATATTGAGGCACAGAACCCTTCTCAGGGGATTATACATTTTGTGTTGAAAAGAGGGAAAAATAGGGTTCTATATTTGTACTTGCTGGTATGTGCATATAGAAGCTCTGGAAGGAAAAACATAAATAAAAGTCATGACCTTTTTTGGTTGGGGGAGAACTGAAGGGATAAGGTAAGATTTATTTATTTATTTGAGGGAGATAATGTGTGCGTATGCACAGAGTGAGGGGTGTGAGGGGCAAACTCCCCACTGAGTACAGAGCCCAATGTGGGGCTTGATCTCACGACCCTGAGAGGACCTGAGCCAAAACCAAGAGTCATATGTCCAACCGACTGTGCCAGCCAGTTGCCCCCAGAGGTGACCATTCTTATCAATATCTCGTGTATCTTTCTGGGAGTAGTTTATGATTATACAGGCAAATATGTACATGTGTATGTACAACCGCCCCCCTTTGTACATAGAGAGGAGTATAATGTACATACTGTTCTGCGCAGTGGTCTTTTTTGCTTAAGAATGTACCTTTTTTTTTTTAAGATTTTATTTAATCATGAGAGACACACAGAGAGAGGCAGAGGCACAGGCAGAGAGAGAGGGAGAAGCAGGATCCATGCAGGGAGCCCAATTTGGGACACAATCCCGGGTCTCCAGGATCACACCCCGGGCCGAAGGCGGTGCTAAACCGCTGAGCCACCGGGGCTGCTCTTAAGCATGTATCTTGAAGGGGCACCTGACCTCAGTCTGTAGAACATGTAAGTCTTGATCTCAAAGTTGTGAGTCTGAGCCCCACATTTGGTGTAGAGATTACTTAAAAATTTTTAAAAGATTTTATTTATTCATTTATGAGAGACACAGAGAGAGAGGCAGAGATATAGACAGAGGGAGAAGCAGGATCCATACAGGGAGCCCGATGTGGGACTCAATCCTGGGACCCCGAGATCATGACCTGAGCCAAAGGCAGACGCTCAGCCGCTGAGCAACCCAGGTGTCCCAAGATTAAACTAAAAACAACAACAACAACAACTACAAAACCCTAAAACTAAAGAAAAACTTAACTAAAAACAAACAAAAACCTAAAATTTAAAACTTAAAAAAAAAGAAGAGAGAGAGAGAGAAGAATGTATCTTGGAGCTCAGCTAACCTTAGCCTGTCTAAAGCTGTCCCATTCTCTACCATTGAATTGCGTTGCATGGGTGGGTGCTCATTCACTGTGTAGGTCCTCTATTGGTGGGTATTTATGTTGTTTGCCATCTCCTACTTTGAGCAAAACTGTAGAGAACGACTCTGTTCATCTATTTCCTTCATGTCACACAAATAACTTCTGGAAGTGGAATTGCTGGTCAAAGGTAATTTGATAGATATTGCCAAATTGTCCTCTGCGAGCGTTGTACCCATGACTGTTTCTCCTAGCTGGTGTCTGAGAGGCCTGCTTCCTTACGCCTCCCCAATACAGAGCCTTTATGTGCTTCTGGATCTTTGCCGAAGTGTATATTGAGTCTGAATTGTGTACCAATGATTCCACTAGCCCCAGGTTCTGGCCCAAGCTGCTCCCTGGCGTCTGGCCTCCTCCCTGGTCATCAGCTCCCAGCGTCCTCTAAATTTCTCCTCCACAAGGTGGCTGGAGGGGCCCTGTTAAGTTACACATCAGCTCTTCTCCCCTGCTCAGAATCCTCTCTTGGCTGTCTAGTGCCCTCAGGAGGAAGCCCAAGCTCTTCCTTGCACCTCTAAGGCTCTCCCTCTCTGACTCCTGCTGCCAGTTCCCACCCAGCCCCTCCTCACTCACCACCCTCCAACCACTAGGCCTTTGCTTATGCTGTTCCTCCTACCTGGAGTGTATTCATCATGCAGCCTGGTCATCTTGTATTCATCCATGAGGCCTCAGCCCACCTCTGAGAAGCCTTCCCTGACCTCCCTACCCTCATGGTCCGAAGCAGAACAACCCCATTCTTCTTGCAGGAAGCAGTCAACATACTGCTTATAAAGATGGATTTTAGAGTCAGAAAGACATGGGTTTTAGTATTAACCAGCTGTGTGAATAATTGATGCTGGTCCAGTGCTTCTGCTGGCCTCAGTGACAATTTTGTCATCTGTAAAATGAGGCTGGAGTTCCTGCTCCCACAGGATACTATGAGGAAACCAGGAAGGTGGCCCAGCACCAGCAGTGAGACTCCCTATATGCAACAAGGTAGTTGTTATTTGATTTGGCTCCAGACATTGTGGCCAAAGCAGCACTCAGAGTAGAACATCCTGGTCAAAAGAATGGTTTGCTTTGAAATGTATATTCCATCACCGGATTTTCAGGAATGGGGCAACTGTGATACATTTTGTAGCCCCTTATTTATCTTTAAGGATTTCATTTAGTTTTCCAATTGACAGGTTTTTTTTTTTTCAACTTTATGTCCCATCTTTTTCTTTTGAAAAATTTAAAACACACAATAGATAGGAATAGTGCAGTGAACATGCCTGTTGCCTATTTACTTTTGGTCTTTCTCTCCCTTTATATAGACATTTATAGAGGGAGATTTGAAAGTCGGTTGGAGATATGATGATTCCTCACCCAGAACGTTTTGATGTATGTCCCTCAAGAACCAAGGATGTTTTCCTACAATATAGGAGCTATATAATCCTATCACCCATCACCACACTCTAGAAACTTAATATTCCTCCAAGGGTATTATCCGATATTAAGTCTATATTCTAATTATCCCCCAAATATTCTTTTTTTAAAAAGGTTTTATTTATTTATTCATGAGAGACACAGAGAGGGAAGCAGAGACACTGGCAGAGGGAGAAGCAGGCTCCCTGAAGGGAGCCTGATGTGGGACTTGATCCCAACACCCCAGGATCATGACCTGAGCCAAAGGCAGATGCTCAATCACTGAGCCACCTAGGCGTTCCCCTTTTTTTTCTTTAAACATTTTATTTTTAAGTAATCTGTACACCCAGCATGGGGCTTGAACTCACAACCCCAAGATTGAGAGTCGCATGTTCCACAGATTGAACCAGCCAGGCATGCTCCCCCCACGCCCCTAGCACTCTTGAGAGCTATTCTTCTTGTTTACTTATTTAATATTCAGTCCAGGATCCTATGCTGCATTTAGTTGGCAGGTCTTGCTATGGCCTGAATGTGTGTGTTCCCCTAAAATTCATACGTTGTAATCCTCGGCCCAGGGTGATAGCATCAGAAAGTAGGGCCCTTTGAAAGCACTGAGGTTATAAGGGCAGAGCTCTCATGACTGGGATGGATGATTTTATAAAAAAGACTCCAGAGAGCTCTTGAGCCCCTTCCCCGGGGCGAGGACGACACAGCAGGAAGGCAGCCTTCACCAGAGCCCCACCACGCTGGCACCTTCATCTCAACTTCCAAACTCCAGAACTGTGAGAAATAAATGGCTGTTACTTACATGCCATCTGATTCATGGTATCTTGTAGTAGCCTGGACAAAAGAAGACGGATATCTTTAGTGTCTTTTGACCTGTGTTAGTTTCTCCATCTGACTTTTGACATGTGTTTGGACATGTGGACACGGGCGGAGGATATGAGAAATTGTCGAACGTCCTGCATTCTGTGTTTGATGACTGTTTCTTGGTGAAATCAGATTGTGTGTCTCAGGGGGAACACCCCAGTGGTGATAGTGTGGCCTTCTTGGTGTCTCACATCAGTAGACATGGGGTGGCTGTTTGTCCTACTCTATGATGTCGAGTTACATCCTGTGGTTAAGGTGGTATGTTAGTCTGCTTGGGCTGCCATAACTGCCTACCACAGACTGGGTGGCTTGGACAACAGAAATGTATTGTCTTACAGCTCTAGAAGCTAGAAGTCCAAGGCCAGGATGCCAACAGATTTTATTTCCTCTGAGGTCTCCTTGGCTTGCAGACAGCCTTGTTGTTGCTGTGCCCTCACTTGTCTGGTGTCTCCTTGCATGTCCAAATTACCTCTTCTTTTTTTTTTTGTTTTTTTTTTTTTTTTTATTTATTTATGATAGTCACAGAGAGAGGGAGAGAGAGAGGCAGAGACACAGGCAGAGGGAGAAGCAGGCTCCATGCACCGGGAGCCTGATGTGGGATTCGATCCTGGGTCTCCAGGATCGCGCCCTGGGCCAAAGGCAGGCGCCAAACCGCTGCGCCACCCAGGGATCCCCAAATTACCTCTTCTTATAAGGACACAGAGCATATTGGAACAGAGCCCATCCTAATGGCCTCATTAATTCAATCACCTCTTTATTTTTTAAAAAGTATTTTAAAAAGATTTTATTTTATTTATTCATGAGAGACACAGAGGCAGAGACATAGGCAGAGGGAGAAGCAGGCCCCCTACGAAGAGCCTGATGTAGAATTCATCCCAGGACCCCGGGATCACGACCTAAGCCAAAGGCAGATGCTCAACCACTGAGCCACTGAGGCACCCTTCAATCACCTCTTTAAAGACTGTCTCCAAATACAGTCATATTCTGAGGTACTGAGGTTTAGGGCTTCAACATATAAATTGCAGGGGGATGCACTTTGGCCCATAAGAGCTAGTGTCCAGCAGGTCTCTTTGTTGTAAAGGAACAGCTTTCCTTTGTAATGAGTATCTTATCTGTGGGGTGATACTTAGAGGCTGTGTTTTCCCCAACAGGTTATTTCTGCATCTTTCCAGGCAATTTCTCTGGCTCGCTGTTGGTTTTGGTTTCAAACAGTTAGAACAGTAAATATCCAACAATAGGAAATGACCTGGCTCTGAATCTGGTTTCAGGATTTAAAAAAAAAGATTTAATTAATTTATTCATGAGAGACACAGAAGAGAGGTAGAGACATAGGCAGAGGGAGAAGCAGGCTCCCCATGGGGAGCCTAATGCAGGACTCAATCCTAGGACCCTGGATCACACCCTGAACCAAAGGCAGACATTCAACTGCTGAGTCACCCAGGCCTCCCTGGATTCAGGATATTTATTCCCATCATTCAGAGCAGAAAACTGAGGCTCAGAGAGAGGAAGTTACATCCTCAGGGACACAACAAGTTTACTGTAGTAATTACTAAGTGCTCCTATGCACCAGGTACTTAGTAATACCCATTCTACAGATAAAGACAGAGTAGAGAGGTTTATCATGCAGATGGCCAGTGACAGAGACTGGATTTGGCACCAGGTCTGACTTATTCCAAGGCATTGTGTGATATCTTACAGATGAGAAGCTTTCAGCCCTGCAGTTCTCATGAATCTTGAGACTGTTGACTCTGAGCTTTTCTGAATCTCCTAATATTACAGTGCAGAGCTGATTAAATGAATAGCTTCAACCCTATCTGGCTCACTGAAATTTATATACAATATTACATCCCTCTACTCATAATCATCCCCCAAATCCATAATGCCCTAACTTTAATATGAAGGAGAAAATAAAAGGAAAATAATACAGCATAATAATCATCTTTATTTCAGTGTGTAAATGCTCAGGCACAGCCCTAAGGACTCATAATAAAGGTGACAGTTGCTTGTGACTTCATTAATGCAGGGGCCCCCATTGGCATCCTGACCCAGCTGTGTGGATTTGGTGAATTAAATGCCGTATGGACAGGGTTGCAGTTGGTGATGGGATCTTCCAAAGTGGCAAACAACCCTCAGTCTAAACAAAATCAGCGTTCCTTCAATTAATATGTTGGCCACAGTCCTTGAAAATTCAGTGTATTTTTAAATTATGGGGAAAGGACTATGTGTGTAAAACAGCTAGGTTCTTCGCTCTGATCATTTTAGTATATGTGCTGCCGAAGTGAGCACTTGGCTTTGATCATTTTAAACAGGTTTGTCCCCAATGTGAATGTTGGCAGGATGATCAAAAGTCTTGTAAGACTTGTGTGGGACCATCCCTAGTATTGCAGGCTGTGTGGCATCTCTGATTCCAGGTCCTGCCTACTGTAGGCTGTGGGTCCCTAAGTGTCAACCCACATCAACCACCCCCATATTCCAAATGCCCCCTAGAGGGCGATACTACCCCAAAGAGATGCACTCATTTTATCTATCTATCATCTATCTATCTATCTATCTATCTATCTATCTATCTATCTATCATCTATCTACTTACCTACTTACCTACCTACCTATTTATTGTTTTTAATAGGTAGGCAAGGGCTTTAGAAGTTCAGAGCAGGGTTTATAGGATCTTTGGTGCCAGCAGGGCCCTGTGGGTAAGCCAGGAAAGCCAAGTGGGTCTGGGCCCCATCTAAAGGTCTGGTTTCTATCTGCTGCTGCATGTGGCTGTTGAGCCCCAATTCCAGCCCCAGGTGCCTTAACTTCCTTTTTCTTTATTTATTTTTATTTTTAAAGATTCTATTCACTCATTTGACACAGAGAGACCACAAGTACGCAGAGTGGCAGGCAGAGGGAGAGGGAGAAGTAGGTTCGCTGCCAAGCAGAGAGCCAGATATGGGACTGAATCTCAGGACCCTGGGATCATGACCTGAGCCCAAGGCAGATGCTTAACTGACTGAGCCACCCAGGCACCCTGCTTCCTTTTTCTTTAAAGAGAATCTGGAAATCTGAAATAACGGATATCTCATACTTTTTATTTTTATTTTTATCTTTCTAAAAGATTTATTTATTTTAGGGACGCCTGGGTGGCTCAGCGGTTGAGCCATCTGCCTTAAACTCAGGGTGTGATCCCAGAGTCCGGGAATCAAGTCCCACATCGGGCTCTCCCCTCAGGGAGCCTGCTTCTCCCTCTGCCTGTATGTCTGCCTCTCTCTCTGTGTCTTTCATGAATAAATGAATAAAATCTTTTAAAAAATAAAAAATTAAAGATTAAAAAAAGATTTATTTATTTTAGAAAGAGAGAGGGAAAGAGAAACTTTAGCGGACTTGGAGCTGAGTGGGGAGTGAAGTAGAGCTCCATCCCATGACCCTAGGATCTCAACGTGAGGTGAAACCCAGAGTCAGAGGCTTAACTCACTACACCATCCAGGCGCCCCTGTCTCATAGTTTTTTGAATTCAGGCTCCAAATTTTCCCCAAATTTGAACAAAACTTTTCATCTTTTTTTTTTGTAGTCTTAAAAAAAAAGGCTTACTGAGGTATACGTTACATTTACAAAATTGCACATATTTAATGCATACATTTTGATGAGTTTGGATGAAACATTTTTAAAAAAAGACTATTTATTTGAGAGAGACACAGAGAGAAAGGCAGAGACACAGGCAGAGGGAGAAGCAGGCTCCATGTAGGGAGCCTGAGGCGGGACTCGGTCCCAGGACCCTGGGATCATGACCTGAGCCAAGGCAGAAGCTCAACCAGTGAGCTACCCAGGCGTCCTAGATGAAACATTTTTTAATTACATAAAAATGGAAAGAATAATACAATGAGCATCTGCGTCCTTAACCTGTATTGGCCAGTTGACAATTTGCCACGTTTGCTGTATCTGTCAATCTCCACCATACAAACGTATGCGCATGCACTGATATGTACACACATTGCTTTTGCTAAACTATTTCCCTGTGAGTTGTAGATGCAGGACTCGATCCTCAGACTCAGGATCACACCCTGAGCTGAAGGCAGATGCTCAACCGCTGAGCCACTCAGGCGTCCCTGATAGCCATCTTTTTATTGCCTTTCATGACACTGATTTTTTTTTCTCACATGATGACCCTCGATTTGGGCTCATTTGAGGAATCACAGTGGGATTCAGGTGACATACTTCTGGAGGGCTGTCACAGAAGTGATGTCCTGCTTTCCTATTGCACCCCATTAGAGTACCCAAGTCACTTTGGCCCTGCATTGGTGATGCCAACCTTGATCACCTGATTTAGGTGGCATCCACTGTGGGTTTTCCACCGTGAAGGTGCTTTCCTTCCCTGGTCTTTAGAAAATTCTCTGTGGTACTCGAAGACCCTGTGTGGATGCAAGTTTTTAAAACTCATAGTGGCCAAGGAAAGCACATTTGTGGGGCAGCTATCATGTTATGAGGCCCCCAAGCCACCAGTCAGAAGCCTCTGGTTTAGGATCTCAGAGGGGTCTTAAGCAAACCCCTTTCCATCATCCCGGGGGAGAAGGTTGGGGAGCTGTCAAAGGAGGCCCCAGGGAGTTTGGATGGGTGCAGGTGTCTGCCATGGGACCCCAAAAATGCACCTGTCTCCCTGCAGCTCCGGGATTGTGGAGGGCTTCGGGAGGTGGAGGTGACCGCCTGCCTGGTGTGGAAGGACTGGCCTCACCGAGTCCACCCCCACAGCCTCGTGGGGAAAGACTGCACCGACGGCGTCTGCAGGGTGAGGCTCCGGCCTCATGTCAGCCCCCGGCACAGGTACTTGACCCCTGACCCCCAACCCTTTATCCCAGGTCATGGAGATATGGAGGAGCTGAAGATCGCCTGGGGAAGTCTTAGGGCAAGAGACTGCTTGGCTAGATTCTCCCCACTGCATTTCCTAGATGGGGAGACCAAGGCCAGGCCTGGGGGTGGTGGAGGGGCATGCCTAGGTCTGGCCCCCTGCTGTACCCACCTTCACACACTGTTATATTTATTCCCACTTTGTTGAGGTGGAAACTGAGACAGAGGGGAGTAAAGGAGCACAGATAGCCAATGGCAGAGCAGGGATGTGACTCCAGACCTGACTTAACTGCAAGATCATTCTTTCTTTCGCTTGATAACTTATACATTCTTGATAGATAAAAAATTAAAAGGTTCAGAAAGACTGTACAGTGAAAAATACATTTCCTTCCTTCCATCTTTGGTCGTGCAGCTGTCAGTGTCCCTTCCTGGAGGCAAATAAAAAATGCTATGCATATATATTTTTTTCTCCCCTTACAAAGGGTAGCAGACATTTGTGCCTCGTTTTTACATTCTAGTACATCTTGGAGATCATTCCTGTAAGCATTTAGAGCTGCCTTATCTTTTTTCTTGGCTGCATAGTATTCCAATGTACAGCTGTACACCATTAATTGGAGAAGCCCCCTAGTAATGGGCCCTCGTGGTGGTTCTAATATCCTGTGGCCCTATTACTAGCTGTGCTGTAATGCATAGCTTTATGTATCTATCATTTCTTCTCTAGGATAAATTCCTAGAAATGAACTTGCTAGCTCTAAGACATGTAAACTTCCAGTGATTTATAAAATTTATAAATCAAGTGATTTATAAATATAGCAAAGATGTAAGATCCATTAGAACAGGCATTTTGTCCCTTTTGTTTCTTGCTGTGCCCCCCAGTCCTGCCTAGCATGGTGCCTGGCATACAGTAGGGGCTCAGGAAATATTTGGGGAATGAATGAATGAATATTGCCATATTGTCCTTTGATATGTAATTGCTGGAGCAATTTGTGGTTTCCACCCATCATGGGTGAGAGTGCCTGATTCTTCACAACTTTACCAGTGGAGACTATCATCAAACATTTTGATCCTTCTGTGTTAATGAGCTTTTTAAAAAAATTGGCATCACATTGATGTTTAATTTGCAATTTTATTATTATAAATGAGGTTGGCCAGTGTTTTCATGTGGTAAAGATAAAATGCACTCCCAGGTGCTCAAGAATCCCCATCATTCCTGAGGTTTAAACAGCAGGCCCCTCCTAATGCTGGGGCCCCTGAGACTATGAGACCCAAGGCAGCATCTGCCGGAGTCCTCTTGTGGTTTAGGACTAGACCTGCCTCTTCCAGAGTACCTCCCTTCACCTATTTTCCCCCGTCCCCATTCAGCTTTAACAATCTGGGCATCCAGTGTGTGAGGAAGAAAGAGATTGAGGCTGCCATTGAGCGGAAGATTCAGCTGGGCATCGACCCTTACAATGGTGAGTCCCTGAACCTAGCTGAGCTGTCTTGTCCTCCTGAAACCCCTGCCCTATCTACTACCCCATCCCCTCACCTTCTCCAGATCCACTATCCCCTCAGCCCCATCCCTTCCCTCCCTCCTACCTCCCCATCAGTGTTTCCGTCCCCCACCCTCAGCCTTCCCATATCTCTCCTACAGCTGGGTCCCTGAAGAATCATCAAGAGGTGGACATGAATGTCGTGAGGATTTGCTTCCAGGCCTCATATAGGGACCAGCAGGGACAGATGCGCCGGATGGACCCTGTGCTTTCTGAGCCTGTCTATGACAAGAGTGAGTCTAGGGTGCTGTGTGTCTTAGGATTGCTATTGGCCACAGGTACTGGAAAGCCCATGTACAATGGCATGAACAAACAGGGAGTTCTTTATTTTGATTTGTCTCATGGCTAAGTCTGTTCGTGTTGATTCAGCTGCTCAGCAGTATCATGGCACTGGTTCAGCTCTGTGATTCCCTTGATTGTGAGCTGGTTCCCACAGTTCCAGGTACCATGTCTGTGTTCCAGGCATGACGGGTAGTGTCACCCTGTATGGTGTGGAGGCTGTACACTGCCCAATTCCAGTGGTCAGCATGTATTAGGTAGCCTATGGAAATGAGGCCTCCTTGTATTGTAGAGTGCACAACCTGTACCACTATACCAGGCAATTCTAGAGAAGAGGCAGCATGAGTAGTAATACTTTTCTTTTTCATACAGAAAATAATATATTCCCCAGAACCCCCCTGGTAGACCTCTGCTTATGTCTCATTGGCTAGAACTTGGTCTCATGGTGGCTGCTAGTTGCAAGGGGGTCTGGGAAAGCAAGTATTTGGGGTTTCCATCCTCAACAGAGGGATATATGCATAGAAGAGGAGATTGGAAGGGCTGTTAGGTTTTAGCAGCCTATAGTGACTGCCACAAGCATCAAAATGGGGAGGGAAATTCATCCATCCAGGGCTTTTATGGGTGCAAGTGATAGAATTCCAACTCAAATGGGCTGAAGGAAAAAAAAATGGGCTGAAGGAGAAAAAGAAGAATTTGTTTGTTCCGTTAACTAAAAATGTCCAGAGGTAGTTAAGTGCTTCAGGTCTGGCTGTTTCCAGGTGCTCAGTGATGTCATTAGGGATCTCTCTGTTTCCATCTCTCAGCTATAGTTCAAGTTCGAGTCATTTTTGGCACAACCCTCCCATGGTGGGGGCCAAATGGCTGTATGCAGCTCTAGGCTTATATCCTACCACCTTAGAACCTCTCCCTGGTACCTAAAGATTGCTTCTTTTACCCGATATTTTTGGTTGGAGTCTCAGGTCTCTCTCTTATTGGCCTGATTTTGGCCATGTGCTTCTCTCTGACCAGTTAGCTATGGCCAGAGGGAGTCTGTGTTCTAATTGGCCATGTTTGAGGCACAAGGTCACTGCTGAGCTAGGGAGTAGGTTCAGCCCTACCCAATCCCATGACTGAAATGAGGGGGGAGTGTTTCCTAGAAGGAAAATTGAGGGCTCAACAGAAGAAGGGCCAGGACTGCTAGATAGGCAAAGCCTTGGGTGTCCACTATGGATTAATCCACATCTAAGAATGGTGTTGACTCTTGACTCCACCCAGTCTCCTCTGAGGTCTGACTGTCGCTGGGTCTCAGTTTGGGTGGGACACTCACTGGGTCTCAGCATGGAGGACTTTTGACTGTCCACAGACCCCTCTGTCTGAGCATCTTCTTTTTCTCCCTGGACCACAGGTCCTGGGAGGACTGGGCGCCCCTGGCTTCTCCATTTCCCATCTCTGCATGGCATGGGGTGGGCACCCATGGGGTCCCTGCTGAGGATTTGATGGCTGAATTCTCAACTTTTCTTACATACGTCTCCTCTTGCCCTTTCCCAGAGTCCACAAACACGTCAGAGCTGCGGATTTGCAGAATCAACAAGGAGAGCGGGCCATGCACGGGTGGGGAGGAGCTCTACCTGCTGTGTGACAAGGTGCAGAAAGGTGAGGGATCTGGGACAGCGCTTGTGTATGCTGGCGAGTGGGCAAAGTGGCATTGGGCAGCTTGCCCTGGGACTCCGGAAGCCTAAGTAGGCGGGAGCGGGAGGCGGAGCTGGTTAACTGGGACTTTGCAGTGGAAGGATCCAGAACCCCGGCTGTGGAGTCAGACTACAACAGTCGATTGGTTTATTCACTTATGGAGCTGCTTACTCACTCATTCATGTACAAAGATGGAGAGCTGTGTCTGCTGGCCCATGCTGGGTGCCAGGCAGCACGAGCTGATGGTGGTGATTGGGGGGGTGGGGGCTCTTATGGAGTTTGCATAGGTAAATGCTTTATGGCAGCTAGGTAAAGGCTACAGATGAAGAAAATGGAGAATGGAGAATGGAGATGAAGAAAATGTATCTCCTTCACTTCATGTCTATTCAGATGTCCCTTCTGCAAATAGGGTTTTGAAAAAACAGATGTGGGTGCCCAGGTGGCTCGGTCAGCGGAGGAATAGACTCTTGATCTCAGCTCAGTTTTTTTTTTTTTTTTTTTTTTTTTTTTTTTTTTTGTAGGATTTTATTTATTTTTTCAGGAGAGACACGCAGAGAGGCAGAGACATAGGCAAAGGGAGAAGCAGGCTCCCTGCGGGGAGCCTGATGTGGGACTCGATTCCAGGACTCCGGGTTCCTGACCTGAGCTGAAGGCAGATGCTCAACCACTGAGCCACCCAGGTGTCCCCTTAGCTCAGGTCTTCATTTCAGGGTTGTGAGTTCAAGCCCTGTGTTGGGCTCCATTCTGGGCATATAGCCTACTTAAAAAACAACAGCAACAACAAAACAACAGGTGCATCCTGCACTGCCTGGCTGGAGAGAGCCTTGGCTCTTACTGTATATATACTTTCTGTATCCTTTGCATTTTTTATCCTGACTCTACTATAAATAACATCACCACCAAGGATATAAATGTCCTTATTATATGCCAAGCTCTGTTATAAGCACTTTCTACACCTCACTCATTAGATCATCTGATTGCCTAATAGTTCTAGAGGTAGATCCAATTATTACCTCCCTTTCATAGATGAGGAAAGTAAGGCACAGAAAGGTTAAGTAACTCGCACAAGGTCACACAGCTAGGCAGGTAGACACAGCATTTGAATCTATGTGGCCTGTGCTCATAATCATTCTTCTGGGAGGAAAAGTAAAAAATAAAGAGAGTTGCAAAACCTCAGGAAGATGGAGAAAAGAGAAAAATAATTCTGAGAAAGGGGATAGGGAGGAATGGCTGGAGGGGTTGTGGGCGCAATTTTACTAAGTGGGGCCAAGGAGATACCATTGGAGCCATGACTCTCCATGTGACTCTCTGGGGAAGAGTCAGCAGAGGAACAGCAAGTACCAAGGCCCTGGGGTAGGAGCAGGTGTCATTGTTAGAGAAACAGTAAAGTCAATGGGGCAAGAGGGGAGCATAGTGGGAGAACATGTCACAGCCTCAGGGATCTCTTCCGATCCTTTCTCATGCTCTGTGCTTATATAGCTAACGTCTGTCTCCCCCATTGGGTTATATAGGTCAGGGCTGTCCTGGTTAGCAACTTTGTTCCCAGAACTACCCATTCCAGGATCAAGCACCCATGAAGTTCTCAGGAAAAAAAAAAATCTTTACTTGCTCCTTTTTTTTTTTTTTAATTTTTTATTTATTTATGATAGTCACAGAGAGAGAGAGAGAGAGAGAGGCAGAGACACAGGCAGAGGGAGAAGCAGGCTCCATGCACCGGGAGCCCGACGTGGGATTCGATCCCGGGTCTCCAGGATCGCGCCCTGGGCCAAAGGCAGGCGCTAAACCGCTGTGCCACCCAGGGATCCCTCCTTTTTTTTTTTTTAAGCTACAAATTCCATTCTTTAAAAAACATTTTTATGGGATCCTTGGGTGGCTCAGCGGTTTAGTGCCTGCCTTTAGCCCAGGGCGTGATCCTGGGGTCCCAGGATGGAGTCCCGCATCGGGCTCCCTGCATGGAGTCTGCTTCTTTTTCTGCCTGTCTCTGCCTCTCTCTCTCTCTCTCTCTCTCTCTCTGTCTCTCATGAATGAATAAATAAAATCTTAAAATTTTTTAAATTTAATTTTTATGTATTTATTTTAAAGATTTTATTCAAAAAAAAATTTTTAAAAAAAAGATTTTATTTATTCATGAGAGACACAGAGAGAGGCAGAGACATAGGCAGAGGAAGAAGCAGGCTCCATGCAGGGAGCCCAATGTGGGACTCAATCCCAGGACTCCAGGATCACACCCTGGGCCAAAGGCAGATGCTCAGCCACTGAGCCATCCAGGTGTCCCTTTAAAAAAACATTTTTAAAAAAGCATTTAAAGTGTACAATTCAATGGCATTTAGAACATTAACAATGTTGTGCCATCACCACTACCTAGTTCCAGAACATTTTCATCACCCCAGAAAGAAACTTCACTTCCCATTTCATATAAGCAGTCACTCCCTATGCTTCCCTCCTCTAACGACTAATCTGTTTCTGTCCATGGATTTGCCCTTTCTGGACTTTTCATTTAAATGGAATCCTATGATATGTGGCCTTATGTATCTGGCATCCTTCACTTAGCTTAATGTTTTTAGATTCATCCATGGGATAGTATGTATCAGTGCTTCCTTCCTTTTCATGGTGGGATTATATTCTATTTTTTTTTTTTGAAATATACATCTTCTATTTCTTTTTTTTAAGATTTTATTTATTTATTCATGAGAGACACAGAAAGAGAGAGAGGCAGAGACACAGGCCGAGGGAGAAGCAGGCTCCATGCAGGAAGCCCAATGTGGGACTCGATCCAGGGACTCCAGGATCACTCCCTGAGCTGAAGGCAGGAGCTAAACCACTGAGCCACCCAGGGATCCCCAGGATTATATTCTATTGTATGGATATATAATTTGTTTATCCATTCATAAATTGGTGGACATTTGGGTTGTTTCCACCTTTTGGTTATTATGAAATGTTGCTATTAATGTTTGAACATTTGTGTGTAAGTTTTTGTTTGATCTCCTGTTTTCAGTTCTTTTGGATATATGTCCAGGTCAGGGAGGTTCTTATAAAATTTTGAGTGAATGAGCAAATGGAGATGGATGGCTCTTTTGTGCTGGGCCCTAGTGCTAGGCAGTGCTGGGACACAGCAGTGACAGACACAGGCCCCAGCTTTGCTCTCCAGGGCTGCCAGTTCAGTGGTGGTGGTGGGGAGGTTAGGGAAAGAAACACAAATTACAATTGTGAGTTATGCTGAGAAGGAAGAAGACAAAGCATTAGAACTGGGTGAGAGCACTAAAACAACAAGAAGACCAGACACGGTCTGGCCACCTTGGAAGGCTTCCCAGAGGAAGTGATATTTGAGCCAAGATCTGAGGAATGCCACAGAGATTGTTAGGGTCCTGGGAGTTGGGGCCAGAGCAGGGAAACTGGTCCAGGTGTGTGCAAATAACTAGAGGCAGATGTCAGTCTTGTTCTATTGTTCGTTCACTGGCCGGTCTCGGACTGGTGGCTTCACTACCCTGAGCTTCTGCTTCCTTATCCCTCAAATGAGTTGGTGTTAGGTTGAGACAGGCTCTCAATTACCCAAGAACTACACTATAAAGAGTTAGCATTTACTGAGAATTTCTGAGTGCCAGGCCTGAAGCTAGTACTTTGTGTAATGCTAATAAAAGTAATCATACCTGGGGTACCTGGGTAGCTCAGTTGGTTAAGCATCTGCCTTTGGCTCAGGTCATGATCCAAGGGTCCTGGGGTTAAGCCCTACATCAGGCTCTTTGCTCAGCAGGGAGCTTGCTTTTCCCTCTCCCTCTGCTTGCAGCTCCCCCTGCTTGTACTCTCTCTCTCTCTCTCTGTCAAATAAATAAAATCTTTTAAAAAAAGTAATCATACTTAACGTGGACTGAGCACCTTTACTTGGAGTGATTCAACTAATCCTCCAAGCAACCATGTGAAGTAGGTACTCTGATTTTGCTTCTGCTTAGGTGAGGAAACTAGGCCCAGAGATATCAGGTAACTTCCCCAAACCCTTGGGAGATGGTGGTGAAGAGCTCTAGCCCACTTGGATTCCCATCTTGCCTCTACCACTTGTTGGCTTTGTGACCTTGGACAAGTGACTTCACCTTTCCGTGCCTTTGCTCCCTCTATATAATGGGTTTCCTCAAGGTACTTTTTTTTCATAAGATTGCTGTGTGACTTAGAGGCAATCTCTGTGTGTCTAGACAAATATAAAGCCTCAGTAGATGGAATTAGTGTGAAAAGAGGCAATGCAATAAGATAAGAAAAAGAAATAATGGGCAGTATAGCATACTGGATCCTGACTATCCTGCTACCAGCTGTGTGACCTTGGGTAAGTCTCTTTACCCTTCGAAGCCTCAGTTTCCCCATATTTAAAGGGGGTATGTAAAAGAGTTAACATAGAAGGTCTGAGACTGTTATCCTTTGAAAGGCCTGTGTGCAAGGTTGATGCTTGGCTGGTTATTGGGAGCTTGGATAATGAGAGGGGCTCACTGTGCTTTAACTATATGAACAAGGTGGTTTGTGCTGAACACCTGCTTTGCTTCTGGGAGTCTGAAATTTTGATATAGGCCAGGCAGAGGGTGCCTATGTAACCAGCCCCCAATAAAAACCCTGTGTACTGAATCTCCAGTGAGCTTCCCTGATAGACAGCATTTCACATGTGTTGTCACAGTTTGTTAATGGGGTGGGGAAGGGATTAACATGTTCTCTGTTTCCACTGGGAAAAGACTCCTGGAAACTTGTGACTGGTTTTCTCTGGACTTCACTCCAGGCATCTTTTCCCTTTACTGAGGATGCTAGGAATCTTTTTGCAGTAATAAATCATGCATGAGTACAATTATAGGCTGAGTCCTGTGTGTCCCCTTAATGAATCACTGAATCTGATGGTGGTCTAGGGGGACTTCTGACATGGTGGCGATATTAATTCTGTCTGTCTCTCATGTTGCTAAAAGGATTAAATAAGATAATATATTAAAAATATGTAAAACACTTAGTGGCTGGCACACAGTAGGTGCTCAACAGAAGGTTAACTGCTGCTATGATTAGTTTTATTCTTTTTTCTTAAGATTTGTTTTTTTTAAGATTCTATTTATGTATTCATGAACTACACAGAGAGAAGCAGAGATATAGGCAGAGGGAGAAGCAGGTTCCTCAAGGGATCCCAATGTGGGACTTGATCCCGGGACTCTAGGACCACACTCTAAGCCATAGACAGACACTCAACCATTGAGCCACCCAGGTGTCCCAGATTTATTTATTTGAGAGAGAAAGAGTATGTATGAGCAGGGGAGGGACAGAGGGAGAGAATCTTAGGCAGATTCCTCACTTCCTTAGCCCCCCTCCCAATATGGGGCTTAGTCTCACGAACCTGAGATCATGACCTGAGCCAAAACCAAGAGTTGGACGCTCAACCAACTGAGCCCCTCAGGTGCCTCTATAATTAATTTTATTCTTAAGGATATCAATATTGGGGGCACCTGGCTGGTTCAGTTGGTAGAGTATGGGAATCTTGAGCTCAGAGTTGTGAGTTCAAGCCCCATGTTGTGTGTGAAGCTCATTTAAATCAAATGGATGTAATAAAAAAAAAAAAACAAATGGATGTAATAAAACTTAACATATATATATACATATACACACACACACACATATTTTTAAAAGAATATCAATGTTGGGATCCCTGGGTGGCGCAGCGGTTTAGCGCCTGCCTTTGGCCCAGGGCGCGATCCTGGAGACCCGGGATCGAATCCCATGTCGGGCTCCCGGTGCGTGGAGCCTGCTTCTCCCTCTACCTGTGTCTCTGCCTCTCTCTCTCTCTCTGTGACTATCATAAATAAATAAAAATTAAATAATAAAAAAAAAGAATATCAATGTTGATTTGGGGGAAGGCTGAATGAGTTGGGGGCCCGGTGGGCCAGTGCCCTGGCTCAGCTGACGTCCCCACTTTCCCGCCAGAGGATATATCGGTGGTGTTTAGCAGGGCCTCCTGGGAAGGCCGGGCTGACTTCTCCCAGGCCGATGTGCACCGCCAGATTGCCATTGTTTTCAAGACACCACCCTATGAGGACCTGGAAATCGTTGAGCCTGTGACCGTGAACGTCTTCCTGCAGCGGCTTACTGACGGGGTCTGCAGCGAGCCTCTGCCCTTCACGTACCTGCCTCGGGACCATGGTAACCACGGCAACCCAGGGTGACCCATTGCCCAGAGACCAGGTGTCTGGCCTAGAGGGGACAAGGGAAGAGGCAGAAGTAAAATGCAGGCTCTTGACTGCACAGGCTGGGTTCAGTTCCTGGCTCTACCTCTTACTGGTTGTGTGACCTTGGCCTCTCTCTGACCCTGTCTCCTGTGTAAAATGGAAGTAACAATACATAGCTGATGGCATTTGGGGAATATTTGATTATTTCTCCCCTCAGCTTGCCTCCTCATGCCTGGCCCTGTACTGAGTGGTGCTGAGGACACAGCAGTGACCAAGATAGCCCCAGCCCTGCTCTCATAAGTCTCACAGTCCTATTGTGGGGATAGATTTGCTCGGAGGACTCAGATTGCTCAGAGTGGGCATCTGGTCCAGGCTTGGGGATTAGGAAGGGCTTCCTGGAGGAGGGGATGACTTAGTTGAGGACATGGGGATGACTAGGCAGTTGTCCAGGGAAGTGGTGGGAGTTGGAAAATAGTGTTTCAAATAGCTAGAATAGCAAGTGCAAAGGTCCTGAGGCAGGATTGTGCCTGGGATGTTCCAGGAACAACAAAGAGGCCAGTGTGGCTTGAAGTGAATTTGGGTTTCATTCTGATTGAGATGCGGACATCTATTTGCATTAGTTGGTCAAGAATTAGAACAGGTCAATGACTTCCTAAATGGTCTCTATAATTAATTCTTAATTATTATTATTGATGGATAATGTTGCCCCTGGTATCTCCTGAACAGACAGCTATGGCGTGGACAAGAAGCGGAAACGGGGGATGCCTGATGTCCTCGGGGAGCTGAACAGCTCTGGTGTGTCCCCTCTGCCCCTTTCCACATCCTGGGAGGGGATGGCTAAGCCCTAGCCTGGGGAGGAGGGGCTGTGAGGGTCCAGGGGTCCTCATCTCTGCCTTCCTTCAGATCCGCATGGCATCGAGAGCAAACGACGGAGGAAAAAGCCAGCCTTCCTGGATCACTTCCTGCCCAACTCCAGCTCAGGTGGGTCGTGGTTCCCCACTTAGGGCAAGCCCCTGCTCTCTGAAGTGGGATGAGGGTGAGCTGCAGCCCTGCTTCTGGCCTCTTCAGCAACCCCCCCCCCCCTCCCGCCAAGAGGTCCCACAAGGCCAGGAACTCACATCTCAGGCAGCAGCATGAAGTACATGAAGTAGAAAGTACAGTTCTGGATACCATTTGGAGGAGGCTCGATGTCTCCTGGGCCATTCACTTGCTGTGTGACCCTCACCAAGTTGCTCGACCTCTCAGGGCCTCAGAGACTCCTCTGAAAAGTTTCACCATACACCTCCCTCATTGGCCTTTTAGATTTTTTTTTAAAGATTTTATTTTATTGGGGATCCCTGGGTGGCGCAGCGGTTTGGCGCCTGCCTTTGGCCCAGGGCGCGATCCTGGAGACCTGGGATCGAATCCCACATCGGGCTCCCGGTGCATGGAGCCTGCTTCTCCCTCTGCCTGTGTCTCTGCCTCTCTCTCTCTCTGTGACTATCATAAATAAATAAAAATTAAAAAAAAAGATTTTATTTTATTATTCATGAGAGACACAGAGAGAGAGGCAGAAACACAGGCAGAGGGAGATGCAGGCTCCATGCAGGTAGCCTGACGTGGGATTCGATCCGAGGTCTCCAGGATCAGGCCCTGGGCTGAAGATGGCACCAAACTGCTGAACCACCCTGGCTGCCTGGCCTTTTAGATTTTATTGCATTTCTTTTTATAGACACTATATAATGGGTACATAGGTGCTTTGTGTATGTTTACTCATTGAATCTATACCATCACATCACTTCCCCCCTCATTTTACTGATAAAGAAACTGAGGCCCGGGAAGCTGAAGTCTCTTAGCCAAGGTCACATACTGCATTTGCGGTGGAGCAGGGACTTGAACCTGGGCATCTATACAGGTAGATTAGTGATAAAATATTATGTGGAACAGATAGCAGGGGGTAAATGGTAGATAAATGGGAGGGGTTGTCAGAGCCAACCAGCCTTAATTCAGAGCCTGTCTCTAGCCCAAACACCCTCTGGCCTGTTCTACCCCTGCTTTCATCTTAACTCATATGCCAGCCTCTGCTTCCCATGAACTGCAGCCTTATCTGGCTGCCATCAGAAGCCTCCCCAGCCGCTGACCACTAGCTCTAACAGTGCTGTCCCCTAATACCCCAGCTACCCCAGGGCACCCAGCTCCCAGCCAGCCACCAACAGCCAGCCACTCAGAGTCTGCTGAGCCTGGATCACTCCAACCAGTCCCACTGTGGAGGTTTCAAGTATCACCTGTTGTTCCCCCTACCCACTGCACCTGGTAACTAATGCCCAGAGCTCTACCTATAGCAACAACCAATCCTAGCCCACTTCACCAGTCTTCAATCCCCAAGTCCCAAAGCGTCTCCTCTTTAGCCACTGCTGTTCATCTACGTCCTCCATCACCCGTTTCCCAATGCCTAAAGCCCTCCTCTCTCATCCATGGGGCAAAGCTGCTCTGGCATGATAGTATAATGGTTAGGAGCATGGCCTCTGGAATCAGACTGAGTTTGGATTCTGAAGCCTGAATTTAGCCATGTGACTTCTTTGGATCTCATCTGTCAGATGGAAATCTTACCTCTTAGGGTCCTTTTTAGAATCTAGTCAGGTCATATCACACAGATAGTTAGCATAGTTAGTGCTCAGGAGATCTTAGGAACTTGCTGGACAGGAATGCCAGGAATGCATTTGTTATGATCATGTTTAGCTGTATTCACAACAAAACCCAAATTAACAGGGGCTTCAACAGGCTATATTTCTCTTCTCAGATAAACAGTGGTAGATAGTCCTGGGATGGTGTGGAGGCTGTAGGATCATCAGAGACCCAACCAAGCTCCTGCCATTTTCAACTCATTTTCCATCTCATGGTCCAATATGGCTGCTGAGGCTCCAGCCATCACACCCATAGTCCAGCCAGGAGAACTTAAGTCACATGATGACATTTAGCTGTAAGGGAGGCTGGGAAATAGAGTCCCAGCAGCCCTGAGTCTTTCTGAGATAAGCATAATTTGCCTTTGCTGGTCAGGTTTGTCTTGTCTCAGAAAGAGACTCTCCTTTATAATGACATACAATTTTACCTTCCAATTTGGGAACTGGTGACTTCTCATTTAGGTCTTCCATGTGTGGGGCTTTCACTTTTTGGGTGGTCTCTATAACTTGGGTGAGGGGAGGACTTTAGAGCCTCTTCAACATCCTTATTTTTTGGAAAAACTCCCCAGCCCTGCAGAAGCATAGTTTGAACCCTGGTTCTACAACTTACCAGCTATGTGTGACTGAATTATTTTGCCTGTTTGCTTTTTTTTTTTTAAGATTTTATTTATTTATTTATTCATGAAAGACATAGAGAAGCAGAGAGAGAGAGGCAGAGGGAGTAGCAGGCTCCATGCAGGGAGCCTGATGTGGGACTCGATCCCTGGACCCTGGGATCAAGACCTGAGCAGAAGACAGATGTTCAACCACTGAGCTACCCAGGCGCTCTTGACCTCAATTTGCTTATTAAGTGCGAATGGTGATAATGCCTACCCCAGGGTTCTCCTTGGGATTAAAGGAGGCCACGGTGATCATGCATTTAGCTCTATTAGGTCACTGGAGTTTGGGCATGGCCAGAAGTTGATGCTAAAGCCACCCTATTTTCCTTCCCTCTCATCTGTGCAGGCCCGTTCCTCCCACCGTCAGCCCTGCTGCCAGACACAGACTTCTTCCCTGGCACCGTGTCCCTACCCGGCCTGGAGCCCCCCGGTGGGCCGGACCTTCTGGACGACAGCTTTGCCTATGATGACAGCACGGCCCCCACACTTTTCACCATGCTGGACATGCTGCCCCCTGCGCCGCCACTCGCCAGCGCTGTCACGGGCAATGGGGCTGCAGGGCCGGCTGTTGGAGAGCCTTCCGGCCCTGAGCCAATGACGCTGGACTCATATCAGGCCCCAGGCCCCGGGGACGGGGGCACTGCCAGCCTTGTGGGCAGCAACATGTTCCCCAACCAGTACCGTGAGGTGGGCTTTGGGGGAGGCCTCCTGTCCCCGGGGCCCGAGGCCACGTAGCCCTGAGGTGCTGGAGGAGAGGCACTGGGTGGGGAGGACTGGAGGTGGAAGGGGCCGTGCAAACCCAACGAGGATGTCCCGCACCGCACCTCCATACCCGTGGGCCCCCAAGTGGTCAGTCTTCCGATCTCCTCATCCTTCTTAATGGGACATCTTTGGCGCTGGTGAGAAGCTCCGTAGCACCGGTTTCCCCTGAGCCCATTTTACAAATGAGAAAACCGAGTCCGGAGAGGAAAAGGGGCTTGGCTCCCATGCACCAGCTTGTAAAGTTGCCTCAGCCCCCACGAGTGGGGGCGCCTTCTCCAGGTGGATTCTGGAGTGTACATAATGGGAGAAAGGTGCAGATCCTCAGCTCTCCTCCCCCGAGCTTGAAGGTGGGGGATAAAGATTGTTTGTTGTGAGTCTTCCCAATAAAGATGAGTTTTTGAGCCTTGGGAGTCTGCTGTCTTCTCCGCTGGGGAGACCCCAGGGCGCTCACGCACGAACCCGCGGGGATCTCCTCGGCTCCGCCTCTCTCGGCAGCATCCTCCAAGACCCCGCCCCTCGCGTCCAGACCCCGCCCCCTCGCGCCCGGGGCCCGCCCCTTCGCGTCAGCGGAAGCGCGCTTCTCCACGTTCCGCCCCTCCCTTTCGTGCGGCCTCCCACTTCCGTTTCCGGTGCGGGCCGCGCGCGAGCGCAGCGGTGGGAGGCGGCGACGAGCCGGTGAGTGCAGGCAGTGGGCCCCGACCTTCTGGCTTTCGGGGGGGCGTCAGCCCAGCTTCGCCCCAGTCTCGGCCTTTCCCCGGGCTGCTGTGAGCCTCTGCTCGGCCCCAGCCCCGAGGGCCGCCGGCCCCGCACCCCCTCCGGCCTGCCGCGCCTCAGGCCGCGCCCCTGTCCCCGCGGTGGGCCCAAGCTCGCCGCGTACGACCCCGCCGCCTACCACAGGCCCCACCCCCTTGTCAAAAACCTTACCCTGATCTGCGAGGCCCGGACGCGGTCCCCGAGCCCAGTCCAGAGCCTCGGGCTCCGCCCCTGTCTACAAGCCTTGCCCCTGAGCGCAGCCCACCCCCTCCTGTCTGCCAGCTCCGCCTCCCTGTCTCCACTCCGTTTTTCAGCATCCCCCGCCCCCGCCTTTCGGATTCCGTCTGTAGACCTTAGTCCCCCTCTGATCTTTATTTACAGCACTCCTCTGTGTTCCCCTCCCTCCAAGCGTTGTCGTCTTCCGTCCACGCCCTTCACCTGCCCTCCATCCCCGCCACCCCCCACCCAAATCCCCCACTTGCGCCCCATACCGCTACTCTTTTACCATTAAGTCTTTCTTCTCTTCTTCGCCTGCGTTCATCCCTTACCTCCCTAACTCCCACGGGTAGCCCCATTTCAGCTCTTCTCTCTCCTTAGAACTAAAGCCCCACCTGCTTAGGGTCCACCTCCAGACCTTACTTCAGACATTCAGTCCTAACATTCCAAAACCTTTCACCAGTGATTCTAGTGCCCTGAACCCAGGATACTCCTTTCTCGGGGATGCTCACTCCAGAATCTCCTGGGGTTGGGGGGGTTTCAGAACGCCCAAGGTACTGGATCAGAGTCGTCAGGAATATGCTTCAGTCTCTTGCACACAGTTCTGCATCCTCATTTTGCTTCCCTGAAGCTGGTGTTTAGGATCAGCCTCATCACCAGCTTGTTAGGTGACTTTGATTCTGCCCATATGGTGGTTTTTTTTTTTTTAAGACTTTATTTATTTATTCATGAGAGACATGGAGAGAGGTAGAGGAAGAAGCAGGCTCCACGCGGGAGCCTGTGGAATTGATCACTGGACTCCGGGATCACACCCTGAGCGGAAGGCAGACGCTCAACCGCTGAGCCATCCAGGCATCCCTGTCCATATAGTTTTTAACAGCCCATCTCACACTCCCCCTGTCATTCCCCAGGTTGAGGCCCCAAGCTTGGCCTCACCACGATGTGGCACGAGGCTCGGAAGCATGAGCGGAAGCTTCGAGGCATGATGGTTGACTACAAGAAGAGGGCAGAGCGGCGGCGGGAGTACTATGAAAAGATTGTGAGTACTTGACCTTGATCTGGGGTGGGACTTTCCGGGGGTCCTGCTCATCCGGGTAAGGTGTGCACTTGAAGATACACCAAAATATGACAAAAGAGCCCAATTTCCTCAGGAGAATGTTAATTCCTTGAGCATAATCACTGGTAAAAACCAGAGATGTTCTCTTGGTTAGTATACTGTGTTGTTTAGTGTGACCTCAAGAGTAGAGAGCTGGTGTTAGCAGGAAGGAGGAAGTTTTTGTAACACTCAGAACGGTCCAGATATAAGACTGAGCACCTTCTGAATGTTGTCTTACTGCTGTATTTGCAGTGCCCAGAAAAGCTCAGCTGTTCCTGAGGTTCGGGTGGGCACCCTGTAGGAGTGCCATCAATATTCATTTAAGTAAATTTGATCACTTCTCCTGTTTGATGCTTCATTTGCTTTTAGAGAGAAGACCACTCTCCATCCTGTGACCTAAAAGACCCTATGGTCTGACCTCTACTAGCCTCTTAGCTTCATCCTTGGGTAGCTCCACTGACCTTTTTTCCCATATCTCTCACCACCGGGCATTGTACTCCCTTTACCTATTTAACTCCTACTTGCCATTGAGACCCCAGCTTGAAATGGCACTTGTGTACTACGTTCAATTCTCCTGTTAGATGATATTAATATAGATGTTCCCATTCACTATTGGATCACTGCTTTACTTTCTTACCTGGTCTTCTGGCCTTGATTCCTGCCCCCTCCAATTAATCATCTTCAGCAAGGCTAGAGAGGTCTTTCTAAAGCACAAGGCTAACACTGTACTTCTCTTTCTCTGAACTCCTCCATGGCTCCATAGTGCCCTCAAGAGAAAGCCCAGGCAGCCTTCAAGCCTCTGCACAGTCTAGATTTTTTTTTTTAATTTTTTATTTATTTATGATAGTCACACAGAGAGATAGAGAGAGACAGAGAGGCAGAGATACAGGCAGAGAGAAAAGCAGGCTCCATGCACTGGGAGCCCGACGTGGGATCCGATCCCGGATCTCCAGGATCGCGCCCTGGGCCAAAGGCAGGCGCTAAACCGCTGCGCCACCCAGGGATCCCACAGTCTGGATTTTTGCATTACGCACCCTTCCCCCACTGCCCCAGACTCATGTCACCCTGCTTTCTGCCTCGTTTCTTTACTCAAACCATCTGACCTCTTCATCATTTAGGGTCAATTTCTCTAACACAGAAGATGTATAAAGAATATCAGTTTATTTTTCAGAATTATACAGCCACAGGGCCTTTGCATGTGCTCTTCCCATACCTGGGTAACAGCTGCTCATCTGTTGGATCTCAATCCTCAAGGAAGTCTTCCTTCAGCCTCCATAGTCAGTCAGGTGTCTCCTATAATGCCATTACAGATCTCTGTTCTCCCCCTTTAAAGTTTATTTATTTTTAAATATTTTATTTATTCATTTGATACAGAGAGATACAGAGAAAGAGGGAGAGATAGCACACATGAGTAGGGTCAGAGGGAGAGAAAAAAACAGAAGCAGATTCCCTGCCGAGCAGGGAGCCTAATGCGGGGCTCTATCCTAGGATCCTAGGACCTGGAGATCATGACCTGAGCTGAAGGCAGACTCTTAACCATCTGAGCCACCCAGGTGCCCCCCTCCTTGGAATTTAACACACACATACCTAGCTCTGTAAGACTGGGGAGTAGTATCCAGGTCACCTTTGCATCCTAAGGTTGGGGCCAGCAATATGGTTTGAAAGAGTAAATGAGTAAACCTGCTCATAGCAGTTACCATTTTAATTGCTCCTTTTGGGCACCCGGCTCTGCGAGAAGAGCTTTAGATGCATAGTTTCTTTGAATCTCGAGAGTCACCAATGAAACAGAGGCTGCTATTAGCATAGGGGAGGAATCTCTGAGAACTCCTCACTTGCCTTCTGTCACCCAGTGCCTTCTGTCAGTAGGCTGAAGGAGAGCCCCTCTCTGGTGGTGGTGGAAAAACTGTAACATGATGGTGAGGGCAGGGCCCAGGTCTGTACTGGTCCCAGTTGAGGCCCCAGTGTGGGCTGGGAGCACAGTGCTTAGGAAGAAATGGCTGTTGTGAGCTATAATAAGGGTTCATGGTGTGCCAGACCCAGTGCCCACTACTTTGGTGCGTTCTTTCTAGTCCTTTGCGTGGCCCCAAGAGTTGGGATTGATCCCTGTATTAAAGACGCTGATAAAAGCGGCTGGTGTTGTTAAAGCGTTTATGTGTTAACCATTATGTGCAAAGTGCTTGACGTGTGGTTCATGCTTCATCAGATCCTCACTGTAGCCTTGGACATGGTTCTTGTGTCCATTTTACAGATGAGTGAACTGAGGCTCGGAGAGTCATGATCTACAGTCACATAGCAAGAGGGCACAGCTGGCATTCTAATCCAGAGTCTCTGAACCTTGACCTCTCTTAGCATTTCACCTGGGCTTTCTGCTGGAGAGATAGAAGCTCTGAAAGGTGAAGCACCTTCTCCCAGGTGACACATCCTGGAGGCAAAATACTAAAATGTTTAGGTCCTTAGAGCTTGAGTCCTAGGGCTTTGGGTTCAAATTCCATCTCTTCTGTTTATGTCCAGTGTGACTTTGGGCAAAGTGACTGTCTTCCTGAGCTAGTTTTCCTTTTTTGCATGTGAAATGATGTATCATGTAGAGTCAGGTTTGGCTATGAATATAGAAGTTCATTTCCTTTTCCCCTGAAAGCCCAGAAATAGCCAGCTTGCTCAGGGACCATTTTGTTGTTCAGCTGAACATAGATTCTCTTACTAGTGTTGTCTGAAGGTCTAAGAGGGCTGCCTAATAGCCATCGTGCCTGCATTCCATTCAGCAGGGAAGAAGAGAGAGGGAAAAGAGGCAAAAATGCTCACGCCAGTCTTTAAGAAAGTTTCTAGGTATTTGCACACAACACTTCCACTCGTCTAACTGGCCAGAAAGAAGTTGCAGGTTCCCATACAGGTGCAGGGGAGTCAGAGGCATAGGCTTTATTCTGCGTGGCCTTGTGCCAGACATATCAGGAGTCTGTTACTGTTGAAGGAGAGGGAATAGATGTTGGTTGCCAGCTGATAGTCTGCCACGAATGGTGGGGGATGAGTGCTTCCCTCACGGGGCTGTTCACTGAGATGGGGCACATCGACCTCAGTGGAGACCTGCCCAGGGTGACTTGCGCGGTAAAATGCTAGCTCTTTTGTTACTGAAGTTCTTACTACCAGGTAGAGCTGGAATTGACATGGTGTAGAGGAAAGAGGGCTGGAGTTGGGTCACTCTGAAAGGCCAGGGACTTCAGGCTCTCGTCTGGTTAGCTGGGGAGCTCCCTGACCTTTCTTCCCTCCCCCGCCTTGGGACAGTGGTGATTATCGGTCCCTCTCACTGGATGACGGGGAAGAACTTCCAGAACAAGAACAGTGTCTGTGGGGTGCTTGTGGTGTGGGTCTGTACAAGCCGCCATTGTCCCCGTACGCAAACGTGATCAGCATTCAGAACAGAGCTGTCAAGCTGTGGGCAGTGGCTGAGGGCTGCTTTGAGGAGGGGATGGGGCTGCTCACGTGGGTCTCATATTATTCTTGGGCTGAGAGGAGGCTGTGGGCAAGTGTTGAAGAAGCCGGGGTAGTTGGTGGCAGGCTGAATGGGTTGTGTCCACACAAGGCTGGTTTCTCTGTTCCTGGTTTGTCCTTGGTGGCTTCTCTCTCTCAGCTGACCCTGGTTCTGTCATGGCGCTTGTCCTTGTCAGCTTTCTTCTTTAATCAGTGGTTTGGATAAAGAAACAGAATTCTCTGTTGATAAGAAAATGGGAAATAAACAGTTCTCAGTTCAAGCATTTCCTCCTCAAGAGAACCCCAGGCTGACACACTGCCCTTCATCCCTGCTGCTTCCCAGCCTAAATCAGGCATTCCCCTGGGCTCTCCCATCCCAGTGCGGCCCACTCTAGGTCGTCACAGTGTGGGATGGGTCTGTCCCCAACACTGGCCTGTGAGCTGTGAAGATGGGGCTGGGGCTGTGTCGGTCACTGCCGTGGCCCTAGAATGGGGCCCTAGCACGTAGTGGGTGCCTGCTTATCAGTTGAATGAATGAATGAAAGAGTCCATGAGCTTCTCTGACTCCATCTGATGCTGGAGGCAGAGCAGTTCAATGGTTAAGGAGAGATTTTAGATCTCACAGAGGTATTTGTACACCCCGTGTTCCTTGCAGTATTAGTCACAATAGCCTAGATGTGGAAACAGCCTGTCAGTCGACTGGTGAAGGGATAAAGCAAATGTGATGTGGTATGTCCGTACAGTGGGATACTATCCAGCCTCAGGAAGAGGTATCCCGTCACATGTTGCCACATGGAAGAACCATGGAAACATTTTGTCCTAGTGAAATCAGCCAGTCACCAAAAAAAAAAAAAAAAGGGTGCAGGATCCCATGTAAACAAAGTATCTGAAGTAGTCAGTCCCTTAGAACCCCTAGAAACAGGAAATAGAAAATAGAAAGGTAGTTGCTGGGTGGGGGGAGTCCTTCACTGGCTCTAGAGTTTCACTTTTGCAAGATGAAGAAGTACTAGAGAGTCCTTGCACTGCAGGGTACACGGAACTCAATGCTACCGTACCATATACGTAGCAGCATATACGTAATGGCGGTTAAGGTGGTAGGTTTTCTGTTACAAGCCTTTTTTTTTTTTTTTTTTTTTTTTTTTTAAGATTTATTTATTTATTCAGAGAGAGAGAGAGATGAGGCAGAGACACAGGCAGAGGGAGAAGCAGGCTCCATGCAGGGAGCCCGACACAGGACTCGATCCTGGGTCTCCAGGATCACACCCCGGGCTGCAGGCGGCGCTAAACCGCTGCGCCACCGGGGCTGCCCTGTTACAAGCCTTTTACCAGAATAAGAAAAATTACTGGGATCCCTGGGTGGCGCAGCGGTTTGGCGCCTGCCTTTGGCCCAGGGCGCGATCCTGGAGACCCGGGATCGAATCCCACGTCAGGCTCCTGGTGCATGGAGCCTGCTTCTCCCTCTGCCTGTGTCTCTGCCTCTCTCTCTCTCACTGTGTGCCTATCATAAATAAATAAAAAATTAAAAAAAAATTTAAAAAAAAAAAGAAAAATTACTTAAAAAAACCAGTGGATTTGGGGGTCAGGCCCATTTGGTTTCTACTCCTAGCTCTGTTGCTGGCATGATTTCAAGCCAGTGGGCCACGCCCCTTGATTTCCTTGTCTGGAAGGTCACTAACCTTTGTCACATGGTTGAGAAGTTTGAGTAAGGAAATATATATAAAACAGTTCAGGGCCTGGTCTTTAGGGTAGTTCATTGGCTTTTCCAGAATCTCCTGGCAGAGCCAGGCCCTGGACTGAGAGTTTTACTCCCCGCCTGATCCATTTTCCTTTCTGTGGTGCTGGCACAGCTAGTGGCTTCCCTGTACCAGTCAGTGTCCGTATTGCAGTGTCCCATGATGGCTGTGGGACCTGGGCATTTGGCCAGGAGCAGCCTCAGGGGTGAGAAGGGGTCTTGGCCAGGGACTGTCACGGGGCGAGGGAGCTGTGGGGCCTGAGATGAGGCATTGAGGTAGGGAAGTGAGGTGTGGGACAAGCGGTTGGATTGCCCCAGCACCACTCCTGCTGGACTCTGTGGTCTTGGGCATATCCCACCTCTGCTGAGTGGCAACAGCCTGGGAGTGGTAAGTGTGGGATGGACAGTAGCCCAGCGTTAACCACGGTCATCAGTGACCTCCTTAGCTCTTTGTGGTGGCAGGTGGGAGGAGGAGGCAGTGAGCAGTGCAGGTTTTGGGGAACTTGACGCTGGTAGGTTTTTCCTGAAGGGGCTCAGTCTCCTCATCTGTCAGGTTTCATTGTCTCTTGGCTTTGGTCAGTGGTCCGAGCACCCCCTGTGGGAAGGGCCCTGCTCTGGGCACTGGGGAGACCGTGGTGGACAAAGCAGTGATCCCTGCCTTGTGGAAGATATGTTCTAGTGTGGGAGCTGAGTGATGAATGAATGCAAAGTGTAAAACCAGGTGGTGGCAGGTGTTGTGAAGAGAACAGGTGGGGTTAAGGAGATAGAGAATAAGTATGGGCTTGTGCAGGAAACTACTGAAGAGTTGATGAAGAAGGCTTCTGGAAAGAGATCTGAAATAAGCGAGGCAGCCACCTGCCAGAGCTTTGCAGGCCAAGGGAAGAGCAAGCACAGAGGTCCTCAGGGGAGTGGTCAAGGAATGGCATAGAGGCTAATGTGCCTGGAGTAGAGCTGGGGGAGAGAAATCAGAGAGGGATGTGGCTGCTAGGTCTTAACAGAATGCTGCCCACCCCCACCCCCCCACCCCCAGGCCAGGCCGTGTGAGAAATGGACTTCAGAGGGCTAGCTGGCAGCAGGGAACCCAAGAAGAGGCTGCCAGGTGGTCTGGGAGAGAGACATACATGCTGGCCAGACGGGTGTGGCAAGAAGGGGTTGGGCCCTGGGGAGGTGTTGCTGGGGGCTTGGCCAGCCCTCAGTGGGTAGCCCAAGTAGCCCTTCTTGTGGCTCTTGCGGGTTCCTCTGATGTGGCACGCAGCAGGATCCCGGCCAGGGCCCCGCTCTTGGGGAGCTCAGTGGTGCAAGGTTTATCCTTTCCTGACTCACGATGACTTGGAATCGTGACCTCCACATAATGTCTCAGGCTTGAGGGGCACAGACTCAGGGAATGTTCTCCTCTACGTCGGTGCCTTCCTAACAGCTGTATTGAGATACAGCTCACCAGCTGTACAGTTCTGTGGATTTCAGTATATTCATCAGCACAGCCTGGATGGACCCCATACCCATTAGCAGTCAGTCCCCCAACTTCCCAGCCTTGGGTAGCCGCTCATCCACTTCCTGTCCTGTGGATTTGCTTATTCTGGATGTTTCACAGTAACGGAATCCTACAACATGTGGCCTCTTGTGACCGGCATCTTTCGCTTAGCGTCCTGTTTTCAAGATTCATCCATGTTGTAGCATGTGTTGGTTCTTCATTCTTTTTTATGGACAATTTTCCATTGTCGAAATAGACCACGGTTTGTTTATCGGCCATCCATTGATGGACATATGATTGCTTCTGTCTTTCGGCCGTTGTGGATCGTGCTGCTTGAATGTCGGTACAAGTACTCAGTCCTTCGTGGGTACATGCGTCCTTTGGAGTGGAATTGCTGGGTTGTATGGCAGTTCTTTCTTTAACTGCTGAAACACTTAATTTCTCCACGTTCTTGTTGGTATTGTTAACGTCTGTCCTCCTTCCCGTTTTAGCTGTCCTGGTGAGTGTGAAACAATGTCTTGTGGTTCTCATTGGCATTTCTCTGATGAGTAGTGCCACTGATCATTTTTGCATGTGCTTGTGTGGTCCTGGTATTTTCGAGGCTGGTCCAGGCCAGTGTGCTCATGCCTGGGTCTGAATGAGTGGAGGTAGGGGGCAGGTGAAGAGTTGGAGAATCATATTTTGGCAGGGGCAGGGGGTGTCTTGATACCAACTTTACATTAAGCTGGGCCAGAGCTCAGAGCCTTTCTCCACCATCTCAGGAACCCCTGTCCCTAGGGGTTAGGTGGCCCCATTAGTGCTGCCATCCCTGTGCAGGTCAGACTGCCTCTGCAGCATGGACCACTTGACATCAGAGGTGGGCTCACGACCAAGCTTGGATGCAAGGGGGTGGCAGGGAGTGCAGTGCCGTGGTGACCTCCATCCTCTCTCCCCCTGCAGAAGAAGGACCCAGCCCAGTTCCTGCAGGTGCATGGCCGAGCTTGCAAGGTGCACCTGGATTCTGCAGTTGCCCTGGCTGCCGAGAGCCCCGTTAACATGTAAGACTGACTTTGAAGGGCAGGAGGTAGGGTCTGTATCTGAGGATTGGAGGTCTTGGGAATGGGTGGGGCCATGGCCACAGGCTCAGATGAAACGGGAAGTAGGTTGCCACAGGGGATGTTTCAAGACGACAGGGGCTTAGCAAGTGGCCTCTAGAACCTGGTTCGAGTTTTCCACTTGTGCTTGGTTCTGAGAAATAGGGCCCCAGTTCCCAGGGTCCCATTCAGGCCCCTCTTGAGGCCAGGAGCTTGAATGTGGATTCAGGGGGATGAGGGACATAAGAGACTGAGAAGTGGGGGTTGAGGGTGGGGCCCTGGAATATCACTGAGAGCTGAGGTGACAGGGAATGGGTGTGGGCCCTGGGGACCCTAAACTCGTTGCTCCCCATTTCAGGATGCCCTGGCAGGGGGACACCAACAACATGATTGACCGCTTCGATGTCCGTGCCCACCTTGATCACATCCCCGACTACACCCCGCCGCTGCTCACCACCATGTAAGCTGCGCCCCTGACGCTTGCCAGGCAGAGAGTCTGAGCCTTACTCCCCCCTCTTTCCCAAGCCCTTGCCTGCCTGTCACTTTCCTGGGAAGGAGGAGGTATGCCAGTGGGGAGCTTCCCAGCCTGAACCAGACTCCTCATCCCCTGCTCCTGCTGGCTTGGGGTGTGGCCTACCCTCTTCCTCTGATCTCAAGGCCTTGACCTCCCCCAAAGCTCCCCAGAACAGGAGTCAGACGAGCGGAAATGTAACTACGAGCGCTACCGAGGCCTGGTGCAGAACGACTTTGCCGGCAGTGAGTGAGCTGGGGCATGGCGGGTGGGTAGGGAGGCCGTGGACACAGGAAGACCACTTTCACTCCAGTGCTTTCAACTACAGGACCTGGGGTTTGCTCCCAGCTCTTTCTTCTGAGGCCTCTGTCTTTGGACCCAGTACAGGCAATGTCTCCTGAGCAAGATAGTCCTGCCGAGGTCACTTTCATATCCCACACCCTCTGCCTTTCTGATCTTTGTCCTAAAAAATTTGGGAAAATAGCAAGAATGCATCATATCCCTCTGTGTGTTTCTGCCAGTTTGTTTGGGTCAGAATGTAACTTTTGAAGAGGAAATTTCTTTCAAGAATTTTCTAAGAATATTTACACAAAGTTTGACAATCTGCCAATCCTTTGTATATATTGGTATCGTTCCTCTGAGCCATCACCATGCTGCTTCACAAATAAAACGGAGACTCAGGGTTTTCCCCATTCTGGGCTTGCCCGGGGAGGTTTGGACTCTGACAAACTTGGATCTTTTTGTCTGCATTCTATCTCATCACATCTGCACAACCATCTAGCAGTGGCATCCATTTTATAGACGAGGACGTTGAGGCTCAGGAGTTGGTGGGAACACCGTCCAAAAAGCTGGGATTCTCACCCTGCCCTTAACCACTGCTTCCTTCTGATGGTCAGCTCTGAGCCTTAGCTCCCCTCCTGAGAAGGACTGAGACCTCCCCTCTTAGGGTTTCCCTGTTGAGTTAGAAGGAGGACAGGCCACATGAGACCCTTAGCCTGGCCAGTCTCAATCTCCTCCCAGAGAAGGGTGGTGATGATGGTTTCTTTCCCCCAAGGTAGTTGTAAGAGCCCGGTGAGGGGTACATGAAGCCCTGGCACTGAGCCTGGTTCAGTCAGTCCTAGGTGTGGATTTGCTATTCTCTAATTTCTTTGTTTCTAAGATGGGTGTTTTAGCATCTCTAAAACCAAAGATTGCCAAAGTTCTAGCAATCAGTGAGGTGTTAGAATCAGGGAAATTTATCATCATTGATACTGTTGCTGCTTTTGCTTTCACCCAAGGCCAGGGGGTTCTTGGTGATGGAGCCAGAGTTTCCCTTCCTTTGGTCTGACTCTGCATTCGTGCATTGCGATAATTCCTGAGCACCTATGGTGTGGCAGGTGCTCCTCTGGGGTCAGGGTCTCGTGGGGGGGCGGGGAGCAACCACAATGTCCCCAAAGTGGGTGGTGATTGCAAACGAAGGTGGGGTTATAAACAGACAGTGCGCTGTTCTCTGAGGTGCTTGACAGAGGCTAGGGTTGGAGAAGGGTGGAGAGGAACTCTGGTGAGGAGAGGTTGGCTGGGATCTTTCGGGTGGATGGGGGCAGGCAGCCTGTATGGCTGGAGCAAGGAGAGTGAGGCAGCTTGTGTGAGACAGGCCAGCAAGGCCCTCTCCCAGGCTTTGTATACCATGATTGGGAACCAGGAAGGACATGGGGGTGGGGGTGGGGCTGCTGGAGCAAGGGACTGTGCTCCGTCACCTCTGGGTTCACTCAGCCCTCCAACTTGACTTTACAAATAGAAAAGCTGAGACCCACAGAGGGAAGGGGACTTGCCCAGGATCCCGCAGCCCGTCAGGGCCATGTGTTCAATTGCAGGGAAGATCAGAGAAGGCTCTGACACAATGCCGAGCTCCCCAAGTTAGGTGTTGTGGGTAAACAAGAGCTCAGATGGCTCCAAACACATGTAATTGAAACTGAGCCACAGAGAGGCACATGGTGGAGTGGCCCATGAAGTCCCAGTGACATCCAGTGGTCAGAAGTTTGTAGTTTTGAGGGGTCCAACCAAAGGCCTCCCTTGCAGGGATAATAGGAGCATTGCTCTAGTGCCAAGTGCTCACTCTGCCAGGGCAGCTGCTTTACAGAAAAGGAAACCAGGCAGAGAGAAGTTAAGCCCCTTTATGGTCTCATGGCGAGTCCTGCAGTTGCTGTGTCCTCCCCACACAGTTTGTGATTATCTGCACTCCAGCAACTCTGCCCCTGGCTGAACTTGGGTTGCACTCGTCTTCCTTCCTTCTGCATTCTTGTGTCCCTCACCCCCACTCTGACCCTTCTGTCTCGTACTCTGCTTCAGTCTCAGAGGAGCAGTGCCTGTACCAGATCTACATTGACGAGCTGTACGGAGGCCTCCAGAGACCCAGTGAGGATGAGAAGAAGAAGTGAGTTGGGGTCTGGGGGCATGGTGGCAGTGGGGGAGCCCGGAGGACTGTGAGCCCCACCAGGGCACGGCCTCATCTAGCTCATCCACCTCAGTTTTCTCAGAGTCAAGGCCAGTGTTGGGTACACAGTAAGCACTCAGTAAACACTTAGAGGAGGAAGTGGTGGCCTGTGTCGACCCAGGCGTGGGTGAGTCCTGCCTTTGAGGACTCCCTCTCTGACTTTTGTTGTGCTCCCCTGCCACAAGGGCTAGGAGGAGTCCTCTCTTCCTGCAGTGAATGGAGCTTGTAGGTGGTTCTGTGCCTGCCCTGTGTGTGTTCAGCAGCAGCAAGTGTCACTTCAGAGGGGGGCTTCTCAAGGCCATGTCCTTCAAGGAACAAGCTGTGGGGGGAGTTGGGGCCTTACCTGGAGCAGCTGGTGGGCAGTCTCCCTTCTGTCTTTGTGCCCTCTGCCGGGGTAGCCCTGTCTTCCTCCTGGGGCAGCTCTTGGCCCACCTGTCCCACAGCAGTCCAGGAGCCTGACTCCTTTCTTCCATCTGGAGTTTCCACAGATGCCATGGAAGCTTCTCAATGACTGATCCTTACCCATGATCCCACTTTCAGGATGAGGTTGGCACTCAAAGGGTGCTTGGGACTATTAACTAAATTAATTCAGCAACAGACATGCTTGAGGCTGCTCCCCTGTTATGGGCAGAGCTGGGTCACGTTGTTACCCAAGATAACTCTGGGTCCTGCCCTCGAGTCTGCTAACAGCAAGTGCTTAGAAGACAGAAGGGAGCCTGCCCCGCTGGGACCTCCCTGACCCCCAGTAGTCATGACCCAACAAGGGTGGGGCTGAGGAGCTCAGGATGGTGCATGACCCAGCCTAGGGAATGACTTCCTGGAGGCCTTGGAGCTGGAGCTTAGGGGAAGAGGGAAGGGCTGGTAGGAGGCAGGTGCAGAAGGTTCTAGGCTGGGGGACTGTGTGTGTGAGGGCCTGGAGGCAAGAGCACCCTTGGGAGGCTAGAGCTTGGGGAGTCAGTGTGCCCTCCCTCATGGCTTGGGATCTGGGCTGGACCCTGCCCGTGGCCCTCCTGGCTCATGGGCTCCCCCGTCCCAGGCTGGCAGAGAAGAAGGCTTCCATTGGCTACACCTATGAGGACAGTACCGTGGCTGAAGTAGAGAAGGTGGTGGAGAAGCCAGAGGAGGAGGAGTCACCAGCAGAGGAGGAGAGCAACTCGGACGAAGATGAGGTCATCCCCGACATCGGTGGGGTCCCCTCTCTGCCCTCTCCCACCCCGCAGTCCCTGGGCATCGTTTTCGTGTCTCGTTCCTCACCCTCTGTGGGACACCCCGCACTTACGAGCCCCATTTCTCCCGTCCCTGCTCCAGGGCACTCCAGCCTCTGCCGTCCTCCATGTCTTACTCACGTGCTCCTCTGTGTTGGCCTCCCTCTCTGTATTTCTCCTTTCTCATTTTAGGATACTACTTCTATGATATTGTCCCCACCTAGGTTCTGTTTCCGTTCTTTTCTACTTGGGTTAGCCTCTCTGTCTCCCTCTTTTTGTCTCTCCTCTGGAGAACATGTGTTCGTTCAGTCCAGAGCCATCCCTCACCTCCCCCCATCCCGACCCTGCCATTCACTGTTCCCTGCAAATACTGGTAGCTCCAGTTGTCTAACCTCATCCGCTCAGCCAGCTGCTGCTTATCACACATATGTGAGGCATCCATCCCCTTCTCAGAGTGCATCTAGCTCCTAAACACTTCTGACTCACCCAGATCTTCACCCCCCATCATCCGTCCCCATCGACACATGGTACATCGCTCAGTCCACTGGTCTCGATCGTCCATCTCAGTGCTCATTTGGGTCCTCATGCATTGCATCTCCTCCCCACCCCCACCTAACGCCCCTTGCCGTTGGTTGCGCTCACCTCCGGCCAACCCTGTGCCAGCCTGGGGACGCCGAGATGAGCTGACTCGTTCCCTCCCTGCAGAGGCCTCCAGTGTGGTGGGCATCCCCTCGTGCCCCCATCTCTCAGGGCACTGCCCCCTCATCCCTGGTCTTCTCATTTGGCTTTGGCCCCTGACAGCCTTTCTCTTGGTGCAGACGTGGAGGTGGATGTGGACGAACTGAACCAGGAGCAGGTGGCAGATCTCAACAAGCAGGCCACGACCTATGGCATGGCCGATGGTGACTTTGTCAGGTGAGGCCTGCTGGCTGGTGCTCCTCCATTCTGGCCCAGTGTCCATCCTCACCCCTGTTGCTCACAGCTGCTTTATTCCTCGGTGCTGGTAGGCCCAGCCCCATGTGGGGGGGGGGGGGGGGGCGGCGTGCGGCGGCTTCACATGCACAGGCTCCAGAGCATATGGGATGGTACTTTGACCAGGCTTTGCCTGTGTGGAAACTGAAGCTGCACCCAACTCCGTGTGACCTGCGGACCTCTGACCCCTAAAGTTCCCCGGGTTCCTGGGCCTGGTGGACAGCACCCTCTGGTGGAGAGGAGGCTTCAGTCACTGGCTCACTCCCTCACAGTTGCTGATGTGCATGCAGGTCTCACAGAGAATGGCCCCAGTTAACAGAGTATTGGGTCTGAATCCGAATGATCCCATCTGAACATGGCACCCTCTGCTCAGAACCCTCCATGACTGCCCCATTCCTTGGGCACCCAGAGTCCTCACCACGGCCACAAGACCTTACCTGTCTGGTCCTCTCCTCCTCTTACCCACACACTCCACCCCTGTGTAGCCTCTAAGGCTCCACCAGACTTCAGGCCACTGCAGTGTTGGCTTTGCGACTTATTCCCTGTGGTTTCTCCTCAGTTGTCATTTTTCTCCATGTGGCTTCCCTGACCTCCCTCTTGAAAGCTGTAGCAGCTTTTACATGTTCCCTGGCACTTCCTTCCTCCTTCTGCCGTCAATCTTCCCATCTAACTTTTTACTGTTTAACGTACTACTCGTCCCATTACCTTGGTCACTGTTTTCTCCCTAGAACGTAAGCCCGCAAGGGCCAAGATTTTTGTTTGTTTTCAATAGTGAATCACCAGTACGTAAAATAGCATCCGTGTGCAGTGGGTGCTCAGTAATCGTGCTGAATGATTGAGAGACTCCAGGATGGTGTGGGATTCCTCACTTCCTGCAACAGTTCTGCCTATGGCCACCCCTTCTCCACTGTGACCCCCCTCCCCTTGCAGGATGCTCCGGAAAGACAAGGAAGAGGCAGAGGCGATCAAGCACGCCAAGGCCCTTGAGGAAGAAAAGGCCATGTACTCGGTGAGAGCCGGGCCAGGGTGGGGGGTGGGGGTTGCCTCAGGGAGGGTGCATCCCTCATTAACACAGTGCCCCCCCCCCCCCCCAACTCTCCAGGGCCGACGTTCCCGTCGCCAGCGGAGGGAGTTCCGGGAAAAGCGACTCCGGGGCCGCAAGATCAGCCCACCCAGGTAGGCTA
This sequence comes from Canis lupus baileyi, assembly GCF_048164855.1. NCBI lineage: Eukaryota > Metazoa > Chordata > Mammalia > Carnivora > Canidae > Canis > Canis lupus. The sequence continues at coordinate 110,890,589 of NC_132838.1, read as the reverse complement.
GGTCCCTCCCCTGTGCCTCTGCCCTGCCAGCCTCATTCAGGGCTCAGGGGCAGGGAGCTTGGGCTCATTAAGGGGCCCCCTTTGGGGGCAGGCTTGGGCTTGTGAACAGATTCCTCCTAGTAGGGCAGTAATTGGGGTAGGTTTAGGGGAGGAAAGGCCTCAAGGGGCATGTAGACACCCTGCCCTGCCAGCCACTCCCCTCACCTGCTGGACTTGGGACTCTTGCCAGGCATCACAGGCACCAGTGGGAAAGGGTGTGGGGTAGCTAAAGAGTTGAGAGCAGAGTCAAGGGAAACAGGTCTGTCCCTGAACTCCTATGTGCTTCTCCTCCTGGGTGGTGTCCTTGTCAGATTTGAGGCAAGTGACTTCTCTTGAATTTCAGCTGCCTCCTTTGGAAAGGGGGCACCATCACCTCCCAGGGTTGGGGGAGCACCAGTGCCCACTTTAAGGTCTGGGGCAGGTTGGGATGAGGCGGTCTAGGTTGAGGGGCTTCCAGATGAGCCTGCTGCTGCCTCTTAGTCCTGGAGGCCCAGTGCAAACCCACACCTCTTTTTGCTGCACCATCTCTGGTTAAGGAGAATAGCTGAGGATAGCTGTGGGGCTTAACTGAAGCAGTCTTTTGTGGTCTCCAGGCTTGATGTGGGGTCTGGAAAAGCCCCACTGATTGCTGCCATCATCCTCCCCACTGTACAGGCGCAGTGTAGTGCGTAGAGGTGGGGATTCAGGGCCACAGGGCCTATGTGATGCTGGGTGGGTGACTGTACTGTTCTGGGCCTCAGTTTGCTGAGTTCTGAGGTGAATGATCCCAGGAGCCATGTGAGAGTTATGAAGAACAGCTGAGTTCACGGAAGTAAAACACTCAGGACATAGGGAGCATCTAAGTCACTGTGGCTGTTCTAGTTTTACCATTGTCCTTGTTAATGAGCCGAGACCCGGGCTGCAGAACCAGGGCCTTGGAGTAGCAGGAGGGATGCTTGTCTGGGGTCTGGAGCTCAGGCAGGACCAAAGCTGCTGGAGTCCCTGTTGCTCGGGGTTGGGAGGGCCCAGAACATTGTTTGTGGGGTGTGGCCAGGCTTCAGACAGATCTGAGGTGGGGTGGGCAGAGGGATCAAGGCAGGGCGTAAGACCTGGCCAGCAGCCCCCTCCTCACTGTGCCTGGTACCTGGCCTTGGGTGCCTTGACTGGGGGAGTGGGCCCAATTCCATGCCTATTCAGATCCCAAGCCCCTACTTGTCCTGTCCCGCTCTTCTCTCCGTAGCTATGCCCGCCGAGACAGCCCCACCTACGACCCTTATAAGCGGTGAGTTCCCAGGGCCCAAGGAGGGGCAGCCAGCAAACTTGATGGAGGGGCAATGCTGGGGAGAAGGGGTGGTAGGGGGCAACCTGTAGGCTGTTCTGTGATCATAGACTGGGCAGTGTGTTTGGGTGGGTGGGGGGTGGGTCTTAGCGCCTGGTGTCATCTGCGGGTCTGAATTGTTTTTCTGGCTTCCAGAATATTATTTTGCTTTCCCAATTTTTTTCTTTAAACGTGAATCTTTAATTTCCTGATCTAAACATGATGTAGTCATATGTTAAAAATGACCAAGCATGATAGAAAGGCCTGATGCAGAAATCATAAGTCTCTTTGATCTAAACTCCTGGAAACAAGCAGTGAGAAATGTTACACAGAAGGACCCACCCTGGCACACGCTTGTCTCCGGGATGTGGGAGCAGAGGCCTTGAGGGTGTACAGATGGCAGTCTGACCCGGGCACGCTTTTCAGAGTGCAGTGTGAGGGACCTGCTGCTCTGGGCTCTTGGGAGGGTAGGTGAGATGAGGCAGGTATGTTTGGGTACAGGGTCAGGTCCAGGTAAGCACCCAATCCAGGAACATGGGTACTTTTCTTTTATAACAATGGAATTGTACCACACTTAACCTTATAGAACTTGCTTGATTGACATCTGGGTTGAAGTGATCTTTCCAGGTTAAATCTGTAGATATGTTCATCCTTTTTTAACAGTTGCATAAAATCAGTACAGTTTGCCATCACTCACTTTCTTATTTTGAGGAGGCTCTGTGGTTGAGTCAGACTCTTGCATGGCTGGGTTTCTTTCTGTCCTTTAGCTCTGTCCGTTCATGCTGGGTGCCTAGTCGTGCTTGGTGCTACTGTGTCCTCGTTTTGGGGACTATACTGTATGTGGTTAGCCAGTGAGCTCCCCAGGAGCCTGGCAGCTGAGTCCCTCCTCCTTGCCCTGCAGGTCACCCTCAGAATCCAGCTCTGAGTCCCGCTCCCGCTCCCGCTCCCCGACCCCAGGCCGTGAGGAGAAAATCACGTTCATCACCAGTTTTGGGGGCAGCGATGAGGAGGCGGCCGCAGCGGCAGCAGCGGCAGCCGCGTCAGGGGCCACCACAGGGAAGCCCCCCGCACCCCCCCAGCCCGGCGGCCCCGCACCGGGACGTAATGCCAGCGCCCGGTCGGTAACGCTCACGCTGCCCGCTCTACGCCCCGGCCACCATGGGGGGGACCCGGGGCAGTGGGGGGCCACGGCCCAGGCCCGTGCTGACCGGCCCTCCGTGCCCCGCCTGCAGCCGCCGCTCCTCCTCCTCCTCCTCCTCCTCTTCTTCTGCCTCGAGGACCTCCAGCTCCCGCTCCAGCTCTCGCTCCAGCTCCCGCTCCCGCCGTGGCGGGGGTTACTACCGTTCTGGCCGCCATGCACGCTCACGCTCCCGGTCTTGGTCCCGCTCTCGGTCCCGCTCCCGGCGCTATTCCCGGTCCCGTAGCCGCGGCCGGCGGCACTCAGGTGGGGGCTCCCGAGATGGACACCGGTATTCCCGCTCGCCGGCCCGGCGAGGTGGTTACGGGCCTCGGCGCAGAAGCAGGTGTGTGGTGCTGATGTGTGTGGGGGGGGCAGGGGTCTTGGGGGGCAGGCACAGCCCTGTGTGAGCGAGACCAGCTTTGAGGGAGGGGACCAGGCCACTGCTGCTCTGTGAGGAAGCCCTTGGTTTGCAGGGGAGGTGTGCCCTCGTTCTCCACGTATGGTGACGTGGCTTAGAGCATGGCCACATTCTCAGGACCATGTGAGGGTCGGGGTGGCGGGAGACTGAGCTGGTCTTCCTGTGGGGAATTCCCAGGCGGGGGTATAGAGACTTGTATGGACACTCCCGAGTGTCCTGTAGTTTGCAGTGGGGACCTGGCTGGCCTTTAGAGCTGGGATGAGGTAGGAAACAAGGCATCTAGGGAGTGGAATGCCCTTGCTGGACTCTTACTTGGTGAGATCAGGGCCGTCCATGCCATGGCTCAGTGGGTGAGATTGGGTTGGGGAGCGGCTGTCTGGCTTTAAATTCTGGCCCTGCTCATAAATTTCTGGGGCTTCATTTTCTTCATCTGTAAAGTAAGGATAGTGTCCTCTTCATTGAGTCATCGTGAAGGTGTAATAAGTAACGCGTGTGAATGCTTAGTACAGGGCCTAGTGTTGGGCGAGTGCTGCCATCACCAACATTGTCACCTGTGTTGTGGCATGTGTCTCAAGTGTCAGCTATCTACAGGGGCTGGCAGGTAAAATAAATGGGCCAGGTGGGCCCCGAGTGAACTGGGGTACACGTGTCCCGTTCCAGTCGGGGCGTCAGCTGTGCAGTGGCAGGCCTGGAGTCGCCTTATCTTCTGTTCTTTCAAGAGAAGTTGAGAGTCTGGATTTTGAAAGGGTAGTTTATTTTCTCAACATTGCCAACAAATTTGAGTTTGTAAAAACTTGGACGTCTCTAGCAGAAGCAGTGTGTGGCCTAGAGTTGACTTCCAGGTCATTGCCTGTAGCCTTACCCAGCACAGCCACAGGAGAAAGGCTAGGGAAGGGAGGGGGCATGGCCACATCTTGAAGGCCAGCCTGAGGGTGAGCCCTTGCTGAGGAGCTCCCCGGATCCAGAACAGAGAAAGGATGGCGCTGCATGTCTCCAGACTGGGTCTTGTGGATCTGTGCTGTAGATAGGTGGGGAGAGGGGGCTGGGGGTGGTCCCCACTGGACCCCAGCAAGGTGAAAAGGTACTAAGGGTGTGGACGAGGCCACAGTGCCTAGGTGCCCAGACCCGGTCACAGTGTATAAAGGGGGACTGCTGGGTAGCCAGGTCCTGCTATCCCAGAGGTCACCTCCCAGGGGAAGAGGTGAGTGCATGTCCCATGAGTGAGAAGCAAGGAGCCGTCTCAGGGTGGTTGTATCTGGAGGGTGGTCTCTGTGTAGACACGGAGCGAGGCCAGGGAGCAGCTGATGGGAGGAGCTGGTGATCACACCTGGACCTACTGTAGGGCCTAGCCAGAGGGCTATAGCTTCAGAGCCAGGACAGGGTGTGCGGAGGGCGTCCCTGGCTCCTAACAGCCCCCCATCTGCCCCGCCATACCCCCAGGAGCCGCTCCCGCTCCGGGGACCGGTACAGGCGGGGTGGCCGGGGTCCCCGGCACCACAGCAGTAGCCGCAGCCGCAGCAGCTGGTCCCTTAGCCCGTCTCGCAGTCGCAGCCCGAGCCGCAGCCGCAGTCCCAGTCCAAGCCGCAGCCGCAGCCAGAGCCGTAGCCGCAGCCGCAGCCAGAGCCACTCGCCATCACCCCCGAGGGAGAAGCTGACCAGGCCGGCGGCGTCCCCTGCCGTGGGCGAGAAGCTGAAAAAGTGAGTAGGGGCAGGGCGGGGGTGAAGAAAGCGGTGAGCCTCGGGAAGAGTGGTGAGCTCCACTGTTCCCATTTTGAAGAGAGCTTGGTCCTGCCACAGGAGGTTGGAGAGGGATGTAGCTCTGTCATGGGGTTCTGAGTAGTCATAGCCTTGTCTTGGATGAAGGTTCAGGGGACACAGCCCTGTCCTGAGGGATCCAGGAGGGCCACAGTCCCTTCCTAGGGGTGTATGGGCCCCAGGGCCTTGGCTGTCTGGTCTGAGGGCAGAGCCGAGGTGGCAGCTGTCCTTTTCTTTCTCCCAGGACCGAACCTGCCGCTGGTAAAGAGACAGGAGCTGCCAAAGTCAGTAAGAATTTGGAACTCGCCCGTCTAATTCCCGCCAGCAGCAGTGCCCGAGAGCTGGGCCCGGTGGGCCTGCAGGGGGGACCCGAGGGGGGCCGGGAGATCCAGCCCTGAGGTTGAAGCGAGCTGGGAATGCTCTGCTCCGGGAGGTCCGTGTCCCCCTCCCCTCCTCACCATCCACCAGGGCTCCATCTGCCCCCAGGCCTCCCAGCCCCTTGTGGTGGGCGTCTGTGGCTGGTCCCTCGTCCCATTGTGCCCCTGCAAGTCCCAGGCTCTTAATGAGGTGGGTTGTGGGAGCTCCGGACACCCACCCCCTCTCCCACTTCTTCTCCCCCTTCCCCAGCCCAAGCTGACGCCGCAGGAGAAGCTAAAGCTGAGGATGCAAAAAGCACTGAACAGGCAGTGTACGTCCCACCCCTACCTCTGGTCTTCCCCGCTCCTCAGCCTTCCAGCCTGGCCTCGGCCCTGCCTGCTCCTGGACAGGCATCAATGAGGTGGCGTTCTGGGGAGAAGCTGGTGTGCGTGCTGTTCCGCTGCCACCATGCTCAGGGCCATAGCCGTCTGGCCTCTCTCGGTTCAGTTTTGGCATCTGGGAAAGGGAGGGGGAACTTGCGAGGGTACCCCTCAGCCACCACATCTCCTTCACCACAGTCAAGGCGGATAAGAAGGCAGCCCAGGAGAAGATGATTCAGCAGGAACATGAGCGCCAGGTAAGGGTGGGAGTGAGGGGTGGGGCCGGGGTGGGGTGCCAGCCGGCCCACCCTCACAGCCATCTCTGCCACAGGAGCGGGAAGACGAGCTTCGAGCCATGGCCCGCAAGATCCGCATGAAGTAAGACCATCATGCTCCCGTGTCTGGGCCACAGCCCGTCATTTCCGGGCTGCCCAGCGTTGCCCATCACTTGGCTCATAGCTAGAGCTCCGCTGCCTGCTCTGCCCTCGGGGTGGGAGAAAGTCCAAGTGCCTGTCTGGGCCTCTGTCCTCCACTTACTCACTCCAGCTGCTGTGGCCCCTCCCAGCTGGTGCCCCGGGTGCTCGGGGCCTCTTCTCTTCTCCTTCCTGGCTTCACTCATTGAGGACCTTCCCTGGCTGTCCTGTCTAGAGTAGCACCCCAGAATGCTGTCCTCTAAGCTTGCTGTGTTTCCTTTGGAGTGCTGACGCCTTTCTGGCTCACACCATTTTGTTTCCTCACTTATTGTTGAAGTCTCCCCAGAGTGGACGAGAGGGCAGGCCCGTCTGCTGGGATCCTGCTGTGCGCTCAGCCCCCTTAACAGAGGTGGTGCTCAGCAAGCCAGCCCCGTGGCAAGTTCTTCCTAGTGCAGAGAGATGGGCTCCTCTCTTCTGCCCTGTTTCTCAGCTTTTCCCTCCAGAGCAGACAGGCCTACATCCTGGATCAGGTGGATGTGGAGTCTGGTCCCAGCTCTGCCTCTCTGTGACCAGAGCGCCCGGGGTGGGCACTGGTACTCTTAGGCCTCACTTTGTGCTCTGCACCCAGGATGGACCTTGGTGACAACCTCACAGGGCAGCTCAGGAACGAGGGCTCGGATAGCGTGGGCCCCCTCAGGGCCAGTGGGCAGAACTGGGGGCCTGAGTGCTCAGTGCTGACAAAGAGGGGAATCCGTGAGTGGCCTGGCCATGTCACCGGTTGCTTGTTTTGAGTCCTCAGGAAGGCAGCTTCCTTCCCCTGAGCCAAGATCCTTCCTCTGTAGGGTTTCCAGCATGGTGCCTAGCATGTCAGAAGCCTGCTGGTTGTATTTGTCACCATTTTTGCTTATTGCCTCCCATGTGTGTTGGGCCTCTGAGGATGCTGCCTGCTTCCATCATTGCCCCAGGACTCAGCATCATGGTTGGTCGGATCTGAGTTCTGGTCCTGCCTCTGCTGCCCACCAGCTGTGGGCCTTTTTGTCTGGACTTCAGTCTGCTTACCAGCTAAACAGGGATGGAATAGTTTGTCCCACCTCACAGGCTTGTTGGGTGAATTTAGTCAGATCAGGGTCAGTCGAGCAGAAGGGGCCCAATAAATACAGCCCTTGGGGTCGTGAGCGCCAGGCATTCTGACAAAAGCTGATGAAGTACTTAGTGTGCGCGTCCCTGTGTTTTGAGAGCACCTGAGTGTGACGGGGATAAAGATCGAACTTTTCAGCTCGATCCAGTATGTTTGTTCAGCAGGCCTTACGAAGCGAGGCTGAGATTCCAGTCCTGGCTCTGCCCAGCCTATATCCCTGAGCCCAGTGCTTGCTCTCATTTCCTAGCAAGGATAGGGGTAGTGGTACTACCTGCCCCTGGGTTTACTCTGCAACTTAGACTGGGATGTTGGAAGCACCTGCTCTGGGCAGGCAACCCGTCTGTGCCAAGTTCTATGTTGCCGCATGCTGATGCCTGCCTTTCCCCCTGCAGGGAGCGGGAACGCAGAGAGAAGGAGAGAGAAGAATGGGAACGCCAGTACAGCCGGCAGAGCCGCTCACCCTCCCCCCGCTACAGTGAGTATCCCCACGGTCATTCAGAATCAGGCTACAAAGACCCCTAGCATGTTTTCCACGTTACCTACCTCCCAATCAGTTAAGACTCTCATGACCCACACACTTGCTTTAGTCACAAGGGAACTGTGGGTATTCGAAGCAGTGCTCATTGCCACGCATCGGTGTGGGCTGAGGGGACTGGCTGGAAGCATAGGAGTTGCCTTAGCTAGAGGCAGCCCCAGAAGTCCCACCCCAGAGCCTGGCCCCTGGGCATTTATTTGCTTTGTTCTCTTTTCTTTCCAGGTCGAGAATACAGTTCTTCCCGAAGGTAAGCCAGCCCAGTTCCCTGAAGATGACCTTGTCCCTGCCCTGGTTCTTCCATCTCCACCGTGTTCCCCTCCAGTCGCACAGGCTGGTCTCATCCCTGGTTAACATCCCTCCCTCTGCAGCTTGTTCGCCCATCACCGATGCCCGTGGTCACGAATGTGTTGGTGTATGTGTGTGCACGTGCATGTGCATGCACAGCATGGCTGCTTCTACCTAGCCCTCATAGGGGGTCCTCCATTTCTCTCTCCAGGCGCTCAAGGTCCCGATCTCGAAGTCCCCATTACCGACATTAGGCAGAAGCGTGGGGGGCAGGAGGATGGGGGTGGGGTGAGGGCTCAGGCTGTGATGCTGCTGGTTTTATCTCCAATTAAATAAAATCACTCATTATTTAATTCCCTTTAGCTGGCCTCCGAGTCATCTGTGTGGTCAGTGTTGGCCAGCCACCAATGTCAGCTGGGGGGTAGCTGGTTGGCTTCAGGGACAGGAGCCAGTGGCAGTAGCCTATGTGGCAAGTCCTGCCCATCCGTAGGTGTCTTGGTGGCAGCTCCTTGTTGGTTAGCAGGATTCCTGCTGCAGCTCAGTGAGGGCAGGGGCCGCGTGGTGGGGAAGGGCCCAGCACCTAGCATGTGGAAGATGGCCCAGGACTCTGCCCAGGGGCCTCTGGTGACAGGTCCAGGCTTCTCCCCGCCCTCGCCTCGGCCCCTGCCCTGGCCTCGCCCACACTGGGAACCGGGAGCACAGCTTTCTGTGCCAGTCTTGCCGTGCCCGGGGCACTGGGGGCCGGCCTTGCCCCTCACCCCAAACCGGTCCGTCCAGCCGTCCACCCGCCCCACCTCAGATACCCCAAGAAAGCCAGAGTCCAAACACGCGTGTAGCTAGGCGGGCAGATTTACTTGCAGCAGAGAAAGGACAAGGAGATGAACGAGCGGCAGCCCCAGTGGTACCAGGAGCAGCAGGGAGGGTGTGCCCAAGGCTCAGGCCTCCCCACCCACCTCGGGGTGCTTCTGCCGCAGGTGTTTGTCCAGGGTGGCCCGCAGGCCGAAGGGCACACAGCAATGGGGACACTCGAAGCGGGGGCTGCCGGGCCCCAGGCCATGCATGCGGCGGTGGCGATTGAGCTTGCTGCTCTGGGCACAGGCATAGGAGCAGAGCTCGCAGGAGTAGGGCCGCTCGCCCGTGTGGGAGCGCCGGTGCACCGTCAGGTTGCTGCTGTTGGTAAAGTGCTTCCCGCAGAACTCACAGCTGCCCCCAGGCCCGCGGCTCTTGCCCACTGGCTTTGGCATCTTCTTTGGGGACAGCTCACTCTTAGCAGGTTCAGTTCTCTCTACCTTGGTGTTAGGTCCCCAGCTGGCCCCACCAGGGCCTACTTGAGCCCCACCGCCAGGAGCCCCCGGTTCCTGGACGCCTGCAGTGGCAGCGGCCCCGGCACCCTCCCCACCTCTACCACATGGGAGGGTGCTGGCTGGGGCTGCAGCGTGAGCAGCTGGCTCAGGAGGGGCAGTGGCAGAGGCCTGTTCCTGACTGGCTTCAGCCCTGCAGGGGCTCTGGGGCTGGGGCTGCCGGTGGGTCTTCTTGTGGCGGTTGAGCTTGCTGCTCTGGGTACAGGTATAGGGACACTGGTCACAGGCATAGGGCCGCTCGCCGGTGTGTGAGCGCATGTGCACCTTGAGGTTACTGAAGGAGCTGAGGGTCTTTGCGCACACAGGGCAGGTGGGGCTCCGCCTGGGGACGATGCTCATTCGGGGGCCCTGGGCCTCCGCTTCGGGCCCCACCACGGCCGACACAGCAGCAGCTACCTCGGCCAGGCCCAGTAGTGGGGCCTCTGGGGCCTCAGCTTCCGTCTGGTAGATGGACAGTCCGTGGTCCCACTGGGCATGGCGCAGCAGTTTCCAGGCCCCCGTGAACTGCCTCCCGCAGCGGAAGCAGCTCAGGGCCTTGGGGTCCTTGCGCTCTGCAAAGAGAAGGGCTGGCTGTTAGGGAGATGCGTGAAAGCAGAAGTCCCACTCGCACCTGCCAGTTGGCTGCCTGCTGCAAGAATGGCCCTGTTCCAGGGGCTGAGAATGCATTCCCTGTCTTCAGAAGCTGAGGTTCAGAAGTGAGTGGACAGACTAGTGAGAAAAACCTGTGGAGTGGATGGGGGCTATCTGGGGATCCTTTCTGTGTTGGAAAATCTTCAAGAAAGTGAAAGCAGAGTGGGGGACAGAGGAGTGCTATTTTCTAGCAGAGATGGGGAGTGGAGGGGGTCAGGACGGCCTTACTGGAGACTGGACCAATCTCCCCATGCTGGGCACCAGCCATCACCCCGCCACTCATTCCACTTTCCACCTAAGCGAGAATTAAAACCTCTCATTTTCTTCCAGATGGTAAAACAGGCCAAGACGTTTCCCCCAGGTCACAAGCTTGGAAAGGTGGAGTTGGGGGTTCAGCCCACAGACCCAGGGAGGGCAAGACAGGTTTTCAGGAAAGATTGCTGGATTGATTACTGAGCGGGTTTCTGTGCAAGGCTCCCAAGTTCATGGGTCCCATGCAGGGTCTCCTGTTCCCTACTTTGTAGAAGAGGGGGCCAAGGCCCAACAAGTGGGGAGAAGCCCTAGCAGCCACCTAGAGGTCGGGGTGGGTCAGTAAGGTAGGTCCCCCTGCACAGACCTCAAATTAAAAACCCCCCACAAACTGGATGTTTTCTCTAGACCTTCCAGGTACTCCCAGTAAAGCATTTGCCTTTACTTTTCAAATTCTAGCCAGTCTAGCCAGGGGCAGGAGCACAGATGGGGGCTGGTGGGTGTCAGCCTGGCCTGACCTCTCCCGTTCCCTAGCTGTGTGACCTTGGGTGAGAAACACTCCTCTCTGGTCCTCAGGTTTCTCATGTGTTAGAATATGGGGCCCCCAAAGATCCTGTCCTTTCTAGGGTTGTTGTGACCATGAACGGAGAACTGAATATTTTGGTCCCTGTGCGCCCTCAATAAACAGGAGCTGAGCTCACGTGGTTGAGGTGCCCACAGGGCTCCAAGTCCAAGCACCTGGGAGTGTTCCAGTGATTCCATCAAGGCCCCTCCCTAGGCCACCAGACCACCTGCTGGCTTCAAGTCTACAGCTGATTCTCAGCCCCTCCCCCGGCCCCACTACAGGACCCTCCCCCCAACCACCCCCAGCCCAGGCCTTAATAGAATTCCATTTCCCAAAAATCCTGGGCATGGGCCAGGGGATGGAAATTTATAGGTTTGGAGGAGCCTCAGCCTGTGATGACCAAAAGCTCACCACGAGTCTAGCACCAAGTTAAGGGCTCATTCCCTCCCAAGGGAAGGAACCCAGGTGTCCAGACACCCAGGACCTGACCCAAACCAGGGGCTTCCCAGCGTGCAGGGCTGGGAGATTCCATCAGAGAGGAAAGCCAGAAGCCCCTTCCGGGGCTCTGAGCGAATGCACTAGCTCCTCAATCAGAAGCAATCAAGAGGTGGGAGGGGGCAGCCATGCCTCTTCCAGTTGTCCTCAGCTTCCCCTCCCCCAGGCTGCTGCCCTCCCCAGAGGTCCCCCTACTGCCACACTGGTCCAGCCACCTGGCCAGTTATTTCTGGCCATGGGGAAGGAGAAGTGAAACCAGATTGGGGGTGTGTGTGTGGCAAATCCCCAGACCAGGCTTCAGGGGCTGGCCACACCCTGTGGGCGGCCCTCCTCCATGCCCAGCCCCCACCCCCACCCACCCCGCTCACCACTAGTCCCAGCCCTAGGACAGGGCAGGCCCTGGCCACGCCTAGGCTGCACCCGAAGGGGAGCGAGAAAGGGGAAGTAGTGCTCACTGCCCCGCCTGTCCAGCTCAGCCCCTTCTCCCACAGGAAGCCGGGCCTTTGAGCTTGAGAGGGGGACTGCATCCCGGCTTGACTCACCTGAGCCCTGGCAGGGGCTGGGGCCTCTAAAAAGCTGACAGTCCAACTTCTTGTGGTCCATGAAAGCAGTGATGGCCTCCAACGGAAAGGTCTGCAGGCAACGGCCGCAGGTCAACAGATCTGGGTGTTTGTCCGTCCAGGGCTGGCGGTCTGCTGGGAGGAAGCGGGTGGTAAGCGTGGGGTGGGGCCAGGATGGGGGCTGGGGGTGCCGACGGTGAGGGAAAACCCAAAGGTCAGAATGGGGGCTGGAGGCCGGGACCTGGCAGGAGAAATAAGGCCGGGCCGGGGGTAGGGGGTCGGGGGTCGGAGCCTGGAGGAGGGCGCCCCCCGCCCCAAGTGAAGCGGGAGGGAGGCGGGGCAGGGGCAGGGGGCGCTCACCGCGAGGGTTGCCGATCAGCGGCGTCCACAGCGCCCACTGGTTCCGCGCGCCGAGGGCGTGGAGAGGGCTCCCGGCGGGCACGGGCTCGGGCCCGGGGGAGTGGCGGGCTTCGCCGTCGAACCGCCCCGGCGCGGGCGCGGGCACTTCCTTCGGGGAGAAGAGCCCCAGCCCCGGGGCCTGCAGGGGCCGCGCGTCTGGCTCGGGCTTCACTTCGATGACGAGGTCCGGCATCTCCATCTCGTCGTCGGTGCTGGAGGCGGGCGCGGGGTCGACTCGGCGGGGCGTGCAGCCGGCCTTGCGGCGGGACATGGGTCGCGGGCCGGGCGGGCTGGCGGGCGGAGGACGCGAGGGCCGTGCGCTCTCAGTCCGTGGCGCTCAGGTGAGTGACTGCGGCGACCCGCGGCGAACTCTTACACGTGCTGGCCCGGCCCGTGGCTCCGCCCCCGGGGGGCGGGGCCTGACGGGAGAGGCTGGGGCGGCCCCGCAGGGGCCCCGGGCGGCAGCCCCGCTTGATCAAAGCCGAGCCCACTGCATTTTCTTAGGGACCAAATCTTAATGACGCCCAGGTCTCACGACCACGCACACAAACTGCTACTTCTGATTCCGTTTTAGGGGCGGGTGCAACTAAGGCGCACGGTGCCCACGCACACTCCCGGCGAGAGAGACATAACAGTAAGGGCCACGTTTCTCCCTGGGCGCCTATGAGTAATCGGGACTGTTCCATTAAATGCATTACAACAAAAATCCAGTGGACAAACATTTTTTGAGCATTCACTGTGCACTGGGTTCTGCTCTAAGCACTGAGGATAGAGCCGTGAACAAGACAGAAAATAAGGGGCACCTGAGTGGCTCAATGGTTGAGCATCTGCCTTCAGCTCAGGTCATGATCTTGGGGTTTTGGGATCCAGCCCTGCATCAGGACCCTGCAGGGAGCTGCTTCTCCCTCTGCCTATGTCTCTGCCTCTCTCTGTGTGTCTCTCATGAATAAATAAAATCTTTAAAGAAAAGAATCCCTGGCCTAACACAGTTTATTTCTGAGGGAGACAGGCTCAAAGAAGTAACTGCAAAACTTGGAGTGCCTTCCAAGTTGCAATGGGGCTAAATAAATCGAGGAGGGATTATAAAGGGTTACTGGGGTCAAGGGGGGAGGCTCACTTTTCTCCAGGGTAGAACATGGTGGAATTGAGACTTGAGGGAGGTGAGGGGACCAGCTAGCCTTGTGTGTTCAAGAATAACAAGGAAGGGGGGAGGGCATGGGTGATTGAGTTTTGTGAGAAAATGAGATCAGACCCAAGAGGGTCTTTTGCCCACTTAAAAATCTTTAGTTTTCTGAGACCAGAGCCTTGAGGGATAGTTTAAGGCCAGGAGGGTTGAGATCCTATAGATCCATCTGCTCTGCTCCAAAACCTGGAATCACCATTAAAAGCAAACAGGCAACTGTGTCACCTCCCTCCACGGGGGCCTCCTTGAACTTCCCTCCGCAAAGCAGCTCAGTTCTGATCACTGTTTGAAGTGGCATCGACACCCTGCCCCACCCTCCAACCCTTACAAGTTTTTTTTTTTTTTTCTTCCTGGCACTGGCCACATCATAACATAGATCTATTTGTTGACTGTCCTCTCTCCCCTCCCCACCCCCACCGGACACAAGCCCCCTGAGGTCAGGGCCAGGGTCTGTCCTCCCCAGAGTCCCCAGCCCAGCTCCCAGTGAACTTCACATGCTAATCTCCCTGGAGTACTGCTCCAGGCCAGAGGGTTCCTCATATTGTTATTCAGAGCTGAGCTCAATTATCCTCTCGAGAGCACTGACCACTGTATCTAATGTAGCCCCACCCTGCTGAAGGCCTTGCACCATGACCTCCATCTGTCCTCAATTCTTTCCTGGCTCTCAGCTTCCCCATCTGTCATCAAAGGGGGCTTCTTCACGGCCACCTCCTTTGACCACCCAATTTTTTCTTTTAAGTTTATTTATTCGTGAGAGACACACAGAGAGAGGCAGAGATATAGGCAGAGGAGAGCCTGATGCGGGACTCATCCCAGGATCCTGGGATCATGACCTGAGCAGAAGGCAGACGCTCAACCACTGAGCCACCCAGGTGCCCTGAGCGCCCAATTAAAGGAGTTCCGCCAACTGTGCCACTTGTTACCCTTATTTTATTCCTTTTATTTTATCACTCATCGCAAGCCTTGAAGGATCTGGCTGAGGTATTTGCTCATGTATACCCTCTATGTGCCCCTCCCGGCCCTCCTTAATGATGTAGGTCCTAAGAGGGCAGGAGGTAGGTTGGCCTCATTCACAGAGCTTCTCCTTGTTCATAGTTCAGTTAACAAATGTGTAGGGCACCTGGGTGGCTCAGTGGTTGAGCATCTGCCTTCGGCTCAAGTCGTGATCTCGGGTCCTCGGATCCAGTCCTCCATCAGGCTTCCTCCAGGGAGCCTGCTTTTCCCTCTGCCTCTCCCATGAATAAATAAAAAAAATATTTAAAAAAACAACAACCAAAAACAAATGTGTATTGAGCCTTCTGCTATGCACAGGCTCTCAATAGAGGCCGCAGAGGGCCTGTGTGCCAGGAACGAGGCCTGGGGGGGGTCTGGTGGGAAGTGGAGGGTCCACCAAGCCTCTATCGTACTGAAAAAGTGTGGAAGGAAGGAATTCTAATCTGAGCCCCAAGACCCACGTTCCAAAGCACTCGAGGTCAGACACTGCATCCTTCAAGGTCTGTTTCCCCCTTTGTGAGGACTGCGAGGCAGAGCGGCCACCGCGGTCCAGCCCCCAGCCCCGGCCCTCTGCGAGCCTTTCTTCCCTCCGTGTGCTGCGCGGCGGGCGCGGGTTTCCAAGGCGGGGAGCGGGGGTCCCGGGCGCAGGTGAAGGGCAAGGCATGCACGTGGAGGGGGAGGGGGCGCAAACCCCCGAAGCTCGTCCTTAGCTCAGCGCGCGGGGGACGTCCTCCGGGTTCTGAACCTGTTTCTTCTTCCGTAAGGCGGGCATCCCGGCCGGCCCCACCTCGCAGGCCGGCGGTGCGGATGCAGGCGACGGGCCAGGTGGCAGGCGGGTGGGCGCGGGGCCGCGCGGGCCTCGGAGCGCGGGAGCCCGCCCGGCACCACGTGGGGCGGCGGCGGCGGGGCGGGCGGAACGCAGGCTGGGCGGCTCGCGGCCCGCCCGGGCCTCTGCAGCCGGGGCGCCGGCGGAAGTGGGAGCGCGGCCGCCGCGGACCGCGGTGAGTGTCGGGGTGTCGGCGGCGGGGCGCGAGCACCGCGCGGTGCCTTCCCTCTCCCGGGGCCCGGCCGCCCGGCCGCGTGCGGAGTCGGGGGGGCGGGACGGGGCAGGTCCGCGCCTGCAGCGCGCCGGCCGCGGGCGCGTTCGGGGCCCCGCGCGGCCGCCCCGGGACTCGGGGCCGGGACCTTCCCGCGCCTCCCGGGGCTCGGGGGCGAGGATCGCGGCCGCCGCCCGGGCTTCCCGCTCTGGCGGGACGGCGTCGC
The DNA here is from genome assembly GCF_048164855.1 of Canis lupus baileyi. Classification (NCBI taxonomy): domain Eukaryota; kingdom Metazoa; phylum Chordata; class Mammalia; order Carnivora; family Canidae; genus Canis; species Canis lupus. The sequence continues at coordinate 110,875,094 of NC_132838.1, read as the reverse complement.
GCGCGGGGCTGAGCCGCCAGGACCCCCAGCCCAGGCGGCGCGGGGGCCACGGACGCCTGGGGGCCCGGAGGACCTACTTAGTATAAGAAAAGGCCAGCCTGTGGGTGGCCAGGGCGGAGTGGAGAAGGAACTGACCGGCGGGGGGCGGGGGCAGAGGGGAGGGGAAGGACGCGGGGCTGGGGGTTCGGGGTGTGTGTGTGGCGGGGGGCGACCGGTCAGCACTTTGGTTAATTCGCCGAGCTCTGTTAACCTGGCAACTCATCTAGTTCCCTCCCCTGGCAGATGTTTGTCCCCTGAATGATCATTGCCATTTTCTTGGAAGTGCGCACTGAGGCCGCTGTAAGGGAGGTCTGCAAATCTCCTGCCCTTGCTCATGACCCAAGTGACGAGCTCTGGAGTCTTAACTATTCGATTAACTTTTTTTTTTTTTTTTAAGATTTTATTTATTTATTCATGAGACACACACACACAGAGGCAGAGACATAGGCAGAGGTAGAAGCAGGCTCTTTGCAAGGAACCCAGTGCGGGACTTCATCCCAGGACCCCGGGACCCCAGGATCAGGACCTGACCCAAAGGCAGATGCTCAACCACTGAGCCACCCAGGTGCCCCTTGATTAGCTTTTCAAGTAGTGAGGGATGGGCCTGGACATTTTTCTGAAATCCTCAGGAGGGAAATCCTTGGCCTGGAGACTGAAAGGATAAAGGATTCTGAAGCCTGGTCACCAGGGAGCATGGATAATGCCTGCTTTTGCCTTCTTGGGCACACCCTAGGTGACCTTTCCTATATCCATTCTTTATCAGATCACACCTTGGTTCCAAAAGCTCTGGTGGCCCTCCAGTGCTGGCGGGGAACAAATCTTTCCTGCTGAGGGCAGGGGTGATGGCCTGGATCTGTTGTCAGGCCAACCTGGGTTTGCTCCCTTTTCGTACCACCCAGACAGCTTGGACCCAGTAAGTGATTTGCCATTTCTCAGTTCTAGTTTCCTCCTCCAGAAAATGGGGATTGGGAATCACATGGCAGGACCCGTCCCCGTTCAGTTTTCCCTAACAGATAAAGCAGGTCTGTACACTGGTCCACCCTTACTTTTGTTTCATCCAGGGATTTAACATAATTTGTGACCGTTTCTTTGTTCAGTACTAGCCCTAGAGACTAGGGTGTTTCTCTTAAATCACTCAAGTGTTAACCTAGGTTGGGTGAAAACCCTGGGGGCTGATGACTCTTAGTAAGGTTGGATTGCAGTGGCCAGGTAAATTAGAAAATGTGTATATCCTTTAATCCCATTTACAGTGGTAGTGGTCAAATAAAGAAAATGTATATTATACCCACTAAACTAATATAGCAGTGTGTATTAACTAACTGGAATTTAAATAAAAATGTAGGGATCCCTGGGTGGCTCAGTGGTTGAGCGCCTGCTTTCAGCCCAGGGCATGATCCTGGAATCCCGGGATCAAGTCCCATATCAGGCTCCCTGCGTGGAGCCTCCTTCTCCCTCTGCCTGTGTCTCTGCCTGTCTCCGTGTGTCTCTCATGAATAAATAAATAAAATCTTTTAAAAATAAATAAAGTAAAAATGTAAAAAAAAGAAAAATGTATATATCCCATACATCCCGTTTACTGTGGTCTTCCCCGTCAGGGAAAACCCGGAGAGTCCGCCTTGGTTCTCCCCTCAGTCCATCAGCAAATAGTGAGGGCTTTTGACCTTCAACAAACCCTGGTCTGATCACTTTTCCCCACCTGTGCAGTCCCCGCCCTGTCCCAGGCACCCTCCTCTGCCTGCCTGGGCCACCGCAGTGGCTTCCTGCCTGGGCTCCCTGCTTCTCCCTTGTCTCTCACAGTCCGCTGTCTCCGTACACAGGCAGAAGGATCATGTGAAATTCGAAGCCACGACCCATCCCTCTTCTGCTCAGAACCCGTCCCCTGGGTTCTGTGTCGCTCAGAGTAGAGAGCCAGGTCCTGGCATCAAAGCCTCTCCCTGCACGATCTGCCCCTGCTCCCCCCTCCTCCACATTGGCTGGCCTCCTTGCTTTGCTTCAAAGTCACAGGCTTCTGTGGCCTTTGCATTTGCTGTTCCCGCTGGCTGGAATGCTTTCCCCCCTCAGATCTCTACATGACTCTGTTCCTCCTTCCTTTTGGGCCTGTGCTCAAGTACAACACCCTTGCTGGCCAGCTATCTCTTGCCCCCAGGCCAGGTCAGGCCAGGCAGCCCCTCTGGGCACCTGAGGCCCCTAGCCTTGTAGTTCATTCCAGCCCTGCCCACCCTGGGTCCACATTGTCTGGAGACAAGTCTGTGTCACCCACTGAACTGTGACAGCAAGGCCAGGTTGTTTCACTCAACAGCTGTGACCCCAGCACCGCCCCAGGTGTGCTGGGCACGGAACAGGCCCTCGGATAATGTGGAGGGGTGAATCTTTTCATACCTTTAACAAATATTTACTGAGCTCCCCCTGTTTGCCAGGCCCTGGGTGGGGCTGGGGGTGGAGTTGGGAAATAATTGGATGTGTCCTTTCTCTCAATGTCGTGTGTTCTGTGGCAGAACGGACATCATGTAGGTAAACGAATGCATATCTTCAGGAGGCAATAGTGCCGTGGAGACAAGATAATTCAGGCTGAAGGGGCTACTGTCTTCCTCCCTGTAAAGGGGGATGTTTGGGCAGGGACCGGAGCGAACTGAGGGAGGGTGAGCCATGTATGCAGAAATCGATCAGTCTCCCATCCGGAAGAGGGTTCCAGGAAAGAATGTGCTTGACATGTTCAAGGACAAACAGCATCGAGCAAAGGGTGGAGGGGCAGGATATGAGGTCAGAGAGCTGATAGGGTCTTGTGGCTGTTGTGAGGGCTTAGGCTTTTTGCTTTTGGTGATGTGGGAGCCATGGGAGAGCTCCGAGCAGAGGAGGAGTGTGCTTGGACTTAGTTCTTTTTTGGACTTAGTTCTAATAGGAACCCTGACGGCCGAGTCTGCGTAGGGAGCAGGCTGTAGGGTGAAGGTGGCAGCTGGGGGCCCAGTGGGGAGGAGACTGGTGTAGACCAGGTGGCAGGTGACAGGAGGAGGAGACAGAGTGGGATGGGGGCGGGGGGAGGGTGAGGATTTGCTGGATTCTGGGTACAATTTTGAAGGTGGAGCTCATGGGCCTTTTTGACGGATGGAATGTGGGTGGCAAAGAAAGTGGGGAGGAGGGCAGCCTGGGTGGCTCAGCCGTTTAGCGCCGCCTTCAGCGGGGGCATGATCCTGGGGACCAGGGATCAAGTCTCATGCCCGGTTCCCACGTCATCGGGTTCCCTGCAGGGAGCCTGCTTCTCCCTCTGCCTCTCTCTCTCTCTCTCTCTCTCTCTGTCATGAATAAATAAATAAAATCTAAAAAAAAGAAAAAAGAAAGAAAGCGGAGAGGAGTCCAGGACACTGTGAAATCCTAGGAGGTCTTTTTATTTTTGTTATTTTTTAATTTCCATTTCACAGATGAGGAACCGAAGCAGGGAGGCTGCTTGTAGAGTCGCAGTGACCTGCCCAGATCCCTTGTAGTGAGTCTGGAGGGAATAAGAACCACCTGCCTTCCTGAATCCACATCTTCACCTGCTCTGCAGTGGGGTAAGCTCTGGCCTGCCTCTCTGGCTTGTATGGCCCACCAGCCAAGCATGGGTTTTACTTTTTTTTTTTTTTTGGAAGACCTTACTTATTTATTTATGAGAGACACACAGAGAAAGGTAGAGACACAGGCAGAGGGAGAAGCAGGCTCCCTCTGGGGAGCCTGATGTGTGACTCCATCCTGGGACCCTGGGATCATGCCCTGAGCCTAAGGTAGATGCTAAGCCACTGAGATATTCAGGTGCCCGGGTTTTACATTTTTAAGTGCTTGGAAAACTTTAAGAATTTTCGTGGGTGCCTGAAATTATACAAAATTCAAATTGCAGTGCCCCAATAAGTACGGTTCTAAGGGGGAACAGCCGTATTCATTGCTTTCATATCTGTCTCTGGCTGCCTGCTTGTAGTTGTGACAGACTTTGTAGCCCAAAGCATAAAATATTTACTGTTGGGCCCTTTACAAGAGAACATTTGCTGACTTCTAGTAAGGATTCAATTTGGGCCACCAATGGTGCAGGGAGGGGTCTGGTCTGTAGGGCTTGGCAGCTTAGACCCTGAGAAAGGTCTGGGCTGAGACAGAAAGTTTGGGGAGTGGGTAAGGATGGGGAGAGGAAGTTCAGATTCCTGAGAGGGAATCTAACATTTTCATTTTCACTTTAGTTTTTTTTTTGAAGTTTTATTTTAAGTAGGCTCCAAAGACCACCCTATCAAGAGATGCATGCTCTACCAACTGAGCCAGCCAGATGCCCCGGGAAGCTCACATCTTTTCCAGGGACATGGAAGCAGTATAATATGCCACTTTCTTTTCAAAATCAGAATTTAGGGGATCCCTGGATGGCGCAGCGGTTTAGCACCCGCCTTTGGCCCAGGGTGCGATTCTGGAGACCCCGGATCGAGTCCCACGTCGGGCTCTCGGTGCATGGAGCCTGCTTCTCCCTCTGCCTATGTCTCTGCCTCTCTCTCTCTGTGTGTGTGACTATCATAAATAAATTTTTAAAAAAATTAAAAAAAAAACAAAACAAAATCAGAATTAAAAAAAATTACTCTGAGGGGGCGCCAGCTGCCTCGATTGTTAGAGTATGTGACTCTTGTTCTCAGGGTTGTGGGTTTGAGCCCCATGTTGGGGTAGAGATGACGTCAATAAAATAAAATAAAATCTTTTTTTTAATATTTTATTTATTTATTCATGAGAGATACAGAGAGAGGGAGGCAGAGACATAGGCAGAGGGAGAAGCAGGCTCCATGCAGCGACCCTAATGTGGGACTTGATCCCGGGACTCCAGGATCACGTCCTGGCCCAAAGGCAGGTGCTTAACCGCTGAGCCACCCAGGGATTCCCCCAAAATAAAATCTTTGAAAAGTTACTTTGAATAGTACAGACTGTAAAAGGCATAACAAGGGGAGCAGCTAAAAGGCCCCTGCTCTGAGCTCTTTGTGGGCAGAATGACCAGCAACTTTGGCAGTTTTCATGGATACTGTCCAGCTTTCCCTCTTTGAGGCTGTCCTAATTTATACCCTTAGGCCTAAGGAATATGAAGATGTTTCTCTACAGCTGCACCAACATAATCCTTCATCAGCCTTTGTTTAATCTTCCCTAATCCTAGAGGTGAAGAATCTTATAGCACCATAGCTTTAATTTGCATTTCTCTGGTTCTCAGTGATGTGAATATGTTCAGGAGTTGAGTAGCCATCTTTATCCCCGCCCCGCCCCCCATCTGTTTGTCTACACCAGTGGTTCTCAACTATAGACATTTTTATTTTGTCCCCTGCTGGGACATTTGGCAAAATATTGAGAACTTTTTTTTTTGGTAGATATCATTTCTAAGAATGTATCCACTAAATTTTTTCTTAAAATTTTTTAAACTTCTTTTTTTTTTTTAAGATTTTATTTATTTATTCATGAAAGACACAGAGAGGCAGAGACACAGGTAGAGGGAGAAACAGGCTCCATGCAGGGAGCCCGACACAGGACTCGATCCCAGGACTCCAGGATTATGCCCTGGGCCGAAGGCAGGTGGCTAAGGCAGGCGCTAAGCCGCTGAGCCACCCAGGGATCCCTTCTTAAAATTTTTAAAAAGATTTTATTTATTTATTCATGAAAGACACAGAGAAAGGCAGAGACATAGATCCCAGGACCTCGAGATCACGACCTGAGCCAAAGGCAGATGCTCAACTACTGAGCCACCCAGGTACCCATTTTTAAAAAAATTTATTGGGGTAAAGCAAACATAAGCTTTGCCCCTTTATCTACTTATTTGATTTCATTTAATTTTTAAAAAATATTTTATTTATTCATGAGAGACACAGAGAGAGAGAGAGGCAGAGACACAGGCAGAGGGAGAAGCAGGCTCCATACTGGGAGCCCGACGTGGGTCTCAATCCGGGTCTCCAGGATCACACCCTGGCTGAAGGCAGCGCTGAACCGCTGAGCCACCAGGGCTGCCCTCATTTCATTGTAATTTAATTTAATTTAATTTAATTTAATTTAATTTTATGTAATCTCTACCCCCAATGTGGGGCTGGAATTTACAACCCTGAGATCAAGAATTTCGTGCAAGGGACGCCTGGGTAGTTCAGCGGTTTAGCGCCTGCCTTCAGCTCAGTGCGTGATCCTGGAGTCCCAGGATCGAGTCTCACGTCGGGCTCCCTACATGGAGCCTGCTTCTCCCTCTGCCTGTGTCTCTGCCTCTCTCTCTGGGTCTCTTATGAATAAATAAATAAAATCTAAAAAAAAAAAGAGTTACATATTACTGACTGAGCCAGCCAGGTACCCCAATATATGGAGAACTTTTTTAGAAAAGGTTTTAGCGGGATCTGGTTGGCTCAGTCGGTACAGCATGGAACTAACTCTTGATCTCAGGGTTATAATTTCAAGCCCCATGCTGGATATAGAGATTACTTAAACAGCAGCAACAACAAAAAACTCCAAACAGCTTTTTTTTAAAAAAGGCTTTATGAGATATAACTCACACCATACTATTCACCAATGGGAGACAGTTTTGGTAGTCACAGTTTGGAGTGGGCGTTGGGGATACTACTGGCATCTAGTGGGTAGAGACCTAGGCTGCTGCTAAAATCCTACACCTCTGCACCTGACAGCCCCCCACAACATGACAAAGAGTGATCCTGCCCCAAACATCAACCATGCTGAGGTTGAGAGACCCTCATCTACAGCCTTGGCCCATTTCTCTGCAGGGTCCTTTCTTGCAAGGAGCTCACAGTTGGCTGTAGAGACAGGAAGAGGGTAACAAGGAAAAAGATCATCTCCATCTCCTCCGTACTGTGAGTGGCCCAGGGATGGGACACTGGGTGCCTAAAATTTGTCAATTGTTCCAGTAATCACTTTATTTTTAGTTTTTAAAAGATTTTATTTATTTATTCATGAGAGACACACAGAGAGAGGCAGAGACATAGGCAGAAGGAAAAGCAGGCTCCCTGTGGGGAGCCAGATGTGGGACTCAATCCCTGGATCCCAGGATCACGACCTGAGCCGAAGGCAGATGCTCAACCACTGAGCCACCCAGGTGCCCCAGTGATTACCACAGAGAGAACTAAGCCACAGAGAGGGGTGCAGCTATCTGAAACTTAGACACCCCCCAAGCTTGCTCATAGAACTGGCACTTCCCTATATGCAACCAACATCACAACATTGGCCCTTAATGTGTCCCCACATTAAACACCGTATGATTGTTAGGGCATTTAGTCCCCAGGACAACCCCATGCAGTGGATCCTCTTACCATCCCTATTTTACAGATGGGGAAACAATCATACCTAAACTTTTCTAGAGAGGCTACCATGTCCCACATGAGCCTGTTAAATCCTGGTTACACGCTGAGGTGGTCATCAGTACCATTTCTCCATACAGTGAAAGAGGAAACTCTCTTTTTTTTTTAACTTGGCTCTTTCTTTTCTTCATTCATTCATTCATGAGAGACACATTGAGAGGCAAGGACATAGGCAGAGGAAGAAGCAGGCTTCCTGTGGGGAACCTGAGAGGGACTTGATCCCAGAACCCTGGGATCACGACCTGGGCTGAAGGCAGACACTTAACCACTGAGCCACCCAGGCTGACCCAAGGAAAGTGTCTCTTGCTAAGCTGGCCTGGGAGCTCAGTCTCCCCTCCATTCATTCAAGCAGGAGCAATATTTAAGGGGCCTGGTGTCTGTGCCACCGCCACACAGTGTTCCAGGAGCTGGAGATACAGCAGGAGGCAAAAAGCCAGGCCGCTGCCCACAGGGAGGCAGGTCTCTAGCAAGGGACAAAGGCCATAAGCAGAATGATATATAGCATGTCAGAAGAGTTCTGTGTCCTGTGAAGAGAGATGAAGCTAAGGGGGGCTGGATGGGATGTACAGGGGGACTTGAAGATAGCCTGCTCCAAGGAGGCAGACAGGTGGTAAAAGCAGAGGGAGTGTCAAGGTGCAAGGGTCTGAGAGGGACTTCGGTGGCAAAGAGGCAGGTGAGGCTGGGTTAGAGAGGGTGCTGGCAGGGTACGGAGCACGCAGGGCCATTGACTTTAGCTTTGACTCAGGGTGAGGTGGGAGCCAGGGAAGGGCTCCTAGTGGAGGAGGGATGCAACCTGACTTGGGTGGTAGATGGCAGGTATTGGGTGTTAAGCAGGTGCCTCTGGCTGTGTGTGTGGGGAAAGACTTGGGGGTAAGAGGACAGTGAAAGTGGAAGCCAGGGGTCCAGGGAGGACCTGGCTTCAGTAGTCCAAGCAGGAAGTGATGGTGGCTAGACCAGGATGTGGGCAGTGGAGAGAGAGAAGCATTAGGCTCAGAATACATCAACAAGAGTTGATCCTTGAACAACACCGGTTTGAACTGCATCAGTCCACGTATACATGGATTTTTTTTTTTCAATAAATACAGTACAACACTGTAAACGTATTTTCCCTTCTGTATGATTTTTTTCATAAAATTTGCTTTTCTCTAGCTTACTTTATTGTAAGGATGCAGTATATAATACAAATAACTTATAAAATATATATTAATCTGCTCTTTATGTGATCAGTAAGGCTTCCAGTCAATAGTAGGCTAGGCAGTAGTTGAGTTTTGGGGAATCAAAAGTTATGCCTGGATTTTCAATTGTGTAGGGGGTCAGTGCCCTAACTCCCAGGTTGTTCCAGGGTCAACTATATATATTTAACCCCCTCAGGCTTTCTTTGTCTTTTATGACCTTGATTTTTTTTTTTTAAAGTAAGTGCCGTGCCCAACGTGGGACTCGAACTTCTAACCTCAAGATCAAGAATCATATGCTCTACCAACAGGCAGCCAGGCGCCCCACAACCTTGATATGTTTGAAGAACTTGGGCTTATTTTGTAGACTGTCCCTCAATTTGAGTTTCCTCACCATGAGATTTAAATAACACATTTTTGGTGGAAATACCACGAAGTGGTGCCCTGCCTTCAGTGTTATCACCTCAGGAGGCACATGGGGTCCATTTGTCCTACCCCTGCACATGATGGCTTTGATGCCTGAGTTAAGGTAGTATCCACTGGATTCCTCCCTTAGAAAGTTACTGTTTACTCTTTATGACAAATATTTTGTGGGGAAGTACTTTAAGACTGTGCATACACTAGACCTCATCCAACACTCATCCACAAATTTTAGTATCCATTGGATTTTAGCTCCTTATGTATTCTTTTATTTATTTATAATTAGCATGGACTCATGGATTTCTATTTTATTCAGTGGGTTATAATTGTACCTATCTTTTTATTTATTTATTTTTTAAGATTCTATTTTTAAGTAATCCCTATACCCCAGGTGGGGCTCGAACTTACAACCCCGGAGATCAAGAGCCCTATGTTCTACTGACTGAGCCAGCCAGGTGCCCCCATGTAACTATCATTGTTTTAATGTTTACATCATTCCAGAGTTGGCCTCTGGAAGCCCTTTTAAGCTGGCTTCTGTGTGACCGGGAATTTATTTGGAAGAGAGCCTCTCCCTATGGGTTAGATGGGCTGAGAGAGAGGAGAGGAGGCAGGAGTTCTCTCTTTCAGCAAATATTTATTGCCAGGGACTGGGTATAAAACACTGATAAAAGCAGTCAAAAGTTTCTGCTCAGGATGCCTGGGTGGCTCAGTGGTTGAGCATCTGGCTTTGGCTCAGGGCCTGATCCTGGAGTCCCAGGATCGAGTCCCACGTCGGGCTCCCTGAGTGGAGCCTTCTTCTCCCTCTGCCTGTGCCTCTCTCTCTCTCTGTCATGAATAAATAAATAAAATCTTCAAAAAAAATAAATTAAAAAAAAAGTTTCTGCTAAAAAAAATAATTAAAATAAAATAAAAAGAAAGTTTCTGCTCTCATGGACCTTGTGAATGATGGTAGCAGTTCCCAGGGGAGGGGTTCCTGGTGGAGGGAGGGCATAGAGTTTAGAAGGAGAATCTGGAACTGGGTTTTGGACAAATTGAGTTGAGGACGGATAGACACACCTCTGCTCCCTGCCTCCCTCTCATTTGTAGTCCCACACTCCCACTGTAACAACCTCTTGCTCTTCTTCACCCAACAGCCAGAAGAATGCAGACTCCACTGACCATTCCTGTGTCTGTGCTCCGGCTCCCCCGGGGTCCTGATGGCTTGAGCCGAGGCTTTGCCCCAGATGGACGCAGGGCCCCCCCGAAGCCAGAGGTTCCCCAAACCCTGGGGGCTCCAGTAGTTCAAGAATCTCGGGAATCCCAGGAACAGCAGGCGCGAGCTGCACTTCGGGAACGCTACCTCCGCAGCCTGCTGGCCATGGTGGGTCACCAGGTGAGCTTCACATTGCACGAGGGTGTGCACGTGACTGCCCACTTTGGAGCCACCGACCTGGACGTGGCCAACTTCTACGTGTCGCAGCTGCAGACGCCGATAGGTGTGCAGGCGGAGGCGCTGCTGCGGTGTAGTGACATTATTGCGTACACCTTCAAGCCGTAAGGATGTTACTAGGTTCACCTTTCTGCTGTGGGCCTAGCCACAGGGTCCCAGCCCACACGTTGGTGGGCTCCATAGAGTTTGCAACTAATTCCCTTGGAATTTTGAGCCGAGCTCCAGCAACTCAGGCTTCTTGGGACCTCCGGGGTCTCGTCAGTAAAATTCCACTGCAACCCCAGGATTTTAGAGCCTGTTGAAATGAAAGCTCTACCTCACAGAACTCTAAACTCTGAAATAGGGCCTCATGGCAGTTCCTGAAGACTGGGGCTGGGGGTAGGTGAGAAAAGCAGATTGCAGAATGGAAAATTGTTTTTTGAGGTTGCAGAGTTCAGCCATCCTGAAGGATACTGTCCTCCTACTAAAGAACCGACTTTCCCAGGAAAATTCGCGTCTTGTTCTTTGTTGTTGTTTTTTAAAGTGTAGCACACAAGGATGGAGCCAGATTTAGGAGTGGAAGGGTGGCTGGGCAGGGGCTGAATCCGGTGGATCTGTGCCAAGAAGAGGACACATCAAGGGGCTGGGAGGAGCTCGGATAAAGGTGGAGATTGGCTTGGTCCTGGAATGGCTGGAGCTACTCGAATGCCGGGTTTGGGATCTTTGGACGTGATTTCTTTCTCGGGGGTGGTGGTGGCGGGAATGTTCCCAGCGAGGGGTTGTAGCCCGTCCCTAGGGTGCTGTGGCCCTCACTCTAGGGACGGCCGGTTCGCTTCTCCGCCCACCCCGGAAGGGCTCGGAGCCTGTGCGGCGGCGCCGCCGCCGCCGCCGAGGACAGGCCGAGGACAGGCCGAGGACCGGGGGCAGGGGTGACGCTTCACCCTCTCCACTGCGCTCCAGCCGCTTGGCCGTCCGTATGATTCGCTTCACTTATCCCCATCACTGGTTGTCTTTCAGCAGGTTCGCTTTGTAGCCCCATCAACTTTAGAACGTTCATCAAGATCCCTTCAAGCGTAGATGAGATTTGCTTTGTTCGTCTACAGTCGCGAAAGCGCGGCGGCCGGAGATGTGGAACCGGGCGGGCGGAGGGCCTCCGCTCCCGCGACGCCGCCTCCAGCGAGCCCCGGGCCTAGCTCTCGGGTTGCCTTGGCAACGACGTCGCTCGCTCCTCCCCGAATCCTCCCGCCCTCTTAATTTTAGCCCCGCCTCCCCCCCCCCCCCCCAAACTGCGGGAGGTGCTAGGAAAGCCTGGCGAAAGTGCGCAGGCGAATATTAAGCGATTAAATTGAGCGGCGGTGGGGGTGGGGTGCGGTTACAGCTCGTGCGGATTCGCTCCGGGCTTGGGGATTTACCTGCTCCGTCGCCCAATTATTTTGGTTGGCAGATTCGTCTCTTGGTTTTGGGATTTCTTCCCTCTTCCAGTACTTTTTTTTTTTTTTAGTAAGGGGTATGATACTTCTCATGGGCTCATATTTATTTTAGTCTTTTCATTTAAATTGTGTTTCACGCAACGAATACAGAGAACTATTGATGAAATTGCTACCTACAAATGGAGGGCTAGAGAGTAAGTAGTAAAGAGGCACAGGCTTCGTCTCCAGGCAGAAGATCCTTCTGCCAGCATCCATCATCTGTACTCATATATTCAGTATGCCTCCTATCGCCTTTCCTTTCAAGCTCTCTCCCTTTGCATCTCTCCAGATCAGTTGGCCGAGCCCCGCCAAGCAGATGTTTTTTTATTTTTATCAACTCCATTCCCCTCTCCGCTGCCCGAGCTCGTGACGAATGTGTGCGAGTCTGAACGTTATCTAGATGGAGGCGGGCGGGCGGGGGGCGGGGGGGGCGGCTCAGGTTCGCGCTTGCGCGCTGCTCCGGGAGACGGCGTCCACATCGCCCCGCCCCTCGCGTTCTGCAGTTCCGGCTCTGCAGATTCGCTGCTCACGTTTCTTTTTCCCGTGGCTCTTTCTTCCTCTTGTTACCGGTTTCAACAACCCGCGAGACGACTCTACCTGCAAATCGTTTCAATTGATTTTCTGCTTTTCTTAGTCCGCAACGGGCTCACCGCCTCTTAACGAAAGTGCGGCTGCGGACGAGCAGGCGCGCGCGAGGCTCGGGGGAGGCGCGCTCGAGCTCCCGGCGGCGAAGACTACGACGACCAGGACAGCGAACGGAGGCGGCGCCTGAAGCGGCGGCGGAGCCCATGCCCCGGGACGGCGGGAGGGCCCGGAGAGACAAGCCCGGGGCCCGGGACATGTCCCCGGGGCCCCCGTGAGGAGGCGGCGGCGGCGGCGGCGATGGAGATCCCGCCGCAGGAGGCGCCGCCCGGGCCGGGCGCGGACGGCGACGCCGAGGAGGCCCCCGCCGAGGCCCGGTCTCCCAGCCCCGCATCGTCCCCCGCCGACGGGCGCCTCAAGGCTGCGGCCAAGCGCGTCACGTTCCCCTCCGACGAGGATATCGTGTCCGGAGCGGTGGAACCCAAAGACCCCTGGAGACACGGTAGCTACCGCCGGGGCGCGGGGGCGGGCTCGTGGCGGACCGGGAGTCAGCGCAGCGCCCGCCACCGAGGTGGTGCTTAATAAGTTGCACTAATGATTTAAGAAGACTGTCGTCGGTTTAGAGCTGCAAAGTGGCTCTGGAAGAGTCGGGGTGGCTATTGGGTTGGGAAGGTGAAAAGTAGCCGGTCTGTGCGCCCCCCCCCCCCACACCACCACCCCCCGGCACTGACGCTGAAGGTGGTCTTTCTAGGAATTAGAACAATAAGCAATTAAAGAAAGTTTGGAGGCTTGGAGATTGGCAGAGCGGTAGTATTCGAGTTCAAAGTCTCCGTCCTCCCCCCCTCCTCCCCCCGAAGAAGGATAAAGAGAGCAGTCAGGGGAGGAAGAGTGGGTCAGCATTGGCGTGGAAAAGGCAGGTGGCGTTTGATGGGCCCATAGGGATGGAAAGAGGTTAAGTTGCTGGTCTGGAAACTTCGAGACAAGGGGTAGTCATGTTGCTCACTTTTTTGGCTGAAAGGAAGAAGAGGAATAAACCAATGTGGACTGTGGCTGTGGAGAAGTTGGTAAATCCTGGGGTTAGGAAAGGGGAATCAAAGTTAACAAATTCCTAGAAAAGGAGCAGAGTTGATGGTCACTTTGGAGGTGGATGAGATAAGTTGAAGGAGGTGTTAGTTCTTGACGTTAAGAAGAAAAGTCACTGCATGCCTCCTTTTCTTCCCCCGAAAAGGGAAGCAAAACATTATCAGTCATTAAGGAGCAGAGGAACTTTCGGGCCTGGCTGTGGAAGGGAATCTTTAAAAAAAATTTTTTTTATTCCCAAGAAAAAGTTGGGGAATTAGAGTTGTTGGTCCTTAGAAGGTGTGTGCCTGAAGAAGTTTGCTGGCTTGAGGTGTTGGGAGAGGGAGCAAGTCTGCAGATTATAGGTCCCCTGAAGGTCAGGTTCGTGTTGAACTGAAAGGGCAGCTGGAGGAGTGTGTGTGTTTTACCTGTAGGGCTAGAGTTGGAAAGTTGCTCCGTGGATGAGTGGCAGCGTTGAGTCTGTTTCTCTGCTGGAGATGTCTGTTTTGCCAGGGTGGAGCCCAAGAAGAGAGGGGTCAGAAAAGTTGGTCATTTGGCCCCAGGAAAGAGGAGGCACTGTTGCTAGTCTGAGCAGTGGAGGAATTGTGGGTTTTATGTGAGAGTAGGAAACATGGTTATTGGAAGCTGAGCACATAGGTAGCCTGCTGTAAATGCCAGTTTGGCGAGTTACTGTTAGACAACTTCACATGTTGGCATCGGGAGCCAGCCAAGTCTTGGGCTCTCGGCCTCAGGGATAGGGGTCCCTTTTGGCTTAGAGGACTTGGGCTGAGGAGGGGAAGAGTCTGATGGTGCCCTGGCTATAGCATGGTACCCAGTCCAGGGAGTTGAGAGTGGGAAGGGCGAAAGACCTGGATAGGTAGAGGAGGTGGTGGAGAGCAGAGGTTCCAGTTCAAATCCTGACTCCCATTTACCCACTTCATAACCTCAGGCTTGTTATTTAACTCTTCAGAGTCTCCGTTTTCCTGACTGTGAAGTGGGTAATAATACCCCTGCCAAGGCTCTAAGAGAGGACTAAATTTGGTTGTGTATGAAATGTGATTGGCCAGGATGAGCTTTCATGAAGTCACAGTTATTGTTGGTCATTTTAGGGGTGATGTTGAATGATACTGGTCATTTTAGGAGCCAGTCTAGAGGGGTCGGTTCATGTGCTTGAAGCCTGGTTGTTTTGCTTCCCGCGCTTCCAGGAGAAGGCCAGAGAAGGTGGTCAGTTTGTGGGCCTGGGGCAAAGGGAAGGGAAGATGAGCAGTGTGTGGGCTGGAGGGTCATGGTGGGGGCAGGGAGAGAGTTGGTGCGGGGTGGGGCTGGGGGCAAGTTTCTGGTGTGCAGGTTCCCAGAAGGAGGAACAGCTGTGTGTAACCAGCTGTTTGATTTTGAGTAAGCTGTTTTTCCTCTCTGAGCCTCCTGTTTCTCTCTCTGCAAATGGAGGTGCTAATTTCTACCGCGGGGTAGTTGTGAAGATTAAATAAAATAGTCTTTGTAAATTCTTGCCACAGAAATAGCAGCTGCTGTTACCCAGGCAGTGAAGGAGTTTGAGAGAAGAACCTCAAGAAAGAGGGGTCACTTGGAGTCTGGCTGGGCGGAGCTGAGAGAATGGTTGCTGATTGGTCTTTCCTGGGTAGGGGGAGGTAGTAACAACTTACAGGCTGGGCGAGTCTCTCATTTCTGGAAGTTTAAAGAAGGGACAGCAGGGACTGGTCAGGACTCACACTCCGGAGGAGCCAGTGGGTCTGGGGTAGGGAGGTGATAACACTGAGAAGTTAAGAAAGCAGTTTATGGACTGGCAGAATTGGTCTGTCTTATGGGGTGGGGAGAGGGAGTTGAGGGCTCAGCCTGGAAGTGAAGGAGTTGGGGGTTCGTGGTCCCTAAGCAGGGAAGTGGTCATGGGTGACATTGGTGAGTTTTGACAGTGGGATTTGCAGTACAGGAGATTGGAAGGCTTGTCAGTGCTGAGGAGCAGGGGGCTAGTCTCTGTGCCTAGAAGACAGTGAGTTGCTGCCTGACCTGGGACCAGGGAAGGTGGAGTCTTACACGGCTGTAGAAGAGGAAATTTGGTACAGAAAGCTGGGCCAAGGAGGTTACCTAGTTGGGAGGCCAAAGGCTCTTCGCTGGAGGCTGCAGGGAGGACTCCGTTGGTCCTAGCAGTGGGGCAGGAGTTATGTTGGACTGGGTCTTTAAGCCATGGGAAAGCACAGGGGGTGTCATTTGAGCTGTGGACATAGTGGGAAGGGTGATGAAGGAGTCATTCTGGGACCTGCTGTGGTCATGTGACCCCATGGTCAAGAGTGAGGGGAGAGTTGGCGGGTCTGATTTGGGAGAGAGGTCATTCAGAAGCTGTTCTTCCATCATGGAGATGGAGAAGTTGCCTCAGCCAGAGGGTACAGGGGCATCCCTGAACTAGAGGAATCCGGGGCCCCAGCACAGGGTGACCATTCAGGGAGGAGAGCTGGGTCAGGCCCTGATAGAGCCTCTGGCTGGGGTGGAGGAGGGCCAGGCCCAGACTGGAGTGGAGTGGTGGCCCAGCTGGGTGAGAGACTCTGGGGAGTGTCTGTGTGAGGGCAAGAGTTTCATCAAGCCCTGCCAGAGGTCACTTGTTGGGGATCCCTGCAGGTGAGACTATCTGGAATCGTGGGGGTGGTCTCAGGCCTATGGAGGCTCAACCTAGCCCAGTGCTCATAGGGGCCTTGCCTAGCTCCCATCTTACATAGTGTCCCTGCTTGCCCCACCCCCCCGCCCCAACCTCAGAGGTCCTGCTTATTTTCCTCGGGGCACTGGTGGCCATCTGCTGTTACCTTACGTGCTTGTTATCATGCTAGTGGTCTCTCTCCCCCACTGAAATGGGAGAGCAGATGCCGTTCGTCCTCATTTCCACTTCCTCAGCCTCTCAGAGGACATGCAGTGACCGTGGTTGAATGAGCACTGGTGGGTATGTATGAGGAGGTGACACCAGGCCATGCCTGGGACCTGTGTAGCCAGAGTGTGCTTCCAGGCCAGGCCTGGCAGCAGTGTGGCCTCCAGCAAGGCTCTTGTTCTTGCTGAGCTTGTTTGTTTCCTCGTCTTTGGAGTAGTGATCCCTGCCCTGCTGACCACCCAGGACGTCTGAGCAGATGGGATGAACTTGGTGGGGCAGGGCTTCCACCACAAGCCAGTTGTGCGTGGATGGGAAGTGAAGCTTGAGGAGGAGGCGGGGTGGAAATTGTGAGTGGAAGAGGCTGCTTCAGAGCTGCCAGACTGGCCACCTGTGGGCTCTACTCTCCCCGGAGGTGGAAGCGGGCACCACTGGTGGAGGAGGGGCTGGCTGGCTGCACTGGGCCCCACCGTCCCACCTCTCCTGAGGGACTTCTGTCTGGGACCCTTCTAGACCAAACTGCAGGAATGACCCAAGGCTCAGCTCATCTTCCCAGTCCCATGAACACTGTGCGGGGAGGAGATGTGGGCTCTGCAAGAGCAGAGGTGGTGGAGAGCATGTGACACTGACCGTGATGTGGGAGACTTGTCTCCCCTCCCTCCAGTCCTGCCAGTGACTCATTTCCCACTCCCTGGCCTCTGGCCCATGAGAGTCAGTCCTGCAGTGGGGGGTGGGGGAGTTTTGCCCACCAGGAAACCCGTTGTGTGAAGTTTTGCCCACCAGAAACTCCTCCTGTGACATGTCTGCAGAGTCAGGAGGTCCCAAAGATGAGGCCACCTCTGACCATCTGAGTTTGGGGGTTGGAATGGGCAGTGGCCATGGTATTCTCAAATGAGGATCAAAGAGGATGCAAATACTTTACTGTTGGTTCTTATTGAAACCTGTGCTGTAGATTTAGTCCTTGAAACTGGTTTGACAGGTAGAAATGCACCTGTCATTGGTAGAAAGAGGCCCGCCATTAAAAGACTCAACTCAAAAGATTCAGCTCAGGGGGTGCCTAGTTGGCTCAGTTGGTGGAGCATTTGAGTCTTAATCTGAGGGTCATAAATTTAAGCCCCACGTTGGATGTATAGGTTAAAATAAGTAAATAAACTTAAAAAAAAAAAAAAGACTTAGCTCAAAGTGGTGGTGGTGTAAGAGACGTAGAGGATGGGATCGTAAGGGGCTGCTGTTGATGCTTTTGCCCAGATTTCCATCTGGACCCAGCCGCACATCCTACTGCCGGCATTGGCACGTAATCTGCCGTGTGACTTTGGGTGATTTGCCTTGTGACTTTGGCCAATTGTTCTCCCTGCCCGCGATTTTTCTGTCTGTAAAATGCAGCTGACAATAGTACCTCCTCATAGGGTGATCGTGAGGATTAAGCAAGATAACAGAGTCCATAGTGAATGCTCATCAGATGTCTCCCTCATTTTTCCTGTCGTCGCCAGGCCTCGCCAGCTTCCTGTCTCTGTTGTATGCTGGTCATCTTTCCCCCCAGCGTCTCCCCCATCAGAACCCTGCTGCCCTGTCCCTGACCGGGCATGGGAAAGACCTCAGGCTCCAGGCCTGGTTCCATCTGTTACAAGCTAGGTGACCATAGGCAAGTTGCCCAACCTCTCTGAGCTAAAACTAAATCATCATGTCTTGGCCCACCCTCCTGAGAGAGGTGGATAGGGTACTCAGATTGTAGACTCAAAGCATTAGCCTCTATGGATACCTTCCGATGACTTTGGACAAGTTACACCCCTTCTCTGAGCCTTAGTCCCACCTGTAGTATAGACCCTATCACCCAGCCCTCTGTGCTCTTGGGCACTGTGCTAGGGGTGCCGCTGTGCCAAGGCCGGGCCCTTTGTACATGTAAACTCAGACAAGCCACCCTCCTTCTTTCCACCTCCAACTCCTTATTTGTGTTCGCATTGTATTTCCCTCTTCAAGGGCAAAGACTGTGTACGAGTCACCTCTGTGATCTCAGCCTGGTACACAAGAGGGCCCAGGCACTGGATGAAAGTCAGAGGAATGAGGTTATCCTCACACCTAATAACCTGTGGTGGTGTTTGGGAGAAAGCTTTTGGAGGAGTTAATCTAGGCTGTGCCAGGGGCTCTTCCTCAGATCTGCAAGCTGGCTTTTGAGGTCCATCGCGAGCCTGCAGAACACGCAAACTTAGCAGGCAGGAGGCAGTAAGTTCT
Source organism: Canis lupus baileyi (assembly GCF_048164855.1). Classification (NCBI taxonomy): domain Eukaryota; kingdom Metazoa; phylum Chordata; class Mammalia; order Carnivora; family Canidae; genus Canis; species Canis lupus. The sequence goes on along the minus strand of NC_132838.1, from coordinate 110,856,525 downwards.
TGAGTGACTCAATGGAAGTGCATATGGGTGTGTTTCTGGGAACAGGGCACCTGGGGCTCTCCTTGGTCTTGTGCTCCAAACATTAAGAACTGCCAGATGGCCCAAGCTGGACTGGCTATGACCAAGGCAGCCCTCTGGAAATGGGGGCCAGGAATCTGTGTTTCTTTCTTTCTTTCTTTTTTTTTTTTAAGATTTATTTATTTATTTGTGATAGACATAGAGAGAGAGGCAGAGACACAGGCAGAGGGAGAAGCAGGCTCTATCTATGCAGGGAGCCCGATGTGGGACTCGATCCCGGGTCCCCAGGATCATGCTCTGGACCGAAGGCAGGCACTAAACCACTGAGCCACCAGGGATTCCCAGAATATGTGTTTCTAGAAGGCTTCCCAGGTGGTTCCAACAGCCAGGTTTGGCCATCCTTCCACTCAGTGCTCAGCCTATTCAGTACTCAATTCCAAGACTGCCTTCCTGCCCTCGGTTCAGAGGTGGCTGGGATTGACCTTATAGACTTGTTTGGAACAAATCTGAACATCTGACTTGAGGTAACTGCAGAAATTTGAGCTGGGAACGCAGCCTGCCACAGTAGCGCATAGAGGGACCCAGGTTGAAATCTCTGCTCTCTGGATAGCCTTAATGGTCACTACTCACTGCCTACCACGTGATCCCCCTGCCATGGGGCTAAACGTATGGTCTCAGTTAAAGCTCACAGCCACCCCAGGAAATAGGCGCTGTTCTCCCAATTTGCAGATGAGGTAATTGAGGCACAGAGAAGTGATGTGACTTCCCTGAGAGGTCCCAGAGCCAGCTGATGGTTGAGCTGCTATTCAAAGCAGGCAGTCCTCAGGGATGTCTGGGTGGCTCAGTGGTAGGGCGGCTGTCTCGGTGTGATCCTGGGATCCGGGATTGAGTCCTGCATCGGGCTCCCTATTGGGAGCCTGCTTCTCCCTCCACCTATGTCTCTGCCTGTCTCTCTCAGTGTCTCTCATGAATAAGTAAATAAACCTTAAAAAAAAAAACACAAAACAGGGAGTCCTGTACTCTTACCTCTGTGTCCTGGTGACATGACCTTCAGCAAGTTGCTGCATTTAGTTCTGCAGGCTGTACAATTTCTTCATGTGTAACCCGTAACCCTTTATGAAATGGGGATGATGCTTCCAGCTGTGGCCAGGATGAGAAACCTACCAAGTAGAGGGCCCAGCCCAGTTGACAGCTCAGGATGGAGGTTCGCTGTTGAGCTTGGGCAACTCCAGAGCCCTGGGAGGTCCACGTTTCTCCCGTGTCCTCAGCACTAGGTCCTCGTTCTGACCCTTGGCCCAAGTTCTTCTTGTGTTGCACAGTGTCTGGTACTTGGTATGTGCTCAGTACCTCCTGGCTGAACGTGTGCCTCAGTTACCCCCCAGACAACCATTTATTTAACACAGCACAGGCATGCTAGGTGTTAGGGGGCGGGGAGTGAGACACACCTAGCCCTCGCCTCCCTGGAGGTCATGATCTAGTAAGGGAGACACACAGTACACACTTCTGATCAGACCAGGGTGCCCAGGACTCTGATTAGGAAGAGCTCACAGGTGTACTTGGGCAGGCAAGCAGGCAAAGGTGGTTTCCTGGAGTAACGGCCATTTGAGGCCTAGAAATCACAGGAGCCAGCCAGCTGAGGAGCAGGTGCCAGTGCATACCAATGCTTGGAGGCAGAGAGTGAGCCAGGCACATTTGAGAAGTGGGGCAAAAAAGCCAGTCTTCCTGGAGGTGGAAGCGGGAAGGTCAGAGGTGAGGTGGACAAGGCAGGAAAGAGACCACCAAGCTGGGACCTCATAGGCTGTGTTAGCCTCGGGGAGCCAGCAGAGGGTTTTAAGGAGGGGTATACCTAGTATTTTTATTTTATTTATTTTAAAGATTTATCTATTTATTTTAGAGAGAAAGTGTGTGTGTACATGAGGCGGGGAGGGGCAGAGGGAGAGGGAGAGAATCACAGACTCCCCGCCCCTGAGCACAGAGATGTGGATCCCATGACCTGAAATCAAGAGTTGGACGCTTAACTGACTGAGCCACCCACGCACCCCATGCCTGGTACTTTTTGTTTGTTTGTTTTTGTTTTTGTTTTTGTTTTTGCCTGGTACTTTTAACAGAACTTTCTGGGTGGTGTGAAGGGGGTGAGACTGAGGCTGAGAGACGAGGGAGATGGCGCTCTTGGGGCAATAGCTGACATTTGACTTCATGAATTTACTGTCAGCTTTATCTGAACTTTCTCTGCCTTCTGAAGGCTTTGCTGTTGCCAGTATTCCCGTAACAATTCTAAGGTGAGTTTTCCCCAGACCATTCTCTTCTTGGATCTCTGAGCCCACTTCCTCTCCCCCCAGTCAGTTCACTCTGCCCTCAGGTGGGATGGTGGGCAGCTGCTTGTAAGCTATGCATTCAGATGCCTGTACCACCTCCCCCGTGTGGCCTCAGGAAGTGACTTCACCTGCGCAGTCCCTTTAGATCCCACATTTCCCAGATCCAGAAAGCTCTAAAGTGTGTCTCAGACCCTGCTGAGGTCTTAGCATAATAGAGCTATCCTATTCCTCTTCTAAAATCCAGGAAATTCTGCATCCAGAACACATCTGGCCCCAGAGCCTCCAGCAAGAGACCATGGAGCTCTTAGTGGGCCTCAATTCTCAAAAGGTGAAATGGTAGCAACACGAGAGGCGTCACAGGGCTCGGGCTTTGGAGCCAGTCCAGCTCTGTCCCTAGGTGAATCACTCGGATTTTTTGCATCAGTGTCCCCATTTGTATAGGGATTGAGGATTAGATTGTTCCAGACTTGGAAAGCGACTGAACAGTGACTAGCTATTAGAGACTCTCAGTAAGGATTTGGTGAAGTTGAGTGAGGTCAGGCCCCTGCTGTGTGCCTGCTCCGGCTCCTTTGTCTCTAAAAGCAAGATGACAGCCCCACTTCCCCAGGCTAGAGGGCATAGGCCTGGGTGTGGTTCAGCTGTATGAATGTGGGCACGTCCTGCAAAACATCCCTGTGCCACCGCGTCCCCATTTGTGAAGCCATTTTGGCAGACAAGTCTGTTCCAAAGCTTTCAGATTCCCCGGGAAAAGAGCCAGGCCTAGGGCCTTTGAGGCCAGCAGTGCACCCCGGGATTGAGCAGATCTGATGAGAACGCCTGGGGTCCTGGATGTCACTGCTCGCAGCTGGGCAGGCAGGCAGGCACTGCCCATCCTGACCCTGGATGCTACTTGCCTTAAGGAGCCTGTGGCACCTCCAGCAGCTGGAAGAGATTTGGGGCAGCCCTCTGTGGCTGGAGTTAGTGTTGGAGAGGTGGAGGGGCCCCCAGTTCCAGAAGGCATTCAGAGGCTAGGCACCCAAAGAAATTACAGACACCATTGTGCTCTGGTTATATTTCCCCCCGTTTGGACCACAGTTCACAAAGGCAGGGCCCATCTCAGTTTGGCTCCCCTCACTATCCCCAGAACCTTTGTGGTGCCTGGCACTCTGTAGGCCCTCACATCGGATGGATTGGTGGTGGATGGAGGTACACATTAGGCGCTCTCAGGTTATTCTCAGCCCCTTCCTTACTCTGCAGTTGGTGCAGAACTGTTGCCTCAGGTGGGGGTGGTGGTTTGGAAGTGTCTGCTGACAGCCACTTGGCTCATATGACTTGCCTGACACCCTCTTCCTTTCCGGCAGAAGCCTGGGTCCAGAGCCTTGCAGTCTGATGCTCGAGGGAGGGTCTTGTATCCCAACTGGGCTGTCCTCCCTGGCCGGTGGGCGAGCTGCTCTTGGAACCCACTGGGGTCAGACTCGTGTGGCACCTTCACACCCTCCTCTGCATCTCTCCACTCTTAGTCTCCTGCCAACCGTCATCAGCCATGTCGTGGCAGAGCTGCTAGCGTTTTGTGCAGCCTTCCCCTTTCTGCAAAGCAAAGCACCTTCACAGCTAAACTCCCTTCCTCAAAGCAACAGGGAATTTGGAGAGGCGGCCAGGAGATGAAGGCAATCTCCAGGGAAGGGACCCTGTGGAGGGGTCATGGCCCTGAATGATGGTGTCGGTGGTGACAATCATAGCTCACTTTCAGGGACCCTTACCCAGTCTAAGCTCTTCATGTTCATCTACTTATTTCATCTTCACAACAGTCAGAAGGCAAAAGCCAAGGCTCGGGGGGGTGGAGGGAGCCATGTTCAAATCAGAGGGAATGGTTCTTATCCTCTGCTGTTTCCCAGAAGCCTCTGAGAACCCCTTCGTAACCATGGGGTGGAGTCCATGGCTCTGAACCTCCTGACCCAGAAACAAAAATTACCTCTGCTCAATGCGCCCCTTGCAGTCCACTACCTTTCCTGACCGGCTCCTGCTCATCCTTCCCCAGCTGGCTCAGACGTCACCTCCTTGGCAAGGCCCTCCTCGGTCCCCAGAGTGCTGTACTTGCCCAGGTTCCCATGATGCCCCATGCTGTTGCTGTTTGTTTGGGTCCATCTCCCTGCCCCCAAGCTCAGGTGCCCCACAAGGGACTGAATCTTGTCCTTCTGGCTCCCTGGAGGAGACACACCGCTTAACACTCCCGAGCATCTTGGAGACTCAGGCCAAGTGGGTCTGCTAATGAATGCCCCAGTCCAGGGGCCTTGGAGCCCTCGAAACCCAGTCGTTGGGGGCCATGAAGAGTGCCAGGGAAGGAAGATGTCTGTCAAGGGATCACTTGTTCAGACTCCCATGTATTCATTCCTCACCGACACACACTGTGCCTGCGGAGCGCTGGGTGGAGGGGTCCTGTCGGCTGCCCTGGCTCTCATGCTTCCCCTGCATGTTCAGGAGAGCAGCCCTTTATTCCTCTCTCACGTCAGATCATGCTCTGTGACCTACAACCCCCAGTCCAGAGTCCTGGCACCAGCTTAGGAGGCCCGGCCCCTACCACGCTCACTGACCCCAATGGTGAGCACTCTTCCTCATGTCCTCCCTGGGTTCAAGTGGGGTAGCTTTCTTTCAGTTCCTAGAACATTTGAGGAACTTCCCACATCCTGCCCTGGAATTCTGGCCTTGCTGTCACGCTCCAGTTTGTCTTCCTGGCCCTCTGAATCCCATCAGGTGGTCAATGATCTGTTTATCCATAGGCCTGCAGATATTCTCTGTTGCTCCCTAGACTGTAAGCATCATGAAGCAGGGTGGGTTTGGATTGGTGCCACCGTATCCCCCAGTGCCCACACCACGTGGCACTTTGCCCGGCTCTGAGCAGTAGCTTATACGGCAGGTGGAGAAGGAAGCAATATGCGAAGGGTGGGGGCGTCTTGGGTACTAGACAGGCCTGCCCTCATGTAGCCCAGGTCCAGAAAAGGAAGTGTGAAAAGAGGAGGGCACCAAGTCTGCCTCTGGTGTCCCCCTGCCACATCTGGCAGACCCCAAAGCCAGCCAGCCTGGTAGAATGCCAGTGAAGCTGAGTTTGCTGTTGGCTTGTGTGTTGTAGGCCAAGGTACTGACTTCTCTGACTTGTCTGTGTAGCAAGATGGTATCCGAAGTCCTTTCCCACTGTGTGTGTTTTCCCATCGCTCTGCATAGATCACTCCCACTATTTAGGGAACCAGATAGGTCCTAGGACCTTCTCTTCATCATGGCATGGAGTTGAGAGAGCCCAGATTCTGGTAGCTGACCTGCCTTTCCACCTTTGGGGCAGGTGACCTGATTCCCTGTCTCCCCAACAACAAGGAGGAGGCGGAGGATGTCAGTGGCATGCAGCCACCAGCTCAGGCCTCGATCCTTTCCCTCCTTCCTCCATCTCACTCCTTGTTCTGTAACTCCCTTCTTTCCCTGGGTGGGGTCCTAGCTTCCTGATCCAGCTCTCCCCACTTTGATCAGAATACCAGGAAGTGCTGTGTTCCCTGGGCAGTCTCCTTCCTTGCTGAGCCTGGACTCAGCTCTCCGGATCTGCAGTGCTGAGTTTTTCTGGGCTTCCCGTCCCAGCCCTACCCACTCTGGGTCGTCCCTGTCTCGTGATGATGTTTCCCCCAGTGGCCTGTGAGCTCTGGCAGGACCAGGCTGTCTCAAGCACAGAGCAGATGCTCAGGAAATGTCATAACATTAGGATGGAGTTGGGGGACTGTGGGTATGGGCAGAACCCAAAGAGGATAATACCCTCTTTGGAGCCCTGCTTAGAGCTCTCATGTCCGACAGCGGCCTGACTCTATATGGTCCTGGGGGAGGACATCCTAAGCCAGTGAGCCCAGGGATAGAGCAGACATCCAAAGGCAGGCCTCTGACTTACTGTGCCACCACCAGCTCTTGGATCCAAATGCCTGTGCTCACTAACCACCCAGCCAGGAGAATCCAGGGCTAGTGCAGGCCCCTTCCCCATCTGCAAAATAAAGATTATCAGAGGTGAAGGGGTAGCCTTCTTGTTTTATAGATGAGGCAGCAAGCCAGAGAGAAGTGACCTGGGACTCAGGACAGGACTCCTACTACTCTCCTTAGCCACCTCTGTTGCTTTGAGGGGCAGAGTGACCCATCCTGGGGGCAGTCAGGGAGACTTGCCTTGTGCACCTGGGTTCCCCCAATGGCTGTATGAAGTTGGTATTTGTAGAAAGCATTTTGCTCTGGGAAAATGGAGACTTCATCTCTAGCCCAGCATGGAGCCCCATGAGCTTGTTGTCTGCCAGGGGCTTTGTTTTTTCCTCTCCTGTCATGGAGCTGGAAAGGGGAGTGTGGGAGAGGGGTGTGCGTTCACTCTGGAGGCTAATGATGCTTGTCATTAAGGAAAAGATCGCTACTTTGATCCCCTGACTGTAAAAGTGGGCATGTCCATTGTAAAAACAAAAATCAAAAACTTGGAAAAGTCTAATGAAGAAAATTTAAAAATCACTTGTTAATTTCACCATCTGGAATTTTTTTAAGAGTTCGTTTGAGATGTAATTCACACGTATTTCATTCAATTGAAATGTATAGTTCTTTGGCTTTCAGTTTTTCTGAGTTATAGGTCTATCATCACAGTTGATTTTAGAACATTTCACACCCTGCCCCCCACAGAAACCCTGCACCCCTTAGCCATCACCCTCCCCAACTCAGGCAACTCCTGATCTGCTGTCTGTTTAGATTCCGGACATGTCATACGAATGGAATCATGCACTACACAGCCTTTTGTGTCTGGCTTTTTTCACTTAGCATGATGTTTTCAGAGCTCACCCACATTGTGGTGTCAGAACCTCATCACTCATCATTGCTGAAGAATGTGCCACTGTATGGCTGTATCACGTTTTATTTCTCATCTGTGTGTGTACATTTAGGTTGTTCCCACTTTCTGGCTATGATAAATAATAATGCTGTTGTGAATGTTCAGGTAGAAGTCTTTGTGTGCACATATATTTTCATTTCTCCAGGAATGAAATTGCTAGGTCACACAGTGACTCCCTTTAACCATTTGAGCAGCTGTCACACTTAATATTCCCCTCCACAGTGCACAAAGGGTTCCGATTCCTCCACATCTTGGTTAATGTCTGTCTGCTTCTTTTTTTTTAAGTACACTCTTCCTCGCAGCAAGGAGCTCAGACTCACAACCCCCTGAGTTTCAGAAGTGATCAAGAGTCCCATGCTCCACTGACTGAGCCAGCCAGGCGCCCCAGTGTCTGTCCTTTTGATTCTAGCCACCCTAGAGGGTGTGAAGTGGTATCTCATTGTGGTTTTGATTTGCATTTCCCTGATGGCTCGTGATGTTGAACATCTTTCCACGTGCTTATCAGGCACTTGTGTATATTCTTTGGTGAAATGTCTGTTCAGATCCTTTGCCCATTTTAAAATTGGATTGTTTGTCTTTTTATTACTGAGTTGTAAGAGTTCTATATATATTCTAGATGCAAAACTGTTATCGGGGAAATGATTTGCACCACCTGGAATGTTTTCAACATTAAATGCCAGAGCATTTCCTTCCCATCTCTTTTCTATGGGTAGAAGCACTGCCACAGATAGATAAAAATAAAACTGGGAGGATACTCTGTATACGTTTGAATATCCTTTTCTCACTTCATTTTCTCATTTTTTAAAAAGCATGATTAAAATACATCATTGGGCCATTGTAATTACTTGTAGCCATTTCCACATTGCTGAGCCTTTGGGTCCTTTCCCATTTTCAGTAGCATAAATAATGCAGTGATGTTCATCCTCATCCATAAATCTTTATGTTCATTATAGGAAGCTTTCTCAGAAGAAATTCTTAGAAGGTGGTTTTACCAGGTCAGAGGGTAGGAACCTCTGAAACCTTAGATGAGATACCAGACTAAGACTGTAAGACTTGGTTTTATTTGTTGAATTTTTATTTTGAATGAATGAATGAATGATATTTGCATTTGGGTATCTTGATGCCAAGATGGTGTCTTGTTTTGTTTTTTTTGTTTTTTGTTTTTTTTTTTTTAGAGAGCAAGAGAACATGAGGGGGGCGGGCAGGAGCAGAGGGAGAGAGAATCCAGAGCATGGAGCCCGATGCGGGCGTTGATCTCATGATCCTGAGATCACGACTAAGCCAAAATCAGGAGTTGGATGCCTGACTGGGCCACCCAAGCACCCCAGTGGTGTCTTGTTTTGTTGTTGTTGTTGTTGTTAAAGATTTTATTTATACGTGAGAGAGACACACACACACACACACACACAGACAGGCCAGAGACACAGGCAGAGGGAGGAGAAACAGGCTCCATGCAGGGACCCCGATGAGGGACTCAATGCCAGGTCTCCGGGATCATGCCCTGAGCCAAAGGCAGACGCTCAACCATTGAGCCACCCAGGGGTTCCTGGTGTCTTGTTTTAATGAGCATTCCTTTGACTGGTAGTTAACCTATTTGTTACATGTTACATTCTTTGGGAGTTCCTTCTTCATGCTCTTTGCCCATTTTTGTTTTGGGACCTTTTGTAAGGATTCCTTCCCTATTGAAAATACTGGCTCTTTGGAATTTTATTGTACTGATGTATATTTTTCCTCATATATCATTGGCCTTGCCAGAAAGGGTGGGGAGCAGAGCAGGATGCCTCTTTCCTTCTCTCTCTCTCTCTCTCTTTCTTTCTTTTTTTTGTTTCTTTAAAGATTTTATTTTCACGTAATCTCTACACCCAATGCAGGGCTCAAACTCACAACCCTAAGATCAAGAGTCACATGTTCCAACTGAGCCAGCCGGGTGCCCCTCTTTCCTGCTTGAAAAGAATTGTTTTTTCCCTTGCTGTTTCCCTCAATCTGGGCGTCCATCCCAGCTGGAGCAGCTCCAGGGCGAGGAGCTCTAGTGGGCCAGGTCCCAGAGCAGATGAGACAGTGTTAGCCTGGGTCCTTGTAGCAGTGCAGTGTACGAGGAGGGTGTTTTAGTGATGATCAGGCCTGGGCCACAGTATATTATAAAGAGGATCCCTGTAAACATGACTGCAGCCACTGTTTGCTGAACACCAGACTAAGGGACCTAGTGGAGCTGGTAGGGCCCCTCATTTTATAATATGGAGCCCTCAATGGCTTCCTGAGGTTGTACTCCTTTGCAGAAGGTAATGGAAGCCAGAGCAGCCCTATCTTGGTCCCTGGATACATCCAGTCTACTTCAGCTGCAGGGGCTCAGCAAGTCCCAGAAACCCAAACTCTAGCTCTTCCTGTGGCCAGGGCTACCATGTTGTCAGCACCCTGTGGGTGAGGGTCCTGTTTATCACACATCATCACCCCTTAGTAGCTCCCCAATCCCTGTAGAATAACATTTCTTGGCCCTGCTCACAGCTCCTGCCTAATCTCCCGCTGCCCCTCTGGATCCCTGGATTTTGCTCCAGCACCCACATGCCGGGCCTCTGCCTAGGAAGGTTTCCCCATTTTATGTGCTACTGTTTGTTTGTTTATATCTGCTCACTGTTTTTTGCCCTGCTCTGCTCCAGTGTAAGTGGCAGACCTGCCATCTAGAACAGGGCTTAGCCCAGAATAGGCCTGAGAGGAATATTTGAAGGAATGAATTTCGGACTCTTACTCATCTTTTAGGTTTCAGCGTACATGTTCTTTTTTCTCTTACAGGTTTTTCCTAAGTTTGCACGGTTCCTGGTTTTCCTGAAACAGTGCTTTTTTCTAATAGCTTGCTGTTTTTAATTTTATGTGTATTTGTCTATCTTCCTAACAATTACTCCATGGGCCAGGGATCAGAATGTTTTGTTCTCTGTCATCTGCCCAGCCTAGATCATTTGGTAGAAAATTAAGGAATATATACATCCTTTAGTTACTAAACAGACCTCATGGAGGTTAAGTGGTTAGCGGTGTTGCTCACCTTCTGTATGTGGAGTAACATACAGATTGGGCAATGAGAAGTTCCAGGCACCCAGTGTCCATCCCTGGAGACTTTGATGGGCCAGTAAACAGCTCACAGTAACTTGATTTTAATTCTAAACTAAAACTCCCCCAATGCCTCCAAGTCTAGCTGGCCATCTGGTGCCCCTGACCGGAAGCCTGAGGCAGGCAGCCTGAAATAGCCCACTTGGTTCTGGCAGGGCTGGTTGTCCTCTGGTGGGCACCGGCTTTCTCAGAGGCCCCCCTCTCCGAGCTTGGCCCATGGCCTACCTGGGATTTCAATGGGTGGCAGTGATGAGAAGCCGTGAGTCATTGACGGACTTGCATACCTTTTTCAGGCACATTGGTGCTCCCAGCCCTGTGCTGGGTTCCTTGCCTCTTTGGTTCATTTGACCCTGACGATGACCCTCAATTCCCTAGAGGCACCATCAGCTCTGTCTCCACAGAGTTTTTGCACGCGCTCTTCCCTCTGCTGCTACACTCTTCTCTCTCCGCTTTTTAAATTATTGTTATTAAATTCTTTTTTGGGCATTTGAACTATATGCGTAACATACACGTAAGTGTTAAAGTGTAATGTAATGAGGACCCATGAGCCTACCTCACAATTTAGGGATGAGAACATTGCCATTAACTCACCTCTACTTCTAGGTGGGCGGGTGGAGTACAGAGCTCTGAGACTAGTATCCTAAATGTCTGAGTATTCCTGACTGTCATGCCTTTTGGGCTTGTTCTTTGTTTTTTAAAGATTTTATTTTAAAATAATATCTATACCCAGTGTGTATATAGATATCTATACCAAATGATCTCAGGATCCCTGGGTGGCTCAGCAGTTTAGTGCCTGCTTCGACCTAGGGTGTGATCCTGGAGGGCTGGGATCAAGGCCCATGTCAGGCTCCCTGCGTGGAGCCTGCTTCTCCCTCTGCCTGTGTCTCTGCCTCTCTCTCTCTCTCTCTCTCTCTCTCTCTCTGTGTCTCTCATGAATAAATTAAAAAATCTTTAAAAAAAACATATACCAAATGATCTTGAACTCACAACCCCAAGATCAGAAGTCCATGCTCCGGGCAGCCCCGGTGGCGCAGCGGTTTAGTGCCGCCTGCAGCCCAGGGTGTGATCCTGGAGACCCTGGATCGAGTCCCACGTCAGGCTCTCTGTATGATGCCTGCTTTTCCCTCTGCCTGTGTCTCTGCCTCTCTTTCTCTCTCTCTCTGTCTCTATGAATAAATAAATAAAATCTTAAAAAAAAAAAAAAGTCCATGCTCCTGCTCCTCTGATGACTGAGCCAGCTGGGCATCCCTTTTTTAAGTGTGTGTGTGTGTGCGCGCGCACGCGTGCGTGCACATGCTAAAAGGTACAGTGCTTAGTTTTGTTTTTAAGTTTTATAAAATGACTTTGTGTCGTGAGTGAATTCCTGGGTCTTGCTTTTCCTCTCCACGTTGTTTCCCAGTCTACTGTATGACTATGCCTTAGATTGTCCGTTGTGCTATTGGTGGACATTTGGGCTGTTTCTGCTTTTCAGTATTATAAACTGTGAACTTTCTGGTACATGACACCTGGGTTGTCAGCAAGAATTTGTCTGGGGCATAGACTTAGGAGTGGGATTGCTGGTTGTAGTTGGTGGAGCCATGTAGCTTTACATGTCATGGCAAACTTTCCTGGTTCTTCTCTCTGTTACTTGACTACTTGTTCTCCCTGCCTCTCTTTCCCACCTGTCTTTTGGAGCACCTGCCATGTGCCAGAGGCAGTTGTGTTTGTGTTCTGGAGTGCAGTGGCGATGGACGCTCTGTCCCTGCACTTGCATGACCAGTGGTATTGGGTAGCTCTTCCTCCAGGAAGCCCTCTCTGATCCCTAGACAGGGTCAGGTGCTCTTCTGGGCTCCCTAACCCTACCCACTCTGGATCATCACCGTCTGGGGATGGGTCTCTGTTCCCTACTAGACTGGAAGTCCTGTGTGGACAGGGATAAGAGCTGTTTTGGATGCTGTGTCCAGCATCACTCCACACACAGTGGGGACCAGAGCAGGTGTTCAGTGATGGATCTGTGGAGTTCCTGCTGAGACACTTACCCTCGAGGCAGGTGGGATTAAGAGGAAGAAATGGTGGGGCACCTGGCTGGCCCAGTTGGTTGATCTCAGGGTCATGAGTTTGAGCCCCATGTTGGGCGTAGAGCTTACTTAAAAATTAAAAAAAAAAAAAAAAAAAAGAAATAGAGTCCAGGATCCAGTACTTGTTGGAGGTGGACCTGAGTCCCAGGCTCGTTTGGCCCAAAGCCCAGCATGTCTCTAGATGTTTGAGTATACAAGATGCTTGGACCTGTGCTCGGCTCTATGGCAGATAGAGGGCATACAGCCTTCGCCCTTGTCAGCTTAGAGTCGAATCCCTGCCAACTGCTGGCATCTCTGCCAGTGTGCTGAGCTGGGGCAGAGGTGCCTTGAGAGTGTGAACTCCACCCAGCCCTCTGGGAGTTAGTGGATGTGGGTGTTCTCTTCAAGAGGGCCATGTGAGGCCTTATACAAAGTGGACAAGGCAAGATTCGTTCAGTCCCAGAGGACTTTTGGGACCGGGCAGGGTCACTGTGGGCTTGAAGATCACTAAAAGCAGGAATCATTATATGGTGTTTGCAGAGCACCACCAGCACCACTTAGCCCAGGTCACGATCCTCCTCCACCTCTGTCCTGAATATGCTTTCTTGCCAGTCTGTTGGTGCTCACTTGTCCATAAGTCTTCACTTTAGCACCCTCTGGAGCCCAACCCTGGGTAAATATTTGCCTACGGGCCAATGGGAGCATGTGTTACCAGTATTTCTGAGCCTGGTGGCAGGGGACAGGTGGTGGCAGCTAGTTGGGGACACGTGCTCCATGATCCTCGGGCTGGAGCTGATCGCCTTGTTTGCCCTTTGCTCCTCCGGCACCCACTCTGAGCTGTTGCCGAGGTGTCAGAGCCTGGCCCAGTGATGACAGTGGCCACTGTTTATGAGTAGTAGCCAACCCCATGCCAGACGTTTTACACAAGTGATCTCAGTGGCTGCTTCTAGAAGCCTCTGTGGGTATGTGTCTTGGCTCCATTTTCTAGATGAGGAGACTCAGCGATAAGGAGATTAGGGCCCTCTCCTGTGACAGTTGGGGGTCTGTTTAAGTTGTCAGAGCCAGAATTCACTTGGAGCTGCATGAGGTAAATGTGAGTGTTCTTTGGGAGGACATGGGGTCCTCTGCCATTCCCCGGGGTTCTGAAAGCCCACAGGAACCAGGACTGGTACTAGCTGTCTGGGCTGTATGCACTTCTGATTTGTTTCTCTTCTTACCTGGTTATGAGCCAAAGAAGCCTGGCCTTCTGAGTGGCTGGGATGGGACTGATCAGTCCAGGTGCCTGCCCCAGGCAGTTCATGCAGCCTTAGCAAAAATCCACATCCTTCCTGTCTCGTGGGGCCTGAGAGGGCCCATCTCACCCTTGTGGGGGTAGAGGGAGGATCTTAGAGAAGGGTGCCTGGGCCCTGCAGACACTCCAGTATGACCAGACTCTGAAGGCTATGCCCTCAACCACCAGGCCATACTGTTCCCATGTGATGAGAAGGTGGATTCCGCTTGTGAGATGGAAAATCACCAGTGTCCCCAGATGTACACATCCCCTTGGGGAGCCTCTTCCAGCTGGGGGCTCCTGGAGACCACCGAGGACCCTGCCCCCCCCATCCCAGCAGAATGCCCTTGGTTAGTGGGGAGCCTTGGGCACTTGCGTCCTGTGGGTGTCATTAGTCTCTGCTCATCATGGGATTGGATGTGTTTTCTTGGTGGTTCTGCCAACCAGCCAGCCAGTAGAGTTCTGTGTCCAGTCCTGTGCTGGGGACACAGCAGTGCCCAAGACAAACATGGCCCTCACAGGTTCACTGTGTAGAAGCGGAGGTGAGAAACCAGGTGGCCAACAGCCAGCAGGGCTATAAAGACTGACAGAAGCGGGTAGAAGGAAATATGAGCCAAGAGCTGGGACTGAGAATAGGAGTGAGGCCGCTGGGCTGGTACCTGGCCTCTGTAAGAGCATTAACCTGCACTACTGTTCCGTGGGGCTGGGTCACCCCCTTCCCCCTGCCTGATAAATTGAACTTGAAGGCAGGCCTGCCCCATGGTTTTGTCTGTCCTAGCTGTGTGTCTTTGGCAAGCCTCCCCCTCCTGAGCCTCGGTTTTCTCTTCCGGAAAGGGTGCAGGAGGGGTAACTACACCCCACCCGGTGGTTGTGATCAGAAAGGTGGCCAGAAGTGTTAAGAGCAAGGACTGTGGAGCCAGACTGTTGGGCTTGAATCCTCCCTCTTCCATTCGTTGGCTCTGTGAGCATGGGCAGCCTTCTTAGTTTTCTCCTGCCTCAGCTTCCCATTTGAAAAATAGGGATAATCTACCCCTGGGGTTGTTGAAAGCAGTAAAGGAAGTAACCTATGTAAAATGCTACATAAGTGTTGGCTATAGTTTGTGATCATAATTTAGAAGTAAAAGTTGCCTGTCCTACAGCTGGGATGTGGGTGTTTAGTGTGTTTAGTCTGGTGCTCCTGGGGACCCTGGCACTGGGGCCTTGACCTCCCACTTCATCTAAGAACACCACTGGCCATATTAAGCTCCTGCTGTGTGTGAGACTCTGTAGGGGGCCTGAGATAAGTCTTGTGATCTGTCTCCTTCCTCTGCCCCAGGAGACTCGGAAAGCTGTAGGCATCCTCTCATCTCACGTGTTTCTGTAACAGGATCTTCATTCAGTTGGGCCAAGTAGCTTGGAAGGTCAGGACGGGAGGGGGTGGAGTGGGGCAGGCCCATGGCATCTGCCATCTGTGCCCTTCACCGGAGTGGGCAGGTGCTCCCACAGCCCTGCCCCTTTCTGGCTGCTTGTACAAGCCCAGCCCAGCCTGCCTCCGCCCACCCCACCCCCCACCCCCACACTGGCCTGCTATATGCAGGTTCCCAGCAGGGCAAGCAGCAGGGAGACTTTGCCACCACTTCCCTCCCAGGAGGGGGCAGGGAAGAATGCTTCTCACCCACAAGCTGAGGCCATCTCCCATCCAGTGCATTTGGGGATGTCCTGCCTTCCATCTAGGGGGTCCTGGGGAGAAGGGAAGGGAGACTTTGCTCTGCCCACAGAGCGGGTCCTCACATTCATTCATTCGCAGGCATTTAGTACAGGGACTCTTGGTGTCAGTGGAAGGGTGCACTCTGCTGGGGAAGGCGCTGTTCTGAGCTGAAGCGTGACCTGCGTTCTCCCCTGCTCCCTCTGAGTTACCAAAAGGCTGATGAGGATGGAGGAAGCTTGAATGGGAAGAAGTGCTCATGACCAGTGTGCCATTGTGTTTCCTGGGGAGTCACAGGCAGAGTTTTTTCCAAATAGGTGGAGCCGCTAGAAGCCTGACCTGGCCCTCTGCCCAGTGGCAGAGGCAGCTGCTCTCCTTCCCTCTGTCTGTGCCATGTCCTCACCCCACTCTATGTCCAGACCTCCTTGTACCCAGCGGCTATCCCCCATAGTCCCCTCTAGTGTGCTGATCTATGGGTCCTGGGGGGAGCTCCCAGCCTGGCAGGATAGGGAGTCATCTCCCAGGGGCAGTGGCTTCAAAGCCCAGAGTGTCAGAGCTTGTAACTGATATGGGCAGGGGCGCATTTAACTTTTTATTGAAGCTTCAGGAGCAGCCAGGAGGCCTGGTGAAGGGGCAGAGTGCCTTCATTCCCCGATTCCTGAACTGCTTCACTTGCTGCTCCATCTGTGTGTTAGTTTTGTTTTGGTTTTTGATTTTTTAAGTAACCACTGTATCCAACTTGGGGCTTTAACTCACAACTCCAAGATCAAGAGTCTCATGCTCCACTGACTGAGCCAGCCAGGCGCCCCTGTGTTAGTTTGTTCTTTAACAATGAGCAGAGTTTTATTTTCTCTTATTTCATAAAAGGTAGCATTCACAAGCACACTGTTCTGCACCTAGCTTTGTTTCACTGAATGTATCTTGGCTCTTGTTCCCTGTTGGTTCAGAGCAAGTGTCCTCATTCTGTATGGCCGCAGAGAGTTCTGGTGCCTGAGTGGACTGGGCCTTTATCACCTGCTCCCCTGGTGATGGGTGGTACTGTCAGGTCTCGTTCTGCAGGCACAGATGGTGCTGCAGTGAATCACCTGATAGCCATATAACTTTGCACCTTTGCCAGTGTATCTGTAGGCTGCATCTCCAAGGGTAGAACGGCTGGATCAAAGGGTATCTGCATTTCGATTTTGGAGTTCTGACTGGTATTGCCAGATTGCCTGTGGAAGGGCTTGCTCCGATTGGGACACTGACCAGCCACTTGAGGGCATGCCTGCTTCCCAGTGTCACCAGTACATGCTGTCCTGCGTGTGGGTGTTGGCCTATCTGGGAGGCGAAAAATGGTGTTGATGTACTTTTTTCCCTTCATTTGTATCTTCCCTTGTTTTGAGATCACTGAATGTTCAAGAATTTTAAGACTCAGTTTTCTGCTTTGCAGAACAGACTGAAAGAGGCCGTCCTAGTGGCTGGCATGGAGAAGTAGGTAATTGCCCACAGCCAAGGGCCCCCCCACCTGACAGGCCAGCCTGGTGGTCAGGAAGGCAGAGGTGGAGACCAGCCAGTGAGGACCAGACCTTCCCTTTGCTTTTAGCTGGAAAAGTGTCCTTGGACCTGTCACTTCCCACCCCCAGACCTCTTTCGGAAGGCTTCCCAGAGCTATTGGGAGGCATAAACAAGATCAAGTTTATAAATCAGTCTGGGAATAGGAGCAAGATGATGGCTCCTCACAGCATCAGAGAGGCTCCTCAGACTGCCTGTGTGCCCAGAGGGGCGTGAGTGGGGCCGTGGAGGTGGGAACAAGGAAGCTCTGCACGTGGGCAGCGTAAGATGCCTGGCCCTGAGGGGACTGGCACACAACTCTTTGCAGACATGGTGGGGCCTCAGGCACATGGGGCCCAGAAAGCTTTGGAGTTGCCCTCTGTCTCCTCCCTGTGTCAGATCCCAGGAGACTTTGCGTTCGTTGCTCTGCCCCTCCTGCCCCTCCTTTGGGACAGCCCAGGCTGTGGGAAGGATGTGTGTGGTATTTCAGGAGTGCAGGAAAGGACTAGATGCCTGATGAAGGTGCTTGACGGGCATTTGCCCTGATCAGCCCTTGGCTGAGTATGCCCATCCATGAGCTCTTCACCTCATCAGCGCTGCATCCTCACCACATGTATGTGGAGTGCCTAAGAGAGAGGGAGCCTTCCCTGAGTCGATCCAGCTAACCTGGGTGGAACTGGGGACTCAGACACCTGTCCTCCTGACTCAAGAGACCCGCTCGTCCCCCGACCCTCTTTCATTTGTTCCAGCAGGATGTGTGTAGTGTGCCCAGAGCATACCCTTCTGGAGATACTAAAGTGAACAAAGTAGCAAAACCTTTCTCCTCATTGTTGCATAAGCAAACAAATGGAGGATAGAGCTTGAGGCCATAAGAAGTGCTACACAGAGAATGAAGCAAGATATAGGGATGAACAGTGACAAAGGGGACTGTTTACATAAGGTGGTCAGGGGAGGCCTCTGAGGAGATGACTTTAGAGCAGAGACCCTAAGGCAGGCAGGGAAGGAGAGAGCCATGGAGATACAAGGTGGAAGGGCACTCTGGGCAGCAGGTGCAAAGGTCCTGAGGCCTTGTGAGCAAATGGCTCTGTCGCTGACAAAGATTCGGTGAGAACCTTGACTATGGGGCCAGTTCTGCTCTCCTGCCTCTTCTGTGTGTAGGCTTTGCCACCCACACCTCTAGGATGACACCCCTATCCCATGCTTGATGACTGAGATGCTCCATGGGTGCCCCCCACCTCCTTTCACACACCCTAGGCCCTCTTCATCATGTGACTCACTGCCCAGATGTGTTGCACAGTCTTCATGCCAGTACCTGTTCACAAAGTTCCCTCTGCTCAGGATGCCTTTCTCTCTGCTGTCTCATTCTTCAGGTCCTTCTCTCGGAGACTTTTCTAGATGTTTGCTTCCAGTAGATCCCAGTCTGCCCAACCTCCCTGCTCTGTGATTGCTTCCGGCATCGTCTCCCTGACCATGTGGGCAGGCTCTGGGACAGGGCCAGAGGTGATCAGTAGCTGTTTATGGGTGGGAGGGGAGGACTGTCCTGGGGACGAGAGCACACCAGGCTGGCCCTGCACCTGTGCATCTCATGCCCAGCCACTGCAGCCACTCCGGTCTCCACAGGCACCATGAGGAGCCCCAGAGGGTGGGTGGCTCTGCTAAGGGCCACTACTGGCTCTCCAGATCCCAGCAACCCTGAAGGGAAAGACCAGTCCTTCTGGCAGCCTCCCTGTTGTGATATTAGAGCAGGCTGCATTTCTAGGCCCCTGACCTCGTCAGTCCAGCCGGAAGCTGAGAGCCTAAGGACCTCAGGGCACCCAGGTAGGACAGGGACAGTACTACCTTTGACCATCCATCTGCCTCTTCCCTGCTTTGTGACCTTAGGAGAGCGTGTAGCATCACGAGAGGCCTCGTCCTCAGTGTGGTGGGTGGTGGGCTGGAGCTCTCCACGCTGCAGGATTATGAACAGCTCCGAGCACAGCGTCTGGCAGAGCGCCTGGTGGGGAAGTGGCTGAACGAAGGAGCCAGGCCTGCCCTTCTGTGCGAGGAGCACTCTGTCACAAAATGAGTAGTTGCTGGCAGGGCCTAGGCCCTGGCACCCTCCTCTCCCTCCAGCTTCCTGGTTCACGAAGCCCTCGTCCAGGCCTCCACAGTAGTCTCTCCCCACAGAACAGGTGGGCCCCTCCTGCTCAGAGCACCCTATCCACTTTGAGGCCTAGGACAGCAGCCAGGCGTGAGCTCTTCCCATCTGTCACTCCCAACCCGTCTTGGTACCTTCTCTGTGCCTGACCCCCACACAGGGCAGTGTTGGGGGCACAGCCTGGACCACACTCCCCCAGGCCTGTTTCCAGATGGTGACAACTCAGAATGCGCCTGAGATGGGGGAGCCTAGAGAAGGCTCTAGGGAGGGCCTTCTCCTCAGCCTGCAGGTCAGGGAGGGCTTGCTGGAGGAGGTGACATCTGCGCTGAGAGTTGACCTGCAAGAGGGGAGGGACGGTATGAAAACACTGAGCCTTCATGGAGAGAAGAGTTGGTGTGGCTAGAGTACCATGCCCAGGGGGAAGGAAAGGGCCATGGACAAGGCTTAAAAGGGGCCTCTGAACTAGCTCCCTGCTCATTAAGGTGTCTTAGCTCACTCTGGGGTGTTTGCGTCGTCCTCCTAGGGCATACCTGCCTCCATCCCCCAGCAAGAGCCCCTCAGAGGGTGGGGGCCAGATCAGAGCCATCCGCATCTTCCCACTTCAGCACAGAGCTTGGTGTGTGGTGGGCCTTGGGAGATATTTGCTGAATGAAAGGCAAGGTGGCACCCAGGTTGAAATCCTCCCAGGTTAGAAGCCGAACTCTGGAGGGCTGAAGGAAACAGGGAGAATCTGTTGGCATGGACCTGAGGAGTCCTGAATAGTCAGGCTTTAGGCCTGGCTGGGTCCAGGGTCTCAAGACATCTGAGCTTACCTTTCCTCTGAATTGGCTTAGGAGGCCCTCTCCTGGTGGGTGCCAGGATGGCCACCAGCAGCTCCAGAAGTGAGCAACAGCCTCAGGGCCACCCCTGCAGAGGAGGGCTCTCTCTTGACAGTTCCAGCACAGGCCCTGTGACTGGCTGCGACTGGTTCTATAAAGCTCAGCCTCAGCCAGTCACGGTGGCAGGGACTGGGCCCTTTGGGGAAGACAGTGGGGAGTGGAGATACATGGATGGTCCCACTGGGGGCCTGTGTTGGTGCCGGGAGGGTGGTCGGGGAAGGTAGGCCATTGGGCACTTTGGCAGGCTTGGAGGCCAAGGCCGCACTCCCTGTGAGGATGGGTTGTGTGTCTGACAAAGGATCTGTCTTTCCGCACCCACAGTGCTGCTGTGGGTTGGTAGGGTCTCCCTGTGCCTTGAACACCAGCCTAGTCCCCTCTGAGCTAGCCTTCTGCCATGAAGGCATGAGCCCAAGCGGCCTGATGTTCTATAGATGTCAAGTTGTGGGAGCACCAAAGCCTGGAGAGTCGTGCAGGAAAAGAGCCCCAAAAGTCCGGTTCCTGGGTTCTTGGGTCCTGCACAGAGATGCTGTCCTGCTGGGGCCACGAGATTCTTGGTTTCCTGTCTGTCAAGTGGATGGATATGATTGTGCCCCTCCCTCATGGGGTAGGAGGAGCATGGCAGGCAGCCTTCCGAGGTGGGCTCCACTGATGCTGCAGACAGGCCCTGGGAGGTCAGGGTATGTACTGTTAGCTAATGGGGGGGATTAGGAAGGGGACTAGAACTCAGGCCTCTGGCTCTGGGCTGCCCCATGCTCTTAAACCTCACTTGTGTCCTCTGGTGTACCCATCCTGACAGACACCTTGTTAGGGGATGCAGTGGGCTCCCCACCAGGTCTCTGAGAGACCTCATTCCTACAGAATAGCATCCTCCCCAGACCTGGAGTAGCTCCTGTCACTGCCCTCTGCCCAGCTCTGGTGGCTCCTGTCTCATACAGAGGGCAGAGTCCTCACTTCCCACCTCTCCCCTCTCAGACACTACCTCCTGGTGCCCTGGGTCCCTCTGGGCCTGCTCCCACCCTGTTATACCTGCCCCTCCCAGGGGCTGCTGCTCACTGCCATCTTTTAAAAAAACAAAAAACATTTTATTTATTTATTCATGAGAGACACAGAGAAAGAGAGAGGCAGAGAGAGAAGCAGGCTCCATGCAAGGAGCCCGACATGGGACTCAATCCTGGGACTCCAGGATCACGCCCCAGGCCGAAGGCAGGCGCTAAACTGCTGAGCCACCCAGGGATCACACACTGCCATCTTTGTATCTGTCTTGTCCGTGTGAAGCCCCAGTGGTGAAACCTGGGCCCCTACTCCCCTCTCCCCTACTTCCCTCTCCCCCTACACTGTAGCTTCCTAGTTTTTGACTACCACTTGGATGACTATGTCTTATCTCTCCCACCAGCTTCCAGCTGGCAGGGATGGCCTGAGTCATTGCCGTCCGCTGGTGCCCAGCCTGTTCTTGCATCTCATGGGGGGCTCTACACCTGTGTACAGGCAAGAGCCAGGGACCAGAGACAGATGTCCCTCTGCCCGTCACCTGATGCCCGGCATCAGATTTCCCTCCTTCCCTTTGTGAGAGCCATAGAGCTGGGAGGGGGAGGCAGGCTCTCTGTGCCCCACAGCCTCTTCCTGGGCCACTGGCATGAGCTGCTGGGGCACACTGCAGAGTCTCATCCCTGCAGGACATCCTGCCCACCCACTGCTATGCAGCAGCATCCCTCCCCAGAGCTCATTCTTTGCCCCACCCAGAGTCTGGGGGTCCCCACAGCCTGCCTCTGCCCCTGGTCCCTTCCTCCTTGGGCCAAAGTAGTACTAGAAACCATGCTCCACTGTCAGACCAATGCAGACCTGCCTGTGTGTTCCAGTCCCTCCACTCCTGGCTCTGGGACCTTGCACAAATGACTTGCCCTCTCTAAGCTGGCCTCCCCTTATTAGAAAATGGAGTCATAACTCTGCCAGCCTTGGATCTCCGAGCTGGCTAAGAGAACCTGTGCCTAGAAAGTACTCGGCATCGTGCCTCCCACAGTGTGAGTTCCCCATATTGGGAAGTGGTGCCCGTCATCCGCATCCTCTTTCTCCACTTGTGCCTCCTGCCCAGTCAGACCTGGCACCAAGCAGCTACTTAGCATCCTCATATCCTGAGACCCCCGCAGATGTCCATTTCAGAGGGGAGGAGGTAGTCACGATGGTTGATCACAGCCTTACCAGGTCAAGGACTGAGCTTGAGTGGGACCTTAAGGTCATCAGACTTGGAGGTTGAAGGAACACATTTGAGCCCTGACCTGAGACACGTGCATGCACACACGCATGCATGTCCTCCAGTTCCCACACACCCGTGTCCACCCGGCCTCGCCAACCATGGACAGGTGTTTGCACGCCTCTTCTGGGGGTAGAAAACATGGCCGTGATGGGTGGTGGTTCGTGTGCACTCATGAGTGTGCTAAGCGCTAGTCTGAGGGAGGAAGTCATATTAAATCAATCTTCATAGGTAGCCAAGGAGTTAGTCACCCTCACCCAATTTTAAGGATAAGGCAATTGAGGGACAGGTGAAATTGCTTTGCTCAACGTCAGAGTTTTAAATTAGTCAGGATCCAATCCTAAGCACCCTGGCAACAAGGATTCAGGCCCTGGTCACTTCAGACAGCAGCTGCGCCTTCACTCTGCCGCCCTGCCACACCCACCAGCCCCCAGTGACTCCCCCCCTCCCCCCCAGTCCAGCACCTCAGGGCCTCAATAGCCTCTAGGGTGGGCCTGGCAGCTGCTACAGGCCAGCTAGGTGAGCTCCTCATTGACTAGCACCCCCCCTTTGTGCTGCAGGGGGCGGTAGTTATGTCTGTGTGGGTTCCTTAAGGCTGTGGAAGCCCTGGGGATGGGGGTATGTGCAGATGAGCCCAGGCTGGAGTCTCCACACTAGGTCTGGGGAGCTTTGTCTCTCTCAGTCCACAGACCTCAAACCTTCACTGTGTTCTCCCCTTGACCATTTGGCCACAGCATCACAAATGAACAGATGTGTGGAGGAGCCAGGCCTGGGGTTCTGCTAGCTTATGAAGAGCCTGGCATGGTGCCTGGCACAGTGTGAGTGCTGTCTGAATGCCACACGGTGTTTCTCTGGACCACCTGTACTGCCGTTTCCTTGCCGCTCTTTCTTAAATTGGTTCATTTCTGTTTTACTTGGATACCTTTCATCTCATTTCCAAGCAATGTGGTAGTTCCTTGTTATGTATGAAGCCCGCATACGTAATGATTTCTCAGCAGTCACTCCCGAGCCACCTGAGCCACCTGACGCTCTTCAGTCTCCCTGCTGGTGCTGCACCAGGCCTTGGGCCATGCTGGTGGTGCTGTTGGGCTAATCGAGGTGGGGTGGGGGTGCCCTCAGGCTGCCATGGACTGGCTGAGCCCACCCCCACCTCCCCACTACTCCGCATCCTGGCTCTTGTGCCTCTAGTAATACCCCAGTGCTATCCCCTCTCCAAAATGTGTCAGTTAATCAGAGTGACAAGCTGCAGTTGTTATTCCTGTCACCAGGGGTCGCTAAATCACTCCGGGCCTTGGGGGTTCTCCCGCTTCTGGGAATATGTCCACTCCCCCTGGCCCCTGCTCTATTTCCCCTCCTGTAAATGACTGGGCGGATGCCACCTCTGTGAGCTCTGGCCATTACCTTGTGTGAGGCTGTGCTACTTGCAAACCCCACAGATGCCTAGATGAAGGGGTGGCCAGATGGCAGCTGTGGCTGGTGTGGAACTGGCCAGGTTAGAGACCCTTGGCTTCAAGCTTACCAGGAGACTCCTCAGAACAAAGACCCACCCAGAGGGCAAGGCTGGGACGGTGGGTCTCAGGTGAATTTGGGAGCCTGGACAGTGAGGGAGAGCTCCTGGAAGAAGGGATGTCAGCTGAACACCTAAAGAATTGATTGCAGCTTGAAAGCTTGCTTAGGATTCTTACTTCCTATAGGCTCTCTAGGATGCTGAGAACTGCTAATGTTGACCCCTCGTGTGCCCAGTCCTGCCTTCATTCTCATCTGATATGACCAAGCCAACACACCCTTGGTCTAGGGACCTTTCTTGAAGTGAGTTTATCCAGGGGAGCACGTGATAAAGCCTGTGTACCCCTTCTCAGATTGATGGTTTTGTTTTAATTTTTAAGTAAGCTCTGTGTTCAACATGGGGCTTGAACTCACCACGCTGAGATCAAGAGTTGCTTGCTCTACCAGCTGAGTCAGCCAGGTGCCCCTTGGAGTGACAATATCTTTTTAAGATTTTTTTTTAATATTTTTTTTCAATTTTTATTTATTTATGATAGTCACAGAGAGAGAGAGAGAAAGGCAGAGACACAGGCCGAGGGAGAAGCAGACTCCATGCACCGGGAGCCCAATGTGGGATTCGATCCCGGGTCTCCAGGATCGCACCCTGGGCCAAAGGCAGGCGCCAAACCGCTGCGCCACCCAGGGATCCCTAGATTTTATTTATTTATTTTTAAAGATTGATTTATTTCTTAGGGAGAGACAGAGGGAGAGATTCCCAAGCAGACTCCGCACTGAGCATGGAGCCAGACGCGGGGCTTGATCTTATGACCCTGAGATCACTAGCCGAAACCAAGAGTTGGATGCTTAACCAACTGCACCTCCCAGGTGCCCCTGAAATGATGAATTTTAAAGGCAAAAAATAAAATAGAATTACAAAGGATATCAATTAGAGTACAGTTAGCTAAAAAAATTTTTTTTAAATTGCAACCCAGTGTTTGTGTTCTTCCTCACTGGCACATGAGAGATGAGGATAGAGCAGCAGCTCTGACCACTGGCATTCTCAGAGTAACAATAAGCATTCAAAATCTGCAGTCACCATTGCGCAATGTGGAAGCACCTGTCATTTCTGTTGATGATGAAGTTGCAGGGTCTGCTAAACACTCTCTCTCGAGGAGGCAGCCTTCCTCCCCTAGAAAACAGTAGTGCTTGATGCGATCAGTGGGGCATGGCCCCTGGCCAGAGCAGCAGCTGGAGGGAAGAGTCCACTGGGAGATGCTGACCTGGAAGCTCCGAGTGGGGCTCCCGCTGGCTCCCAAGGGTCAGGCCAGGATAGCAGCAGGGTGAGGGCAGGCTGAGAGGATCCTCCTCCAGGAGGCCCTCTACCTGCTTTGTTCCTTGCCTGCCCTGTTACCCCCATGCCTGCCCCCATGCCCGTTCTATTCTGCTGACCCCGAGCCCTTTCTCCACCAGATCCTGACTCTGCTCCCCCACTCCTCAGGGACTTTCCTTCCTGTTCTCCTGGTTGCCCTGGGGCAGAATCTAGAATCCAGTATTTCACAGACACAGGCTGAAAACAGTACAAGTGTCTTATTCAGTGAACAGAGAGACAAGATGTGTACATCAGGCATTTATTGTGCAGCATAGTAAAGAGGCTGAAACTCAGCCTCCTCGTGAAAGAAGCTAGCGGCAAAAGGCCACGTACTCTGTTCCTCTCCGTTTTTATGGAATATCCAGAGAAGGCAAGTCGGTGCACACAGAAAGGCCAGCGCTGCCTGGAGCGAGGTGACAGGCCCCAGGCCAGCACTGTGCTGTGCTGCTCTGTTACCCGGGCTCCTCTGACTGCTGCTGTGTCCCCGAGGCTGGAGACCCAGCACTGAGTAGCTGTCGGGGAATGTTTTGCCATTGAGGAGGCTTCAAGAGTGGGGAGTGAGAGGCCACGTGCATCACAGTTAAGAACAGAGTTCAGTCCCAGGCCCTACCAGGTACTGGCTGTGTGACCTGGGGCAAGGTGCTTCACCTCTCTGAGCTCAGCTTCCTCATAGCATCAAAGTACAGATTCATTCTCTCATCCAGACAAAAACCCACAAATTGAACACCTGCTGTGGGCCTGGCCTGGGCTGGCCAGTGTTGGGACAAAATAGTGACCAAGAGACCCAGCCCTGCCCTCACCATCTAGTAGGGGAGGCAACTGACAAGAAAAAAAAATTGTGTGATATTAGTGATATTCGTGTGAAGCTGCTCGAGGAGCCATGGGGAAGTGTGGAGGGAAGGGCTGACTTGTTTGGGGGCACCTCTGTAGGCAGCAGTTGAAGCAAAAGGCCTTGAAGGGAGGGCAGAACTCAATGGGTCACTGGAAGGGGCTGTTCCTTTGCAGAGGTTTGGTGCAGGTGGGGGTGCGGCAGGTGGTACCTGGCAGATGCCTGGGACTGGGAGGGGGTGAAGTGGGCCCGGGCTGTGGAGAGTCACAGGCCTGGGTCCTCTGTGTCTGCAGCCCAAAACGTGACCGTAGATGAGGTCATTGGTGCCTACAAGCAAGCCTGCCAGAAGCTGAACTGCAGACAGATCCCCAAGCTCCTCCGGCAGCTCCAGGTACCCAGTCAGGGGTGAGGTGGGCTCAGAGTTGGGCAGGGTCGGGGGGGTGGGGGGGTTGGCGGGCAGGGCAGTCTGGGGTGAAGCTTTGCTCCCTCTGCGCCCCACCCCTACACCTGACAGCCTCTGGGCCTCTGATGTCTACCCTGAGCAGGAAAAGATGCACAGAGCATGCTGCCCCACTTGGCCTCCTAGCCCAGGGACCATGTAAATACATCATTGAAAATCCTCTGTTCATGGGATCCCTGGGTGGCTCAGTGGTTTGGCGCCTGCCTGCCTTTGGCCCAGGGCATGATCCTGGAGTCCCGGGATCGAGTCCCACATCAGGCTCCCTGCATGGAGCCTGCTTCTCCCTCTGCCTGGGTCTCTGCCCCCCCCCCCCTTTCTCTGTCTCTCATGAATAAATAAATAAATAATCTTTAAAAATAATCCTCTGTTCAGTTGTAAAAGTAATCAGGCTTTTCATGAATATTTAAATAGCACAGTTATATAAAGTTAAGAATTTCAACTGTCACTCCCCAAAGAAATTCTTTTCCTTTAGGGGAGAAGCCATATGCACATTTATTCTTTATAGTCTCTATATGTTCTATATACTCTTTTTTTTTTTTTTTTTTATTAAAATACTATAGGCATAAAAAGCAAAAGCCACGTCTCACTTTTTCCTCAAGCCCCATTTCCTGGGAGTCCCACTGTTGACCACTTGGGGTTTGCATCCTCTGGCCTTGCCTGTGTGTTTGTAAGAGGGCAGCTCACTATCCAGAGGTACACAGACACAAGGGCAATTTCTCCTGATGTGATCAGGTTGCTACTGTGCCCATGGCATGTTCCCCCTCTGGCTCTGTCCCACGGCTGCCCTTCCTATGGGCTGCCTAGTGCCTTCCCTCTGGAGGGGTCATTCCAGAATGTTCCAAGGTTGCTTATTTCCAGGGTTGTCGCTCCCTCAGACAGCATTGCTGTGAGCAGTCATGCTCGCCCCCCAACTCTGCACACTGGGGTTAACCTGGGTTCTGTGGGGAAGTTTCCAGAGGGCCTGTTGGCAGCTTCAGGGAAAGACGGCCACTCTGTGGTAGCCAAGAGTGTGGGCCATGGAGCCCACCAACTGGATCAGATGGAGCCTGTCCCTCACAAGCAAGTGAGCTTAGGCAAGGCTCGCCCATAGTTTTTTGTCTGTACGTGGCTTTGTCACAGCACTGGCTCCAGAGAACAGAACCTGGCACCCAGTGGGGGTGGGGCTGGGCTCATAGCCCAGGAGGCCCTGGCAGATGTCTGACTGGTACCTTTAGTCCTCTTCACTGAGTGCTCACTGTATGAGGCCTCGTAGTCCTCTTCACTGAGTGCTCGCTGTATGGGGCCTCGTGCTGGGCCTTCACCCCCCCAGGCCTGCCAGCCTTCCCCACCTTAGCACCTGCTTCACAGCCTTTGTGCTAGCTGCTCCTTGCGCCTGGAATGCCACTCCCTCACTTCATTCAGATGCAGCAGAGGGGTTGTGCCCCTGCCTGGCCCAGGCCCTGTGAGTGCAGGATGGCCTTTCTCTGTGAGGCCCTGCATGCCACCCCTACCCCAGAACACTGCCTTGCCTTAGAAATGGAGCCAGATCAGAGCCCCACTGGCTCCACTGTTGAGTGTACGTACAGCCTACCTTCTGAGCCTTCTGAAGCTTCCTGCCTTTATCACCAACTACTTTGTTTTTCTCAGGAGTTCACAGACCTTGGACACCGCATCGACTGTCTGGACCTAAAAGGTGTGTGTCTGGACAGAGGCTGGGACTCTTGGGGAGTGGGTAGGGCCAGAGCCTCTCTCAAGTGGGTCTGGGCTGGCAAGTCCTGCCATAAAGAGGAGTTAGCCAGGGGCAGGGGGGGTCCTGAGGGGTGGGGGTGCCTTCCCTCCAGTGAGGCGGGTGCAGTGAGCCCTCCCTCCCTTAGCCTGGAGCCCATGTGTCCACCCAGCCCCACAAGCACGAGAGCACGTGCAGAGGTGCACTCAGACATGCCCGGCACCCCATCTCATCCCAGGTGAGAAGCTCGACTACAAGACCTGTGAAGCTCTGGAAGAGGTCTTCAAGAGGCTGCAATTCAGGGTCGTGGATCTGGAGCAGACGAACCTGGATGAAGATGTGAGCAGCCCGTGCCACCAACCTTACCTGTTCCCCAAGCTCCCTGGCTCCTTTGAGGTTTAGGGGAAGAGGGCAGGAAGAAGAGCCCCCTTTGATGGAGGCTGGACAGGACCACCTGAAGGACAAGATGAGGAAACAGCCAGTGTGACCAGAGTGGATGTGGGGGATATTGGGCCTCTGGGGCAGGGCCCAGAAAAGGGGTCTCATAGACCCACCCGAGAGGCAGGGAGTTTGGGGATCTGGGCCTTAGTGGAGGTGGGTGTGTGTGACCACTGGAAACCCCTTCAGGAACCCCCGCTGGGGATCACAACACTTACAGAGGAGGGTTTGAGAAACAAGCAGAAAGCAGCCTCCCCATTTAGGCCCAAGTGTCCTTACCTCCCCAGACTCAGACCACCAGGAGGCCTAAGGGGTGGGGTACTGGAGAACTGAGGCCCCGGCACGTGGGGGACCTGTCAGTCCGCCTCCTTTTAGGGGTGAGGTAGCTGGTAAGGGAAAGCAGATTGACTCCAGTAGGAAGGGCGAAGTTTGGTTCCTGGAACCCAGAGGTGCTGGGGCAGCACCAGTGCCCCCCCCGTTAGTTGCTTGGCCCCCATCTCCTGGCCTCCTGGGCCTACCTCAGCCTGAGTCGAAACCCTGTTGTCTCTGCCCCCAGGGTGCCTCGGCCCTCTTCGACATGATCGAATACTACGAGTCAGCCACCCACCTCAACATCTCCTTCAACAAGCACATTGGCACCCGGGGCTGGCAGGCTGCTGCCCACATGATGCGCAAGGTGGGCGCCCCTTGCCTGTGCCTCTCCCCTGGGTAGAAGGGGCTCGGGCGCAGAGGGGTCTGGGTGCTTTCCCAGGACACTTATCCCTTAGGCCCTATTTCCCTTAGCCCTTGAGTATGGGCTGTTGTGGAGTGTTGGTCTCGAGCTTCCAGAATGGGAAAACAGTGCCAAAGGATGCCCTGCCTCAGGCCAACCTGGCTCCTTTTCTCCCTTTAAGCACCTTTCCTTCACTTGCCCGTAAACTGCCCCTGGGAGGTGGCTGTGGTTGCCCCCTCCACTCATGTGTGGGGCATCTGCCACACAGGAGTCGGGGGGCTCAGCTGTCACGGGCCCCACCTGCTCACCTGTAGATCCCCAGGCTGGGCCATCGCTCACAGGCACGGTTGCCTTGGCTGCAGGACCACCTGGCCCGGCTCTTCCCCTGGAACATGGGGTGGGTGATCCCTTGGGACCAGGAGGGCTGGGGCCAGCCTGTCCCAGCCCTACCCCTGCCCCACCAGACAAGTTGCCTGCAGTACCTGGATGCCCGAAACACACCCCTGCTGGACCACTCAGCACCCTTCGTGGCCCGTGCCCTGCGCATCCGCAGCAGCCTGGCGGTGCTGCATCTGGAAAATGCCAGCCTGTCGGGGCGACCCCTCATGCTGCTTGGTGAGCCCCAGGGCTGGGGGAGGCTGAGCTGCACCATGCTTCCTGCTGGGGGCGTGGCCAGTCATAGCGCTCTCCCCGCACTCCCCCAGCCACTGCACTGAAGATGAACGTGAATCTGCGGGAGCTGTACTTGGCCGACAACAAGCTCAACGGCCTGCAGGACTCGGCCCAGCTGGGCAACCTGCTCAAGTTCAACTCTTCTCTGCAGATCCTGGACCTCCGTAACAACCACGTGCTGGACTCAGGTGTGTGAGAGGTCGTCCCACCCACACCCCACTCCAGCCACCAGGCGCCCACTATGTGTCCAGCCAGTTCCCCATGGTACCAGAGACACAGTGGTGGCCAAGACCATCCCAGCCCTGCCCTCGTGGGTCCAGTAGGGAAGACAGGGCAGGGCTGGGCTGTGGGAGCCCAGGGAGGGTGTCCTGGAGGAGAGGACAGCTTAGTGAAGACCAGCAGGATGAAGTGAAATATTGAACAGATAATTAAAATAATTACCATCTGGAAAAAGTATCCTGAAGGGAAACAAGGTGGTTGGAATAAAGGGTCAGTCAGAGGCTATATAATGTGGTGTGGGGAGGTGACCTCTGGGTGGCAATGTGGAGGTCGAGAATGGAACCAGCCCTTTTAAAAACCTGGGAAGTGGTGCCTGGGTGGCACAGTTGGTTAAGCATCCAACTCAGTTTGGGCTCAGGTTGTGATCTCAGAGTCATGAGATTGAGCCGTCAGGCTCTATGCTCAGCACAGAATCTGCTTAAGATTCCCTTTCCCTCTCCCCTGTCCTACCCTGCTTGCTTGCTTTCTTAATAAATAAATCTTAAAAAATAAATAAGCCTGGGAAAAGAATTCAGGCAGTGCACATAGCAAGTGCAAAGTCCCTGAGATGAGAGAGAGCCTAGATGTTGGATATTTGGGGGGGAAAGCCATGGTGAGCTAGAGGGTAAATAGGAAGGGAGGAAGTAGCTAGTGCTGGGAACTCCCATTTCCTCCTGGTTTACTGTTGGTTCACTGGCCTCAGTGTGAAGAGAGGGCTGGGGGAACAGCCTAGGGCATCGAGGCCAGTCTCTCCCCCCAGGGTGGCCGGGCCCAGACACCACGTTTACTGAGCACCTAGCATGCGCTGGGCCTGTCGAGACAGAGATCTCTGTCCTGAGGAGAGATCCTGCCAACATAAATTACTAGAATATCAGGTCTGTCAGATGGTGAGATATGCTCTGGAGAAAACTAAAGCAGCAGTGGTGGCTGAGCGGCTAGGGGTGTGTTCCACCTGGGTGACTTTTGAGCAGAAATCTAAGGCAGATAGGAGAGGAATGGGCTCTGGCCCTGGCCCCAGGGAGCCATGTGTGCTGGGCCCAGGCAGGCCGACGTGAGGGCCAAGCCCTGGAACATTCTGTGCTCTTATGGGGGCGCTGTGGCCCTCACGCTGCTGTCCCCTGGAGAAGCACTTGGACCACAGATGGGTTCTGCCCATGGATCTCCCGCAGGTCTGGCCTACATCTGTGAGGGCCTCAAGGAGCAGAAGAAGGGGCTGGAGACCCTGGTGCTGTGGAACAACCAGCTCACACACACAGGCATGGCCTTCCTGGGCATGACGCTGGTGAGTCGGGCCCAGGAGAGGGGAGGGGGCGCCCACCTGTGTCCCCCAGGCTTGCCCTGCCTGCACTTCAGGGATGGGAAAACAGCTTTTCAGTGCTGTTTGCTCTCTCCCTCAGCTTCCGCAGCCTCCCTGCCCTCAGAAAAGTGGCCTCTCAACGTTTCCCTTGTCTTTTTGCATCTGCAGTGATAGCCTAGTACAGTGTTTGACAAAAGGTTTTGTGT
Organism: Canis lupus baileyi; assembly: GCF_048164855.1. Taxonomy (NCBI): domain Eukaryota; kingdom Metazoa; phylum Chordata; class Mammalia; order Carnivora; family Canidae; genus Canis; species Canis lupus. The sequence continues at coordinate 110,825,015 of NC_132838.1, read as the reverse complement.
AGAAAGTTAATGTTTTGGAAGCCTTCAGTAAGTTTTCAGTCTTCTTACATAAATACACGGTATTTAAAGCAAACCCACAGGACACAAAGACTCGTGTCCAAGTTAAGAATTACCAACGGCCAGGTGTACACCCTGAGCCCTCGGGATGAGGCAGGGGCAGGGCCCGGGCTGGGGAGAAGACAGGGCAGGTGACTTCTGCAGACAAGAAGGATCTGGCCTCGAGCAGGACCGTCCAGGCGGCGCTGCCCAAGAGGGAGCACGCGGGGTTGCCTTTTTCCTGATCGGTCTTCTGAGCCTTTCCTCACTCTCACGCGCCGCCCCCTCCAGCCGCACACACAGAGCCTGGAGACGCTGAACCTGGGCCACAACCCCATCGGCAACGAGGGCGTGCGGAACCTCAAGAACGGCCTCATCAGCAACCGCAGCGTGCTGCGCCTCGGCCTCACCTCCACCAAGCTCACGTGCGAGGGTAGGGCATGGGGCCGGGCCGAGGGAGCGGTGCAGGCGGGCTTGGTGGGCGGCTAGCCCGTGGCCAGCCCCTGCGGTCCCCCTCCCAGGCGCGGTGGCGGTGGCAGAGTTCATCGCCGAGAGCCCCCGCCTCCTGAGACTGGACCTTCGGGAGAACGAGATCAAGACGGGCGGGCTCATGGCACTGTCCTTGGCCCTCAAGGTGAACCACTCACTGCTGCGCCTCGACCTCGACCGTGAGCCCAAGAAGGAGGCGGTGAGCTGAGTGGGCTCTTCCCTGAGGCCTCTGGCAGGGGGAGGGCGGGCAGCCACGGGGCAACCGCAGAATCCACGGAGGGTCAGGCCGGCCGGAGCCCTAGCCAGGCCCGCTCCGCCTGCAGGTGAAGAGCTTCATCGAGACGCAGAAGGCGCTGCTCGCAGAGATCCAGAATGGCTGCAAGCAAAACTTTATGCTGGCACGTGAGCAGGAGGAGAAGGAGCAGCGGCTGCAGCTCTCCGCCTCCATGCCCGAGATCACGGTCACCGAGCCCCAGCCCGACGAGCCTGGGGACGAGCCCGCCACCAGGGCCCAGGAGAATGGGGCCTCGGGCCCCGGCGCCAGGCCGGACTCAGACTCAGACTCAGACTCTGAGGAGGAGGAGGAGGACGACGGGGAGGAGGAGGACGGGGAGAGGGCCGAGGCCCCCTGCCCCGCCCTGGTGCCCCCCTCGGACTCCCTGGGCCCTGGGGACAGGAGCCCCCCAGGCAGCCCCTCCTCCCCCACCGAGCAGCGAATTTCTGTGTCCAGCCCGGGCCGGGGCCACAAAGTGTTTGTGGTGACTCGGGTGGAGAGCCCACCCGAGAGGGTGGAGCCCCTGGTCCCCCCTGCCCCTCCCTCTCCCCCTGCTCCTGCTCGTCCTCCCTCCCCCCCTGCTTTATCCTCCCCACCCCCCTCACCTGCCCTACCACCAGCTGAGGCCATCAGCACCCAGGACCCGGAGGTGTGGGAGCCTCAGTCAGGGCCACCGCTGCCCAATGGCCTAAAGCCTGAGTTTGCCCTCGCATTGCCCCCAGAGCCGCCCCCGGGGCCTGAGGCCAAGGCGAGCAGCTGTGGCCTGGAACATGGTGAGTGGAGCTCTGGGGAGGGTGACAGAGGGCCCTGGGTAAGGTGTGTGACCCCAGGCAGGCAGGCCCCTGGCCCTTGGTGGGCTTCGGTGTCCTCTTTAAAATGGCCTGTGGAGGAGTAGAAACAAGTAGGACTTGATCCTTGGCCCCCAGCTTGCTTCCCTGGGATCCCTGGGAGCTTTCCCTGGGATGGAGCAGGCAATATGTGTTGACTAGAGTCTGACAGTCTCAGTGGTACTTGTGCCCTGTGCCACCCTGAGGGTCAAACATGGGCAGGAGTGGTGGTGATGGCCTGCCCCCACCTAAGTCCCCACCCGCCTGAATGGACGTTGCTTGCCCCTTCTCTCCTTGCAGAACTGAGCTGCTCCAAGAACGAGAAGGAGCTCGAGGAGCTGCTTCTGGAAGCCAGTCAGGAATCTGGGCAGGAGACACTGTGACACTTTAGGTGAGGCAGGGGCAGGGGAGGAGGGGGGCTACAGGGCCTGCAGTAGAGCCCCTGGCTCTGGCTCTGACAGGCCCTCCCCCAATCTCTTCTCCTCAAGTTCCTTTTTTCCGGTCAGTCTTCGATGAGCTGAGGCCAGAGCCATGAGAATCTGCTCACCCTCACCCCCAGCCTTCCTGAGGCCTGGGCCACCAGGGGTGTGGGGGGGCCTTTCTGGGGACCTCTGCCCCCCACAGCAACACTACACAGAGTGCAGGAGCTGCAGGGACTGCCCTCCCTGCCCTGACTTAAGCACTATTTCTGTGTCCAGCACTCTAAGGCTCTGGGCTGGGGGGATGGGAGGAGAGGTCTCCGGGGACATCCCCGAGGCTGGACACCTTTTCCAGATGGCCTGTTTGGCCGGGCTTGCCCTACAGAGGGCAGGAGTCCTGGGTGGTGGTGGGATGGCTGCCCGTGTGTCCCCGGGATGGGACGGGGGAGGAGGCCTGACGAGGGAGGGGCGGTGAGTGGTGGTGGTGGAAATTGATAGAGCAGCCCCAGGCTGGGGTGAGGGCCAGGGCTGGGGGAGGGGGGTGGGAGCTGGGAGCAGAGCATCAGAGCTTTCTTTTTCTTAAGTGCAATAAATCTATCAGGGAGCTGGGGCGGGGAGCAGCCAGGGTTCTAGAGACCCGGCTGCCCTGGCCCCTTGAGGCTGCGCCCTGAGAGGCACTACAACCCGGGGGGCGGCGTGGGTGTGGGGTACGGGGGAGGGGACAGGGCGGGGGAGGGGCTACTCCTGTCGGTGCAACTCTGTTCACACCTTTTCTAATAAACCAGAGCTGGGTTCACCACACTCGCCTGTTCTCTGCTTGTGCCGGTGGGGGATGGGGGGCACCCTTGTGGGAGTTGTGGGCACAGGGAGCAGCAGGGAGGGCAGCGGCAAGACAGCGGCCCCCCCAGATGAAAACTGGGTGCCTGCGCAGGCAAAAGCTACACCTCCCACAACACTCCCAGCCCTGGTGCCCTCCCTCACCCTTTTTTTGGCCTCGTCCACACTCTTATATCGTACCCACCATCCAGTTTACAGTCCCATTTCTCCAGAGGGAAACAATCCCCAAAATATCTTCCAGCTTCAGGCCTAGGCTCTCTGGTGATGGAGATGAGCTGCGCACGCACGGCTTGGGGAGTAGGCACCAGCTTTTGCCCCCAGCGGCCCCAGATGCTCTGCAGTTCCCAGGGCACGGGCTCCATGGACACATTTTCAGACTTTGAGCCTCCGAGGCGGGGAGACTACGTTTCTGCCCTAAGCCGCCAGGTGGTGGGACTGTGTCCGAGCAGCCACAGGGCACGAATAGGCTAACTGTGCGGTGCTCCGGATTTTCCACCTGGATCCCACATCAGTCTCCATTGCAGGGGGAAATCCCCTCGGCCACCCAGCCGTCCCTGGAGCTGGCGTGGAGACACACTGAATCCATTTTATCACTGGGCTCGATGCTGCGCCTGGTGTTAAAGATCTCAGTGCTGCCACACAGGAGGTGTTTATTTCCACGCGTGGGGAGGCTTAGGTAGCGGACAGCTGAGCTCCAGAGTGACTGGCAGAGCCAGGCCTCTCCCTGGTGGCCGCCACTCCTTAGGGCCCGGGGAGCCCCAGCATCCAACAGGCGGGCGGGGGCACGAGACCGGACAGGCCAGACCTGCTTCTCTGTTGGCACGACGGGAAGGGATGTTCTCACATTCCCTTTTCGTGAGAACTAGCCTCGTGGCCTCACCGAGGTGCGAGCTGTCAGCTGTCTGCACGGACTGTGGAGAGGGGACGAGTGCCAGTGGACAGTGAGCCATCCCAGCTATGCGCCTGGCCACTCGTGACATTCTGTTTTGGTTTTCCTAATCCCCCAACAATAATTTTGTTGGACTCAGACTTTGTCATAGTCCCAGAGACACAGACCACTGTCTGACCACTGCTTGACACGACTTAGCAGGAACTATGGCTTCTTCCCAGGATCTGGGGTCCACACTCCTGCTCCCACCCTGCAGCCAGCATACAGGTTAGTGAGCCCCTACTCCTGCCGCCAGTTTGTGTCAGCCTGGACCGCAGGGGGTGAGAAATAGAAGCCCAAGCCCAACTGGCTGAAGGGAGGCAAAAGGGAAGGGACCTACTGGCTCCAATACCGCACGTACGAACACTGACCTAATGGTGTCCTGAGGACCCATGCGTCTCTGGGTGGGGGGAGCTTTACTCTTGGGCAGGCTCCCCGCTACTGTTGGAGAACGTCTCCCAGCAGGTGCAGGTGTATCCCATCAGCTTAGCCATGTGGCTGAGCTAGCATCTCCAGCACGTCACAGGCCGGCGCTCTGCCCCATGTCCACTTTGAAGCAATCATTGGCCAGTGGAGTTGGGGTGCTGTGCCCCAACCTTGGGGCTAAGGAGTGTGAGGTCAGTACCCCTACCAGGCCACAGGGCCTTCCCAGAGCTCTTGGCTCCCTCTGGGTGTCCCATCAGCCCTAGGGCCTTGGCTTAGAAGTTACACCCTTGAGCTCTTGTCACACAGGATAGGTTAAGTGTTGACATCTCCCCATCTGGACTGGACCAGGCACAACACAGGCCGCAGTGGTGGCTACTTGACCAATGAGAACTCAGAAGGTGCCCAGAGTTGTGACACGTGCCCACCTAGGTCTGTGTCATACTGGTGGAAGGGGAAACTGGAGAGCAATGTGTTTAAGAAGCACACACACACACACACACACACACACACACACACACACACACACGGTGGCCTGACTGACTCCAATTCTGTATGTCCTGCGGGTGCCGCATCTCTGCTCCCCAACCTCCCAGGTCTCATCAAGGGCTCACCAGTTTCCCCTGGAGTGACCTGTAGGTACGCCCTAGACAGTTACGGTTCCAGAGAGGCAGCACTGCCTGCCCCAGCTGGCAAAGGTACCAGCCAGCCAGCCATAATGAATTAATTACACTGGGGCAGAGCCACCCCTCGAGTGGAGCAACCTGCTGAGGTCACTGGGGACACCGCCCTTGGAAATGCCAGCTCCTGCCCTGCCTGCATTGGGGGGTGGGGACATGGACCTGGATCCCCTGAGGCCTAGGTGCTCTCTGCGGCCTGAGTCAGCCTGGCACATCCGTCCTCCTACTTCAGTGGCCTCACCCACCACCCCCGCAACCCCTCCTGCCACCACGGATGCCAGCAAGGAGGCTGTCAGCTGAAGCTGCCCAAGGCTCCCTGGGGGTGGCAAGGCTTGGCAGGATAGGGTAGGCCTAGTTCCCAGGGCTTGCTGAGCCAGGGAGACCAGGACATGAAGACCGATGGGGGCTTTCACATCTCCGTTTATTGCACTTGAACCCGGGGCTCTAAACTGGTCCTCTGGTGCCAGCTCTGACATTGGCACTGTACGCTGCTACTGCCAACGGCCCTCTCTGGCTCACGGATTCACCTGCGGTGTGTGGCCACCACAGGCCTCATTGTGGACGTGGACCCTGGGCCTTGGGCTCAGTCCAACCCCTTACACCTTGTCTGGGCGGAGGGAGGAGCCTTGCCTCCTGCTGCTCCGGGTACTCATTCAAGGCCCACCTGGGCGGTAAGGGTTCTCTCAGGCCAGGGGTCTCGGCTTGCCCCCCTGCGCCCAGTCCCGGGGCTGGTGGGCTTCGCTGGCGTGCCCACGGACATGCTCGGCACCCTGACCTGACCGGACCGTCCCGGGGGCATGGCCGGCTCCGTTTGTGGCGTGGGGGGGGTCGTGGGCCGGGGACTTGGGCGGGCTGGGCGGCTTGAGCGCGCTGACCGCGCGGATGAGGCCCATGCGGCGGCGGATGGAGTGGTCCAGGTTGACGGTGCAGCGCAGCAGGCTCTGCGCCTCGGCCACCGTGAAGGGGAAGTCGGAGCCCAGGAAGCGCTCGAAAAGCTCCGGGTCGCCGTCCAAGTCCAGCACGTTCTGCAACGCCTTGGTCATGGAGTGCAGCTCGCGGCTGTTGTCGCAAAACACGTCCCAGAGGCGCGCGCGGGCCTCGGGCGCGCCCCCCGCCTGCTGTCGGTCCTCCAGGCACTGCAGCACCCAGCTGAGGCGGCACGGCCACTGGTTGGCGAGCACGACCCAGGCCACGGCCTGGCGCGGCGTGGGGCCCGCGCAGTCCCCGTCCTGCTGCTGCAGCAGGCGCACGGTGATGGGCACGGTGTTGACGATGCGCCGCATGGACACCACGTTGTCGGGCACGTACTCATAGAGGCAGTCACTCTCGTCGTGCAGGCAGAGGAGCGCCTCCTGGATGCGGCGCGCCGCTTCGGCGTCTATGCGGCTCTGCGCGCGCTCGGTGCCCACCCGCGTCTCCACCGCCAGGAGCTGCGCGTCCTCGCCGCCGCCGCCGCCGCCGCCGCCGCTACTGCCACTGCCCGGCCGCAGCTTGCGCGTCATCTCGCGGTACAGCAGGTCGTCGCGGCTCAGCACGGCGTCCTGCAGGAACTGCAGCTTGGTGCGGCGGCCCATGATGGGCACGGAGAAGGGCAGCGTGACGGTGCGGTTGAGGAAGAGGTAGCCGTTGTCGGCCGTGCCCTTCATGGAGCCGGCGCTCTCGAGGCACGCGGCCAGGATGCTGGGGTCCACCACCAGGATGAAGATGAAGGGCGCGTGGCTGTCGGACAGCAGCGTGTTGATGGCGTTGAGCACGCCCACCACGCGCTCCGGGTAGCACGTGTCCAGCCCGGTGACCTCGAGCACGACGCGCAGCCGGCGCCGCTGGTAGATCTCCAGGAAGCACAGGAAGTCGGTGAGCAGCTCCACCTCCTTCTTCACCTCGCACATGAAGCCCAGCTGGCTGCCGAACTTCTCGCGCGACACCAGCCGCTCGATCTTCTTGCGCTGGCTCACGAACAGGTGCTTGCCCACCGAGTACACGGCCATGAGCAGCCCCGAGCCCGACAGCGTGGTGGCCGCGCCGCCGAACACCCGCAGCAGGCTGCCGCTGGCCGCGCCGTGGCCCGGCGCGCGGGCGCCCACCGACAGGTACAGCAGCCCCACGCCCAGGCCGAGCGCCGCCAGCAGCGCCAGCAGCGCCAGGCACACGCGGCGCCGGCAGTGCCACTCGCGCTGGCAGAAGCCCGGCGTCGTGGCCGGCTTGTTGCCCAGCACCGAGTACACGCTGAAGGGCAGCGCGCCGTACTGGTGGCGGATGCCCTCGCACAGCGTGGTCACCAGGCCGGCCCACAGCTTGTCCGTGCCCGCGTACTGCCAGGCGCTGAAGCGGATGAAGAGGAACTTGACGTTCTTGCGCCGCAGGTGCACCTCGGTGATGACCGGCTGCAGGAACACCAGGTACCACAGCAGCCGCGGGAAGCCCCAGCCGCTCACCGGCCGCGGCTGCCACTGCACGCGCCGCAGCTCCTCGGCCTCGCGCTGCGCCGCCTCCTGCTGCATCAGCGCTGCGGTGGGGGGGGGGGGGGGTTGTGAGCGGCGGGGGCGGGGCCCAGAGCCGGACCGAGGGGCTGAATGAAGCAGGTGCGGAAGCGCAGGCCTGGAGCCCGCCTTGGACTGGAAGAGGCCTGAGTGCGAGGCCGGGGTGGGGCGGGGGGGGGGGGGGGGGCAGAAGCAGAGCTCCCGAGGGAAGGCGCCAAGGAACAGAAGATTGCATGCGAGGGCCGGAGGAAGCGAAACGCAGGGCAGCAGAGTACAGCCTTCGTCTGATTCTCCTGGTTTAATGCTCCTCCTCCTCCTCCAGGAAGCCCTCCCTGATCCCCAGGCTGGGTCCTGTGCCTCCTGGGCTCACCTCACCCCACCACTACCCACTAGTTGAGTCGTCACTCTTTGGGGACAAGTCCATCTCCTGCTCTGGCCTGTGAGGCCAGGAAGGGCAGGGCACCAGTCGTCTTGGTCATCCTGTGTCTCCTGGGCACCAAGGGAGGGCTGGGGGAATGTCTGAAGGATGGATCACGAGGGGTGGGGGCAGGGTCCCTCTGCTATTGAGGTCAGTGAATGAATGAATGGGAATGTGCCAGCATAGCACAGACTAGGAGCTCCAGAATGCTGTTTCCTTTTTCCTTATAACCGGATGTTTTCTCCTCCCAGGACCCTGTTTATTGCTTTATGGCAACACAGGGGCAGATGCAGGCCTGTTTAGCAGGTGCTCGCCAGGGCTGGGCTCACCCAGGTGAGTCACCTCCAGCCCCTCTGGCCACAGTTAGGGCTGGGGTCTGAGCAGGGTCTAAACCCAGTTCAAGCTGATGTGGATCCTGGCCACGTTTCAGCCCATGGGATCGGGTAACCTCTTCCTGTTCAGGGGTCTTGTGGGTGCCAGGCCCTGGGTCAGTGCTGAGAAGCGATGGGTCTGGGGGGCACAGGAGGGACTTTGCAGGAGCCAGTGAGGAACCTGGGCTTTCTCCCTAGAGTGCTGGGAAGCCATGGAAGGCTTTTCAACGGGAACAACAGGGCTAGACCTGTACCTTTTTTATTTTTAAAATTTATTTATTTATTTATTTATTTATTTATTTATTTATTTGAGAGAGAGAGAGCAGGGCAGGGGGCGAGTGGAGGAGCAGAGGGAGAAGGAGAGAGAATCCCAAGCACACTCTCTGCTGAGCTCAGAGCCCAGTGCAGGGCTGCATCCCATGACCCCAAGATCATGACCTGAGCTGAAATCAAGAGTTGGACACTTAACTGGCTGAACCACCCAGGCACCCCACTAGAGTTGCATCTTAAAAAGATTCCTTGGAGTGGATCTGGAAGGGGAGGGGATGAGACTGTTGGCCAGGAGGCCAGAGAGGAAATGGGCAAGGACCCAGGGGCAGAGGCTGTGGGCATCAGGGGGGACCTGGTTAATGCTGACTTATAGGCATCTGGCCTCAGGAGCAAGGGGGTCTTGGGGGAGCCTGAGGCTGGACCAGAGGCTCGTTTTCCCTGCTCCCCACCCCAGAACACAGAGCCTCACCAGTGATCTTGTCCAGCATCATGTGCAGGCGGCAGCCAAAGGGGGCATAGAAACCCACGGTCACCGGGACGGGCACATGGCAGAGGGTCTTGGCCAGGCAGCTGCAGTAGACATCATCTTCTGTCAGGATATCTGGAGGCCGGGGTTAGGGAAGGGGAGGGGAAACTGAGTCAGTGAGGCTGGCCAAGCACCACCCTCCTCCCCATCTGCCCTCCAGAGAGCCCACCCTCAGCTCCTCCCTCAGCTCAGCATCCTACTCCCCAACTCTCCAAGATGACTCAGGTCAGACCCGCAGATGGAGATTTCTGGAGCAGTAGGCAACCCCCTTCCCCGATGTGCCCCTCTGAGCACCACAGAAAGAGTTGACCCCAGATCCACCAGGGAAAGGCGCAGAGGCCACCGAACCCCAGCACAGAGGCCCAAGGGATTGACAGGCCCTAGGTCACTAGGCTCAGCCACCAGCTCATAGTGTCCCCAGAAAAATCCTATGAACCTTTCTAGGGACTCGCCCTCAGATGCCTAAGACACCTCTTTACATGTTCCTGAAGTTTCTCGTGTCAGTTCCTGCCAGCTCTGCTAGCCTGGCTGCAGCATGGAAGGGCCCTGACGATCAGAGGCTCCTCCTGGCTTCCTGTCCATCCCATACCCTGACCTCTGTCCCCCTCCAGGACCCCATGCCCACAGCCTCTCACCCTGCCCCAAGCCCAGGCAGACCCAGGTCTTGGTCCCAGCCCCGCCACCTTTTCTGCATGACCATTGAGAGGCTCAGTATCCCCCTCTGAAGAGGGGGTGCAGAGACACCAGGGTAGCATGAATGCCAAGGGGGTGAGGCAGGGGTGGGCCCTGGGTCGATGCCATGGTCTGGAACAGCCCTTTAGGGAGCAGATTCAAGTTCAATTGCTGGCACCATGCACAAGAATCACAGTGTCACTCCGCTGAGGGCGTCCCGCCCCCCGGACCCCCACTGAGTGCTACTTCTTGGACTGGAGCTGGGGCACCAGAAGGGTGGGGGTCAGCTGCCCAGCCACAAGCCACCCCCCATCTGGCCCTCCCCGCACGCTAACCTCCTCCTCACTGTCCCTGGAACAGGCCACTTCACAGTTTGCTTTTGCTGATCCTGCTGCCACTTACGCAAGAGACCTGCCCCCCCCACACCCATCTTCACTCAGATGTTGCCCTAGTGGCACCTCACCTGATGACCTTCATCGATGCTCCTTCGCCTCCTCTGCCTTGTTTTTGCCCAATGTGATTATCACGGGGTGACACACTTCAACTTGCCTTACTTATCTGGTTCCTGTACCCACCTTCCTCCCACCGCCTGTAGACCGTGAGCTTTGTGAGGACAACAGTCTCTGCCCTCCTCCCCTGCAGCCCCCACCCTCCGCTCCTCTGCTGGGCACCCACCGCAGGCATCCCATACCTAGTCGGAGGGTGGGTGGATGGATGGGTGAAGGGATCCCTCCCCTTGCCGCCTGTTCTCTCCAGCCCCCAGGCCACTCCCTACCTTTTGCTGCTGCAGCACAGCTGACCTGTCCCCCCACCCCCCCCACCCGGCACCAGAGCTGCCCAGCAAGCTGGTACCTGTCACCCCCTGCCCCACGTTCTCTCTGGCCCCGTGGGCTGGGCGCAGGGGTGGTGGGGAGGGCCAGGGAGAGAAAAAGCAGAGCAAGGCTGTCAGCAGAGGGAGACAGCCAGGGCCCAGACCCCCGGCTAGCCCAGGATGAGGCACCAGGGCCAGGCCTGGCCTGGAAGCTTGGATCCCGCCAGGTGAAGCAGAAGCAGCTGCCTGGGGGCCCAGGGTCAGGGACAGCCCCCTCCCAGGCAGGGACCAGGGGAGCGGGGAGGAGGGCAGGCCGAGGGGCCAGGGGCCCCCGAGGGAGGACGCAGCAGGGACAGAGCCCGCAGGAAGGCTGGGTGAGCACCGGAGCTGTAGGTGAAGGAGCCGCAGGCTGCGGGGACAGGCAGGGGGCGGGCGGCACTGGGCCTGCCGGGCTCCAGGAGGGCGCGGGCTGCGGAGGCCAGGCCTGGGCCGCTGCTGGCCATGGCGGGAGCCGCGGTGGGTGAGATGGTGGGCTCGGGGGGCGGCTCGGGGGCGGCGGCCGGTTGCATGGGGACAGCAGCCGTTGCAGGTGGCCCCTTCCGGGCCCCTGGGACGGAGCAGAGTCGCTGCCGCAGGGGGTTGGGAGGTGGGGGCTGGGGCTGCTGCTGCTGCTGCTGCAAGATGGGGGGCTGGGGGCCCCGGCGGCAGCCGCTGACACCCCCCCGGTGGCTGTGGTAGGCCCGCTGCCAGCACACCTGTGGGGGCAGCCGACAGGGCCCGTGGGCTTGAAGGGCCGCTGGGTCATGGCACCACTGGTAACAGCACCCTGGAAGGAAGGAAGTGGGGGCGACTGGGCCTGGGTCCCTGACCCCTGGGGGGCATTGGCAGGAACCACCAGGTCGAGTCTTCAAGTGGAGGCTGGGGCTGGTCCCTCCGCGGAGGCCCAGGAGAGGTCAGAGAAAGTGAAGAGGGGGTGTGGGCAGAGCGGGTGGGGGGCAGTCTCTGTGCTCTTCCATCCGGGGGAAGGAGAAGAGGTACAGAGGCCCCGGCTTGAGTTGGCGGAGGGGCTAGAGTGGGGACAGTGCCTTTTGGAGTCCCTGGGGCTGGTGGGGGGCAGAGAGGAACCCGCCTGGTTGGTCCAGAGGAACCTGGAGTGATGAGAGGTGACCACGGAGAGGGGACGGGGCGAGGACTAAGAAGGGGGTGGGCAAGGGGAAGGCTGGGCCCCGTGGGAAGTAACTGTTCCCATCCCTGGCCCCACAGCAGGAGCACCTGTGGCCACCAACCCCCTGGAAGCTGTCCCCCCTTCATGCACACTCAGTGGCGGGGGGGTGGGGGGAGCGTGCTCTCCCACCACACTGATCCCTCCCCGCCCCTGGGCTGGGCGTAGGTCAGGGGTGTTGTCTTCACAGGCCTGGCGATTTGGGGTGGGGGGAGTTCTACCCATGCTGGGGGGAGGGATAGGCCGGGTGGTCCCCTCCCCTGCTGACATCCCCATCTTGGGCTCCCCAGGACCTGTGCCCGCCCCCCCCACGACCCCTTTATGTAGAAGCCTCTGTGGGGATGCCCAGTAACTCCTCCCCCCTGGGGCCTGAGGTTCTCCTGCTCAACCATCCGACACTCAGCAGCCCCCCACTCCCAGATCACGCTCCCTGCTAGGACCCCCCCAAACCGAACCCCTACCTTTTTGGTGCCCCAACTCCAGATCCAAGAAGTAGCGCTCAGCGGGGGTCTGGAGGGGCAGGGCGCCCCTGGCGAAGCGGACGGTGTAGTGTTTGTGCATGGTGGCGGCGGCGGGAGGCGGGGGGCCTGCTCCAGGGGAGGCGGAGGGGGGCTCAGTGCCGGCTCCCTTGGGTACCAGTGGGAAGAGGCCCCCCCGGGATGCGACTTGGGGCAGGCGAGAGACCCCCATCCCTGATGTTGGGGTTCTGGGTCACCAGGTGGGGTGGAGGTGCTCTTCAGAGGAGGAGTGGTCAGGTGGGGGGAAGGACAGCTAGATGGGGGAGGACGGAGAGTGGTTGGGCGGGGAACGCTAGGGGCTAATTTGGGGTGCGTGAGATTTCCAAAGTTGGTGATTGGGTGTTTGGGAGCCCCTGGGAATTCCCAAGAAGCCAGGACAATGGGGGTGCCGGGCAGACGTGGGCTGGGGAGACATGGTAGCCCCAGGGGGTGCTGAGAAACTGTAGGGGACCACGGCATGTTGGGAGGCGCGGCTGGCGCTGTGTGAAGGGACAGGTCACCAGCGCGGAGAGAGCTGGGAGCCCCGGGCCACCGCCACCCGAGGGACAACTGAGACATCTAGAGCCTGAAGGAGGGCGAGGGTGGGGAGGGGAATTCTGGGGGAGCACATTCAGTCAGGCTGGTCCAATTTGGGAAGAGGCTCAGCAACTCGGGGCGAGACGGGGTGCACAGGTCTAAAATGTGGGGAGCCGAAAGCCAGAAGGGAAGGAAGGATGCGTGTGTGGGGAGGCAGGTGGGGCCCAGGGGCAGAGGGAAGGGGGTTGTCGCGGCTCAGTGGGGTGGGGGCCCCCGGACCTACCTGTGGCGGCCTCGGGCCGGCTCCCTGCCCTGCCGAGCTGCTGCGCTCGGGCCCACGGAGACAGGCCCCAGCTGGGTGCCAGCCGCCCGACCGGTTTGCCCGCCCTGTCCCCGCCCCTTCCCCAGAGCGCCGCCCGCCCTGCCCGGGGCTGCTCTCTGCTCTCGAGGACTGGGGGCTCCCCCCACCCGCGCCCGGGGTGTGGTACCCCACATAAGGGCGGGAGGGGGCAGGCCACGGTGCCCGCCGGGGGCTCCACCTGCCGCGGGCTCTGCAGACCCTGCCTGGCCCGTCCGTGGGACCCGGCGAGGAAGCCGGCGCAGGGATTGAGTCCAGGGCCGGGAGGAGACGCAATCCTGGGCTCAGATGCCAGTTCCCCCAGGGCCCAGCTGTGTGACCTTGGACAGGTGACTTCACCTCTCTGAGCCTCGGCTTCCTCATTGCTGAGGAGGCCCCGGACGACCAACGTCGCGTGGTTGCAGGAGGCCACCGGGCAGAGCGGGACACTCTGACGACAGCAGCCGGCCCCACAGCGCGCGCTCTTCCCGCCGTTAACCCCCTTCCTCACCACACCCTAGCGGGGCTGCCGTGACGCCCGCGTCAGCCGAGGAAACCGAGGCCCAGAGACATGAGGTTCCTTGCCCCGGGTCTCACGGAAGCAGAGTGGGGCCCCTGAAAGCAGCGGGCTGTGCCGCAGGCTCGCTGGTGGGTGCGAGGCTCCTTGTGGACATTCTGAGAGGTGAGAGCAGGGCCAGGGCTCAGGAAGAGTGGGGAGCACGGGGGGGGGGTCTCTGCTGTCCAGGCCCGTGTCCCTTCAGCTGCGGGCGCCACAGGGCTGACAGGCACTGCCCGGGGAGATGGGTGACCTGGTGGGGCTGGGGGAGGCGACCACGAACAGCGCCCGGGGCAAGAGAGAAGGAACCCATCTGGTCCTGGGCGACACCCCTCCAGGGGTCCCACCTGGGTGACCAGACACTGCCCCCTGTAGCCAGAGCCAGGCCTCCTTCCATCCGTGGGGGCCAGTCGTGTCTCTCCCCCCCAGGCCTTCAAGCTGCTTTTCCTGGGAAGGCTTCCTCCCTGTCCTCTACTAGCTGGGGACTCTACCCACCACCCCCACCCCACAGCCGTCCAGCCAACAGGGGGGCAGAGCTAGTATGTCTGAGAGGGGGGGCAAGGGTGCGGGGGAACCTCCAGGATGTGCCCAGGAGCTTCTTGAGGGCAGGTGGGGCCAATCCTCTGCCATCCCTGCCCACCTGCACACACAGATTGGTTGAATAACCAATTCTTTCTGGGAAACATCTGCCAGGCTCTGTGCGGGGCAGAGCCAGCTCCCAGCAGAAGGATCCAGAAGGATCCAGAAGGACCCAAGATGTGTGTCGGAACATAAGTGACCACCACAAGGCAGGAAGCAGCTGTCTAGGGGTGCTCCCGGGCTGCGGGCGCAGACAGTGCATAACTGCTCTGAGGGGGTGGTGGCCAGGTGGCTGCAGGAGGCCGAAGAGGGGGCGGCAGCCTGGGAGTGGGGCACAGGGCGGGGCAGCCTGGGCAGGGAACGGTATGTGCAAAGGCCAGCAAATGCGGAGCGCAGCTTTCTGGGCTGGGGATGGGCAAGCCGATGCAAGGGCCACATGGGGTGTCTTCACAGGACTCTAGAGCCAGAGGGGCCTCCACCCACTGATCTTTCTGCTCTTGTTTGGGTCTCACCCCAGCCTCAGTTCACAGTTCTGAAGCGGGGGTACTTACCCACAGCAGGCAGCAGGGCCTGGGCAGAGTCCAGGTGTGTGGGACCCTCAGGTGCCATGAATGTAAGGGGGGCAGGGAGGCCACAGCGCCCAGGGCCAGGTCCGCTGGCCTGTTGTTCTGGGTATGACCTCCATCTGCCGGCTACCTCGAGTGTGTGTGTTGGGGGCCGAATGAGGGTGTCTGGTCCGTTTCCCCCTCTCTGCCCATCCAAGGTCCTGGCAGCTCCAGGCCTGCCCCTGCCCACTCTAGGTGGCCCCCACTCTGCTCCCCAGGGAGAGGTCCATTGTGCATGCCCCACTGGGCGGAGGACAGCCCCAGACTTGTTGACGCTGGCAGGGTTGCCAGTGCTGGCCCCTCTGCTCCCCCCCACACCCCAGACCAGGTGTGCAGGGCAGGAGGCGGCAGGCCCTGGGGCTCCGGGCTGGGCCGTGATGGAAGGGGCCTGTAAGGGCAGGGAGTGAGGGATGGGGAGCTACACAGGGGGCTCTGCTCCCCACCCAGGACCTGTGACAGGCATTGCTTCACAGATGCTCCCTCCCCCTCAGCGCGCAGAGTGACCCCCTCCTCCTTCCACTTTAAATCTGGCTCCACATACAGAACCTTTATTGGGCATCTGCCACGCAAGGTGAGGAGTCTGATGCGGGGATCCCTTCACACTGGCCCCAACTTGGGCCACCTCATTCCCAGGACACCCCCACCTCCCTGTGACACCCACTTGTTGAACACGTGATGCCCTGGAGTGGTTGGACCCTCGCCCCCCTCCCCTGCTTGTTTATCACCCACTACCAGCCCTCTGGCCACCCACTACCAGCCCTCTGGCAGCGCTCCAAGGTTCCTGGGCCAGCGGTGGCTGTGAGGCTCAGCCGGGGGTGGGGGCCTGGGGCTCCTCAGGTTTTCTGAATCACCACCTGGAACTTACCTGGAAGAGAAGGGCTGGCTTTAGCTTGAGGCTGGGGGATCTGAGGGCCGAGGCAGAAAGCACCTGAACAGCTCAGAGATGCTCAGAGACACTCATCCCTGCCCTGTACCAGTGGCCTGGCTGGCCTGGGGCGGGACCAAGGGGTGGTCCAAGGGGGTGCTGCTCCCCGCCCACCTGGCCTGCATCCTAGAGGTATGTGGGTGACTAGGAGCATGAAGGTCAAGCATGCAGGCTGCTGAGGAGAGGCCTAGCCCGGGCTTCTGTGGCATGTGTTTCTCGGGTCCTGCCCACCTGGCCTCAGGTCCCCACCATGAGGAGGCCTGGGGCACCAGCAGAGGGAAGAGCACTGGGGTGGGGGGCAGCAGAGGGAAGGCTAGCCCCAGGGGGGCATGCAGGCTGCAATCCATAGGCCCTGGCTGCCCTTTAGGGCCCCCCATTAGAGCATCAAGCAGGTTGACTACTATTATGTCCACCCGGAATCATGTTCACCACCACTAGACCAGCTCCCCGTCCCATCCATGGTTCTCTGCTCCCAGCTGGCACAACTTGGGGAAGCAGGCTTGGGGGACAGCACAGGTCCAGGGGCATAGCCAGGTTGCCCCAGCCACGTAGCCTGGGCACGGGACTTAAGCTCTCTGGGCCTCAAACTCCCCATCTGCCAGTGGGGTCCCGCAGGTCCCAAAGCCTCAGCAGCAGGGACAGGAGAGCTCCAGAGACCCACCACACAAGGGACGGGAAGGGCCCCCTCCCCCATGACTCACAGGTGGGCAAGGATGCCACGGAGGCGGTGACCAGGCTCTTGATGCCCAGGGTGCTGAGGGCACCTCGCAGGAGGCCGCAGGTGAAGGCCAGGAACTAGGGATGGGTGGGGGGGCACACGTCACCCAGGGAAGTGGGGAGGCCAGCACCCAGAACAGGGGCCATGCTGGGCTTTGGGCTCCACAGTGGGGGCGAGTCCCCCCCCCCCGGGTCCTGGGCTAGCCCCCCAGCTCGGGGCGGGGGCTGAGGACACAGGGGGAGGTCCAGTCCAAGCCCCTCCATACCTTGGGGGCTTCCTCTAGATACTGCAGACCCGCAGCCATCCGGATGAGGAGGGGGAAGCTGTTGTCCTGCAGGACGTAGGTCCCCTGGGAACAGAGAAGAGCCTGGGGTAGGGGGGTGCTGGGGTGGCATCTGTGCACTTGTGGTGGGGGAGGGAAGGCTGGGAGCCGTTGCCCCCTTCCCGCTGGGCTGAGGCCTGGAAAGACCTTAAAACCCCTGTCATCATGGCCCCATCCTTCAGGGCTACAGAAGGGCTCAGGGGCTTCCCAGCCCAGGCCAGGGGTCCCCCACGGGGCATGTTGGCCCTGCCCCCCTAGCTGCGTGGCTTCTGGAGTAAACAGTGGAGCAGCCCACCAGGGCCTGGCGCAGAGTGGGCACCGAACCGGAGCTCCGGCCAGCTGTCAGGCCCAGGAGAGATGCTGCTAACCATGGAGAGCCTACTGCCTACCCTGAGGCCCCATCTCAGGAGGCTTGTGGAAATTCTAGAAATAGCTGTGACACCCTGCCCACCCCCCACCCCTCCGCCCCAGTTGCAGCCTCCTGGCCTCCCTTGGAGAATTGGGCAGAGGCCGGAGAGGGGCCTGTTGCCAGTGGTGAAACCTGCCTCCCGCCTATCAGCTTGGGCAACCTCCCTCTGGAAGGGCTCCCCTCCGGCCTCCCTTTCCTCTTGGTTTCCGCCTCTGCCTGGAGTCGGGATTCGGGATTCGGGCCCTGGGCGGCGCTACACACCTGGTGATTGGTGCGGAGGCTGTCCATCTGCTTCTGGAACACGGCAACCCACAAGTCTTTGCAGAGGAACTTGAGGACGTCCAGCTCCTCTCTGAAGGCCAGCGTCTCCTGGGGCAGCCTGGGGGGCGGGGGTGGTGGCAGTGACAGGCGCTTGGGCCAGGCTGATGCTGTGGGGCCAGGAGGGCTGGGATGGGGAGCCGAGGGTGAGGAAGAGGGAGGAAGCCAGGCTGGGTTCCTCTACGGAGCAACACAACCCTCCCCGTCCAGGCACGCCCAGGAAGGGACCGACCTCAGGTCCTGCCTGCCTGCAGCCAGCAGGGGCAGGGGAAAGGCAGGAAGCGCCAGCTCTCACCTCTCGCCCAGGGCCTGGCCCACACGGAAGCCCATGCCCTCCAGCACAGACAGGCTCATCTTCTGTCCCTAAAAGGTCAGGGAAGAGAGGCTCAGGGGCCCTCGGCCACCTCCACCTGAACCGCCTGGGTTAATAAGACCAGTGTGCCCATCCCTGCCAGCTCAGGGGTGAGGGGAGCCAGGAGGGACGGCCTTCGGGGACAGGTCCAGGCCTTCTGACTGGCAGGCTGGCTTTGTCCCCCGCCATACGATGCCTTCAACATGCCTCTGCGGATGCCACAGGCTCTTGAGACCAGCCCCCCTTGCTTCACGAGAGGTGGGGGTATGCCCCAGGCTCAGCTTTAGACCTGCTTGTCG
The DNA here is from genome assembly GCF_048164855.1 of Canis lupus baileyi. Classification (NCBI taxonomy): domain Eukaryota; kingdom Metazoa; phylum Chordata; class Mammalia; order Carnivora; family Canidae; genus Canis; species Canis lupus. The sequence continues at coordinate 110,806,878 of NC_132838.1, read as the reverse complement.
GCTCTTTCCTGAGAACACCTATCACTCAGCTCGGGCATTTCCAATGTGCGTCCTTACAACACTCTGTGGGTAGGTAGCACTCTGATCACCCCAGGGACTCCTGGTGACTTGCCACAGGGCTCGTGTGGCAGCAGCAAGGGAGCCGCAGGGCGTGGGGCCCACCCTCCTGGCCTGGCCAACAGGAAGCTATAAAAATCAACTGTAATCATTATGCCTTGAAACATCAGCCAAGACCCCTGGGAAGGACACACGGGGGCTCAGGGTGGGAGATGCTCCCTCGGGTGCTCGGGGAAGGCAGTAGCAGCCAAGTGTGGCATTCCCGAGAGCAGGGGCAAGGTCCCGCAGTAGGAGGGGGCAGCAGGTGGGCTGTACTTGGCGTCTGTCCACGTGTCTGCACGTGCTGATGGCATGCCCCGAGGGGAGTCGGCTTGCACGGATTTCCTTGGGGTGGCCTGAGGACCCTGAGTGGTGGAGGCCCAGGCTGGGGACATCGGAAATACCAGGACAGTGTATGCAGGGAGGTGCCGCTCTCCTCAGAGAAAATGTGAGGGCCGAGGTGGGAGGCAGGTGCAGCGCCCTGGGAAGGGGCAGGGGTCACCGGCCGGAGCCCTTCCCACCCTTCCTCCGGCCACCACACTCCCTTGGGAGTAACTTCCCGTCTTCTCTCTGGGTCAGACAGGCCATCACCACGGCCTCCCCAATGCTGGGGAGGATTTCTCTGCCTAGACCCCCTCCAGGAGGATGTCCTGGCCTCCTCAGCAGGCTTCAACAGACGTTAGGGACCCAGCTGTCCACCCCCCACCCTCTGCCCCACCCCTGGGACAGCTTCCATCGTCCAGAAGAGGGGCCTCTGGGCTCACTCACTGTTCCCTGCCCCGCCCCCCAGGTTAGGTCCGAGATCCCAGGCCAGTCTGTGGAGTGGGGACCCAGGCTGACCCTCACAGCCAACACTGGCCTTGGCACACGGGAGGCCCTTAACTGAATAAAGCGGGCAGTCAGGATTCGAGCTTGCACGGTGTGCCAGGTGCTTTGTACAAACCTCTTGTTTAATTTTAACAACCCTGTAAGGTAGGTTCTGGAAGCTGGCACTTGGAAGAGCGAGGTAACAGGCACCCGCAGCCACAGGGCGTCTTTCTGACCTGGGTGGATCTAGTTCCCAAGCCTAAGCGGCCAGGGTGGGTGGGTGGGAGGCCAGACCGACACCTATGGCTGTCCGGGCCTCAGTGGGGTGGCCAGGGCTGTGGCCCACCTCGGGGGACAGGGAGGGGGATGTGCCTGGGAGTAGGGAGGCCCGAGTAGAGGTCACCCAGGCCCCTGAGCAAGTTGGCCCTCTTCTCTGCCAGGCCGCCGGGCTCCTAGGCCCTTGCCCGCATTCCCGTGCTCCTCCTGCAGGACCCGGACCCGGTGACAACACAACTTCCTGCGGGCCAACACTGGCCAGCTCTTTGGACCCCCATCAGCACGTCTCTGCTTTCCTCAGGCCCGACCTCTGGTGACCAAGGTGTGTACAGATGGGCTCCGGTGTGACACCAGTGCAGGGGACACAGCCCAGAGGCTGAGCAACCCCACTGGGGGACCAGGCAGGAGCTGACTGCCCTGTGCCCCCAGCTACTCTCGGGTACAGAGAGGACCATGTTCGCAGCGCTGCCTCCCTCACCAGGGTCCTTATAAGGATGAAATGCAGGCCAAGCACTCCCCGCTGAGCTCAGTAAGTATTCCTGTCCCTGTCACGCACCGCCTGTCAACCTGGGTGACCAGCCCCTGGTGGAGGGAAAGCCCCAGGGAAGAGCAGCTCTGTTCCATGGGCTGACTTATCCCAGCACCGAGAATGGCCTCAGCTAGCCCTCTCTGCCGGGTGGTGGCCGGGTGGCCATCCTCCCAGAGGGCAGCACCTCAAAGAGGCAGGGCCGGGCTCTGCTGTGACCAAGCACATCTGTGTCCCTGGGGACTTCCCGAGGCACAAGGGGGGCTCTCTCATTCATTCCACAGACATGTCCTGGTGGCCTCGACAAGCCGGCCGTTGTGCCTGGTGGGGTGACAGGTGCCCAGGTGATGGGCAACCCCTATGCCAGGGGACCCGGGCAGCACAGAGCAGGGCAGAGCCAGTTCCCCCAGGAGGGGTCCCGGGGTGCTTCTCAGAGGAGGGCGGGGAAGCAGGAAGAGCTCTGGGGGGTGCAGCTCAGGCCACAAGGGTGGGGGAGGGTGGTGAGAGGTGGGGGAGGGGACTCCTGTAGACCAGACTGAGGGGGACACAGTGGGAGAGGGCATGACAGTCCCTGCCCCGAGGGAGCGGGGAGCCCACAGGAACTGATGCGGGCTCCAGCCCAGGTGGGGGCCCCACAGGGGGAAAGCAGGACTGTGAGAGCTCCTCTGGGGCCAAGTCTGAAGGAAGCAGAGTGAAGCCGGGAAGGGAGTGGGGTGGCACCCCAAGGCCTGGTCACAGCCGGATAGTGGCCCTGAGAGGGGACAGCCCAGGAGTCTGCAGGGTCCTCAGCCAAGCCGGGAGCTCCAAGATGGGGATGGAGGGGCGTCTGGAAAGGTGTCCCTTCAGTGAGCTTCAGACTGCCGGCGTTCAAGGCCTGGCTCCGCTGCTTACTGACCTTGGGCAAGCTATCCGGGCCTGTTTCATGTGTGAAAGGGGGCTGACAGCAGGCCCCACCTCATAGCAGTGGCATGATGGACACTGGGCAATGGGTCCTGCCCAGCTGCTGTCACCACCCACCCCACTGTACTCAACTAGGGGCCAGTGACATGGTGCTGAACTGGAAAGATTGGGGGGGGGGATATGGGGTGTAGGACCAACAGGAAAGGGCAGGGAGAGAGGCAGTGCAAGGGAGGGGTCAAGGATGAGCAAGTGAAGAGAGGGTGGAGGAGGAAGGGACCAGAAGCTTCCCCTGTTCCATCACCACCTGCCTCCCCCAGTCCCTGCAGAAGCTCTTCAGGGATTAGAGATTTATCATTCCTACAAAAGGCAGGGCGGGCCACTCATCCTCTGGGCCCATCCCAGGGCCAGGGCGCTTCTGGGTTCTTGGCCACCCTCACCCTCAACCTCAAATGAGTTTGCACAACAGCCCACGGAGAAGAAACAAGATCGTGCAGAAACAGAGGAGAACCCTGTCGAGAAGGCTCTCCTGGTGTCCCCCCAACAGCATGGGAGCCAGGAGGAAGGGGCAACTGGAGGGGAGCCCTGGGAAATGGAAAGTACGGTAGCACCAATAAACCTCTGTTAACAAGGGAGCCGACAGACAGACATAGCTGTCAAGGACAGACATTTCCTGTCAAGGAAAAGCCACGAGGTAGGAACAAATGGCAGGAAAGCTGTAAGACACACGGAAGGGACCCAGAAAGTCCAGCGTTCTAGGGCCAAGGACGTGCTGGAACAATGTGGAAGAAGAATCGAAGAGACGAAAAGAGAGGAGGGTGCTCAGCAACAGGAAGGTTCAAGTGTTTGAAAAGAGAAGGGCCACCGAGCCCCAAGGAAGATGACAGGAAAATAAGCAAACCGAGCCACCCCACAAGCCCGCATGTCCTGAGCCCTGGACTCCCAGAGAATATCCTGGACTAAAGCAGGGGAGCTGGTGGGAGGGGGGCCTGTGCCAGGCTCCTTCTCGTCTCTTCTGCAGCCCTGCCCCTCCGTGATCTGTGCAGGTTCTGGAGGGGGGCCCAGGGGCCAGCTGCCCAGGCTCCTCCCTTAAGAGGAGCATGGGGAGAGGGAACATTCTGGCTTCCCCCAGGTGCATGGCCCCAGAAGATCCAAGAGTGCGGAGAGTGAACGCATGAGTAAGAATGAGCAAGCGGGAAAAGCCAGCACGCCTCCCACCCTGTGGCCCAGGACTCACTGCCCACATCCACCCAGGTGGTCCTAGACACCCCCAGATCCTGCCTTCTCCCCGCCCCCCAATACTCCCAAAGGCCCCCCAGTCCTAATTCCCCCTGGGCTGAGCACCTGCCTGTGCTCTGGGCCCCTATAGCCACCAACCTCCCTCAGGTTGGTTCAGGCTCATTCACATGGCCTGGGAGACCTTTCTAAAAAGTAGAGCTGAAGCCCGTGCACCTCGTGTAAACCTTTATGGCTCCCACCACTAGCTCCCTGGCCTCAAGGGCACTGTGTCCCCTGCAGGGCTCTGTCCCCAGGGGGTCCACTCTGGCAGGGACCAGTCGGTGGGTTTCCCAGGCTCTGGCTGAGGGCCGGGGCTCCATCTGACAGCTGCTGCACCCACCCCAGGTGCCCGGGCTGGCACAGGTGCTCGCTGGGCTGGGCCGGGGTGGAGGAAGGTCTGTCTGGCCCAGCAGGGCTGCTCCTGGGCCCCCTGCCAGGGCTCACAGTAGTAGGTGACAGTAGGTGAGACCCACGCTTACTGGTGTGCAGAGGAATTAACTCCCTTGCCCCCAGGCTTTTCTTATCTTCAAAGCTGCTGAGGTGGAGAAACCACAGGCACCTCCTCCCTGGGTTTTTCCTGCTCTGGTAACAAAGGCCCTTTGACCTCGTGGCTCCTCGGGTTAGTCTTCCACTCCACCTGTAACCCTTCCAGAAGAATCCATTCAACAGCCACAGATAACCAATGTGCCAGGCAGGATACGGAAATCCCCCAAACTCCTGGGCCTCTGGGCATGTGTGCTCTGGGGACAGATGAACGAGCCACCCACTGTCCCTGGGCTCAAGGAAGGTGGTGGCTGGGGGGAGGGGCAGACCTGAAGCCACAGACAAGCCTTGGAGCCCGATGCCTGAGTCCTGATTTCCCCGGATTCTTGCCACCTGCAGCCCAGGGAAAGCCCCACCTCTGGTGCCTCAGCGCCTTCTCTGTAAAATGGGGTGATAGCGTCTACCTTACAAGGCTGTTCTGAGGACTAAATCCAACAGAATACTGTGCTGGGGACACGGTAAGTCCCCAGCAGGAGGCCCGCATCTGGTTCAGATGGGACACTTGTTGGGCCGAAGAGAAGGAACAGAAAGAGGAAGAAGGAGGAGGGAAGAGTGGGAGTGGAAGAGACAGGATTGAGCAAATAGCAGTTCTCTCTCTCTTTCTTAAAAAAAAAATTATTTATTTGAGAGAGCAAGCAAAAGCGGGGTTGGGCAGAGGGAGATGGAGAAGCAGACTCCCCACTGAGTAGGGAGCCCAACATGGGGCTTGATCCCAGGACCCTGGGACCATGACCTGAGCCCAAGGCAGACACTTAACTGACTAAGCCACCGAGGCTCCCCAAACAGCAGTTCTCTTGATACAGCCCTGAAATGGGGCTCCCAGGTGGAAGGGCCGTGGGGGAACCGCTGCAGACCTTAGCCCCGGCTGTACCCGGGAAGCACTCAGGACCCCGGCACGGAATCCCAGTGGCAGCGGGGTCCCAGGCACGTTCGTGTGTTTTGAAAGCCCGAGGTGAGCACGGCTGAGTAACCCAGCATTTCTCACACTTGCTTGACCACAGAAACCCATTAAAATCCTCCCTGAGCGCGCCAGGGAAGGCTCACCGGGAAATGCGGGCCAGCGTTTACAGCGCAGGCTTTGGAGGCGGGAGGCCTAGTTATATTCCTGACTCTGCCACTTGAGAGCAAGCACTCCTGTGCATCAAAGCCTCTGTTTCTCAGGTTCCAAAGCCTACAAAGCGGGGAGGATTGTGCTGACCTCTGTGGGTCGGTAGGAGGATCAAATGAAATCAGGAGTGTGAAGCCCATGGGCGGGCACAGGAAACATTCATTTGTGGTAGGGCGCTCCTATTATTACAAATCTCAGTCCCTCCACAGCAGGGGGACTGAGTCCACTTGAACAAACCCAGGCCAAGGACCTACTGTGTGGTGATCAGTGTAGACCTGGCCATGGAGTGCAGTCGGGGGTGGGGTGGCAGAGGGCGGACATGAATCAAAGGCTCATAGGAGCCTAGAATTCAGATGTATACTTGAGTGTGATAGGACTACCAAGGACAAATGGGAAGGGGCTGCAAGAATGTCACAAGGACACCTGACTTGAACTGGGGGCTTGGGGAAGGCTTCCCCAAGGAAGAGGCATTTGAGCCAAGGTCCAAAGGATTAATAGATGGGAATGCATTGAAGATACAACAGGTGAAATGAGCTGAGAGATGAGGGTACAGGGGCTGGTACAGGGGCAGAGAGGGGCCTGGACTGTAGGGCAGGGGTGAGGAGAGGTGGCACCCATGATCAGAAAGAATGAGCAGGGCCTGGCTGGGGGCTGGTGTTGAGGGAGGAAAGGCTGATGTCAGGGACACCGGGGATTGTGGCTTGAAGCCAGGCTGGATGGGGTACGGAGACACTGCAACCCCCTCTCCAACACACAGGCCCATGCACACTCCCCTTCCCATGCTTCATCTTTCTCATAGCATTTCCTTACCACACTATACTTGATTTATTTAGCTTCTTTGTGTCCCCTGATGACAACCTAAGCTCCAGGAGGGCCAGGAGTTTTTTTATTTTTTAAATTAATGAGAGACACACACACACACACAGAGAGAGAGAGAGAGAGAGAGAGAGAGCGCAGCAGAGACACAGGCAGAGGAAGAAGCAGGCTCCATGCAGGGAGCCTGACGTGGGACTCGATCCTGGGTCTCCAGGATCACACCCTGGGCTGAAGGCAGCGCTAAACCGCTGGGCCATCAGGGCTGCCCAGGACCAGGAGTTTTATACAGTTCACTGAGGAACTCCCAGAGCCTGCCACCGAGCCTGACACTTGGTAGCTTTGAGATGAAGTTTGTGGAATGAATGAACTTGAAAGAAACTATGTTGAGATGAGAAGCAACATCCTCCTCCCCAGCTCCTAAACCAGAAAACTTAAGCCAGTAAAAAATCTTGCATATTGATGAGGATGATGATTGAAGTAATTAATAATAATGAAAAAAACTTGATCATGGCGCTCAGTCATCAAACACCTACCCTTTCTTCTTGGTAACAGATTTTACAAGAGCTTCCATGTTCTGGAGGTGGATTAGGTGCTTGACATCACACCAAGTGCTTTAAAGTTCGAGCTCATTTGTTCTTCCTAATCTTCCTAAGAACCAACTTCCAAAATGCCAAGCATGCTCCTACCTCAGGGCTTTGCACCTGCTGTGCCTTCTTCTGGGATGCCCCCCTCACTCCTCTTGCCTTCACCGCACGGCTAAATTCCTACAGTCTGTTCCTCAGAAGGGCTTTCCTCTACCGTCAACCACTCCATCCCTATTCTTTTCATGATTCTATGGAAGTTTTCTTTTCATTTTCTTAAGATTTTACTTATTTGAGAGAGAAAGAGAGAGAGCATGAGCAGGGGAAAGGGCACAGAGGCAGAGGGAGAAGCAGGCTCCCCACTAGCATAAAGCCCTACCTGGGGCTCCATCCCAGGACCCTGAGATCATGATCTGAGCCAAAGGCAGATGCTTAACCGATTGAGCTACCCAGGCACCCCTCTATGGAAGTTTTCTTGATCGGACTTCTCACTAGCTAGTGGCATATTCTTGTTTGTTTGACTCCCCTACTAAGTTTCCCAAGGACAGGGAAACAGTACCTGACTACAATAGGTGCCTAATAAGTGTCTATTGCATGAGTAAATGCCCCTCTCTGAGACTGAGGCGCTGTTATAATACCCACTTTACTAAGGAGGAAACTGAGGCACACAGGGGATTGAGTCACTGGCTCTCACACCTACATAGTGGAGCAGGCGTGGATCCAACCCGGGCAGTTAAGTCCTTGGTACACATCCAATGACAGTAATTACCATAATTACTACCTGCTGACTCCGTGCTAGGCCTTGAGCTAAGCTTTAGCCGGAGCTGCCTCGCTCACCTGTAGCAGGGACCCGCGAGACCGGCCCTGCTGCGATGCCCACTTTGCAGAGCACGGAGCCAGCGCCCCGCGAGGGCAGGGGCGGGGTCGCGGCTCGACCCGAGCCGTCGACCCGCCCTCGGCGCTCCCCAGGGCCACGCCCCGGCGTTCCCGCCGCGGCCCGCGCCTCCTCCCCCCGGGTCCCGGCGCTCACCCCAGGCCCAGGGTCGGAGTGGTGCGCCCACAGCTCCGCCACCATCTCGGTGTGCAGAAACTCGAACAGCGCCGCGTCCGCCATGCGCCGGCCTCGCGCCCAACGACCGGCTAGCGCTCCGTGCTCCCGTTGGCCCGGCTGGGCAGGCCCCGCCTCCCGCACTTGGCGCGGGCCGCCCCCATTGGTGTTTCACACTAAGCCCCGCCTCCCGGGCTCGCATGGTGCGCGCGTGAACCCGGGAGACCCAGGGGGAGGGCCTGTTTTCATTGGCCACACGTGACAGCGTCTCCGCCCTTCCCCTTCGCCTCCTCGCTGTTTCCGGGTTGTCGAGCCTTCCCATTGGCCGGATCACTGGTCACGGGAGACAAACCCCGTTTTTAAAAATTTCTATTCGTCCACTCTCCACGCAGCGCAATCCGGAAGCGCCAGCCCAGCCGCTTTCCTATTGGCCAGGCCTCCGCTCACGTGACTGCTCACGCCCCCGCCCTCCTCGCCCCTACACACAGCTGGTTTTGAGGACTAGCTTTCCCGGTAGGTAGCCGAGCGGCCCACGTGTGTGGCCGCCATGCCCGCCCAACGTGCGCCCCGATTGGTTGGGGCTGTCACCCTCCTCCCTCGGAAAAGACGGCGCGCTCCGGCTGCGTAGCGGATCCTGCAGGCTCCGGGCTTCGGTAAGCCAGGTACGGTCTCCGGCGACAGCGCTCCCCCGCGCCCGCGCTACTGCACCCTCCCCGGAGTCCAGCTGGGCTGTCACCCTCTCTGTGACCCTGGCACTGGCCCCTGGGCAGCTCAGGAGCCCGTGTACTTCCGGATCTGACAGAGGCTTGGAGGACGGAGGGGAGGGTGTGGCCTCTGCTAGGAGGCAAAATCGGAAGAGCTGGGTTTGGGATTCGGGGAGCGCGGGCCACGGGGCCTTCATCCACCCGGTCCTCAGTTTCCCCAAAGAGGGTGGGGTCCAGTGGCTTCCATTATCTCTGGCAGCAGGGCCGACGAGCCCGTTTACAGAAGAGGAAACTGAGGCCCAGGCGCGGGTAGCAGATGGCCGCAAATCGCTAAGCTAGTCAGTGCAGGGCTTGGGGATCCAGCACCCGCGCCTCTTAACCACCGCCGGGCGCCTCTCTTCTCCCCAGTTCGGCGGCATGGCGTCCCAGGGTCGTCGGCGGAGGCCGCCGCGGAGGCCCGAGACCGTGGTGCCGGGGGAGGCGGCCGAGACGGACTCGGAGCTCTCTGCGTCCTCGTCGGAGGAGGAGCTGTACCTGGGCCCCTCGGGCCCGACGCGCGGCCGCCCCACGGGGCTGCGGGTGGCCGGGGAGGCCGCGGAAACCGACTCGGACTCGGAGCCAGAGGCGACCGCCGCGCCGGGGGACCTGCCTCCGCTGGTGGTGCAGCGGGAAACGGCCGGGGAGGCCTGGGGCTCGGAGGAGGCCCCGGCGCCGGCCCCCGCGCGCTCGCTGCTGCAGCTCCGGCTGGCCGAGAGCCAGGCGCGGCTGGACCACGACGTGGCGGCCGCGGTGAGCGGCGTGTACCGCCGCGCGGGCCGCGATGTGGCCGCCCTGGCCGGGAGGCTTGCGGCCGCTCAGGCGGCGGGGTTGGCGGCGGCCCACAGCGTGCGCCTGGCGCGGGGGGACCTCTGCGCGCTGGCGGAGCGCCTGGACATCGTGGCCGGCTGCCGCCTGCTGCCCGACATCCGCGGCGTGCCGGGGACCGAACCCGAGCAAGACCCGGGACCGCGGGCCTAGCCGGCTCCCCCTCCCCGGCCGGCCTCTGCGACCCGGCCCTGTCCCGCTCCCCGCGCGTCTTGCTGTCACCCTCTGGACGAGCGTCACCTGCAGGGAAACGCAGTGTAGGGGGGCGTGGTGACGTCGCAAGCCCCGCCCTGTCTCCAGCATCTGGCTCCTCCCCCTGGCCCTGCCCTCCGCTCCCGGGTTTGGCTCCCGGCCCTGGTAGCCAGTAGCTCCCTCATCTTTCTCCATGCCGGGCTGTCGCGTCGCTTCACGTTTCCTTGCGCTCTGCCTTTCTTGAGTTGGGTTTCTGCTCACAAGGGCTGGTTTGCTTCTTCCCATAGGCGCCTCGGAATCTGGCCCAGATTCCATGGCATCTTCCTTCACTCCCCTGGCTCTGCCTTTGGTCCTAGCCCCACTTCTGGAACTTCGTCCCCATAGGCTGGGCCCTGGTTCCATCTCCTGGTCCTTGCTCTGCTGTCTCCCAGCTTCCAATCCTTGGGGCTTAGCTCCAGCCCCTGGGGTTGATCTCATTTCCTGAGTCCAGCTATACCCTTAGGATTAGTTTTGCTTCTTTTGCCTTCCCCATTCTGCTTGGACTACCTACCTCATCCTGAGCTTCACAGACCCCCTCCCCCCACCTGCCCATGGTTTCCTTCATCAGGCCCAAGATCTCCCCCTTCCCCCACCCACCCGGCCCAAGGGGGTCTTCCCAATTTGCCAGGCTGAAGATGGCATCTCCTCCAGAACTTCTGGACCAAGTGGTCATGTCCTCCCCACCTTCCAAACCAAGGTGGCTTTTGTGTCCAAGCTCTAGATATAACATGGGTCTTCTCCTGACTGTCCAGGCTGACAGGGGCACTCTTCGGGCACTCTTCGGGCACTTAGGGCCTAATGCAGTCTTGCCCTGGTACTTTAGGTGCATTGTGACACCGATTTGCAGATAATAAAACACCACACACTTGGTGTTTTATTCCCTGTGTTGGCCCCTGGAGGCTACAGGGACCTGGGTTTCTGGCTTGGCTCAGGGCCTGGGCTTAGCCGACTCTGCTCTCTCTCCTGCCCCCAGCCCTGGCCCCTCAGTCCCGTTCACATTTATCCACTTCCCCCACTTTATAATCCCAACCTGAAGCTGAGATCCGAGCCCCCTGGGATAGAGAAGTGAAGAAGAGTGCGCTGTACCCATCTCATTAAGACTCAGAACATTTACTGCTATGAGATAGGTTCGTTGATGATTTATTTCTCTGAGAATGGGAGTCCCAAGAGATCTTTCATGCCCGGCCTATTGAAGGTGAAGCTGTCGCCGGGCAATTGGGACCCTTTGTTTTTTGCCCTTGTTCTGCATTTACTTACATATTGTTAATTCACATAGTTACTGAGCACCTGTTCAGCGCCTGTCCTGTGCTGGACATTGAGGCTACAACATCCAGCCCAGGCCCTCACGTTGCTCCCAGCCCACTGGGGGAGACAGACATTAATAAAATTTTCTCCTAAATAAATGGATAGTTTTAATAATTTCAATTTATATATTAGCTGTAGTTTTTCTGACACTGTAATTAGGGCCGTGAAGAGTACAGGAGTTTTGTGAAGGTGTAACCAAGATCTCTCTGACCTTGTCTGGGCAGATGGGGGGAGGTCACATGGCCACCCCGCGGAAGTGATGTGTGAGTTTGAGCTGAACCCTGAAGCTGTAAATGGGTGAAACTGGAATGAATGGAGAAGAGTTACAGGCGGGGGGAACAGTGTCTGCAAAGGCCCAGAGTCAGAAGGGAGCATAACCTATTTAGCAGAAAAAGGTGACATCCTCTATTGGAGACAGCAGTAGCACTGGGGGGAGGGGGCGGAGGTGGGTGAGTGTTGTCACCAGCAGAGGCCAGACAAAGCTGGGCTTTTAAACCAGGTAAGGAAGGACTCAGCCTCTATCCAACAACCAGTAAGCAGACAATGGTGCCAATGAATGTGTCTTTTGTGAAGGAGATTCTGGGATTTATGTTTCTGCAGTGTGGATGCCTCTGGAAAAATACCCAGAAATGCCAGTTTAAAAATAAACTGGGGTGTCCTGGTGGCTCAGTCAGTTAAGCGTCTACCTTTGGCTTAGGTCATGATCTCAGGGTCCTGGGATCCAGCCCCTGGTCAGCTCACTGCTCAGTGGGGAATCTGCTCTTCCCTTTTTCTCTGCCCCTCCCCCCCACTCATGCTCTCTCAAATAAATAAATAAATAAAAATCTTTTTTTTTAGATTTAAAAAAATTATTTTTCATGAGAGACACACAGCGGCAGAGACATAGGCAGAGGGAGAAACAGTCTCCCTGGGGGAAGCCCAATGCGGGACTTGATCCCAGGACTCCAGGACCATGACCCGAGCCAAAGGCAGACACTCAACCACCAGGTACCCCAATAAATAAAACCTTTTAAAAAGTAAAATAAACATCCTTTAAATGTACAGAGGAACTCAGAAGGGAGCAAGGGAAATCTCCCGGGCCCATATTGCAGAGGTAGCTTCGAACTGGTGGCCCTGACAATATTTGCCCATACCAGAGACACAAGGCCTTGGAAATTAACAGCTGCCAGGCCTTGGGCCAGGCAGTTTGGAGGGAAGCAGAGGCCCCTGCATAAAACTCGGTCCCTCAAAGAGCTACACCTCCAATGAGAGAATGTGGTAGAAAAAAGGCAAATTGATATTTTCGAGGCACACCTACGAAACTTGCCCATCTCAGCTTCGGCTCTGCATGGAGAAAATGTTTCCTCGGGGACTTCACAACCACCAGTTCGACTGGGATTTGGATTTACCCTTGCGGAACAGTCCAGGAAACCCCCAGCATAGAAATGAACTGGAGGCAAGCTCTGGCTGAAGCCAGGGAACCCAGTCATAAGCGGCTTCATGCAGAGTCAGAGCAGGTTAGGGTCAACCGTATTTAAGGACACAGTCGAAAACTGCATAGGTTACCCGAGGATAATGTGATGAACTAGTCTGGGCTGCTGGATCCCTTCCCCAAATTTAACCTTGGAGAAACTGGAAGAAACAAAGAAGCCTGTCAGAGTGTTGACGTGTCCTGTTGGAGAGCATCCAGTTCGTTCACTAAGCACACAGACAACGAGCAAATGGGGGAGAAGCCTAAAGCCAGAGGTAAGTCTGTGAGACCCATTTATGGATCCTCCATCCCTGTGGGCCCTGCAGGGTTACCTACATCTGCTGTTCTTCCCCAGAAGTTCAGTGAGGTTCACAAAAGATGCTTTGGGAAAGAACTTGGGCAGAAATTACAGCAAAACCAGGGCAGCCCGGGTGGCTCAGCGGGTTAGCGCCGCCTTCGGCCCAGGGCGTGATCCTGGAGACCTGGATCCTGGAGACCTGGAGACCGTGGAGATCTGGAGACCGTGGAGATTGAATCCGACATCAGGCTCTCTGCATGGAGCCTGCTTGTCCCTCTGCCTGTGTCTCTGCCTCTCTCTCTCTGTCTCTCATGAATGAATAAATAAAATCTTAAAAAAAAAATTACAGCAGAACCAATTATCCTGTAGCTCCTTTGCCATCCCCTCCACCCCCGTCTGTACACAGGTTCCATCTGATGGGAGATAAGCACAAGCCAAAAGGTCAAAAGAAGGGGGGCCGTGGGTGCTGATGCATAATCCGCCCCCTAATTGCTTAGTAGCCTTTGGTGTCCACTCGGTCAGATTGTGTGGCATTTGCCTGACTCGTTGTTAATATCAGTCAGGGACAAAGGCAGGTTTATCCATAGGGTGGAGAAAGGACAAGGGACCCCTTTTGGGCCGTGTGGTTAGCAGCCTTGTCAGCTCTGTCCTTCCTTAGAGATACAGTGTCAGTGTCCTCGGTACGGCCTCCCAGGGGGACAGTAGCAGTTTTAGCAGGGAAGTGAGTAGCCAGCATGGCTATTCCCAGGGGCAGCAGGAGTCCCAGCAGAGGTTAAGAACCTGCGGGATTTCTAGATGTGTCAGCAGCCCGGCAGATTCTAAAAGTGGATCCGGAATTGGTGTGCTGGTGGCCGTTTTCTCCTCTGCTGCTGTGGAAGCTCTGGGAGGATCTCTGAGCTGGGAACCTTGGTGGGGAGAGTGTTTGCTTCCCGTGCTTCATCCACAGGAGCTGTCACAGGTAGGAGCAAGTCTGGGGGACGCCTGGGTGGCTCAGTGGTTGAGTGTCTGCCTTCGGCTCAGGGCGTGATCCGGGGTTCTGGGATCGAGTCCCACGTCAGGCTCCCTCCATGGAGCCTGCTTCTCCCTCTGCCTGTGTCTCTGCCTCTCTCTCTGTGTCTCTCATGAATAAATAAATAAAATCTTAAAAAAAAAAAAAAGGAAGATGCAAGTCTGGGTTGTCTGCAGGGCAGCTAGGAGGTCCCCTGGTGGCTCAGAGACCATTTGCAAAGTGTGGCTGGCAAGGCAATCAGCTGGTGGACAGAGCAGGGACTCCCCAGCAGGGAGGGACAGGAGAGTGCAGGTATCAGTGTCACAGCCCCGCAAGATGCTGGAGGGGTGGGTCAGGAGGCGCTCACAGGAGGTCTGCCAGCAGAGGAGAGGGTGCCCTGTCCCAGGAACCTCTAAGGGGGCAGATGCTGCCTCGGGATCCTAGAGGTGACAGGGCTCTACTGGGAGAGCCCCGGCTTTGGGCTTTGTTGTTTGGATGTGCTGGCAGGTCCGGGGTGTGCCTGATGCCATGGGCCCCAGGACTCACGTGGGGGACAGAAGCTCATCCTAGAAGCCCGCTGCACTTTCTTCATCCTCCTGGTAGCGTAGGTGAAGAGGTTTGTCACAGTTAGGGAGGCTGAGAGCTGGGGCTGTGGACGATGGCTCATTTTCAACTTCAAAGGAGGTCCCTGCCCCGAAAAGGCCAGGAAATGGGCCGAGAGGAGCATCTGGGAGGAGGGCATGTAGAGGTTTGGCAGGAGCAGCAGAAATAGCCATCCGTGGGCGGCAGTAGCCAGCTGCGCCTGGAGATTACAAAGCCGCAGTTTTAGCTGGGGAAGGACGGACAGAAATGATTTGAGGTGTTGGGGTCCGGTTTTGGGTTTTCCAGTGGGCAGAGGCATCTCAGGTCCTCAGCAGGTGACAGCGGTTTGCACCCACAGAAGTTAGGTCTGGAGGCATGATGGCCTCGTTCAGTTAGTGCCTTGAGGGGGACAAGGGAGTCTGTAAGTCCCCCTGCTTGGTCTAATTACAGAGTACGAGGTCATCTATACATCAAACAAGAGAGGCACCGGGGTGACTCAGTCGGTTGAGGATCCGATTCTTTTTTTCTTTAATTAAAAAAAGTTTTTTTTTTATTTTTTTTTATTTTTTATTTATTTTTTAATTTTTATTTATTTATTTATGACAGTCACACACACAGAGAGAGAGAGAGAGAGAGAGAGGCAGAGACACAGGCAGAGGGAGAAGCAGGCTCCATGCACCGGGAGCCCGACATGGGATTCGATCCCGGGTCTCCAGGATCGCGCCCTGAGCCAAAGGCAGGCGCCAAACCGCTGCGCCACCCGGGGATCCCAAGTTTTTTTTTTCTAATTGGAGTTCAATTTGCCAACATATAGCATATTACCCAGTGCTCATCCTGTCCAGTGCCCAATTCTTGACTTCAGGTCAGGTCAGGATCTCAGGGTGATGGGATTGAGCCCTGCATGGGGAGCTCAGCGCAGAGACCATTTGTCCTTCTCCCTCTGCTCCTTCCCCATTCCCTTTCTCCCTCTCTAGCTCTAAAATAAATAAATAAATAAATAAATAAATAAATAAATAAATAAATAAAATATTTCAAGAATGTGTATGTAATGTGTATGTAATTATATATATATAACATATATATATTATATATATATGTATATAAAGTGGGAGGTAAAGGCTTCAAAGTCTAAGGGCAGCTTTAAGGAATTGGGGACACTCAGAGCACCCCCGAGGTATGCGAGGTTTGTTCAGCGTCTCCCTCTGAACATGAGGCAAAGAGAAATCTCCAGTGGGGAGTGGGGAGGCACTGGGAAGAGAGCCGAACAGGGGTCCCTCTTGCGGGCCAGGCTGGATGACAGTGGAGGCTAGGGGGGCGCCCAAAGGGCCGCCAGAACCTCGTGAGTTCCTGGCTCTTCGGTTTGGTACAAACTGGTAGATTTGATTCTCTTCTGGATCAAGCTTCCTCTCCTTTTTCATGGGTGAGATTGGAGTATCGCAGGGTGAAGAAGTAAAGATCAGGACATCCTGCTATAATAGAGTCTCATGGGTTCAATTCCTTATTCTGCACCTGTTGTGGGGGAGAGGGAAGGAGGGGAGGGAGGGAGGGGGAGAGAGGAGGAAGGAGATGGTCCCCCTTGGGAAAGCTTTATTCCTTTTCCAGGCAATGCATCTGGGTTCTGCACTTAATAGTAATTCGACTCTATTTGTATATGAGGCCCAAAGACTAATTGGGACCTTTATTTTTTTTTTTTTTTAAGATTTTATCCATTTATTTGACAGAGAGCACAGGCAGGGGGAGCGGACAGAGGGAGAGGGAGAAGCAGGGAGCCCGATGAGGGGATCAATCCCAGGACCCGGAGATCATGACCTGAGCCCAAGGAAGATTCTTTTTTTTTTTTTTTTTTTTTTAAGATTTATTTAATTTATTCATTCATGAGAGACACAGAGAAAGAGGCAGAGACACAGGCAGAGGGAGAAGCAGGCTCCCCAGGATCCCGCCCTGAGCCGAAGGCAGACGCTCAACCACTGAGCCACCCCGGCGCCCGTTGGCCTTGGCTTCTTGCAGTGTCCACAGTTGTCTTGACACAAGTAGGTGAAGCTCTGCAGTTGGCAAGAGAAACGGGTGGACTTTGAGTTACTTCCAGGGTCAACTTCTGTTTTTCTAAAGACTCTATGTGCCAGGCAAGGACCATTGATTTTCATTCCTTTTCCCTCTTGCGCTCCTGCAAGGTGTTTTCAAAGAATCGAAAAGCAGTTTCTGTAAGAGCGCTGAGAGATTGTCCAGCCCCGCCAACCACACTAGTTGGGATTTGCCTCTTTCTAACAGGGAGAAATTTTCCAATTAAAGTGGAAATGAAAAGATGGCTGTGTTCTGGGGCTTCTGGGTGCGAAGCAGTGGTTTTGCGAAGCCTGATATAACACATCCACAAAGGCAAAGGGGGCATCGACCTCGGAGTGCACAACCTGAACTCCAGGCCAGGTTCACCTTTGGTGGAGGAAGGCCTCTAGAATCAGTCCTGTGGGGCCTTGAATAGGGTGTCCACCTGTGTCACTTCCTGGTCATCTGAAGGAGGGCTGGAGGTTCCGGCCACCTGCTTCCCCAGAGTGGAGATTTTTCTCCAGGAGGCCTTGGCATATAGCTACAGTATAATCTTGGGTGGGGTCAGGGATCCCTGAGTAGCTCAGTGGTTTAGTGCCTGCCTTTGGCCCAGGGCATAATTCTGGAGACCCGGGATCAAGTTCCACATCGGGCTCCCCGCAGGGAGCCTGCTTCTCCCTCTGCCTGTGTCCGCCTCTCTCTCTCTGTCATGAATAAATAAATAAATAAAATCTTTAGAAAATAATAATCTTGGGTGGAAAAGACACCCCTGAAAAGCCAGGCTCCCTAAGAGCGGGTTACAAATGACCATAATGTCTCCAACTTCTCTGTAAGTTAGGTGGCATCTTCTGAAAGTGGGAGGGAAGGGGCTCTGTAGTTTGAAAGGGCTCCTGCTGTCCAGGGGCTAGAAGCTATTTCAGCAGGGGGGTCCAGGATGCACCCAGGAAGTGCATGGCAGGGGAAGGCCTGAAGCTGATGGGTTTTGATTAAGGAGCCACAGAGCCCTGGGGAAGCAGGAGGAGTCCTCAGGGGTGGCCAGGGCCATGTTCCCCTGAGCCTCTGCCAAATTATCTTCGTTTGTGTCTGTACTTGTGGATCTAACCTGTGTCCCCTGGGTCCAGACATCAGGCCAGAGTGCTTTCTGGAATTCTCATGGGGAAAGGAGCGTTCATGCTAGCAGCTGGGTGTAGGAGGGATTTTCTGTAAGTCAGAGGAGGTTTAGGGATAGAAGGAATTTGCTGCAGAGGTGAGGCCAGATTTGGAGGAGGCAGGGATTAGGGGCAGGGCCTCAGGGATAGGGCATTAGAGATAAAGGGGCGTATGGAGGACAGAGAAGGGGAATTTGCCTAATGTGAAAGCTAAAACCACACGATTCTTAGATGAATTGTGAAGATGGGAGAAAAATCACAGTTTTAAAAAAAACGACTAGAAAAAAAGTCAAGGGAGAACTTCATGACATTGGATTTTGCAAGGTTTTCACAAATAGGACACCAAAAGCACAGGCAAAAAAATAGATAAATTGGCCTTTAAAACTTTAAAAACTTTTGTGCATCAAAGGACACTATCAACAGAGTGAAAAGGCAACCCACAGAATGGAAGAAAGTATTTACAAATCATATATATGGTAAGGGATTAGTATCCAGAATATATAAAGAACTCCTACAACCCAACAATAAAGAACAAGGAGCAAGAGCGCTCCAACAAAAGTTACAAGAGTCGCTCTACCCAAAGAACTGAACTCACACAAATCCAATTCAAATATAGGCAAAAGACCTGAATAGACATTTCTCCAAAAAAGATATACAAATGGCCCCTAAGCCCACGAAAAGCTAGGCATTAGGGAAATGCAAATTAAAAGCACAATGGGAGGGACACCTGGGTGGCTCAGCGGTTGGGCATCTGCCTTTGGCTCAGGGCGTGATCCTGGGATCTGGGATCAAGTCTTACATCAAGCTCCTTGCAGGGAGTCTGCTTCTCCTCTCCCTGTGTCTTTGCCTCTCTCTCTGTGTGTCTCTCATGAATAAATAAATAAAATCTTTAAAACAAAACAAAAGCACAATGGGAGGGGCACCTAGCTGGCTCAGTCAGTGGAGCACATGACTCTTAATCCTGAGGGCCTGAGTTTGAGCCCTGCATTGGATGGAGAGATTACTTAAAAATAAAATCTTAAAAAAAAAAAAAGCACAGTGGAATACCACTTCACACCCACTAGGATGGCTATTGTGAAAAACACCACCAGTAGATAACGAATCGGGGCACCTGGGTGGCTCAGCAGTTGAGCATCTGCCTTTGGTTCAGGTGATCCCAGGGCTTTGTGATCAAGTCCCTCATCAGGCTCCCCATGGGGAGCCTGCTTCTCCCTCTGTCTATGTCTCTGCCTCTCTCTCTGTGTCTCTCATGAATAAACAAATAAAATCTTAAAAAAAAAAAAAAAGAAGATAACAAATGTTGGCAAGGATGTGGAGAAATTGCACCCTGGTGCATTGTGGTGAGTATGTACAATGGTGCAGCCGCCGTGGAGAACAGCATGGGAGTTCCTCAAAAAAGTTAAATATAAAACTACCACATGGTCCAGCAACTCTACTTCTAGGAGGAATTGAAAGCAGGGGCTCAAAGACCTGCACACATGTTCATAGTAGCATTAGTCACAGTGGCCAGAAGGTGAAAACAACCCAACATCCAGCAACAGACGAATGGAGAGACCCAGTGTGGTGGAGCCACACGAGGAGATCATATTCAGCCTTAAAAGGGAATAAAGGTCTGGTGTGACATTGCAAGAAGAACAAATGGAAACATGCTAAATGAATAAGCCAGACATTAAAGGACAGATGTGTGTGATTTTTTTTCTTACATGAGGCATCTGGAATCCACAAATTCCTGAGAGAAAGTAGGGGTTATCAGGGGCTGGGGGTGGGGGGGGAAGAATGGGGAATTATGGTTGAATTGGGTCCAGAGTTTCTGTTTGGGATGATGGAATATTTCTGGAACTGAACAGTGGTGGTTACCTAACACAGTGACTATATTAACTTTGCTTGATCGTACACCTAAGAAGAGTTAAAATGGCAAATTTTAATGTTGTGTATATTTACTCTAATAATAATAATAAACACTGAGAACAGTGGGGGAGAAAATAGAATTTGTAAACAGGAAATGAGGAACCAGGTCACGTGGGAGGCCATTGTAAGGGCTTTGGCTATGACCCTGCCCGAGCAGGACATCCGTAGGTCAAGTTTTTCTGCTGGACGTGTTGGCCAAACTCCTGTGATTGGTGTTGTAGGATCAGGCCCCCCACCAGCAGCCAAGGTGAGCGCAGGGACCCAGACAAAGGGTGTCTGTCCCACCCCTGCCCACCGAGCCCGGTGAGGGCGGGGCAGCCACTGCCACCCCGCGCAGGGCCAGGCACAGAGATGCTGGGCAAGTGGGTTGAATGAATGAATGCCCTTCACACCATCACACAGCATCGACCCCTCAAACGCACGGAGCTGTTGAGATGTTTGCGTCCAGCCTCCTGCCAAAGCTGATGGATCCTCAGTCCCGTGTAATCTGTCACCCCAGCCATTAGGTCGAAGGGATCTGAGTCTGTGTTGAAGGTGCCCTATCAGCAAATGCCCAGAGGCAGGAAAGTTCAGGGCTGCTTTCGAGGCTAGATGAGCCCTCTGCTCTAGGAGAAGCTGGGAGGGGCCCAGGAGGACTCAGGCGGGAGCCAGGCCCTTCAGGGCCAGAGTAAGGAACATGGTTTTGTCCCAAGGGTCCTGGGGAGTCAAGGCAGGTTCTGAGCAGGAGAGGCAGAGGCATATTTGTGCTTTGGAAAGAGCCCTCTGGCTCCTCGGTGGTGGCGGGTGAAGGGGAGAAGAGGCTGGGTCTGCTGTGGGCCCCCTGTGTTCCCAGCTCCACTCAGCAAAGAGCAGGTGCATTTGGAATAAATATATGGATGAACGGGACACGTGGGTGGCTCAGTGGTTGAGCGTCTGTCTGACTGGCTCAGGGCGTGATCCTGGAGTCCCGGGGATCGAGTCCCACACCGGGGTCCTTGCAGGGAGCCTGCTTCTCCCTCCTCCTGTGTCTCTGCTCCTCTCTCTCTCTCTCTCTCTCTCTGTGTCTCTCATGAATAAAAAAATAAAATATTTAAAAATATATATACATGAAGGAAGGAAGAAATGAACACTATAGGATTCGTGTATCACTGGGAATAAAAGTCAAAGCTTTTCCTGGGGGCCTTCGAGTCCCCATGATCCGGTTCCTTGCCCACCTGGCTGAATTGTTACACAACCAGCAGCCTGGCCCAGGGCATGCTGGGACTCCACGCTGTTCTGTAAACTGCCCGCCTTGGTACCAGGGCCTTTGCACTTGCTGTTGCGTCTTCCTGGAATACTCTTCGCCAGAACGCATGCGCCACCAGGGCAGGTGTTCGCTCGCCTCTTTTGCTCCCTCCGCATCCACGGCAGCTACCACCCTGGGCCACACGCAGTCCCCACGGTGTGTTTGTGGAATTAGTGAATAAATGAATGAATGCGGTCTGCACAGGGGTCTCATCAGTAGGAAACTTCAGCAAGTTGGAGCACAGGGCAGAGGAGGCAGGTGCGAGAGCCAGAGGGCCTGGGAAAGTTGCCTGGGGGGGATGTGGGGGCCGGACGGGGGCGTGGCCAGGGGCGTGGCTACGGCGGTGGAGAGGAGACTGGCGCCGGCATCGGGCCACGGAAGGATTTCGCGGTGGGGGGGCTGGAATTGGGCAGGGAATGGAGTGGGATGGACGCCGGGGTGGGACTGGATTCCAGCAGGGCCTGCCCCCCACTGCCCCCTTCCCACAGCAGCTCCATGGCAGGACCAGTCCTCCGGGCCGACTTCATCCAGGGCTTAGGGACCTATGGGGCCACTGAGGCAGGTCTGAAGGACCTGAAGATCGGAGACCTGGGGTATGTCTCCATGCGCATTGTGAGGGACCCTGCCCTTCACGACCTCCTTGTCACCCTGACCCGGAGCCCTCTTGTGGTCGCTTTCCTTCTGCCCCCACCTGATCTGCCTGAGGCTGTTGGAGTGACACAAACTATTTGTCCCCTCTTGCTCAGTGAAAGATGTGACACGCAGCATGCCCCGGCTTGCAAAACTGCTCCAGCGGGAGGCCGCCAAAGCCAGCGCCCAGCCCCTCTTGCTCGCTCTGGTGCCCTCAGTTGGAAAACCCACGCAGCCCACTAGCTTTGTTGGAACAAGACATTCTATTCCTTCCGCTGGAAAATTGTTTTAAAAAGCTACTAATGTGTGATGCCCAGGACGCGAAGGAAGTCCCTTTCCATGGGGCGCCTTTCTGCAGTGCCCAACCTGTACAACTGCTCAAGCTGAGTCTGATTCTAACCTTTTATATTCCTTGGTGCTAACTCTAAGGGGAGATAACCCCCATGGGAAAACCAGAACCTGACATTTGGAGTGTGTGGCTTTCTAGATTTTTATTTGGGATCATTCTTGAGGTCATGGCTTTTTTCTCTTAATCATCCATACACATATCCCCATATCGACTGAGCCAGCCAGGCACCCCTATTTTGTTGTTGTTGTTGTTGTTGTTGTTGTGTTTAATAAAAATTATAGAGTCAAATAATTCCAAGGGTTGTTAATGAAAACATTAAAAAAAAACCAAAACAGCATTCTGCTTTCTCGTTTCCTGTTCCCTAGAGCAGGATTTCTCAACGTCTGCTCTAGTGACATTTGGGGCCAATGATGCCCTGTTCTGGGGCTGTCTATGCATTGTAGGATCCCTGGCTCCTGCCCACTAGATGCAAGTAGCACACATCCTCCAGCTGTGATAACCAAAAATGTCTTCACATGTTTCCAAATATCCCCTGGGGAGCAAAATCACACCTGGTTGAGAACCACAAAGTAGAAGTTACCACTTTCAACTTTTAAAAAAATATGACTCATACTTTTAACTAATATGTCTGTAGTATTCATCTTGATTTGTCAGTTTTAGACACTACTAATAATTACCCACAATGAAAGATGAGAATTATTTCCTATTCACAGACACCTGTGCCTACACCACAAACACACACCCTCCCAAGCTTCCCATCCCCCATTGTATTTCATAGATGAGGTCACAGAATCACATCATGTGCATATGAAAACACTGTCCACGGCCAAGTCATGTCTTGGACTATGATGATCTTTTCCTTTCCTTCACAACTTTTCATTCTGCCTGGAGTTAGTCATTGCCTTCGTTTTTCTTCTGCTTGGGTTGCTGGCTACTTCCTGCTACTTCAACATATAATAAAGTTCAAGGAATTTCATCTTTCTTAAAAAATATAATTTTAGGGACGCCTGGGTGGCTCAGTGGTTTAGAGCCTGCCTTTGGCCCAGGGCGTGATCCTGGAGTCCTGGGATGGAGTCCCACATCGGGCTCCCTGCATGGAGCCTGCTTCTCCCTCTGCCTGTGTCTCTGCCTCTCTCTCTCTCTGTGTGTCTCTCATGAATAAGTAAATTTTTAAAATCTTTAAAAAATAAAATATAAAAAATTTTTAAAAATAAAATATAATTTTATCATTGTAAATTGAATCATATAGTTGCACTAGAGAAGTTATTTAATTAATTAATTAATTAATTAATTTATTTATTTATTTATAAGATTTTATTTATTTGAGAGTGGGGGAGAGGGAGCAGGGCAAGAGGCAGAGGAAAAGGAAGAGAGAGAATCCCAAGCAGATTTCATGCTGAGCTGCAAGCCTGTCGTGGGGCTCAACTCGATAGCCCTGAAATCATGACCTGAACTGAAATCAAGAGTCAGATGCTTAACCAACTGAGCCACCCAGGCACCCCAAAAGTTTATTTATTTTTAATCTCTAGGCCCAACATGGAGCTTGAACTCACAACCTCAAGATCAAGAGTTGCACATTCTTCTGACTGAGCAGCCAGGTGCCTTCTGTCCTGCTTCTGTCTGGACTGGTTACCCTGTGCTGCAAATCCTGGGTCCTCCCTTTCTCTTCTTCCTAGGAAGCCCCTGTTTTCATGTGTCATATGAAATATCACAGCACTTTTTTGTTTTATGCTCTCATTTTGTTGGAGCATATCCTCCAGTAGCCTCCTGATCTAGGATGTATGGGTGGAGATTTTTCAGCCCTTGTTTTCTAACAGTTACGTGACTTAGGTTTTGACTTCATTTCTCTTAGCTATAAAATGGGGATAAATATTTTTGCTGTTATAACAATGGAATGAAATAATCCACATAAACCTAAGTTGTATGCTCTGCAAGTGTTGGATTTTTTTTTATCAGACATAGATAAAACAGAAGATCGACATGGTTTTAAAATTTTTAATTTTAAATATTATCGCAAAAATAATGCATATGCTCACTTTATAAAATTTGGAAAGAATCTAGCTGTGTATTCTCCTTCTGGAATTAGAGGAAATTGTTGTTTGAGACTAACTATGCAGATGAAAACAATTAGGAAAGCTGGATAAAATATTTCATTTTTTTAAGATTTTATTTTAGAGAGAGAGCGCAAGTGCGGGGGGTGGAGAGGGAGAGAGAATCTCAAGCAGACCCTTCACTGTGCACAGAGCCAGACTCAGGGCTTGATCCCAGGACCCTGAGATCACACTCTGAGCTGAAAATAAGTCGGCTGCGCAACCGACTATGCCACCCAAATGCCCCTATAAAATATTTTTTAAATAACTGTCTAGAGGCGCTTGGGTGGTTCAGTCTGTTGAGTGTCTCCCTTTGGTTCAGGTCATGATCCCAGCATGAGACCCCATCAAGCTCCACATCGATAAGCAGGGAGCCTGCTTCTCCTTTTCCCTCTGCCTGCCACTCCCCCTCCTTGTGCTCTCTCTGTGCCAAATAAATAAATAAATAATTTAAAAATAATAATAATAATAACTGTCTGGGGGCACCAGGCTGGCTCAGTTGGTAGAGTGTGTGACTTTTGATCTTGGGATCATGAGTTCCAGTCCTACTTTGGGTATAGAGATTACTTACTATAAATAAATAAACTTAAAAAAGAAAATGTCTGAAGACATCTCAGAACTACAAAGGCAATGAAGAAAAGCAGCACCAAGATTTGAGGGAGGAAAATATCCAAGAAAGGTAAATCTGATATTTGGAGCAACATTTGCCTTCAAGGTGGCTGAGAGTTTAAGAAGCCAACCAGAGCTTTCAACATACTGTTGGTGCTGCAACAAATAACGTAGTTCAAAGCTTTGGAAAATACCCAAGGCTTTGGTTGGGACCCGGAAGAACTCTAATCTCTGAGTTAGGGTAAAGCCAAATAAACTAGGTTTCACAGGCACTGAAGTCAGCTTTCAAAGATCCCCATCCCTGTGAGGATTATGGTGATAATGATGTTTTAGCGCCCCCTAGTATAGCTGCCTGGAAGAAGCCAAATGCATGCAGGCGACAAAAACCCCACAAAAACACCCTATCATCTTTAGAGGAAAATGATATAGTCCAGAGCCTCAAATTAGCAATACTTTTTTTTAATACTAAACATCCATCACTCAGAAAAATCATGACTGAAAACAAAAGAAATAATAGATTAATGTAAACAGGTCCACATGTGACCAAGATAATGGAAATATTAGCATAGATACTTTAAAAATTGTGATAAAATATATACAACATAAAAATTACTATGTTAACTATTTTAAAGTGTACAGCTCAATGGCATTAAGTACACTCACAGTGTTACCCAGAATCACTATTTCCAGAACTTTCTCATCACAAACAAAATCTCTGGACCTATTAAGGAATAACCCCCTTCTTCCCTACTCCCAACCCCTGGTTGCCTGTGTTCTACCTTCTGTGTCTATGAACTTGCTGATTCTAGGTGCCTCATACAGGTGGAATCATAGAGCATTTTTCCTTTTATGTCTGGCTCATTTCACTTAGCATAATGTTTTCAATTTCACCCATCCGAGTATGGGAACTTCTTTTCTTTTCTTTATTTTTTAAAATTTTATTTATTTATTCATGAGAGACACAGAGAGAGAGTCAGAGACATAGGCAGACGGAGAAGCAGGCTCTCTGCAAGGAGCCTGATATAGGACTCGATCCCGGATCGGATCCCGGGATCACGCCCTGAGCCGGAGGCAGACGCTTAACCACTGAGCTACTCAGGTGTCCCTATTTTTTATTTTAAAGTAAGCTCCATGCCAATGTGGGGCTTGAACTCACAACCCTGAGATCAAGAGTCACATGCTGGGGCACCTGGGTGGCTAAGTTGGTTAAGCGTCTGACTCTTGATTTCGACTCAGGTCATGATCTGAGGGTCAAGCCCTGTGCCAGGCTCCGTGCTAAATGTAGGCAACATCAAATTTGCCATTTGAACTATATGTAAGTATACGGTTCAATGGCAACATGCACGTTTACATTGCTGTGAAACCATCGCCACCATCCATCCCCAGAACTTTCTCAGTGTCCCATACTGAAATTCTGTACACACTGAACAAAAACTCCACATTCCTCCCTACTCCCAGCTTCTAAAAACCACCATTCCCCTTCCTGTCTCTATGCATTTGACTGCTCTAGGTACCTCGTAGAAGTGGAATCATATAGGCCTGCTTGGGTGGCTCAGTGGTTGAGCCTCCGCCTTTGGCTCAGGTCGTGATCCCAGGGTCCTGAGCTCCCAGCAGGGAGCCTGCTTCTCCCTCTGCCTGTGTCTCTGCCTCTCTCTGTGTGTCTTTCATGAATAAATAAAATCCTTTTTAAAAAGTGGAATCATAGAGGATTTGTCCTTTTGTGCCTGGCTTATTTCATTTGGCATATTTTCTAAATCCATCTGTGTTGTAGCACGTGCCACAATTTCCTCCTTTTTATTTTTTCTTTTTTTAAAAGATTTATTTATTTATTTATTTATTTATTTATTTATTTATTTATTTATGATAGACACACAGAGAGAGAGAGAGAGAGAGGCAGAGACACAGGAGGAGGTAGAAGCAGGCTCCATGCCGGGAGCACTACGTGGGACTCGATCCGGGACTCCAGGATCGCGCCCTGGGCCGAAGGCAGGTGCCAAACCGCTGAGCCAGCCAGGGATCCCCCAATTTCCTCCATTTTAAACGCTGAATAATATTCTGTTGTATGTATGCCCCGCGTTTTGTTTATTCATTCATCCATTGATGGACACTCGGGTTGCTTCCACCTCTTGGCTAGAATGAAGTTGCTGCTGTGCTCGTTGCTATACAAACAGCTGTTCGTTCCCTGCTTTTCGTTCTTTGGGGCACAAACCCAGAAGTGGAAATGGGGATGCTAGGTTAATTTTTGCTATTTGAGTTCCATGAGATTCCACGTGAATTTTAGGGTGAGTTTTTCCATTTCTGCCAAAAATGCTGTTAGGATTTTGATAGAATTGCATTGAGTCTATAGATAGCTTTGTGTAGTACTAATACCTTAACAATATTAAGCCTTCCAACGCATGTTTATGGGCTGTTTTTCTGATTATTTTCTAATACAATAGTCCCCCCCTTACCCAGGTTTGCTTTCTTTGGTTTCAGTGACCCGCAGCCAACTGTGGTCTTCCCCTCACTTCATCTCATCATGTAGCATTTTTTTTTAATTTTTCACTTTTTAAAAATAATTTTCTAAAATTTATTTATGATAGTCACACACACACACACACACACAGAGGCAGAGACATAGGCAGAGGGAGAAGTAGGCTCCATGCACCGGGAGCCCGACGTGGGATTCGATCCCGGGTCTCCAGGATCGCGCCCTGGGCCAAAGGCAGGCGCTAAACCGCTGCGCCACCCAGGGATCCCTCATGTAGCATTTTTATCTCACATTATCAAAAGAAAAAGAAGGATGAGTATGGTTCAATACGGTATTTTAAGAGAGAGACCCCATTCACATAATTTTTATTATAGTATATTGTTATGATTATTCTATTTTGTTATTAGTTATTATTGTTAATCTATTACTGTGCCTAATGAATAAATTGCACTTTGTCATAGGTATGTATGTATGTATGTATAGGAGAAAACATGATACATACATGTTTCAGTATTATCTGTGTTCAGGCATCTGCTGGGCACCTTGAAATGGATCCTTCACAGATGAAAGGGTACTACTGTATCTTTCAGTAATGTTTTGTAGTTTTCAGTATATAAATCTTTCCTCCTTGGTTAATTTCTAAGTATATTTATTCTTTTTGATGCTACCATAAATGTAACTGTTTCATAGCTTCCGTTTTGGATTGTTCATTGCTAGCGTACAGAAACACAACTGATTTTGGAGAGAGGGTTGATTTATTTTGTGAATATGTTTATTCTCACATTTTTGTGGGCTCTAAGATTTTCTACATGTAAGATCTTAACATCTACAAATAGAGATCATTTTATTTCTTCCTTTCCAAGTTAGATCCCCCTAATTTCTTTTTCTTGCCTAATTGGTCTGGCTAAAATTTCCAGCACTATGTTAAATAGAAATGGCAAAAGCGTAAAATGCTTTCAGTATTTCATCATTGAGTATAAAGTTAGTTGTGGGCTTTTCTTGTGTTTATTATTATTTTAGAGATTAGATTTTATTTATTTATTTAGGTATCAAGAGAGTGAATAGGGGGAGAGGCAGAGAAAGAGGGAGAGAGAATCTTAAGCAGATTCCACACCCAGCGCAGAGCCTGATGCGGGGCTCGTTCTCATGACCCTGAGATCATGACCTGAGCTGAAATCAAGAGTTGATGTTTAATTGGCTGAGCCTCCCAGGCATCCCCACCTATGTAGTTATATTAGTGTGTTTCTTTATTTTTTCTTACAGCACTCTCTCTCTCTCTCTCTCTCCTTCTTCTCCTACTACCTCCTTCCTCCTCCTCATCCTTCTCCTTCCTCCTCCTCCTCCTCCTTTCTCCTTCCTCCTCCTCCTTTCTCCTCCTTTCTCCTCCTCCTCCTTTCTCCTCCTCCTTCTCCTCCTTTCTCCTCCTCCTCCTCCTTTCTCCTCCTCCTCCTCCCCCTCCTCCTCCCCCTCCTCCTCCTCCTCCTCCTCCTCCTCCTCCTCCTCTTCCTCCTCCTCCTCCTTCTTCTTCTTCTTCTTCTTCTTCTTCTTCTTCTTCTTCTTCTTCTTCTTCTTCTTCTTCTTTCTTCTTCTTCTTCAAGAGTGGGGTAGGAAGTACAGAAGGAGAAGGAGACAGCTCAGTCTCAAGTAGGCTCCATGGCCAGTATGGAGCCCAACATGAGGCTCTCTACCTCATAACCCTGAGATCATGACCTGAGCCAAAATCAAGAGTCAGTCACTTAACAGACTGAGCCTCACAGGCACCCCTTACAGCTTTATTTTCTACTTTGTTTGCTTGTTTAATTTCAGCTTGAGAGACTCCCTTTAGCATTTCTTTTTTAAAATTTTATTTATTTGTGCATGAGAGACAGAGACATAGACAGAGGGAGAAGCAGGCTCCTTACGGGGAGCCCAATGTGGGACTTGATCCCAGGACCCTGGGATCATGACCTGAGCCAGAGGCAGATGCTCAACCATTAAGCCACCCAGGTGCTCCAGGCTGGATACTTTCAAATGTCTTATCTTCAAGAATACTGACTTTTCCCCCTCAACTACCAAAATGTGCTGTTGAAATCCCCTTTGTGATTTTTTTTCATTTTAGTTATTGAACTTTCCGGCTACAAAATTTGTTTCCTTTTTATAATTGCTCCCTCTTTATTGCTAGTCTCATTCTGTTCATATATCATTTTCCTGACTTACATTAGTTCTTTGTCTATGGTTTTCTTTAGCTCATGGAGCATATTTAAGATGGTTGATATGTGTTTAACTAGCAGTTCCAGTGTCTGGGTTTCCTCGGGGATGGTTTCTGTGAAATAGGCATGGTTTCTTTTTTGTTATTAATAGGCCATACTTTCTTCTTTCTTTGTATGTTTTATGATTTTTTGTTGTTAAAAACTGGACACTCTGAATATTATGTGTTAATTCTTGAAATCTAACTTTTCCACTCCTCAAAGATTGCTGATTTTTGCTTATTGAGGTTGGAGCTATTTGTGATTTTTCCAAACAATTTTTGCCAAGCATGTATTCCTTGTTGTGTGTGGTCACTGACATTTCTGTTCTATTATCTCTGTGTCATCCAGTGACCTGATAAAGATTTCCTTAAGTGTCTGTCTCCAAAAATGGGGAGAGGTACTGTCTTTTTTGTCTTTTGAGATGTTATGATAGATACTGCCAGGGGAAGATTCTGCTTCTAAGATAGCCAAACCCAAGGCAAGTATTCATACCCATCCCTCAGGATATTACCAAACTAACCAAAATGCACAACATCAAATTTTTAGAGGACAAGGTCTTTACTGCT
This sequence comes from Canis lupus baileyi, assembly GCF_048164855.1. Lineage (NCBI taxonomy): Eukaryota > Metazoa > Chordata > Mammalia > Carnivora > Canidae > Canis > Canis lupus. The sequence goes on along the minus strand of NC_132838.1, from coordinate 110,777,178 downwards.
CTTCCTAACCAGCCATTCCAGGAATTCAGGATGCTATTCCCACAACCACAGTGGGGCTAAGGAAGGTGAGATGGTGGCTTGTCTGCCCATACCACTCACTTATGAAAGATCATCAGCCTCTACAGGAAGCACTCTTCTGATTGTTATTAATGTCCAGTCAGGTTCCAGAGCTCCCAAAGAGTTTATTCCAATTGTTCTTTCTCACTCAGTGGTTGCTTTCCTGAAAGAATTGATCCTTCACACTGTCTACTTTGCCATTTTGTGTTATGCTCTGCTTGGCATAGATTTTAAAATAACTATGATGAATATATTTAACATATTATAAACAACAACTAAGAATTTACTAAGTAGGGGCAGACCAGGTGGCTCAGCGGTTTAGTGCCGCCTTCCGTCCAGGTTGTGATCCTGGAGGCCCAGGATCAAGTCCCGTGTTGAGCTCCCTACATGGAGCCTGCTTCTCCCTCTGCCTGTGTCTCTGCCTCTCTCTCTCTCGCTCTGTGTCTCTCGTGAATAAATAAATAAAATCTTAAAAAAAAGAATTTACTAAGTAAACCTAATTTTTTAAAAATTCAAATTCTAGGATTGAAAAATACAATTACATGGGATCCTTGGGTGGCTAGCGGTTTAGCACCTGCATTTGGTCCAGGGCGTGATCTTAGAGTCCCAGGATCGGGTCCCACATCGGGCTCCCTGCATGGAGCCTGTTTCTCCCTCTGCCTGCGTCTCTGCCTCTCTCTCTCTCTGTCTCTCTCTGTCTCTCATGAATGAATAAATAAATTAAAATCTTTAAAAAAAGAAAAATACAATTACAGAAAACATTTATGTATAGTTGTTCTTTAGATTTTTATTTATTTCAGATAGAGTGAGCGAGAAAGGGAGTACAAGTGGGGGAAGAGGCAGAGGGAAAAGGAGAAGCAGGCTCTCCACTGAGCAGGGAGCCTGATGTGGGGCTTGATTCCAGGACTCTGAGATGACAACCTGAGCTGAAGACAGAGACAGATGCTTAATTGATTGAGCCACCCAGGTGCCCCTATGTATAGATTTAATAATGAAACAGAAATAGTAGATGATGCCTGGGTGGCTCAGTGGTTGGACCCCTGCCTTCAGCTCAGGGCGTGATCCTGGAGTCCCAGGATCAAGTCCTGCGTCGGGCTTCCTGCATGGAGCCTGCTTCTCTCTCTGCCTGTGTCTCTGCCTTTCCCTCTTTGTGGCTCTCATTAATTAATAAATAAAATCTTTAAAAAAGAAACAGACATAGTAGGATGACTGGGTGGCTCAGTGGTTGAGTGTCTGCCTTTGGCTCAAGTCATGATCCCAGGGTCCTGGGATCAAGTCTTACATCAGGTGCCTCACAGGAAGCCTGCTTCTCTCTCTTCCTATGTCTCTGCCTCTCTCTCTCTCAAATAAATAAATAAAATCTTAAGAAAAAAATGAAACATAGTTGAAGAGAGAATCGGTGAACTGGGAATGAGGACAGAAATGGATATCTGGGCACTTACAGGGCAAGGCAAAGGATAGAAAATATAGAAAAAGACAAAAGAGAGATGCCTGGGTGGCTCAGCAGTTGAGCATCTGCCTTCAGCTCAGGCTGGGATCCCAGAGTCCCAGGATTGAATCCCACATTGGGCTCCCTGCAGGGAGCCTGCTTCTCCCTCTGCCTGTGTCTCTGCCTCTCTCTGTGTGTCTCTCATGAATAAATAAATAAAATCTTTAAAAAATGAAAGAAAGAAAGAAGAAAGAAAGAAAGAAAGAAAGAAAGAAAGAAAGAAAGAAAGAAAGAAAGAAAATATGTGAGGTATTGTGAAAATCCCCAACATGTGGGTAACTACAGCCCCAGAGGAAAGAAGAGAGCAAATGGGGATGAAGTAAGGTTAAAAATATAATGGCTACATATTACGTAATCTCAACCATAGATATCAAGCCAAATTCCAGAATCACTTTGACTCCCCTCTCACCAGCAGTATAAAAAAAACCACATCAGGGGATCCCTGGGTGGCGCAGCGGTTTGGCGCCTGCCTTTGGCCCAGGGCACGATCCTGGAGACCCCGGATCGAATCCCACGTTGGGCTCCCGGTGCATGGAGCCTGCTTCTCCCTCTGCCTATGTCTTTGCCTCTCTCTCTCTCTCTATGTGGCTATCATAAATAAAAAAATAAAAAAAAAACCACATCAGGCATGTTCTAGTAAAAGACTTAAAACTAAAGTCATAAAGCTTAAGAACACACAGCAAATATGGATTTTGAACAATGTTCTTGAGTGTATGGAATATTTCACTAAATTGACCCTTTACTCGGTCATAAAACAATTTTCAACAATTTTCAGAGGCTCCAAATGATAGTTTGTTCTCTTTCCATAGTGAAGTTAAGCTAGAAATACATTATTTAAAAATTTGGAGACACCCAATTTGGAAAATCAATTGTTTAAGTACTCATCTCAGGAAGTTAGAAGAACTTCAAGCAAAACATAAGGGTGGAAATAATGAAGAGGAGAGCAGGGATTCATGCAATAGCACACCAACTTGCAAAAGAGAGGATTTAGAAATTCAATAATGTGTGCTGAAAAACTAACAAAATCCTATAAGACTGATCAAGATCAGAGGGAGAAAAGGCACAAATAACTAAAGAAAAATGAGGGTATTGCTGGATATATTAAACATGTAGGGGATGCCTGGGTGGCTCAGTGGTTGAGCATCTGCCTTTGGCTCAGGGTGTGATCCTGGGATCCAGGATCGACTCCCATATCAGGCTCCTTGAGGGGGGCCTGCTTCTCCTTCTGCTGGTGCCTCTGCCTCTCTCTCTTCTCTCTCTCTCTCCCCCTCCCACCTCTCATAAATAAATACATTTAAAAAAAAATAAACATGTAGGAAGGTCCTAAGAAGACTTAATAACAAATTAAAATTTGACAAAGTTTCTTTTTTTGTTTGTTTGTTGCTTTGTTTTGTTTTGCTTCGTTTTTTTTTTTTTTAATTTTTATTTATTTACGATAGTTACAGAGAGAGAGAGAGGCAGAGACACAGGCAGAGGGAGAAGCAGGCTCCATGCACCGGGAGCCCGATGTGGGATTCGATCCTGGGTCTCCAGGATCACGCCCTGGGCCAAAGGCAGGCGCCAAACCGCTGCGCCACCCAGGGATCCCTGCTTCGTTTTTTATAGAGAGGAAGAGAGAAAGTGGGGAGAAGGGCAGCAGAAGAGGAGGAGTGAGAATCCCAAGGAGGTTCCACACCCAGTGCAGAGCCCAATGCATGGCTTAATCTCACCATCCCTAGACTATGATCTGAGCTGAAATCAAGAGTCAGACAAAAAAAAAAAAAAGAGTCAGACACCTAACCAACTGAGCCACCCAGGTGCCTCTCAACCTTATTGTTACTGAGGAAACTAAAATTATAACCAGAGTAAGATACAACTACACAGCCACTAAAATGGTTCACTCTAAAATTATTGATGGTACCAAGTGCAGTCAGGGATGTGGAACAATTGGAATCCTTAAGCTTTTGCTAGTGGGCATATAAATTTGGATGATCGGGGAAACTCGCAGTACCTCCTAAGACTGGAGATATGCATACTCCATGATCTCTCCATTTCACTTGTGGTTGTATGTGAGTTCACCTGGGCTCCAAAAGACACATACAAAAAATGCTCCTAGATAAATTATTTGTGACAACCCCAAACTGGATACAACTTAAATGTCAATCAATAGTTGGTTAGCTAAATAAAGCCTTCTGTATTCATGCAACGGGAAGTTACAGCAATGAACAGGAATGAACTGCTATACCCAACATGGATGAATCTTAGAAACATTATGTTTAATGGAGGAAACCAGAGATTAAAGTGTACATACTGGGCAGCCCCGGTGGCGCAGCGGTTTAGCGCCGCCTGCAGCCCAGGGCGTGATCCTGGAGACAGGGGATCGAGTCCCACGTCAGGCTCCCTGCATGGAGTTGGCTTCTCCCTCTGCCTGTGTCTTGCCTCTCTCTCTCTCTCTCTCTATGAATAAATAAAATAAAATCTTTAAAAAAAGAAAAAGAAAAAAATTAAGTGTACATACTACGTGAGTCCACTTATATGAAGTTCAGAACTGGACAAAACTATTCCAGAGCACGTTAGAGTTCACGACAGCAGTGAACCATAGAGGAGGCATGGGGGGATGACTGCAAGAGGAGAAGAATCTGAGAAACTCACTACCTTATTTCTTTGTAGAGGTAGAAGTTAATGATTTGTGCTCATTTTTTATGTTAAAGATTTGTGCACTTTGGTGTGTGTATGGTACACTTTTATAAAAAGTTTGTTTATACAACAAAAAATCCAGAAAGAATTTTATGGAATGAAGGTGAAATCTCCCTTCTTTCTCTATCTCATGCCCCAAAAGTGACCCTCAATTAAAAATTTGGTAGTTTTTTTCTCTATTCACATATAAGTATATATATATACATATATATATAAATAGATAATATGTAAAAGTATATAGTATGTATGTATATAATATATAATAGTACATATTACATGTTATATATTATATATACATATTTTATACATACATATACGTATAACATGACATATAAACTTAAAAATATATTTAATAGTATATATTACATGTTACATATTATACACACATGGCATGGTTTATGTATTATATATATGACCCGTGTTACATGTATACATACATGTATAAATAACACATACACATATATGTATATAGGTATAATATACATTGTGTGTATTTTATATATATATAAATCTGGAGGGCAGGCATCTTGCTGTTCTGCAAATGCTTTTTTACCACTATGCGTATATCTTGAGGATGGTTCTAAGCAGAATAAACAACCCGCCTACCCTTTGTCCAGGCTGCACAGTGATCCATCCACTGCCTACACTGTACTTATTTCTCCATTGATGAACATTCAGGATGTTTCCTGTTATGTGTAACCAGGAATAGTGTTGCAGCCAACATCTTTGGACATATTCATTTCCCGCATGTGTATCTTGGAAAGCAATAAATTTCCAGAACTGGAGTTTTTGATGGGTCAAAGGGTGTGTGCATTTTAAATTCTAGCAGCTGCTACTTAGAAGAAGGAGGAGGAGGAGGAGGAGGAGGAGGAGGAGGAGGAGGAGGAGGAGGAAGAGGAGAAGGAGAATTTCAATGCTCAAAGAAAAGTAAGCTAGGAGATAAAAAAAAAGGGGGGGGGAGTGTGGCAAGGCCAGTGAAGGGATGGGCTGATTGGTTCTATCTTCTTCCCTAGAGACTTTTGGATAATAATAATAAACACGGTTGAGTTTTGGATAATAAACTCAACACGGTGTTGGTGGTCCAGGTGAAACCAGGCTGGAAAAGATGGTGTTTAAGGACAGCGTAGCTCTGGCCACTTAGCATCCCCTAGTGCTGGGCCTGATGGGGAGGAGATTCCGGGAATGGGGAGCAGGTAGAGAGATGGGGGTGGACTTGAGGAGGAGAGGCAGGTAGCGGATTGGAAAGGGAAAGATGCAGTGCTCCCGGCTCTTCTCTGCTCATGACTTGCCCCACATGGTCACCAGGTAAGAGGCAGTCTCTTTCTCTTCCACTCCGGGTCCCCCTCCACGCACCCTCTAGGCTTTTTCTTTTCCCCAGCGGTCCCATCCGCCTTCCAGCTCTTCTCGGTTCCTCTGACTCAACAGTAGGGTGGGGCTACGGGGTGGAGGTGCGAGCATCACCCGGATCCTCTCGACCTCGTCGGTGGTGACTGCCTTCCTGAGGCCTTCCTGAGGCTTCCTCTTCCAGGGGCAAAGAATCATCACCGACGTGTCTTCAATGACTGACAGGAACCCCTATTATATTAGCAATGTACTCAGACCCGGCAGACCGGGCCCAGAGCCGTCCTGCCGCGCTGATGTAGCCCTTTGTTCTGGCATTGGAAGTTATGGTGCAAAGTCGCACGTGTGTGTGTGTGTGTGTGTGTGCGCGCGCGGGCGTGTGTTTAAAGTGCCACCTGCATCTGGGGCTACTAATAGGTCAGACGGACATCTGGGGTACAGTCCAGTGAATAGGGGCAGTTTTTTTTTTTTAAGATTTTATTTATTTATTCATGAGAGAGAGAGAGGCAGAGACACAGGCAGAGGGAGAAGCAGGCCCACGCAGGGAGCCTGACTTGGGACTCGATCCCGGGGCCTCCAGGATCACGCCCTGGGCTGAAGGCGGCGCTAAACCGCTGAGCCACCCGGGCTACCCCAGGTGTTTTGTTTTAAAAGAGAAACAGGAGGCTCTAGGTCAAGTCCTGAGTCCGGCCCAACTAGAACGGAGAGCGGGTGTATGGGGACAGGGGTAGGGCTTAGAACAAGCAAACATTCAGGCGTCAAGGTGAGGACTCGGGTCCTGAGTCTGGGGGCTTTCTGGAGCCTTGCGGTGTTCTAGGGTCCAGGACAGCGCCGGGCAGGAGTCGGCTGGAGGAGTTTGCACAGGGAACCTTCTCGGTCCTGGGGCCCGCCGGCTCCTTCCTCGGCAGGCCTCTACGTGAACCTTCTCCGCCTCAGTGGGCGCAGAGCGATCCTCTCAGGGGGTCATCATGCGGGAGCCGAGCCAGAGTGGGCAGCTCCGAGGGGGAGGGGCACCGGCAGGGGGAGGAGTTTAGGGACCTTGGAGGCTGGAGGGCGGGGCTGGGCAGGTCTGAGACCCGGCGGTGACTCAGGAGGCCTTCAGGGATGCCGAGCCCGCAAGGAGTGGGTTCTCGCGGGGGCGTGGCCTCTCTGGAACACGCCCACTCGGGGGCGTGGCCCGGGGAGCTTGGAGACCTGAGAGACCCGCGGGCAGAGCGTGGGGAGGATGGGACTCTGGGATTCTGAGGCTCTGCAGAGCTTGGGCTGGTGGGGACCAGAGTGCTTTTCTTTACCCCCCTGCTGCAGACAGTGAGCCCTTTACGGCCGACACAAATATGGGCAGACACGCGCAATAAGGGCTGCTCGCGGTGAATTTTTGAAGAGTGCTCGGCAAGATGTTGGACACCCTTGGCTTTACCCCAAGCCTCTGGGTGCCTCAGCCACACTGTACAGATGCCTTCGTGGGCAGCCGTGGGCAGAGAGCTGCACATTCCCTGGCCCAGCTCCGGGCTGGGGAGAGAGGATTGGAGATGGGGGACCCAAGGGTGAGGTGTTCCAGATCCCTGGTACCCAGCTTTCCTGGGGTTTCTTGCTGCCCCTCCTCCTGCCCCGTTGGTTTCTCTGTCGCTGGGAGTAAAGTTTTCAGCTGGGTATGACCAGCTCATATAACGCAAAGGTCTTTGATAAAAGGCCTTGGAGAGGTGTGGCCACCTGTCCCCCCTTCCCCATCCAGGGCCAGGGCTGTTGTGAGCGAAGAAATCCCACACGTGGACATAGAGGGACAAGCGGGCCGATGGAACAGAGCTAGACCCCCAAACACCTGGGCATTTAGTGACAACTGGGACATCTCAGCCTCTGACGAAAGATGGAGCTTTTTAACATATGGTGTTCAGACAACCAGATAGGCATTTGGAGAGAAAACGAAATTATATATAGATCTAAGATTGTAGTGGTGATGGTTGCAAAACTTTGTGAATATTTTGAAAACTGGAGAATTGTACCCATTAAAGGGTGAATCTTATGGTATGTGAATTATATCTCGATAAAAATAATTTTTCAAATAGAGACTCCCCCCCAACCAAGTGTATCTATGGCTGCAACTTTGAAATGCACTGAAAAGTTAGATGAACTAAAGGATGGATAGAGAGGTGCATAGAGTAGATGGAAATATGATAAGACAAAAATGGTAAAGTGTTAGAATCTAAGTGGCAGACACGTGGGTGTTCACTGTACACTTCTTTTGCTTTCCTGTATGTTTGAAAAATCTTCATAATAAAATGCTGGGAGAAATTCAGGGACAATGAAATCAAATTTATAAACAAAACTACTTAAGCAGATTTAGAAATTGGTTAAGAAAATAATCCCATAAACAAAGTAAAAACATGACCATCTCAGAGAAAATATTTACAACTTACATCACATACAATGTTTATCTCCTTAATATATAAGAAAAAATCCCCAAAACCCAATGTTTTCAAATGTGCAAAAGAAATGAACAGATGAGGGGCACCTGGGTGGCTCAGTGGTTGAGCATCTGCCTTTGGCTCAGGTCATGATCCTGGGGTCCCGGGATCAAGTCCCACATCAGGTTCCCTGCAGGGAGCCTGCTTCTCCCTCTACCTGTGTCTCTGCCTTTCTCTCTGTGTCTCTCTTGAATAAATAAATACAATAAAAAAATAAATGAACAGACGGTTCACAGAAAAACAGGTATGAATAGTCCTTAATTATATGGAAAGATGGTCAGCTTTGCTCATAATAAGAACAATGCCAATTGAAACTCCTCTGAAGTAGCCTTTCTCCCTTATAAAACTAGCAAAATCTCATAAGCTGCAAAACACACTCTCATGCATTGCTGATGGGGCATGCCAAATGATAACCCTCCTGGGACAAATTCGACAGTAGCTCACTAACAAAACAACATATACATTTGCTCTCCCACTTGGCAATGCCCCTTTAGGAACATACCACGAAGACCCACCTATCCAGCGATGGGGATGAGAGTGCATTTGAGCTGGGTACCTTCGAAGAACAGAAAGGAGACCCAGCATCTCTGGAACAGGTGGGGCTATTTTTAACTTTTTATTTTGAAGAATAGTATCCATGTACTATTCATCTAGATTCACTGCTCATTAATATTTGCTTAACTTGCTTTTATCTCTCTCCATACCTGTCTGATGATGATGATGATGATGATGATGATGATGATGAATGGCTCATTTGAAAGTAATTTTAAACATCATAAGCCTTTACCTCTAAATGCTTTAGTGAGTAATTCCTAAGAACAAAAACATTATCCTTTTTTTTTAAAGATTTAATTTATTTATTCATGAGAGACACAGAGAGAGAGACAGAATCATAGGTAGAGGGAAAAGCAGACTCCACACGGGAGCCCCATGGGGTACTCAATCCCAGGACCCTGGGATCGTGCTCTGAGCCGAAGGCAGATGATCAATCACTGAGCCACCCAGGCATCCCACAAAGACATTATCCTAAAGACAACAAGACAGTTATGGGATTTTGGAAATTTATCATGGGCATGAACTGTTTTTTTTTTTTTTTTAAGATGTTATTTTTTTTTTTTTAGATTTTTTTTTTTTATTTGAGAGAGAGAACAAACACAAGTGGGAGGCAGAGGGAGAGGGAGAAGCAGACTGCCCACTGAACAGGGATCTTGATGTGGGGCTCAATACCAGAACTCTGGGCCCTGACCTGAGTTGAAGGCAGGCGCTTAACCCACTAAGCCACCCAGGTGCCCCTAAGATTTTATTTTTTAAATAATCTCTACATCCAACGTGGGGCTCAAACCTGCAACCCTGAGATCAAGAGTCACAGGCTCCACCAACTGAGCCAATCAGGTCCCAAGACACATACTATTTTTAGTACACAGTCTATAATAAAAAATTTCCAAGTGTAAAAAAAAAATTTCCAAGTGTCACAAAAATGTCTTTTTTAGTCTCATTTTTCCTGTCCAGGTTTCAATCCAGGATCACACATTACATCTAGTTGTCCCGTTTCTTTAGTCTCCTTTAATCTGTACCACTTCTCATCGTTCCTTTGTGCTCCGTGACATGAAGATCTTTGAAGCAGAACTGTTTTGAAGTTGAAAAACACTGTGAATTTTGTGGAATTGGGGTTTTATTATTGGACTGAGATCTTATGCAATTGTGGATGATGGTGGGAAAAGGTCTAGAGAGGGGAGTTGAGGGAGAGGTGGAAAATCACCAACCAACCCTCTTGAAGCACTGGTGCAGGTGGACAAGTCAGAGCTTTCAGGAAAATCTGGGAAGCTGGTATATCCAACTGCCAGAGTAGGATCTCAAAGGACAACCGGTGTGAGGAAGTATCTGGAAGGCTGTTGCCTCTGCATCCAATGGTGGGCCTGGGATTACTGTTGGTTAGCAGGGCAGAAAGTTGAGATGAACAGAGTGTGAGGAAAACAGGTCACAAAGCCTGTGCTTTTGTCTGTCCATCTGTCCGTCTCTCTCACTGCAATGGAGAGCAAGAGTGAGCTGGAACCCACTGGCACAGCCATATTTGTGTCTAGCCATGTCTGAATAGAATCAACCACCCAGAACCAGTGACCAAGCTTCATGTCTTCCTTTGAGTTTTCATGTGGTTTTCTCTGTAGTCTGAACCATAAGGGAGAAAGGGATTCTGAGAAAAGCAGGCGCAGCTCAGCCCCGTTGACACAGCACAAAATCACCAGAGAAGTGTGACTTGTTTTCTCGATTCCCTAGAAGAGCTTCTGTGAGATTGGTTGTTGGTTAAGTGTCTGGAAGATTTCACCAGTGAGACCATCTGGGCCTGGATTTGTGTGGGGAAGTTAATTTGGGGTTAAATTTCCTTAATAGATATAGGACAATTCAGATTTCCTATTTCTCCTTGGGTCAGTTGTGGTTAAGTTTTACTTTTCAAAGAATTTATCCACTTCATCTGAATTTTCAAATGCAGTGGTTCCTAATATCATCTTTATTACTTTTCCCATGCTTGTAGGATCTTTAATGATGTCTCATTTTGATTCTTTTTTTATTTTTTAGATTTTATTTATTTATTCATGAGAGACACACAGAGAGGTAGAGACGTAGGCAGAGGGAGAAGCAGGCTCCCCCCAGGAAGCCTGATGCAGGACCTGATCCTAGGACCCTGGGATCGAGACCTGAGCCAAAGGCAGACGCTCAACCACTGAGCCACCCAGGTGCCCCCTCATTTTGATTCTTGATATTGATAATCTGTTTTTTCTCTTTTTCTTCTTCATTGCCCCTAATAGGGATTTATTGAGTATATTAACCTTATATTTATTCATTTTAAAGATTTTTTTCTTAAATGTTTAAGTAATTTCTACACCCCGCACAGGGCTTGAACTCACAACCTTGAGATCAAGAATCCCACACTTCACCAACTAAGTCAGCCAGGTTCCCTAACCTTTTATTTTATTTTATTTTATTTTGCCCTGACCTTTTAAATAAATGACTTTGCCTTGCTGATTTTTATATTGTATGTTTTCTATTTCACTGATTTCTGCTCCTATCTATATTACTTTATATTCTACTTTGTTTTTAATTTGTTGTTCTTTATCTACCTCCTTAGATATTGGTTTTTTAAGTTTTACTTTTCTAATGCACACATAAAAGATGATTTCCCTCTAAACATAATGTTTACGACATCTAGAAGTTTTGCTGTGTTGCATGTTACCTTCACTCATTTAAAAATGATTTTTTACTTCTTCTTGACTCATGAGCCATTTAGAAGTATGCTGCTTAACATCCAAACGTGCAGATATTTTAGTTATGTAAGTATTGTAGTGCTCAGATTTATTTATTTATTTTAAAGATTTTATTTATTTATTTATTTATTTATTTATTTATTTATTTGAGAGAGAGAGGGAGAACTTGAGCAGGGGAGAGGGGACAGAGGGAGAGGGAGAAGGAGACACCCTGCTGAGTAGGGAGCCTGATGTGGGGCTCAATCCCAGGATCCCAGGATCATGACCTGAACCAAAGGCAGTTACTTAACTGGCTGAGCCACCCAAGCACCCCTGCAGTGCTCTGACTTAATTCAAAAGCGACTGGTGAACAAGTCTTGGCAAGGATATGGAGAAAAAAATGAACCTTCTTGCACTGTTGGTGGGAATGCAAATTGCTTTAGCCACTGTAAAAGACACTATGGAGGGCCTTCAAAAAATTAAAAATAGAACTACCCTATGATCCAGTAATCACACTACTGGGTATTTACCCAAAGAACATGAAAACACTAACTTGAAGGGATACATGCACCTCTGTGCTTATTGTAGGATTATTTACAGTAGCCAAGATATTGGAAGCAGCTCGTGTCCATTGATAGATGAATGGAAAAAGAAGACATGATATATATTTTTTCCAGCCATAAAAATAATGAAATCTTGCCATTTGCAGCAACATGAACAGAGATCTAGAGAGTATTATGCTAAGCAAAATAAGCCAGCCAGAGAAAGACAAATACCATATGATCTTACTCATGTGTGGAATTTAAGAAACAAAATAAAGGAACAAAGGAGGAGGGGGGGGAGAGAAACCAAAAAACAGACTCCTCTATAGAGAACAAACTGAAGATTACCAGAGGGGAGGTGGGTGGGAGGATGTGTGAAATAGGAAGGGGATTAAGAGTACACTTCTCATGATGAGCACTGAGCAATGTATAGAATTGTTGAATCACTATATTGTACATCTGAAATTAATATAACACTGTATGTTAAAATACTGGAATTAAAATAAAAATTTTAAAGTGATTGAAGAATATCTTCTTATATATGAAATTCTTATACATGAAATATAATTTTCATCCCTTGAAATTTTTATTTTATTTTTCCAAAGGTTTATTTATTTATCTTAGGGATGGTAGGGGCAGATGGAGAGGGAGAGAGAGAATCCCAACTAGACACCCCGCTGAGTGTGGAGCCCAATGCAGGGCTCAATCCGAAGACTCTGAGATCATGACCTGAGCTGAAATCAAGAGTCAGAGACTGGGACGCCTGGGTGGCTCAGCAGTTGAGGATCCGCCTTCAGCTCAGGGCATGATCCTGGGGTCCCAGAATCAAGTCCCACATCAGGCTCCCTGCAAGGAGCCTGCTTCTCCTCCTTGCAGTGTCTCTGCTTCTATCTCTGTGTCTCTCATGAATAAGTAAATAAAATCTTTTAAAAAAAAAAACTGTTGGACACCCAACTGACTGAGCCACTCAGGCACCCCTCAATTTTATTTTTCTAAGATTATTTTTAAGTAATCTCTACACCCAACATGGGGCTATCAAGAAGAACTGACAAGGCATTTACCAAAAGGCAAAAAATACAATTTGAAGAGACAGAGTGAGCATCAGAAGCATGATGCTCTGTGAGACATGGCAGGGATGTTGGAATTATCAGACCAGGAATTTGAAACAACTATGATTCATATGCTAAGGGCTGTAATAGATAAAGTAGACAGAATGCAAGAACAGATGGGCAATGTCAGCAGAAAGATGGAAATCCTAAGAAAAAAATCCAAAAAGAAATGTCTGAGGTGTTGTGGGGAGAAGAAGCCTTCTAGTCCTGTGATTAGCGAGGCTGCATCACTAGACTGTGAACTTCACAAGTGTTTTTACTTTTTTTTTCTTCCTCTTAAGTCAGGGTGGACAGCTGGGATGGGCTGGAGTTGGGTTTTTCCCTCCCCCCAGGTGGGTTAGGCTCTCCTTAACTAGTTTCTCCTCAGGGTGAGCCTCATTAAGAACAGAGTGCTCTGCTGAATTTCAAAAATGGTCCTTTTTCTCCTCTTCCTGCCAGAAGCACAAGTGGATTTTTCTCTAATATTTACTCTGGGAACTTGGCTTGAGCTCCTGGAGGTAAATCTCTTAAAATTGTGGGGTTTGGGATGCCTGGGTGGCTCAGCGGTTAAGTGTCTGCCTTTGGCTCAGGTAGTGATCCCAGGGTCTGGAATCGAGGTCTGCATCAGGCTCCCCGCAGTAAGCCTGCTTCTCCCTTTGCCTGTGTCTCTGCCTCTGTGTGTCTCTCATAAGTCAATCAATCAGTCAATCAATCAATCAACCAAAAAATAAAATTATGGGGTTCTCCAGTGACTGGATCCCTCCTGGATTTTTTAACTCTCAGAATAGTCCACTCTGAGCCTCCAGCAACCCATCAATTACTGTTCTGGTTTTCCTGCCCCAGCACTGGTTTCCCCAGGGGTTTCTGCTCAGGAGTCTGCCCTGATAAGTTATTCTCTGTATTTGCCCGTCAGTCTCTCCAGTCATGGGGGCAGTGGTTTGCCCTATGTCCTCAATTCTCTTAAGGATTCTAGCAGAGTGGTCGACTTTTTAGTCTGTTCAGCTTTTCATTTGGTGTTAAGAGGGAGTGGTGACTTCCAAGTTCCTCACTTGTGAAACTGCAAAACAGAAACTGCCTTAAAGGGCTCCATTTACTTGAAAAAAGAAAGTGTAGGGGATCCCTGGGTGGCTCAGAGGTTTAGCGCCTGCCTTTGGCCCAGGGCACGATCCTGGAGTCCCGGGATCGAGTCCCACATCGGGCTCCCGGCATGGAGCCTGCTTCTCCCTCCTCCTGTGTCTCTGCCTCTCTCTCTCTCTCTGTCTATCATAAATAAGTAAATTTAAAAAAAAAAGAAAGTGTATTTTGCAGTTGTTGGATGTAGTGTTCTATATGTGTCAATTAGTTCAAGTTGATTAACTGCATAATTCAAACCTATATTTTTTCTGATTTTTTTGGACCGTCCTATCAGTTACTACATGAAGCATGTTAAAATATCCAACTATGATTGGGAATTTGTCTACTTCTCCTTTTAGTTCTGTCAACTTTTGCTTTATGCTTTTAAGATACATTATTAGATGCATGCAGGTTTAAGATTATTATATGTTCCTAATCATTTTAAATTATGAACTGTCCCTCCTAACTCCTAATACTTTTATCTAAAGTCTACTTTGTCTGATATTAATACAGCCACACCAGCTTTCTTTCTTCTACTTAGTATTTGCATTGTACTTATTTTCCCTTTCTTTTACTCTAAATCCATCTGTGATTTTATATTTAAGGTAAAAAGAATAAAGGTGCCTGGCTGCTGGCTCAATCAGTGAAGCGAGCAACTCTTGATCTCAGGGTTGTGAGTTTGAGCCCCATGTTGGGTGTAACTAGTAATTCAAAATATTGAACTTTCTTACTATAGATATTACTTAAAAATAAAATCTTAAAAAAAAAAAAAGGATGCTTGGGTGACTCAGTGGTTGAGCGTCTGCCTTGGCTCAGGTCATGATCTCAGGGTCCTGGAGTTGAGTCCTGCATCAGGCTCCCCTCAGGGAGCCTGCTTCTCCCTCTGCCTATGTCTCTGCCTTTCTGTGTCTCTCATGAATAAACAAAATATTTTTTTAAAATCTAAAAAATATGTATTAAGATCTTGTTTTTCATCCAGTTTGGCAATGTTTTCCTTTTTTTGGAGTGTTAGTTTTCATTTACATTTAATATATTTAGATTACTATTAATTATCTATCGCTGTGTAACAAATCACCCCAAAATTATAGGCTTAAATCAAGAACAATAATTTATTATCTCTAGTTTCTCTGAATTCAGAACTCCTGGGTGGCTCATCTGCATGACTCAGAATTCTCTTGCCAACACTTGTTATTAACTGTCCTTTTAATTCTAGCCATTCTAGGGGATTGAGATGATATCTCATTGTGGTATTGACTTGCAGTTTTCCAGTGACTAATGATTTTGAGTGCCTCATCACGGGCCTATTGGACACTTGCATACCTTTTTTGAGAAATGTCTACTCAGATCCTTTGCCCATTTTAAAATTGGGTCCTCTTTTTATTATTGAATTTTAAGAGCTCTTTATATATTGTAAATACAAGTCTCTCATCAGATCTATGATTTGCAAATATTTTCTTTTAATCTGTGTGTTCTTTTCACTTTCTTTATGCTATGCTTTGAAGCACAAATCTTTTTAATTTTAATGAAGTCCAGTTTATCTATTTTTCCCTTTGTTTACTTTCATTTCTAAGGCTGTTACTACTGACATAGAATTCTAGGGTAACAATTTCTTTTTCCTTTTGGTGCTTTAAGCATGTTATTCCATAGTCTTTTGGCATCTGTTATGGATTGAATTGTGCCTCCCGCCAAAAAACCCTCCAGACATGTCGAAGTTTAATTCCCAGGATCTCAGAATGAGACCTTATTGGGAAATAGTGTTGTGGATGTAATAAGTTAAGATGAGGTCATACTGAAATAAGGTGAACCTCTAATCCATTATGACTAGTGTCCTTATTACGATGGCCATGTGAAGTCGAGACAAAGGGAGAAGGCCAGCTGAACACGAAGGGGATCCCTGGGTGCTCAGTGGTTCAGCACCTGCCTTTGGCTCAGGGCATGATCCTGGAGTCCTGGGATCGAGTCCCACATCGGGCTCCCGGCATGGAGCCTGCTTCTCCCTCTGCCTGTGTCTCTGCCTCTCTCTCTCTCTGTTTCTATGTCTCTCATGAATAAATAAATTAAGTCTTTTTAAAAATTGCTTTTTAAAAAATTGCTTCTCTTTTCTCTCTGGAAGCTACTCCAATTATACACATGATAGATCATCTAACAGTGTCCACATCACTTGAGCATCTCTTATGTTTTTTCTCTCCTATTCTTTTGTTTTAGAGCTTCATTGTGGATAATCCCTATTGACCTGTATTTTTATTAAAGATTTTTTTATTTATATGAGAGACACAAAGAGAGAGGCAGAGACATAGACAGAGGGATAAGAAGGCTCGCTATGGGGAGCCCAATTCAGGACTCGATCCCAGAACCCCAGGATCATAACCTGAGCCAAAGGCAGATGCTCAAGCACTGAGCCACCCAGTGCCCCCCTATTGACCTGTCTTCAAGTTCACTGTCCTTCCTTTCTGTTACCAGTAGTCTCCTGTTGAATCTAATGAATGAATTATTTTAAAATCAACATTATAGGAGCCCCTGAGTGGTTCAGTCAGTTAAGGTTCTGACTTGGTTTCTGCTCATGTCATGATCTCAGGGTTGTGAGATCGAGCCCTGTGTCAAGCTCCGCGCTCAGTGTGGAATCTGCTTGGGGTTCTTTCACCCTCTCCTTCCCCCTCTTCCTCTCCCCCTGTTCGTCGTCTCCCCCCTCTCTAAAATAAATAAATAATATCTTTAAAATAAAATCAACATTACAGACATAATTTATATATAATAAAATCTCACACTACATGTATATGGTTCATTGGGTTCTGAAAAATAATACACTTGTATGATCACCATACAAATCAAGGTTTAGAACATTTTTATTATTCTAGGAGGTCCTTTGTTCTTTCCAGCCAAATTTCCTTAACTCCTCCAGGCGATCACAGATCTGGTTTATGTTATGATTTATTAGCTTTGCATGGACTAGAATTTCATCTAAGTGAAATGGTATTGTTTGTACCCTTTTGGGGTTTGGCTTCTTTCTTTGGTGGTTTTGAATTCACCAGTGTTGTTATCTGGATGTAGCCTATTCCTTTTTATTGATGAGTGGTATCCATTGTATGACCATACTGTGATTTGTTTCTGATTACCTATTAATGAACATTTGGATTATTTCCAGTTCTTTTGATATTATGAGTAAA
Source organism: Canis lupus baileyi (assembly GCF_048164855.1). Taxonomy (NCBI): domain Eukaryota; kingdom Metazoa; phylum Chordata; class Mammalia; order Carnivora; family Canidae; genus Canis; species Canis lupus. Next base: position 110,760,007 of record NC_132838.1, on the reverse strand, counting down.
TCTTCCATGAACATTTGTGTAAAGTTCCTTGTAAACATATGCTCTCATTTTTCTTGGGTAAATACCCAAGAGGAATTTCTCAGTCATCAGGTAAAAATATGTTCAACCTGAAAACAAACTGTCAACTTGTTTTCCAAAGCGAGGCACAATTTTATATTCTTTTAACAATACGTGAGTGTTCCAGGTACTCTACATTTTTTTGCCAATGTCTAGTGTTGTCAGTCTTGTAAAATTTTAGCCTTCCTAGAAGATGTGTAGCGATATAACTTTGTGGTATTAATTTGAATTTCTCTGATGATTATAGATGTTGAATATCTTTGTGTGTCTGTTGGCCTTTCGTATATTTTCTTTTTGGAAGTGTTAACACTTGAGGTTAGATTTTTTGAACCTTGAAGGTTCACTTGAAGGTTAGATTTTTAAAATCTTTTTATTTATTTATTTTTTAAAATCTTTTTATTATTGGAGCTCCTGGCTGGTTTAGTTGGTGGAACATGCAACTCTTGATCTCAAAGTCATGAGTTCAAGCCCCACCTTGGGTGCAGAGACTACTTAAATAAATAAATTTTAAAAATCTTTTTATTATGGAGGTGTACAGATGATTTATGTATTCTGGATTCAGCTTCTCTGGCAGAAATACATATTGCAAATATTTCCTACCAGGTTCTGGCTTAGATGATTATTTCCTTAATTATGTCTTTTGAAGAACTGATTTTTAAATTTTTAAAAAGGATTTTATTTGGGGATCCCTGGTTGGCCTGGTGGTTTAGCACCTGCCTTCGGCTCAGGGCATGATCCTGGAGTCCAGGAATCCAGTCCCACATCGGGCTCACTGCACGGAGCCTGCTTCTCCCTCTGCCTGTGTCTCTGCCTCTCTCTCTTTCTCTGTGTCTCTTATGAATAAATAAGTAAAATCTTTAAAAAATAAAAATAAAAAGATTTTATTTATTTGAGGGGCAGCCCGGGTGGCTCAGCGGTTTAGCACCGCCTTCGGCCCAGGGCCTGATCCTGGAGACCTGGGATCGAGTCCCACGTCGGACTCCCTGCATGGAGCCTGCTTCTCCCTCTGCCTGTGTCTCTGCCTCTGTGTGTGTGTGTGTGTCTCTCATGAATAAATAAATAAATAAATAAATAAATAAATAAATAAATAAATAATCTTTAAACAAAAAGATTTTATTTATTTGAGACAGAGAGAAAACACAAAAGTAGGGGGAGGGGCAGAGGGAGAGAGAGAGGCAAATTCCTCGATGAGCAGGGAGCCCAACATAGAGCTCGATCCCAGGACCCTGGGATTATGACCTGAGCTGAAGGCAGCCACTTAACTGACTTAATTATCCAGGCACCCCCAGAAGTTTTTAACTTTGATGAAATTCCACTTATCTTCGTTTTTCTTTTTTTTTTAAGTTTATATATATATATATATATTTTTTTAAGTTTATATTTTTTAGTAATCTCTACATCTAACACAATGCTTGAACCCATGACCTCAAGATCAAGAGTCACATACTGTTCCGGCTGAGCCAGCCAGGCATCCCCTCCTCTTTTTTCTTTTGTGGCTAGTGATTTTAGTGTGCTGTCTAAAATATCTTTGCCTATCTTGTTTTAAAATAAAATCTTAGGGGAGCCCGGGTGGCTCAGTGGTAGAGCATCTGCCTTCAGTTCAGGGTGTGATCCCAGGGTCCTGGGATTGAGTCTCCCATCAGGCTCCCTGCAGGAAGCCTGCTTCTCCCTCTGCCTATGTCTCTGCCTTTCTCTGAGTCTCTCATGAATATAATTAATTAATGAATTAATTAATTAAAATGTTTAAAAATGAATAAATAAAATAAAATTATCTTTGCCTACCCCAAGTTCATGAAGATTTTCCCCAGTGTTTTCTTCTAGAATTTTTATGGTCTTGGCCTTTATACTTAGGTCTATGATTCATTTGAGTTAATTACTGTATGCTGTGTGAGCCAGGTTCAGTTTTGTTCATGTACATATCCAGTTGTTTCAGCACCATTTATTGAAAAGATTATCTTTACCTCCTGTCAATCATACTGACATATATTTAGAAAATCAACTTTGGGTTTATGTTGGGCTCTTTATTCTGTTTGTGTGATATATATCCTTACACCAATACCATCTTGAATACTGTAACTTTATAGGAAGTCTTGAAATCAAGTAGTAAAGCTCTCCATCTCTGATTTTTTAAAAATATTTTATCTATCTATCTATCTATCTATCTATCTATCTATCTATCATCTATCTATTTATCTAAGAGAAATCAAGCACAAGCAGGAGGAAGGGCAGAGGGAGAGGGAGAGCCAGACTCCCCACTGAGCAGATGTGGAAGCCTAATGTGGGGCTTGATCCCAGGACCCTGGGATCATGACCTGAGCTGAAGGCAAAGACTTAACCAACTGAGCCATCCAGGTACCCCTATTTTTTTTTTTTTGTAAGTAATCTCTACACCCAGCATGGGGCCCAAATCTACAACCCTGAGATCAGGAGTCACATGCTCTACTGACTGAGCCAGTCAGATGCTCCATCTCTAATATTTTAAGTCCTTGAATTTATATATAAAATTTAGAATCAGTTTGTAGTTTTCCCTAAGAAGATTCTGGGCTTTTGTTTGGGTTCATTTCCAGGCCCTTTATTCTGTATCTGATCTATTTTTTCTGTCTTTTTAGCAATAACACACTGTTTGATTATTGCAGTAGCAAAATAAATCTTGAAATCAGATAGTGTTAGCTTTGCAACTTTGTTGTTTTTTGAAGTTGTCTTAACCATTCATGGTCCTTTGTGTTTTCATGTGAATTTGAGAATTTCTACATTTGTCAATTTCTACAAAAAAAAAAAAAGATAGCTGGGATTTTTATTGGGGTTGCATTGAATCTGTAGATAGATTTTAGGAGAATTGACAACAATATGAGCTTCCAATTCATGAATATAATCTAGCTGTCCATTTATTTAGGTTTTCATTAAATTCTTTCATTAATGTTTTATAGTTTTCAATGCCCACATCCTACATGTATTCTGTTATCTTTACATGTAAGTATTTTATGTTTTGTGACACTGTTATAAATGATAATTTTAAACGTTATTTTACAATTGTTAGTAGTATCTAAAAATCCAATTAATTTCCTGCATTTACCTTGTATCTTGCAACCTTGTTAAAATAATTTATTAGTGCCAGTACTTTATTATTTTTTTGCTAGAATACTTAGGATTTTCTATCTACATAATCGTATCACCACAAATGGAATTTTACTTCCTCTTTTCCTATCTGTTACCTTTTATTTCCTTTTTCCTGCCTTATTGCCCTGGCCAGGATCTCTATTACAATATTTAATAAAAGTGTGACAGCAGACATCCTTATCGTTTGTTTTTTTTTTTAGACATCCTTATCCTATTCCTGATCCTAGAGGGAGAGTGTTCAGTCTTTCACCAGTAAGCAAAATATTAGTGTAGCTCTTTGTAGATACCTTTGTTAAGTTAAGGAGATTTCATTGTATTTCTAGTTTTCTGGGAATTTTTACTGTGAATGTGTGTTGAATTATGTCACATTGTTGTCATTTATTGAGATTATGTGGTTTCTCTCCAAAATTCTATTAATGTGACTAATTTCATTGATAGTTTTATGATGGTTAAATCCACTTTGCAGTCTGGAATAAACCCCAATGGTCATGAAATGTTCCTCCTTTTTATATGTTGCTGTGGTAGATTTGTTAATATTTTGTTAAGGATTTTCGTATCTTTATTCATGGGGGACATTGGTTCTACTTTTCTTTTATTGTAATGCTTTTGTCTGATTTTGATTTCAAGATAATGTTGATCCCATAAAATGAATTGGTAAGCACTTTCTCCTCCTCTGTTCTGAAAGAGTTTATGTAAAATTGACATTACATCTTACTGAAATGTTTGGTAGGATTCAACTGTGAAGCTTTTTGGCTCTCATACCTTCTTTGTGGAAAGGTTTTTTTTTTTATAAATTTTTATTTATTTATGATAGTCTCACAGAGAGAGAGAGAGAGGCAGAGACACAGGCAGAGGGAGAAGCAGGCTCCATGCACCGGGAGCCCGACGTGGGATTCGATCCTGGGTCTCCAGGATCGCGCCCTGGGCCAAAGGCAGGCGCCAAACCGCTGCGCCACCCAGGGATCCCTGTGGAAAGGTTTTTAACTATTAATTGATTTCTTTAATAGTTCTAATGTTATTGAGATATCCTATTTCTTCTGTGTCAATTTTGGTAATTTGCATTTTTCAAGGAATTTGTCCACTTCAACTAACTTGTCAAATTATTGGCATAATATTGTTCATACTATTCTTTTTCAATTCTTTTAATTTCTTTGGGAAATGCAGTGATGTCCTTTCTTCCATCTTTGAATTTAGAAAATTTTATCATTATTTTCTTGATTTGATCTAATGAGAAATCTATCAATTTTGTTAACTTTTTTCAAAGAACCAACTTTTTTTAAAAACTGAGTTTCCTTGTTTTTGGTCAATCTCCTATATCATTGGGATCCATTCTTTATTCTTTCCTTCTATTTATTTTGGGTTTAATTTACTCTTCTTTTCCTAGCTTCTTACATAAGTGGAAGCTTAGATCATTGATTTTAAACCTTTCTTCTTTTCTTTTCTTTTTTTTTTAATTAATTAATTAATTAATTAATTTATGATAGTCACAGAGAGAGAAAGAGGCAGAGACATAGGCAGAGGGAGAAGCAGGCTCCATGCACTGGGAGTCCAATGTGGAATTCGATCCCGGTCTCCAGGATCGCGCCCTGGGCCAAAGGCAGGCGCCAAACCGCTGCGCCACCCAGGGATCCCTCTTTTCTTATTTTTTTAAAGATTATTTATTTATTTATTTATGAGAGACGCGGCGGGGCGGGGTGGGGGTGGGGAGAGGCACAGGGAGAAGCAGGCTCCATGCAGGGAGCCTGACGTGGGACTCGATCCCGGGACTCCAGGATCATGCCCTGGGCTGAAGGCAGGCAGGCGCTCAACCACTGAGCCACCCAGGGATCCCCCCTTATTTTATTTTTTAAAAGAATTTATTTATTTATTTGGGAGAGAGCATGTGTGAGCAGGCATGAGTCGAGGGAGGGGCAGAGGGAGAAAGAGAGAATCAGACTCCCTGTTGAGCAGGGAGTCCAATGCAGGGTTCAATCCTAGGATACTGGGATCATGACCTGAGCCAAAGGCAGATGCTTAACTAAGTGAATCACCCAGGCACCCCTAAACCCTTCTTCTTTTCTAATATAAACATTCAAATATATAATTTTGAGTTAATTTTTATATGTAACCTTTATATTTAGAATGTGCTTCCTATAGGCTGCATACAGTTCAAAACAGATAGTCCAGCTTGGCAATATCTGTCTTGTAATTGGGTGTTTCCATAATTTAGGTTCAATGTGATTATTGGTTTGGTAAGGTGTAAATCTGTCATCTTGATTTTTTTTAATATATCTTATGAAGTATTTGTTCTCCTTTCCACCTTTCTTTTGGACTGAGTATTCTTTATGATTCTAATTTATCTTCTTTTAGGTTTATTAGCTCTAGCTCTCTTTTTCCCATTCTTTTAGTGTTTGCTTAGTTTATGTTATAGCATTAACCTATCACAGACTATGTTCAGTGACCTACTAACACTCACATATGGCCTAAGAACCTTGCAACAGGACCTTTGCATGTCTCCCCTTCTGACATTTGTGCTGTTGTCATGCATTTTACTGTTACATATTTTATATACTCCATAACATTGTAATTAATTTTGCTTACACAATCGATTGCCTTTTAAAGAGATTTGAATAATAATAATAATAATAATAATAATAATAACCCAGCTTGTGTACTTACCCACCATTTCTGGTGGTTACTAAATAGTTACCATTTCTAGTGTTTCTCATTCCTTCGTGTAGATCCAGATTTCCATCTGGTATCTTTTTCCTTCTGCTTGAAGGGCTTTCTGTAACATTTCCTGTTTTGCGGGTCTGCTGGTGATAAGTTCTTTAAGCTTTGGAATGTCAAGAAAAGTCTTTTTTGCCTTCAGTTTCTTAAAGCTTTTAAAATTTTTTAAAGATTTATTTATTTATTTATCATAGACACAGAGAGAGAGGCAGAGACACAGGAGGAGGGAGAAGCAGGCTCCATACCGGGAGCCCGATGTGGGACTCAATCCCGGGACTCCAGGATCGCGCCCTGGGCCAAAGGCAGGCGCTAAACTGCCGAGCCACCCAGGGATACCCAAAGCTTTTAAATTTTTAAAAATTGTGGTAAAATAGAACACAAATGGACCATCCTAACCATTTTTAATGCACATTTCATGAGCATTAAATACATTCATATTGCTGTGCAACCTTCACCACCATCCAACTCTAGAACTTTTTTGTGAGTACAAACGGAAACTCTGTGCTCGTTAAACACCAACTCCCCATTTCTTCCTACCCTCAGATCCTGAAAAGCACTATTCTGTTTTCTCTATCAATTTGACTATTCTATATACCACATCTAAAGGGAATCATACAGTATTTGTCCTTTTGTGTCTGGCTTATTTCACTTAGCATTATGTCTTTAAAGTTCATTCGTTTTGTGGCATGTATCATAATTTTCTTCCTTTTGAAGGCCGAATAATATATCATTGTATGGATGTACCACATTTTGGTTACCCATTCATCTGTCAGTGGATACCTGGACTGCTTCCACCTTTTTGTCCATTGTGAATAGTGCTGCTATGAACATTGGTGTACGAGTACTGTGTGAGCCCCTTAATTCTTTGGGAGCACATAGCTAGAAGTGAAAATGCTGGATCTCTTGGTAATTCTATGTTTAACCTCACAAGGAACTCCCATACTGATTTCCATAGTGGCTGCACCATTTTGAATTCCCACCACAATGCACATGAGTTCCGATTTCTCCACATCCTTACTGACACTTGTTATTTTCCTTTTTTTGTTCTTAATTAATAGCCATCCTAATGAAAGTGAAGTGGTTATATCATTGTGCTTTTGATTTGCATTTCCCTGATGAGCTTTTTTTAATGGGCTTATTGGCCATTTATATGTCTTCCTTGGAAGAATGTCTTTTTGTTTGTTTGTTTAAACAGATTGCTTTGCTAGAACAAATACAATTTTTTTTGGAGAAATATCTTTTAAAGTTGGGCAGCCTGGTGGCTCAGCGGTTTAGCGCTGCCTTCGGCCCAGGGTATGATCCTGGAGACTCGGGATCAAGTCCCATGTCTGGCTCCCTGCATGGAGCCCACTTCTCCCTCTGCCTGTGTCTCTGCCTTTGTCTCTTTCTCTCTCTCTCTCTGTGTGTGTGTGTGTATGTGTGTGTGTGTCTCATGAATAAATAAATAAAATCTTTAAAAAAAGAAATATCTTTTAAAGTGCCTTGCCCATTTTTTAATCAGGTTATCAGTTATTTTGTTTTTGAATAATAGGCGTGTGTGTTTGTGTGTGTGTGTGTGTGTGTGTGTGTGTGTGTTTATGTAGACTCCAAGCCCAGTGTGGAGCCCAGTGCAGGGTTTGAACTCACAATCTTGAGATCAAGACCCAAGTGGAGATCAAGAGTCAAGTGCTTAACTGATTGAGCCACTCAGGCGCCCCAAGGAGTTCTTTTTATATTCTGGATATGACTCCCCCTCTCACATGAATCATTTGCGAATATTTTCTTCCATTCTATGGGGTGTCTCTCTTGATAGTATCTTTGTATCTTTGTATCAAGTATTACTCTCTTGATAGTATCCTTTGATCCACAAAAGTTTTTTTTTAAGATTTTGTTTATTTATTCATAGAGACACACACAGAGAGAGAGGCAGAGACACAGGCAGAGGGAGAAGCAGGTCCCCTATAGGAAGCCTGACATGGGACTCGATCCAGGGTCTCCAGGATCACACCCCAGGCTGCAGGCGGCGCTAAACCGCCACGCCACCAGGGCTGCCCAAAAGTTTTTAATTTAGGCAAAGTCCATCTGATCTATTAACAGTCAAAAAATTAATCCAAGTAATCTATCCCACAGAATAAAGAAGAAAATAATTGGATTACAATTCAAGAAACAGAAAAAGCATCAAGCACATTTTATCTCCCATTCCACCCCCCAAAACTCTCACCAAACCAGGACTAGAAGGGATTTTCATGTGACCATGGCCCATATGAAGACTCTTCTCCCTGTCCAGCTCCTCTCTTTTTATCTCCAGTGACAAGGCTGCTTGGCCACTTCCTGGCTGTGTGACCAGATAGAGTGACTGTCAGGGATTGGGAATCTCATGAGTACATCAGGGACGGTGACACAATCCATCTCCTGGGAGTAGTGGGGGAGGGTGACCTGGTTCCAGGAAGCAAGGTGCAGGCACAATTAGGCACATGCTTGGCCTGGCATACAAGGGGCCTCATGGATAGTGGCTAGGAGCTCTTGAAATCTACCTGTATGGAGTTAAAATCTCAGCCACTGCCTCTAACATACTTTTTCCTAGCTGGTACCTAACCTTCTGAGTCTGCTTTCTGCCTGAGATAAATAGTTCCTTCTCCCAGAGCCAGAGGATAATGCCATGGGATGCTGCACATTTGGGCCACACTCAAGGAGCTTCTCCTTTTTCCTTTCTTTCTTTTCTTTCTTTCTTTTCTTTCTTTCTTTCTTTCTTTCTTTCTTTCTTTCTTTCTTTCTTCTTTCTTTCTTTCTCTCTCTCTCTTTTTTCTTTTGGAGATGGGGAGGGAGAGGGAGGGGGAAAGGGAGAAAGGGAGAGAAGGAATTTTTAAAAGATTTTTTAAAATTAATTAATTAATTAATTTGACAGATAGCACAAGCAGGGGGAGGCTGCAGGCAGAGGGAGAGGGAGAAGCAGGCTCCCCGCTGAGCAGAGAGCCTGACACAGCTCCATCCCAGGATCCTGAGATTATGACCTCCATCCTCAATATACCTCCATCTGAGTCCAAACAGCTAGTATTTTCCTAGCACTTTCCATGAGTCAGGACCTGGCCCAAATGCCTCACCAGGGACTGCCTTGCTGTGCCCTCCCAGCTACCTTGCTCAGAGGAGTGGCTGTTGTCCAAGGCTGGGGTATACAGGCAGGGTATACTGGCTGGGTGATGACTCTGACCACATTCCTTCCCACTCTGTTTCCAAACCTGCATGTTTGTTGAGAAGGGGCATGAGTGAATCCTCAGGAGCATGGGACTTGGCATGCAGTAGACACTGAATTAATGCAGCCATTAGGACCTTCCCCCCCCCCCATTTTACAAAAATGGAAACTGAGGCTCAGAGGTCAGAGTAAGGTCAGAGCTGCTCAGGGAACCAAACAGCTGTTTGCTATCTAGAAAAAAGTGGCGTACCATAACAACCAAAGAGTAGAGACAACGTAAACATCCCTCAGCTGATACACGGGTAAATAGAATGTGGTGCACACATGCACCTGCAATACTATTCAACAGTAAAAAAAAGGAAGGACATACTGACACAAGCCACAATGTGGCTGAACCTGGAACATATCTGTGCCAAGTGAAAGAAGAGAGACATTAAAGACCACATGTTTATTCACTAATAGCCAAACTATTGCAAGAGCCCCCACGTCCATCCACAGATGAACAGATAAAGAAAACATGGTCTAGCCACGCAATGGAATAATATTCAGGCTTCAGAAAAGGAAATCCTAACCGTCTGTGACCATATGGATGGACCTGGAAGACGTTATGCTAAGTGAAACCCACCAGTCACGGTAGGACAGACTGCACGATTCCACTTCTCTGAGCTCTCTAAAAAACTCACAGAAGCAGAGGATAGGATGGTGATCCCAGGACGGGGGGCGGCGGGGGGGCTAAGGGGAGGTGTTTATTGGAGATAAAGTTGGTCAGCAGCCTGGGTGAGCTCCAGAGATCTGCGGTAGGATGTTGTGTCTGGAGCTAACGATGCTGTATTGTACACTTAGACTGACTCAGTCAGAGGAGCACGTGACTCTTGATCGTGGGGCCGTGAGTTTGAGCCCCACGTGGGGTGTTGAGATTAATAAAATAAATAAAACTTTTTTAATGTTTTAAGGGATGCCAAGGTGGCTCAGTGGTTGAGTGTCTGCCTTGGGCCCAGGTCATGATCCCGTGGTCCTGGGACTGAGTCCTGCATCAGGCTCCCTGCTTAGTGACAATGAATAAATAAATAAGATCTTTAAAAAAAAAAATAGCGTAGGGTCACCTGGGTGGCTCAGCAGTTGAGCATCTGCCTTCAGCTCAGGGCGTGATCCTGGAGATACATAAAATCTTTTTTTTTTTTAAGGATTTTATTTATTTATTCATGAGAGACACAGGCAGAGGGAGAAGCAGGCTCCATGCAGGGAGCCCGACGTGGGACTCGATCTTGGGTCTCCAGGATCAGGCCCTGGGCCAAAGGCGGTGCTAAACCGCTGAGCCACCTGGGCTGCCCCACATAAAATCTTTTTTTAAAAATGTGTTAGGAAGGCAGATCTCATGTTAAGTGTTACACACACACACCCCCACATATTCTGTGATCCTATTTATTTATTTTAAGGATTTTACTTATTTATTCATGAGACACACACAGAGAGGCAGAGACACAGGCAGAGGGAGAAGCAGGCTCCATGCAGGGAGCCCGATGCGGGACTCGATCCCAGGATTCTGGGATCACACCCTGAGCCAAAGGCAGGCGCTAAACCACTGAGCCACCCAGGCATCCCATCTGTGATCCCATTTAAATGAAATGCCCAAAATAGGCAAATCTACAAAGACTAGCCATCACCAGGACCTGAGGGGGAGAGGCAGCTAAGAGGTACAGGGTTTCTTTTGGGGGTGATGACAGTTCTAAAATTGACTGTGGTGCTGGTTGCACAACTTGGCGAATATACCAAGGGTGACTGAATCGAACCTTTCAAGGATTGAACTGTCTGGCATGCAAATCCTATTTCCGTAAAGCTGCTTCAAATGGGGGACCCAAATCTGGAAAGAACACTGCCACGCTGAGGCTCACACGTCCTTCACGAACTGCCCACACACCGCAACCTGTCGTTAACTCCTCAACCCCTGTCTCATACATAAGGGACATCGAAAGCGTCCTCTTAGGAGTGGAAGTGAGGGGGGTACGTCCTCTGGACATCTCACCTTGTCCCGGGCAAAGAGAGGTTACGCAGTTCCCCAGAGAGGGGCAGCTTCCTGCCCAACATCACACAGCCCCAAGGCTCCAAGAGTCCTGAGTCCCCACCTTCCTGAGTTCACACGTGGGTGAGGTTCCATCCCCAGCCCCAAAGCTGACCCCTGGCTGCCTCCTCCTTCCCAATTCTCAGAGAAACACACACACCAGGAAATATCCATCATAGGCTGTCCAACCAGGCCGGAGGGGCAGGGGTCAGCAGGGAGGTGACCTCAAGGTCTCCGTGGGGACCAGGATCCGGTGGGGCTGGGGGTGAGAGGCTAGAATGTTTCCCACCCTGAGATTTTCCTGCATCAACCCAGGAGGGCGCCCTGGATGCCGTCGGCCCTGCCCCCAACCTCCTTCCTCTCTTGACACAGCTTCCCGCTAAGGATGGATGGGGGGGGGGGGGGTGCCAAGGTGGAGCCACCAGGCTCAGAAGCGAAGGAGAGGCACGTTTGGGATGGAGGGACTCTGGCTGAGAATGGCCAAGGGCCTGCCCTGGAGTCCTGCGGCCTGGGGACTCGGGGTAAGTGGGATGGCTTGCCTACTGCTGGCCTGCAGGGCCTCCCTCAGCCTCCCACTGCCCTGCCCAGGAGTTGGACCCCAGCCCAGCCTTGGGGCGTGTGAGAAGCCCTTGGCCCTGGGCCCTGCCCCCGGTCCTTCCTCCCCCACACACTGGGGACTCAGCCCTTCCTTGTGTTAAATAGAAACCTCTTTATTCTAAGTATCGTACATTCCTTAATACGTTGGACTGGGGCCAGACCTTGAGGTGAGGGGGAAGGGAGGGGAGCCTGGGATACTTCTGTAGAGCCTTCCAGAACGCCACCCACCACACACTGGGCCGGGAGCTGGTGCTGGGAATGAGCTTCGTGGCCTTGGGAAAGTCCTTGCTCCCTCCGGCCTGTTTCTCTTCGCCACAGGAGTGTAGGGGTGGCCCAGAAGACCAAGGATCTTTCCATCCCGGGGGCAGGGGAGGGGAATAGGAGGATCTGCGGTCCCAGGCAGGGAGTCAAGAAGGGGCCATACAGGAGGATGGTTTGTCAGCAGCAAAGATGGGGGGCCGTGAGGCGGGGGGCTGCTAGAGTCTCAGCGTTGGCTGGGGGGCCGCGATGGGGACGGAGGCCGAAGCCGGGGCAGACAGGCCAAACCAGGCCTGGCCAGCCGGCCGAGGGGAAGGCGGCCCGGGAAGGGAGGGAGGCCGAGGCAGAAGGGTGGGCGGGGCACGGAGATGTCGGAGAAGAAGGCGCGGTCCCGAGGGGGTGGCAGGGCTCCCCCCTCCGACAGTTCCAGGTCCCGGGCCACGGCCAGGATCTCCTGGCGGGCGGCTGTGTTGTGCAGGCCGCGGATGTCGAGGAGGGCCGCCACGTGCTTCCGCCTGGGGAGAGAAGGGACAGGTGCATGGGCTTCTCCGCGCCAGACGCAGACGCAGCAGCCCATCTGTGAACCCCCCTGTTCCCCATCCGTCCCACAACCTGCCTTAGCTCTGGAGCCTCTATGCCCGGCTCCGAGGTCCCTTCCCCAGACCCGCAACCCCCAGCCCTCCCCTCTCCCAGGCCCTCCCCATTTCTAGTCCTCCCAAACCCTCCTCCACCAGCACGCCCTCTGGAACCCTCTGCCAACCATTTCCAAACCCTTCCACTCATGACTGATTCCAGACCCCTCACCTCCACACCCAGCACAGGAGTCTTCCTTTTCACCCTGGTCTTAGCTCCCGATTAACCTTCAATCTTCAGCCCCAGCTCAGCTCAAAAGGAAGCCCCTGGACTTCCCTCTGGTCCCCTCATACCTGCATAGGCTCTGGAATCAGCTGCAACCCTAACTTTGTCTTCACTTGCACCTCCAACAGTCCCCACTGTCCCTCAGAGGCTGCCCAGGAGGGCTCACCCGCACTCCCATCTGAACCCTCACCTCACCCCTCACCTCCGAGGCAAGGTCTAGAAGCTTCTCCACCAATGTAGTTCCACTGCCCCATATCCAAAACTAACTCAAAATCTCTCAATCCAGAGCCCACCCATGAGAGAACCTTCATCCCCTTGGAAGACTCACTTCACCCCCACACACACCCCAACACACACACCATTCCCAGAACCCTGCTCAGCCAAAGTTCCACTCCAGAACTAAAATTAATGGGGGGGGGGGGGCTTTACCTCAACCAGAAATTTGTCCCAAAACTAACTCTATTTTACAACCCTTGCCCTTAAATCCAAGAGAGGCATCTCAGCAACAGCTCTCGGGTCTCAAGATCCTAAACCTAACAGTCATTTCCAGAACCTTCATTTCAAACACAGCCCTGTGGCCTTCACTGCTTCCTTCAACAGCAGCTCAGAGTCTTCACTTCCCCACACCCCTGGTTTGGAATCACGACGGCTCCAATGTTTGCTCATCCAAAAATGTGACTTAGGAACCTTCCAGCTCACACAAGCTCCAAGACCCAGCCCCAAAGTTGGCTTTGGAACCACTCCAAAAGCTTGAGAGCTTTCAAACAGCTTCACGTTCAAGGACAGATCCCAAATCAGAAACCCCAATCCAGGAGGAATGCTGGGACTCCCACCCTCCATGCACTCCAGGGCTCTGTGCCTTCCCAAGGACAAAGTCCTCCACATCTCAGAGTCAGAACTGTCCATCCTGGAATGGTTCCAGAATCCTCACCCTCAGTCCCAAATCCTCAACCCTGGAGCCTATAAACCCTACTGGTGCCTCAGTCCGAGTATGCAGAGTGCTGCAGGACTGCCACCACCATCCACATTTCCCTCACGGGTGGGGTGGGGGTGGAGGGGGTGATCAAGTGCACCGGCTTTAGAGGCAGCCTGCTGCCCCGGTTCAAGTCCCAGCTTTGCCACTTGCTAGCTGTGACATTTAGGGTAATCTACTTAATTCCTGCCTGCCTCAGATGATGCTAAGCATTTAGAACAGCACTGCCTTTTACTTGCATATAATTTTCTAAAATAACTTTCATTACAGGTCTTACTTATAGAGTGTGGGTGGATAACATGCTTTCTCAGGTCTGACATAAGGACTCAATACACAGGCCTTGGTATTGGTACGCCTGTCACCGTGGATGACGAGGGTAATGCTGCTGTGACGCACGATGCAAAATCCCCCAATGATCCTACGAAAAGGGTGCCGTGATCCCCACGGAAGCGGCCCGCAGAGGGTCCCACACAAAGGAAATGGCCCGCCAGGATCTGAGCGGCGCCTGCAGCTGTCCCAGTGCGTGTGCGCCCGTGTGCCCGTGCGTGTCCCCGTGTCCCCCGCGGCTCCCGGGCTGGGCCGGCCCTTCCTGCCGCCGGCGGCCCCGCGCCCCCCTGCCCTGGGCTTCCTGTGACTGCCTGTTTGTTTGCGAGCCCTGGTGGCGGCGGCGGCGGCAGAAGGAGGGAAATCGTATTAATAATGCCCTGGTTCCAGCAGGAAACGGCCGTCAGACACGCTCGCCGCCTCCCTCCCTCGCCCAAGAGCAGGAAACGCCGGGACGGATGCCAAGGCCGGGAGTCCTCGGCCTGGTGGCGCGGGCGGGGCGGGCGGCGAGGGGCCGGCTCGGGGCGGGGGCGGGGGGCGCTCACCTGATGTCTGGGTAGTCCCGCACCAGCACCCCCACCTCCACCTGGATGCTGGGCGTGTCTTCCAGCTGCAGGACTTCGGCCAGATGAGGCACCACGGCGTCCAGCCACGAAGCCTGGGACTCCTGCAGGGGAAGGCCCCAGCTCACACTCGGGCCCCAGGTCCCCCTCCTCCTACACCACACCCCTCTGGGCCTCGGTTTTCTCGGTGAAGCCGGGCAGAGGACAGACTGGGATCAGAGGGTTTGGGAAGGACCTGGAAGCTTTGGAAACTTGAAGGAAAAAAAAAAAAAAACCCAATCGAAATTTATCTATACTCAGTTTTGCGGATAATTTGGAGGCTCGGGGACACCCTTCAAAACCTAGTCTTGTTTGCAAAACGTAACCCTCCGGGGACACCGGATTGCTTGGACGACAGGTCTCCCTGCGTTCTCAATAAAATGAGACACCCTTGGCCGCCCCCACCCCACCCCCGCAATTCCAAGTAGTGCAGACTAGAAAATCCTGGAAACTTCGCGGCCGAGCGAAGCCCTTCCTGTCCTGAGGATTACGATTGGGTAGAAATAAAAGTTGGTCGTTTTAAATTCTTGGGTTTCTGTTGCATTTGGCTCCTATCTGTGCTCAGGAGAACGGCTCCTGTTTACGGAGCGCTCGCTGGGCGCCGGGTAGGGTCCTAAGCACTTGACAGGACTGAACGGATCCAATGAATCCCCACCGCCGGGTGTAGGGAGCCCGAAGCCGGTTTGCGCCGGGAGGCGAGCTCGGCCCGCAAGCAACCGACTTTTACGCGCGGAGGGAGGCCAGGATCGAAGTGTCCCTGTTGACTGAAAGTTGGGAGAAGGCCCGACGCTAATGCCCCGCCCCCCCGCTATCGGGTCCAGGGGTTCTCGGGAGCCCCCCGCCCCCGGGCCGCACTGACCAGCCGCCGGAACAGCCGCTGCAGCTGCGCCGCGTCCTCCCGGAGCCTCCCGGCCACGCGGCTGCGGGTCCGTGCCGAGCGGCAGCGCAGGCGCCCGCGGAGCAGGGGCCGCACGTACTCCACCAGCGCCCGCCGGTGCAGCTCGGCCACCAGCGCCTGGGGACCGGGGGAGACGCGAGGGCCAGTGAGCCGCCGGCGACCCCCTCCCCGCTCCCACTCCCGGCACCCTCGCCGGAACCCCCTACCCCGCCCACAGGGCGCCAGGCCTCTTGGTCGCCCCCAGCGCCCCCCCCAAGTAGCCCTCCCGACTCCCAACGGGTGGGTGACCTCTGCCCTGCGGATGATCCCCTCCTCTGCCCCCTAATCAGCTCGCCGACATCCCCTGCCGGCCCCCAAAGGCTGCCCCACCCCAGTCCTCTCCCCACTCTCCGGGAGTTCCACCTCCCAGAGGCCCCCCCCGACCCTGTATGCGCCCCACTCTCCACCCCTGTACCCGCCGATCTGCCTCCCCGCAGACCCCACGCAGAGCGCCGCCTATCTCGCCTTGAGAGAGCGCCCGGCACCTGGAAGGGGTCTCCCCCTGCAGAGCGCTCCCGCTCCCCGCGCTCTCCCGCCCGCGACAAGCCCGCGCACCTGGTAGGGCTCATCCTGCATCCTGCGCAGCGCCAGGGCCTGAGCGCCCAGCGTGCCCACGATGCCATCCAGGGCCTCCGGGCTGTTCAGCCACTTCCTGCGCATCAACTTGTTGAAGTAGGGCTGGGGGGGGACAGCATGGGGGGATGGTTGCAGCTCTCCTCCCTTCCACCCTCTTTCTCCACTTACCAGTTCAGCAGAGGAGAGCTGAACCACTGCTGAGCTGTGCCCTCCTGGGGCGCACAGTCCAGGGAGGGAGACCGACCATTCCCCACTGATGGACCCAGAGTGGTGGGGGCTGGGAGGAGGGAACCCGGGAGTTTTAGGAAGCCCAGAGGAGTTGCCTGGGTCAGCACAGAGAGTCCAGGAGGGCTTCCTGGAGGAGGGGCACCAGAGCTTGGGCGGAAGGATGGTGTGGCTAGCCGGGCTAGGGATGATGAAGAGAGTGGCTCAATTAGCGTGAAGAGCCAGCGTGAAGGCTGCTCGGATGGGTTTGCCTGTCAGAGGGTCAGAAAGAGGGTCCAAGTGGCTGACAAGACCATCTATACAATAATTTGTGGGGCCCAGTGCAACACGAAAACGGAATGCCCTTATTCAAAATTATTAATAACTTGAAGACAGAGGGAGAGGGTCAGGCTTATACTTTACCGAGATCCTGATGGGAGGGGCCAGGCAGAGGTAGAAATGGGGAGGAGGGACCGGAAGGAGGGGAAAAGGAGAAAGAAGTGGGTAAGAGGGGTGAGGAGGGGGAAAGCAGAGCCCAAGGAGTAGAATTCCTAGGATTTCTGTGGGGGTGGAGGAGGGAGGCACCTGGATGTGATCCAAGAGGTGGGAAGGGCACTGGGTCTGTCCCTGAAATGGATCTGGGGCAGTAAGGGGGTGAATGTGAGGCGGGGGGGGGGGGGGGGGGTCTGAAGAAGGTCAGATCCCTCTCTACCCTGCACCCCAGTCCTGCTCTCATTCCTACAGTAGCCTGCTAGCCCAGGTGTCTGAACCTCCCCGAATAGGGCCTTTTGTTGAAAAGTGGGTGTGAATTAAATGAGCTGATGCTCTCGCTGCAGCACCTGGCTCCGGGCATGTCACTGTTTCTATAAACTCTGTATTTTTAGGAAGATTTCAGCCAGTACCCGTGGGCTGAGAGGGAGCTAAGCACTGTACAGCCACACGATCCCGTTGCTTCCTCACAGCCACCCGAGAAGCCTGGAATTCCTGTGCCCATTTTCCAGATGAGCAAACAGACACCCCGAGAGGACAAGTAACTTGCTCAGGTCCCCCTATTTGGAAAAAGTGCAGCCAGGCCTGGAATGTAGACTGCATCCCCTTCTCGGCAACCCCATAACCTCCGACTCACTTTCATGCACACACCTATCCATGTAGTCATTCAACAAACACTCTTCCTGTGGCTCAGCCAGGGGTGGGTGGCTGGGGACACTTGGGGATGCTCCGGGACACAGAGCAGAATGAGACGAACAAAACTTCAAATATTTGATAATCCTAAACAGGTCGGGGTGGGGATGGGGATCTGATTACCGGTCTGATATTTGCTGATATTAAGGAATTATCGCTCCCTTTGTTTGGTATGAAAAGGCACTGTGGTTATGTTCATTTACAAAGACTTTCTTATCTTTTGGAGATGCAGACTGAAGTGTTGATGGATGATGACAGGATGTCAGGGATGGGGAGGGCGCAGGGGGTGGGGGAAAGGTGAAACAAAATTGGCCAGGAGTTGATATTTGCTGGAGCTGGTCCACCAGGAGGTCATTCTGTCATTCTGCTTACTTTTGTGTACGTTTGAAATTTTCCATAATAAAAAGTTATTTTAGAAACATTCCGACAAACCTTGCCCTTGAGAAGCTCACATTCCAGTGGATGGAGCTGGCTGGGGGGGGGGGGGGTGTTGAAGCAAAGGCCGTAGGACTGCAGGTGGCTGTAAGTACTTGGAGAAAAACAGCAGGGAGTGGGGAAGGGGAAGGGAGTCTCCTCTTGGGGATTCTGTTTTAAATAGGGCAGCCCGAGGAGGTCTCACCGAGAAGGTGACATCTGAGTCAAGACTTGAAAGAGGTGAGAGGGTAGCGACGTGGCTACTGGAGGTGGGGAGAGTGGTCCAAACAAAGGGAACAGCAGGTGCAAAGGTACTGAACTGTGTGTGGTGAGTTTAAGGAAGAGCAAGGGGGCTGGTATGGCGGGAGGAGGCAGGTGGGGGGAGGCGAGGTCAGAGAGGGGAGGGTCAGATCATCCAGGGCCTCCATCCATCCACCACAAGGGCTTTGGCTCTTGCTCTGAGTGAGCTGGGTTGGACGACATGAATGAGCCTGCATTACAACCAGGGATATGCACCCCTCGGGCTCACTCACAGGTACTCCCACCACTCTCCCCACATACTCTCATACACCTCTTCTGACTCCAGCCCCCTCTGGGGTCCCACAGGAGCCCAGAGGTCAGCAGGGTGCAGGGATCTAGGAGAGGCTGGGCAGGGATTTGGGGGGCCTCAGTGGGGAGGGGCCCCACCCAATCCCCAAGGCCCCTTGGCTCTCCATCTTCCCCTTGACCATATCCTCCCCTGTCTTCCTTCCTGCACCCTCCTTTACCCCCCCCCCATGACCCAAACAGGCTATTACCCCCACCCCTGCCTGCTTCCCGAAGAACACTGAGTCCTGGGCTGAAAGGACCTGCCGGTTGGCAGGATGCTCCCCTGTCCCGGCTGCCCCCTTCTCACACACACACACACACACCCCGCCTCACTCACCTGCAGCTCCTGGAATAGCAGGTCAGCCAGGACTCGGTGGCAGAGCCGGGTCACGCGGTCCAGAGCGCTGGCTGCTGCTTCCCGGGCCGGCTCACTTTCGGGAGGGCCCACCCGGGCCAGGCGCTCTGCCAGAGCCCTGTGGGGATCGGAGGAGCCAAAGTCAAGGAGCCCCAATATTCAGCTCAATTGCCTGGACCTCGCTCCCTCCTTAGATGGACTCTATTTTGTAAGCACAGGGGTGATGGGTCAGATGGGGAGCTGGGAAAAGTCAGGAGTTCTGGGGAGAGTCTGGGGGCTAAGAAATATCAAGGGATGCCTGGGAGGCTGAGCGGGGGTGGGTGGGACGTGGAAGCTCCGTGGAATGTGATTCGAAACACCTATAATTCTAAAATCCTACCCTTCCCATTTTTTCTTCATGATGACCTGTCATCATGAAGAAAAAGGGCGATTTGGCATTTTCTGCCCAAATCCCAGCGAGGCCCCCTTCTGGGCATGTGTCCCCCAGAGTCCCCACCTTTGTGGGATTGACAGGTGTACCAGATTTTGCTCTAGAAAGGGTGGAGCCGAGAGTCTCCACATTGAATACACGACGGTATATCCGCTCAGTGGACTACAGTTCAGATCTTACAAGGGAGTGTGGGAACGCCACGTGCTGACAGAAAGATCTCCAAGCTGTTAAGGGGAAAGGCACAAAAGTGTGTCCAACATTCTTACCACTTGTGGGTTTTTTTTTTAAGGAAAAAGAATAATATGTATGCACACAGTGAAATATATTTACTTGTATCTGTATGGAATGTGCATATGAAATATGCATATGAATATGCACAAGATATGCATATGCATGAAGTATGCATATGCACACATACACTTATTTACACATATTTACGGGTAAATATATCAAATGCCCCAGCAGAGATATGGCAGGCTCTAGCAATAAGGAAGGTGGGGAGCATGTTGGAGGGAGACTTTTCACTGCACGCCCCATTGTATCTAGAATTTTGAACCATGTAAATGCATTAAAAATTACTTAATAAAAAAAAGGAAAGGAAGATAAAAAGGCAAAAAAAAATCTGTAATTCCTAGAGTGTTTGAATCTGGCTTCTAAGGTTTCTATAATTACAACACTCCAGTGTTTCGATCACTCAGTAATTCTAGCGCTCTGTGATGCTGAGGTTCTTTTTAGGACTCCCAGGGTTTTCTGCTTCCAAGGCCCCATGTGCCTTTCGCTCTGGACCAGCTCTGTGATTCCCCACCCGGGATCTGGGCATCCCAGTTCAGCTGGTCATGGTGACTGGCCCTGTCCCCCACACACGGGGTGCTCTCACCTCAGGGGGGGCCCACAGTTGACCAGGGAGATGGTCCTGCTGATGTAGGTGTCAGGTAGCAGCTCCCGAACTCCTGGATTCTCATGGAATCGCTCCACCCGCTGCTGGAAGCTGGGGACAGGAGAAAGGGAGGGTGTATGACAGATGGGGCGCAGCTGGAGGGGGTCTCCTGCTGGGCACTCAGCCCCGAAAAGCCTGTGATCCTCACCGACAGGCCCCTGCCCATCCATCCTCGGTTTCCTATCTTCCCTCCTCTCTCTGTTGGATCCTGGGTACTGATGCCTCCACCCCAGCCCTGCACCCCTGCCCCAACCCTCCATTACCTCTGCAGGAATTCTGCTAGCCCCCCCAAGCAGCAGTGGGCCATCCGCTCCCCAAACTCCTGGCTGATGCGGGGTGCTCGCTCTGTATGCTCTTCTAGCAGCTGCGTGGTCCATGGAGAGGAGAAGAGGTGAGGAGGGGGGAGGTCCTGCTTTCCCCTCCCCGGGGCACTGTTCTGCTGACTCTCCTCCTCCCGCTACCCCCTACCTCACACACGTCCTGTGCCAGGCTGCTGGGCCGGTCCTCCGTCCTCGCCCAGTGCTCCTCATTCTCCTGCAGCACTCGAAGGAGGGCTGCTCGTGTCTGAGCCTGGCGTGGGAAGGTGGGGGGAAAGGCAGGAGTCAGGGGAGCCCGGGAGCCTCTCCCTCCTTCCCCCCCCTCTATGGTCCCCACACCTTAGCCTCAAGCAGGTCTGGGTTCTACCCCTAAGCTTCTCAAGGTTACCCTAAGGAGAGAAGCTGGACCAGAAAACCTCCCCAGCCTCTTGCATCCCTAAGTCCATGATTTGCAGCTTGATATTAAGAGTCTGTAGTTTTAAGCTTCCTCCCTTTGATAGCCAGAGAGTTTGAGGGTCTTGTCTCTCATTATTTGACGGTCCTAAGGCTCCGCTCCCCAGATTCTGCAAAACAATTTGCTCAAGAGAGTCAGATTCTGTAATTCCAGAATGCCAAGGGTCTGGGATGCTAAGGTTTATGCATCTCTGACCCTCTGGTCCAGTGCTCCCTTCAATGAATCTGAGACTCTAGGTGTGTTGGGAGTCTAAGATTCTGGGCTCTTAGGTTACAAAGATTGTAATTTCAACGGCCGAGGCAGGGCTGGCATTCAGGTGGGAAGCAGCCCCGTGGCCAGGCTGGGTGTTCATGGCCGGGCCACTCTGCTGACTGGTGCCTGTGCCTGGCCAGTTACTAACCATGCTGACTATCTGCCTCGCTTATGTGCAGAGATGGCTTTGATGCCGAATCTCTGGGACTGTGAGCTGAGCTTCTGTGACTGCCTCTTGCTCCGTGATTGGAAGTATGGGAATGTATCGAACCTTTACTGATGGTCCCTCTGCCTGGCTGGGTGCTTGGGTAATAACACTGAACCTAAGACAGAGTGATCAGTATGGGCTGACATTTCTGTGTCTTTTGGGCCGAGCTCAGAAGTCCCCACAGAGGGAAAAAGGGAATGAGAGTAGCGGAAGGGAGAGAGGGGAGGCCCCCAAGCCCAGCATGACCACTCTCTCCCTGCAGAGTGTCTCCGCTCCCACACCCCCAGTACCTTAACGTCTGTGACACATTCATCCTCCAAGCCCCGCAGGGTGCCAGGAGACAGCAGGGGCCCGAGCTCTCCATTCTCCAGGGCAACCAGGTCCACCAGCCCTAGGACCTCTCTGGGAAGGGGGGCGAGAGACAAGGAGGTCTGTGAGAAAGGGATCTGGGCAGCTGAACCCCCTCCTACCCCTACCTCTTTACACCCAGTGTGTTTCTGACCCTGGGCCACTCCCTTCCTCTCTAGAGGCCAGCTTTGCTCATCCCTCAAAGGAAGTCTCTGGAATTGTCGCGCCCCTGGCTCCAGTTCTCTGAGTCAGCTCCCTGATGAATGGTGTCCGGGCAAGACTTGCAGGGGTCAAGTCCAGGCTTGAATGGTCTGGCACGCAAGATCTCACCCAAGATCAGCTTCATCAGATGGAAGCTCCCTTCCGCCTCCACATCTCGTCCCTACCACCTCACCTGGCCTTGGAGGCTTCCCCAGTCCAGCCCTCACTCCCCGATGCTACAGTCTTGCACACCTGGCCTGGGTGATACCATCACCCCCCATCCCCCACCCCACCCACACACATCCCAAGCTTTTGCTCATGGCATCTTCTCAGCCACAAGCACCATCTTCCTACTCCTGTCCTGCTATTCCAGGAAGCTTTCCAGACTCCCTGTCCTGCCTCCATCTCTCATAGGTGGTGTGAGAGTGTCCTTAACACGTATTCCCAAAGGGGATCTAGGAGGTCCGATGTCACTAGCTGTTTGTTTCCCGTTCTTCTAAGTGACACCATGATGATTTTGTTTGAGGAACCACCCACTCCTCTCGCTGGCCAACATGTAGTTTGGGTGTGGTCAGCTCCCTTTTCCCTGGAGTGCATAGGTGATTCAGTCATGGCTAATCATAGTCCATCCCCTGGCCACAGGAATGGATCCAAAGGATCCAAAGCCTCAAGAATTTGGAGATGTTAGGACTGGGACCATCAATGGTGCTGAGGTTCTAAATGCTAAGATTATAAACTTAGAATTCAAGGGACCAAGAGTCTTACAGTCCCAACACTGGAAGGATCCAAAGTATCAAAGTTCTAGGCTCTAAAGAGGGGATAAGGCTAAGGCTTAGGATTTGAAATCTCATTGGTACTAAGGTTCTAGGATTGAAAGTGTTGATGCTTAAGTTCTAAGATTGGAAGAATCAACAGTGATAATGTCCTAGGACCTAAGGAAAGCAGTGAAAGGGTTCTAGAATTCTGAGGGTCAACTATGCCAAAATTTTAGGGATGATGGTACTAAGGTTTTAGTATTTAAGAATCGGTGGTATTAAGGTTCTAGGACTGGAAGAGTCAATGGTACCAAGATTCTAGGATGGGAATGATCAGCAGTGCTAAACTCTAGGACCAGAAGGATGAACAGTACTGAGATTCTAACAGTATAAGTGTCAATGATATTACGGTTCTAGGCCTGGAGGGATCCACAGCACTGACCTTCTAGGGCTGAAAGGGTCAATGGTGCTGAGATTTTAGAACTGGAAGGGCCTTTGGTGCTAACAGGTTCTAAGTCTGGAAGAGTGGGAGGTGTTAAGGTTCTAAGATTGCAGGGGTCAATGGTCAGGTTGCTAAGATTCTGGGAGTTTGTCAATGATGTGAAGGTTCTAGGCTTGGAAGGGTCAGTGGTGCCAAGATTTTAAGAATGAAAAGATAACAAGGCAAGACTTCTAGAACAAGAAGATCAACGATGCTTAGATTCTAGGAAGGGTGAGCAGCGCTGTGATTCCAAGTGTTGAGATGCTGAGGTCCTCGGGCTGGGGGTGCTCAGGTTTTAGAACTGGGAGGACTGATGTTGCTAAAGCTCTAGCACAAACGGGTGGAGAGCGTGGAGAGCGCTCAGATGCTCAGATTGTGAATGTCACAGTGCTGAGGAAAGGAAGGATCCACCTGTTACGGATGCAGGAGTGGAATGGTGCTGAAGTTCTAGGACTGGAAAGGGCCACGGTGCTAAGGTTCTAGGGGCGTCATAGAACCTTTCCACCATGGAAAGGTTCGCGATCTGGAGAGATCACTAGTGATTCTGGGACTGGAAGGGTGGGCGGTGCCACGCGTCCAAGGGTGGAAGTGTTGACGATGCTGAGGTCCTTGGGTTCTCAGACTGGAAGGTGCTGAGGTTTTAACACTGGAAGGACCGACGTGGCTACGGTTCTAGCGCGGGCAGGGGGAGAGCGTTCAGTGTCACCAGTGCCGAGGACCGAGGAGGACCGGAAGGGTCAACGGTCCAGGGTGCTTACTTAGCATCTGAAGAGGTGCGGGAGCGCGTGCTTGGGTGCGGGAGCGTGCGCGTGGGTGGCGGGGTTCTGGGCGACCCGGGGACAGCCGGCCCCGCCTCACCTGGGGTACACCTGGTTGTGCCAGTGCAGCAGCGCGTAGCGGTCGCCCAGCGGCAGCCTCCGGCGGGCGGCGGCCCCGAGCCACTCGGCCAGCGCGCCGTGGTAGCCGCGCAGGTAGACGCCGAAGGCGCCCAGGCCGGCGGGGTAGGCGGGCGCCAGGCGGCCCCGCACGACGCCCATATCCTCCAGCAGCCGCGCCCGCAGCGCCTCCAGCTGCCCCGCCAGGCCCCCGGGCGCCCCGGGCGCCGCCGCCTCCAGGCGTTCCCGCGCCGCGCGCCCCACCGCCTCGGCCCAGCGGACGCGCAGCTTGCGGGCCGCCCCGGGCCCCCGGCGCCCGTCGGCCGCCTCCTCCTGCAGCAGCACCTGGCCCAGCTGCGCCACGGCGCCCGCCCCGGCGCCCGCGCCCGGCCCGGGGCCCGCCAGCGTCTCGCGCACCAGCGCCCACAGCTCGCGCTGCAGGGCCTCGTAGAGCAGCGCCACGTCCCGCGCCCGGCGGCCGCCGCCCGCGCCCTCGGCCGCGGGAGGCCCGGGCGCGCCGCCCCCCGACGACGCCAGCTCCTCGGCCTCCAGCTCCAAGATGTGCTCGTCGGCTCGGGCGAGCTCGCGCTGCTGGATCAGGCTCAGGATCTCCAGCACTGTGGGGGCAGAGCGGGAGGTCAGGGGGAGGCAAACCGGTGGCGCGAGAGTGGGGGTGGGGGGTGGCTGGCCGGGAGGATGGGAAGGGGGAGGTGACCGCCCAGGAAGGAGTCGGGAACGCTTCACGGGATCGGGCGGAGAGAAGGGTCGGTGAGGGAGGGAGGGAGGAGGGAAAGGGGGACCCAGGGGTGGAGGGTGACGAGGGTGGGGGACAGGAAGGCCAGAGAGGGGTAGGAGAGGGGAGGGGGTGCGGGGGAGAGAGGGGACGCTGAGTTGGGGAGCGAGAGGGCCAGGACCTGAGGGAGGGGACAGGAGAGGGTTAGGGATGGCGGAGGGTGGTAGGCAGTGGGATAGGTGTCGGGATAAGGGAAGCTAGTCAAAGGACCAGAGCATCATTAGGAGACTAGCAAGAGGATGGGGAGAGGGGGGGAGGATGGGGAGTCAGGGGAAATGGGGGTAAGGGATTGAGGCAGAAGGGAGAGGGTCAGGGCACAGGGGAGGACAGAAGGTATTGGGGAGTGGGTTATGATATGGAAAGGGGTCAGGATATTTGGAGGGTGAGGACAGGAAAAGTCCATCAGAGCTACAGAAAGGGATCCGGGCAATGGGAGGGCTGGGGTAAAGCCAGCCTGAGCTAGGTAGGGGGAGAGGGTGGAGAGAAGCAGTGGATCAGGGGGCAAGGTGGAGGCTTGGAGGTGGGGAGAGGTTAGCCAGACTAGAGATGGGGTCTTCTGGGGGGGTGATCTGGCACTCTGAGTTCAGACTCCCCAAGACACAGCCCCATGGGGTTGCTGTGAGTGAAGGCAAAGGGAGGGTCCTGGTGGCCCAGGGTTACCCCGACACCTCCACCCCCCTCCACTTCCTCCCTGGCAGAAAAACTGTTTCCTGGCCAGCGCTATTTCTGCCCATCCGTTTCCAGAAGGCGGGGGCTCCAGTCACCCCCTCCTCACCTCACCGAAGTGCCCTCCCAGTCCCTAGGGAGCTGGTGCTGAAATAGCCTCTGGCCAGGATGTAGAGGATACTCAGAAGAGGCTTTCCTGAAGTCCCCACCACTGAGGCAGCACGCCTGGGGGTGGGGTGGGGGTGGGTGGCTAGGAGTGAGAAGGGGGATGGAGCCAGGGTTGGGGACCGCTGGAAGGGGTGAAGATGAGTTTGGGGTGACATCTGTAGAGGGGACAGGAAAGGAGTTGAGAAGGACATCTGCGTTTTGTGGGGTGCGGAGATGAGGGTGGAAGTGGAGTTAAGTGACAATTGAGGATGGAAAACAGGTGGAGATGGATGTGAATTTGAAGATGCAATGTGGACATTAGTTGGGGCTGGGAACGTGGGTGGAGGTTGGGAATGGGGGTTCAGACGCAGACTCAGGGTCCAGGTGGAGATGGGATTAAGAACGAAGGGGGAAGAGACACCTGGGTGGCTCAGTGGTTGGGTGTCTGCCTTTGGCTCAGGTCGTGATCCCGGGGTCCTGGGATCAAGTCCTGCATCAGGCTCCCTGCACGGAGCCTGCTTCTCCCTCTGCCTGTGTCTCTGCCTCTCTCTCGGTCTCTCATCAATCAATAAATAAAATCTTAAAAAAAAAAAAAAAAAGAGTGAAGGGGGCAGGGACACCTGGGTGGCTCAGTGGTTGAGGGTCTGGCAGGCGGTTGTCCCAACATTGGGCACAGTGCTGATTAAAAATTGCCTTTATTATTATTATTTTTTTAAGATTTGATTTATTCATGACAGATACAGAGAGAGAGAGAGAGAGAGGTAGAGACACGGTCCTGGGTCTCCAGGATCACACTCCCGGCTGAAGGTGGCGCTAAACCGCTTGGCCACTGGGGCTGCCCAAAAATTGCCTTTAGACAAGAAATGGGTTGGGAATAAGCATGTGTATGTGTCCCAAGGTGGAGATGGCTGATGGAGTTGGAATTAGTTTGAGGTACAAACCAAAAAGGCATCACACTGGGGCTTGGAGTAGTTTGGGGTGAATATACAGGTGGGGGGGTGTCTTAAGTTGATTTGTACCCCACCCCACCTCCCCCACCAAGAAAAAAGATGTGTGAAGTCCTAACCCCCACAACCTCAGAATGGGATCTTATCTGGAGACAGGGTCCTTGCAGAGGTAATCAAGTTACAATGAGGTCATAGGGTAGGTTCTAATCCACTATGACTGGTGTTTTTTTTTTTTTAAGATTTTATTTATTTATTCATGAGAGACACACAAAGAGAGAGAGAGAGAGAGAGGCAGAGACATAGGCAGGGGGAGAAAAGCAGGCTCCCTGCAGGGAGCCTGATGCAGAACTCGATCCCAGGACCCCAGGATCACCACCTGAGCTGAAGGCAGATAGATGCTCAACCACTGAGCCACCCAGGTGTCCCATGACTGGTGTTATACAAAGGGAAGACTTGGACACAGAGACTCACACAGAGGGAAGATAATGTGAAGTCACAGCGAGGAGGCCGCGTGGCGACAACAGGAGTGAGGTGGCCAGGACCCAGGGAACTCCGAGGATGGCTGGCAAAGCATCAGGTGCAGGAAGAAATGAGGAAGGATTCCCCTCTGAGTTTCCAAGGATGCGTGGCCCTGCCGACACCTTGGTTTCAGACTTCTAGCCTCCAGCACGGAAAGAATAGGTGTCTATAGTTTAAGCCGCCTGGTTTGTGGGATTCCATTACTACGGCACCCAAGGGAACCGAAGAACACAGGCCGTGGGGGACACAGTCAGTAGACACAGGTAGAAGGTAGGCACTGGCCACGGTGGTGAGTTTGAGATGAAGCTTGGACAGTGGGTAGAGGCTGGGGGTTTGGGAGTGGGATGGAGTTAGGGTTGGGGTCCAGAGTGGGATGGAAAAGGAGAGATTAGGGTGAAGGAGGAGGTAGAGGTGGTCTTTGCAATCTGGGGCCAGTGTTGGGGCTGGGGATGGGAAGTAGGCAGGGTCTGGGGGTTAGGGGGAGGCAGAAGGTCAAGGTTGGATGTGGATACTTTGAAAGGAGATGGGATAGTGGTTGAATTTGAAGGGAGGGAGGGTAGGAGGGTTAAAATTGGAAATAAATAATAAATAAATAAATAAATAAATAAATAAATAAATAGGAAAAAGATTGGAGGTAGGGAGGGAATTGGGGATTGGGACCAAAGTTAGTGATTCACTTATCACAGGACACGGTGGTGGGTGGAGGGGGGATGGATTGGGGGTGGGTGTGGAGCTGGAGCTGGCTTCGTGATGGAGATAAGGACTGCAGGGTGCGGTGGGATGTGGACAGACAAAGGTTGGAGAAGTGTGCAGAGATGGGGTCACAGGAGGAGGCCGGGGCTGGGCAGGGGCTCCTGACTCACCTGACAGAGGCTCCTTCATCTTTGGGGGCTCAGGGACCTTGGGCGGGGGCTCAGGGGCCGCCTCGCCTGCGGGCACCACCCTCTCAGCCAGTGACGCACGGTGGGGCTTGGGCCCGCGTCCCAGTCTCAGGAAGGCCAGTCTCCGGGCAGCCTCCCCGGCCGCCTCCTCGTCGCCCTGGGCTCGGGTCCCCTGAAGCCTGGCCAGGAGGCCAAAATCTGCAGAGCTCCTGCGTATCCCTGGCGTCAGCATGCGGCCCAGGAAAGAGCGGGGCGGCCCATCTCCGGGGCTGCCTACCCGCCTGCCAGGGGTCCAGCCCAACCGGAAGGGGGACAGGCCAGCCAGCTTCTCCAGAGTGGCCCGGCGGCGACAAGACGTTCCATTGGGCAGGGTCCCCAGCTCCCCAACCTCCTCTTCTTCCAGTCCTGGAACTTCCTCAAAGGGGTTTCGGGAGGACCTCAGGGGCAGGGTCCCTGCCCGGGGCACCTTAGAGTCGGCCACCCCTAGACTCTTCAGGATGGGCATTTTGGCAGGCAGGGACCTGGGGAGAACATAAGGGACCATCAGTGGGGTCGACAGCAGTAGTGGTGTTGATGACGGACGATAATGCCCCTGCGTGCCAGGCCCTGGTCTAGGCACTCACGGATCCCATGAGGTTAGGGCTACATTATGTCCATTTTGCAGATGTTGCCCAAGGTCCCCCAGTGATTCAGGGATGATGCTGGCATTCACACCCAGACCTGTCGATTCTGGGGCTGGGGTTCTTTTCCCCCCAAGCATTGCCATTCAGACCCTTTTCCTGCCTTACACCTGCCTGGAGGGTTCATCATCTTTGTAGACCCTCGTACTCCACAAGGAAGCAAGCTGACAGAGGAGAAGTGTCCTTCCCAAGCTGGCACAGCCAGCGAAGGCCAGAGGCTGAGTGGGGACTCAGGCCCCACCATGTACCCGGTCAGCCAGTCACACACCTGGGCACCTGCCTCATCTCCCCTGTCCAGTCCGCACACCTGTCACCTCCACCCTACCCTGTTCATTCCTTGAGCAAAACTTTCCTGGGAAATGTCCAGAACAGGATAAATCCATAGAGACAGAAAGGAGATGAGGGGTGGCCAGGGACTGGGAGAGGGGGCACTGGGGATTGGGGACGGGTTTCCTTTTGGGAAATGAAAATGTTCTGGAACTACATAGTGGTGATGGTTGACAGCCTTGCGAATGTACCAGATGCCACTGAATTGTATGCTTTAAAGTGGCTCATAAAGTGAATTTTATGTTCTGTATATTTTACTACCCTCCCCGCCCTCCAAAAACAAAACAACACAAAACAAAACCTTACTAGGTATTTGCCCGGTGCAGGCACTGGGGACACAGCGGTGGCCAAGGCAGATCCGTTCTTGCCCTCTTGGGGCTTGAAGTCTCCCAAATTCTGTTAATCCCATCTCCTAAATCCTTCATCTCCTCCCTTTCCATGGCCCCCTGCCCCAATCCAAGTGCCCTCCAGCTTCCTCACTTCCTCTCGGGTGTCTGAGCTCCTCTTGCCCCCCCACCCCCACCCCAGCCCACGTTTGAGGGCCTCCTTAAAGCACAGACCTGCTCTTTTCTTTCTTTTAACCTTGCATGGGTCCCCAGTGCCCTGGGGACAAAATTCGACTGCCTTCACCTGCCAGCTGTGCTTCTCACTGCAGGCTCCTCTGCGTGTCAGCATTTGTTGATCCTTCTACAGGGAAACCTGTTCCCCCTGCTCCACTCATGCTTTAGGACACAGCCCCAAATCCCCCTCCTCCCAGAAGCCCTCCCTGATGCCCAGGCTGGGTCAAGTTGCCCCCCTCAGAATTTCCCCCATCCCAACCCTGCCCACTCTGACTTGTCACTGTCTGGGGGTGAGTCTGTGCCTCCCCCCCCCACTGGACTGTGAAGCCCTGAGAGGACAGGGTCAGGCTGTTGCAGTCACTGCAGTGTCCCCAGCTCCCAGGGCAGGCGCTCAGGAAATGAATGGGTGCTAAACAGGAAACGAAGGAGGGAAGGACCTCATTCCTCGTGGGTGAGGAGGAGTCAAGCTGGAGAGGTCAGTAAAGAGCAGGCCATGCAAGGCCTCGCAGGGCCATGAGGAGGGACTTGGGCTTTTTCCCGAGGACACTGGGGAACCATGGAAGGGTGCTTTTTAAAATGATGAAATAGTTCAAATATTCAGAAATTCAGAAAAATTTAGAAAACAAACACCTCTTGTGCCTCCAATCTTAGCATCTAATGCAAACATTCGCTCTACTTGGTTCAGGTTTGTTTCTTTGTTTGTTTAAGAATCAAGCATTATAGGGGAACCTGGGTGGCTCAACGGTTGAGTGTCTGCCTTCGGCCCAGGGCATGATCCTGGGGTCCTGGGATCAAGTCCCACATCGGGGTCCCTGCAGTGAGCCTGCGTCTCCCTCTGCCTGTGTCTCTGCCTCTCTGCGTGTGTGTGTCTCTCAGGAATAAATAAATAAAATCTTAAAAAAAAAAAAAAAAAAAGAATCTGGCATTACAGACGCACCCACCCCACCCCACCCCGACTGTCCCCCTGGCCCTGCTTGCTCTAGCCTTCCCCCAAGGAATGCAGCATCCTGCAGCATCCAGCATGTGCATCTCCCCATCCACGCAGACATTTACTCTGCCAACACAGACTTGCAGCCAGGAATCATGTATTGTTTTACGTGGCTTCAAACTCCCTAGAAATGCTACCGTGCCCTGCGTATCCTGCAACTTGCTGTTTGCTGGTTGTTTTTTGGCTCACATACTTGTGAGATGTTTCCACGCCTATCTCCGTGGCCCTGGTTGATTTTTCTTAAGCGTTGCATACTATTCCACTGTGTGGCTGTGGCAAAACTCTGTCATCTGTCAGACGTTCACACGTTCTCCTGTTGCTAGGTTGTTTGGACCTGGGACAGGTCCCAAGCAGGTGAAGGGGCAGCTGTGCGGGGGTGTGGAGCATCTGGAAGGAGGCCGATGCTCACAGAGCCCTGAGGTGGCTGGGCCGTGGGCATGAGCATCTCCATTCATGGTGGAGACCCCCTTCTTTCCTCCCTGACTTCAGCCTCTGGACCTCCGCTGCTGTTCTTCAAGTCCCTTCCCGGTCTTCATGGTCCCCTGTCCCCCAGGGAGGCAGTCTCCATGGCAACCCTTGCCTGGAGCCCCCATGGTTGTGGGCAATCAATACTGGCCCCCCCATGCACACACACACACACACACACACACGCACACACACACGTCACCCTCTAATTCTCCATCTTTCATTTTCCAAACAGGCTTCTCCATGCTTCATCCCATCCCCCAGAACTGCCTCCATCACCTCCCCCCAAAAAAACTGCACCTCTCCCTCAAAACAGGGGGTTCAACTTCCCCTCTAATGGGATGTCAACAGTACCCCAACTGGATTTGCCACTCCTCATTGGCTCCCACATCCATCCCCAAACTGGATCCCCTAACCCACCCCCAAGCCATTCCCAACATCCCCAGACCCCATTGCAACATCTTCTGAAAACTGGCCCCCTCTGTCTTTCCCCTTCCTGGCTCCAACAGCCGCCTCTGCAAACTGGCTCCGACATCCTGCCCCTTCCAGCCTCCTCAACTGCCCCCAGTGCCCGGCCCCCTGACTCACTTCCGAGGCATCCCTGGAGCCCCCAGCCTCCCGACCTCCCACAGGATGTCTTGGCCACCAGCTTTCCTCTCTGGGCTCCGGCTCCTCCCCCTCCCCCCCCTCCTTCATTGCCAGCCTTTCCCTAAAGTCCTGAACCCTCCATGGAGGAACAGCCTGACCCTGTTTGCAGAAGTCAGTACCTCCAGTCCCCAAATCTGTATCAGAAAGCAGCCCTTACAAACTGTGTCCACGCTGGACCCCGACCATGCAACCCCAATCCAGACCTTGCCCCCAAACAGTCTTGTCACCAGCCCAGCCTGTTTCAAGCCCACGCACACCTTCCTTCTGAGCCCCATCTCCAGCTCCGTCTCCATCCCAGCCCTGTCTTCTTTCCCATCTCCAAGCCCCCATCTCTTGGGGAAGGAGCAAAGCACCCATCCCTCTCTGGCCCATCTTCCCACCTGAACTCAGAAGGCATCGGACACAACCGTGCTTCATGTCTCTTCTCCTTTGATGGTCCACCTCTCCCTGCGGTCTTCAAAGCTTCTCTGGATCCCCAGGGCCCCCAAATTGTCCCCCCCCACCAACCCCCCTCCTACTTCCAGCTCCTCCTGCCCTCCCGCTGGCACCCTCCTGAGGTCGGGCCCACGTTCTCTCTTTGCCCGCCCCCCAGCCTCTCCTGGCCTCAGGGCGTGTGTTCTCACCACCTCTGGTCCAGCTGAGATCCAGGGGGAGCCCAGGCCTGGGGCATGTGGATCCCGCCCCCTCCTCGGGGGCACTCACCTCCTAGTCAGTGCCTCTGTGCCTCTGTCCCTGCGCTGCTGTCCTGCCCTGAGGACACTTGGGCCAGAACTGCTGAGAGCTTGGAACTTGGGGGGGTGGGTAGGGGGGGGTTAGAGGAGGTCAATTTCCTGTCAGGAAACCCCTCCCTCTCTGGGGCCAGGGGCCGGAAGGACTCTTTATCTGTCTGCCCTTTTAGGCCAAGCTGGTGTTGGGCTGGGAAGGCCAAGGCCACAGAGTCGGGCCCCCACCCTCACCCCCACCCGGAATCGGCCCCCCCTCCTGCCTGCTCTTCACGCCTTCCAAGGTGACAACACCATCCTGAGCACCCTGGGGAGACACACAGCGCTGGATACGGGCCCAGAGCTCTCCTTCGGGGTCCTCGCTCTGGAGTAATGACATGGATGGGGGTTCTGCTGGCCCAGAAGCTGGAATTAGAGGCCAAAAGGGGGTGACACTGGTCATGGCTTTGGAATTGTGGTGCCTAAACGCCCCGTCCCCAGGTCCTCGCATGGCCCCCTCTTCGACACTGCCCTGGCCTCAGCTCCAGCATCCGTTCCTCAAAGGAGACCTTCCCTGAGCAGCAGAAGCTCTCTTCCCCCACCCCCCACCCCCTCTCTCCTCCAGGGACTGGCTCTGATTTGTCAATTCCTTTATATCACCTTCCTCAATTTGAATGATAAGATTTCTCTGTCTCCCTTGTAGAGTTTCTGAGTCTCCCACTGGAATGTGAAGTCAAAGCCGATTTT